>NC_136057.1:1314243523-1315524595 GCF_964261635.1 Lissotriton helveticus | reverse complement strand
ATTTCAGTTTCATTTTTTTAAGGTCGGGCAGTGGTCCCTGGGGCCACTGCCTGCTCTTAAAAATATTTTCTCACATACTCACAAAGGGGAAGGGGGCCCCTAGGGACCCCTTCCTGTTTGCAAGTGGTTTACCATCTACTTGAAGTAGGTGTTAAACTGCAAGTGTTTTGCAACCCCAAATGCGGTCGCAAAACAATTGCACATGGCATGGTGACTCGCTATTAGGAAGGGACGTCCCTTCCTAATAGCGGGAGTTGCAAATTCTATTTTGCAAGTCAGTGACTCGCAAAATAGCATTTGTACATGCCATTGCCCTTTTTTGCGGTCGCAAGCGGGAGGATCTCCCGTTTGCGGCTGCATAAAAGGGTTGTACATCTGGTCCTTAGTTCAATAACAGCATTTTCATCAGGGCGGGGGAAGGAATTTTTCTCAAATCATGTTTTAAAACTATCACTTTTAATAAATACATAACTAAAGTATAAATTGGTATTACACTGTCATTTGTAATCAGCAGATTTTACATTGCAATGACTATAATCCGTCCCACTGACATGCAGCTTTACTGATAAAAATATATAGTGTACAAACAATACTGTTTGGTAAAAAGAGATTCTGCAAATATGTATCATTTGCAGATCACCAAGTGTAGTGTTCTGGTTTGTTTTGATACTCTTTCATTGCATCACACTTCCTAATTACAGCAAGCTGTGCTTTTGTAATTCCTGATATATTTTGGAATATTTGTAATATTAATTTACAGCTATTTATTTCAATGTTGTGTTAGAGAAAAATAAGTGACATCTTCAGACAGTTCACTTGACTAAAACCTGTAACTCTATTAAGAGAGAAAAAAAACTCGTTTTCCAAGCAGCAATTAGATAAAAGACAAACTGACATTTAAACTCTTTCTTTGAACAGACAGCTAATGTGTCAAGATAAAAACAAGATTAAATGGCATCTTTATTGCCAACTCACTTTCTGAATGAACAGAACACCTGTTCCTTTTTCAGCCTAAGTTTACTCTCCAGATGGGACTAGTAGGTGCTACACATAGCTCAACCAGCTATCCATCCTACAAAATACCCTATATGAGATACCAGATAGGTTTTTAAAGATGTGGATAGTGAACTGAGGAAGCTCCTTGGGACGGGAGTGGGCTCAAGGATAGCGTTAACCAAACTCCAAAGAAGTGTTTATGAAGGGGGTCTGGCAATTCCTGACATAAAAAAATATTATTGGGCCTCACAGATGGTAACAATCAATGACTAGCTATTTGCAGACAAAAATGAGCCAGCATACAGAGTAGAAAACCCAGTGATGAGACAGAGAGGCTACCCGAGAGCACTATAAACACGAATGCCCCCACATAAACAAGCGATGATACAAGCGTGGAGAGGAGCAACGAAATTCCTAGCGTGGGAAAATAGGTTAACAGAATGCACCCCACTATGGGATAGTGACATGTTACAATAGGTAGGCGAGCTACAGGGGTTTACTAAATGGAGACTATTCGACATAGCTCACCTAGGGGATGTGTGGAAGGGTTTGGCAATAATCCCATTTGAAGACCTACAGAAAGAATACCAGTTGGCAGACACAGAAAGATATAGATATATGCAATTAGGGCACAAACTCCGAAAATATATTCAAGAAGGGTAGCAACTACCAGAATATTCCTTGTTGTTAATGGACCCAATCTGAGACAAGGCAATCTCCTTAATATACAGGAACATAACTAATAACTTGCCTGATCTGTTGAGAGCCCTAAGGGAAGCTTGGGAAGGGGATTTAGGATTGCTAGAAGAGGATGTCTGGACGGAAGCAATACAAAGCCCCAGAGAGGTAACGGTCAGAGCGAGATGTCAGCAGGTCCAGCTCAGAATCTTGCACTGATCCTACTATACGAGAACACTGATGCACAAGTTAGGACGTAGTCTCTCCGATCAGTGCGCAAGGGGATGAAATGACAGTTATACCTTCTTCCACACCATTTGGAGATGCCCGATCAAACAGAAATACTGGGATGGGGTGACACAAACTATGTATCCAGCTGGAGATAGACACTTAATAAGCAAAAGTTGTAAGGTCAGAATTTACAAGGTTTTGTTTTACCAGGTTGCCAAATTTATATATTTGTTTATACAATATGCCCCACAGTTAAAAAACAATTCAAATTCATAGGAATGTTCTAGTGTTTTATTTTATTTATCAGCAAATTGTTTTTTTACAAGTCATGATATTTTAATAAAACCAATTTTAAAAACAATTAATCATCACTTTTTATTTCAAAACATACATTGTACATAATAAAAAGAAAGAAAAAACTGTTGACGCGGCGTTTCAGTGATAGAAAAGATCGTCACCTTCTTCAGGACAATAATTTCAAGTTTAAAAGAATCTGAATACAATATATAAAGACGGTATTAAAAACCAACCTATAGAAACATTCCTTTGTTCTATCGACTATTCATTCTATTACGCAACCTGGCAATATATGCCCATAGATATACAGTATACAACTTCTAGTATTCAAATCTGGCGATTAAAGATACTGTATTTTCGCCCTCATCTTTCAAAGTTTGTCATAATTACTTTGAATGTATTTTTATTATACTTGTATATATCTTTATACTGTTCTAATTCTGAAAAATACATTCCTTCATTTCCCCAATCATAATTTTGTGTAGTAGACTTGTCAACTTATCTACCACACACAGATTTCTTCATAAAAACAGTAATGTTTAAACATGTTGGTGTCATTTCTTTTTTACTTTAAACATCTATACGGTTAAACCAGACCATATTCACAAAACCTTTCTTTTGTTACATATAACATCATTGTATTTGGTAACCTGGAAATAAGTCCTTGGTAATGTTGTTTTTTAAATGATTTCAGGAGCGCAGGGGTTCTCTTTAAATTTGCTTGAAAAATATATAATCATCATTCTCACAAAAATATGTCTATCATCTATCAGTGAATTGCATCACATACCTGAGCTAGTACTTTGGAGACCCTTTCAATTGGCTTCAATAGAGGATGGATATTTTCTTCGGTAGGATCAATTTAGAAAAGTACAAGTGAGTACTGCAATGAAGAAAATTAATTTGTTTAATTCTTAAATTCCATTAAGTGATCCTATTATTAATATACCTTTTAAAAATTGTTAGAATATAATACATTCAAAGATTGTTAAGATACTTTTAAAGGATACCTATTTTTATGTACAGGGTTTCCACTATTTAAATAACCCTATTTTAAAAGAGCATTTTATTTGTTCAGAATGATTTTTGTATTTATTTGCTAGTTCCTAAGTTGATACTTTATTTCTGGCAAAATTGACCTTAATGTTGAATTTGTCTTTACAAATCGATCTCACATGGCTACCAATTTCTTGTTTTCATCATTAATCAGTTAAGATAAACTGCAAAGAAATATATTAAAAGAAAAAATATTATGGTGAAGAACTAATATAATTTTTCTAATTTGCTTGATCTTATTTCATCTTTTACCTTTGGATTATAGATGTTTTTGCTCAAGGCTGCTTCAAATGGGTATTAATTTCGCGTGTTCATCTTTGCTCAGTTTGATGAGCCAAAAACAGAGTTTTAAATGCAGTTATAGTTATGTTACTTTCCTATTTCTAATATACACCGCATTTTGTCCACATCTTACCTTAAATTAAAAAAAAAATTCTGCCAATGCTCCCACTGCTTTCTATTGTGGTGTGCGTCCCGGCTGATTAAAACTCTGGACCACGAAATCTAAAAGGTGGAACATAACTTGATGATTGAAGGTTCTAGTCTACTTATTACTGGTTACTTTTGAAAGTAAATGTACCCCTGATGTTCCTGCCGCAAAATCACTCACCTGAGGATAAGGGAGGCCGAGAGCAAACGTCCATCTTTCTGGCCTTCCAGATCGGATCTAAATGTTAGCTTGCTCCCTGGCTCCTTTTATCCTCTCCCTAATTGATTGCTGATTGCCTAATTGGAAAACCGTGTTAACCCTATGTCGACCAGCACTCAGTAATGTCCATGTTATAGATGCGGCCATCTTGTAATGTAGTTTCGAATTGAGAGATGCTGCGTTTTGCTATACATTGCGTTTAAATTATGGCATACTTCTACATTCTAAATTCGAAGTCATTCTCCTTCACAAGTTTGCTGTGTTGGCACTATCAGATGTTCCAGGAGTGTACGTACAAACTGATAATGGCTATAGTTAAAGCAGTGCAGGTGTGGTAAATTTTGAAACAACCCAGGGAAACTCAGAAGACTTGTTGGCAAGTATTTTACTGGGTCTGAAAAAAGAAATCAAGCACCACTTTGAAGTCTCAGAAGCAAATCAGGTAGACATACAAGCCTCCTGCCAGGAGTTAACCCAAAAACTAGATGAAGTTCTCCTCCGCACTAAGAAGTTAGAGGAAGAGGTGGTCATGGTGAAGCAGGATGTGACAAAGAACGCATCTGAGGTTTCTAAGTTAGCAAAACCAAACCTTAGAGGAAGATCTTGAGTGATTGGAAAACCATTCCCGAAGTAATAATTTGAGATTTCTGAACATTTCGGAAGCCGGGGATGGATCGGACATGAAGGCCTTCATCATCAAGTTGTTACGGAACACGATCCTGAGGACAAAGAAGAATATAAACATTGAGTACGTGTTAGACCTGTCTGGCCTTTTGCGTAGTCCCTCCAAGTTATTATTTATTTTGTCCCCTTTTTGCCCCTCATGCCCTTATTAATTTTTGTGTCCACTAGATTTTTCAAGGTGTTGGTCTAGGGGATAGGTGTTCTTTCACCCTCATAGCTTTTCACCTCAGGCCTAGAGGCCTTTTCTGACAGGAATATAGTTGGAGTCACAAAATGGTGGCTACCAACTGTACTAACTGCCAATCCTAGAACCTGTCCCATAGAGTAGAATAGGGCGTTCCAGAACCTTCTGGTCCCTTCTGGACCCCTGAGGGTCAGCCTATAAAAGGCGGAATGCTGGACGGCCATTTTGTCTTACTGGAGAGAGTCAGCTAGAGGACAGGCTGTAGCTGAAGGTGGGGGTAGGATAGTCAGAGGGTTGTCCTATTGATTCACCACCATTCCTCCCTTGGGTTACCTGACCTGACCCTGCTGATTTAGATGGCTGGAGACCCTGGGCGCCTGACCAACCCCTAGTCTAGAAATACAGGGGTGTGAAGAGGAGAAGGAGACTGCGGTGCTGCGGAGCGCAGTCCTCTGCCCAGTAGAGAGACTTTTATTGAGCAGTGCTTAGAAGAAGAAGGGTTAATCTTTGTGGCCCCTTGTGCAGTTGTCAACTGAATCCTGCCCCTGGTTGCCGTGACTTTCCCCTAGCAACAGAATCCCCCGGAGTTTCATCACTTACTCGCTGTGGCTGTATCTGTCTGTGGAGAGGGGCCAACCTTTGGAGGGGCGGACGCAGACTGAACCTGAGCAGGGTTACCCCCGAGCCAGCGCCTGGTGAGCAGCGCAAGATCAGCGCTGTGGTCGCTGGTAATGTGAGTAGGGGAGAAAGGTAGCGAGGCATCGCTTGTCACAGAAGCAGCCCTGTAGTGCTTACCCCGGTCCCGGAGTGTGAGGAGAGCGAGGGGAGGCGCTAACGCGAGAGCGCGATCTCCAGTGTGGAGACACTGTTCCCTCGCGCATGCCCCGTTGAGCCGCCGGGCTCTGTGAGGCGGAGCCGGCTGAGAAATAGAAGCGGAAGCGGCGCTTTCCTGCGCAGGTCAGCCTCGGCGGTGCCTGCCCGTGATTGTGTGGCCTGAAGCTGTGGAACCGGCAGCGGTATCGTCCGTTAATTAAGGGAATTGGTATCCCCGCTTTTCCCCGCGCCAGCACCGAGTGAGCAGCTGGCTGGGCGGGAAGTAGCGGACTCGGCAGCTGGGACTTCTGTGGAGCTTCAGATTAACAGCGACACGTGGAGACCTGGGAGGCATCGTCTCCACGTTACAGTAAGGAGAGCGTGGGGAAGGAGGGAAGACTGAGCCCTAGGAATTGACCTCCTCTACTCGAGAAGCAGAGGGGAGGGGTCCTTAAGAGTTCTGACAGAGAAGGGGGAAAGTGGTACTAGAGCTGACAAAGAAGTAACTTAAGCTCTGGTCATTCTTCCTCAACCGTGATACAAGCGGTGGGGAGTAGCCTGAGGAAACAAACTGCAAAGAGAGCGCTGATGGTGCCTGTTGTTTAAGTAAAGGTTCAAGTTCCTCATTGAGGCTGCTGGTGTCTATGTAGAATTCTGGTATATGTGAAACCTCTCAGCAACTGTGTACCTGATGGGGGTTAGAGGTGCGGTGGGAGAAAAGTTTAGGGCACCTCATTGAAGTCAAATCTAATCAATCCTGGAGTCTAATTAAATGTACTATGGATGTTGATTAATGATATAAGTTAGCATTTCTGAAGGTATGGCTACTGATTTCATGTCAACTGTATGTACTGAGCTGTGATTTTTCCAAAGACATAAGAGTAATATTAATTCTCCTGACGGAATGTATAATACTAAATTGTGAATACTAAGAATAGGAGAACAGAAAGTATTTTTATAAACCAGCTCTTATTTTTCCATACATTGGTGTAGCGTCATTTTTGTGTGTTATTGCGTTGATTTACTGCTGGGTGGTCTGCAACCTTCACATCTGTGCCTTTAGTGAATGTGTCTTACCCTAGGCCAGGCTACCCTAGGTGACCTGACATCCCAGGTTCCAACAAGTTGGTGTCTAGCGGTGGGATCCTGACTGTGGTTGCAGCTACTCAGTAGTAATTGAGCGTAATTCACTAGACTACACCAGGAGTTTTCTCCTAGCGGCCCTCCTAATTTTTACTTTTGTTTTTCCAAATTTGTTCCTGGTGGTGGGGCGGAGGTAGCTTCAGGTTGCCCTTGCAACTCAAATTTCCTTGTGTGTATAACTTGGTATTGCCTATTGTAAAATGGAATTTGCACTAGAAAACCTAGATACCTATTCTGTGGCTCAGCTGAAAGATTTCTGCCAGAAAATGGGGGTATTTTTTAAGCATGGTGCCAAGAAGGGGGAACTCCAGACCAGTCTAAGGGCTTGGGTGGAAGCACGCAAAGAAGGGAAGGAAGAGGATGAGGGGACAGACCGGGACCCGGTTGTGGAGATAGATGGATTATTCCACTCTGAGGGGGAAAACCTACTCCCAGGACCAGGGTCCTACTCCAGGAAAGGCAGTAGTGTCTCCGGGGGAGGCTTAACCGAAGCAGAGCTCGCTGACAGGAGGGAAAAGAGGCAATTAAAATGGGAGTTGGCTAAGCTGGAGCAGGAGAAGGAAGAGAAGAGGATGGTTCATGAGTTCAGGTTGAAAGAGTTGGAACTCCAGGCCCTGCAAAGGGGGCCCTCTCCTGTAATAAATGGTGGCAGCGAATCCAAAGAAACAGCTAGGGAGTCCAGACCCTATTTGCCAAAAGACCTTATTGCTAGCTTTAGTCAGGGAGATGACATAGCCAAGTGGTTGGCTGCCTATGAGGTCTCCTTAAGAGCCCATGGGGTGCAGGAGAAGCACTGGGGGGGCGGTTTGTATAGGTACATGCCTCCTACTGGTCGGGACACCTTGCTGGCCCTGGAACCAGAGGAGCAAACCAACTACCCCATCATGAAGCTAGCATTGGTAAAGAAGTTTGGGCTTACCCCAGAAAGGTATCGCCAGAAGTTCAGGGGGAGCCACAAGTTAAGCACTCAGAACTGGGTGGACTTCCTTGATTATGCAAGAAAGGCATTAGAGGGCTGGGTAAAGGGCAGTGAGGTGAAGGACTATGAGGGGTTGTATGATCTATTTTTGAAAGAGCACCTCCTTGAGAAATGCTTTCCCGAGCTGCGCCAACACCTAGTGGACAGCAAGCTGACCAATCCCCGGAAGCTTGCAGAGGAGGCGGACATCTGGGCAAGTACCCGGGTGTCCTCAAAGGGGACTGGAGGGGATTCCCAAAAGGCCGGACAGGGCGCCCCCCCAGAAGAAGGAGGGGGGAGATAAAAAAAAAGGGAGTTCTCTAAAGGTCCCCAAAACAATTTCCAAGGAAAGGGAACAGGTTTCACCCCTAAGGCAAACCCGCCCAGAAACCCTAATCCTGGCCAAAGCCAGCAGCCAAGGGTTCTCCACTGTTTTGAGTGTGGTGGTGTTGGACATTATAAGGGAGATGTCAGATGCCCAAAGAGACCACCCCCTCCCACCGGAGGAAAACCACCGGGAGTAGCTAGTGTAGCGCTCGGGGAGGAGTTGCCCTTAGATAAGGGAGGTGAGTGGGCGGGTGTCACCTTAGTGTCCCTGGGAGAACGGGAGATGGTTCCTAAGATCCAGGTGCCCCCAAATACTGCAAAGTATGGGCAATGGGTCACCATCAATGGCCAGAGAGGGGAGGCTCTGAGAGATACAGGAGCCAGTATGACTATGGTGAGAAGTCAACTGGTGTCTCCAGAGCAGGTGGTTCCCCATGTACTCCACCCCGCCGCGATGGCTGACGGCAGAATGGGCCACTATCCAGTGGCTGAGGTTCCCTTTGAGTGGGAAGGGGTTGCAGGTTCACTTCGAGTTGCCGTAAGCCCTGCCGTGCCAGTTGATTGTCTGCTGGGAAATGATATGGAGCACAACACTTGGAGAGAGGTGGAATACCGGACGCACTCTGCGATGCTGGGTACACCTGACTGGGCCTGTGTGAGCACACGGTCTGCGACTACCCGAAGAGGGAGTTCGCCTGGGTTGGAGCCTGGAACAATGGCCCAACCCGCTGCCAAAAAGGGACAGACCCGGAGACAGGAAGAGCCTGCTTCGGCTTCCACACCCCATGTGACAGATCGGCCACCTGCGGTGGTGGACCAGGAGTCCGTGGAGGGGGAGGTAGACTCTCTGGAGGATTTACCCATCCCTGCTGAGTGGCATGTGGAGGGAGGACCTACCAGAGAGGAATTCTGTAAGGGGCAGAGGGAGTGCCCTACCCTTGAGGGACTGAGGCGTCAGGCTGAAGCCCAGGCAGCAGGTGATGCTACGGGACACCACCATATTTACTGGGAGGATGGACTCCTCTACAGTGAACCCAAGGTACCCTTACCTGGCTCATCAAGGGCCTTGGTAGTCCCGCAGCAATACCGAGCCTTTCTGCTGGAATTGGCCAATTGCAATACCCTTGGCAGGACACTTAGGCCAGGACAAGACCTTTGCTCGGCTTTTCCTCCACTTTTACTGGCCTCAGATGAAAGTGGCGTCCAACACTTACTGTCGGACATGTGTATCCTGCCAGGCCAGTGGGAAAACAGGGGTAAAGCTGAAAGCTCCCCTGGAACCACTTCCCAGTCGTTAGCACCCCCTTTGAAAAGGTGGGCATCGACATTGTAGGGCCATTGGATCCACCAACAACAGCTGGTCACCGGTTTATCCTGGTTCTGGTGGATCATGCCACACGGTATCCAGAGGCCATTCCTCTGAGGACTGTAACTGCACCTGTGGTGGCTAGGGCCCTGATGGGGATCTTTACCCGAGTGGGATTCCCCAAGGAAGTTGTGTCCGACAGGGGGACCAACTTTATGTCAGCTTACATGCGGGCGATGTGGAAGGAGTGTGGAGTGACTTACCGGTTCACCACTCCTTATCACCCCCAGTCGAATGGACTGGTAGAGAGGTTCAATAAGACCCTGAAGGGCATGATAAGAAGTCTGCCTGAGAGCCTACGGAGAAAATGGGACGTCCTCCTGCCCTTTTTGCTGTTTTCCTACCGAGAAGTGCCGCAGAAGGGAGTGGGCTTCAGCCCTTTTGAACTGTTGTACGGACACCCTGTGCGTGGACCTCTCAGCCTGGTGAAGGATGGAGGGGAAAAGTCTCCCAGAAAACCTCCTCAGGATGTGGTGAGCTACGTGCTGGCCTTTCGGAGCCAAATGGCAAAGTTGTGGAAGCAAGCTTCTGACAACTTGGAGGCCAGCCAGGCAGTAATGAAGGAATGGTACGACCACAATGCTCACCCGGTGGAGTTGGAGCCTGGCCAGAAAGTGTGGGTGATGGAACCTGGAGAGCTAAGTGCCCTTCAAGATCGTTGGACAGGCCCATTTGAAGTGTTGGAAAAGAAGGGTATGGCCACTTACTTGGTGGATCTTAAGACCCCTCGACAGCCCCTTCGGGTGCTGCATGCCAATCGCCTCAAACCCCACCATGAGAGGCCAGAGGTCATCCTGATGATGGTGACTGATGGTGCCGAGGAAGCAGAAAGCGAGCCTCTCCCTGATCTCTTCTCGTCCCAAGAGAAGGATGGGTCGGTGGAGGGAGTGATTCTCTCCCCATCCCTAACTCCTGAGCAGCGAGAGGATTGCCGCCAGGTATTGGAGCAGTACTCTTCGTTGTTCTCCCTTGTCCCGGGAAGAACCCACCTCTGTACCCATGATGTGTACACAGGGGACAGCCCACCAGTGAAGTCGAAGACCTACCGGCTGTCCGACAAGGTGAAGGCTAGCATCCATGGAGAGGTTGCCAAGATGCTAGAGCTGGGAGTCATAGAACCTTCCAACAGCCCTTGGTCCCGTCCGGTGGTGCTAGTGCCAAAAGCCGCTCCACCAGGCACCACACCAGAACTGAGGTTCTGTGTGGATTACCGAGGACTGAACTCAGTTACAAAGACTGATGCTCATCCGATCCCTAGGGCGGATGAATTAATTGACCGGCTAGGAGCTGCCCAATATCTAAGTACCTTTGACCTCACTTCAGGGTACTAGCAGATCTCCTTGACAGATGGAGCAAAGGAAAGGTCAGCCTTCTCCACGCCTGAGGGACACTTCCAATTTTGCGTAATGCCCTTTGGGCTCAAAAATGCCCCTGCCACATTTCAGCGGCTGGTGAACCAGGTCCTCTCTGGAATGGAGAGTTTCTCTGCTGCTTACCTGGATGACATTGCTGTCTGCAGTAGTAGTTGGGAGGACCATTTGCAACATTTGCAAGCAGTTCTCCAGGCCCTGAAACAAGCTGGATTGACCATCAAAGCCAGCAAATGCCAGATTGGGCAGGGGTCGGTTGTGTACCTTGGACACTTGGTGGGTAGGGGGTCAGTGCAGCCCCTGCAGGCAAAGATTGAGGCAATCATGGCCTGGGAACCCCCCAAGACACAGACTGAGGTCCGAGCTTTCCTGGGCCTCACAGGCTACTACCGTCGCTTTGTGAAGGGATATGGCACTATTGTAGCGCCCCTCACAGAGCTCACCTCAAAGAAACAACCTCGACGGGTAGTTTGGACGAAAGCTTGTCAGCAAGCTTTTGAGAAACTGAAGCAGGCAATGTGTGCAGCACCGGTCCTGAGGGCCCCAGACTTCTCCAAGGAGTTCATTGTCCAGACAGATGCATCAGAACATGGCATTGGGGCAGTGTTATCGCAACTAAATGAAGAGGGCCTGGATCAGCCTATGGTCTTCTTATCCAGGAGACTGCTTCCCCGGGAACAGAAGTGGAGTGCAATTGAGAGGGAAGCTTTTGCGGTGGTGTGGGCTCTGAAGAAGCTGCGGCCATACCTGTTTGGCTCGCACTTCCTGGTTCAGACTGACCATCGCCCCCTTCGTTGGCTAATGCAGATGAAGGGGGAGAATCCCAAGCTGTTGAGGTGGTCCATCTCCCTTCAGGGAATGGACTTCCGGGTGGAACATCGGCCTGGAGTGGACCACGCCAATGCAGATGGTCTCTCCAGGTATTTCCGCCTTAGTGATGAGGACTCCCAAGGGGTTGGGTAGTTCTCCCCACTTTCAGCTGGGGGGGACGTGTGTTAGACCTGTCTGGCCTTTTGCGTAGTCCCTCCAAGTTATTATTTATTTTGTCCCCTTTTTGCCCCTCCTGCCCTTATTAATTTTTGTGTCCACTAGATTTTTCAAGGTGTTGGTCTAGGGGATAGGTGTTCTTTCACCCTCATAGCTTTTCACCTCAGGCCTAGAGGCCTTTTCTGACAGGAATATAGTTGGAGTCACAAAATGGTGGCTACCAACTGTACTAACTGCCAAACCTAGAACCTGTCCCATAGAGTAGAATAGGGCGTTCCAGAACCTTCTGGTCCCTTCTGGACCCCTGAGGGTCAGCCTATAAAAGGCGAAATGCTGGACGGCCATTTTGTCTTACTGGAGAGAGTCAGCTAGAGGACAGGCTGTAGCTGAAGGTCGGGGTAGGATAGTCATAGGGTTGTCCTATTGATTCACCACCCTTCCTCCCTTGGGTTACCTGACCTGACCCTGCTGATTTAGATGGCTGGAGACCCTGGGCGCCTGACCAACCCCTAGTCTAGAAATACAGGGGTGTGAAGAGGAGAAGGAGACTGCGGTACTGCGGAGCGCAGTCCTCTGCCCAGTAGAGAGACTTTTATTGAGCAGTGCTTAGAAGAAGAAGGGTTAATCTTTGTGGCCCCTTGTGCAGTTGTCAACTGAATCCTGCCCCTGGTTGCCGTGACTTTCCACTAGCAACAGAATCCCCCGGAGTTTCATCACTTACTCGCTGTGGCTGTATCTGTCTGTGGAGAGGGGCCAACCTTTGGAGGGGCGGACGCAGAGTGAACCTGAGCAGGGTTACCCCCGAGCCAGCGCCTGGTGAGCAGCGCAAGATCAGCGCTGTGGTCGCTGGTAATGTGAGTAGGGGAGAAAGGTAGCGAGGCATCGCTTGTCACAGAAGCAGCCCTGTAGTGCTTACCCCGGTCCCGGAGTGTGAGGAGAGCGAGGGGAGGCGCCAACGCGAGAGCGCGATCTCCAGTGTGGAGACACTGCTCCCTCGCGCATGCCCCGTTGAGCCGCCGGGCTCTGTGAGGCGGAGCCGGCTGAGAAATAGAAGCGGAAGCGGCGCTTTCCTGCGCAGGTCAGCCTCGGCGGTGCCTGCCCGTGATTGTGTGGCCTGAAGCTGTGGAACCGGCAGCGGTATCGTCCGTTAATTAAGGGAATTGGTATCCCCGCTTTTCCCCGCGCCAGCACCGAGTGAGCAGCTGGCTGGGCGGGAAGTAGCGGACTCGGCAGCTGGGACTTCTGTGGAGCTTCAGATTAACAGCGACACGTGGAGACCTGGGAAGCATCGTCTCCACGTTACAGTAAGGAGAGCGTGGGGAAGGAGGGAAGACTGAGCCCTAGGAATTGACCTCCTCTACTCGAGAAGCAGAGGGGAGGGGTCCTTAAGAGTTCTGACAGAGAAGGGGGAAAGTGGTACTAGAGCTGACAAAGAAGTAACTTAAGCTCTGGTCATTCTTCCTCAACCGTGATACAAGCGGTGGGGAGTAGCCTGAGGAAACAAACTGCAAAGAGAGCGCTGATGGTGCCTGTTGTTTAAGTAAAGGTTCAAGTTCCTCATTGAGGCTGCTGGTGTCTATGTAGAATTCTGGTATATGTGAAACCTCTCAGCAACTGTGTACCTGATGGGGGGTTAGAGGTGCGGTGGGAGAAAAGTTTAGGGCACCTCATTGAAGTCAAATCTAATCAATCCTGGAGTCTAATTAAATGTACTATGGATGTTGATTAATGATATAAGTTAGCATTTCTGAAGGTATGGCTACTGATTTCATGTCAACTGTATGTACTGAGCTGTGATTTTTCCAAAGACATAAGAGTAATATTAATTCTCCTGACGGAATGTATAATACTAAATTGTGAATACTAAGAATAGGAGAACAGAAAGTATTTTTATAAACCAGCTCTTATTTTTCCAAACATTGGTGTAGCGTCATTTTTGTGTGTTATTGCGTTGATTTACTGCTGGGTGGTCTGCAACCTTCACATCTGTGCCTTTAGTGAATGTGTCTTACCCTAGGCCAGGCTACCCTAGGTGACCTGACATCCCAGGTTCCAACAGTACGAAATTCAAAAAGCTCATAGAAAGCCTTTCCGTCACAACCCCCACAAGGTTAAACCCAGGAAGATCCTTGTGAATTTCCTCTCCTATACCATCAAGGAGGAGATTCTCAGCGGGCCCTAAACAAGCATTGGCATAGCCAATAAGTCTCGCCTTTGGGACCTTATAAGTGTTTAGCCATGCAACAGTTGATGTTGTTGTACCAAGGATATTGTGCTGCATAACCAAACACTTATAAGGTCCCAGAAGCGAGACCTATTGGCTATGCCAATGCTTGTTTTCCTTGACTTTAAGCCATGTTGCACAGCAGCGTGTGCTGTTTTGTATCAGGTCGTATAAACTTTGACAAAGGCAATAGATCTCACATAGGCGAACGGCACATTTAATATAAATCTTAAGCATGGGAATAAATATGTATTTATCTGGAATCAAAGAACTGTAGAAAAATATTGGTGTAGGTTAACAGGACAGGTAACAGCTGCACTGTTGAAATAGACCTACAAATCCATGTGTGTTAATACCCTGAGCTCTGGCAAGTAACACTTTAATTCAGTCTGACATAAACACTTTCCATATATCCACTCCATTAAAAAAATCCTGTATCTCTACATGTTTATTAATTTTTTCTTTATTCTGCAGTTGTATATAGCTCAACCAATTGGGCTGCACAGTACATGGTCGGGGAACATGCGGTTGGTATGGCATTGCCCTTGGTTATAAATCACTAACTTTTAATGTTGGCCTGAGCATTTTTGCAGCAGAGTGTGTGGCTTCTGGCATTTCTTGTATGTTGTCCGTTTACCACACGCAAGATGCAATTTGCCCCCGGTAAACTACTGTTGCATATCTACACCCTACAAATCACCTGCACATTCAAACCTGCTTTTCACAATTATATTTCGGGGCCAGTTTTATATAGCAATAACATCACTCAAAGGTACTGAAGCACTTGATAGCACCACCACTTACTGTACAATATATTGCCTTTCTCAATAAACAAATCATAACACTTAATGGACATTCTTTAACTTATATTGCACAACTGCTCACCAAGCTAAACCTTACAATAACAAAAAAAGATTATTATTAATCACATAGGGCGAATCCTATCGCATTTGCCAATGCTTGTTCTTTTAAACGGACCCCCTTAATGGCGGAAACCCTCGAAGCCACAAGCCTGGAGATATCAGACTTGGACGCACACCTCCACTGACTAGCTGACATGTCATAAAGCCAGAAGACATCTCAAGCTCATTGTCCGTCGCACGCGTGGAGGATGCAAAAAGCACTGGTCTGAGGGCAGACATGAAACTAACACAAATGGATACCTGTACTGGTGTCGCAGTTGGAATGGGTGGCCAAAAGGAGGGCCTGGCCCACCTGTCCATCCCCTCTACGCATGTTCACAGTATACAAGACAGTGCAAACGCCCTACTGCCTGGCAGGCAGTTTCAACCAGGCCAGTTGACTCCTTGTCTCTCCCATTATAAAATAAAAAGTTCACACAAAAGTCCCAGAACGCAAGTGGGAAAACTGTCAGAGGTAAAGGTAGTAGAATAATTGCCTCCCACAACCACCTCAGTAGCTTTGCTACCATTTTCAGGTAACTTCTAGACCTTAATATTGCCATGAGGTGTAATTTCTGAAATGTGTCTAATTACACTGGTGTACTCCACCGTGAACAAGTGAAAAAACAAAGTGTCAAGTATAAGGCATTGAAACGTCACAC
Organism: Lissotriton helveticus; assembly: GCF_964261635.1. Taxonomy (NCBI): domain Eukaryota; kingdom Metazoa; phylum Chordata; class Amphibia; order Caudata; family Salamandridae; genus Lissotriton; species Lissotriton helveticus. The sequence continues at coordinate 1,315,509,068 of NC_136057.1, read as the reverse complement.
AAACATAACCCACATGAAAATGTTGCAAGTGTACCCAATTAGAAACAAGCTGTACAAAGGGAAGTTGCTATGTATCCCATACAATATGGCCAGCCATGCACACTGCACAGGGATCGCCATTTCCTTTTGATGTATTCGCGCTAGGTCAACACTTGGGTGTAACTGTAAGTGCAAAGGGGATTCCTCCTTCCATAGGCTTGAGCTTGAAGCAGAAGGGACGTGGGGGCCAACCTGGAGAATGTAAGGCCCCAAGTGGAGCCATGATCCGTACACAGGTACAGGGCCAGGACCGCCATAGGCATGTTGATAGCTCAGTGGGTGATACAGCAAGCCCGCTGGAGATAACTATTCGTATCCCTCCTGTATTTAATGGGCACTCGATACGAACAGCTAAACTCGTGTGCACGAATGGAATACGCGCAGGAGAATGAAGAGGTTGGAAATTGGTGTGGGAGCACCCTGCTTCACCTCTCAGCAGAGTCGCCCCTGGGCATCATGGTAGATGCAGTTCAGATTGACAAGCGAGTACACTTGGAAAGTCTTGAGTGTTTCACCAGGTGGGTGCAGATTAGTGCTGGCCATCTCTGACTTTACAGGCCCCAGGATCACAGCCCTGTAAGAGATGGACAATAAAGCACGCCCTTCTTTTAGATGAGGGGGTGGTGATTGCCTTCAAAAAGGCTGCATCAGAATACTTCATTAATAACAAAGACACTGCCTCCTCTGGATTAGTATGGGACACCTTTAACCGCTACCGCGCTACCGCGTTTTCCCGCTGTGCCCTAATTTTTGAAAAACGCGCGGTTTGTGACAAAGCCAGCTCGTCATCCGCGTAGCGCAGGTAACGCCCATGACGAGCTGGCTTTGTCATCAGCGCGGAAGGGGTTAAGGCATCTATACAGGGGGTCTAAAAAAGTCTTGGCTGTGCCAAACAATTCAATGAAGGTTGAGCGACTGCACTCCTTCCCTTTTACAATTACTCTTATGTTCCAGCTCATGCGATGAAATGCGTGCGAACAGTAACCGTGTGACGCCTGTTCACGGCTAAGTTAGAAACAAATTTGATGGGGCACAACTCTCCTGCACCCGACTGTCGCACTGCGTTTAAGGAAATCATTCCTTCGTGAAATTTTTCTTCCATAGTTACATCATTGTAGTCTGATTATCAATATTCATCAAAAATCTTCAATCAGGCATCTTCCTTAATTACATCAGTGCGGAGACAGCATGTTTGTACTTCGAATTCATTTATTCATCATTTTCAAATACGAAACGCTGCCATTCTAGGCTTTAACGGAGGCATGTGAGAACAAACATGTTTCAACAGTGTTTTGAATGACATCAACGTGCTCCCAATGCATTTCGAATTTATTACAATTCTTCGTCAGGGGAATAACTGAAAATAAAATAAAGAAACAATTAAGCTAGCTGCTCGACCATTATACATATACATAAACTAATAACTTTGCCTCTGCCCTCAACCATACAAAACTAAAAAACCGTCAGATATTATCACTACACATAACTCTCCCTACGTGCTCAAACCCTTCCCTCTCCCAAAGCGTCAATCCCCATTTTTCTCAATATGTGCAGTGCATCACGACTCCCTCCCAGCTATACAATTCCCACTAAACTACGAGTTACCCTTCTCACACATTTACCTTCTCTGTGCCGCAACCGGCAGCATAACCTCACTTCACTTCCTCATGGTAACAAATTCTTAATGTTTTTTCCCTCCTGCTAGTGCCGTTTTTAAAGGGGAAAGTCTCACACCTGTGAGCAATCTAGCTGTAAACCACTCCACCCTTCCTCGTTATTTGAACGTGAACCATATCAGTAGACTTCATCTCCCATAATCCCCTACATCGTGATCAGAAGAAATATGCACACTCCAAATAAAAACCATCCCTTTAAAACCTCCAGTAACATAAAGAACATATTTCAGAAATAAAGAAACCATCAAAGTGCTACACTCGACCATTACGTCCGCCTTGAAAATACATGTAAAAAGCATTAAAGGAAAACAAACTATACTGTCCCCGCAGAAGTGTATAAAATTCTAATAGAGGAAATTCCCCCTGTTTAGGAAAACTTGATTCATACGGTATATATGGGGGAGACACAGGTTCCAGAATCATGGAGACAGGCCTCCATAGTCTTGATCTTAAAACCAGCCAAGGGAAAGCAGAGTCGTATCGACCGATATCCCTGCTAAATGCAGACTATAAAATCTTTGTTAGCATTTTAGCGTGTAGGCTGGCTAAACTAGCTCCGCAGCTCAACCAAGAGAGGCAGATCCATGAATTGACCCAGCAGCTAATTGGTAATATTGACCTAGCTACATCAAGGTCGGTCCCCTTGGCAGTAGTTACATTGAATGCCGGAAATGCCTTTGATCGTGTTTGTTGGGAATATCTATGGGAATTATTGGAGGTTATGGTTATGGGGTTTGGGCCACGTTTTGTAACAACACTAAAATCCTTATATCATCGTACAACAGCTAGGATCCTCCTCCATGGCTCCCTCACTAGGAGTTTCCCGATTTTTAGAGGGACGCCACAGGGGTGCCCTATCTCACCATTATTGTTCGATATGTATATCGAACCATTTGCCCAGATGCTTCGCCAGGATGATCATGTTATTGATTTCTGTGCAGGTGCTAATGTAAAGAAAATCGCGCTGCATGCAGATGATCTTGTAATCTACACAGCAGATCCGATTTTAACGATCCCTAGGGTGGAATTGTTAGCTAAAGAGTTCTGGGCGTTTTCGGGTTATTTGGTAAATAACAAAAAAAACGGGATACTGTGTTGGAATATCCCAGATTGGAAGGGAGGTGTTCAGAGAGCGAGATCAGGTAACTTGGAATAGGCATTATTAATTCATTAGATGGAATTCCTTAGCTCAATCTGGAGAGGGTAGCTAAGGAAATCGAGAAAACCCTTGGCAGATGGAAGAATTTGCCCTTGTCATTATATGGAAGACTAAATTTAATTAAAATAGTGCCACTACCCAAGCTGACATTTCTTTTTAATTGTATCCCTCTCACTTTCCCCAAAGGCATGATTGATAAACTACAGGGGAAATTGGGTAGTTTCGTCTGGGCAGCTAGGGGAACAAGGCTGTCTTGGAAAAATTGATACTTAAATTGGGAAAAGGTGGGCTGGCCCTTCCGGATTTAACACTATACTGCATGGCCTTTTAGTTCAAAAACTGTAGAATCCTCCTAGGCAAACCGGGGCCCCTGGAATTGGGTGGGATATTGGAGGAAATGGTTAAGAAGTGGGGCTCAAAAGGGTTTCTCTATAGGTTTGGGGCAAGAACATTAAAAAAAAAGTCAGACCAAGACGCTTAAGGCAGCACTTACCTTATGGGTAGGGATAAGAAATGTATTTGGAATGGGTTACTTTTCGGATGGTGCACCAATATAGGACTCACCAGGCATGCCAGAGTGCCTTCAAGACCAGTTAAATATCCCAGTAAGGAGGGCGGGAATTGAAATGTGCAGGGTTCTCCTGGTGATGAAGGAGGTGGTGCCATGGGAAATCTTGATAGCAAAGACGGGCGTTTCCCTCTCAAGTTTCAAATACCTGCAGTTGCTATCTTGGGTGGAGGCTAACAGAAGGGAGATCGGTGGAGTCTGGGACATCGCAAAGAAATTACAGAATGAGGCCCAGAGAAGTAAGGAAGTCACAGACTGGTATTGGACTTTGTTGCTCTCGGAAGATAAGAAGATAAAAATGGTTAAACCAGCAAATCTGAAGAGAAACCACTTTTTTACAGTTAATAGGCTCTATTGGAGCCCCCAGAAATTGGCAAAATGTGCAACAGCCGCAGCCCCAAGATGCCATAGATGCAGTATGTTAAGTGCAGATGATCGACAGATGTTTTTCGAATGCCCCCAGCTACAGGAGTATTGGCTTATGGTCGAGAAAGTAATCAATGAAATTCTGCAGACCAATATAAAAATGAGCTTAATGCTGATTTTGATAGGGCTGGAAGATCAGCCGACTTTGCCCCTATCGGCAAATAGGCGGGACTTACTTTTTTATCTGATTCTCCTTGCTAGAAGAGAGATCTGCAAAAGATGGATAGACTGCACCACCTCGTGGTTTTGATTGGCTTCAGACGGTTACAACTATTTGCAAAATGGATATAGGAATCAAGGGTGGACCACGTAATAAGATATGGGATGATTTTTTGAATTGGAATGGAACAATAGGAACTATCAGGCACATGCATCAAAGGAAAAAACGGTCGCAAACGGGCAGATTCTCAGAATTTGCCCCTTTGCGACCGGTATTTTTGCATTTGGGATGCATCATCCCAAATGCAATAATCGCAATTTAAGGAATCTCTAAATTGCGATTCCTTAAATTGCGATTGCATTTAAGGAATCCCAAATTGAGATTCCGTAAATGCAATGCATGAAAGTTAAAAAATTAGCGATTTTGCTATTAGGAGTAGCAAATTACCATGAAGTTGAACTTCATGGTAATTTGCAAAAACTTTGAAAAAAGCACTTTTGTGTATTTTTCAAATTTTCAAGTTGCGCACACACGTGCAAAATATGTGCACAGATCAATTTCAGGGGTGCAACAGGATGTCATTTTGACACCCTTGTACCCTTGAAATTGCATGCACCCCGCTTCCTATTATTACACCTGCGTGGAACCAGTAACCAGGAAACTGGATGGACTGGATCGCAGGACTATAGCAAACAATGGTGGTATGAGGACAAAAAAAGAGTATTAATAATGAACCTGTTAATGTGACATTCTTTACTGCAACTGATGAACGTTTAATCTCTGTGAGTTGGTCTGGAAGTGCCACCGTGCCATTTCCATTTGATATACAATTGTTTCGGGCTTCTCTGCCAGCCTACGAGATAGTTTGGTGCCCTACCGCCAAATCAAGCTTTGGAAAAATCGTGTCAAATGGTGCTGATTAAGGACATTGCTTAAGCTGTTCATACTAGATTTAGAACCACACAATAACTTGCAGCACAACCCTTAACACTGGTAAGAGCAGAATACCAAATCGTAAAATAATTGATGAAAAAAATTCAGCTACAACTTAAGTCTGTGGAATTTTTACAAATGGCATAATGAATACTCTTCCTTAAGGCGAGGAAGTAGCATGAAGTTGTTGCAGCAATGACGTTAAATGCCTTACACCCCGACCTATGGCAGGAGACATAATCTACCATAGCCATCCTCAGTCCCCCACATCAGATTCTGAAACTACACACATCCTTTAGACGAACTGACACCAATCACGCGACAGACACTGACTACATGACCTTATAAATCTGGACTCCCCAGGCTCCCCCCAGTTATCCCTACCCTTCCCATAGTTCATTATATTAAGTTCTTCCTATAACACGGCAAAGTTGGCTTCTGCACATTGGGAACGTAAACATGGCCAGTGATTGAATTAATGGGAGATTGTTTTTATTGATTGTAGTGACTCCTGAAGAAGTGCTTTTTAGCACAAAATGCATTGGGTTTTGATGAAATAAATACTGCCCTGAATGAAGAAATGCTTATGTCGTGTTCTTTCAAAGAGGTCCAGAAGGGCACAGTGGGAGCACCAGAAACTTAGAAAATTGCATGAACACTCCGCTTGTGGAATCAAAGCATATTATAACCAAGAATAATGAGTAAAATGAATGAGTAGAAAGATGAAAATGGAGTACGTTTTTGAATGAATTGCCGAGATTGGCACAACTAAGCTGTGCGACTGGATGGGGTGAGATGTCGCCCCATTGTTATGGTCTTATATTCAAAGAGTGCATTTGGGCTTGGCACTCACCAGTCTGCATGAAGGTATCAATGACAGAATTGTCGCAAGCATGAATAAACAGGTGTGCATCCTGTTCCTATATTTGATGTTTCATAATCTGGCATTCTCCTTCTGGCGGCAATCCCGAGTCCCACCAAGGGCTACAACTCTCTCTCTGGGAGGGAGGAGCTCAGGGAGGTTTCATATACCTACTCTAATTAGGATATTCTAAATCCAGCAGATGAGAGGGACAAGAGCGGGTTACGGTGAGGGAGCAGCGCAACAAAAATATAACTGTGTAGGTAATGATATTAAAACTAACTAACGAGAACAAAATGTTTTCTTTATTAGCTTGTTCTCGCTGCCAGGGTTAAAAAGAGTGCACCTGCAGTATGGATTTAAAACTGCATGTGTCTGACGAAAAAACAGGTCTACATGTTTTAGCCAGGGTGACCCAAACGGTATCACAGCTTTCGTCAGGACCTAGGAGGATGCTGTTGCACAACAGAAATGTGAAAAACAGATACTTTTGATTCTGAAATACAAAACCATTAGTCCAGCTGTTTTCAGTTCTAGGTATACTGATCATACCTGTTAGAGAAATCCATTCTGCAGGTAGAGTAGTAGTAGTTTGCTTTGCTATCCCAGCCCGAAGGTTTTCTATGTTGTTTTTGAGTAATCAATTGGGGATGTAATTCTTGCTGGTCTAAAAACCTTCCCTTGGACCCCCATCTAACCTTTTTTGTGAAGCAGTTCCTAGTCACTCACCTTCGGTGCTTCCTTGGGTCCCCCACACTTCTACGTCCTCTAGGCATTGTCCTGACATGAGTCGTGGTTCTTATTCCACTTTTCTAGTATATGGTTTGGTCCCACCTGGGGACCACTGTGTATTCTGTGCTATTTACGTAATTTCTATGCAAAGTATTGTGTGCATTGTACTTATATCCGAGTAGGACATATCTGTATGTGTGAGTATTAAATAATAAATAATTTTTTTTATAAATACATTGTGTAGTTCTTTTTTACTTAATCTATACCTACAAGATTGCATTCTGATAAAACAAGCTGTTTTACACTCCTGGACTAAGCATGAAGGCTGCTGTCCACAGCTACCACTTAGAGAGCTTTATAAGGTTGTCTAAGTCCTCCTAAATCACCATAAGGCTTGTCTGGACTGGTGCAGGGTGCCCACTTACATAAGTGGACATCATATACCAAGCCAGCCTCTCACACCCTCCAAGTCCTTCAGGCCAGTGGGGTTTCCAAATACAGGTGAGCAACGACCAGCTCAGTTTTGTGGGGCAAGATGCTTGAAACTGCACTGACAATCTCATCAATCATTCTCTGGCCAGGGAGGAGGGCTGAGCAAACTTTTGGCAAAGATAGTAACAGCCAGGGTCACAAATGAAGCACTGTGGTGAAGGTTTGCCCAAATCCCTAGTAGTGCCGTTTTTGTACCTGGGCCGATCAGTGTAGTTTATCTCGGTTCTAGATCTTGCTTTGGTCAGCTCCCATCTCTTCCATCCAGCTAGGATGAGATCCCCTTCAGGTAACCTTCTTCTGTAGAGGTACCTCCAGTACTTCACAGAAACAAGATAGAGCTCCTCTCTTGTGCACTTCCTAAGCACTTCCAACAAATTTCCTTAGATTCCAAGTTAAGTCCGGTAGCGTGGATGGGAAGCTGGCTGACAAGGGCACCAGCTCTAGATTACAAAGGTTGTTCTCCCACCCACTGTGGTTGTCACCTGAGCGATGGTCATTGAGAAATACCAAACACCAACTTGTGGTTTCTGCCTGATGCTTATACTCTTTATCAGAGAGATCTTGTGGATTTCCAAGGCCCAGTCCTGATGCTGGATTTAGGCAGTCATGCCGTTTTACATATTCATTCCAGACTGGTCCAGCTTTGCCCTTTAGTGTTAGCAGAAAGGCAGCGTGGGGGCCTGGAGTTCCCTTTCAATGAAACCCAAAACAAATGCACAAAGGAGAGTGAGACCTCTTCACTAAGGTACCACTCAAACTATTGGAGGTAACACATCTGAGGGAGAAAGGAGCAGCAAGATGGAACAAACCTTACACTTCAGAGGGGCCCTCTTATTCCAGCACTTCCACACCCTGACACAAACTGAGACTTCTTTTCTAATTTTATACACAACCTAAGGCTGCTTGAAAGGCAGCTTCTGCCACATCACCGTACCTGCCACCTAATTAAATATAAGGTAGCACACAGTTTTTTTGTTGCAGATGGACTGCCTTGTGCCGTGTTTTAGGTCGAGCCTAGCACAGTGCGCATGCGCTGCTCTGCAAGGCTTTTTGTATCTACTCTATGTGGGTCTGACTCCTCCCACGCATTGGGTTCGCTTTCGCGTGTGACTCTTTCAAATCAGAGCCTGCAAATAGCTATCGGTGGGTGCATGTCCCACCTCTTCTGAAAGGTTCACTCCCAAGGCGTTTTTCCCGCGGGAGCAAGCAGCGGCGCGTAGGGCGGCAGCTGCAGTGCCTCCTTGTCTCTCCTGCACCACTCCCCTTTGTTTGGGATCGCTACCAGTTGTTGCGTTGCCATAGTTCCCGCCCCCTCGTTGTCGGTGTTCAGCACCTCCCAATAAGTGTATTTTCAGAGCACTTATTGTATTTACAGAACAATGCCAACTGTTTATTAATGATAATATTGCAATCCTTCAGCGGACCGCTGTGATCAGAGAGCACACAGTGTGTGTGTGCACTGCACTCTGCCAGCAGAGCACCAGGCCCATGCTGATGCTTTAGGGGGTCGTGCTGAAGGATTGCACACTATTATTTCTAGGGGCTAGCTACATTCAATGAGCTGTCGCACATACAGCCCGGGCCACGGCGCAGATTCACGTGAATCGACTGTCGCAGAGCTCAACCTACAACAGATCCTACAGCTGAAGTGATCTAAACAGCCGGTAATGTGCCTGCACTGAATGAATCAGGGGCGGCGCCTTGCCTTGTTGATTTTCCGGCAACTGGTGCCACCCCTGCACTACCATCAGTTTGTGTTGGGAATGGATCATGGTGGGTAAATTAAACTTTCGTTTTCTTTTCTTATTCCGCCGCTAGAGTGTGAGGATGGGATCATTAGGTCCACCTGAAGCCCAGTTAGCAATGCACTGCAAACGTAAACAAGCCTTCACAGGGTCGTTGACGTGTGTGGCTGGCACCCTGCATGATGTCTTTAATTTTTCTATCCTGCCTGTCCCCTCGAAGGCATACCTGCTGTTCAAAGCGAGCCCACCGGGAAACAAGCTACATGCAGGGGGTCCTCTAATCACAGAAAACTGCTACCAGCGTGAGACACTTGAGGGGAGCTGCCTGTACCTCCCTGTGTGCTAAGAGACACCTTCAAACAGCAGCTGTAGTTCATTACCCTCCTCCCCAGCTGAAGCCCCGAGACACGTCACAGCTCGACTGTGTATAAAGCTAGCTCTGGTGAAGCTCTGCAGCTCAGCTAAATTGAGCACACTCCAGGCACCTGTGGAATGGCAGCACTGGGGCGAGTCATGCATTCTGCCTTTGTTTCGCACATTTTCGAGACAACATTACCTGTCATTACTTGTTGTCAAGAGTCTGCAAAGGCCCGGGGGTTACTGATACTAAATAGAACTGGAGACAAAATCGTATTTATTAGTCTGTAAAGTGCAATTTCAGCCAGGTAGAGCTGGACCAAGTAAATCACATCTCTGATTCCAACATGCCAATAACGGGCTATGCCTTGTCCTGACTGCCTTGCAGACTTGCCTCTGCGAAAAATACATTTCTTAAATGTAATGTTCTGTTATTCTTTTTTTTTTGTTTAAGAAATTTTTATTAAGTTTTCAAAAACAAAGAAAAAGCCACAATAATATACATTAGTCATAAGAAAATAAACAAGCAGGCATATAACATGGGATAAATATAGTATAGAAAGAGGTAAACGGGAAAGGACAAGAAGAAAAAAGAAAGAAAAAGAAAAAGAAGGGGGAAAAGAAAGAAGAAGAAAGGAGAAAGAGAGCTACGATGGTAGAGAATAGTATTATATAAAGAGAAAGGAAAAGAGAAAGAGTTAACGTATAGGAGAGTTAGAAGAAAGATAAGTAGTAAAGGGAAGCCAAAGGAGATCAGATCTGATTTTTTGAGAAACAGAACAAGTTTTTGAGAAACAGAAGAAGATGTTCTGTTATTCTAGTGAGAAAAAAAGACACCAGGTGGTGTTTCCTTTTGTTCTAAAAAAACAATGCACCACAGTATGCACATAATTAACATGGTTTTCTAGTTGGAGAATACGCATCGTGTTAAAAATGCATGCTCTTATTTAGGAATGAAGAAATATTATTTCATAAGTAATGTTAAATATCTTGGTCCTTTTTTTCCAGAAACCAGTTAACACTCACACTGATGTGTAGGAAAGGATATGTAAATGACTATACCCTAAAGTAATTTCCTAACCATGTGTAATGCAGCTTTATTTTACACTCACAATGAAGTAGGCCAGAGAAAATGTTCATAAATCTAGTTTAACTACGCTTTTCAATTTACTTGAGTAGGTCAAATATATGAACCCCATTTATAAATACCACCAGCGACCTGAGGTTGTGGCCACTGACTCTGGGACTTAACAAAAATCAGGAGCCAAACGACTTTTAGGAGCATTGCCTCACGCATTTGCAGTCTAATTCCCAGTAAGTGCACTGCTTTGCCTTCAAAGATATACACCAGGACACCTTTACAGGGTCAGACTAGCCCATAGAGCAATAAAGCAGTGCTCGTTAAGCAGGTCTGAATCAGTGTGTGGGCTGATTGTTTTGGAAGGTTGGGGGCCTGTTTAATCTTCTTGTGGACCACCTTTCACTGGTTATGTATTTGATATTAGGACAAACATTGTCTACAGCGAGCACAAATACACTTGTTCCTACAAACCTTTACAAAACACCTCTATAATGTGTCTGTACAAGCTCAAAACTACCCCAATTGCAAATGTGGGACACTTTTTTAGGTTTCGCCTGTCGAAAGCTGCGCAAGCAGCGTTTCGCGCAGGTGAAATCTTTAGTCTAGAGTATGTGTGTGTAGTCCCGCCCCTCTGTTCCATTGGCTAGCTCCATAAATGGAGGCTAGCCATTGGAACAGAGATCTGTCCATCAATGCCGGAGCAGATTCGTGGGCGTTCCCGGGAATTTTATGCTTTTGCCCATGTCATGCGGCTGTGGGCATGTTTTTTTTTTTTTTTAAAGCTTTGTTTTTGCCATTTCGGAAGTGTCCTTTGCAGGGGTGGGTTGCGCGATGTCCCGCTGTCCGTTCCCGCCCCCCTCCCGCTGTCCGTGAGCCCGTTCCCGCCCCCCCCACCCGCTGCTTGTGTGCACGTCCCCCCTCCCGCTGTCCGTGAGCCCGTCCCCCCTCCCGCTGTCCTTGTGCCCGTCCACCCATTTAAAGCACTGGTGCCACTGCCAACTAATGATAGCTGCGCGCTTGAAACCATAAAACAAATAAAATGTTCTCTGCAGCCGTTCATCGGGTCGCTGAGTTACCGCATTGTTAACCGCATAATTAAAACAATTAATGGCCAAGAAGAGAGCAGAAACACCGGTGGAATGGAAGCTGGCCGTGGATAGCGGTGTTACGCGTAGCAAGGGTGAGCCGGGCCCTAATCCAAGCAAGAAAAGTACCCGCCCCCATCTCACTGTCTCCTAGTTTTATAGTAAGAAGACAACACCAGCAGCTGATTGGGGTATATTGGGCCCCTGACACCCGTGGCCCTAAATGCCATTGCGCCTGCTGCACTGTTGCTAGCTACGCCCCCGAGCGTGGGAAAGTTTCAGACCCCCAAGGGCTGGCTGGGTAGGAAGGCGCCGGCGTAAGGACCCCGCGGAGTCCGGTTCGCCAGGGTTGCACTGTGTTGACAGCAGGCAGGCTCGCGCACCGAGTATGGAGTCCCAGTTATGGCTGCGCAGTGTCTGCAGGGATCGCTCCACATACTAATCGCCAGAATTTGAGGATTAACCGGGGGAGTCGAACATCGGAGGGTGACCCATGCAGCAGGAAGCCCCCGGGCAGCCAAGGATTAAAGGGTAACGAGCGATTCTCATTTCCTGTCTCTTAATCTTTGCTTCGGAATTAGCAGCGTCATAAAATGCCTGTAAGTGCTAGTGGAGTCCCACGGCGAGAATGCACTTGAGGTTGTAATTCTTAACATACCTCAGAGGGACGATCGCCTACTGCTGAGATTTGTGTTGCCTGAAGAACTGCCTCGGGCTTTCAACCTTCCTAGGTTGATTAAAATCACCCTTCCAACGTTGATAAAAACATTGGCTTAACTACAGTTACTCCATGTCACTCAAGACGTATTTTCGATTCGGAGGCTCTATATGCGACATTGTTACCAGTGGTATTGTTGCTTTGCATGGTAGCGCAGTACTGAAGGTGACAGTTTACTTTTCAGCACACAGTGAGTTTACTGCTGCTGTTTACATACGCTGATCTTTCTGTCGGGTTTTACAGCACTGTGTTGCCTTGAGCACTGCGAAGGTCTTCGGGTGGCATGTTGGCACTACATGAAATACTTATCACAAGGACGTTTCTTGGAACATAAATATTGACAGGACTGCATAACGCAATACCCTGGCATATGATGTCTTGACAACAGCACTGGTGTCTCTAAAAACGTGACACTGTTAACGCATTCCCATGGTCCCCTCCGAATACAAAGTGCCAGCGATGTACTATATGTTACTCTAGCCACGACAGATCCCCGGCTTGCTTTCCCCATAACGAGTCTGCTTTTCAGTTGATTTGTTGGGGAACATATAAAATACGTCATAACTGTGGGTTAGGGACCAATCTGCTGAATTTAGACATCAGGACCACGAGGTTGAAAAATCACCAAAAATGAAGTCAGTATCTTGTTTTGCCTGAAATTGTAAATGTATGTCCTTTCAAAAACAGCAGTGTGCATTCTACTGTGACAATTACATGCTCATCCCTGTTGCATGCTGGAGTGTGCAGGCTGATCTCACGACACACACACCATGCTATTCTGTGCACACAGCTCATATTTGGCGTGCTTCTGTTGCGATATACGTTCACTAAGTAGCTATCTGCGGCTCCTTCTTGGAGCTAGGTCCATAATGCATAAAAATACCTAAAATGGGCTCCTCTTGGGAACACAAACGTTTTAATTACGCCCGTGCGGGTAACATTGTTACAGATTATTCCACCTCTTGAGCATAGAAGTAACATTTGTTTTTATTGTGAAAGAATGTAGAGATTGTCTGGTTTTACTTTAAAGGCCGTAGAAAAATTCGCATATTCGGTTGAATGTTGGTATGTAACCTGCAGGATACCCTTTTAACCGGCGCCTATGTAGAATTCCGTGCTTACTTTGGTATGCCTCCATTGAAAGAATCTTTTATATCCACTCGTCCCCTCAAATTTGCCTTCTGTTTTTATGATCGCTTATGCTGATCTGTGCAGAATTTGTGGTCACAGACTTCATATTCGTGTGCAAGATCTATTAAGTAGGTGGTTGAGTTGGGGGGGGGTGTCAATTAGAAATAGAGAGCTTCAGCGAGAGACCTGTTGGTAACATTTTCGAACCCCGTCGGCAGGGTTGCGAACAAATAGCATAAAATAACTCAGCGGGTAAGGGTTAATGCTCCTGCAGCTGGGAAGTGCATGACACGCACGCCACATGTCCTGATTGGAGTACTCCTCACTTTGATCTCATGGAACACCCTTTTGGACATTGCGGTATGGATAGTACTAGTGCCTTTAAGGGAGGTTCTGCCATTAGTTGTTTACCATGCAAAGCAGATACACACTATATAAAGCAAGATCTATTCACAGTTAGTCTTTTTTTAAATGCAATAATGTGTTTTTCATACTGCTTAGCGCTTTTTCTAATGTGTACTATTTTTAGGTTTCGCCTGGCGTCCGCTGCGCAGCAGCGTTCGCGCAGGCGAAATCTAATGTTAGAACAGTACTGGCTTTGTCCCGCCTTCTCTTCCATTGGCTAGCTCCATAAATGGAGGCTAGCCATTGGAAGAGAGATCTGTCCGTCATTGCCGGAGCAGATTCGTGGGCGTTCCGGCGATTTTTACTCATCCCGCCCATTTTCATGCGGCGGTGGGCGGTTGTTTTTTTTTTCTTCGTATCGGCATGTTGGTTTCATTTTCCGTGTGCCCGTCCCCCCCTCCCGCTGTCCGTGAGCCCATCCCCCCTCCCGCTGTCCGTGTGCCCGTCCCCCCTCCCGCTGTCCGTCCCTCCTCCCGCTGTCCATGAGCCCGGACAGACACCCCGGCCAAAGGAGGGGAGGCTCCTGCTTGCGATCTGGTGGCAATAGTCCAGTTCTTAAAACGATCCGAGGAGACAGTTACGTACAAGAAGCTGCGCTCCCTTCAGGTTTTGCCAGCTGTTCCCTCTTCCGCCTGGTGGACGGGGTGATGATGGGCATCTACGAGCCTCTGGTGTGTCACGGCAACTGGCTTCACCCAAAAGGAGCCGCCATTTTCTACTCGGTGTTCGCTGGTAAACAGAGACGTCAGGGCGCGCGAGCCGTACCACAGGACCAGGGAGCGGGTCTTCCTAGGCTCTTTGCTTTACCTAAAAGCTGTGCTTGCTCCCCCACCCCTTGGTTCCCCTTCCCCTGGCTGTGCTTGCTCCCCTGCCACCTGGCTGTGCTTGCTTCCTGCCCCCTCGCTGTGCTTGCTTCCCTGCCCCCTCGCTGTGCTTGCTTCCCTGCCCCCTCGCTGTGCTTGCTCTCCTGAGTGTGTGTGTGGCTTTGGGTGGGTGTGTGTGGCTTTGGGTGGGTGTGTGTGGCTCTGGGTGGGTGTGTGTGGCTCTGGGTGGGTGTGTGTGGCTCTGGGTGGGTGGGTGTGGCTCTGGGTGTGTGTGTGTGTGTGTGTGGCTCTGGGTGTGTGTGTGTGTGGCTCTGGGTGTGGCTCTGTGTGTGGCTCTCTCTGTGTGTGTGGGTCTGTGTGTGTGGGTCTGTGTGTGTGTGTGGGCCTGTGTGTGTGTGGGTGGGTCTGTGTGTGTGTGGGTCTGTGTGTGTGTGGCTCTGTGTGTGTGGCTCTGTGTGTGTGGCTCTTTGTGTGTGGCTCTGTGTGTGTGTGTGTGTGTGTGTGGCTCTGTGTGTGTGTGGGGGGGGGGGCTCTGTTGGTGTGTGTGGGTCTGTGTGTGTGTGTGGGTCTGTGTGTTTTTGTGTGGCATTTGCCAGAGATTAAACTATTGGCATTGTAAATGACAATGCCACTTATTTAACTGTTTTTAAAACCAACACATAAATACAAATTTTGTCATTTACAATGCCAATAGCTCAAACTTTTCAAAAGGCAAAACCATTGCATTGTAAATGCTAGTTTTAGCTATCTGATTTGTTAATGCATAGCAATACAATACATAGGATAAGGTGCAGTATACCTAAACACTTATAAGGCCCCAAAGGCGAGACCTATTGGCTATGCCAATGCTTGTTGTAAATGGGACAAGGAACAGAACAAATGCCAATACTGGACTGAACTTACCAACTTTACCAATGACCTTTATGAATAAAACATAACGGTCCGTTTTTTGAATTACGCCACTAAATGATTTATTCACTTTTTTAGCAGTCAAAACATTCTTTTGAAAAAAAGTGAATAAATCATTTAGTGGCGTAATTCAAAAAATGGACCGGTATGTTTTATTCATAAAGGTCATTGGTAAAGTTGGTAAGTTCAGTCTAGTATTGGCATTTGTTCTGTTCCTTGTTATATTGACTCAGCCTTACTGGGTCCGAGTCAAGGCCCTTTGGTGTTTTCTTGTTGTAAATGGGAATCATTTCTGCTAACTACTGTTATCTTAAACAGAGATAGGAATGCTTTATTATTTCCGTAACTCAATCCAAGATGGCTGAACCACTTCCTGAATTGTGTCACATCCTGATAGGAACTATATAAGGGGGCAGCCATTTTGAGTCCAGTTGCGTTGCAATTAATTTAGCTTGATCGCTCTCTTACTGGATTCCATGGATTCTTCACCTTCTCCAGCTTATTGTTTTGCTTTTCCCCTTGCTGCTTGGCCTGAACAGCATGAAGATGTTTCTGGTCTCCAGTTGTTTCAATTTGTGCTGGATATTATTTCTGGAGAAAAATCAGATTCCTAGTTTTAACCTGGCATCTGCAATTGCCTATGGAGATAATAGACCATTCCCACATAAGAAGAATACTGTCCAAGCTTTGCCAAGAAGACCAGCTCTTGGCAAAAGAGAGTGGCAGTAAAGCCAACCAGTGGTAAGCAATGTGTGGGCTGCAAGCCCCTATATGTTCTTGGTAAGCTCACAGTATGTTTTTCGCAAACAGAGTCTGGTAGACATAACCTAAAAAACTGGTCCAAGCCAGCAACATTTTGTATCTTGGTCCAATGGTTAAATGGCTTATCCAATCCTGGATGGGAACCAAAGTTTTGCTTAGAAACCCGCTGTTGGTCCTAGCAAATGTCAGATTGCTGAATAGCATGGCAGCATAGTCTAGATTCCACCTCATAATGCTAAAACAGTAGGCTCAGCGCTCTATGCCGCCGAACTATGGGGGGGTTCTCTGATTTATTTTCTGTGGTAAATTCTGAGAATAAATTCTTAAGGAATTTGGCTCGTCTTCAAGCAAGGACGATTCTGCTCCCATTGAGGCTTGACATGAGCGGGAACTCAGTCACTGACAAAGCCAAACTTCTCCCTTTACTGTTCTGTAGAAGGCTCTGGTTTTAACCTGAACTGGCACAATACAGACTGGCATTAATGGATGTACTAGAGGTGGATAAAAATAATAAAATCCCATGGTTTTGCCAAATAAAAATAAAATCTCTGACATCTATTGGATTACGAATATTATGGGACAATTCTCAATCTGCTACATTAATCACAGCAGTGTCCCTAAAAACATAACACTACTGGTCTTGGGTTAGACAATCGGTTGCTGCATCGGTTGTCAACTCATCTCTAACTGGAACATCTTCGGGATTTTAAATCAAGTAGTTTCTCGAAGCCACATTGGGACATTATTACTGTTCCCTTGGACGGGAAACAATACTTTCAATTCTGGGTTGGCACACTCCCCTTAAAAATATTTACCAGAAAATGGGCCACAAATGGTGACCCAATGTGTCCTACCTCTAAGATTTTTAAATAAACCATTGGCTAGGTGTTCTTTGCCTGCCCGGGATATACGGCTCCTCGCCAGAAATGGATTTAACCCCTCTGCAGGCTATTGGGGACCTGCATCAGTTGGACTGCATTGAGGATCCTGAGATCGGACCAAAATCTCACTTATACTTGTGCTATTGCGAACATTTTGGGTTGATCTGGGTTATTAGGGCCAGGTTCTATCCCTCCCACCTACTCAAACCTCCCCCAAGTGGGTCAGAAACATATCGCGAGTCCCCCCTGACAAGCTAGAAGATGGACTTAGCTCACTCCTCCCGAACTCGACGGATCTCTTCTCAACCACGTAACTCACCTCGCTTTACCATTCCAAACTGGAGCTCGTCCTAGATCAGCTGGCACCTCGGAAATTAAAAAAAAACAGAAGCATCCCCTCCATGTCTTGGTTCTCCACTGACATTAATGAAGAAAGAAGACTCCTAAGATCCATGGAAAGAACCTGGAGGAACAGCCCCACCTCCCTCAACCAGGACCAACTCAAGGCAGCTCGCAACACCTACTATAATCATATCAAGAGCAAAAAGTCATCCTTCTTCTGTTCTGCTCTAGACAATGCTAAAAACTGACCCAAAGAACTCTTCAACATCATCAGGAACCAAACCTCCATCCCGGTTATAGACAGCATGGCGGCGTCCAAATCCCAATGTGATGACTTTGCCAGCTTTTTCAACGAAAAAATTGCCAAAATTGATCGATCATTCAGCGCTATGCCCTCCTCCCACACAGAGTCCCACCCCACCGCAACTACCCACATCAGGCCAGCAACCGCAGCCATTCGCTGGTCTTCCTTCCGGCCTATCCAGGTTGAAGTGATAAGCAATCTCATAGCCACCACCAAACCCTCGTTACACTCCCTTGATCAGCTACCCCCGAGACTGACCAAAGACCTGAAGCTCACTCTAGCCCAAATTTGGGCCAAGATCATCAACAGCTCTTTGAGCGAGGGCTCAATCCCTGACTGCCTTAAACTAGGTCAAGTCACGCCACTCCTAAAAAAAACCCGGCCTTGACCACAAGGACATGAATAACTTCAGACCAGTTTTGAACCTTCCGCTCTTATCGAAAATTCTGGAAAGATGCGTGCTGTCTCAGCTAACCCATTACCTAGAGAACACAAATCTTCTCGACCCACACCAATCAGGGTTCAGAAAAGGCTGCAGCACAGAAACTGCAATCCTAAATGTCTTGGATGATCTACACATGTCGCTCGACTCCAACCAATGTAGCCTTCTCATCCTCTTAGACCTCTCCGCTGCGTTTGACACAGTTGATCATACCCTGCTACTCAATGTCCTCCAGGAGAGAGCGGGTCTGGAAAAGACGGTTCTAAAATGATTCTCCTCCTTTCTCAACAACCGCACACAAAGAATCAAAATTAAAAGCTTCGAATCTGACCCCCTCCCCATTAGTAGAGGAGTCCCTCAGGGGTCAGTTCTCTCGCCACAACTTTTCAACATCTACATGGAGCCCTTCACATCAATTCTAAGGAAGTCCAACATCCCCTTCCACCTCTACGCGGACGACACACAACTCTATCTGGAAACCACTTCGATCGCAGACATCCACAGACTGAACGGCACACTCACTGAGGTTCAACATTGGCTCTCATCCAACCACCTCAAACTCAATGAAGAAAAAACAGAAGTGCTCCTCTTCTCGAATAAAGATGAAAACCCCCAAATACTAGAATGGCTCAAAGCCTTATACGCCCTTAATGTTCCTCTTGTTCCTACAAACTCCGTAAAATCCCTAGGGATCACCCTTGACCCCAAACTGGACATAAAAATACACATCTCAAAAACTGCCAAAAGTGCTTTCCTTAACCTGAAACTTCTCTACAAACCTCTGACCTCTACCCTCAACGCCGCAGCAAGAATGGTCACGGGAACTAAGAAATATGAGCACATCTCCCCGGCTCTCAAGGATCTGAAGTGGCTCCCTATTGACCAACGAGCCAGCTTCCGTATAGCGTGCCTCACACACAAACCCCTGCATACAGGCAAACCAGAATATCTGGCCAACAAGCTCAAAAGGGCCGGTTAGTCCAGGAACCTCAGAAGCTCCAACACGCTCCTACTCATTCCTCTGAAATCACAGAAATACAAAACATCTAGTAAATCCTTTGCGGGTAATGCTCCCAAGATATGGAACTCCACCCCCCCATATCAGAATGACCGCCTCCTTCCCAAAATTCAAGATGCTACTCAAAGCCCTCTTCCTTGAGCGTTCTGGATCGTAACAAGAACTTCTCGTTTGACTTTGAAAGACCATGATCTCTATGATCCCAGAGCCGGATGACTTGCTATCGATCTCCGCCCTGTTGTGCGCTCATGTTGGTATTGTACAGACTTTTACTTCCCCCTTGTGCTCCCTAGCCTGTTTTCCGTCCTCACTGTCTTTCTGATGCCTATTTGTACTTGTTGTGAAGCGCTCTGATACCCTCGGGTCAAGCTAGCGCTATACAAAACTTCAATAAATAAATAAATAAATAAATAAATAAATGTTCTTACCAAACAATACTGGTTTTAAACTGTGGATTTTGATGAATTGTGTATTAACTATGTCTTAATCCCTTACGATCTGTCCTTAAAGCAATTATGTATCAACGTTTTTCTTTTTCCTCCTGTGTTTTTACTTTCTTTCACTTATTTTTAACTCTTATTTACTCATGGATTATGGTTCACTGTATGTCAACTCATAGTGATAGCTGCCTATCACACAAGATGTACTTTTGAAACTATCTTCTGGATATATTGCATTGTTTTTATTTTTGTATCTGCTTTTATGAGTAAGCTGTTGAATAAAGCCTATTAAAAACTATTCCGCCTCATGGCTTCACCACCAGACAATCCTTGCCACTTTATTCCACTCATGTACAGCGTCGGATTGGTAACGGGGGCATTCGGGCAATGCCCGAGGGGCCGGGGTCCGAATTCCACCTGAGGGCTGCTTTTCAGCAGCCTGGGGGCCGATTTGGGCAGTGTCTCTGTTGTTCGACTATACCGCCAGCGGCCCAGTGGGTGTCCAAGTGGCTTTTCTGGAGGGAGATGGGCACTCGTTACCTCCCGTATAGCAGCAACAGGTAGAGGTGTCACTCCTTTTCTCTTGCTGGGCCTCCCATTAATGTAGGCATACTGAGCGGGGCAGGGGGCCAGAGCAGAAGTGGCCTCACTTGTTTTGAGGTGTGTTTCATTAGTGTAAACTGATGCGTGCATATTCCCCCCCTTTTTATGTAAAATTACGCTGAAGCAGTGATTTGAGGGAAGGCATTATGCAAATGTGGGCCGATTTTTTTATGTGTGCCCTGGCCGATTTTTAATCCCAATCCAACCCTGCTCGTGTAGGTTCTTTTTCCTACCATTCTCACTGTTTCTTTTCCATCTTTATCATCCTTTTTTACCCCATTGAGTTTTTCTCTCTCTTGCTACCAGCTAGCTGTGCAGCCAAACAGACTGACGTGCTCTAAAGAAGGGCAGCTTTAGAATGTACTATATGTTTGAGAAGAAAGGATGTTATGCAGCTCCCACCTTTCTCCCAGCACAAAATACCCTCCCCCACGCCACTGTTCCCAATAAGGTGCGCGCGCACCTCTCTTCCTGTGAGCGCACACTCCCGTGTGTGGAGCGCGCACACACAGGTCACATCCCGAGAGATAATTCGCGCAGACGCTTCAAAAAGCGAGCGGCGCGAAAAGCACTTCCTTGATGATGTTTTGCCAGCAGGAGTGCAGATAAGACTGGCTTGGGGCACTTGCTGTATGGTTTTGGTGCAGCCTTGTGCGGTGAAGACTGTTGGCTTTTGTTTAAGTATTCGTGTTAATCAAAGCCCCTTCAAAAGCTGTGATTAACATGAATACTTAAACAAAAGCCCACAGTCTTCCCCGCACCGCGCTTTACTAACAAAAGAGAAGAGCAAGTTTAAAAACAAAGCGTGTAGGTACACTCTGTGTTTTTAAACTTGCTTTACTCTTTTGTTAGTAAAGCGCGGTGCGGGGAAGACTGTGGGCTTTTGTTTAAGTATTCATGTTAATCACAGCCCCTTCATGAGCTGTGATTAACATGAATACTTAAACAAAAGCCCACAGTCTTTCCCGCACCGCGCTTTACTAACAAAAGAGTAGAGCAAGTTTGAAAAAAAACACAGCGTGTAGGTAGACGCTGCAAAGCTGCCAAGGTTTCAGATTGCTAAATGTGACATTTTCATAATTACAGTGTAATTATGAGTGATGTTTCAACGAGTATGAGTGACACTTTCTTACAAGCAAAATCCAAGCAATGAAGACGAGGTAAACATATAAATATCAGAAATTAGACCCATTTAGGCATTGAGAAACTCTAAGAAGATCTTAAGACAGGTGCAAACGCCTGCGATGGCTGACTCATAATTAAAATGAAATTATGAAACTGTCACGCATAGCAATCTGAAGCCTGGCAGCTATTGTGATTTAACCACTCCGTGCATTCTGGGAGCTGTAGTCTTGATATGCCTCAGTGGACCACTTTGTATAAACACACTTGATAGCCTTGGATTGTAAACATGGTGTCCTGCTCTTTTTTTTAGAGACATGGGACACATTTTTCATTATTCAGACGAAATACGAGATAAAGGCGGAAAAAGAAGGGATAGAAAAACTGTAAAAAAGGAGAAAGCATAAACGAAAATGCACTTATGAGAGGGAGATAAAGAAACAAGCAGTGTTGGGGGGTGGGGTGGAAAAACGGACATTAGCTATCCACAAGTCTAGCCACTCCAGCATTCGGCTGCTCCTGCAGTGGGCCCCTGAGAAAATGTTTGGGCCCCTGTGCTTGTTATTTTTTTAATTAGGCACAGTCTCTCTCACTAACTCTTATTTCCAAGAGTTGACAGTCCATGCTTCCCTAGTTCAGGGCGTCCCTCCCTTGTGGATGATTTGTCCTCCCTCCCTGCGAGGCCTGGCCTTCACAGGTGCTCTGTGTTGAGGGCTCCCGGACTGCTTCCCTTCCCGAGATTATATTGGGCCCCCTATCACTGTCTCGATGTGGCACGCCTGGGAGTTCTGGAGCCTCTCGCCCCTGAGTTTGTTTCCTGGTTTTGGAGGCCTCGTTCCCTGGCTGCAGCTGCCAACTCGGTCTTCAAGGCGCACTAGGGATTGTGGGAAACACGCCTTGCAGCTCGTGGCCTTGCTTGTGCCGTATATAAGGCCACCTCAAGAACCATGCAAAGCAGGAGAGAAGGAAAGTGCAGAGGGAGGGGAATTCTAGAGAAGGGAGACTTCGGCAGAGAGGACACCATCCTGGCAGTGTTTGCCATGGACATCCCCACAGCTGACGCCATTGTGCTGTCTTTGCTGCAGCTCAGCCTCACTGGAGCAAAAATTAGTTATTGCTCAGCCGCACAAAAACAAGGAATTTCAGCCATGCCCCAACTCTGTGACTAACTGCGCCGAAAACAGTTGCAGTAGCATAAGTGTAGGAAGGTGGATATCTGACTACGGTTACTCCCAACTTTTTGCCTAGTGTTTTGCTGGTTTTTGACTTAGTTGGCCTGGGATCCTGCTATTCAGGACCCCAGGCTTCCTGCTCTCTCTGTTAAAATGGACTCCATGTACCCTAGGTACATATCTAATTGGATACTGAGTCACCTTATCAGTCCCTGTACAGTGTACCTTAGGTACCCAGGGCATAGGTGTAACCAGGGCCTACCAGGGGCTGCAGCATGTATTATGCCACCCCAGGCTGGCCATCCAAAACTGACACAACTGGCTGCTAAGACAGCTGGGGCAAGGTGTTGTAATCACCCTTTGCTATAGATATAGTATACCTATATCTAACCCCAAAATGGACACATATACTCCTATCAGTCACTCCTATGGCAGGCCTTATCAATCCTGAAGGCAGAGTGCTTGGAATTATGTGAGATGGCGCTCTAGCATGAGCTGAGCCTGTCTGCAGCTTGCGGAACCAAGTCCTAATAGCTGTTCCATGATAACGCTATACCATATACTCTTAAGTGCATTATAATCCTCGCGGTTGAATGCTAACTCTGGTATAACATTATCAAAACATGTCGAGTAAGGTGTCCTGTGCATACACCGGTTCAAACCAGTTGCTGGGGCATCCCTGCCCCAGCTCTGGCGCGAAACCGGACAAAGGATAGGGGGTGTAACCACCCCCCTTCCTGGTCCCACCCATAGGAGGGACCTAGTCGTAGTACAGCCCCCTTTAGCAGGATAAAGGTAGGAGCTGGTCCCATTCCAAATTAGATTATCCTGAACAACTTTACAAGAAGAAACTCTGGACTTCGACGTTCTGCTCCACAGAAGACTGAAGAATCTCCCTTGTGGGCAAGGAGTGTCCACCCTGCAACTGCAGGCACCATCAAGTGTCCAGCGGCTTCACTTTGTCATCTTCCCACGAGGATCCAGACTTCAGAGCCCGACGAGACCCAGATTCCCAGACCTCTCCGACTTCAACTCACATCTGCAGCACAGCTGAGATCCGTGGGTGCGACGAGACACGTGGGACCGGCCATCTTGGAGAAACTGCACTTCGCTTCCAGCACGACTCCCGAGGTAAACTCGACCAAGTGCTTTGGGGATTGAGAAGCCCCCAGCCCCGAGCAGCTCCTGCACCGAAGATTAGCCCTCCAGCCTCCACGAGATCTGCGTGGGGCCCTTCTGCCTGTTTGCTGCTCGACGCGTTGTCTGGTCACTTGCCGGCTGGCTAGTGACCTCCTAGACGACGATCTTTGAAAACTACGCTGCTGGTCTGGTTGCTCCAGACTGGCCCTTGCTCCCTTCCAAAAGAGGAGCACCCTGGACCCTCCTGGTCCACCCCAGACGCCGTTTCCACTCACCGCGTGGGTTGCCTTTGCCAAGGCCTGTTGACTCCAAATCCGGATCCGACACCGCCGACAGCGAGAGCCTGCGTGGGACAGCTCGTGCCTCCATCCTGGTTGTCGAAGACACCTCCTGGTCCACGTGGCTGCAGAGACAAGCGTCCCCTCTTCACCTGATCGCGACAACGACATCCGGTTCCTTCCTGGTTCCACTCCAGTCACTGGCTAGTGACTTTGAACATTGTCCCCTCTGCTTTCAGGTCTTCAGCATCCCTGATCCACCCTTGGATCACACCGGACATCTTCCTCCTGGTCGTCTGCAGCATCTTTTCTTCCAGGCTCAATAGACTTCAACGCAGAAACCCGACACGACTTCGCACCTATGCACCCGCAGCCCGTGGGTGAGGTAACTAGAGCATTTCGGTGCTCAAGGGTAGATTAACTCTCCTAGTGTCCAGATTCACAGTCGTTTTAGTCCTAACCAGTCAGGATTGTCCGTACTCACCTTTTTCTTGAACTGTACTGTCCATAGACGTTGTTACGCATCTCGCGTGTGAGTTCACACTCTGCACACGCGTCCCGTGGGCCTCCTCTTAATTACCTAAGGTTAGGATAGTGTAGTCCCAGCGAACCTACAGCCTACAGTTCCATTCCTTCTATCAATTTCCTTCTACCATTTACTTAGTATATGGTTTGCCGTGCCCCTAGGGCACCATTGTAATTTTGTGCAACTTATCGTATTATCCTAAGAGATTGTCATGTGCTTAGCCCTCTGATCTCATAAAGAGTTCAGAGGTGTTTGTTATTAATAAATATACTGTTTATTTTCATAACAACCTGTGTGGTGTCCTATCATCTGGTATTCAAGGGGTTATGTGTGGTAAAACAGCTGGCTTCACATGCCAAAAGAGTTTAGCCTAAGACTGCTCTGTCCATGCTACCATTAGGATAGCTGGTCTATAAGGTTGACTTACAACCAATCATCATAAGGGTTCTTCTGGTGGCATATGGGAACATCCAGAGAATTTTCTGGAGCCATCTCAAGGTGGTAAAACAGATGGCAGCCACCTTG
Source organism: Lissotriton helveticus (assembly GCF_964261635.1). Lineage (NCBI taxonomy): Eukaryota > Metazoa > Chordata > Amphibia > Caudata > Salamandridae > Lissotriton > Lissotriton helveticus. The sequence goes on along the minus strand of NC_136057.1, from coordinate 1,315,484,211 downwards.
GTAGCCTGTTGCCTCATAGAGAGCTTGTCATCTATGAGGAATCCAAGGTTGCGAACCACAGAGACCGGTTGAGGAAGGGGACCCATGGCACAAGGCCAGTGTTGCGGGCCCCAAAGATCTTTGTGTTTCCCCAGGACGACAATCTCGGTCTTGTCACCGTTTAGCTTGAAGAGATGCCTCTGCATCCACTCAGCCACTCGTGACAATCCGATTTTCAGACTAGACACATTGTTGCCTTCAGTGCTGGAGAGGAAAAAAACAATTTGCGTGTCATCGGCGTATGAAAAAATGGTCAGCCCAGCGCCCTCCGCGATGGAAGCTAGGGGTTTGATGTAAATATTAAATAATAAAGGGCTGAGAATAGACCCCTGAGGGACGCCATACGCCGAAGGACAAATAGCAGATGCGGCTTTCGTAGAGAAGACCTGCAAAGTGCGCTCACTTAAAAAGGAGGTAATCCAGGCCAGTGCAGGACCATCTACTCCCAGGGACCGGAGAGAGTTCAGTATGATGGAATGAGACACGGTATCGAATGCCGCACTCAAATCCAAAAGGATGAGGGCAAAAGTTTCCCCGCGATCAATGCCGTGCCGTAACCTCTCCGTTACCCCGAGTAGCGCAGTCTCGGTAGAATGATGCGCACGAAAGCCGGGCTGGGAAGGGTGGAGGAAGCCCAGATTTTCTGCAAGATGGGTAAGCTGAATATTCACGTGCCTCTCCAACACTTTAGATAAAACAGGCAACAGGGATATAGGTCTGAAATTGGCAGGGTTGGACATATCAGCTCACGCCTTTTTCAGGAGAGGGACAACCATTGTGTGCTTCCAGTCCTGTAGCACGTGTGACTCCTTTAAGGAGGCATTCAAGAGTCTCATGAGAACTCGCCGAGATTCGAGATCCAGCAACTTTAAGATCTTTGTAGGTACCGGATCACACGGTGAGCCAGATCTAACGCTATTCAGGCAGGAGGAGAACGAGATGTCATCAAATAGTTGTCAGTTTGTTACCACTACCTTTGGAGGCGGGAGTTCATTCACGGCAATTGGTCCCGATTGATGTTGATTTACTGTAATGGGAACGCTCATAGAGTCGTATATGCGCTCAACCTTGGCAATAAAAAATTCCACAATGGAATTGCACTGAGCTTCCTCCAAAACCGGGGGAGTCGGGATGGTGTCCGCTCCTGTCAGTTTTTTAACAACAGCAAAGAGGGTGCGGGGGCAGTTCTGAGCTTGTGTCACTGTGTTTACAGTGTACGCAGCTCTCATGGCTTTACATTGGGAATGGTATCCCTTCAAGGCTTCTTTATAGGCAATCTTCCGGGAAGCCGAGTAGGAGCGCCTCCATTTCCTTTCAAGAGCCTTGCAATTAGTTCTCAAGGCCTTTAAATCGGCCGAGAACCAAGGTGCCGGGCAGCGGTGAGGTCTAGAAAATTTCGGGGTGGGGCGAAGGACGGTGTTTACAGCATTGGTAAGCCAAGATGATACAGCAGTATTCAAATCCCTAAGTGGGACGTCGCCGTTCTCAGGGCGGGTGTTAAAAAGGTGCTGGTTAAACTTCGTAACGTCAAGTTTACCCCACCGATGAATTAATTCGCCCGTGCCATGGCCGCTCTCAGCAAATTGCTTGGTGTTAGATAGAGCGAAATGGACTGCAAAGTGGTCAGACCACTCCAGAGGGCGAGCACTCTGAGAGCAATCAAAAGGAAGGTTAGAAAGAATAGGGTCCAGTTGATGCCCAGCAGAGTGAGTAGCCCCCGAATTGCACAATGTAAGGTTAAGAACCTCTAAATCGGTTAAAAAACACTTACTGATGGTACATGAGGGATCTTCAAGATGCAGATTTAGATCTCCGAGAATTGTGAAATTTGCTGCCCTGAGAAGCAAAGGGGCTATGGTGTCGGCAAGCGAAGAAGTCCATGCATGAGCATTGCCAGGGGGGCGATAGATCAGGAGGCCAGACAGGATGAATTGGGGGTTGATTGCGAGTTTAAAAAACGCCGCCTCGCATCCAGACAGGGGAAAGGCCTCCAGTTTACAAAAATAACAGGACTTGAAAATAATAGCAATGCGCTCTCCCTTTCCGGAGTCTCTGTCCTGCCTCAGCATGACATAGTTGTTAGGGACTGCGGTGGCAATATCAGGACCAGAACTTTCATGGAGCCAAGTTTCAGTAAGAAACAGGGCGTCTGGCTGCTCAGTAACAATAAAGTCGAAGATGTTTAGTTTATGTTTTGGGAGGGACCTACAATTAATACTCCAGAACTGGAGTATAGGATGTATAGGGAGAGTTTTTTTAGTCCTCCGTTTACCTCGCGTTCGGACCTGGTTCATTGCCTTACAAGTAGACATTTTGCCAGTGTGACACTTACAGCCATCGCATTGGAATTTATGGGTCGGTAAGGAACAGGTAGTACAATCTAAAGAAGTCGGAGGTCGTAGAGATTTCAAAGCCTCACCTGTATATAATAAAGTTGCAGTGGGTTTCGCTCAAGCTGCCGACCGAGGCGTTGCAGTCATTGTAGCCCCTAGGCCCGGTCTGGCGTGGTCTGGCGCGGACGGGCGCAGACGGGCTGGACTCTGGCGTGACTCCGGCGTCACTACGGCGCGACCGCTGCGCGTAGAAGGGTCGCTTTATATGCAGGCCAGCGCGTCCTTGTGACAGCTGGTCTGCTTGCACCAATGGCGCCGCCAGGTGTCCGAGAAAACTTCCCCCAATATGGCAGCCAAAGTCAGGAGGAACCGGGGAATGCAGGGACCCGCCAAGCGCGGTGAAAAACAATTACAATGCGGGTGAGAGGACGATGCAGGCTAAAAACAAGGTACAATGCCAAAAAATAATGAAATCAAATACAAAACGGGAGCAATTAAAAACGCTACTGCGTAGATCGCTGCTGTGCGCTAAAATGCGCTGTTGGTATCACAAGTAGTTGTTAAAGGAAGAGCCCGCCTAGAATGCCCTCCTTATATGCAGGCCAGCGCGTCCTTGTGACAGCTGGTCTGCTTGCACCAATGGCGCCGCCAGGCGTCCGAGAAAACTTCCCCCAATATGGCGGCCAAAGTCAGGAGGAACCGGGGAATGCAGGGACCCGCCAAGCGCGGTGAAAAACAATTACAATGCGGGTGAGAGGACGACGCAGGCTAAAAACAAGGTACAATGCCAAAAAATAATGAAATCAAATACAAAACGGGAGCAATTAAAAACGCTACTGCGTAGATCGCTGCTGTGCGCTAAAATGCGCTGTTGGTATCACAAGTAGTTGTTAAAGGAAGAGCCCGCCTAGAATGCCCTCCTTATATGCAGGCCAGCGCGTCCTTGTGACAGCTGGTCTGCTTGCACCAATGGCGCCGCCAGGCGTCCGAGAAAACTTCCCCCAATATGGCGGCCAAAGTCAGGAGGAACCGGGGAATGCAGGGACCCGCCAAGCGCGGTGAAAAACAATTACAATGCGGTTGAGAGGACGGCGCAGGCTAAAAACAAGGTACAATGCCAAAAAATAATGAAATCAAATACAAAACGTGAGCAATTAAAAACGCTACTGCGTAGATCGCTGCTGTGCGCTAAAATGCGCTGTTGGTATCACAAGTAGTTGTTCAAAAAAAGTAATGAGACACTTACTTTTGCAGCAGCTGCTGCCAACGAGCCGGCTCCTGCGCCTTTTAGCCGCAACGACTCGGACTGTGATGGGCCACCCCGCAGCGCCGATGACTTTCCCCTGAAGCAGCTCCGACCGTGGTCCAGGCCTCAAGTCGAGGACAGTGCCAATGCGGCATTTGAGACTGCCTCAGTGCAGCTGGACGCGCAGCAGGTTGCAGTGTCTGCTGAGGCACTGTCACTTTGGTGGCAGACGGATTGGTGATGATGGCATCGGCAAATTATGGTACTTAATAGTCTGACGCAAGTGAATAGTTATGTGCGGTGTGAGCACTCAGTAGAGCGGTCTGCGCAACCTCGCTGCGTGGGTGAATTAGTTACATCGTAATCTCACCTGCCTGAGCCCTGTGCTTGTTGAGCCAGCCCATCAAACAAGCCTGCAAGTTGCTCCGGGTGCTGTCAGCTTTCTTTTTTTTTTTTTTTGTCCTCATATATGCCACCAGTAGAGGTTAGCTCTAAATAGACGTCCTTCAGGCCACTAACACAAACCTTCCTTGACCGCCCTTATGTTTGTGGATAGCCATTGAAGATCGCCCAGAGGTAAGGTTAGTTCCAGTCCAACTCCCTATCCCAATGTTACTTGCTACTAAGGGAGGACAAGACCACTTAACCTCTGGCATAATCATTGGACTTATTGTTGTTATTTTTCACGCCATGCTTTTAAGGCAGATCACACCTTACAGACTTAACCCCTCCGCATAGTAAATCCAAACTACTCACCGCCATGATGTTCTTAAGGCAGTCCGCAAATCTTGGGGGGAGTTCTGATTTCCATTCTTTACAGATCTCTCTTCTAGCGATGACAATTACATAGAAGATAAACTGTGATATACAACTATTTATGTTATAGTCAGATGGAAAACCAAAAAGAACAAGTCTGGGGGAACATATTATAGGGAATAACAATACCTCTTCCAAGAAACCACATACCTGTCTCCAAAAATCATCTAATACAGGGCATTCAGCAAACATGTGGATATCATCTGCTGCTAATAACTTACACCTTGGACAGAAGTACTGTGCTATTGATATTTTGGAGAGTTTAGCCGGTGTCCAATAGGCCCTGTACATTGTGAATAGGTGGTTTCTTCTCAGGTTTGATGGTTTAATAACTTTCTGAGATATTGTGAAAGAGTCTAACCAGACTTTTATTATGGCATCAGAGATCTGTACTGCAGGGGTATCCCATAGTTTAGTAATTTCAGCCTCTAGATTTTCATTATCTTTACTTCCCGTTATCATTTTATACCATTCAGCAGTCTCACCCTTCCATCCCTTCTGCCTAGTTATTAAGTCAAGCGGGAGGCTCTCCTCTTCCGTATTCCAATTCTGACTTCCCCACCATGCAGACAATTGGTAAAATTTAAACCTTATAATGGTGCCCTCTGTTAAGCGTGATAATGTTTCCCAACTTAATAAGCTTGAGACATCACAGAGGTCCCCCCATTTTTTAAGGCCAGCTTTCTTCAGAGGGAGAGCTAGTTGGTCCAATAGGCATTCTGGAGTACCAGGGGAGTCCCAGATTGGGGCTTGAGAGTGATAATAAGGGATACCTGTGAGTTTCCGTATCCATCGCCAATTATCTAGGGCAGTCCGTAGAAGCTTTAATCGAATTTTATTTAATTTATTAATTTTTTTATTTTTTATTTTTGGTCACCGAACTTAAACAAGAAAAAATCTGCGCTATATGGGAGGTCTGATAACATAGCTTGAAACAGTCTGCCGTGTGAAGTGGAATCCAACTTATTGGCTAAAAGTCTAAAGTTCTTAAATTGGAAGGCGTAGCAAAAAGAAAGTAAATCTTGAAGTGCCAATCCACCAAGTTTCAGTCCTCTTCTGAGCTTCTTCCAAGCTATTTTAGGGGATTTTGTAGCCCAGATAAAAGTACCAATTCGTCCTTGTAGATTGGAAATATCTTTTTTATTGAAGATTAAAGGAATGGAATTAAACAAAAAAGTAACTTTTGGGAGAATTATCATTTTGACTAAATTCACCCTACCAAATATGTTTAAAGGAAGGGTGTTCCATCTGGTTAGGAGTTTTCTGATCTCTTTTACAACTGTTACCCAGCTAATCTTGGGAGTGTCGTCCAGATTTTGTGTGAGATAAACCCCCAAATATCTAATTTTAGATTTTGCTTCTGCAATTGGGGCAGGGTTATTCCAGCTCATTATTTCAATTTTGTCCCTGTTGATGCTGTACCCTGATATTGAACCAAAATCTTCAGCCAATCTAAATAGTTTTGGTATTGCTTCCTCTGGGTTAGAGGTATAAAGAAGTAAATCATCAGCATAGAGAGCTGTCTTAAGTTCTAGATTTCCTATTTTGAATGGTTTTATTTCTGGATCTTGCCTTAAAGAACATACGAAGGGTTCAATATAAATATCGAAAAGAAGGGGGGATAGAGGGCAGCCCTGCCTTGTCCCTCTAGAGATACTCAACCAGTCAGTGAGACTACCGTTAACCAAAATCTTGGCTCTTGGACCTCTATATAACGTTTCGATTCCCTTGATGAATACTTCTGGGAAGCCAAAGTTTATCATTGATTTCCAAAGGAAAAGCCAATTCACCTGGTCAAAAGCTTTGGCCGCATCAATAGCTACGATGGTGAGAGGTGCTTTCGTTTCAGTAGCGATATCTATTGCTCCAATCACTTGAAAAGTCAATTCGTTCAGTTGACGACCTGGTATAAATCCCCGCTGGTCTGGGTGAATTATAGACTTAATTATTTTTGCCAACCTCGATGCCAGGATACCAGAATAGACTTTTAGATCCGAGTTTAAAAGTGAAATTGGCCGGTATGACTCTATCCTTTCCGGGTCTTTATTTGGTTTGACTATTAGTGAGATTGTAGCATCTGACCAGGAGGAAGGGATTTGCTCTCCATGAATAAAGATTTTATTAAAAAGTCTCTGTAATGGGACCAAGATTTCTTCCACATTATCCTTGTAAACCTCTGTCGGGAGTCCATCGGGGCCCGAGGCCTTATTTCTAGCCATCTTCTTCAATTGTAATCTTATCTCACCATCCGTTATCTCAGTGGCTAAAAAAGCTTTATCAAGATCATTTATCTGGGGCAGTTCTATTGAGGCCCACCAGTCATCCAGTTCACTCTGTGACCCCTTGTTCTTCTCCAGATATAATTCCTCATAGAACATTCTGGCTTCTCTTTTTATCTCAATATCTTCTGTTAAAGTCAATCCAGTCCCACGCTGTATTAAGGATTTGATATTGTTTCTACTCCTCTCCATCCTAGCCTTCCAGGCTAACAGGGACCCACATTTCTCTCCGTATTCAAAATTGCGAAGCTTACTAACTTCCCATTTATCTAGAATTATTTTTTCGGCTCTTGTTTTAAAATCCGTTTGCAAATCTAGAACTTCTTTCTCTAAACTTAAGATATTGGGTTTATTTTCCAGGACAGCAAGTTGAAGTTGATGTTCTTTTAATTTTATTAATTTAAGCTCTTGGGTATCTCTATCTTTTTTAAGCTTACGGTTTAAGATCATATGAGAGCTATATATTCCTCTTAAATAAGACTTAAATGTGTCCCATATAATACGGTCTGAAGCACTGTTCTCATTAAACCTAAAAAATTCACCTATACTTTCCTTCGTTTTATGTCCAACCTCAGTGTCTAATAGGATCGTTCTATCAAGTGTCCAACGATTTTCTAGTATTTTATTCTTTAAGACAATTTGTAGCTCTACCACAGAATGATCTGACAAACCCACTGGAGTGTATGAGACTGAAATGGTGTTAGTTAAAAAGGATTGGTCTATCAAAAAAAAAAAAAATCTTGAAAACTGGTGATATTTTTTTACTAAAAAAAGAATATTCTCTGCGGTCACCATATTTAGCTCTCCAAATATCTCTTAGTGTATAATCTTTCATAATATTTTTTAAGACTAGAAGAGATTTTCTTGGAGGATTATATTTAGCTTTTGAGGTGCGGTCTAATTGGGGATCTAATAGAAGGTTAAAATCGCCTCCTAATATAACTGGGATTGTATGCTGTAGCATGTATTTTTCTAAATTATGCAGAAAACAGACTTTGTCTTCATTAGGGCCATAGTATACCCCTCACAACAATTTAATACCACCAATTGAAACAACTGCACCCAACCATCTGCCCGATTGGTCTGTACTCCAATCACAAACCCTAATCCCCTCGTTGGCCCTCACTACTATTGCAACTCCTCTAGTCACACCTGTTTGTTTGGAACACAAGATATCCTGGACCCAATTATATCTGCCAATTAAATTTCTGCATTCTTTTGCTCCCAGGTGAGTCTCCTGTAAAAGGGATATACACGCCCCAGAGTTCTTTAGAAACTCACACACAGTTTGTTGTTTCTTAGGGCTCCACAAGCCATTTAAGTTCCAGGAGAGGATTTTACTGCTAGCACGAGCCATTATCTAGTATTGCTACCCCTACCTCCAAAATTAATGGTGACCTGTAACTAAGTTTAAGCAAGTACAAATTTACGGCATATGAGGACATTTTCAACTGTTTTTTCCCTATCCCTTTCCCCCTATGGACCCTCCCCACCCACCCCCCGAGGAACCCCTCCCTCCTGATGGGCGTCGATGCGCCTTTAGGAGGCCTACACCCTACCACACCCACACCTGTTAGAGAACAGTGGTCTTTCAGCATACTATATATATATATATATATATATTATTTTATTTTTTTCCTTTTCCTTCTCCTTCCTCTTTTTTTTCTTCCTTTTTTTCCCTTTTCCTTCCGTTCTCCCTTCTCTTTTTTTAGTGAATATATGTATATATATGTGCACATTTTTTTTTTCCTTCCCCTCCCCCTTTTTTCATTTTTTTTTCCTTTTCTTTCTTTTTCCTTTATCCCTTCCCTTTCCTTTTTTTTCTTTTCCTTTTTTTCCTTTTTTTCCCCTCCTCACTATTATTGAACACACACACTAAGAATATAATCCAAAAAAAAAAAAAAAAATGAAGTGGACAAAGAAATGAAAGTTAGACGACTATTCTTTCATTTTCATTTTAACTAGTAATTCATCAACTTCCTCTGGAAAGTGACAGGAGAACATTTTATTGTTCCACATAATTTTTAGGAGAGCCGGGAATTTCATTTGTACCTGGGCTCCCATTGAACGCAATTCTGGCATTTTAGAGCCAAGCTCCCATTGTCTTTAAGCGGTTTTACCCCCTATATCCGATCTTATTTGATAGGGGTTAGCGCGATAGTGCAGAGAAGTACGTGCCAGACAACGATTCAGGATCAACTCTTTCACGCTATATGTTTGAAAGTATACCAGAATCTTCCTGGGTGTCTTACGGTCTGAGTGCAACCTAAATGGATCCCTGTGTACTCGTTGGATCTCCGCTTCTAAGTTGATGTCTGTTCTATCTTTCAAGATGTCTTCCCGGAGTAATCTGCATACGAACCCCTTTATGTCCTCCACTTCTTCTCCCTCAGGAATTTTAAGAATCCTAAGATTGTTGCGCCTGGTTTGTGTCTCCAATCTCTCCATATCCATTGTTAACGTGCGATTCTGCGCCCTTAATAACTCTATGTCTCTGGAGTTTCCTTTCGAAATCTCTGCCATTGCCGAGACTTTACCTTCCAAAGCACCAGTTCTAGTATTAATTCCCTCCAGTTTAGCCTCTAGAAGGTCAAATCTATTGTGCAGACCTCTCTGATTCCTCTCAGAAATCTCAAATTTTCCCATCAAGTCATCTCTCAATGCATGAAGTAAAGAACTAAGTCTATCTCCTTCTTCTTTTTCCCCCGATAATTCAACTGTTCCATCAACCTGGGGAATTTGACCATGTATATCTAAGGTAGCGAGGGGTAAGAGGTGTACATTGGCAGTACTAGTTGAAGGAATCGAGTAACGAGAAGTTTCTACAGACTTGGAGATCACGGGTTGTTCTGATGATGGAGAACCTGATTGTGCTGCATCCAGCAGGGTGTCCGAATCCACCTCTATATCCTGCCTAGAGACAACCAGAGCCCTTGAGTCTGCCTCTTCATCACCAGAGATTAAATCTAACACAGCGTACTTATTCGTCAGGGGCAAGGGCAAGGAGGGGTGAGGCGGGGAAACCATAATTTTATTAGAACTGTTAGAGTTTGTGCCCTCCTCCACTATGGGTGCATCCATAGCCTTAGGGTCTAATTGTGCCATCGCCTCGCCTTTCGCCCCTTCCTTAAAATTCACTGCCTTCTCCATAATTTTGAAGAAACTCTTTAATGAAGGGGTTCCTCTAGGTACTTGTGGTTGTTTTACAGCTTTGGTTATCTTAGTCTTCCCTCTTCCTCCTCCGGCTCCTGTCTTCCTTTTCTGTTTAAGAGGGGAGATGAGGATTGGGCCGTTTCTATCCACTGTATCAGAAAGGTTCCAGACCCCTTGTTTCCTAAGGTCTGACTTGGACCTTAATTGGTATTGGTTCCTTGCCTCACCTACTTTTTCTTTGGTTCTAATATCCTGTTTACTATTCTGCTTTGCTGGGCAATTATCAGATGAAGCCCCTTCCACAATATCACCAATACCGCTAATATCTTTAATGACACACTCACTCTCCCTATCGTTTTGGGGGGCTGTAAAAAGTCTCAGCTTGTCTGCCTCCATACAGACACCCCCCTCAGATGCCTCCTTACCGCCTTTGAATGTGCCAGCCTCTCGAAGTGCAAAAGCTCTTGCTCCCACTCTCACGTGAAATAGGAGCGCTGCCCTTGAACGTGCCCACAGCCTGCAGCAGCTCACTCTGAGACCTGCCGGTCTCGCTTTCTCCCTTTCGGAGCTGCCAACACCGCTAATCTGCTTCCGCGTCTCCCCGCTCACGCTCGCATCACTCCCGCGGCTGGTTAGTCTGCACAGCTGACCTCGCTCATTGCAGTATCGCCGCTCAAACATTCCTGCTGGGTCCTGCTGGGTCCTAGCGCCGGATTTCCTCTGTAGTGCAAACCTCCGAGAAACAAAGAGGTTTTTCAATAGCGCGTATATAATTTTTCCACAAGAAAGCAATAATCTGTCTCACCATGTGTTCCGATACGCCCGCCTTGAATCTACAACGCTGGAAAACCCGTCTCAGCTCATTTCCGGTGTCTCAGGTGTAGAGCCTCGCAGCAGCCGCTAGCCTGCCGCCGCCATGTTCCTCCCTCCGCTCAAACAAGCCTGCAAGTTGCTCCGGGTGCTGTCAGCTTTCTGTTAATTTACAGTGCTCCTGTTTGTTTTGAGAGCCCAGGACTCGTCAGGCTGACAGAGCCGCGCACCGGGGAATCAAAATCACGGATTATGCTACATTGTGGCAGTTGAAGTGAGTGTGAGCCTGCCAGCAGCCTTAACTCTGCTGGAAGCCCCACGCTGGCTGTAGGAGCATCGAGCACACCACGGACGGCGCGCTGCCACATTCAACAGTGAGGCAGCACTTTCAGTGACAGCTGGGACATGCATATGCGTGACAATGCATTTCAGTGCCGTAATGCAGAATACCACACTGAAATGCGCTAGTCTAATGCGCAATGCGTGATACTTGGCAGGGCTGACGCAGTGTTTTTAAACTTGCTCTACTCTTTTGTTAGAAAAGCACGGTGCAGGTAGGACTCTGGGCTTTTGTTTAAGTATTCATGTTAATCACAGCTCGTGAAGAGGCTGTAAATAACATGAATACTTAAACAAAAGCCCACAGACTTCCCCTCACCACGCTTTACCAGTGCTTAATTTGTAAAATAATGAGTGCCGGGGCCCAAAAGTACTCAGAAATCGTCCGCCTCCCCCATTCTGCCTTTCTATCTCCTGATTATGGTCAAAGTATGAAATGTAAAAAAATAAGTCCTGGTGCCCAAAAATTAATGCCGGTGGAAAACACATGCAACCACTGGCTCAAATGAAGCACTTCTTCAGCCTTTCCTGTGTAGATGGCTGCATAGACATGGGTGTATAGCTCAGTGTGACTCCTGTAGGGAACTGTTCAGGTATGGGGCTGCGTGCTTTGTAATGTAGAACCCTGTGCTCCCGGGCACAGACTGCAGGCATCCCTTCTGTGCTGTGTTAGAGTAGTGTGCCTGCAAAGACCAGGCTTTCTAGGTCAGGGGAGTGCCTGTTCCTGTGGAGCTGTCTGGGTAGGGGTTGCTTACTACATAGTGTAGTACCCTGCGCTTCCCAACACAGACTGCAGGGCACCACTCCCGTGTGCCCAGGTGAAGAGGTGTACACAGATATCTTGCTGTGCTAGACTGTCTCTTCTTCGGCTGCCCTGTGTACATGGCTGCACAGACAGCGAGGCTCCAATCCCTGTGCAGAAAGCTGTATGAGCAAGGATAAAGACATTGTGTTCTGTGTCTACAGAAGGTGGTGTCTGTGAGGGGGGTACGGTCTATAAGTGAGGCTCAATTCATCCTGAAATGGGTTACATGAGGTTAATTTACGGCCAAGCATGTGGTCACAGTGAATGACATGAATTACATGAACATGTCTGAATTAGAAGTCATGTGAGCTACAGTGAAATAAAGAGGCACTACTTCTGAGACCTTATTACCAAGTTAATGTTTCATAAAGAGCGATATGCACATTTATACAGTTAATGAAATAAGGTCTAGTTGCTATAAAATAATATACACGATCACTACCATTTTAAACACATCAAATCACGTGTCTGGGTTCAGTGTCTGTATATCTGCCCGGCGGCCTGTACTACCTATGTGATGTACTGAGGGACTGCATCTCCTGCAGGCATTAGACAGAGGACTTTTATCTAAGGGGTCGTATTTAAGGAAGAATGCACGTATGGTGTAAATGTGCGTGTTTTCTGGAGTGCATTGGATGTTTCTGTAAGAGGAGGAGTCTGTGTTTCTATAGGCCTATTGTTGAGCTCTGCTTACATTTAAAGGTTAAGCTTTTAAATCTCCTTGTTCTGCATCTGCAGAAGCGCCCAACCCTTGACTCCCCCTCCCTCTTTATTGCCAGAAGCTCTCATCTACGTGCAGAATTAACATAACACACAGCTATACTTTCTGTGCAACTTGTGCAGGCGAAGAAAATGTAACTGGAAAGATTGGTGCACCTAAGTCAATAGACCCGGCCCTGAGAAATAAGTGCCGGTGCTAAGCGCCAGAAACCACTGGCATAAATTAAGCACTGCGCTTTACTAACAAAAGGTTAGAAAAGCAACCTATCGTTTTTTTAATGAACAAGAATGTATTTGGCTCAGTGCAGGAAGATTTGGAACACCGTTTTTTATTGTAAAAACACATTTTTTAAACACATCACTTTATTAAAGTTGGCATTTATTAATGAAAAAAACCAAACGTGCTGTTTTTGACTGATAGTTTTATTTTGACGAATGTTTTAATTTTTGGTTTGTTTTTGTAGTATTATTGACACTCATCTGGGTAATTTTGGCCCAAAAGATTGATTTTCTTTGTCCAAACTAATGCGAACTAAAACCAGTTTAATCTTGTAGCAACTGTCCAGGAGCAAGAAAGGAAACAACAGTGAGGAAAGAGAGAGAGGTAGGGAAATAAAAGTAAAGGAGTGTAAGGGAAGGACAGGGCCTCTAGGAGAGGTGAAAGGGAGGTAAAGGCTAATGGACAGGAGAGTTAGAGGGGCAAAATGGTGGGAGAGATAAATGCAATAAGGGGAGAGAGATGAGACAAGGCGATGATAGAAACAAAGATCATGTGTGATTGAAGGATCAGGGAAAACCAGAGAAAAGGAAGGAAAAGTAGGAAAAGAAAAAAAACAAGTAAGGAGACGAGAGGTGAGGACAGAAGAACAGAAAAGCAAAAAGAAGAGGACGAGGGGAGCAATGGGAGAAGACAGAGACAAAAGGAGGAGCAAGACACATGAAAGAGAAAAGCAGAGAAAAAAGTGTTGGATTTGAAAGAGGCATAAAGTCTTTTGGGGGTCCGCTGCCATTGATGTAGTATCTTAAAATAACTATCTTTCATACGGGCCTCCCTTAACCCTCAATCATGTTCTTCTAATGGGTCCTCTGAATCCCCCTCAAAGAATTGTGTCTGTAATTGCACTTCCCCCAATTATGAAGTGCATTTGAGGTGGCTTGCAAGAAGATCTTAGCAATTAGAGTTGCATGTAAGCCAGAATTCGTCCCACCATATTTCGTACAGGTGAGTAGATATTGAAGAATTGGGGACTGTGGTATGTAGATAGGTCATGGACCCAGTTTTCCACGTATTGGGTGCACCAGTAGAGCATGTCTCCACTGTTGGGTATGTGGGGTATTATGAGATTGCAATAAGTCCTAGAAGGGTCTAACTTAAGTATGTCAGTTATCCCTGTCAGCTTGCAGGCTCTCCCCAGCGCCCATCTAATTTCTTCTCCCTCAATTTCATTCTGACCATTCTGTTATAATGGCATTCTCAGCTGAAGAACTGCATGTACTTCAGGCAGTCTATGGACCCTCAGCCAGTGGAATCTTGTGCTTTTCTAAACCTAAAGTGTACTTGCCTGTGTAACCAATTCATGTCATGGCGTGTGTATTCAAATTGCAAATCTGCCTTAAGCCCTTTAACGTGGGTGGTATGTGTGGAAATGCACCGTCTTTTCAGTTTTTAAAGCAAAAGTTTGGAGTGATATTTGGTGCTGCACACAAGCGCAGTCTGGTTCTTGGCACACACAGCCATGGCTGCAGCGCACAGAGAGCTTACACTGCTGCCCACAGAGGAAAAAAATTTGAGGGAACATTGCCCCACGCAGTTTTGTATCACTGTGTTGGAGGATAACACCCGATACCTTCTTTATACAGAGCTGGCACTAGTGGAAGGTGTGTAACCCTAAAGGCTAGCTTGTACAGAATGTAAACTTGATGCAGGAAGGATTTGCTCAAATTTCGGTGAAAGGTAGCTACTGTAAAGAAGAGCAGTGAGGGTGGAGAAACCTTGCCATTGAGCACAGAACCTCTGTTCAAGTACTTCAATTCAGGCAGCCAGGAAGCCAATCCTTCCCGGATTGACATGCTGGCTTAGAACAAGGACCAGTTACAGCACAGAACAGAGTCTGAATCCCCTAAATGCTTGCAGACACCCACCCTCTCTTAATCCAGGCTTAGATGTACAGCTTTGCAGCAGTATCTAGCAGTGGCTTACTCTGGCTGACATAGGTCTCCGTACACAAAACCCAAAGCCACCCCAGCTCCTCAGGGTATGTGTATACTTAGTTGGTAAATGCAACAAAGTGTCCTGCAAGTACATGGTGCATTTCCATTACATTGAGCTTGAAAGCAGCAGTTGTTTTATCACAAATGCACGGTTTACTATGGCAATGTGTGCTTTCTGAGACCAAAACAAAATGTTTGCTTTGAACTATTTGTTTTTTCATTTGTGGAGGCCCACAGCTTCCCCAACAATAACATTTTGCAAAAATCATAACAATCCAAGCATGCACAAGGTTAAAAGACTAAGACTGGAGGCCACCACTAGACTTATTTGCATTGAAAATGGCCAGAGGTTTTAACGTTGGAGCTGATGAACCAAGTTTAAGTCCTGAAGACTGCTCAACAACCTGTGATTCTGGGCAAATCACTTAAACTTCTTGTACCTACAAAAAAACATTCACAAAGCCAATAGGTCTTGCCTTTATGATGTGAGTGCCAAGCTGTTGGCTTTGCCAATGTTTATGTATACAGTATTGCTTTAAAAAAGTCAAATATTTTTTTTTTTACAAATACCGAAGAAAAAGCAAACACATACCTAATGTGGTATCTCAAAACTATATATTCAACTCAACGTTTTCAATCTTTATAAATGGGGTGGTTTATTTTTCAAATACTTTTCACTCAGGAAACTCAACGGCATTTAAAATGAAGAAGGAAGTGTGAGAATGTAATGGGAAACGCTTGACATGACCTAATTTACTTTACCCTGGATTAGCCATTCGGTTATCTAGTAGCTGCCTAGTGAGCAGGTTTATGGCCTCCAGGCGAAGTTTCATGCCAAGTACACCCTCCACCTCAAACACCAGCTGAGTGAGAGCAGATGAACTTTCCCCTTAAAAGCTTTTGTGTGTCTAAGCTGGTGCTTTTGTGCAATATGTGGAATACAGAAGAAAATCAAAACATCACTTCAGTCACATCCCTGCATAACTATCCCCTTGCCATGCTTTCACAGACAGGCTCGGAGGGGTGTGGAGCTGCACAGAGCAAGGGCGGGTATTTGAGGGGCAAGCAGCACCCTGGGAAAGACTTCGAGGGCTAAAAAAAAAAAAGAGAGAGAGAACAATGCACTGATATGAAGGACTCAATGGAAAAGTGTGGAAATATGCGAATCAACCAAACAAAAGGATAGTAAAGAGGATGCCCTAAGGTAGGGTCAAACACAAGGGGAGGCAGGCTATCGAATAAGAAGCAAGCAAATGAGAGTGACAATAAAGCCGGCCAAAGTAAACTATGGGCGGGATGTACTGCCACTATAAACTCACAATAGTTTTTAGGTCGAGCCTAGAACAGCGCATGAGCTGTTGCTCGACTTTTAGTAAGGGGATTTTCAAAGTGCTGCCAGCCGCTGGCCTCAAGCCTGCATGCATGTGTGCGTGAACGCGCGCAGCCGCCATCTGTCTTTTCTCCGTCACGGGTAAAGGTCCCTGTCTGTCTCTCATTCTTTAGACCTCTCTGCCTTGCTTTATTCGTCTCTTACACTTTCCTTATTTTTCCAGGTCTCTCTTACTCTTCAGCACTATGTGGTCGTCTCTCGCACTCTCTTGGTCTTTGGCTCTATCTGCCTGCCTCACACTCTTTCTTCTCGCCTTCGTTTCTCTTCGGAGGTTTTGGATTTCTGCATCTCGCGCGCGCGCTCTCTCTTTACTTCTCTCTCTGACTTTTGTTTGCACTGCCTCTCTTCTCTTCTCTTCTCTTTTCTCCTCTCCTCTCCTCCCCTCTTTGTCTCTCGCCCACTTTCTTACTGTCTGTCTGTCCCTGCCACTCGCTATGGGGCTCCCCCAGCCAGTCTCCGATTGTCTTTAGCTGTCATGGTCTGTATCCTCCGCTCTTTGTTTCTCGTCCACTCCCTTTCGCTCTTACTGTCTGTCTCTCACTACCTCTCACCATGGGGCTCCCCCTGCCAGTCTCCGATTGTCTTAGCAATAGCAATTAAACCGGTAGTTTTTACGCGGTTCGATCACACTGCTGTACTCTCAGCATAATTGATGACATAATGATTACACCACTGAACACAACACTTCACAAATAGTTTTAATTGTTTTAACCCCTGTGTATAACTGCATGTTTGTAACCTCGACAAATGTTGGCACACACTGTGACTTGCAGCATCTGAAGGTAAATGATTCATTGCTGCTGCATAATATTTGTGTAAAACTTTAGCTAGCATACTAGCCTACTATTCAAATTTAACTCTGTAAACCATATGCTATGTTACCCTACTGGGTAGCTGTATAACACAGCAGCTGGCTATTACTTTGCCTCCGTGTGTTTTATGAAAACATTTGACTACTTGAGATTCTCTAGAACAGGTTCTTCGTTAGGCATTTGTTCCTGAACCACACTGGTGTGGGTGTGTGTTTTGAAAGGCGTGTGTTATTTTTTATGTTTGAAGAGCTTTATTAATATAATAAAAGGTTAGAACTGGTGTTATTTTTAAAGAGGTATTTCCTGAAGGGCCAAGAGTCGAGTGGGTCTTACAAAACATGTATTTGTAAAGAGCACAAATCAACCCTTGGGGCTTTTTGGCGCAGGCTACACGTGTATTGTGATCCCTTCTCAGTGGTACTAATTTTAATCGACCTCTGAAGGATGAAAGGCTGAGTGGACCCATCGAGATTAAAATCTGTGATCATGAGCAGTTCAGCAAGCCAGCAGACTTAATTAGACCATCCATTCTAGTCCGTCTGATGAGTGTACAGTTTATCGTCTCTTCATGGTAGTTTGCAGTAACGCTTTGGGTTTTGAGCAACGCCGCCTAACCTGTGTCAAGTCTGGTAGTGTTACCGCTTAGGAGTAAAATATCTTGTGCCCTTACAAACAACCTGTGACTGTATGTCAACCTTCCTAGTTCAATGTGTGTGGGTCTTCTGGGGAGAAATATGTCCGATCAAGGTACAAAAGGAAATATCACATCTATAGTACTCGTTTCCCAGTCACTTGGAAAAAGCCTGTCCCTTTCTTGCACTGCTTTAGCTGCTCATGGGTACAACCTCCCTGTGAGGTTATGGCTGATGTTTTCCTGCCCTATGTTCAATAGAGAGATTTCTGAGACCCACATACTGGTAGTTCCCAGTTCCCATGTTTACCCTGTTCCATCGGAGTTCGGCGCTGTTTCCTTGCCTCCCTAGTTATTGTTGTTTTCCCTTTTTTTTGCCATCTCTCCAGATGTACACACTGTTGGCTAAAAAGAGAAAGCCTGGTTTCAGCCAGCAATGGCTGCTTTGAGAGGCAACTGGCTTTCATCTCCTTCTGGTGATTTACAGTCTTTACCCTTGAGCTGTGATAAGGCTGTGAGTGACCAGTTTATTGCCACGCGTTTGCCTGTTCTTACCCCAGCCTGTGTAATCAGTGCTTGGGTACGCCCCAAACTTGCACAAAACAAGCATTGTCATAGCCAATAAGTATCGCCTTTGGGACCTTATAAGTGTTTAGCCATGCAACAGTTGATGTTGTTGCACCAAGGATATTGTACTGCATAACTAAATACTTATACGGTTCCAAAGGCAAGACCTATTTGCTATGCCAATGCTTGTTTTTTCTGTAACCGAGAACTACAAATTCATCCGATCTCGTGTAATGTAACCCTGTGCTCATGTAAAGCGCTCTAATGTCCTGGGGCCAAGTTCGCGCTTCATAAAACTGCAAAAAAATGCATGCTATTTTAACGGCCGGTGCTGAACAACCCGTTCCACGCTTCTAATAGCCTCCCTCTCCATTAGACACCCCCAGCCCGTCCTACTCCTAATCAGCCAGTCAGTCGCACGGCGCATCAGGAGAGCACCTCCGCAGGTCCGTAGTGAGCACACCCTCCAGGGTACACTGGACGCGCATTACTCGATGTGAATGTTTTAATCCTCTACCTCTACTTCAAACTTAACACCGCCAAGAAGAACATTACTGAGACCGACGGCTGCTAGGGCAGCCACTTCCGGGTCGCGAGGTACGCACTTCCGAGGTGGTAGACGGATGGGTTTTCAATTTTAACCAGTGGGCTTTGCAACAGGCTTCCCCCAAACCACCCCTTGCTTGCCAGTAACTGCAGTGCTGGTCCCTGATTGGCTGTCCTCGTCTTCCGTCTTTCAAGAACTTTGGAATCGAGGTTAAACAGGAGTGATCGTGTACCCGGCTGTCCGAGGTACGGGATAGGTATGTACCATTATTATATCCATGGTAATAGCCGTTTTATGTCTTTGGTATGAAAACGATTTACATCAAGAATATTAGAAAGGGACCTATTTAGCCATTTAAAACAACAACATCATTTCCTGGTGTTAAGAGATGGAATAATAAGACTTATGTTCCCCAAAAAAAGTTGTGAGGCTGTGGCAACACACGTTGTATTGTGTAAGTAGTACAGGGCTGTATGGTGAGAGTACATATATTATGCCTGCCATTTCGCACTTCTTTCATATATTATTTTCCAAACTGAAAGCATTCCGGGGTCACACTCTTCCCTAATTGCTATGCGGCTTAGAATATTTTAATGAAGTGCCTATCTGAAGAAACAGACAATTTTCTATACCAGAGTGTCCTTCGATTCCAAACAGACTGGTTGGTGTTGTTTCGGACCTCTCTGGCAAGGGACACTCAATATCTGCCTTGGTTATATTCAGCGCCACTGGAATTATGGGTTAGGAGAGGACCAAATTTTGTGACATGGTTGGCTAAATTATTCGGGTAGAAAATGCTTATAATGCTGGACATTTTGTGATACTATGACTTAATTCTTTTTTCGTTGTTTTGCAAATGTTAACACCGATTTAGCACAGGTTTAATTTCATTAGTACCTATTTAATATGCAAATATAGCAATAAGCTTCGGAAAGATTACCATTCAGCTTTTGCCAAGGGACTTCCACTGCTCCGTGGCAGCACGTGCAGATGCTTTATTATTATTTTTAGTTACTTTTGATCTCTTTGAGCTACAATTTTTTTGGGTTAAAATTTGAAAATTATACAGCAGATAATGGAGTATGTGGCAAATCCATATTTATACGAAAAACGCCACAGAATCATATAATACCAGTGGTTCTGTTTTTGCCACCTTGTTGTGGAAACATTCTTTGGAATGGGGTGTCCGGCTCAAACATTCAGTCCTTGTCGTCTGACCCCTCCTTCTGAATGGCAGGCTCATTAATAAGGTGCTTGAATACCAGATTATGTATTTTGCACCAGAGAGAAAAGCCCCATTCATGGTCTATTTCTGAATCAAAATTCTGAGAGGAGTGATGGTTTTGTCTTTGAAACAAAATCTCCTCTGAATAGGGAAGGCTTCTTTAACCTGGTAGTGTTTGCTTCCATCCAAGCTGGATTAGAATTGCCTGGAGTTGCTTTTGTAATAGTTTAATAGTTGCCAGGTCTACCACCAAGGTATCCACTACCTCCAGGGCTAGAGTCGAGGGTAGACGCCGTCTACCCTGCTGCAAAGTTGACAACTTTCAGCGGAGTGCCACATTCTTTTCCTACTTCTCCTGGTATTGATAGAAATATGCTGAACTCGTCTCTGTGTAATTTCTGACACTGGGACACTTTTAGCGTTGACTGCTTTTGTTCCGAGCAGCAACATGCAGGCGGGGAATGGCCTCATCAGATTCCAATTTTGGCCATAAAAAAGCTGGAGTTAAGGGGCCATTAGTCCTCTTTTTGTTGGAGTATCCTGGCTGGGAGCAACCGGGAGCCTCACACCTAGATGCAGTGGAGGGGAAACAACGGCTCATGTCTTATCACTCCACAGGGATTTAAGAGAGAAATGCTTTTGACTTTGTTCAGTCCCTGTATATAAGAGATATGCATAAACTGTAAGATTCTCAGTTGTGTTGGACGCCCCAGTATTTACACAAATAACAATTTAAATATCACTATTTTATTTCTTTTATAGAGCTTTAGCACTACTCATTCCAATGCAGGGTGTCAGAGCGCTTTACATCACACACACAGATTGTACATTGACAATAAGCCATATGTGTGTACATCAATGGAAAATATGTTGTACATAAGACCATGAGGGTTACATGGTGTAGGAGCCACTAGTCATTCATACCTTACTGTGCTATATTATAAGGATTACAATGTGTGAACTGCTAGTTACAAACGGATCTCTGTATTCAAAGCAGTAACCCACTTACCTTTTTTTTTAACATAAAATACAAGTCTGTTATCTGCTTGTTACATAATGTGCTTTAGCAGGAGACATTTTAACCCTTTATGCTGCTTTGATTTAAAACGAGGACTACGCAAAACACAGAGCTCTCCATCAAATACGTTATCCTCCAGAGTTATGCTACCATTATTATTATTCCCTGAGTTTTAGCTTGCACACAAAGATCTAAGCTGCAGGTGCCTTAACCCCATAAGATATTTTTATAAAACAGACATTGCAACCAATGAAGCAGAACAGATTTACTGCCACGTTTTTCCTTTATGCTCTTTGTGGCAGGCTTAAAAAAATGTATAAGTTGAAGCCCAGGTTTTGCGTCGGGGTTGCATCAATATTTTGGCACAGCCCTAATGAAAAATCAAATTTGTTAAAAGCACTTAAATGTAGACATGCTAAACATATGTAAGGTCTTAACATCTGATGCTACTTTCTGTGATTCCACATGCGATGTCACATTGGGTGATGTCACACTCATTCTGCCTAATTTGGTGTAGGAAAGTGCCCCTGTTTGACATGGTCACCCCCACTGTTTGCCCAGTAAATGTTGTGATTTCAATTGAAAGTGAACTCTGTTCCCGCTAACCAGGTCCCCAGTGCCAGAACTCTTTCCTAAAACTGTACAATTGTTTCCCCCAATTGGCAAAACCTTTAGCACCCTCTGTAAGTCCCTAGTAACTGGTCCGCTAGTACCTAGGGCCTGAGGTACTAAAGAGTGCCTGTAAGGGTAACAGCACAATTTGTGCCACCCTCCTAAAGCACCTGCAGGGCTGCTGTTGCAGGCAGCATGTCTTGGTGCAGACCAAAGTGAAAACATGACATGCCATCCATCTCGGTGTGTCATGTCCCCTACCACTGCATGTAATATTTGTAAGTCCCCCCTACTGCAGGCCTAATAGCCCTAAAGCAGAGTGCTGAATATTACACGTGAGGGCATACCTGCATGAGCAGATATGCCCCTGTTCTGGTCAGTCCTATTACTGCCAGTACAAGTGACCAGGGAAGCCATTTTAAAATGTGTGCTGAACACTGATGAAAATAAGTTCCTGAGCTATATGATGGCTTCACTGAAAATAGGGATGTATGATATCAAACATCTCATACTGAGAAACCACAATGATGCCAGTGTTAGATTTACCAATACATGCACCCAGAGGGCACCATTAGAGGCGCGCTCTGAAAACCTACCAACCTCTGGTGTACTCGCTGACTGGTTTCTGCCAGCCTTCCATTCGTCCTGGGTCTCCAAAACCTGGGAGGACTGCCTGCATTCAATAAAAACCAAGACCTCCCGCAGAACACCAGAACTGTTTCCTGTATCCTGCAAAAACACCAAAGAGAAGACTCTGAAGCCTCCGGAACCGCCAAAACCCGACACTCAAAGCCACCATTGCACCTGTCCCTACGGCCCGAGTTGAAGTGGGCCACCAGTGCCAACAAAAGTTGTCCAGCACTCCAGAGCTCGAGTCCATCGTGGTTTCCCCCGTGGACTCCCCGATGTGGCCTGTAGCCTCTGCACACACGTCAATGCCTAAAGACACCTCTGCATCTGTTGCCCCTGGACCGTGGAGAAGGAGACCCCAGGAGTCCCTATGTCCCCGAGCATGGCATGCCTTAAACCCTCCTGTTGGTTCACCCCGACTGGCTTTCAAGGCAGAACCTGCAGCCTCTTTTTACAGAGACCGATCCCCATTGAAACCTATTGGGCTCCAGACGCTGTTTTGCACCCTGCACCCTGCCGCCCCTGTGCCGCTTGTGGTGTACTGCTGGTGCTGCCTTAGACCGTGCCCACCACTCACCTTAACTCCTGGAGATTGGTCCTGTAAGTCAATGTGTTGTACCTGGTTGCAGAACTTGTTTTTCCTTCCATAAGATGACACTGCTGAACTCAGAAATTACACTGTGTCCACTTTTTAAAGTGAAAAAAATCTATATTTAAACTTGTACTTACCTGCACGATTTTTCTCCGATGCCTAAACACACGGGAAGATACTGGCTATTTTTATAAATTGGTGTCAATCTTCTTTTTGAGTCGTGTTGTCAGTTATTGAACATTGTGTGTATTTGCAAATGGCTTCCACTCATCTCTGTTAAGCCTTAGGCTGCACACAACCACCTAATAGAGCACTTTGGGATTGCATAGCAAGCCCTGTCCACTCATAATGGAACCCCTGGACTCTGTACATGGTCTATCAAACATTTGATATATCACATAAAGAGCCAGCTTTCTACACTTGGTGAGTCCCCCACTTCTGTTTTTTAGGACTTGAGCCTTGAATACCTGTCTCAAGCAATAGAGTGAAACTCCCTTGAGGTGCACACATTCATCAGTAATCATGTTGAGCCAGGCACTTGTTTGGCTAGGGCAGAGATAGGCATGGGTCAGGCTGGTGCTTCAGAACAGGTGGGAGACCTAGAGCTGAGTTAGACACATGTGAGGCTGGTGCCTCTTGGTGACTGGTAAGGCTGAGACATATTCTTCCTGTAAAGGACAACACAAGTTCCATTCTAGCGAATACTGCATGGGTTTTATCTGTATGTTAAAGGAAACTTGTGGGTGAAACTTGATTGAATGGATGCAGAGGGGACCGTTCTGCTTCAAGAGACAGGAAGCCTTCTACCTCTGGAGACTGAGCTATCTTTTGCCTTATGAAACAGAGAGGGACATTCTGCCACTGCAGACAGAGAGGGACCTTCTGCCTCTGCAGAAAGAGAGGCTTGGTGCCTTGGCAGACATAGAACAAGCTTCGACCTCTGGAGTCAGAGAAGGACCTTCGACCTCTGGAGTCAGAGAAAGACCTTCTGGCTCGCGAGTCAGAGAGGGACCTTCTGCCTCGCGTGTCGGAGAGGGACCTTCTGCCTCGCGTGTCGGAGAGGGACCTTCTGCCTCGCGAGTCGGAGAGGGACCTTCTGCCTCGCGAGTCGGAGAGGGACCTTCTGCCTCGCGAGTCGGAGAGGGACCTTCTGCCTCGCGAGTCGGAGAGGGACCTTCTGCCTCGCGAGTCGGAGAGGGACCTTCTGCCTCGCGAGTCGGAGAGGGACCTTCTGCCTCGCGAGTCGGAGAGGGACCTTCTGCCTCGCGAGTCGGAGAGGGACCTTCTGCCTCGCGAGTCGGAGAGGGACCTTCTGCCTCGCGAGTCGGAGAGGGACCTTCTGCCTCGCGAGTCGGGGAGGGACCTTCTGCCTCGCGAGTCGGGGAGGGACCTTCTGCCTCGCGAGTCGGGGAGGGACCTTCTGCCTCGCGAGTCGGGGAGGGACCTTCTGCCTCGCGAGTCGGGGAGGGACCTTCTGCCTCGCGAGTCGGGGAGGGACCTTCTGCCTCGCGAGTCGGGGAGGGACCTTCTGCCTCGCGGGAAACGGCCTTTATAACGAAGCCGTTTCCACGAAATCTTTAACCACGCATGCAGTACAACGCATGCGTGGTTACCACTAAAGCCTTTACCACGCATACCTTTACTACGAGGTTTGTAGTAAAGGCATATGTGGTAAAGGTAAAAAGTAAAAAAAGGGGGGCTTGGGGGGGTCTCCCCCCCAAATAAAAAAACTCACCAGAAGTCACGTCGGGATCTGCAAATAATCAGCGTCGTTTAAGAGAAATCGGAAAAAAAAATCAGTTTCCTCTTAACGACGTATGACGTCACCACGCATTTAGTCGAGGTAAAGGTTATGTGTGGAAAACGAATTCCGTTGTAACGCATGCGTGGTAAAGGCATGCGTTGCAACGGAATTCGTTGTAACGTCATACATTCCTGCCTCGCGAGTCGGAGAGGGACCTTCTGCCTCGCGAGTCGGAGAGGGACCTTCTGAATTTCATATTGCCAGGCAACACCCCCTCTACACAGCGTCACAAGAATTCATGGTTTTGCAGATCAAGAGATTATTACCCTCCGGATGGATAGAGTTCCAGAACAGTGTGTGTAGATTGGTTTGTCAAATTTTTTTTTATTTCTCATCTTTTACAGCTCGTGTGGGAGACGACACTGAATGGCCAGAATATGGCACACCTTCTGTCATGGATTCTGTTGGTCCCCACTCGCATCGTGCTCTTTTTCTCCAGCTTTTATTACTGGCTCATCGTCTACACAGCATCATTTATAACAGCTGGCTTCTTTTGCTTCAGCTCCATGATTCTAATACTGAAAGGGCCCAGAAGGGCATTTCAGTGGAAGGCTCGGGAAACTCCACCAAAATGCCTCACAGACAACTCGTTTGGCCAGCATTGCTACGTCCGGATAAAGGTACGGCCACTTCAAGAGCTATTGGATGGTAGAAGAAATACTTTTAAGATACACTCTGTGGAATTTTCTTGGTTTAATGAACTGTTAAGTAAGAGAGGGTCAGCAAGCAACAATAATCTACTCACTATTACAGGGTTATATGTGCTAGCTATTAGCATTGCATCCAGCACTTCCGTTCTCCGAATTCAAAACTGTGTCTCAAATGTTCACTTCTTAGTTTGTTTAGAATCTTAGGGCAAATGTTCCCATTTGTCTTCCTCACTCTTTCACCTGCTGTTCCATTCTGTGCCGTTCATCATCCCACATGACCCCTGTTTCCTTTATGTTCTTGGTTCCTGTTTCCAACTCTCCCTGCCCACCTCTGTACCACAGCCATTCCCTAAACCCCATGTCGCTGTTTTGTGTGGCTCCGCATGGTTTCTGAACTCCATCCACTTTCTTTCCCAAACTCTCCTGTACCCTAGTTTTCACCCTAATGACCTCACTAAGATGCCTGAAATTTGTAGCGTTTAACCCTATTTGGGAGAGAATTGATGCAGCAGGAACTAGATTTGTCTGATATTCCAGCTCCCTCATTGATGTCTACTGCCTTGGCTCAAATTCATTACTTTAATTTATACATTAAGGTACAAGCAGATTCCTTCCTTTATCGCCCCCATCCCAGAACCCCTTTTCTTTTCTTAATCTTGATTTACTAGTACGTCTTTTTTACCTCCATGATATTCTAACACTTTTTTTTGTCTACTTTGATGAGATCAAGCACTTTCTTTCCTTTCTGCATCCTGAACATTCCAGCACAACATTACTTTCATTTTAGCTACGTTTTTGCTGCTTGCATCCATGATTTTCCAGACCTTTCTTCTCATTATTTCTGATAAGTCTATCCTGTTTGCTGTTTCCCACTTGGGAAGTCTCCATGGGATAGAGCCTCATTCTGGATGCAGTAGTGATGAAGGCTCTGTGACACTGACTGCTCAGGGAGGATAGGTGCCCTCTCCAGTATTTAGTGCTCAGTGTCATCCACAGGAAGTACAGGAAGCTCCGTTCAGTGGCCTTCGGTGGAGGCTTTGCATTCAACAGTCCCATTGTGAGCACCAGTGTATCTCAGTGCTTTCAGTTTGTTTTAAAATTAAAGCAGAGCCTCTACGTCTCTAAGACCTTCAAAGAATACATCCAGACTGGTTGCTAGTGCCACCACCATGTCCCAAGAACCTGAATAGGTATCTCATGGAAACTGTACAGGGGTTATGAACTGAGGGTCGGGAGTAGGGGAATTAAGGCTGTTTCCATTATGAAAGTTTGTCACGGTATGAACATTTTAAAGGGTTCCTCACTTGCAATGTAAAATGTTGGCACTACAGTAGAAATATTTTCAAATTACATTTTGGTGAGAATGGCCATTTATAAAGTGATTGACTAGATCAAATCATTGAAATGGCTATTTTTGATTGTTATTACAAAGCAATACAGCTGGTAACCAAGAGTATGTGTGATTTAACCCTTCTGCAGCCAGACCCCCCTGCCGTGCCCTTTTTTGGCTATTTAGGGTAGTTTGTGCTTAGGCCCCTTATAACATTTTATCCACATAAGGGAGCCTCACCAGATTTGCAGCTTTTTCTTCCAACATCCTGAGGATTCTTAAGATGCCCAGGGTTCGTGGATTCCCCTGGAGTCGACAGTGAAATTAGGCAAAATACAGCTAAAGTTTGTGATTTTGGGGGAAAAAAGGCTGTACAAGAAAGCACCTGTGTTTTTCTCTGCACATGGTATCAACGAAGGGTTTGTGGTGCTAAAATCACCATCTTACCAGCTTTCAGAAACAGGCAGACTTTTGTCAGAAAACCATTTTTTTCTACACAGTTTTGCCATTTTCCTGGGACATAGCCTATTTTTCCTATTTTTATGTGCCTTTAACCTCCTTCCAGTTAGTTGTAGAAATGAGTGTGAAACCAATAATGGTGCCTTGGAAAGCTATACATTTCTGAAAAGTAGACAACATTCTGAATTCAGCAAGGGGACATTTGTGTAGATCATTCAGGGTTTTCCTCTAGAAAGTAACAGTTGGAAAAAAAACCTAATGAAATTGATTTGAAAAAAACAGTCACTTGTACCTGCATTTCCACCTGTAACAACTTCTAACTATGGTAGATTTTTGAAAGCAATATACTGTTATGTCCGTAGGACCCTTCTGGTTGCGGATATATATGGAGCTTGTGGGTTCACCAAGAACCCAAAGTACCCAGAGCCAATAACTGAGTTGCACCTTGCAATGGATTTTCACTGTGTACCTGGTATAAACCAACTCATTTGGTAAAATATAAAGAGTGAAAAATATTTATCAAGGAAATCTATGTATTTCTGAAATGGGAACAAGATATGGCATTTAGAAGCAGTTGTTATTTGTCTATCTCTGAATTTGTGGGTAACCATATTAGCATGTGAATTAGAGGGTATTATTCAAAAAGAGTTCTTTCTTACACACTGTGTCTGCCATTTGGAAGGCCGAAATGCATAGAAAAACAAATGGTAATAAACTGGTTCTACTATTCTGTGTTCCCCTAAGTCTCCTGATAAAAGTGGTACCTCACTTGTGTGGGTAGGCTTAGTGTCCGTGACAGGAAACCGCCCAAAATGCATCATGGACACATCTAATTTTTCCACTGAAAACTGACCCACTTTTTTTTCAATGTACCTACCTGTGGATTTTGGGCCTAGCTCAGCCAGCCCCATGGCAAACCTTGCAAGCCTGTAAATTTTTTAAAACTAGACGCCCTGGGGAATCCAGGATAGGGTGACTTGTGGGTCTCTCACAAGGTTATTTTATCCAGAATCCCTTGGAAACCTCAAACATTGTAAAAAAATAAAACACACGCATTTCCCTCATATTTCTGTTTCAGAAAGTTCTGGAATCTGCGGGAGTCACAAACCTTCATCCACCTAGCCTTCCCTCAAGTTTGCTGATAAAAATGATACCTCACTTGTGTGGGTAGGCCTAGTGCCTGCAACAGGAAATGGCCGAAAACATATTCTAGAGACATCAAAATGATTTATCAAAAAACAACTTGGTTTTGCAAGGGAGTCGCCTGCAAGTTTGGTCCCGGGCTTGACAGCCATCTAGGGAAACCTACCAATCCCAGACATGTCTAAAAAGTAGACACCTGGGAGAGTCCAGGGAAGTGTGGTTTGCATGGATCCCCCACTGTTGTCTTACCCAGAATCCCCTGCAAACGTCAAATTTAGCTAAAAAGTCACACTTTCCTCACATTTCTGTGTGGGAAGGTTGTGAGATCACCGCGCAGGCACAAATTTCCCACCACACAGCATTCGCCAGGTCTCCTGATAAAAATACTACCTCACTTGTGTGGGTGGGCCAAGTGCCTGTGACAGGGAAGGGCTCATAACATATTGTGGAGGCATCAATATATCCAGATAACAAGCTTTGGCATTGCTAATAGGCCTCGCCTTTGGGACCTTTTAAGTGTTTAGCCATGCAACACTTGATGTTGTTGCACCAAGGATATCGTGCTGGATAACTAAATACTCATAAGGTCCCAAAGGCGAGACCTTTTGGCTATGCCAATGCTTGTTATATTTAGTGTATGTTTGTTAAACAGGACCGAAGTAGCCTCTCTCTGAGCATCTCTCCTTTTAGTCTGGCTTTTTTAAGTAACTTGGAAAATGATGTTGCTTACTTAAATCGATGAATCTCAACTAGATAAGGTCGTGCTGAGGGGTCTGAGGCAAAACAACAGATCAAGCAGCGCTACTATCTTCATTATTAAATTATCCTCCATCTCAGTAATCCTTTTTATTTGACCTCATAAATAAGAAGCATAAATAAGCCCTTCTTGGCTTCAAACCGTCGACCTCCCACCTGCACCCAGATCATGGCAGGGAGTGCTCTGCTCATAGACTATCTTACAGAGTGGCATCACAAAAACATGCCAATGCACAAAATGTAAACCTTTCGCCGGCATCCCCCCTTCTCCTCGAGTACACTGATGACCAAATACAAATAGAAATAGGAACACTTAAACCACAGTCACCAGATGTGAAGTCAAACCTTCTGGGGCTGCTCACGAAGACCAGTTTGAACACGTTGGATATCTTATGGTCTGCAAGTCGTTTCTTAGTAGATTCCCAACTTTTCAGAGCTTAGCAAAGTCATCCTGGAAATACTAAGCCAATCATAGACATGGAGGGGAGTACTGATATTTCCCAAATAATTGCAACTGATTTTCCACAAGGAGTAAAATCGGCACATGAAATATTTATTTGCAGATTTTACTTTTTTCACAGAGAATTTTCACCCTTTAGAGAAACTTTTCGACACAAACCATTAATCAGGCGAGTCCCAACTTTGAAAAATCTCCTTTGTCCCTTTAAGAGAAACAGCTTTACATATTTATCCAGGATTACCCACAGTAACATCCTAAAGTAACCTGCAAAATGATTGGGAGTTTGCAATTCCTGAGAGCGTTCTGCATAGTTTTTTCACCACCCCGAAACTTATATCCGTAGAAAATCCACTAGACTGAGAATTTCAACACTCTTAAGCAGGCTTACGAAACGCCACTTAATTTGATTCTGCGATTTAGAATGTAAAATTTTGAGTAACACCATTTTATGCACGCAAGTTGCATTAGAGTTCCCAAACATTCCCAGCAGCACACTATTTTACTCCCTTTAAAAAAACTGAATAAAAGAAAACTCATTTGGGAGGTGGTTGTGATTTGGGCAAACTAACTGCAAGAAGAAAAATATATATATATATATTTAAAGAAAGCAAAGGAATGCTGTTCATTCCCAGCAGCTTGCATGCGCTCCTAGTATTGAATTGCGGATCATCACCAAACCGATGTATCAATGACTAGTAGAGAGTGGAGTGCACATTATGAGAACACGTCTCCGCCAGAAGGTCGAGCATTGGTTCAGCCGTTGCTGAATATACAACTTCTTAGTATAATTACGTCCAGGAGACTGAGGGAGGCGGAGGGGTGAGTGGCAAAGTTCAAACCACCCTAAGGCTGAGCGCTGCCCAATGGCAGGCCCGGCTGTAATCCGAGACAGGCCGTCTGCTGAGCCAAGATCGGCGAAGTGCTACCTGAAAGGGGGGGAGAGCAGGCGGCAGGGAGACCCGTAGAGGGAGCAGGCATCAATACAACGGAAGTTTGGAACCAGCAGCTCAAATCCAATCCACATTTTATATGCCTTTAAGCACTCCTCTGCCTGTTTGTTGCATCAGCCCCCCGAATTGGTGTTGTCTATTTCTATTTTCCAAACGAAATAAAATTAACGGAGTTTCCTTCAAATCTTTGACATTCATCATTCCTCTTACCAGGAGTGCTTTAATGCGCGGCTTCTTGTCTTTAATGATATCCGAGGCTTCTGTCATTGCAGCCTTTGAGGCTCGGGACTGCGAGGCTTGCAAATGAATGAAAAATGCCTGGGCATGAATGGGGCGCCAAGAGCTGCAGAGATGCTAGAGGTGCAACAGCATTGTGGTAAACCTGAGGCCCGGCAGTAGGAGCTGATGTGAATTTTAATGAGAGGGGGATGACCCTCCGGGGCCTCCCCTATTGTTGGTACTGAAAACACGCCAGACAAGAAACAAGCCCGTGAGTGGTGCGTACGTTCGCACACAGTCTTCACTCAAAAGGGCACACAAGGCAACAAAACCACGAGCGGCGATTCTGCAGGAAGGGGGACCTCAAAGCAGCGCGCGAGCAACCCCATGTAAAGCTTCTTGCCACTGGATTAACAAGCCCGGGAGTGGTGCGTGCGCACGCAGTCTGCTCTTTTTGGAAGCACATACTCGTGGCGCGCCCCTGCTCTCTCATGCAAGGTGGAGGCCGCCACAAGCACGAGTGTGTGCTTCCAAAAAGAGCAGCGCGACGGCTAAAGGTCCTCCTATGCAGCACATGCGTGCTGCGTAGGTGAGACCTAAATATGATAACTTATTTGTGTGGGTGCCCAAAGCTGAGTCAGCTTAAACCTATGAAAAAAAGCTGCCCTTTTGGACCTAGTTTTATTCCCCCTCAGTTTTTTATTTTCTCCAGTATTAGGGTGTCTTTCATAGATTCACATGCCTGAATCATTTCCCGTCGTCGGAGTGGGAGTCCCACAGTATATAAAAAGCAGTAATATGCAATAATATCCTTAGAAAAACTTGGTAATAACCAACCAGGAAGTAAAGTAGCCCAAGCTACAAGAGTAAAAACTTCCACACTCATGACTATCCTAGTAATTTTGTATAGACCAAACTGCAGCCAATCAGGCGACAGCACCCATCAGAATGTTCTCCCCAGAGGCTCAGGCTCTCAGATTTTCTACCGCACGTCGTGTGAAGGGAGTCTCCCTGAGCTCTGCTCAGTTTTCTTCAATTCTCTTAATTTTTCTTCAATTTTTTCTTCATAATATCACAGTTTTGTAATATATTCTTACATGAAGTCTACCTTCAGACCCTGCGTCACTTGTGGGAAGCTGAGACCTTTTCCTGTGAACCCTCATTAAGAGTATATGGACCAGCACTCTGCCTGTCACTGACACGGTAGGAGGAGAAGGGGTTGTTCTTGTGCTTAGACTATACCCCCCTTCTGATGTGGGAGGATTTTTTTGTTTGTCCTGCACATTAAGGTTTTAAGTGATGCTTCTCCTCTACTTCACCAGCTGAAGTAACATCACAATTAAGGGGTCTCTGGCCTTCTTTGAGTCTGTGCCTCCCACATCTACGCCCACGAGATTTACTCTCAGGCGTCTAGACTCACTCTGCGCACTTTTCTATGTGAAAATGTGCCATCTTGTCGACGATACGGTCGATGTACTCTCTGAGGACAATCTCTGCTGTCAATGGTGCTCTGCAACGACAGCGCCTCCAGGCATTCGTCGACGACAGTGAGGACAGTGCCCTCTTGTTGACTGCAGGCTCGTCGACCGCTGGGAGTTTCGTCGATGGTAAATTTCTTTGACAGTTGGCCTCGTCGACAGTAGGCTCGTCGACGGTAGGTTCGTCGACGGTAGACTCGTCGACGATAGGCTCGTCGACGGTGGCCTAGTCGACGGTAGGCTCGTCGACGGTGGCCTCGTCGACGGTCGGCTCGTCGACGGTAGGCTCGTCGACGGTGGCCTCGTCGACGGCGGCCTCGTCGACGGTAGGCTCGTCGACGGTGAGCTCTGTAGACGGTAGGCTCGTTGACAGTGAGCTCCGTTGACGGTGAGCTCCATAGACGGTGAGCTCCGTGGACGGTGAGCTCCGTAGATGGTGAGCTCCGTAGACGCTGAGCTCCGTAGACGGTGAGCTCCGTAGACGGTGAGCTCTGTAAACGGTGAGCTCCGTAGACGGTGAGCTCCGTAGACTGTGGGCTCCGTAGACTGTGGGCTCCGTAGACGGTGGGCTCCGTAGACGGTGGGCTCCGTAGACGGTGGGCTCCGTAGACGGTGAGCTCCGTAGACGGTGAGCTCCGTAGACGGTGAGCTCCGTAGACGGTGAGCTCCGTAGACGGTGAGCTCCGTAGACGGTGAGCTCTGTAGACGGTGAGCTCTGTAGACGGTGAGCTCTGTAGACTGTGAGCTCTGTAGACGGTGAGCTCTGTAGACGGTGAGCTCTGTAAACGGTGAGCTCTGTAAACGGTGAGCTCTGTAAACGGTGAGCTCCGTAGACGGTGAGCTCCATAGACGGTGAGCTTAGTCAACATTCAGCTTCGACGCCAGTTAACTTCGTTGACGGATGACCCTGTCAACTGTTGGATTCGTCAACGGTTGAGCCCGTTGACAGTTGGTTTCACACACTGTTGACTTTTATGCACAGTGCTTTTGTAGACGATTTATTTAGTCGACGGCAGCTTTCCGCTACATCCACGTGATGGC
This sequence comes from Lissotriton helveticus, assembly GCF_964261635.1. Taxonomy (NCBI): domain Eukaryota; kingdom Metazoa; phylum Chordata; class Amphibia; order Caudata; family Salamandridae; genus Lissotriton; species Lissotriton helveticus. The sequence continues at coordinate 1,315,451,146 of NC_136057.1, read as the reverse complement.
GTGATGGCTTTTTACTTCCGCCATTATTCTTCTTGGACAGCACATAGCCGTATGAGCATGTTTTTTCTTCAGATCAGAATTATGTATTTCTGACAGCAAGGCTGCCACGGCCTGTACCATGGCGGGATTACGTCTTCTCTTACAACTGGAGTTCTATTGCATTCACCTTCGGTGAATATTGGAGGTTTTCCCCTCCTTATGAAGAGAGCGGCAAATCGTTTCCCCCTTTCCCCTCGTCCTGGGGAAACCACAGAAACAAGTTCGTTCAGTTCCTATCATAGACTTTATTTAGAAAGAAGGTGTTAAACTCATGCAGAGGCCAAACTCTGTGCCGGCGTTTTTTCCACGCCTTGACAAGAAATGTGAAGCTCCCCACTATTCACCTGCCTTTCTAGTCTCTCAGTCTACCCTGACTCAGTCATTACTCAGGCGGCACAGTGATTATCTTGCAAGCCAGTTGGGCAGGTATGCCGCCAGATGTGCTCTGACATGTTGGCGCTAGTAGAACTTATTCCAGAATCCTCCAAGCCTCACACTTTGAAGATCCTGCAGGAGGGGAAAGAGAGAGAGAAGTGCATCAGAAATAATACACTGTGCAGCCGACATTGCGTGTACAGGTTTTCGACAGCTCGCAAGAGGGGCAGTCTGGCAAAGACATTTTTGCGTCAATGCTACGTCTTTCGCAAGGAGGTTCAGACTTCAATACTTCACTTGCCTTTTGATTGAGGATCCCTTCTGGCCAGCATGTTGATGAGGCACTGCAGACCATCTTAAAGGACACAGATACTGCCCGCACCCTTTGGATATAGAATCACAGCCTTTTCGTGGTGCCGAGGACGTAGATCCACGTCCTTTTTTCAAGGGAGTTCCATCCAGCATTGGCTTCTACAATCAGAACCAACTGCGTTACTCAAATCAAACACAGTCACATGGGCTAAGTACCAACAGTTCCTACATAGAAAATCATCGTACAGCCGAGGCAACTCTTCTAAGAAACAATGGATTACCTTGAACCCACCTTTATTCCCTCCAAAAACGGAGGAGGTCTAATATCTCACTTTTATTCCAATTGGTCAAAGGTGACAGAGGACCGTTGGGTTTTTAAACGTCATGCCCAAGGGCACATTCTAGAATTTGTCAAATTTCCCTTTTTCTACACCTCCAAAGGGACCTCCACCTTCTCATTTACGGGAGTCGTTTGCACAAGTATCTATATGGATACAAACAGGGACCGTCGGAGTGGTTCCGAATCTCCAACAGCGTTAGGGTTAACTCTCAGTTCCTCATCAACAAGCAAATCAGGAAAGTAGCGCATGATTTTAGATCTTTGCGCAAACTTTACAAATGTTGTACCTCAAGAAAGTCCTAAAGTTCTTATGCCAGTACGACTTTATAACTACTCTCAACCTCCAGGATGTCTATTTCCATGTGCCAATTCTTCCTAAGCACAGGAAGTGGCTACGCTCTATAATGGGTACAAAACATTTTGAATTAAAGTCCTACCTTTTGGACTTAGGTCGGCTTCACGTGTCTTTACGTAGATCCTCAAAAATAAACTGTGGGAAAACCAACAGTTAGGGGATTGCACAGCGAAAGGACTGTATGTCTCAATACATGTTCTTAGTAGATCTTCAAACAGTGGTCACAAATACTCAAAGGCAAATAAATTCTTCAAAACTTTTCAATTTTAGTTCAAATCTTTAGCAGTGATTTCAAAAACAATACATTATAAACATCCTGTGTATTATGTTTCACAAGAGTATAAACAAAACGATATACTATTATGTAGTTATACAAAAGCATAAATTGATACATAAACAAATGACTCCATATTGATGTTGTTCATATTTCTAGTTTTTCAAAAGTCCCAATGCATTTCGGGTTATATAAACAACCCTTCGTCAGGGGAGTAGATTCGAAGAATGTGATGGCCTTCACATGTTGAACGACATCCACAGTGATCTACAACGCAACAACATGCAGTAAGTATACTGCATTATATGTAGGATTTGCACCCAAGTGTGTGACTTGACTGTAGTGAAAACAAAAGGAGGAAGATGTGCTCGAGTGCATAATAGAAAAAGGAACCAGAGTTTATAATGTAGTGCATTAAACTTAAGCCTTCAGTGTGCCTACTGAGATGAAATGAGTGGCAAACAGTACCCAAGTTAAACCGCTGGAATGAGGAAAGAAGGGGCTTGCCTGAAAAGCTCAGGAGAGCTACCGTTATGCGGGGTCTAGAATGGCTGCTCAGTGCTTCAAAATGAGTATCGGGATCTATAACCGATAACATGAGTTGTAATAAAGTAAAAATAATGAACACCGAATATTAGAACATGAGCAATAGAGGAGACATGGACTGCATGCGGGAATCTTACATCTCAGTAGGCACACTGAAGGCTTAAGTTTAATGCACTACATTATAAACTCTGGTTCCTTTTTCTATTATGCACTCGAGCACATCTTCCTCCTTTTGTTTTCACTACAGTCAAGTCACACACTTGGGTGCAAATCCTACATATAATGCAGTATACTTACATGTTGTTGCGTTGTAGATCACTGTGGATGTCGTTCAACATGTGAAGACCATCACATTCTTCGAATCTACTCCCCTGACGAAGGGTTGTTTATATAATCCGAAATGCATTGGGACTTTTGAAAAACTAGAAATATGAACAACATCAATATGGAGTCATTTGTTTATGTATCAATTTATGCTTTTGTATAATGACATAATAGTATATCGTTTTGTTTATACTCTTGTGAAACATAATACACAGGATGTTTATAATTTATTGTTTTTGAAATCACTGCTAAAGATTTAAACTAAAATTGAAAAGTTTTGAAGAATTTATTTGCCTTTGAGTATTTGTGACCACTGTTTGAAGATCTACTAAGAACATGTATTGAGACATACAGTCCTTTCGCTGTGCAATCCCCTAACTGTTGGTTTTCCCACAGTCTATTTTTGTCGTTCTTAATCATGGGAATCTAGGGTCCCCTTCCCAATATTCAGGGATTATGCACGCAATTTTCTTTACACTTTAACTAACTTGTTTAAATTGTGCATATAAAAATAATCATCACGTTACACTTCAGGTGTGCCCCTGCACCACTCTTTTTTGCATTTACGTAGATCCTGGCACCAGTGGCAGCCTATCTACGTCTGCAAGGCATACAAATTTATCTTTACTGAGACAACTGTATAATAAGGGCTCGCTCTTATTTACAAGCAGTCCAGCACACCCAGACTTGTCAGTCACTGTTTCAAAACCTGGTTTTCAATGAATCAGGACAAGTCCCAACTAGTACTAGCTCCGATATGAACGTTTCTCGGAGCATCAATCAATACAAACCTAGCAAAGGTGTTTGTCTCACACGAACGACGGTCCTGCAGCTCCCACTTGGTGGTTCTTCTACATACAAAAAAGTCTGTTTCAGTAGATCCTCAGTCATTCCTGGCCATAGCCTCCACCTGCATCCCGTTGTTTCCCAACTACAGATTACACATGAGAAAATTGCTAGAGGAGCTAGACAAGAAGTGGTTGCAGGTCTCCAGTTCAATCGAAGATCTCATTCAAATTACTCCTCGGATGCAAGAGGCCTTTTTGTTTGGTGGGTCCAAGAAAGAAATTTGTAGAAGGGGTGTGCGTTTCCTTCAAGAAGCGCCAAATTACACAATCACCACAGACTCATCCCTCGAGGGTTGCGGAGCATATCTTCAAGGGCTGAAGGCCAGCGGGAAATGGAACCCTCAACAAAAGGCTTGGCACATCAATCTGCAAGAGCTAGGTGCCATCTTCTTAGCCCTCAAATCCTTTCGTGCTATCATTCATGGGGCCACAGTATTAGTTCGCTTAGACAATACTTCAAGTATGCATTACTTAAACAAACAGGGAAGAACGAGGTTGGTTCTTCTATCTCAGGAAGCCCAAGAGATATGGGCTTGGGCGATACGACACAGGATCAATCTCTTGGCTGTTCATGTGCCGTGAGTTGCAAATGTGCTGGCGGACACCCTCAGCAGGTCAACGATGTCCAAGCACGAATAGGAACTGCATCAGCCAACGGCGGATCGAATCTTCCAGCAGTGGGGTCATCCCAATCTGGTCCTCTTTGCGACAAAAAAGAACAGCAAACTGAAAAGTAGACAACATTCTGAATTCAGCAAGGGGACATTTGTGTAGATCATTCAGGGTTTTCCTCTAGAAAGTAACAGTTGGAAAAAAAAACCTAATGAAATTGATTTGAAAAAAACAGTCACTTGTACCTGCATTTCCACCTGTAACAACTTCTAACTATGGTAGATTTTTGAAAGCAATATACTGTTATGTCCGTAGGACCCTTCTGGTTGCGGATATATATGGAGCTTGTGGGTTCACCAAGAACCCAAAGTACCCAGAGCCAATAACTGAGTTGCACCTTGCAATGGATTTTCACTGTGTACCTGGTATAAACCAACTCATTTGGTAAAATATAAAGAGTGAAAAATATTTATCAAGGAAATCTATGTATTTCTGAAATGGGAACAAGATATGGCATTTATAAGCAGTTGTTATTTGTCTATCTCTGAATATGTGGGTAACCATATTAGCATGTGAATTAGAGGGTATTATTCAAAAAGAGTTCTTTCTTACACACTGTGTCTGCCATTTGGAAGGCCGAAATGCATAGAAAAACAAATGGTAATAAACTGGTTCTACTATTCTGTGTTCCCCTAAGTCTCCTGATAAAAGTGGTACCTCACTTGTGTGGGTAGGCTTAGTGTCCGTGACAGGAAACCGCCCAAAATGCATCATGGACACATCTAATTTTTCCACTGAAAACTGACCCACTTTTTTTTCAATGTACCTACCTGTGGATTTTGGGCCTAGCTCAGCCAGCCCCATGGCAAACCTTGCAAGCCTGTACATTTTTAGGTCTCGCCTGTCGATGCGCATGCGCATCGAGCTTGCGAGCCTATTGCGGCTTAAACAACCTTTAACTAAGAAGCAAGGAATCCTGGCGATTCCTTGCAGTGCCCGTGACTTTTAAGCTCAATGCGCATGTGCATTGAGCTTAAAAGCGCGTGCACATCAGTTCCCTCAGCCGCAATCGCCGTCTGTTCCCTCAGCCGCATTCCTCCGACACCTTTTGAAGTGAAGCTTAGCTTCACTTCAAAGGCCCCGGCTTCTTCACACCCACATGCCGCTCTCCCCGCTCCGCCCCCTCCCCTGCCCGCCATGTGCATTTCTCCTACACCCCCTCCCCACAGCAATGCCCTCCGTCTGTTTTACAATTTGAAGAGGTGCCTCCTCACATTTCACTTCACTGCCTTCCAACCTCATGGTTGAAACTTTAGTCACCATCTCCTGTTTGTCGTACCCCAAGCAGCGGTGCACGCACTACCAATCCTTCTGTTATGCCACATCTCGCAGCTTACATTCCTTCTCTCTTTCTATTCCTCTCCACGTTTCTGCCTCTTTCACTTTCTCTTCCAACTCTCTCCCTCCCTCTCCATTTACTTACACAAATCTCGCATATACCCCAAGCAGCTGTGCCCGCACTACCAATCCTTCTGTTATGCCACATCTCGCAGCTTAGATTCATTCCCTCTTTCTTTTCTTTTCCTATCAACGTTTCTGCCTCTTTCACTCTCTCTTCCAACTCTCTCCCCCCTCTCCATTTACTTACACAAATCTCGCAGATACCCCAAGCAGCGGTGCACGCACTACCAATCCTTCTGTTATGCCACATCTCGCAGCTTAGATTCCTTCGCTCTTTCTTTTACTCTCCACGTTTCTGCCTGTTTCACGCTCTCTTCCAACTCTCACCCCCCTCTCCATTTACTTACACAAATCTCGCAGATACCCCAAGCAGATTTCCCCGCACTACCAATCCTTCTGTTATGCCACATCTCGCAGCTTAGATTCCTTCGCTCTTTCTTTTCTTTTCCTATCAACGTTTCTGCCTCTTTCACTCTCTCTTCCAACTCTCTCCCCCTCTCCATTTACTTACACAAATCTCGCATATACCCCAAGCAGCTGTGCCCGCACTACCAATCCTTCTGTTATGCCACATCTCGCAGCTTAGATTCCTTCGCTCTTTCTTTTACTCTCCACGTTTCTGCCTGTTTCACTCTCTCTTCCAACTCTCACCCCCCTCTCCATTTACTTACACAAATCTCGCAGATACCCCAAGCAGATTTCCCCGCACTACCAATCCTTCTGTTATGCCACATCTCGCAGCTTAGATTCCTTCGCTCTTTCTTTTCTTTTCCTATCAACGTTTCTGCCTCTTTCACTCTCTCTTCCAACTCTCTCCCCCCTCTCCATTTACTTACACAAATCTCGCAGATACCCCGAGCAGCTGTGCCCGCACTACCAATCCTTCTGTTATGCCACATCTCGCAGCTTAGATTCCTTCGCTCTTTCTTTTACTCTCCACGTTTTTGCCTCTTTCACTCTCTCTTCCAACTCTCTCTCCCCTCTCCATTTACTTACACAAATCTCGCAGATACCCCAGGCAGCTGTGCCCGCACTACCAATCCTTCTGTTATGCCACATCTCGCAGCTTTGATTCCTTCGCTCTTTCTTTTCTTTTCCTATCAACGTTTCTGCCTCTTTCACTCTCTCTTCCAACTCTCTCCCCCCTCTCCATTTACTTACACAAATCTCGCAGATACCCCAAGCAGCGGTGCACGCACTACCAATCCTTCTGTTATGCCACATCTCGCAGCTTAGATTCCTTCGCTCTTTCTTTTACTCTCCACGTTTCTGCCTGTTTCACTCTCTCTTCCAACTCTCTCCCCCCTCTCCATTTACTTACACAAATCTCGCAGATACCCCAAGCAGCTGTGCCCGCACTACCAATCCTTCTGTTATGCCACATCTCTTACTTTACAGATTCGCACTTTCTTTTCCTCTCCACGTTTCTGCCTCTTTCACTCTCTCTTCCAACTTTCTCCCTCCACCTCCATTTACTTACACAAATCTTGGTGAGGCACAGGCAGCAACACTCCAAGCTTCCCTCACACACAGAGCAGGTACAGCACAGGCAGCAACAGTGCAAGCTTCCCTCACACATAGATCAGGTACAGCACAGGCGGCAGCAGTGCAAGCTTCCATCACACACGGAGCAGGTACAGCACAGGCAACGGCAATGCAAGCTTCACTCAAACACGGAGCAGGTACAGCACAGCCAACAGCAGTGCAAGCTTCCCTTACACATGGAACAGGTACAGCACCGACAGCAGCAGTGCAAGCTTCCCTCACACATAGATCAGGTACAGCACAGGCGGCAGCAGTGCAAGCTTCCCTCACACACGGAGCAGGTACAGCACAGGCAACAGCAGTGCAATCTTCCCTTACACATGGAACAGGTACAGCACCGACAGCAGCAGTGCAAGCTTCCCTCACACATAGATCAGGTACAGCACAGGCGGCAGCAGTGCAAGCTTCCCTTACACAAATCTCGCAGATACCCCGAGCAGCTGTGCCCGCACTAACAATCGTTCTGTTATGCCACATCTCGCAGCTTAGATTCCTTTGCTCTTTCTTTTCTTTTCCTATCAACGTTTCTGCCTCTTTCACTCTCTCTTCCAACTCTCTCCCCCCTCTCCATTTACTTACACAAATATCGCATATACCCCAAGCAGCTGTGCCCGCACTACCAATCCTTCTGTTATGCCACATCTCGCAATCTTCCATCACACACGGAGCTGGTACAGCACAGGCAACGGCAATGCAAGCTTCACTCAAACACGGAGCAGGTACAGCACAGGCAACAGCAGTGCAAGCTTCCCTTACACATGGAACAGGTACAGCACCGACAGCAGCAGTGCAATCTTCCCTCACACATAGATCAGGTACAGCACAGGCGGCAGCAGTGCAAGCTTCCCTCACACACAGAGCAGGTACAGCACAGGCAGCAGCAGTGCAAGCTTCCCTCACACATAGATCAGGTACAGCACAGGCGGCAGCAGTGCAAGCTTCCCTTACACATGGAACAGGTACAGCACCGACAGCAGCAGTGCAAGCTTCCATCACACACGGAGCAGGTATAGCACAGGCAACGGCAATGCAAGCTCCACTCAAACACGCAGGTACAGCACAGGCAACAGCAGTGCAAGCTTCCCTTACACATGGAACAGGTACAGCACCGACAGCAGCAGTGCAAGCTTCCCTCACACATAGATCAGGTACAGCACAGGCGGCAGCAGTGCAAGCTTCCATCACACACGGAGCAGGTACAGCACAGGCAACGGCAATGCAAGCTTCACTCAAACACGGAGCAGGTACAGCACAGCCAACAGCAGTGCAAGCTTCCCTTACACATGGAACAGGTACAGCACCGACAGCAGCAGTGCAAGCTTCCCTCACACATAGATCAGGTACAGCACAGGCGGCAGCAGTGCAAGCTTCCCTCACACACGGAGCAGGTACAGCACAGGCAACAGCAGTGCAAGCTTCCCTTACACATGGAACAGGTACAGCACCGACAGCAGCAGTGCAAGCTTCCCTCACACATAGATCAGGTACAGCACAGGCGGCAGCAGTGCAAGCTTCCCTCACACACAGAGCAGGTACAGCACAGGCAGCAGCAGTGCAAGCTTCCCTCACACATAGATCAGGTACAGCACAGGCGGCAGCAGTGCAAGCTTCCCTTACACATGGAACAGGTACAGCACCGACAGCAGCAGTGCAAGCTTCCATCACACACGGAGCAGGTATAGCACAGGCAACGGCAATGCAAGCTTCACTCAAACACGGAGCAGGTACAGCACAGGCAACAGCAGTGCAAGCTTCCCTTACACATGGAACAGGTACAGCACCGACAGCAGCAGTGCAAGCTTCCCTCACACATAGATCAGGTACAGCACAGGCGGCAGCAGTGCAAGCTTCCATCACACACGGAGCAGGTACAGCACAGGCAACGGCAATGCAAGCTTCACTCAAACACGGAGCAGGTACAGCACAGCCAACAGCAGTGCAAGCTTCCCTTACACATGGAACAGGTACAGCACCGACAGCAGCAGTGCAAGCTTCCCTCACACATAGATCAGGTACAGCACAGGCGGCAGCAGTGCAAGCTTCCCTCACACACAGAGCAGGTACAGCACAGGCAGCAGCAGTGCAAGCTTCCCTCACACATAGATCAGGTACAGCACAGGCGGCAGCAGTGCAAGCTTCCCTTACACATGGAACAGGTACACCACCGACAGCAGCAGTGCAAGCTTCCTTCACACACCGTCACACACCCTCAGCTTCACACACCCTCACTCACCCTCACACACACACACACACACACACATACAACAACAAAAAGAAGAATAGAAATAAACTATCCTAATCCACACTCTAACTCCTAGATTGAAATCCTGAGTCCTAATTCACCCTAATAAACTAACAGCCTAATTCACCCTCAAGATACGCAACAGAAAGACATCCTAGAAAATAACAACCACAGTAAAAATACGCGCAATGATGTTTTTCAAGCTTCAGGTCACCAAACTAACAATTATTAGGACAACAGAACACCAACAAAAGAACGAAGAAATCTCGGTCAGGATGCGAGGACGAGGATGTACAAACACAAAAGTAAAACAGCCTATTTTTAACTTGGGTAATAAACAAGCACTATTCATCCGGTAAATGGGACGGATTAAACACAATTGTCACGAGTTACACACAAAGCCGTAGGCATATAACAATAGCAGTTCATCACACGGATTTACATCAAATATAGAAAACATATTACGCAAGTTGGATTCAGCGCTAACATCCCTCAGCCGCACTCCTCCCACACCCCCGCTACGCCCCCTCCCCTGCCTGCCGTGTCGCGTTGCTTCAGGTATCTTAGCCCCACTCCAGGCCCCTGCTGCTTTCACACCCTCATGCCGCTCTCCCAGCTCACCCCCTCCCCTGCCCGCCGTCTCAGTTATCTTAGCCCCACTCCAGGCCCCTGCTGCTTTCACACCCTCATGCCGCTCTCCCCGCTCACCCCCTCCCCTGCCCGCCGGGTCACATTCATCCCCCCTCCCCTTCTCTGCCTTCCCTCCATTCACCCCAGCGCGACTTCTCCTCCCCCCTAATTACATGCCTTTCACGGCAGCTCTCTCGCACATCAAAGGCTGCCCCCCACGCCTCGCAACAGACTTCGTTGGCCCCGAGGCAACCAGTCCTGACACACACCAACTTACAGCTTGACTTGTACTGACCCTGCACCCCAGCAGACATGCAAGCATCAGACATCCACTATCATCAGACATATATATTCACCCACTCTGCTTCAGTCACCCACTTACACAAATCGCGCCGATACCCCGAGCAGCAGTGCCCGCACTAGCGAGCGTTCTGTTATGCCACATCTCTCAGGTTACAGATCCCTTCTCTCTTTCTATTCCTCTACACGTTTCTGCCTCTTTCACTCTCTCTTCCAACTCTCTCCCCCCTCTCCATTTACTTAGACAAATCTTGATGAGGCACAGGCAGCAACAGTCCAAGCTTCCCTCACACACAGAGCAGGTACAGCACAGGCAGCAACAGTGCAAGCTTCCATCACACACGGAGCAGGTACAGCACAGGCAACAGCAATGCAAGCTTCCCTCAAACACGGAGCAGGTACAGCACAGGCAGCAACAGTGCAAGCTTCCCTCACACACAGAGCAGGTACAGCACAGGCAGCAACAGTGCAACCTTCCCTCACACACAGAGCAGGTACAGCACAGGCAGCAACAGTGCAAGCTTCCATCACACACGGAGCAGGTACAGCACAGGCAACAGCAATGCAAGCTTCCCTCAAACACGGAGCAGGTACAGCACAGGCAACAGCAGTGCAAGCTTCCCTTACACATGGAACAGGTACAGCACCCACAGCAGCAGTGCAACCTTCCCTCACACATAGAGCAGGTACAGCACAGGCGGCAGCAGTGCAAGCTTCCATCACACACGGAACATGTACAGCACAGGCAACAGCAATGCAAGCTTCTCTCAAACACGGAGCAGGTACAGCACAGGCAACAGCAGTGCAAGCTTCCCTTACACATGGAACAGGTACAGCACCGACAGCAGCAGTGCAAGCTTCCCTCACACATAGATCAGGTACAGCACAGGCGGCAGCAATGCAAGCTTCCCTCAAACACGGAGCAGGTACAGCACAGGCAGCAGCATTGCAAGCTTCCCTCACACACGGAACAGGTACAGCACAGGCAGCAACAGTGCAAGCTTCCCTTACACACAGAGCAGGTACAGCACAGGCAACAGCAGTGCAAGCTTCCCTTACACATGGAACAGGTACAGCACCGACAGAAGCAGTGCAAGCTTCCCTCACACATAGATCAGGTACAGCACAGGCGGCAGCAGTGCAAGCTTCCCTTACACATGCAACAGGTACAGCACAGGCAACAGCAATGCAAGCTTCCCTCAAACACGGAGCAGGTACAGCACAGGCAGCAGCATTGCAAGCTTCCCTCACACACGGAACAGGTACAGCACAGGCAGCAACAGTGCAAGCTTCCCTTACACACACAGCAGGTACAGCACAGGCAACAGCAGTGCAAGCTTCCCTTACACATGGAACAGGTACAGCACCGACAGAAGCAGTGCAAGCTTCCCTCACACATAGATCAGGTACAGCACAGGCGGCAGCAGTGCAAGCTTCCCTTACACATGCAACAGGTACAGCACAGGCAACAGCAATGCAAGCTTCCCTCAAACACGGAGCAGGTACAGCACAGGCAGCAGCATTGCAAGCTTCCCTCACACACGGAACAGGTACAGCACAGGCAGCAACAGTGCAAGCTTCCCTTACACACACAGCAGGTACAGCACAGGCAACAGCAGTGCAAGCTTCCCTTACACATGGAACAGGTACAGCACCGACAGCAGCAGTGCAAGCTTCCCTCACACATAGATCATGTACAGCACAGGCGGCAGCAGTGCAAGCTTCCCTTACACATGCAACAGGTACAGCACAGGCAACAGCAATGCAAGCTTCCCTCAAACACGGAGCAGGTACAGCACAGGCAGCAGCATTGCAAGCTTCCCTCACACACGGAACAGGTACAGCACAGGCAGCAACAGTGCAAGCTTCCCTTACACACAGAGCAGGTACAGCACAGGCAGCAACAGTGCAAGCTTCCATCACACACGGAGCAGGTACAGCACAGGCAACAGCAATGCAAGCTTCCCTCAAACACGGAGCAGGTACAGCACAGGCAACAGCAGTGCAAGCTTCCCTTACACATGGAACAGGTACAGCACCGACAGCAGCAGTGCAACCTTCCCTCACACATAGAGCAGGTACAGCACAGGCGGCAGCAGTGCAAGCTTCCATCACACACGGAACATGTACAGCACAGGCAACAGCAATGCAAGCTTCTCTCAAACACGGAGCAGGTACAGCACAGGCAACAGCAATGCAAGCTTCCCTCAAACACGGAGCAGGTACAGCACAGGCAGCAGCATTGCAAGCTTCCCTCACACACGGAACAGGTACAGCACAGGCAGCAACAGTGCAAGCTTCCCTTACACACAGAGCAGGTACAGCACAGGCAGCAACAGTGCAAGCTTCCATCACACACGGAGCAGGTACAGCACAGGCAACAGCAATGCAAGCTTCCCTCAAACACGGAGCAGGTACAGCACAGGCAACAGCAGTGCAAGCTTCCCTTACACATGGAACAGGTACAGCACCGACAGCAGCAGTGCAACCTTCCCTCACACATAGAGCAGGTACAGCACAGGCGGCAGCAGTGCAAGCTTCCATCACACACGGAACATGTACAGCACAGGCAACAGCAATGCAAGCTTCTCTCAAACACGGAGCAGGTACAGCACAGGCAACAGCAGTGCAAGCTTCCCTTACACATGGAACAGGTACAGCACCGACAGCAGCAGTGCAAGCTTCCCTCACACATAGATCAGGTACAGCACAGGCGGCAGCAGTGCAAGCTTCCCTCACACATACATCAGGTACAGCACAGGCGGCAGCACTGCAAGCTTCCCTTACACATGGAACAGGTACAGCACCGACAGCAGCAGTGCAAGCTTCCCTCACACACCGTCACACACCCTCAGCTTCACACACCCTCACTCACCCTCACACACACACACATACAACAACAAAAGGAATAATAGAAATAAACTATCCTAATCCACACTCTAACTCCAAGATAGAAATCCTGAGTCCTAATTCACCCTAATAAACTAACAGCCTAATTCACCCTACAAATACACACTCAAGATACGCAACAGAAAGACATCCTAGAAAATAACAACCAAAGTAAAAATACGCGCGATGATGTTTATCAAGCTTCAGGTCACCAAACCAACAATTATTAGGACAAAATAACACCAACAAAAGAACGAAGAAATATCAGTCAGGATGCGAGGACTAGGATGTACAAACACAAAAGTAAAACAGCCTATTTTTAACTTGGGTAATAAACAAGCACTATTCATCCCGTAAATCGGACGGATTAAACACAATTGTCATGAGTTACACAAAAAGCCGTAGGCATATAACAATAGCAGTTCATCACACGGAATTACATCAAATATTAAAAACATATTACGCAACTTGGATTCAGCGCAAACATCATCAATAAACATTACATATGTCTCTTAGCTTCACAAAACAACTCGTAATACAATTAATACATTTTAAGTGTACAATATTCATGGCGAAAAGAGTACTTAGAAACTCAATGAACAGCTCTTGTACGTCAAATAACAAACAACTGCTAATAATACATTACATAACACTTTAAGAAAATAAATACATTACATATCGAATAATAAAAACAAGACTTTAATTACACGACATAATAATCATTTCGAAATATTACAAACAAAAAAATACAATGTCAACATTATTAAAAATACACTCCTATTCATTCGTTAACTTAAATATACTATATGTAGTAAATAAAACACTTAATTACATATAAATTACATAAATAACTAAAATAATTACAATCGCTAACAAAATATGTCAATATTTATATAAATACACTCGTAATTATTAACTAATTTATGCATACTATCAATACTACTTTACATTATATTAAAAAAACACGTCGAGGGAATCTCTTACCTATCATACGACGCACCAACAGCACACGTACAGGAACACGCCTTCCGCATCCGGCTATTCTCCATGTTCTGGAGAATTCCACCGATTACGTATGCAAATCGGAACGCGACGTCAAAAACGTCGCGCTCCGATTGGCTAAAAAAAATGTCCATCAAAAAAAATACGTAACGGTAGGGAAAAGAAAAAAATAAACTAGAACGCTAACCTGGTAAATGTAGGTAGCGTTAAGGTGGCGATTTGCGTCAGACATTTTAATAAAAAAAAAACAATTCAACATCAACCCCTCACCCTCTATAACTCTCTATCACCCTCAACACATCACCATCACTCACCCTCACTCACCCTCAATCACCCTCACTCACCCTCACCCTCACTCACCCTCACTCACCCTCACCCTCACTCACCCTCACTCACCCTCACTCACCCTCAATCACCCTCACCCTCACTCACCCTCAATCACCCTCACTCACCCTCACTCACCCTCATTCACACTCATTCACCCTCACTCACCCTCACCCTCACTCACCCTCAAGCCCTCACCCTCACTCACCCTCACTCACTCTCACTCACCCTCACTCACCCTCAACACCTCACCCTCAATCACCCTCACCCTCACTCAACCCCTCACCCTCACTCAGCCTCAAACCCTTACCCTCAATCACCCTCACCCTCACTCACCCTCAACCCCTCACTCACCCTCAAATCCTCATCCTCAATCACTCTCAACCCTTCACTCTCACTCACCCTCAACCCCTCACCCTCACTCACCCTCACTCACCCTCACTCACCCTCACTCACCCTCACTCACCCTCACTCACCCTCACCCTCACCCTCACTCACCCTCACTCACCCTCAACGCCTCACCCTCACTCACTCTCAACCCCTCACCCTCACTCACCCTCAACACTTCACCCTCACCCTCACTCACCCTCAACCGTTCACCCTCAACCCCTCACTCACCCTCACTCTCACTCACCCTCACTTACCCTCACCCCCTCTGCCTCACCATCACTCACCCTCACTTACCCTCAACCTCTCAGCCTCACCCTCACCCTCACTCACCCTCAACCCCTCACCCTCACTCACCCACACTCACACTCAACCCCTCACACTCACTAACCCTCACCCTCAACTCCTCACCCTCACTCACCCTCAACACCTCACCCTCACCCTCACTCACCCTCACCCTCCCTCAACACCTCACCCTCAATCACCCTCACCCTCACTCACACTCAACTCCTCACCCTCACCCTCACTCACCCTCTCACCCTCAACCCCTCACCAACCCTCAACCCCTCTCCCTCCCTCACACTCACTCACCCTCACTCACCCCCACTCAACACCTCACCCTCACTCACCCTAAACCCCTCACCCTCACCCCCTTACCCTCAATCACCCTCACCCCCTTACCCTCAATCACCCTCACCCTCACCAATAACTACAACTTTTCTAATGCGATACTTATTGCATTCCAACCACACTCATCCACGCAACGCCACTCACACACGCAACGCCACTCACACACGCAACGCCACTCACACACGCAACGCCACTCACACACGCAACGCCACTCACACACGCAACGCCACTCACACACGCAACGCCACTCACACACGCTACGCCACTCACACACGCAACGCCACTCACACACGCAACGCCACTCACACACGCCACTCATCCACGCAACGCCACTCATCCACGCAACGCCACTCATCCACGCAACGCCACTCATCCACGCAACGCCACTCATCCACGCAACGCCACTCTTCCATTTGCAAAAAGAAAAATGTCTAACTATTCTATTGCGAGACCTATTGCATTTCCAATGCTTGTTTAAAACTAGACGCCCTGGGGAATCCAGGATAGGGTGACTTGTGGGTCTCTCACAAGGTTATTTTATCCAGAATCCCTTGGAAACCTCAAACATTGTAAAAAAATAAAACACACGCATTTCCCTCATATTTCTGTTTCAGAAAGTTCTGGAATCTGCGGGAGTCACAAACCTTCATCCACCTAGCCTTCCCTCAAGTTTGCTGATAAAAATGATACCTCACTTGTGTGGGTAGGCCTAGTGCCTGCAACAGGAAATGGCCGAAAACATATTCTAGAGACATCAAAATGATTTATCAAAAAACAACTTGGTTTTGCAAGGGAGTCGCCTGCAAGTTTGGTCCCGGGCTTGACAGCCATCTAGGGAAACCTACCAATCCCAGACATGTCTAAAAAGTAGACACCTGGGAGAGTCCAGGGAAGTGTGGTTTGCATGGATCCCCCACTGTTGTCTTACCCAGAATCCCCTGCAAACGTCAAATTTAGCTAAAAAGTCACACTTTCCTCACATTTCTGTGTGGGAAGGTTGTGAGATCACCGCGCAGGCACAAATTTCCCACCACACAGCATTCGCCAGGTCTCCTGATAAAAATACTACCTCACTTGTGTGGGTGGGCCAAGTGCCTGTGACAGGGAAGGGCTCATAACATATTGTGGAGGCATCAATATATCCAGATAACAAGCTTTGGCATTGCCAATAGGCCTCGCCTTTGGGACCTTTTAAGTGTTTAGCCATGCAACACTTGATGTTGTTGCACCAAGGATATCGTGCTGGATAACTAAATACTCATAAGGTCCCAAAGGCGAGACCTTTTGGCTATGCCAATGCTTGTTATATTTAGTGTATGTTTGTTAAACAGGACCGAAGTAGCCTCTCTCTGAGCATCTCTCCTTTTAGTCTGGCTTTTTTAAGTAACTTGGAAAATGATGTTGCTTACTTAAATCGATGAATCTCAACTAGATAAGGTCGTGCTGAGGGGTCTGAGGTAAAACAACAGATCAAGCAGCGCTACTATCTTCATTATTAAATTATCCTCCATCTCAGTAATCCTTTTTATTTGACCTCAGAAATAAGAAGCATAAATAAGCCCTTCTTGGCTTCAAACCGTCGACCTCCCACCTGCACCCAGATCATGGCAGGGAGTGCTCTGCTCATAGACTAACTTACAGAGTGGCATCACAAAAACATGCCAATGCACAAAATGTAAACCTTTCGCCGGCATCCCCCCTTCTCCTCGAGTACACTGATGACCAAATACAAATAGAAATAGGAACACTTAAACCACAGTCACCAGATGTGAAGTCAAACCTTCTGGGGCTGCTCACGAAGACCAGTTTGAACACGTTGGATATCTTATGGTCTGCAAGTCGTTTCTTAGTAGATTCCCAACTTTTCAGAGCTTAGCAAAGTCATCCTGGAAATACTAAGCCAATCATAGACATGGAGGGGAGTACTGATATTTCCCAAATAATTGCAACTGATTTTCCACAAGGAGTAAAATCGGCACATGAAATATTTATTTGCAGATTTTACTTTTTTCACAGAGAATTTTCACCCTTTAGAGAAACTTTTCGACACAAACCATTAATCAGGCGAGTCCCAACTTTGAAAAATCTCCTTTGTCCCTTTAAGAGAAACAGCTTTACATATTTATCCAGGATTACCCACAGTAACATCCTAAAGTAACCTGCAAAATGATTGGGAGTTTGCAATTCCTGAGAGCGTTCTGCATAGTTTTTTCACCACCCCGAAACTTATATCCGTAGAAAATCCACTAGACTGAGAATTTCAACACTCTTAAGCAGGCTTACGAAACGCCACTTAATTTGATTCTGCGATTTAGAATGTAAAATTTTGAGTAACACCATTTTATGCACGCAAGTTGCATTAGAGTTCCCAAACATTCCCAGCAGCACACTATTTTACTCCCTTTAAAAAAACAGAATAAAAGAAAACTCATTTGGGAGGTGGTTGTGATTTGGGCAAACTAACTGCAAGAAGAAAAATATATATATATATATTTAAAGAAAGCAAAGGAATGCTGTTCATTCCCAGCAGCTTGCATGCGCTCCTAGTATTGAATTGCGGATCATCACCAAACAGATGTATCAATGACTAGTAGAGAGTGGAGTGCACATTATGAGAACACGTCTCCGCCAGAAGGTCGAGCATTGGTTCAGCCGTTGCTGAATATACAACTTCTTAGTATAATTACGTCCAGGAGACTGAGGGAGGCGGAGGGGTGAGTGGCAAAGTTCAAACCACCCTAAGGCTGAGCGCTGCCCAATGGCAGGCCCGGCTGTAATCCGAGACAGGCCGTCTGCTGAGCCAAGATCGGCGAAGTGCTACCTGAAAGGGGGGGAGAGCAGGCGGCAGGGAGACCCGTAGAGGGAGCAGGCATCAATACAACGGAAGTTTGGAACCAGCAGCTCAAATCCAATCCACATTTTATATGCCTTTAAGCACTCCTCTGCCTGTTTGTTGCATCAGCCCCCCGAATTGGTGTTGTCTATTTCTATTTTCCAAACGAAATAAAATTAACGGAGTTTCCTTCAAATCTTTGACATTCATCATTCCTCTTACCAGGAGTGCTTTAATGCGCGGCTTCTTGTCTTTAATGATATCCGAGGCTTCTGTCATTGCAGCCTTTGAGGCTCGGGACTGCGAGGCTTGCAAATGAATGACAAATGCCTGGGCATGAATGGGGCGCCAAGAGCTGCAGAGATGCTAGAGGTGCAACAGCATTGTGGTAAACCTGAGGCCCGGCAGTAGGAGCTGATGTGAATTTTAATGAGAGGGGGATGACCCTCCGGGGCCTCCCCTATTGTTGGTACTGAAAACACGCCAGACAAGAAACAAGCCCGTGAGTGGTGCGTACGTTCGCACACAATCTTCACTCAAAAGGGCACACAAGGCAACAAAACCACGAGCGGCGATTCTGCAGGAAGGGGGACCTCAAAGCAGCGCGCGAGCAACCCCATGTAAAGCTTCTTGCCACTGGATTAACAAGCCCGGGAGTGGTGCGTGCGCACGCAGTCTGCTCTTTTTGGAAGCACATACTCGTGGCGCGCCCCTGCTCTCTCATGCAAGGTGGAGGCCGCCACAAGCACGAGTGTGTGCTTCCAAAAAGAGCAGCGCAACGGCTAAAGGTCCTCCTATGCAGCACATGCGTGCTGCGTAGGTGAGACCTAAATATGATAACTTATTTGTGTGGGTGCCCAAAGCTGAGTCAGCTTAAACCTATGAAAAAAAGCTGCCCTTTTGGACCTAGTTTTATTCCCCCTCAGTTTTTTATTTTCTCCAGTATTAGGGTGTCTTTCATAGATTCACATGCCTGAATCATTTCCCGTCGTCGGAGTGGGAGTCCCACAGTATATAAAAAGCAGTAATATGCAATAATATCCTTAGAAAAACTTGGTAATAACCAACCAGGAAGTAAAGTAGCCCAAGCTACAAGAGTAAAAACTTCCACACTCATGACTATCCTAGTAATTTTGTATAGACCAAACTGCAGCCAATCAGGCGACAGCACCCATCAGAATGTTCTCCCCAGAGGCTCAGGCTCTCAGATTTTCTACCGCACGTCGTGTGAAGGGAGTCTCCCTGAGCTCTGCTCAGTTTTCTTCAATTCTCTTAATTTTTCTTCAATTTTTTCTTCATAATATCACAGTTTTGTAATATATTCTTACATGAAGTCTACCTTCAGACCCTGCGTCACTTGTGGGAAGCTGAGACCTTTTCCTGTGAACCCTCATGAAGAGTATATGGACCAGCACTCTGCCTGTCACTGACACGGTAGGAGGAGAAGGGGTTGTTCTTGTGCTTAGACTATACCCCCCTTCTGATGTGGGAGGATTTTTTTGTTTGTCCTGCACATTAAGGTTTTAAGTGATGCTTCTCCTCTACTTCACCAGCTGAAGTAACATCACAATTAAGGGGTCTCTGGCCTTCTTTGAGTCTGTGCCTCCCACATCTACGCCCACGAGATTTACTCTCAGGCGTCTAGACTCACTCTGCGCACTTTTCTACGTGAAAATGTGCCATCTTGTCGACGATACGGTCGATGTACTCTCTGAGGACAATCTCTGCCGTCAATGGTGCTCTGCAACGACAGCGCCTCCAGGCATTCGTCGACGACAGTGAGGACAGTGCCCTCTTGTTGACTGCAGGCTCGTCGACCGCTGGGAGTTTCGTCGATGGTAAATTTCTTTGACAGTTGGCCTCGTCGACAGTAGGCTCGTCGACGGTAGGTTCGTCGACGGTAGACTCGTCGACGATAGGCTCGTCGACGGTGGCCTAGTCGACGGTAGGCTCGTCGACGGTGGCCTCGTCGACGGTCGGCTCGTCGACGGTAGGCTCGTCGACGGTGGCCTCGTCGACGGCGGCCTCGTCGACGGTAGGCTCGTCGACGGTGAGCTCTGTAGACGGTAGGCTCGTTGACAGTGAGCTCCGTTGACGGTGAGCTCCATAGACGGTGAGCTCCGTGGACGGTGAGCTCCGTAGATGGTGAGCTCCGTAGACGCTGAGCTCCGTAGACGGTGAGCTCCGTAGACGGTGAGCTCTGTAAACGGTGAGCTCCGTAGACGGTGAGCTCCGTAGACTGTGGGCTCCATAGACTGTGGGCTCCGTAGACGGTGGGCTCCGTAGACGGTGGGCTCCGTAGACGGTGGGCTCCGTAGACGGTGGGCTCCGTAGACGGTGGGCTCCGTAGACGGTGGGCTCCGTAGACGGTGAGCTCCGTAGACGGTGAGCTCCGTAGACGGTGAGCTCCGTAGACGGTGAGCTCTGTAGACGGTGAGCTCTGTAGACGGTGAGCTCTGTAGACTGTGAGCTCTGTAGACGGTGAGCTCTGTAGACGGTGAGCTCTGTAAACGGTGAGCTCTGTAAACGGTGAGCTCCGTAGACGGTGAGCTCCATAGACGGTGAGCTTAGTCAACATTCAGCTTCGACGCCAGTTAACTTCGTTGACGGATGACCCTGTCAACTGTTGGATTCGTCAACGGTTGAGCCCGTTGACAGTTGGTTTCACACACTGTTGACTTTTATGCACAGTGCTTTTGTAGACGATTTATTTAGTCGACTGCAGCTTTCCGCTACATCCACGTGATGGCGTGATGGCTTTTTACTTCCGCCATTATTCTTCTTGGACAGCACATAGCCGTATGAGCATGTTTTTTCTTCAGATCAGAATTATGTATTTCTGACAGCAAGGCTGCCACGGCCTGTACCATGGCGGGATTACGTCTTCTCTTACAACTGGAGTTCTATTGCATTCACCTTCGGTGAATATTGGAGGTTTTCCCCTCCTTATGAAGAGAGCGGCAAATCGTTTCCCCCTTTCCCCTCGTCCTGGGGAAACCACAGAAACAAGTTCGTTCAGTTCCTATCATAGACTTTATTTAGAAAGAAGGTGTTAAACTCATGCAGAGGCCAAACTCTGTGCCGGCGTTTTTTCCACGCCTTGACAAGAAATGTGAAGCTCCCCACTATTCACCTGCCTTTCTAGTCTCTCAGTCTACCCTGACTCAGTCATTACTCAGGCGGCACAGTGATTATCTTGCAAGCCAGTTGGGCAGGTATGCCGCCAGATGTGCTCTGACATGTTGGCGCTAGTAGAACTTATTCCAGAATCCTCCAAGCCTCACACTTTGAAGATCCTGCAGGAGGGGAAAGAGAGAGAGAAGTGCATCAGAAATAATACACTGTGCAGCCGACATTGCGTGTACAGGTTTTCGACAGCTCGCAAGAGGGGCAGTCTGGCAAAGACATTTTTGCTTCAATGCTACGTCTTTCGCAAGGAGGTTCAGACTTCAATACTTCACTTGCCTTTTGATTGAGGATCCCTTCTGGCCAGCATGTTGATGAGGCACTGCAGACCATCTTAAAGGACACAGATACTGCCCGCACCCTTTGGATATAGAATCGCAGCCTTTTCGTGGTGCCGAGGACGTAGATCCACGTCCTTTTTTCAAGGGAGTTCCATCCAGCATTGGCTTCTACAATCAGAACCAACTGCGTTACTCAAATCAAACGCAGTCACATGGGCTAAGTACCAACAGTTCCTACATAGAAAATCATCGTACAGCCGAGGCAACTCTTCTAAGAAACAATGGGTTACCTTGAACCCACCTTTATTCCCTCCAAAAACGGAGGAGGTCTAATATCTCACTTTTATTCCAATTGGTCAAAGGTGACAGAGGACCGTTGGGTTTTTAAACGTCATGCCCAAGGGCACATTCTAGAATTTGTCAAATTTCCCTTTTTCTACACCTCCAAAGGGACCTCCACCTTCTCATTTACGGGAGTCGTTTGCACAAGTATCTATATGGATACAAACAGGGACCGTCGTAGTGGTTCCGAATCTCCAACAGCGTTAGGGTTAACTCTCAGTTCCTCATCAACAAGCAAATCAGGAAAGTAGCGCATGATTTTAGATCTTTGCGCAAACTTTACAAATGTTGTACCTCAAGAAAGTCCTAAAGTTCTTATGCCAGAACGACTTTATAACTACTCTCAACCTCCAGGATGTCTATTTCCATGTGCCAATTCTTCCTAAGCACAGGAAGTGGCTACGCTCTATAATGGGTACAAAACATTTTGAATTAAAGTCCTACCTTTTGGACTTAGGTCGGCTTCACGTGTCTTTACGTAGATCCTCAAAAATAAACTGTGGGAAAACTAACAGAGCTGCAGGCCCGTCGTTCGTGTGAGACAAACACCTTTGCTAGGTTTGTATTAATTGATGCTCCGAGAAACGTTCATATCGGAGCTAGTACTAGTTGGGACTTGTCCTGATTCATTGAAAACCAGGTTTTGAAACAGTGACTGACAAGTCTGGGTGTGCTGGACTGCTTGTAAATAAGAGCGAGCCCTTATTATACAGTTGTCTCAGTAAAGATAAATTTGTATGCCTTGCAGACGTAGATAGGCTGCCACTGGTGCCAGGATCTACGTAAATGCAAAAAAGAGTGGTGCAGGTGCACACCTGAAGTGTAACGTGATGATTATTTTTATATGCACAATTTAAACAAGTTAGTTAAAGTGTAAAGAAAATTGCGTGCATAATCCCTGAATATTGGGAAGGGGACCCTAGATTCCCATGATTAAGAACGACAAAAATAGACTGTGGGAAAACCAACAGTTAGGGGATTGCACAGCGAAAGGACTGTATGTCTCAATACATGTTCTTAGTAGTTCTTCAAACAGTGGTCACAAATACTCAAAGGCAAATAAATTCTTCAAAACTTTTCAATTTTAGTTCAAATCTTTAGCAGTGATTTCAAAAACAATACATTATAAACATCCTGTGTATTATGTTTCACAAGAGTATAAACAAAACGATATACTATTATGTAGTTATACAAAAGCATAAATTGATACATAAACAAATGACTCCATATTGATGTTGTTCATATTTCTAGTTTTTCAAAAGTCCCAATGCATTTCGGGTTATATAAACAACCCTTCGTCAGGGGAGTAGATTCGAAGAATGTGATGGCCTTCACATGTTGAACGACATCCACAGTGATCTACAACGCAACAACATGCAGTAAGTATACTGCATTATATGTAGGATTTGCACCCAAGTGTGTGACTTGACTGTAGTGAAAACAAAAGGAGGAAGATGTGCTCGAGTGCATAATAGAAAAAGGAACCAGAGTTTATAATGTAGTGCATTAAACTTAAGCCTTCAGTGTGCCTACTGAGATGAAATGAGTGGCAAACAGTACCCAAGTTAAACCGCTGGAATGAGGAAAGAAGGGGCTTGCCTGAAAAGTTCAGGAGAGCTACCGTTATGCGGGGTCTAGAATGGCTGCTCAGTGCTTCAAAATGAGTATCGGGATCTATAAACGATAACATGAGTTGTAATAAAGTAAAAATAATGAACACCGAATATTAGAACATGAGCAGGAAGAAAAAAAAAGTGATGGATGTATCAAGTTGTAAATTCCTTAGAATTCTCCGCTCTTTGTCCGTTAGGTTAGAGTTGATCGGTTTGGTGTACTTGATGGCTTCAAGATCTTTTTTGACCAGTAGTTCAAATGTGTCCAATGATTTATGAGTGATAGGGGACATGAACCTACTTTTTGGACGAAATTTTCTCATTTCATTGTTGGGCTCTTCCTGGTCAGGTAATGTTGAAAAAACCCACTTCAAACGTAGTTTGCGCATGAATTTGAATAGCGATGTTTCTGTCTCCAATTCATTAGAAGTGTACGTCGGGACAAAGGAAGTGCCCTTGTTTAGCACTTTGAATTCTGCTTTAGTAAGGTTTTTTGAGATATGTTCATGACTATTGATTCTGTTTTTTCAAGTTTCTCTGTGGTCTTGCTGACTCTGGGGCCTTTTTTGTTGTTTTTTCCCCTTCTGGTGCGGGTTCTGATTGTGTTCTGACCTTGTCGGGGGGTTCTTTCGTCAGTGGACCTGCCACTAAAAAAGGCGGTTGCTTACTTGTTGTCGCTGTTTCACCCTCTGTTAATGAAGTGCTTTCTACTGCAGCTGATGTGTGTTTTGGGCGTTGTGTTGTCAAATCTTGATCGGGTACCAGACTCTCTTCAGAGGAGTTCGTATTCGGTTTCTTGAAGAATCTCTTTTGTGCATAAGTTTCTGCCCAAGAGTAGACCTCGTCTAATTTATAATCAATGGTGTCTCTGCGAAACTTCCTGATCTTACGTTCGTGGACCTTTCTCATCTCACATCCTCGGTTTTTGGCATCATGTCAATTACACTGTTACTGCCCCTTTAAATCCGCATAGTATCCTGGGATCTCCTTCACCCTTAGCGACTTCCGTCTTTCCAAGCTCCAGGACCGTTTCGTATTTCCACTCTTCAATTCCAGGTACGGCAGAGTCATACCCTCGTTTTTTAACGCTTCGTTTAACATGAAGCAGCGCCGGTTTTCTGACGGCGCGTTTATTGATTTTCTTAACAGACGCCACGAAACACGAGCACTCTGATGCACGCGAACTCCGCCTCATTTAGGGTAAGATTCCCGCATGCAGTCCATGTCTCCTCTATTGCTCATGTTCTAATATTCGGTGTTCATTATTTTTACTTTATTACAACTCATGTTATCGTTTATAGATCCCGATACTCATTTTGAAGCACTGAGCAGCCATTCTAGACCCCGCATAACGGTAGCTCTCCTGAGCTTTTCAGGCAAGCCCCTTTTTTCCTCATTCCAGCGGTTTAACTTGGGTACTGTTTGCCACTCATTTCATCTCAGTAGGCACACTGAAGGCTTAAGTTTAATGCACTACATTATAAACTCTGGTTCCTTTTTCTATTATGCACTCGAGCACATCTTCCTCCTTTTGTTTTCACTACAGTCAAGTCACACACTTGGGTGCAAATCCTACATATAATGCAGTATACTTACTGCATGTTGTTGCGTTGTAGATCACTGTGGATGTCGTTCAACATGTGAAGACCATCACATTCTTCGAATCTACTCCCCTGAGGAAGGGTTGTTTATATAACCCGAAATGCATTGGGACTTTTGAAAAACTAGAAATATGAACAACATCAATATGGAGTCATTTGTTTATGTATCAATTTATGCTTTTGTATAACTACATAATAGTATATCGTTTTGTTTATACTCTTGTGAAACATAATACACAGGATGTTTATAATTTATTGTTTTTGAAATCACTGCTAAAGATTTAAACTAAAATTGAAAAGTTTTGAAGAATTTATTTGCCTTTGAGTATTTGTGACCACTGTTTGAAGATCTACTAAGAACATGTATTGAGACATACAGTCCTTTCGCTGTGCAATCCCCTAACTGTTGGTTTTCCCACAGTCTATTTTTGTCGTTCTTAATCATGGGAATCTAGGGTCCCCTTCCCAATATTCAGGGATTATGCACGCAATTTTCTTTACACTTTAACTAACTTGTTTAAATTGTGCATATAAAAATAATCATCACGTTACACTTCAGGTGTGCACCTGCACCACTCTTTTTTGCATTTACGTAGATCCTGGCACCAGTGGCAGCCTATCTACGTCTGCAAGGCATACAAATTTATCTTTACTGAGACAACTGTATAATAAGGGCTCGCTCTTATTTACAAGCAGTCCAGCACACCCAGACTTGTCAGTCACTGTTTCAAAACCTGGTTTTCAATGAATCAGGACAAGTCCCAACTAGTACTAGCTCCGATATGAACGTTTCTCGGAGCATCAATCAATACAAACCTAGCAAAGGTGTTTGTCTCACACGAACGACGGGCCTGCAGCTCCCACTTGGTGGTTCTTCTACGTACAAAAAAGTCTGTTTCAGTAGATCCTCAGTCATTCCTGGCCATAGCCTCCACCTGCATCCCGTTGTTTCCCAACTACAGATTACACATGAGAAAATTGCTAGAGGAGCTAGACAAGAAGTGGTTGCAGGTCTCCAGTTCAATCGAAGATCTCATTCAAATCACTCCTCGGACGCAAGAGGCCTTTTTGTTTGGTGGGTCCAAGAAAGAAATTTGTAGAAGGGGTGTGCGTTTCCTTTAAGAAGCGCCAAATTACACAATCACCACAGACTCATCCCTCGAGGGTTGCGGAGCATATCTTCAAAGGCTGAAGGCCAGCGGGAAATGGAACCCTCAACAAAAGGCTTGGCACATCAATCTGCAAGAGCTAGGTGCCATCTTCTTAGCCCTCAAATCCTTTCGTATAATCATTCATGGGGCCACAGTATTAGTTCGCTTAGACAATACTTCAAGTATGCATTACTTAAACAAACAGGGAAGAACGAGGTTGGTTCTTCTATCTCAGGAAGCCCAAGAGATATGGGCTTGGGCGATACGACACAGGATCAATCTCTTGGCTGTTCATGTGCCGTGAGTTGCAAATGTGCTGGCGGACACCCTCAGCAGGTCAACGATGTCCAAGCACGAATAGGAACTGCATCAGCCAACGGCGGATCGAATCTTCCAGCAGTGGGGTCATCCCAATCTGGTCCTCTTTGCGACAAAAAAGAACAGCAAATGCCTGTTTCTTTGGAAGCTGGCATCCCCACAGGGACTCGCAGGGGAAGGCATTTTCGATAAACTGGTCTCAAATATATGCTTACGCCTTTCCTCCGATACCGTTGGTTCCGGGAGTTCTCCGGAAGATTAAGAAAGAGCCGTGTCGCTTGATTCTCATCGCCCCCAGGTGGCCTCGCCAATACTGGTTCACCAAACTTCTTCTCCTCTCTGAGTGCGATCCAATACAGTTTCGACCAATACCGAATTTCCTCTCCATTCAGAATGGTCAAATTTGCCATCCGGCTTCTCTAAAATTAGCAGCTTGGCGTCTGAGCACCTTGAATTAGCTCATCTGAATATCTCGGCGGATTGTAAGGAGGTACTGGCCTACGCGAGAGCACCTACTAAAATAAAGACATACAGACTTTAATGGAAAAGAATCTGCATTGGGTGTTAATCTGCTGAGGTTCACCCATTTCATGCAACGCCGGATCAGATATTACCTTTTTTCTTGCACTTGGCAAGATCAGGCTTATCTCATACAACGTTGAAGGTCTTTTTGGCAGCCATTTCAAGGTAACGTCCGGATAGGTCCACCTCTCTTTATTCTTCAAAAATACAACAGTTCTTTAAGGGACTATTCAGAATGTTTCCTCCTGTACGTCGTCCGCCTCCATCATGGCATTTTCATGTAGTATTAGCGCAGCTCATGCGCCACCCATTTGAGCCAATTCACAGGGTGTATTTCAAATTCCTAACATGGAACGTTTCTCTTTTGCTAGCATTAACTCCATCTAGAAGAGTCAGTGATGTTCAAGCTGTCACCGTCAATTCACCTTTCTTGCAATTCACGTCCAATTCTGTGGTGCTACGTACAAACCCAAGGTTTATGCCTAAGGTGCCTTCGGATTTTCACCTGAACGAACCAGTCATCTTAAAGACATTTTTTTCTAATCCGCAATCCCCTGCGGAGAGGGCATTACATACCCTTGACATCAGAAGATGTTTAAAATTCTATTTGCAAAGGACCTCTGCCATTCGCAAATCCGATCAACTGTTTATTGCCTATGGAAAGATACGGCAAGGACAAGCAGTGTCTAAACAAACCATAGCTAGATGGATTTCTGCAGCTATTGACTTTTGCCATCTTCAAGCTGGAAGACCTTTACAGACAATTCCAAGAGCTCACTCTGCAAGAGCTGTTTCTTTCTCAACTGCTCTTTTTGCTGGAGTTCCTCGTCAGCAAATCTGCAGAGCAGCGACTTGGTCCAGCAGACATACTTTCACCAGGCATTATTGTTTGGATGCTGCCAGCGAGGCTGATACGTCAGTGGGTCAAGCGGTTTTACGCAATCTTTTCAGATAAGATGAGCCTCTGTTTTCCCTCCTCCTCTGTACTGCTTTCCAGACGCTTATTCCATACCTAATTTGGGTGCATTCTCATGTGATTGCAAGTTTTTTCATGCATATATGATTGTTGGCATTTTATTATGTGATTGTATATACTTGCTATGTACAAACTTATGTTACAAATAGCGTCTTCCAAGCATTATTTCGGTACTGCTATCTACTCTGATTCAGGCATGTGAATCTATGAAAGACACCCTAATACTGGAGAAGAACAATAGTTACTTACCTGTAATCTGTGGTTCTCCAGTATTGGTGTTTTTCATAGATTCACATGCAACCCACCCACCTCCCCTCTGAGGCTCTTTAGGCTAGGATGTTTTTAGCTTCACTCCTGTGCGAGAAAATCTGAGAGCCTGAGCCTCTGGGGAGAACATTCTGGTGGGTGCTGTCGCCTGATTGGCTGCAGTTTGGTCTATACAAACTGACTAGGATAGTCATGAGTGTGGAAGTTTTTACTCTTGTAGCTTGGGCTACTTTACTTCCTGGTTGGTTATTACCAAGTTTTTCTAAGGATATTATTGCATATTACTGCTTTTTATATACCGTGGGATTCCCACTCCGACGACGGGGAATGATTCAGGCATGTGAATGTATGAAAGACACCAATACTGGAGAACCACAGATTACAGGTAAGTAACTATTGTTCTTATATGTTTTTAGGTTCTCTGCTTTGGGCACACACACCAGTGAGGTTAAATTTTTCTCAGGAGACCGAAGGGAACGCTGGGTGGTGGGAAAGTTGTCCCAGCGCAGTGATCCGATAACTTTTCATACAGAAGTGTGAGAAAAGTATGACTTGTTAGCTAAATATGAGGGTTGCAGGGGATTCTGGGTAATAAAACACTGAAGGATTCATGCAAGCCACACGCCATCCAAATACTCCGCTATCAAAGCGCCATTCATGCACACTGCCAGCCACGCACGGTCCAATCACATCGCCAGCCAAGCGACAGTCCACACACACCAGCAGCCAAGTGACAGCCCATGCACCCCGCCAGACATGTGGCATCCACGCATACTGCCAGCCAAGAGCTAGTCCACACACTGCCAGCTAAGTGAAAACCCACAAGCACCGACAGCAAAATGCAGGTTCACACACAGCCAGCCAAACTCCCGTACACACAGACCGTCAGCCGAACTCCAGTTCACA
Source organism: Lissotriton helveticus (assembly GCF_964261635.1). Lineage (NCBI taxonomy): Eukaryota > Metazoa > Chordata > Amphibia > Caudata > Salamandridae > Lissotriton > Lissotriton helveticus. Next base: position 1,315,421,715 of record NC_136057.1, on the reverse strand, counting down.
CACACACAGAAAATACCGCAAGTGTCTAGTGGTTTAATGCTCCCATTAGGTGCAGATGAGCCTAAAAATATCGCGGATCTGTCCCCAAGGTGGGCAGAAATGGCAAAAATGTGTGCACAAAAAAAGGGGGAGCAACCCTTGCCTAAGGGGCCGCTCACTGACATGCCCATAAACATATCTCTGGTGCTTAGTGGGCTTTCTGGCCCCCTGGGAGCAGATTGGGGGCAATTGCTCCCATGTGCCCCCCATTCGGGGCATAAAGACTGTAGCTATTTTAAGGGGGGCATTGGCATCCCCATTCTAGGCAGCCCCCACCTCTGAACTACTAAAAAAAAGTATAGACCCTGGCTTCCTAGTGGGTTTTCCGCCCCCTGCCCCGGGCGGTCCGTTGGGTGGCTATGGCCACCATATGTTCCCAGCAGGGACAGAAGACTGTCAATTTGTTTTTGAGTGGGGTGGAGGCATTGACATGCCTATGCTGGGCAGCCCCCATCCCTACTTTTGCTAAAGAAAATACAATTACCCCCTTGGTGGGGCAGATTGGGGTCTATTGCCCCATCATCCCCCCAAGGGGTAGAAAGACTGTGGTTATTTTTTTCAGGGGCATTGGCATTCTGTGAGAAAGTGCCATCTTTCTTGCATGTTATTCCCTCACTTTTTGCTGAATTGCTGATGTGCTTTGACTGAGTGTGCCCTGGGCTCCTGCCAATCAGGTGCCCAGGGCCTGTGTTCCTTCCCTAAAACTGTATTGAAGCTAAAACCCAATTGGCATCTCTGGCCACATGTTAGCCCCTGGTAAGTGGTACCATGGGTACCCAGGGCATTGTGACCAGAGAAGACCCCTAAGGCCTGCAGCACTTATTGTGCCACCCTTAGGGTCCCTGCACCCTGACACCCACACTCTGAGTGTCCTGGTGCAGAACTAAACAAAGAGTCGACATGGCACACATCCGTGGGTGCCATGCCCACAAACCCACTGCCCTGGCATACATCAGTCACACTTCTAGCTGGGTGCCCTATGCCAGTGGTGTGGGCACAGGTGCATGAGCCCTGTGCCCCTACAGTACCCAGGGCCATTCCTGGGCACTAGGCACTGTAAGTCCAGTGATGCCATTAAGAGTATATGGTACTGGGAGGTTGTCATTACGAACCCCACAGCACCATAACGGCTACACCGAAGACTGACAAGTTTGATATCAAACTTCTCAGCACATTAAACCCACACTGATGCCAGTGTGGGATTTAATGTAAAATGCACTACAGAGGGCATCGTAGAGATGAAACCTAACCTACAATCCAAGTCTTGTCTGAGAGGCTGCCCTAGCTGCCACACAGCAGACATGTTGCTGGACCCCTGGGTGGAGAGCCCACCGCTCTCCTGGGCCTGTAACAATGCACATCCCGGGCGAGGTGCTAGGTCTCCTCCCCCAGGATGGGCAGGGGGAAGCTTCAAAGGCATGCCGCCTTTGTGAGCTTCTCCAGGCCACTTGCTGTACTCAGCAACTGGCCCCCACCAGTTCTGACCCCCACTCCGGCTGGAAGACTGGCGGGAAACCCTACGTCAGGAAAGGGGGTGTGCCTGCCTGTGCCAACTCCACCCCGCATGTGGAGGAGGCGAGGTGAAGCACAACTCCGAGCTACTGCCATCTTGAGGATGGGGAGCCCTACCCACTCACAGCTAGGCTCCTGCTCCCTCCCACAGGAGAGGAGCAGGTTAGGGGGTGTACCCACCCCAGGGCAGGGACCTATTGGACCCTACCCTCACCCTACCTGCAACGCACCTACATTTTGTATTTAGGTGCACCCTGAACCTTCCTTCCTCAGATCCCGATTTCAAAACAAGAAAGAAGACCAAGAAGAAGAAGACCTGCCGTGCAGCTGCTAATAAGAGGAGGAAACCAACTGACTTGGCCCCAGCCCTACCGGCCTGTTGATCCTTGTACCGGCTCCTGCTAAATCCCGGCGACTCCTGCGGACAGCAACCTCGAGAACCCCGGTGGACCTGCCTGCCTTGACCCTCTTAGAGACTGGGACTCCCATGAGCTGTGGTTCTGCTCAAACAGCAATACCCCTGGTGCCAGCCACAAATCCAGCCCACTCTGCACCCGCCGAGCCCGTGCCTAAGTGGGCAAAGACCCTGAGGACGTCCCCCCGGCGGTTCTGACCCTCCTTGACGACGCCTGCAGCCTCAGAACCAGGGACCTCTCCAACCGCGACCAGCAGAGGGTAAGATTTCCGGATGCCAAAAGACACCCCTGCACCCGGCGCCCCCGGCCCCTTGTGCCCAACTCCGGGGTGCCTATCTATCCTCCAAGATCCCAACTTACCCCTCGAAGTATTGGTCGCTCCAGAAGATCCTCCGTCCCCTAGCCTGCAGCCTTTGTTCACTTTTCAAGATCTCCATTGAATAACATTGAGCGCCCGACGGCTCAAAAGCATCCTGCACCCAGTCGCCCAAGTGCCCCTGGCAGTGCAACCTTTGCCCTATCCTACTTTCCCATTTGCCCTGAGCAAGTGACCAAGAGCCCAGCTCCCACAGCCGCGTGGCCTGCTAGCCAGCAGCCACCAACCGAAGGCCCCCTGCCTCTCATTGTATAACATTGGGCCTAACTACCTCTGCACCCGGCTGCCCCTGTTCCGCTGAGGGTGTACCAACTGTACCTACCTGACCCTGGGAGACCCCTGAGTCTATGCCCAGAACCTCAACTCTGCCAGTCGAGTACTTACCTAAAAGCAGATAACTCACTTTTCTTCCATAGGCTAACATTGACTGGTTTCACTTGAGATTTCTTCTAAGTGTGGAGTTTTGAAACTTTAAAATATTCATCTGAAATCAGCCGAATAACTAATTCTGAATTACTCACCTGTGATCAGGAGAGAATCCAGTACTGTACTTTTTAGCCCAATACTGAACCGAAAAAGTAATCATAACTGTACTTACCAGTAACCTGAATTTTCTTCCATAGGAAATCATTGACTGTTTTTCTGTGAAATTTCTTCTAAGTGTCGATTTTTACAAACTACAAATACTCTTTAAAAATCGTACCAACTACCAAATCGTAATTACTTACCTGTCTTAGATAGATGTCCCAGTGCTGAACCCAGGAGTCCAGTACTGGATTACAAAAGTAACGTGAACATACTTTACCTGCAAATTGAATTTCCTTCCATAGGATAACATTGGTAATTTCAACTGAAAAAGATTCTAAGTGTCAACTTTTAAAATACAATAATATACCTTAAAAATCACTACTGTAACCAAAGCGCTTCTACTTAACTGTTTACAGGACATGCCCCAGGACTGAATATAGGATCCAGTCTTGTGGTTAGAAAAGTAATCTACAAAGTAATTAATTGCATTTAACTGAAACTTCCCATTGAGCTCAATGTTGCATTGTGTTTGAAATTGTGTTGCATATTGCAACAAGCTGTGATCATTGTATCCAAAGAGTCTACTGCCTATATGAAAAGTTTTTAACTAAAGTAATCCATTCTGAGAAAGTATATTTTGATACCCTGTTGGTTCTAAAATAAAACAACTATATCTTTTGATACAAAACAATTGGCCTAGAGTGCAGTTCTTGAGTGCGTGAGACCATTTGCTGACTGGGTGTGTACAACAAATGCTTTACACTGTCCTCTGTTATTGCCTTACTGCTCGACCAAGCTACCACTTTGGAGAGTAAGGTTATATCTAACTTCTGTCAAACCTCTGGGGATTGTGGACTCTATACACACTGTACCTTACTTTGGTCCAGTGTATATATAGAGCCACTTTCCTACACATTCCCATTCTGGGCAGTTACCACCCCTAAATGTACAAAAAAATGTCATCCCTGGTTCCTAGTTGGTTTTCTGCCCCCTGGGGGGACAGATAGACTTTGCCTATTTGTGGGTAGGGGCATTAAAATGCCCATACAGGGCTGCCCCCACCCCTAAATTTACATTAAAAAAAATCCCTGGTTCATAGTAGGCTTTCTGTGATCCGTTGCGTCCTCGGCATGGAACGGGTTAAAATAGCATTTACAATGTTGTTTCAACTCTACACGAAGAGAAGAATTGCCTACCATGAGTTTAAACAACAAATATTATCCAAGGCTTTAATAGCAATATGGTACTTCTGAAGTGATTTTTTTTTTTGGGGGGGGGGGAGATTTACATTACTGGCTGGGGTGGCCTGATTGACAAAGTCTGACAGCACATAAATGAGTTCTTCGTTAAGGTGTTGAATAATATTGTGTTCTTCCAGAATATCTTGATATCGGAGAGGATTATAGAGGACACAGTATAGCCATCAAGTTTGTATGGCTTTTACCTTCTAGCAATCTTTGTGGCAAGGGCCTTGTGCAAATTTATATAGAGATGCTAATACATGCCATTTTAATTGGTATTAATGAGACAAGAAAGGAGTTGGCTTACGGCATCAAGGATATACCCAATACTTAAGACAAAAAGAAGTTCACGTGAATGTTAGAATGCAATACAAAAAGCGTAAAAATCTTTCGGCTAAAAAATAAATGCTGAGCATATATCTTGTTTAACGACATGGGGGCTAATTTACAAGCCCCTTGTGCCGCCCGTGCATCACTTTTAATGTGGGGAAAAGTGACATACCTGGGACGCAGTGAATATTAATGGTACAGGTCTATCTTTCAACTCTTCCTTCTCCCATGCTATGACCTCCACTTCTTTTTCTGCAGTTGCGGCCACTGAAAAATATGCTTGGAGGAGGGTTGGATCTTCTCCTGGGGTTGCCAGACAATATTCTCTTTTGGCTGGTGCAGCATCATTGTCAGAATCCATGTCCTCAATACCTGCAAGAAGATGTTAAAATTTGACCCACTTAAAGTGTATGCTCAAATCGTCATCTGACTTGTTTCACAGAAAATTTCTGAAAGAAGTCGCACTTTAAGTAAGTCACGAAAGCATACATAAAAGTATGAAGTTGAGGGTTGATCTTTGCATGAAACTACTATACCACATGCAATTGCATCTCAACTGTTCTACCCACGGATACTTGCTTTGTGGATAAACTCCTTAATGGCAGCTGCTTAACAAGTGTTTTTGAAGAAGGTGGTGGCAAGGTAGCCCTAGATATAGCAGCTGGCGAGAAGATTACTGTGAAATCTAAGCCAGGCAGTTATGAATCAAAGTTTAACATTGGCATTTGACACAAATAATGTCATACAGAGAGATACACATGAGTTAAGCAGTGTTCCCTAAGAAAGAAATTAAAAAGCACGCATTTGAAAAAAACACATACAAGATGCTAAGATGTTACTTGTAGTGAAATATAGTTGCAACTGTCACATGTTCACAGACTTAATGAACCAATGGATGGTAGAGAGTTGAACTGTTGCTGGCAATATGTCATCTGTGGTGTTGGTTGCACTGGGGGCACCAAAGGCTGTTGTCTCATTGTTACCAACAAGAGAGGAATATACAGAGCAATGAGACATCAAAACACATAAATTCTGTTGGTACAATATCTTGTTTGATACACTGTAAAACACATGGCCCTCTCCTGGACGTTATCAACTGGGCTAAAGGAACGAGTGTGTGCTGATATTACAGTGCCATGTCGTAGCATTAATATAAGTGGCAGAGGATTTTAGGAGCAATAATTCAATAAAATGCGAATGAGGGTGGAAATTCAGATATGTAATAGTAGACATAACCCTCTACTTTCACCTATGAAGAGAGGTATATGTTTGACACAAACCCAAAATAACACAATCATACTTACCAGTCTCTACCATCCACCTGTATGCTGTGTGTGGGCAGTCTCGGTTTTGGTGTTGGGCTAGGAGCAGAAGTAGAGTTAGTGTAGGGTGGTAGATGGAACGACAACACAAGCCCTTTAAAGTGGATTAAAAGAAAAAGTGAGTGAGCATATTGTTGTTAAAAACATGACAATATAAGTTATAGGTAATTGAATTTGTACATCTAAATTAAACCACAAAAAAATAAACCCTGTATGGTCCAACAAACAAAGTTATATAATTCCCATATAGTGTGTGAAAGACATTGACAGCATTGTGACCTACCTGCGTGTGTTGTAGGGTTGCGTTTGGATTAAAAGAAAAAGTGACGAGCATATTGTTGTTAAAAACATGACAATATAAGTTATAGGTAATTGAATTTGTACATCTAAATTAAACCACAAATAAAACCCTGTATGGTCCAACAAACAAAAATATATAATTTCCATATATTGTGTGAAAGACATTGACAGCATTGTGACCTACCTGCGTGTGTTGTAGGGTTGCGTTTGTAAATTACTGCTGTATGTCGCCCTGCTGTATTAGGAAGTTTGTCTTGCGGCAGTCAAACTACTTGTGATGGTGACTGAGAGGAAGATAGAGTAAAACGTGGTTAATGTAAAGAGTATGATATTTGAACAATAAGTGTGTTAGAGGCTGTGTATGGTGGATATGTGTGCGACATCTGTATAACTGTAGAATGAGGTAGAACAGAATAGCTTGTAGGGATACAGACTGGGTTGAGTTCTTACATGGCCTTGTGTTAGGCAGACCCCCCAGGATATAGCGGCATGGATTAGCAAATTTAGCAGCACAAATATGGAAATTTAGCGGCACAAATGTGGAAATTTAGCGGCAATTTTGCAGCATTTTATTTGGCAGTTTTCCAAACACAGGTATCTTCGTTTTTTAGTTATTTAACAACATGAAGCTATGTATATTTGGTTTATTTACAATGTAAACACTTTGTTTGGCTTCAAGGCTACATATAGGACATAAACATGTTAATGAATAAATGCCCACGGAACAAGTATGCTTGTCGTGTTAATCTTGCAGTTCTTCTGAGCAGTCATTTTCATGTCAAGCATTTGCAATGCAATAGGTCTTGCATTTGCGAACGTTTAAGCTATTGGCATTGTTAATGGCAATGCCTTTTTTATCTGTTTTGAAAACCAACAAATAAATAAATGGCATTATCATTTACAATGGCAATAGCTCAAACTCTCGCAAATGTGAGACCTATTGCATTGCAAATGCTTGTTTATGGTTGTGTATCATCACACATGGAACACCCTGCATGTCTGAGCTTTGGTTTCAAACTGGAATGGCATGGTGAGCAAAAAAACAATGGATTAGTTCCAGATCTCTGTACTGGGGTGAATGTTTGACATTGTTCATCATTTCTTCCATCAGTTCTTTTTGAATGCAGAGCCGGGCACTGCTGTTGACCGACGCAGCGTTGGAGAAACTCTTACTGCCATTTGCCTACTTGGGCTCCTTGCGATAGTTTATCTGAGGCTCAAGGTGATGGTGACCACAATGGCACTCTGAGCTGAAGTCTTCCATGCTGTGGAACAATTTTCCAGGAATTTCTAAATCATAGTCTGCACATACAAACCATAATTGCTGTGTGACTGTGCACCAAGTCTGTCAGAAGCCCCAAAGCCCTGGGAGAAAAGTTATACAAAGAAAAGCTGCCCATTTATATCACCTGGGAGAGAGGCCAATATATTTCATTTCAGTCAAGGTCACAAGGTCAGATGATTGAACATGCCAACAAACAATAAAAACACAGTGTTCTCACTAAACAAATTGAAACTGTATCCCCAAGTAGACATTAGAAGGAGGCATCTTCGAAGGAACATATTGGCCATGCACATTGGAATCTCTCTACATTGTTCAAATAAATAAAGCGCCGCATAAATCAGCCACATTCTGCAGGACCATATGTAAAGGTGTGTTCGCTATTTTTATCCTCCCTCTGTGCCTTCGTGCCTTAAACACATTTTACAAAAAAGGGGGAGTGTGGCCCGTTCGGACATGAGTGGGGTAAGGGCCCATATAGTTTATGAAAACAAAGAACCCACACTCAGAAAACTTTTCACACCGTTTAGACTCAGGCTGAAAAACGGATAAACAAAAATGAATATGTTTATCTCGGCAATTACTTTCGCCGGTTTATTCAAGAATTTTTAGAAGTGAAAAGAATTATTTATATCAAGAGAAGTAACAATGTCTTATACTTAATTGCCAAACACGTAAAATTATATAAATTCAAAAAAATACGTGAATGAGCAAACATGTGCAAAAATACATATGGGTTAAAGAATCAAATCCAACATAACATAATTGCGCAATAATTTGACAAAAAACATATAAATTATGTGAAACATAAAACAAATATGCATTACAAAAATAGGTGCAAAGGGAATACTCATTACATCATCATATGGTATTTAAAAAAATAAATGACCAGAAAAGAAGCCTTTTGGTGTGCTTCCAAGTAACAAAACGACCTCTCGGTGGCAATGTTAACAGGCGTAATGTTCCTAACAGTCCTAATCAATTCCAAAAATAGCTAGGATTTAATCCTGCACGCCTACGCGTTTCGAGTTTGAGAGGGGTCTTCACAAACTCTCTTCAGGGCCAAATATATTTCATTCCCCTTTCGATGACCTAATGATAAAAAACACAAAAATTGAAGGTACTTATTACTGAAAACTCCCATCAACCTGCTCATGTTCTCTCTCTTGTACAACAATGAAAAGGAGGGGGAACATACCTCTAGGGATTTGAGGTAGTTCAAATCGTCCAGAATAGTCTTGCAAATCAAAACGGTCTGTGCTGTACTCTAAAAAGATTTACATAAAATTTGATGTAACCTTATAAGTCAAATAGGCCTTTCAATTCTGAATTAAATATCACCACAGCGTGTAGTTCCTACCTGCTTAATAGCTGCATGAGAAACCAATTTATCCTGTAATTTTTCAATTTATGTAGATATCCGTAAAAAGCCTGGCGCGCTGAAAACCAAAATGAGCGCATTACATATATTAAAAGCGGTTCATAATGTGGCTGTCATGAGATTCAAATATTTAAAAAAAATATAACTTACTGATAGCGCTTTTGCTGTTTTGGAGTTCAAGCGTCTATTAGTTCACAGTGAACTCAGTAATTAATCCGGGGTCCTTTCCTTGTGGGTATCTCTATTTCCGCGGTTCTGTGTAAAAAACGCGGGTGATTATGAAGAGAGCCTTATGCGTTGTGTGGGCAGTTAAACGCGTGCCGGCTGTCTAATGGCAACAAAGCCGCGGTACGGTTTCAGAAGATAGCTTTGCCAGACATAGAATATTTTGAAAGACAGAACGCGCGGTGCAGTACAGCTGTTGGCGCTGCTGCTTCCCGTTTCTTTATGTTTAATGCAGACAATTGAACGCGTGCTGTCTATCTAATGACAACAACGCCGCGAAGGTGTTTCAGAAGATTATTGGCGGCTAAGGAGCCGAACATGAAACTTTCAAGGAAATAAACGCGCGGGGCAGTAAGGCAGTAAGCGCTGCCATTTCAAAATTGCTCATACCTGTCAGCGCCGCAGTCGGCGTTTCTGCCACATTCCTTCACACAGCGAATGCGCGTCAGTGCTCTCTGAAGCACGCAAGGTCCCTCCTGATCAGGCTGGGCCAATCAGAATTGGGTTGGTGTTTAAGCACCGCAATGGGGCATTATGGGATATGTAGTGCACTAAGCTCATTCTCAGATGCATATCTCATCAATCTATCACCATTCACGGGCTATAAGTGGAAGACCGCTCTGGTGAGTGGATTAAAGCCTAGACAGCTCACTCATTGAATTGAGGCCAGTATTAATTGTATCGAACCGCATTATTAAGTATGCCTCTTTACGCAGCAAGGCTTGCTCTACGTTTGGCGATTTGTGTTGTGGATCCATTCCAGACAGGACGGTCCATTTGAAGTCAGTTTCTTTGTGGTTTGCATAAGCAAAATGTTCAACCATAGGTGCATTAGGAACCTTTTTCTTAAGCCGTGAGCGATGTTGGGTGATTCGGACATTCACTTGTTGGCATGTTTTGCCTATGTACAATTTGTTACAATTACACAGGATCCCGTAAATTACATTCTTACTCTTACAGTTTGTGTGTAAACTCATTTGAAGTCAGTTTCTTTGTGGTTTGCATAAGCAAAATGTTCAACCATAGGTGCATTAGGAACCTTTTTCTTAAGCCGTGAGCGATGTTGGGTGATTCGGACATTCACTTGTTGGCATGTTTTGCCTATGTACAATTTGTTACAATTACACAGGATCCCGTAAATTACATTCTTACTCTTACAGTTTGTGTGTAAACTGTGTCTCCATTTCGTGCCATTGTGGCAAAATTCATCTCCTTCTACAACACTGGCGCAGGCGACACAAGTACCACATTTATGGTGGCCTGTGATGGGTTTGAGGTTCCATTTGGAAACGAGATCACTTTTGGGTTTTTGAATAAAGCTATCCGCCCTTATGATTTGTTGGCCAACGCTCAGATTTTTCTTCATGGCAAAAATGGGTTTTTGTAAAGGGAAACCCATCCCCTCCAGCAGATGCCAATTGCGCAGAATTATCTTGCGGAACTTGTTCGTGTGTATCCCATATGTAGTGACACATTTGATTTGCAAGACTATTCTGGACGATTTGAACTACCTCAAATCCCTAGAGGTATGTTCCCCCTCCTTTTCATTGTTGTACAAGAGAGAGAACATGAGCAGGTTGATGGGAGTTTTCAGTAATAAGTACCTTCAATTTTTGTGTTTTTTATCATTAGGTCATCGAAAGGGGAATGAAATATATTTGGCCCTGAAGAGAGTTTGTGAAGACCCCTCTCAAACTCGAAACGCGTAGGCGTGCAGGATTAAATCCTAGCTATTTTTGGAATTGATTAGGACTGTTAGGAACATTACGCCTGTTAACATTGCCACCGAGAGGTCGTTTTGTTACTTGGAAGCACACCAAAAGGCTTCTTTTCTGGTCATTTATTTTTTTAAATACCATATGATGATGTAATGAGTATTCCCTTTGCACCTATTTTTGTAATGCATATTTGTTTTATGTTTCACATAATTTATATGTTTTTTGTCAAATTATTGCGCAATTATGTTATGTTGGATTTGATTCTTTAACCCATATGTATTTTTGCACATGTTTGCTCATTCACGTATTTTTTTGAATTTATATAATTTTACGTGTTTGGCAATTAAGTATAAGACATTGTTACTTCTCTTGATATAAATAATTCTTTTCACTTCTAAAAATTCTTGAATAAACCGGCGAAAGTAATTGCCGAGATAAACATATTCATTTTTGTTTATCCGTTTTTCAGCCTGAGTCTAAACGGTGTGAAAAGTTTTCTGAGTGTGGGTTCTTTGTTTTCATAAACTATATGGGCCCTTACCCCACTCATGTCCGAACGGGCCACACTCCCCCTTTTTTGTAAAAGTTCAGAGCGGGTTTTTACCCGAGCGAGTTAGGACTGAGACAATTAAAGGTCTCCATTGACATCACGAAATTGATTAATACTACACAAGGAACTCCTTTCCTTGTAAAAGCATGTCAGAGAAGGAAACATTGTCTTTTACTGAAAACCACATACAAAACTTGATTGCTTCTAATCCCTTCTCAGGTATTTCTCTAAGTACCACTGCTAAACACCAAAATGAGGCAGACAAGTTAACTCGTCTCCAAAAAAAGCACATACGGACAGAACTGCATGGACATTTCCTTCTACAACACTTGCGGGCAGGCACAATACCTTGGGGCCTGCAGGTCAAAAATATACCAGTGATTTTTGTGGAAGATCCGGAATACAAGAAGGGCTTTAGTTACATAAATACTAAATGCAGTCGCGACCTAATGGTCCATACAATTGAGACCGCGCAACGTCTGTGTAGTGAGGAAGAAAAGGAGATAGCAGAACTACTAAAAGCAATTGCTGATAACAAAACAGAGGTAGAGGCCAAAAGCCTGCTTGACAAAATTGAGAAGGAAATCCAGACCTTCAAGGATATAACTATCAACACTAAAACAGCCCAGTTCGAGAAAGACTCTAAGTCATTCAAAATAGAGCAAGTATACCCCTTCTTGAAGGAGGGTTACTATACCAGCACTGACTCAAAGAGAGCGCTAAACTCGTACCAGGGTAGATCAAGAACGAGGTTTACAACTTTCTCATCTACTTCATCCTCTGGGTCTTCCCCTGACTCCAACCAGGGCCAGCAAAATAAGAAGGGCACCAACCAACCTTTTTTAGGAAAGGGCGGACAACAAAACGTCCGCTTCAAACAACCGCCATGGGAAATGCGGACAAGAAACAGGTACTACAACAACTAGAAGTATCCACAATAGTGAACCTTTCCAATAAAACCCTCACCGATGACGAAAACATGATTTTAAATTTTGGTCTCAAATTTGTCCCGAAGCAACGCACTGATTTTACAAAACTTAAGCTTGAGGCATTGGACTTTTGTAGAAAAATTAGATTAAAAACGTACTTTGCCGGTAGTGATGCAGCAACAAGCATTGAGACCACTGGCCTTCGAGTAAAGTCCAAATTTATGCCCACTACTAATATTCCCAAACAAGTGTACGCGTTCGAGCAAGCCGTCTTGTCATCATTGACAAAATTGGAAAAGGAAAAATCATTCATAAGCCACAATATCAGCAAGGGTCAGCTTAAAGCTATAAGAGATTTGAAATCAGACCCTTCTATCATCATTAAGCAGGCTGACAAGGGTGGTGCAGTCGTGGTATGGCCACGCACGATGTATCTTGCGGAAGGTAGGTCACATGTCGACAACCCTGAATGGTACCGAGCGGTCAAAGATGACCCTTTGAGAGAAATTCAAAATAAAATTTCCTGTATCACCAAAGAGGCATTGGATAATGGCTTTTTGGGCCCGAAAGAATATGAATTTCTAAATAAAAAATCACCGAGAACACCTGTTCTCTATTTCCTACCTAAGATACACAAAAACAGCACAACACCCCCGGGGAGGCCGATTGTCTCTGGCTGTGATTCAGCACTAGAGCCGGCTTCAAAATATATTGATTTTTTCCTTAAACCCCTCTTAGAAGGGGTCAAATCGTACTTACGAGATACCATTGACTTCATCAACAGACTCCAAGAAATGACGTTTGACTCTGAAACGCAGTTGATGGTAACTCTAGACGTTACCTCACTGTACACTCAAATTCCCCAAGATGAGGCTCTTGAGGTCATGGAAATTTACCTTGAGCAACGCGTAAGGCCCCATAGAGTCCCAACGGCCTTTATTTTGGCCTTGGCGCAAATTACACTCAAAAACAACTATTTCAAATTTGAAAACGAGTATTTTGTCCAAATCAAGGGGACAGCTATGGGTTGTCCCTATGCTCCAGAAATGGCGGTGCTGTACATGTCACAGTACGAGGAGAAATTCATTTATAATGACAACCCCTTCGGGGCAAACATCAAGCAATGGCTACGTTACATCGATGATGTCTGGCTCCTGTGGCAGGGGAGCCAGACTGAACTAATGGCTTTTCATGAATGGCTGAATTTACGACACCCTGACATCAAATTCTCGATTGACAGTAGCAATCAGAGAATGACGTTTCTTGATGTCGCTGTGGGGACAGCAGGGGGTAAGTTCACCACCACTCTGTTCAAGAAGGCCACAGACAAAAACACTATTCTACACTATAAGAGTGCCCACCCCCAATGTTTGAAGGATAACCTCCCGTATGGGCAGCTACTCAGGATCAGGCGTAATTGCTCTGACCTTGATGAATTTAACACACATGCTGACACCTTTTGTGACGAGCTTAGTAAAAGAGGATACCCCAAAAAGCTGTTAAAACACTCAAAAAAAAGAGCACGCTTCACCCCGAGAGAAGAACTCCTTAAAACCAAAACTAAGAAAGACTTGGACAAACTCGTTTGTGTCACTACATATGGGATACACACGAACAAGTTCCGCAAGATAATTCTGCGCAATTGGCATCTGCTGGAGGGGATGGGTTTCCCTTTACAAAAACCCATTTTTGCCATGAAGAAAAATCTGAGCGTTGGCCAACAAATCATAAGGGCGGATAGCTTTATTCAAAAACCCAAAAGTGATCTCATTTCCAAATGGAACCTCAAACCCATCACAGGCCACCATAAATGTGGTACTTGTGTCGCCTGCGCCAGTGTTGTAGAAGGAGATGAATTTTGCCACAATGGCACGAAATGGAGACACAGTTTACACACAAACTGTAAGAGTAAGAATGTAATTTACGGGATCCTGTGTAATTGTAACAAATTGTACATAGGCAAAACATGCCAACAAGTGAATGTCCGAATCACCCAACATCGCTCACGGCTTAAGAAAAAGGTTCCTAATGCACCTATGGTTGAACATTTTGCTTATGCAAACCACAAAGAAACTGACTTCAAATGGACCGTCCTGTCTGGAATGGATCCACAACACAAATCGCCAAACGTAGAGCAAGCCTTGCTGCGTAAAGAGGCATACTTAATAATGCGGTTCGATACAATTAATACTGGCCTCAATTCAATGAGTGAGCTGTCTAGGCTTTAATCCACTCACCAGAGCGGTCTTCCACTTATAGCCCGTGAATGGTGATAGATTGATGAGATATGCATCTGAGAATGAGCTTAGTGCACTACATATCCCATAATGCCCCATTGCGGTGCTTAAACACCAACCCAATTCTGATTGGCCCAGCCTGATCAGGAGGGACCTTGCGTGCTTCAGAGAGCACTGACGCGCATTCGCTGTGTGAAGGAATGTGGCAGAAACGCCGACTGCGGCGCTGACAGGTATGAGCAATTTTGAAATGGCAGCGCTTACTGCCTTACTGCCCCGCGCGTTTATTTCCTTGAAAGTTTCATGTTCGGCTCCTTAGCCGCCAATAATCTTCTGAAACACCTTTGCGGCGTTGTTGTCATTAGATAGACAGCACGCGTTCAATTGTCTGCATTAAACATAAAGAAACGGGAAGCAGCAGCGCCAACAGCTGTACTGCACCGCGCGTTCTGTCTTTCAAAATATTCTATGTCTGGCAAAGCTATCTTCTGAAACCGTACCGCGGCTTTGTTGCCATTAGACAGCCGGCACGCGTTTAACTGCCCACACAACGCATAAGGCTCTCTTCATAATCACCCGCGTTTTTTACACAGAACCGCGGAAATAGAGATACCCACAAGGAAAGGACCCCGGATTAATTACTGAGTTCACTGTGAACTAATAGACGCTTGAACTCCAAAACAGCAAAAGCGCTATCAGTAAGTTATATATTTTTTAAATATTTGAATCTCATGACAGCCACATTATGAACCGCTTTTAATATATGTAATGCGCTCATTTTGGTTTTCAGCGCGCCAGGCTTTTTACGGATATCTACATAAATTGAAAAATTACAGGATAAATTGGTTTCTCATGCAGCTATTAAGCAGGTAGGAACTACACGCTGTGGTGATATTTAATTCAGAATTGAAAGGCCTATTTGACTTATAAGGTTACATCAAATTTTATGTAAATCTTTTTAGAGTACAGCACAGACCGTTTTGATTTGCAAGACTATTCTGGACGATTTGAACTACCTCAAATCCCTAGAGGTATGTTCCCCCTCCTTTTCATTGTTGTACAAGAGAGAGAACATGAGCAGGTTGATGGGAGTTTTCAGTAATAAGTACCTTCAATTTTTGTGTTTTTTATCATTAGGTCATCGAAAGGGGAATGAAATATATTTGGCCCTGAAGAGAGTTTGTGAAGACCCCTCTCAAACTCGAAACGCGTAGGCGTGCAGGATTAAATCCTAGCTATTTTTGGAATTGATTAGGACTGTTAGGAACATTACGCCTGTTAACATTGCCACCGAGAGGTCGTTTTGTTACTTGGAAGCACACCAAAAGGCTTCTTTTCTGGTCATTTATTTTTTTAAATACCATATGATGATGTAATGAGTATTCCCTTTGCACCTATTTTTGTAATGCATATTTGTTTTATGTTTCACATAATTTATATGTTTTTTTGTCAAATTATTGCGCAATTATGTTATGTTGGATTTGATTCTTTAACCCATATGTATTTTTGCACATGTTTGCTCATTCACGTATTTTTTTGAATTTATATAATTTTACGTGTTTGGCAATTAAGTATAAGACATTGTTACTTCTCTTGATATAAATAATTCTTTTCACTTCTAAAAATTCTTGAATAAACCGGCGAAAGTAATTGCCGAGATAAACATATTCATTTTTGTTTATCCGTTTTTCAGCCTGAGTCTAAACGGTGTGAAAAGTTTTCTGAGTGTGGGTTCTTTGTTTTCTTAAACACATTTTAAGCACAAGATTGTGACATCTGCTAACAACAGGAATGTTTCCCCCGTTTATATTTCTGGACTCTAAGTGAATCATAATATCACAGAAACGGAGCTCCTTATTTTACAGAAGAGTAAGAGGAGCTCAGCATGTGATCGTGCAGAAATGTCACGTTTATTAGACTGTGTAACTCATATTTTTGTCTCCTCGCTTTTAAGACCGCACATGCGCCTCCCTCGGGCTGCTGTAAAACAGCAGAATAGATTCTTCTTTTATTCAGAAGGACAATCTAATTACATTTTACAGTATGTGACAGGCAAATACGGATTTTGTAATTCAAGAAAGGAAGGCATGCAGTTTTTTGTTTGACTTTATAATATAGTATGTGAAAGAAAATCTTGAGTTAGTAGAAACAGGGACATTAATTTCTGTTTGTTCTGATTTCGCGGGCAGTTTTGTAAAAATCGTGGCATTTTTACAAAAGTGCCGATTTCGCGGTTTGCCGCGAAATCCTGGAGGGTCTGGTTAGGGCAGGGTCACTGGAACTATGCGACAGGGGAGGACCACATTATGCAGCTGAGTACACTGAGGGCCTCCTGTACAAAGGATTTTATCCTGGATTTAGGAAACCTTTAGGAATCGCTATTGGGAACGGGCGTGTTAACAGAGTCCCTTCCAAATACTGGATCCTTACAGCATGTAATATTATTTTGCAACCGAAATCTGGTCCCAAAACGTTAGCATTTTACTATCCACTGAAAGGACGTGGCAAGCCATTCACAAACCCATTCCCCCTTGTAAATGCAGACAAAGACGTTGTTTAGGAGTAGGCAGTGGTCCATTGGACCACTGACTACTCGGAAAAAAGGTTATGCAATTTTTTTTAAATGCATCCTGTTATCCTTTAAGGAAAACAGGATGCATTTAATAAAACAAAAAGGCTTCATTTAAAAAGCAATCACAGACATGGTGGCCTGTTGAATCAAGCAGGCTACCATCCTTGTGCTGGTGTCCAGACTTAGTAAGTTGCAATTTGCGATCTGCTTCATAAATATTGATGAGGTAGGGCGAATTTTGACTCTCTGCGATTCTGTATTTTATTTAAATGACGTATTAGGACATAGATAAGTCACAAGGACATCACTGGAATTGTGTGTGTTGGACCTGCGATGGGCAAGCCCAGCACAAAGGGGGTAGCTTGGCTCAAGTGACAAGGCAAGTGAAGGCTGTAGTGTTAAGCCGACTCTGACCCAATAATAACTCCTTGTACATCCACACCAAAAAGAAGGACACCACACCACTGCTGTAGAAAAATACGATTCCTTTATATAAAAGTTCTTTGTTGTAAATAGGGTTGACTGGGAAAGCACATATACATATCTTTTGGTCATACAGTTCTGGTAATAAATAGTATTAATAAATAGAATAACTTCAGGGATGAGTATCATAATAAATATCAGAATAAATATCAGGATAAATATCAGAATAAATATCAGAATAAATATTGGTTCATTTAAATAAACAACCACATGTTTCTTCTGGTATCGCTGCCACCAATTAAATACTTTAGAATCATTACAATACGCTTCAAATGGGAAAGATAACTCTTACAGTTTATGCTGTTTTCAATGACAGGGTATACGGCTTCTCTGAGCACAAAATAAGGTTTGGGACTCTTTAATAATCACTCAGGGCGTATGCGCGTATATCTAAAAGGCAAGGAAACACAGTAAATACATCATTTGCACTCGGCGGTCACCGGGATAGGATCTCTGCTTTGCCGGTGAAGTCTATGCGCGCCTACGGGCTTTAGCACCACTTGAGCACAGGCGACACCAGTTCAAAGTCTTTAGACTGACGAACGGGCTGCCGGAGAGGTCACACAACCTTCACGCACAGTCAAATGAATGCCGGTTCACAGTTCCTTCACAACGCTGCATTCACTATGAAGAAACGGGCCCACCTCACATCGGCTGCAATCAAAATACGATTCAGTCGGGCACAGCACTTCTCTAGTTAGCGACGGGGCTCTCAGGGGCTCCACGGACCTCCCTCCGACTTCCGCATACAGGGTGGGTCCCGCCCACAGCTACAGCTCCCGGGTCACTGGGGAGTGGCAGAGACGCTAGTCCCGCACAACGAAGGCCGGCCTTTCCCCGCCCCGGCGCACCACCTCACCTTCAATCTGCGCAGGAAGCGCTCTACGCTGGTGGGGCTCGGAGACGTCCGAGCTCCCCTCTAGAGGCACCTGTCGCGAAGGGGGCACAGCTGACGATCGCGGTCGCGGCGAACTTGCTCTCGCCTCGCGACTCGATAAATCGATCACAGTTCACCACCGGGGGGGGGGGGGCGGGGAGGCACACGAATCTGGCCACAGTCTTTTGGGGGCAATGAGGTACTCGCTGGGCAGGCGCTGTAGGCGCTAGATCACTTCTCACGTAGCTGACTGGAACGCCAGTCAGACACAACGCCAGCAACCCTTTGCTGCTCTACTGCCTGCGCTACCAGCCACCTCAGGGGTCAACAGGGCAGGTGTCAATCTGGTGTCAAGTCTGGAATCTCTTCTCTAGTCTGAACTAATCTCCATCCACATCTCAAATCTAAAATGGCCGCCAGGGACTGGGCCAAAAGGCCAGGGGTCATGAAGGCTCCAATGGGAGTCACTTCACATGAGGAAAAAGGGTGTCCACCATTTTAGGTTCATTTATACAGGTTGACAACCCCAGTTTGTAATGCCACAGGTTTGGGCCAGGCACCTTGTAAATAGGTGCCACAAACCTTGTGAGCAACTGGGCATCAAGGAACATCTAACCCCATGAGACAACACATAAAAAGTCCTGGTAGACAAATAAAAAGCGACACATTTTGGGAGGTACAGGGGAACAAAAGAAATCATAGTGGTGAGGGGACTCTCAGAAGCAGACGGGTCTAACACGCGTCCCCCCCCAGCTGAAAGTGGGGAGAGCTACCCAACCCCTTGGGAGTCCTCAACACTAAGGCGGAAATACCTGGAGAGACCGTCTGCATTGGCGTGGTCAACTCCGGGCCGGTGTTCCACCCGAAAGTCCATTCCCTGTAGGGAGATAGACCACCTCAACAGTTTGGGATTTTCCCCCTTCATTTGCATGAGCCAACGAAGGGGTCGGTGGTCTGTCTGAACAAGGAAGTGTGAACCAAACAAATATGGGCGCAGCTTCTTCAGTGCCCAGACCACCGCAAAGGCTTCCTGCTCGATGGTACTCCACCTCTGTTCCCGGGGAAGCAGTCTCCGTGACAGAAAGACCACGGGTTGATCCAGACCCTCTTCATTGAGTTGTGATAGCACCGCCCCAATGCCAATGTCGGATGCATCTGTCTGGACAATGAACTCTTTTGAAAAATCTGGAGCCTTCAGGACTGGAGCTTTACACAATGCTTGTTTCAGAGTGTCGAAGGCTCGCTGGCAAGCCTCCGTCCAAATGACTCTCCTGGGTTGCTTTTTGGCCGTGAGTTCTGTAAGGGGTGCCACGATAGTGCCATACCCCTTCACAAATCGTCTGTAGTAACCTGTGAGGCCCAGGAAGGCTCGGACCTCAGTCTGGGTCTTGGGGGGGTTTCCAGGCCATGATTGCCTCAATCTTCGCCTGAAGGGGCTGCACTGTTCCCCGGCCCACCAAGTGTCCTAAGTACACTACCGACCCCTGTCCAATCTGACATTTGCTGGCCTTGATCGTCAAGCCAGCCCGTTCCAGGGCCTGGAGAACGGCTTGCAAGTGCTGCAAGTGATCCTCCCAGCTGCTACTGAAGACAGCTATGTCATCCAAGTAAGCAGCAGAGAATGACTCCATCCCGGTGAGGATCGTGTTCACCAGCCGCTGAAAAGTGGCAGGAGCGTTCTTGAGCCCAAAGGGCATGACGCAAAACTGGTAGTGTCCATCAGGTGTGGAGAAGGCTGACCTTTCCTTGGCTCCATTAGACATGGGAATCTGCCAGTACCCTGCAGTGAGGTCAATGGTACTGAGATATTGGGCAGCTCCCAACCGGTCAATCAATTCATCCGCCCGAGGGATCGGATGAGCATCCGTTTTGGTTACCGAATTTAGTCCTCGGTAGTCCACACAGAATCTCAATTCTGGTGTGGTGCCAGGTGGGGCAGCTTTAGGAACTAACACCACCGGTCTAGACCAAGGGCTACTTGAAGGTTCGATGACTCCTAGCTCCAGCATCTTAGCTACTTCGCTTTGGATACTGGCCTTCACCTTGTCAGACAGCCGGTAAGACTTTGACTTCACAGGTGGGCTGTCCCCTGTGTCCACGTCATGGGTACACAGGTGGGTCTTACCCGGGACAAGGGAGAACAGAGGAGCGAATGACCCCAAGACCTGGCGACATTGCTCCTGCTGCTCAGGAGTCAGGGTTGGCGAGAGTTTCACTCCCTCCACTGACCCATCCTTTTCTTGAGACGCAAAAAGGTCGGGGAGAGGCTCCGTGTCCTCTTCCTCCGATCCGTCAGTCACCATAACCAACATGACTTCGGGTCTCTCGTAGTGGGGCTTGAGGCGATTGGCATGTAACACCCGATGCGGATGCCGAGGGGTCTTTACGTCCACCAGATAGGTAGACTTGCCCTTCTTCTCCAATACCTCGTAGGGGCCTGTCCAACGATCCTGGAGGGCACTCAGCTCTCCAGGCTCCATCACCCACACCTTCTGGCCAGGCTCCAGCTCCACTGGGTGAGCGTTGTGGTCATACCACGCTTTCATAACTGCCTGACTGGCTTCCAAGTTGTCAGAAGCTTGCTTCCACAACTTAGCCATTTGGCTTCGGAAGGCCAGCATGTAGCTCACCACATCCTGGGGAACTTTCCGGGGAGACTTTTCCCAGGAGTCCCTCACCAGGCTGAGAGGTCCACGTACAGGGTGTCCGTACAAAAGCTCGAAGGGGCTGAAGCCCACTCCCTTTTGCGGCACTTCCCTGTAGGAAAAGAGCAAACAGGGTAGGAGGACGTCCCATTTCCACCGCAGGCTTTCGGGTAGACTTCTGATCATACCCTTCAAGGTTTGGTTGAACCTTTCCACAAGACCATTAGTCTGTGGGTGATAAGGAGTGGTGAACCTGTAAGTCACTCCACACTCCTTCCACATGGCCCGCATATATGCTGACAGGAAGTTGGTCCCCCTGTCAGACACAACTTCCTTGGGGAATCCCACTCGGGTAAAGATCCCCATCAGGGCCTTTGCCACTACTGGTGCAGTAATGGTTCTCAGAGGAATTGCCTCTGGATACCTTGTGGCGTGATCCACCAGGACCAGGATAAACCTGTGACCGGATGATGTAGGTGGATCTAGGGGGCCAGCAATGTCGATGCCCACCCTTTCAAAGGGGGTGCCAACGACGGGAAGTGGTTCCAGGGGAGCCTTCAGCTTCGTCCCTGTTTTCCCACTGGCTTGGCATGACACGCACGACCGACAGTATGTGTCGGACGCCACCCTCATTCGAGGCCAATAAAAGTGGGGGACAAGCCGGGCAAAGGTCTTGTCCTGACCCAAGTGTCCTGCCAAGGGAATCTCATGAGCCAACTCTAATAGGAAGGCTCGGTAACACTGTGGGACTACCAGGGCCCGTGACAATCCGTGCACTGGCGCCCTGGGTTCACTGTAGAGGAGACCATCCTCCCAGTAAACACGATAGTTCCCAGACTCGTTACCTGCTGCCTGGGCTTCAGCCTGTTGCCTCAGACCCTCGAGGGTGGGACATTCCCTTTGTCCCTTACTCAGTTCCTCCCTGGATGGTCCTCCTTCCACTCGCCACTCAGCGGGGATAGGCAAGTCCTCCAACGGAACCATGTCCTCCTCCGCGGACTCCGGGTCCACCTCCACAGGTGGCCTATCCGTCTCACGGGGCATGGACATCGAGGCAGGCTCCTCCTGTCCTCGAAATGTTCCCTCATCAGCAGCTGGGTGGGCCATTGTTCCAGGCTCCAACCCACGCGACTTCTCCTCCCGAGCAGCCGCAGACCTGGTACTCACACAGGCCCAATCGGGTGTACCCAGCATCTCAGTATGAGTCCGGTATTCCACCTCCTTCCAAGCATTGTGCTCCATATCATTGCCCAGCAGACAATCGACTGGCACGGCGGGGCTTACGGCAACTCGAAGTGAACCTGCAACCCCTCCCCACTCAAAGGGAACCTCGGCCACAGGATAGTGGCCCATTCTGCCGTCAGCCATCGCGGCTGGATGAAGTACGCCTGGAATCACCTTCTCTGAGGACACCAGATGACTCCTTACCATAGTCATACTGGCTCCTGTATCTCTCAGAGCTTCCCCTCTATGGCCATTGATGGTGACCCATTGCCCATACTTGGTAGTATTTGAGGGCACCTGGATCTTTGGAACCACCTCCCGATCACCCAGGGACACTAAGGTGACACCCGCCCACTCCCCCCCCCTTAACTAAGGGCATCTCCTCCCCGAGCGCTACACTAGCGACTCCCGGGGCCTTTCCTCCAGTGGGAGGGGGTGGTCTCTTTGGGCATTTCACGTCTCCCTTATAATGTCCAATACCACCGCACTCAAAGCAATGGATAACCCTTGGCTGCTGACTCTGGCCAGGATTAGGGTTCTTCTGCGGGTTAGCCTTAGAAGTGGAGAAGAAACTTTTCCCCTTAAAGGTATTTTGGGGGCTTTTGGAGAACTCCTGCTTCTTGTTATCTCCCCCCTCTTTCTTCTGGGGAGCGCCCTGTCCGGACTTCTGAGAATCTCCTCCCGTCCCCTTCGTGGACACTCGGGTACTTGCCCAAATGTCCGCCTCCTGAGCAAGCTTACGGGGGCAAGTAAGTTTGCTGTCTACCAGGTGTTGCCTCAGCTCGGGAAGACATTTCTCGAGTAGATGTTCCTTGAGTATCAGGTCGTACAACCCTCGATAGTCCTCCACCTCATTACCTTGGACCCACCCATCCAGGGCTTTCTTAGCAAAATCCAGGAAGTCAACCCAATTCTGTGAGCTCAGCTTGTGGCTGCCCCTAAACCTTTGCCGGTATTTCTCGGGGGTCAACCCAAACTTCCTGATGAGCGCCACCTTCATGGCGGGGTAATTAACCTGTTCCTCCCGGTCTAGGGCCAATAGGGCATCCCTACCTGTCGGAGGCATGTACCGGTATAATCCACCACCCCAATGCTTCTCATGGATCCCATGGGCTCTTAAGGAGACCTCATAGGCTGCCAGCCACTTGGCTATGTCGTCTCCAGCGGTATAACTGGCGACTACGTCCTTGGGTAAATGGGGCCTGGGCTCCCTGGCAAATTCCTTTGACTCGACACCCTTCGGAGTGATGTTAGGGACCTGGAATTCGAGTTCTCGTAGCTTGAACTCGTGTTCCATCCTTTTCCTTTCCATCTCCAGCTTGGACTCATGTTCCAACCTCCTCCCCTCCCTCCTTTCTTCCAACTCCATTTTTGCTATTTCCCACTTTAACAGTCTTTCCTCTCTCCTGTCAGCTAACTCGGTTTCTGACAACCCTCTCGATGACACGCTGCTGCCCTCCCGTGAGGTTGCCTTGGGGCTGATTGACATCTCACCCACCCCCGGGGGACATTACGCAGTCCTATCAATGACAGTACCTCTGTCCGATTCCTCCTCCTCCACCGTTCCCTCCGTGTGTGCTTCCACCCATGCTCGCAGACTAGTACAGAGCTCCTCTCTTTTGGCCCCTCGCCTGACAAACACTCCCCTCTCCTGACAGAAATCCTTGAGCTGTGCCACAGTATAGGTCTCCAGCTCTGACATTTCGAATTCCATCTTGTCAGTGAAAAGTGTGGACAACCACCCCGAAGTAGGTGACCAGGATAAGAACTTTGAGGGTCACTTCCACCCACCTCCAGGAAAGAATTTGGAAAAAGCAAAACGTTGAATTTGAGGGCCGCTAGGAGAAAACTCCGGGTGTGTACCTGTGGTGCACACTGAATTATTATGGGGTTCAAAACAAGCACGGCTCGCAATCCCACCCGCTGAGCACCAATTTTATGTTGGACCTGCGATGGGCAAGCCCAGCACAAAGTGGGTAGCTTGGCTCAAGTGACAAGGCAAGTGAAGGCTGTAGTGTTAAGCCGGCTCTGACCCAATAATAACTCCTTGTACATCCACACCAAAAAGAAGGACACCACACCACTGCTGTAGAAAAATACGATTCCTTTATATAAAAGTTCTTTGTTGTAAATAGGGTTGACTGGGAAAGCACATATACATTTCTTTTGGTCATACAGTTCTGGTAATAAATAGTATTAATAAATAGAATAACTTCAGGGATGAGTATCACAATAAATATCAGAATAAATATCAGGATAAATATCAGAATAAATATTGGTTCATTTAAATAAACAACCACATGTTTCTTCTGGTATCGCTGCCACCAATTAAATACTTTAGAATCATTACAATACGCTTCAAATGGGAAAGATAACTCTTACAGTTTATGCTGTTTTCAATGACCGGGTATACGGCTTCTCTGAGCACAAAATAAGGTTTGGGACTCTTTAATAATCACTCAGGGCGTATGCGCGTATATCTAAAAGGCAAGGAAACACAGTAAATACATCATTTGCACTCGGCGGTCACCGGGATAGGATCTCTGCTTTGCCGGTGAAGTCTATGCGCGCCTACGGGCTTTAGCACCACTTGAGCACAGGCGACACCAGTTCAAAGTCTTTAGACTGACGAACGGGCTGCCGGAGAGGTCACACAACCTTCGCGCACAGTCAAATGAATGCCGGTTCACAGTTCCTTCACAACGCTGCATTCACTATGAAGAAACGGGCCCACCTCACATCGGCTGCAATCAAAATACGATTCAGTCGGGCACAGCACTTCTCTCGTTAGCGACGGGGCTCTCAGGGGCTCCACGGACCTCCCTCCGACTTCCGCATACAGGGTGGTTCCCGCCCACAGCTACAGCTCCCGGATCACTGGGGAGTGGCAGAGACGCTAGTCCCGCCCAACGAAGGCCGGCCTTTCCCCGCCCCGGCGCACCACCTCACCTTCAATCTGCGCAGGAAGCGCTCTACGCTGGTGGGGCTCGGAGACGTCCGAGCTCCCCTCTAGAGGCACCTGTCGCGAAGGGGGCACAGCTGACGATCGCGGTCGCGGCGAACTTGCTCTCGCCTCGCGACTCGATAAATCGATCACAGTTCACCACCGGGGGGTTGGGGGGCGGGGAGGCACACGAATCTGGCCACAGTCTTTTGGGGGCAATGAGGTACTCGCTGGGCAGGCGCTGTAGGCGCTAGATCACTTCTCACGTAGCTGACTGGAACGCCAGTCAGACACAACGCCAGCAACCCTTTGCTGCTCTACTGCCTGCGCTACCAGCCACCTCAGGGGTCAACAGGGCAGGTGTCAATCTGGTGTCAAGTCTGGAATCTCTTCTCTAGTCTGAACTAATCTCCATCCACATCTCAAATCTAAAATGGCCGCCAGGGACTGGGCCTTATATAGCCAGTGCCCTGGGGTACTGGCACGAGCCAGATGGTTCTAGAACCTTCTCTGGCTGTGACAATGACATGGCACTCTTGAGGGGTATTTAGGACACTCACAGCCACCGTACTGGGGTTCTAGAGCAGCCATTTTGTGTACCTGAGGAAAACAAAGGAATTCCTGTCAGAAATGCGCGCCAAACAAAGGGCGCCAAAACCTCAAAAGGCCAGGGGTCATGAAGGCTCCAATGGGAGTCACTTCACATGAGGAAAAAGGGTGTCCACCATTTTAGGTTCATTTATACAGGTTGACAACCCCAGTTTGTAATGCCACAGGTTTGGGCCAGGCACCTTGTAAATAGGTGCCACAAACCTTGTGAGCAACTGGGCATCAAGGAACATCTAACCCCATGAGACAACACATAAAAAGCCCCGGTAGACAAATAAGAAGCGACAAATTTTGGGAGGTACAGGGGAACAAAAGAAATCATAGTGGTTAGGGGACTCTCAGAAGCAGACGGGTCTAACACTGTGGTAGTAAATTTTAGGGACCGCAGAGTAGTCGACCACATATTAAGAGGGGGCCCTGTAAACCAATTAAGCAATATAAGACCTTTGCCCTTGGGTTACTTCTATCTGATGGGAACTTTGAGTCACAGCCAAGGTCCCGCACATCTAGGAAGAATGGATAGTTTTAATGACGGGACGGGCCCTTGCCATCCAATGCCAGGTGTTTTTCCGGGTAACCAGGGTGTATTGAGCCTGAGGAATAGATTTGACCCCTTGATGTCACTAGAGGAGCTTGATTGACTAAAGAGCAACAGAGCTCTTTCCAAGAAGTTCTCACAGGAAGATGGAAGCTTCTCTAATACCCCCCAGGTTGCATCCCTATCCCCCCACCCCGCACTGAAGGTGTCCACTAGCTATGAGGGTGGCCTAAGTTGGGGCTTTCAGTTGAAGCATAAGAATGACATCCGGAATTTCCCAACATTAGAGGAGGTCGCCCCTAATTCAACAAAATATCAAATGGGGTAATAAATTAGGGAGACAAGATATACGGATAGAAAAATCTCTAGAGATGGCTTCGAATCTATTCATGTCAGCAACATTATCTGCACAGCATTATAAATCCATATTCAATCTATACTACACACCTGAAAAAATTTCTAAATGGTCGGGTGATAATAGGGGGAAATGTTTTCGTTGCGGATATTTATCTGCAGATGATCTGCATATTTTTTTTAGTTGCCCGAGATTAACAACTCTATTAAATCAGATTCAGAATTACCTTTCTATTATTTTGGGAAGTCAAGTTCAATTTAGTGCAACACAAATATTATTAGGGGTAGAAATGAGTGCATCAGTCTCAGCTGTAATACAACAACATGCAAAATTAATATTTCTAGTAACAGCCGTATATCGATTGGTAATAGCTTCCTGGTGGCTACAACAGGAACCTCCCTCTTTTGAATTATGGAAGGCCCGCTTCTTTGCAGTTCATAATATGGAGTACAGTTTATATGCACTTAAAGGCCATAGGAAAAAGAAGCTTGGTTTAGAAATCTGGGGTAGAGTTACCAATTATTTGGAAGCTACAACGTGATTGATGGAACTATTAATTTTTCTTTCTCTCTCTTTATCTTGATTGTATTGTTATTGGTTGCACTAATGGAATACCTTATTGAACGGTTAATTCTGATTCGGTTTAACAGATGTTTTTGTATTCATCATTAATGATCTATCAAGTGTATCTGATTTATGTATGCAATTCTTTGGTGTATCTAAGAGCTTTCTAGACAATGTATTCTGTTAATTTTGAGTTATGTTCCGACTAATTCATGTATTTTTCACAAAAAAAAAAAAAAAAGAGGAGGTTGCCCCAACAACGGAGTACCCTGCTAGGAGCCCTCCTGATCCCACTATTGCTTCCCCTGTCTTAGGATACTCTTCCAGGCTTTTGGCCAGGATAACAGGGAGCGAGGATGCACTGGGGTTAGATCAAACCTCCCTGCCTCCTCAGTGGCTAGTGAGCCAACTTAACCTCTCAAGGCTCAATGATGGTTTAAATGGCGAAAGACCAATTGATAGAACCCCCGTGACACCTCAGCCTACAAAGAGACATATTCAGGGGGCGCTCAAACTAGTATCGGGGAATATAGCTGGTTTGTCAGCCAAATTTGATAACCAAGAATGGAGGCAGTACATTGCCGGGTTCCAGGTAATTTGTGTGCAGGAAACCTGGGTGTTAGATTGCAGCTCCTTTCACTTAGCGGGGTACAAGAGGTTCTCTGTGCCTGCCCAGTAATCAGTGTCGGGGAGATCTATGGGAGGACTATTTATATTTGTGGACTTGCAGACGGAGGGAGTGTGGACTAACTTAAATTGGCCCTCAAATAACATGCAGGCTCTTGGGTTCCTTATAAATGGGTTAAGTGTGATATTGAATAATTTGTATAATGCCGTTGCAACTAAGGGGAATGAAACTATAATACATGAATGTGCCCTAACCTATCACCTTTCAACGAAGAGTGGTCTCGTTGCCCGGTGGAGGAAGGCCCGCATTTTGAGCACACAAGGGAGGGGATTGAATTCGGTAAGGTACTGAAAAGCCATGCCCTGGAACATACCATTGATCTGGTTGCTATTGGAAGGGAAGGAGCTGTTAATCCAACCTTTAAGGGTAGAGGGTGCAGTTCTTACATAGATTACATAGTGGTTTCTAGACTATTTAAGGACTGGATAAGAGGGGTCGAGATTGAATGGAGTGTATTTAGTGACCACAACCCTCTAGTTCTCGAGATAATAGTCCTGCCCGCCAGAAGGGAGAGGGGTGGTGGCAGGCAGTATTGAGAAGGTAATGGACCAGGGTAGACGATTCAGATGGTCTAAAGTTGATGGGGATGCCTTTTATAAATCCCTAATGGAAAGAGGGAAAGAATCGATTGGGGAGTGTTTAGATATCTCCGTGGAGGGGCCCTCTGTGGTTAGGGCATTTGAGGCAGTGGCGCATCTGATAGATGGTTTATTAAAAACCACTACGCTTGGGAGGGCTAATACCACCCCCAGATGGTTTGACAAAGATTGCTCTTGAGCACAGAAAGCTCTAAAAACTAGCCTGAAAACCCTTCCACAGGATAAGTTAAGAATTGTGCAGTGTAGGACTGCATACAAGAAGGCAATTAAAGGCAGGAAGACCTCCCTTCAATCACAAGCCTGGGAAGACCTAAGGGACGCAGCGGATAGAAGGGACATGACTGTGTTCTGGAAAATAATAAATAACCCGTGTTTCCAGGACACTAACAACCCCAGAAATTGGCACAACCATTTTGCCAGAACAATGGTATGACCATTTTAATGGCATGTATAACCATACGGAGGAGAACAATCAGGACGTTGGGAGGGGCTGCCAGTGGGTCTCCTCGGTAGGATTTAAGTTGGAGGAAATTATAGTGGGTATCCAGGGACTTACATGAAATAAAGCGCCGGGACCAGATGGTATCCCACCAGATCTTTTTTTAAGTAATGTAGAACTGTGGGCCCCTATCCTTACAAGGGTGATAAACGCGGCTGTCGCAACCGGCCTCCCGCGCTTATGGTCATCGGCAACAATAGTCCCCATTTTCAAAAAAGGGAATAGGGATAATCCTCAGTGTTATCGACCTATATCGCTGATTGATGTGACAGCTAAAGTCCTGGGTCGAGTGGTTCTAATGCGCCTCATGGACTGGGCAGACGAACACCAAATTATTGCTGATGCCCAGTATGGGTTCAGGGCAGGGAGGTCGACGACGGACCAGTGTCTGAACCTTTATTTATTGGTGGCCAAATATACTATACCTAGTAATGAAGCGGTATATTTAGGGTTCATGGATCTCACCGCAGCGTTTGATCATGTTAACAGAGAGAAGCTGTGGGCCCTGATGAACAGATTGGGGGATGATCAGGGTTTGGTAAATATTCTTAGAGCATTGCACTGGAACACCTCTGCCAAAGTGTGTTTCAATCTGGAGGGGGGCACCACGGAACCTTTCCCCTGCACTAGCGGGGTCAGACCGGGATGTATTCTGGCCCCTTTTCTGTTCTCCTTGTATATTAATAATTTAGATGAGGTGCTAGGTAAGCTAAAGGTGGATTCCCCAAGAGTAGGTACCCGACCCGTCCCAGTGTTGTTGTACGCAGACGACGCGGTACTCTTAGCCCGCACCCTAAAGGGACTGCAGTGTCTGATAGACAGGTTTGTTAGTTTTATGGATACCTTCAATTTATCGCCTAACCTGACCAAGTACTATGTTATGTTGGCTGGAACTAAACCCTGTAAGAAGTTTTCCTATAAAATAGGCACACATAAAATAGGGCAGGTACAGACCTTTTTCCTATCTTGACCTGCTATTTGATGGGCTTTTAAATTTTAAAACATTACTTGAAGAGCGGTGTACTACGTTAGTGGCCTCGATCGGTGCTATAATGAATTATGGACGCAGGCTGGGTCGGTGGTCACCGGAACAAATAATGAATTTGTATAGCTCAATATGTTGCTCAAAAGTGGTCTACGGGTCTGAAGTTTGGGGTTTTGTAAATGCCCACCAGTTACAGATGGAGGAGAACAAATATCTGAGAAAGGTGCTCAAAACCCCACAAAGCATACCCGCCCTCATTATTCATGAGGAATTGGGTAGGGTATACATTGAGGATTTGGTAAAGGTCAGGCCCCTTATAGTTTGGCTTAAGATTTTGAGCAACACGTAGGCAGATCTGAGCAGACAAATCATTAGAGATTGCCTCGACAGGGATAAAGGAATGAGTATCCCATGGTTAAAGTACGTGAAGACTTCCCTTGAGGGAATTGGCTGTAAGCAACTTTTTACAAAGCCAACGGAAATTACCCCTCAAGATAAAATCAGAGTCAAGAGAATTTTCTTGGATCAGGTAGCCTCACGTAGAGCAGCAGTGAAAGGAGGCAAACCCACAGTCTGTGCTCACAGTATGGTTAAGACAGGAGAGGGCATGGAACCTTATCTCGCTCTTATGTTTAATGCGCAGGATAGATTTTTAATGACCCGTTTTAGGCTCAACCTTTTACATCACCTACTGGCCGATCCGCCAGGTTTTACTTTAACTGTTGAGCAGAAGGGTGCCTGTGGCTGCGACAATCGGTCTCCGCAGGACACCCTTCATTTTGTATTATTATGCCCATTTTACGTATTACCCAGGCGCAGTTTTTAGGTCTCGTGGCGTTGAACAGCGCGTAAGCGCTGTCTCCGCCAGAGACCTATTGTCGCTGGGTCTGCTTCCCAGGAGACAGCACCTGGCCGCGCGCATCACGAAAAAGGCGATCGGCGCAGGCCGCTCGCGAACGCGCTCGCCGTGGCTGTCACCTGGGAAGCGCAAACATACACAGGCACACCTCCCCCTGCACGCATGCGCACAAACAGAGACAAACACACACAAGCGCACCTACACACACACACACACACATACATACAGAGACCCCCCCCGCCGGCGCACACACACACACACACACACAAGCGCACCCCCCTCCCCCCTCCAACTAAGCCCCACTTACCGGCTTTGTTGACTTCTGCAGACTCCGCGGGGCTCTCCCTCGGGCATGGGAGCCCCGCGTCACCAGCACTGCTTCTCTGGCCATCCGTTGGCGCGTGCGCGGGCTTGCGCGGGCTTCCGGAGTGCAAACTACAAACGTCTACGCTATGACGTCATTTTGTAGTTCATCACACGTCAGGACATTGCGGCGCATCTGGGGAGCATGCGGTTTTGACTGACTGAGACTTTTTGGCCTCAGGTTGTCTCCCCTTTTGAATTTTCCTAGATACACATGCCGCACGTTGCTTCTGTACAAAGACTACAGACGCCATATTGCTGACATCACTTTGTAGTTCTAAATACGGGAGCAGAGCGGTGGCTAGTACCGAGTGTTGCTCGTTTTTACACAATAGACTGCTGTCCACTCCCTGGGGTGCTATCCTGTGATCTTGAACAGGCGTTTTGTGGTTGGCATGAGAATGTGCACATTTAAAAGGAATTTTCGGTTGCAATGTGAGTTTATTTCTTTTTCCATTGGTTTGTGCCTCTCCAACGTGAACTTCTGGAGTGTGTGTACTCTATGAAATACCTAGCACATGAATTCCATTCCCCAAGCGCACACATCACATCTTCTGTAGAATTGACAGGTGTACTTTGACTAACAATGATTTTTTTTCTTTCAGGCGGGGACATATTGTTTATTTATGTTCTAGCATGTTGGCCGTGTGCCATGCCATTGAGTTTATTAGCGATGTGCACTAATCCTTTTTTTTCTACCAGTGTCGACTTGTGCAAGCTGTAGTACGTCCTCAGAGGTAGAATATAGGCTGCCCCTTTCGAGTTTGGCTTCTGTGCACATTTGACATTTCTAGAATACTTCTATTTGTACTTTAGCAACTTATTTATCGAGAACAACGTAGGTTTGCCCTTATATTTTGCTTTGGGTTTGCAAATCATTAACGTGATTGTTTGAATCAAATGCCTTCGGCTAGGCGTTTGTTTTTATACAAACGGCCGGTTTATTTAATGTTTAACATAGCTTTGTTTACATTATTTATTGCCTGTTTTGGTGTAAGGTAGGTGTCCCCTCATATGTTAGTTTTTTTTTCTGTAGTACTCATTAGAAATGAGCAGGTTGTACCCCGCGATTTCACCCATTTGTTAACTTCATTTTTCTGTTTTGACACTGCTGAATACTGTGATCACGAGGCAGGGGCTTCATTCATGTCGGGTGCATTTTATAGATCCCTCTTTGGGAAGAGGTCCATGTCTGACATGAACCAGCTGGTTACTTCTTGTTGCCTGCCAACTGTTTTCTGAATGCGCCGGGCACATTTTCTACAGGCACACACACCACCAGCCATCAGTGCACTCATCAATTGTTAACACATCCACAATTAACTATTGTAGCAATCGCAGTATGGCGCACTTTACTTTTAAACATGTCAGTGCACGCTTTTCCACCATGCACACACACCACCAGCCATCAGTGCACACTTTCAACAGGCACACACACACCACTAGCCATCAGTACACGCTTTCAACAGGCATACACACCACCGGCCGTCAGTGCACACTTTCAACAGGCACAAACGCCACCAGCCGTCAGTGCGCGCTTTCACCGGGCACAAACACCACCAGCCGCCAGTGCACCCTTTCACCAGGCACACACCACCAGCGGCCAGTGCACACTTTCACCAGGCACACACCACCAGCCGTCAGTGCACACTTTCACCAGACACAGACACCATAAGTTGTTAGTGCATGCTTTCACCGGGCACAAACACCACCATCCGTCAGTGTACGCTTTCACCGGGCACAAACACCACCAGCCAATACAGAGTTTGCAAAAAAAATCATGCAACACATTGTCATATACAAGGCCAATAACTCAAACTTGAATGCTGCGAGACCTATTGCATTGCAAATGCTTGTTTAGTAGGTATTTTAAAACAGGCCAAGTTCAGACATGCTAAGGTCGCCCTATTATTCTTGCAAAGGGCCAATGATTCTCGAACGTTGTTTTGTATTATGAATTGTATTAAGGTTGCTCTAAGGCTAAGGAATGCAAGAGGGTTGTGCTGAATGAATTTTCCACCAATTATTCCTAATCAACTTTGTTGCGGGCAGGTGGTGTTCATGAATTGTATTTTAATTGTTTTTTATCTGTATAAATATGTACTTTTATGGTGTTTTTTAAATACCGAATAAAGGATTATTGATTGATTGACTGAGTAGAAGTCAGTGCGCAAATTGCGACCACTTTTACTTACTCCATTTTTATACATTCCAAATACAAAATTGCAAATTACAAATCATTGTCAGTTTTAATTTACAAATTCTTATTTGACATATTTGTACACGAGACCCTCAGTCAGGGGGCAAGAAAAGCAAATCATGTGGCGCAGTGCAGCACATTTTGGGATTGTATCATTTTAATATGATGTCATTTTTATACATTAACACTGTATGGGCAAAAGTTTCACCTTATTAGTACTAGTTTAAAACTCAATAAGCAACTAAAAGTTGACCAGTCAACCTTTGCAAATGGTCTTCCACTGCACAGCAACATGTGATGGTTAAAGCCTTTTTAGTAACGTAACCTTTGATTAATTTCAGCCGAAACTGTTTTTTTGTCTGTTAGAATTAGCAGATTGTTCATCAGAGCATGGATTATGTGGCAAGTGCGCCAGATTCATAATTATGCCGAAAATGCTGCAGCTGCAGAGTGGCATAATTCCAGTGGCCCTGTATTAGGGTTCTCTGCCACAGGCAGGCAATTTAGAAAGATAGAGTGCATTGTGAAAGGGACATAGTGCTCCTGAGTAATCAGACAGAGGCGGAACCCAGTTCTGCCTCCAGGAATTATCTTTGCCACCTGAATGCTGTAGAACTTCTCCTTCAGCAGCCTCCCCTCATCCTGCAATTCTTTATAATATCTCCCATAGTGCATGCTTCCTCCAACAATGCATTTACAGAATCTGTGTTGGCTGGCCACATGGCCACCTTCTTCTCTCCATTGTGGTTATCTGGAGGCAGCATGTACTGTTTGACCACAGATGTAACCGCCAGGGCTGAAAGTCCTCCTGAGTGCTTTGGTCTGCATCCTGGCTGCTTGAAGTGATTCCTATTGGTCGCGCAAACTAAGGGTAAGGGCAAGGGCTCAGAGCCTAGGGAGTGGGCTGTATTTATCTGTTTTCTAAGTGAATGGGTGTCATGTGTGTGTAATTCGGGTAATATGTATAGTATTTGCTTATTCTCTTCCATTCGGAGATCTTCGTCCCTGTGATGGACATCTCAACCAAATAGGCAGAACGTAAAAAATGGTCATACATTTACTTATAGTAACTTTATGGTTCTAAATTCAGTTGTAGGAGGCTCCACTCATTCAAGGAGGGAGGCGGAGACCCGTAAATCTATGCCTACGTGTAAATCTCCATTGGAAATGGTGAACAGTAAAAAAGAGAAGTTTACACCAAGCTGCAGTAGTAGACCTACCCAGGAGTAGATTTACACAAACTTACCTTTGTGACTCAGGCACCTAAATTCTAGCTGTTCTTTAACTAGACTGCCTGGCAGTTGTGTGCTGCATCATCTGAAGGATACCGTTTTTCTTTGAATTACTTTTACCTCAATGTTGTAATGCTTTCTGTATTTTCGTCTCTTCATTTGTACTCCATCTTGTTGAAGTCGGGCTACTATCTTTTGCACCTCAGGGCTCAGGAATCCGCTTCCACTATGTGGCGTCTGGTGAGAAAGGCAAACCACTGATGCTGCTTCTTCATGGGTTCCCGGAGAACTGGTAAAGAGACCGCCTTGATTTTCACTGTCTTGGGGATAGTGGCCTCAGTTGGGTTGGCACTGTGATGTGATGTGATGTGTGATGTGATGTGACATTTATATAGCGCACTATCACTCCAAGGAGCATCTTGGCGCTTTTACTCAAACCAGCCGAATGATGGATCGCAGCCGTACTGTCCACGGAGGGAATAGACCTTACACTAATGATTTGCATACTGGATCCGAGAGGCTGTAAATCCAGGTCTTCAGCGATTTCCTGAAACCTTGTTCGGAGGTGATCTGGCGCAGTTGGTGTGGGAGTTTATTCCACGCCCTAGCGCCCATCACTGCCAGGGATTTACCTCCCTTCGTAGAAAGTCTGAATTTGGGAACAATGAGCAGGTTGGTTGTGGCGGACCTAAGATTACGGGAGGGATGATATCGTGTAAAGCTTCTGCAGAGGTATATCGGACCCTGCATATGAAAGGCCCTATAGGTGATGATTAGTACCTTAAACAGAATACGTTTGTGGATGGGGAGCCAGTGAAGGGCATCCAGTGCAGCCGAAGCAGAGGACTTTCTGGGCCATCTAAGTACCAGGCGTGCGGAGGCGTGCTGGACCATCTGAAGCCTGTGAAGGGCCGTTTTATTTGACCCTGCATACAAGCTGTTACAGTAGTCCAGTCTTGATGTAATTAATGCCACTGCCGCCGTGCGCCTGGCTTCCAAGGGAAGCAGGCCGAAAAATTTCCTTAGACACTTTATGATGTTGAAGCAGGAGCCTGCTACTGCCCCTGCTTGCTGTTTAAATGAGAGGGTGTCATAAAATGTAACCCCTAAATTTCGTGCTGCACTAATAGTGCTAGGAGGAGCTTCCACATTCTCCTGCCACCATTTCTGAGGGGAGAATGGGTTGTTATGTCCAAATGGCAGAATTTCCGTTTTGGTGGAATTGCACTTCAGGTGGTTGTTTTTCATCCATGTGAATGTCGCTGCTAGACAGTTTTTAAGGTTTTGTTCTGCATTCGCCATGTCCTTATCAAGGACTAGAACCAACTGCGTGTCATCAGCATACGCAATCGTGCTGATATCAAAGGAAGAAATTAATTTAATCAGGGGGACCATGTAAAGATTGAAAAGCGTTGGGCTCAAACTTGAGCCCTGAGGTACCCCTGTCTTCAATATTTTTTCCACTGAGCAAAAATGCCCTAAAGTAGTTACTTGATGCCTATGCGTCAGGAAGTTCTTGAGCCACTCTAATACGGTTCCTGCTATGCCAGCACTAGCCAGGCGATCTAAAAGGATAGCATGGGACACCGTATCAAAGGCTGCGGATAGGTCTAAAAGGATCAGGACAGCCTTTTTCCCCTGATTCATGGCAGCTTGTATAGTTTCAGTTGTAAACAGAAGGGCAGACTCCGTGGAGTGCTGGGCTCTGAAGCCCGCTTGATTAGCGTGAAGTATATTATTCCCTTCTAAAAATGCAGTAAGCTGTCTGTTTACAAACGTTTCCGTCAGTTTACAGAGTGCTGGGAGAAGTGAAATAGGGCGCAAATTGGACAAAGTCGTGGGATCCTGTAAAATCTTCTTCTGGAGCGGTTTTACGACTGCGAGTTTCCATTGTGCTGGAATCTCAGCTGAGAGGAGTGACAAATTAATAATAGAATTTATCACGGGGGTTGCCTCCTCTATCATGGCTTTTAACAAGACCGGTGGACATGGGTCAAAAGGGGATCCTGACTTAATTAGGGATATGGCATGGCGGGTATCCTCCATAGTAATCGGGGAAAAGGCCTTCAGGCAGGCCATATTTGTGTCGGCCTTAATAATTTCTTCTGAATCAACTGGCTCGAATGGGGGAAAATCCTTAGTGAGGTTGTGTATTTTTTGTTCAAAATAGCTGGCTATGGAGTCGCAAAGAGACTGGGATGGTGAAATTTCCTGAGTCAGGAATTTAGGATTTCTGAAACTGTTGACAATTCTAAAGATTTCCTTCTGCTTATTTTTTGTAGATTCGATAGCTGCTGTGTAAAAGTCGGCCTTTGCATGTTTAATAGAGCGTGATAGTGCCTCCTGGCCGTCTTGTACACATCATGTTCTTTTCTATCGTAATTACGGCGCCATCTGCGTTCTAGTGTCCTAACTTCACCTAGTGTTACTTTTAAAGTTATCGAGAACCAGGGCGCCGATTTCTTCTTAGGGCGGGGTCTGCAATCTGAGCCTAAGGGTTTCATCTGATTCCCTATGTCACTGATCCATTCCCCAAACCGCTGATTGTCTGTGGTGGTATTCCCTGTCAGGATGGGTTTGCCCTCCTTCACCCATCACAGAAAGTCAGGGTGATCTATAATTTTACCCCAACGTGGTGAGTTCCTCCCACAGCTTTGTACCTCCTTCTTTATTACCCCCCTACTGTCCACTAGAATGCTGAACGCGATGAGTTTGTGATCTAACCAAGTTTGTGTCAGGGGGGGCTCTACTTTAATCGAATCTAAGTTGGAACAAATACAGTCCAGGATATGGCCCGCTCTGTGGGTCGGGTCTACAGTTCTCAAGGTTAGCCCTAGAACATTCATTATGTCTCTGAAACAGATTACAGTCGGATCGGTGCTGTCATCCAGGTGGAGATTCAGGTCTCTCAATAATGTAAAGTTAGAGAACTTGAGTGTCAGTTTTCTCAGCACTTACCCCAAGCTTTCCAAAAACTGAGTTTGCTGACCCGGTGGGCGATATACTAGAGCCCCAGCGAAAGTAAACGAATCATGGAGCTGAAGGCAGAAACAGATACTTTCTGCTCCTTTAATGTCAACTAGCTCCGTGATCTTACATGATAAAGAGTCTCGGTGAATAATTGCCAAGCCTCCACCACGCTGTACTTGTCTATCCAATCTCTGGATTGAGAACCCTGGGGGGAGAGCGTGTACAATGTCCGGATTTGACCATTCTTTTAACCATGTCTCGGTGATGAACAGACAGTCCAGCTCCCCCTCTACTATTAGGTCATGCACATGTGGTGCATTTTTGCACATAGATCTTGCATTTATAAGTCCGCCAGTTATAGTCTTGAGTGCCCCTTCTCTCCTGGGTCTTTGGTAGGGTTTGAGTACCTGTTTACAGCCATAGCAGCTAACAGGCCCTACCCAGGTATCTACGTTAAGAGCCTGATGACAACAATTGGGCTGCTTTTTCAATGACATTATGAGGTCTCTAGACAATTGATTAATGGAGATTACCTGAGCCCTGAGCAGCGTGCCCAGCCCCTGGCTCATCCTCAGTGTGGACGGGCGCAGACGGGCTGGACTTTGGCTTGACTTCGGCGCGACAAAGGCGCGCCCGCTGATCGCGTCCGCTACGCGGAGGCATGTCCGTCTGCCTTTATACTGTCGCCTAGAGCGCTAGAGCGCTGTGCATTTACTCCCCTAAGATGCCCGCTATTCTGATTAGGCACCTCAGTCTCCTTCAGCATCAGCGCCTATCTCGGCTGGGTGAAGGGTGTCTGCGGGGTGAGCTGGGTGCAAGATACTGCAAGGTGAGCACGATTAAAATCCGGCGAAAAATTAAAGTAATCAAAGTATTTAACAGGTAAAATTACAACAGCATACAGTATGTCTCCCGGCTTTCCGCCTCAGGAGGACAGTCGAGTCTCGCGATGCCCCACGAGTCCCTGCCTTTATACTGTCGCCTAGAGCGCTGTGCATTTACTCCCTTAAGATGGCCGCTATTCTGATTCAGCGCCTCAGTCTCCTTCAGCCTCAGCGCCTATCTCGCTGGGTGAAGGGTGTCTGCGGGGTGAGCTGGGTGCAAGATACTGCAAGGTGAGCACGATTAAAATATGGCGAAAAATCAAAGTAATCAAAGTATTTAACAGGTAAAATTACAACAGCATACAGTATGTCTCCCGGCTTTCCGCCTCAGGAGGACAGTCAAGTCTTGTAATGCCCCACGAGTCCCTGCCTTTATACTGTCGCCTAGAGCACTAGAGCGCTGTGCATTTACTCCCCTAAGATGGCCGCTATTCTGATTCAGCGCCTCAGTCTCCTTCAGCCTCAGCGCCTATCTTGGCTGGGTGAAGGGTGTCTGCGGGGTGAGCTGGGTGCAAGATACTGCAAGGTGAGCACGATTAAAATCCGGCAAAAAATCAAAGTAATCAAAGTATTTAACAGGTAAAATTACAACAGCATACAGTATGTCTCCCGGCTTTCCGCCTCAGGAGGACAGTCGAGTCTCGCGATGCCCCACGAG
This sequence comes from Lissotriton helveticus, assembly GCF_964261635.1. Lineage (NCBI taxonomy): Eukaryota > Metazoa > Chordata > Amphibia > Caudata > Salamandridae > Lissotriton > Lissotriton helveticus. The sequence goes on along the minus strand of NC_136057.1, from coordinate 1,315,382,581 downwards.
TCCCTGCCTTTATACTGTCGCCTAGAGCGCTAGAGCGCTGTGCATTTACTCCCTTAAGATGGCCGCTATTCTGATTCAGCGCCTCAGTCTCCTTCAGCCTCAGCGCCTATCTCGCTGGGTGAAGGGTGTCTGCGGGGTGAGCTGGGTGCAAGATACTGCAAGGTGAGCACGATTAAAATCCGGCGAAAAATTAAAGTAATCAAAGTATTTAACAGGTAAAATTACAACAGCATACAGTATGTCTCCCGGCTTTCCGCCTCAGGAGGACAGTCGAGTCTCGCGATGCCCCACGAGTCCCTGCCTTTATACTGTCGCCTAGAGCGCTGTGCATTTACTCCCTTAAGATGGCCGCTATTCTGATTCAGCGCCTCAGTCTCCTTCAGCCTCAGCGCCTATCTCGCTGGGTGAAGGGTGTCTGCGGGGTGAGCTGGGTGCAAGATACTGCAAGGTGAGCACGATTAAAATATGGCGAAAAATCAAAGTAATCAAAGTATTTAACAGGTAAAATTACAACAGCATACAGTATGTCTCCCGGCTTTCCGCCTCAGGAGGACAGTCAAGTCTTGTAATGCCCCACGAGTCCCTGCCTTTATACTGTCGCCTAGAGCACTAGAGCGCTGTGCATTTACTCCCCTAAGATGGCCGCTATTCTGATTCAGCGCCTCAGTCTCCTTCAGCCTCAGCGCCTATCTTGGCTGGGTGAAGGGTGTCTGCGGGGTGAGCTGGGTGCAAGATACTGCAAGGTGAGCACGATTAAAATCCGGCAAAAAATCAAAGTAATCAAAGTATTTAACAGGTAAAATTACAACAGCATACAGTATGTCTCCCGGATTTCCGCCTCAGGAGGACAGTCGAGTCTGTCTGTCTGAATACTGAGCGAATGTGTATTGCCCAGTAGCCCCTAGTCGGGATGGTATGTGGCACATAAGATACAAACCCTGTGCTAGTAAAATGAGTTTGTAAAATGTTACCATGCCCAGCAAAAATGGTGTTTCCTTCAATGCACCATTTTTATTTGGCCTTTCGCCTCTAACTTCTCAAGTGCTGGTGCTGGCGTGTCTGTCTCCACTGCCAGATAGTTGCCTACCCAGGTCCCTGAGTGCACCCTGCCTCTCTTTTGGTGGTATGTAGCATTTCTGTTCTTGATTGGTATCTGCTCCCCTGTGTCTTTCTCCCTCATACTTTGTGTGCTTGCTTTGAGGGTATGTATGTCAATGCTCTTATTTTCTTCTTCTTTGTGTTATTTATTCAGCACGGTTGATGACTTGTGCCCATGCATGCTGAGTTCCATCTTTCTCCCACTATCGCTCTGGAGTACTCACACATTCTCCAGCTTGCTCTGTATATCTTTCACTTTCTTTCTCCCTCGCACGTTGTTGCTAGCTTGGCATCTCTCTCTCCTCCCCGTGCACTCTCATTTCCTCAAGCTTGCTCACCAGCTCTTCTTCCATTTTAATCTCTCATTCTTTCCCACACACATGCTCTGGTGACAAAAGTCTTTTCTACCTGCAGGTTCTCCTGGCGCTATCAGCTGGAGGCTTTCCACAGCAAGCACTGGGTGGTAGCCATGGACCTGCGAGGATATGGCGGCACAGATGCTCCCTCTGGACGTGACAACTACAAGCTGGACACCCTGGTGGCTGACATCAAAGATTTCCTTGAAGCTCTAGGTAATATGGCTTCAAAGAGGCAGCTCAGTTCCTGCTTTTAGTTAATAATTTATTGTATTTCATAGCACTTGTCAGTGTACTCGTACAAGCCTTCTTATATGGCATGTGTTTAGAAAGCCGGGATCCTTATATTTTTTAAGACTAAAGGCTTCGATTACAGAAGCATTATTCATACTATGCTGCCCTCTTCTGGTAGTTTACATGTTCACAGCGTGGCCAGAGGAGACTACTCAACTTCAATAGCTTCTAGTCTCAGACAACTTTTAATCAATATATTAGTCCCACCTGCAGGTGATTATGCACCAGATTTATTTGTATAATTTAGGCAACTTTTGGCAGTAGCATTTATTTTTTTAAATAATTTTTATTGGTATAACAGTAAAGTACCAAACTTAGCAGAAAAACATAAGATGGAACAGTAGTGTGATAAAACATTTATCATCAAAAGATATTATAGCAAGGAACAATCTGATACAGAGATAATGAGAAAAAGGGGTAAGGAAACCATCTTATGAATGAGAAAATGAGTAAGAATAGTTATGGGTACATATTAAAACAGGTGGTAATGGAATAACATTTTTAAAAGTAAGGAGTAAGAAGAAAGAAAAAATGGGGAGAAGAGAGAAGAAAACAAGAAAAGAAAAGGATAGAAGAGAAGAGGGGAAGGGGAAAGAATGTGATAAGTAATTAATGTATGGAAAGGTTGGAAGATAGGAAAGTAGTAAAGGGAATCCAGAGTAAGTCAGACTTGATTTTCTGAGATAATGTTGATGATGAGACAGTAGAGATTCTATGTTCATTGCAAATAAGGTTCCACCACTTTAACGTACAAATTTTAGAATTTCCTGTCCAACAAGTTAAAATAACTTTAAATGCTTGTGAAATGAAAAGGTCAAATAGTTTCAACTTTAGTGAGGAGTCCGAAAGATCATCGGACATGGGCCCAAGAAATACATTTTGAATTGATAAGGGGATATTACAATTAAATATCTTAGAGGATATAGACCAAGTGGATTTCCAAAATTTAAGAACATTGGGACAGTAATATATTAAATGTAACAATGAGCCATCCGAGGAGACACAAGACCAACAAAGGGGAGAATAAGAGGGATTAATCTTATGAATATGAACCGGAGTACAAACCGCTCTGTTGTAAAGAAAAAACAAAGATTGAGTAATGTTAGCAGCTTTTTAGGTAGTGAAAATTTTATGCCATAGTTTATTCCATCTGTTAGTGGAAAGGGATATAGAGAGGTCTTCTTCCCAAGCTAATTCTATAGTGGATTTTGATCTATCAGATATGGGACTAGACAAAAGCTTATATATAACAGAAGCTTTGGGAGTGGAGTCAGGTAGAATTGTGTTCAAAGGGGTCAGGGAAGTAAATGGAGTGGTGTCATCAGAAAATTTTTGGGATGACAAGAATGGCCGTAGGGCATTGGATATTTGTGAGTATTGGGGAAAGTAGGATAGCGGTAAATTGTAACGTTCTTGTAATGCAGTGAAGGGCATGACAGAGTTATGGGATACTAATTGATGAACATAAAAAATACCCTTTTCTTTCCAATGTTTGAAGTAGAATGATTTGTGTCAGAATTTTATGAATTTATTATACCAAATGGAAGAGACAAGAAAGACTATTGAGAAATGAAGGTACAATTGGACATAGAGCAGATGTCGGAAAAGGAAAATTCATGTAGTAAGGAGCGCTCAAAAGCAATCCATCTGGGTATCGGTGAGTCATGATCCTGCTTATTAAAAGCATAGAATTGTCTAAGTAAAAAAGCGGTATGATATAATTTAAAATTAGGAAATTAGGAAATCGTACACCTCCTTCAGTTTTTGGTTTAATTAATTTAGATAAGGCAATACGAGATGGTTTATTATTCCACAAGAATTTAATACAAAGAGAATCGAGTTGTATAAAATAGTAATTGGGAATTTTAAATGGTAACATAGAAAGTAAAAAAAGAATGAGGGGAACAATCATCATTTTGATGGTATCCAATCTACCCCACCAAGATAGAAAAAGAGGAGACCAAGAATTAAATGAAGTTTGAATCTTAAGTTTTAGTGCATTAAAATTGTGTGAAAGAGTGTGAGGGATATTAAAGGAAAACCATACACCCAGGTATTTAATTTTAGAGGGACACCACTTTAAGTTGGTGTCAGAAAACATGTATTGATAACAAGTGGAGTTTAAAGGTAAGAACTCAGTTTTGGAAAAATGTAGTTTATAGCCAGAAACTTTAGAGTATAAATCTATTTCTTGTTAAAAAAGGAGGCAGAGAGGTAGGAGGGTTAGAGAGATAGACCAAGATATCATCTGCATAGGCAGATAATTTGATTTCGTTGGATTTATGTTGAAAACCAGTTATTAAGGGGTTATGACGAATGCGTTCAAGGAAAGGTTCTAGACAAAGAAGAAATAAAAGAGGGGAAAGTGGACAACCTTGTCTAGTACCTCTATGTAAATTAAAATATGGGGACAAAAGACCATTGACAGAAATGGATGCCCGGGGTTCAAGATATAATAATTTAATAAGTGAAATAAATTTAGGACCGAAACCAAACCAATTAAGAGTTTTGAACATGAATGGCCAATCTACACGATTAAATGCTTTTTCTGCATCAAGGGATAATGCAGCTAGAGGATCAGGATACCTTTTCCCCAACGCAAGAACATTGGAAAACATCCTAGTGTTATCTGAGGTAAGTCAACCTCTAATAAAGCCGGATTGGTCAGGTTTGATTAGTAGGGGTATAACGTTATCCAATCTAGAAGCAAGAATTTTTGCAAAGATTTTACAATCATAATTGATTAATGATATTGGACGATAATTTTGGCAGAGGGTATGATCTTTGTCTGGTTTAGGGATGATTATAATAAGAGCATCTAAAAAGGATCCCTCAGGTTTTGATTTAGATATGAAGGAATTAAAAAGTTCAAGTAGAGGAGGAGCAAAGTAGAGGAGAAAGAAGAAATTAGTTCAATGGAAAAACCGTCCGGGCCAGGGGCCCTGGCCCTCCTCAAAGATTTAATGGCATCAAGGATCTCCTGAAGAGATATATCTGTTTCAAGGAGAGGCATAGCATCAGGCACAGATGGGGGAGAGGGAAGATCATCAAAAAAAGACTGAGTATCACATTCAGAAGGATGTGTATCATCCATATATAGAGAGTGATAATAGGATTGGAAAGCATTAACAATATCAGAATCAGAATGAAGTAATTTGTTAGTGATAGTGTTACGGAGAGGACCAATGGTTTTCTTTTCTGTTTTAATTTTTAAATAGTTGGCCAACATTTTACCTGCTTTAGTTTGACCCCCGTGATATTTGGATTTTACTTTAAGTAAAATATTGCAAGCATCCGTTGTAGCTAGTTTATTTAAATCTGACTTTGCCTTTATAAGGTCTCGGAGATGAGAAGGAGAATTAGATGTGAAGAAAGAGTGTTCGAGAGATTTAATATGTTTAAAAACAGAGAGATATTGGGAGTTCAGTAATTTCTTTTTTTTGGCCGTGTAGGCAATGGTGAAAGCTCTAAAGGATGCCTTAAAGGCATCCCAGTTGTTATGGACTGAAGTATCACTGGATTTATTAAATAGAAAAAACTCATTTATGAAAGAGGTAGCCTCAGACATGTAGGATTGGTCAGACAAAAGTGAGTTGTTGAATCTCCACCGGGCATGTTTAGAGTTGGTATGGGATAAATCAAATGACGAGGAGACAGGTCAGAAATAAAAATGGATCCAATTTCAGAAGATTGAACAGAGGGTAAAAGGGATTTTGAAACCAAAATATAATCAATAAGTGACATAGTATGATGAACATTTGAGAAAAATGTAAATTCATATTTATCAGGATTGCAGGTTTTTCATACATCAAAAAGTGGACGAGAGGCAATAGCAGATTGAAATGATTTATGAGATTTATCAGGTTTAAATTGGCATTTTGATTTTCTGTCGGAAAAAGGATCAAGCCAATTGTTAAAGTCTCCAGCAACGATAATATTGGGGTTGGTAATGGAAGATAATTTTAAGTTAATCATATTCCAAAAATCAGGGTCAGGTTTAACTGGTCCATATATGTTGAAGACAGTAATCCTTTTATTATGAACCTTGGCCTGAAGTATTGCCCATCGTCCACTTGTGTCATTTTCAGTAGACAAACCTTGAATTTGCAAAGATTTATGACATAGGATTGCAACCCCACCGTTGCGGTTGACCGCAGGTGAAAAAACAACCTGGCCCACCCACTGGCGTTTAAGCTTAAGAGACTCTACATCATTGCAGTGAGTTTCCTGCAAAAAAGCAATTTGACAATTCAACTTTAACAAGTGAGAGAGTACCTTCTGATGCTTGATAGGATGACCCAAACCACGGACGTTCCACGACACAATATTAAGCATCTATCACTTTAGAGACAAGAGTACAGGAACAATATTGAAACACTGCAGAGACAACAATAAAAGCCAAAAGACAACATTTGTCAATAACAAGGTAATACATTGGGATTATAAAGAACATGAGGAGATAAAGGAAGAAAATCCATATGGAGTTGTAAAGAGAGGAAGAAGAGTGAAAGTGATACATGGAAAATGAGGGAGAAGGATGAGATACAAGGGGACACATGATGATGACACATTGCAAAAATAACAATGAAGACAAAAAGACACCATTTGTCAATAATAGATAGCAACAAAATAGTAAACAGTATGAAGTGATAAAGGAGAGAAAGGGAAAAAAGGAAATAAAAAGGGGAAAACAGAAATAGGAAGGGTAGGAAATAACAAGAAAGAATGAGAAACAAGTAAGAAAGAAAAAGAAGAGACAGATCAAGAACCATAAGGTAGATCTGAGAGAAAAAGGGAGTAAGAAGAGAAACAGGCATGTAAGCATCCAAAAACAAGAAGCAACATCGGAGAGAATAGAAGGAAATATATTAAGAACATTTCGAACCACGTAACCAAAATTTAGAGAACATAACTAGAGAACCAAATTAGTAACCTAAAAAGTAGTAATCGCATTGAAATAACATGAGAACAGTGTAAATTAGATATTTGTGTCCATAGATGATCTGGTAATAGATTGCAGGAACAATTTTAATTTGTTCGGATTTACAAAAGAGCGTGAAACACCCTAGTGAGTAACTTTGCAGAGGCAGGAATGTAGTATACCATAGCGAATATTCAGAGATCTCATTTGAGGACGTAGTGCCAGAAATTCCTTGCGTCGAGCATTGGTCGCGTTAGAAACATCTTGGAAAATAAAGATGTTATGACCAGACCAAACAAGACGACGTTTCTCTCTAGCACATTTCAGTACTCGCATTAGGTCAGTAAATTCTAGGAAGAGCAATATGATACCTTGTGGTCTGGTGGAATGAGGTTGAAGGCGACCAAGCCGATGTGCTCTTTGAATGTTTAGAGGTGCAGAAGACTGAAGGTTTAAGAGTTCAGGTAAAAATTTCTTCAGGAAGGAAAGGAGGTCAGGGCCCTCAATATTTTCCGGCAGACCATAAATGCGTAAGTTGTTCCTTCTGTTGCGATTTTCAAGGTCCTCGGTATGAAGCTTAAGCTTTTGGATTTCTTGTTCCAACATAGGAATCTTGGTCGTCAAGTCTTGAATGTGGCCCACATGTTGTTCCATTTCGGTGATCTTACTTTCCATGCTGATTCATCTATCTTCAATCAACTGCAGTTTCTCGTTTGTAGCACTCATGAAGGGTTTGAGTGCACGTAATTCATCCAGAATTGTATCCAGGACCGGATTTGAGGATGACTGAATCGGAGAAGGCGGATCATTCTTGACTCTTTTTGGTTTGGTGCCAGAAGAGGAAGCCTTAGAGAGGCTAAATGATTCCGTAGACATTTTTAAAATGTGTGTCTGAGGTTGAAGAGGCTTTTTAGTAGGAAAAAGTCTGCCCATAAAAAATGGTTTGATGTGATGTGATGTGATGTGAAAGGCATTTGTAAAGCGCAGCATACACTGTACAGTTTCTTGGTGCTAAGGCAAAAGGACAGAGGACACCTAACTGGACAGTGAGAGGGAAAAGAAAAGGACAGGAGCAGGGTGGGGACGAAGAGGGGTAAGAGGGATCGGAAAAGAGGAGGGTATTGGGATTTTAATTGTACGCAGAGCGAAAAAGGTGAGTCTTGAGGAGGGATCTGAAGCGGGTGTAGAGCGAGGCTGACCTTATGTCCAGAGGAAGGGCGTTCCAGAGAGATGGAGCTAGAAACGAGAATCTTAGGCCGCCCCATTTCTTACGCTTGACTCTGGGGACTTTAAGAAGAGCTAAGTGAGCCGAGCGCAGGTTGCGGAAAGGGACATACGGGTGGATGAGAGAGGAGATGAACGTAGGGCCTAGGCCGGCTAGAGATTTAAAGACAAGGCAACCCAACTTAAATTTGCAGCGTTCAGAGACAGGAAGCCAATGCAGGGATTTTAGCAGAGGGCTGATGTGGTGGTGCCTCGGTTGGTGGAAAATGAGGCGAGCCGTCTGGTTCTGAACAAGCTGCAAGCGCTTAAGCTGGTAGTCGGGGATGCCTACGTACAGGGAGTTGGCGTAGTCAATTCTGGAGATGACTAACGCCAAAAGGGCCAAGGTAAGGGCTTCGGTAGTGAGAAAATGCGCGATTTTCCGGATTTTGCATAGTTGGAAGAAGCAAGAAGAGACAGTGGCATTTATCTGGGGTTTCATCGAGAGGTCTTTACTGATAATGACCCCCAGACTTTTGGCCGAGTCAGTTGGGCGAAGGGGAAGGCCCAAGCTAGCGGGCCAGAAGTTGGAGTTCCAAGGATTGGAAGGACCTCCGACAAGAACCAATTCAGTCTTGTCGGGGTTGAGTTTCAGGTGATTTGCCCTCATCCAGTTGCTGATGTGGCAGAGGGTGGCTTGGAAGTCGGAGACTGACTGGTCCGAGGAGTTGATGTTAAAGACTAACTGGATGTTGTCCGCGTAATTAAATGCGGAGACATTTTTATGTCGGAGAGAACTGATCAGAGGGGTGAGGTATAGGTTGAAAAGGAGTGGGGAAAAAGAAGATCCCTGTGGCACGCCGCAAGTCAACCCAACCCTGTCCGCAGAGAACTGGGATAGCCGGACCGCTTGTTGGCGGCTGGTAAGGAACGAACGGACCCAGTCAAGGGCAGTACCCCCTATCCCAGCCTGCCTGACACGGTCGACTGAGATGACGTGGTCGACCGTGTCAAAGGCTGCCGACAGGTCCAGGAGCACTAGAGCCTGACTGGTGTTGGAGTCAGCTCCCCTGCGCAGTTCTTCCATGACAGAGAGTATGACCATCTCTGTAGAGTGGGCGGGTCTGAACCCGGCCTGTTGGGAGTCAAGAAAATTAGACTGCTCAACAAACGAGCTCAGGGTGTTAGTGACATGGGTCTCGAGCACCTTACCGAGGTAAGGGAGGAGGGAGATGGGGCGGAAGTTGCTCATGATCGTGGGATCAGCTGTCGTTTTTTTTAAGATAGGTACTACCTTGGCTGTCTTGTAAGTGCTAGGAACTAGGCCGGAAGTGAGGGAGTTGTTCAGGAGTGTCAAGGGGGGAGCAGGGCATGCAGTAAAGGCCTCCCGTAGGATCTTGGGGGACAGCAATCGGTAGGAGATCCTGAGGTGACTTTGCTGAGGAGGGCGGGGAAGTCTGCCTCCGAAATGAGGGGAATCTGGGTAAGAGAATGAGGGTTAGGAGGGTCAGCGTGGAGGTTGGTAGGGGGCCCAGTGGAGTCGGGTAGGGGCGGCATCGAGATGCTGTTTTTAATTTTGGGATCTTCTCAACAAAAAAATGGTTGAGAGAGTCGCAAAAAAATGGTTGAGAGAGTCGCAAAGCCCCTGGGAAGGGAGGGGTTTGATGGAGACCCTATCGGGGTGAGATAGCTCCTCCACAATCGAAAAGATGTTTTTAGTTTTGTTAGCTGACTCCACTATTTTGTTAGAAAAGTACGTAGTTTTGACTAGCGCAATGGAGGATTTATACCCTTTGAGTAGGGTTAAAAACTCAAGCCTAGCTTCGGGGGTATAGCTTTTGCGCCAACGGCGCTGGGCTTGTCTGAGTCCGAGTTTTAAAACTTTAAGGTCCTCGGAGAACCATTTCTGAGCGTCGTCAGGGTGTCTGATTTTAACCCGTTTGAGGGGGGCAACCACGTCGCTGGCAGACTCAAGCCAGTGGCTTAAGTTTGAGGCTTGAGTGTCTATTGAGACGGATTCGGGGGGGAGAGAGGTACTCCCCCCGAATGGTGTAATGAAGGAATTGTAAGAGAGAAGCACACTGCAAATGTATATATGCTAATACCTCAAAAACATACACAGAAGAAATTAGTGGTATAAATAATCCCACTACATTTTATGTTATTGAGAGATATGAAGAGTGTGTAGCAGTAAATGCAGTCACTAAAAAGCTAATTCTGAAAGAAGTTGCGCAGTAAGTACCAAAAAGATACAAATTCCATTGACGTGCTTAATACAATAAACTAGAGCATTATAATGTGGTATTAATGTGGGATCTGTAGGATGAAGGAAAGTTGCAGTCCTGAAGAGAGCCCAAAAAAGAAGAAAGAAAAAAACACAAAGTCACGTGGATTCTGTGGAGGAAATGCAGCGTGAGCTTCAAAATACATAAGATGACACCCGCTCGGTACGTCAAAGAGAGTTGCGCAATGTGCTGAACTATGATAAAAGCAGGAATAATTTCAGCCCTGCTCGCTCAAGAGATTGCCACAGTGAAGAATCGTTGGAGACCAGCTTTGAGTGCACTGGGCAAGGTCTCAAATTGGGCGAAACTTTAATTCTTCGCTCAGCGGACTGCCAGAGCTCAGCAAGATGCCGCCATCTTGTCGGAAGAGTAGGCTACGTCCCTCACATTGCATTTTTTATTTAAACTGGTACTTTCTGGTATCGCACTGGCGCAAGGCTTTCTCTGTGCCCTGTGATCTCTTGGGGCCTAGAGTGCGCAATTTCACATTGAAATCCCAAACCTGACAGTCGCAAACAAAAAGTAAACCGAGACAGAAATGAGATCTTACTTTCTGTAACAAATAGATCCAGGCAATAATTGTACTGTTGAAGACAAGTCAGAGTTTGTTGAAAATGCCATTTGTTAAAATATTGTAGTACCACAATGCTTTGTAAGTCCACTGGAGGGCAGACAAAGACCATTTTGGGACCTTTCACATATAGCACAAAACAACATTGACTTTAATTTCAAAGGACATCGTGACTCACTTTTCTTGCCCTGCACGTTTGTGAAAAATGCATTATATCATGAAAATAAAAGCTTCACGAAGACTGCTCTTAATATCATGAAATAAAAGCTCCAAAAAGTCTGCTCGGGTTTGCAAACGGTTCAAGATGCCGAGCATATGCACTACCAATGTCAGGTATTTCAGGTGGAAGATATAGAGTGCGAGCGCCGGGCCCGGAATGCATACAATGGCGGCCTCTCGGTACCTGAAGGAAAGTTGCGCATTATGCTGAATGCGATAAAAAAAAAAAACGGGTATAATTACAGCTTCTCTGACTCAGGAGACTGCCACAATGAAGAGACGTTGGAGACCTGCTTTGAGTGCGCTGGGCATTGTCTCAATGTGGGCGAAATTTAAATACTAAGCTCCGTGGACGGACGGAGCTCAGCAGGATGCCGCCATCTTATCGGATGCGTAAGCCACGCCCCGGCAGTAGCATTTATAAATCGGTATTAACGCAATATTTGAATAGTTTGCACTTCCTCTATGTTGTAATAAGTATTTCTTTTCTTTACTAACTAATATTGAGATTCATTTTGTTTGCTAGGGTTGCTCACAGATGTCACTCTGTAGGGATAGGAGTCCTAGGAAGGCTTTGGAAACATGTGTGTCTTAGCTCTGTTAGTTTTTTTCTAGCCTGAGAGGAAGACTGGCCAGGATGGATGGGCTGTATTCGGTTTGAGCCATGTCAGTGTCTTGGGTGAGAGCAAAGCTACTTTTTAATGCTCATGGGTACCCATGTGCTGACGTGACCACTGTGATAATCCCTGGGCAACGTGGTACCAGCCTGTTCAGGCAAAACGATACCCATGACCAACTGCTGACCCCCCAAGTGCAATACTTAGGGCCTGAATTACAGGGGGTCTGTCCTTTCAAGCCAAGTGATGAAACAAGCTGGGCCAAGAGCAGACTGTGCAATGACTGCGTGTAAGGACTGCTGTAGAATGGCTGTCGTACCCATGGCAACTAATGCAGTGGGGAACAGAGGGTCAGCCAGAAAGTTACGCGAAGGGGTATGATGGTCCATCTGTGGCACAGTTAAAGTCAGTGCTCGGTGTGGGCGGGATCGGCAGGGCACTGCGTGCCCCTACTTCTTTAAACTAGTGGAATCCGTTCCCCTACTTTTTATTCTTAAGAATGCGTCCCAGGACGGCAGGCTCAGCACTCGTGGACGTTCGAGGGTTGGCAGAGAAGGATAAGGACTCTGTCTTTTCCTTCTTGACCAGAGCAGACAAGTGCACTATTCCTGCTCTGCTGCTGGCAGCTGCCCCCCACCTCTTTCTTCCTCTTAATCCCGTTCTTTCTGTCTTGCTCCTCACTTGCTGAAAACAGTGACTTTTAGAATCTCTTCTTACCCACTTTTTCCTCTACTTTCGTGTATTTGTTCCTCTGTGAAATTGATCCAAAATCAGAAAACACTTTTACTTGAAATGTCGTTCTATTATAAAGTGCAGCCTCGGTAGGAAGAGAAATAAAAGGTTTAATATATGAAAAATAAATAAATAAAGAAAGACAGAGTGGTTGCAAAGTGGCCATAACTGCATTGTTTTTCCCGGGTGGGGATGTACACCATTCTTGGAGGTACTCCAATACCTGGTTGATGAGTGGATTGGACAACAGAATGTGTTCTGCGGCTCTGTGTTCAGGGATGCGGTCTTTTCTTACCATACTGCTTACGTTTTGTAAGGATATAAACAATGGACATTGAAATGGGTCCATTCCGGGCACTGTAGTCATGTCCTTAACTTTTCATGCAAAAGTACTCACTGATTTCTGAATGAGTGTAAAACCTTTAAGGCAACCATGTTGTTTGTTGTTCCTTCTTAAATTTCCCATACTGTACCTAATTTTGCAATCCCTGTGAGTATTTGCTTTTTCCAGGAATTTGTACTTTTTTTTTTTTGCAGGCAGCATATTACTCTTGTCAAGTGCATAATTTGAATTGAGTGGCATAAAGGTTTTTATAGCGGGCACAATTCGGTTGTAGCTGTGCTGAAGGCAGTGTGAGTTTCTCTCAGTGGGGCAATAATGTGTTCAGTGTGGGAGAGGATGTTGTACTATGGCCAGAGCTGCCGAATTTGGGAACTGGGGAACCAGGTTCAACCTTCATGACCAGTCCATCAGACCACTCTCCTGAGGGAGCACATTCCCATGCTAGATCTTAGAAGGCCTTGCTAGGCCTTAAAAGACCTGGTGACTTAACACCAGCAGGTGGATCCGAGCCCCTAGCGGTGGCAAGTGTGGGTTAACCTTAAAAGCCTGTTCACCATAATCCATACTAAAGGTAACCACGAGTCTTGGGGGCAGGACTACATAGCAGCACAACCCAGAGCGGCAGTGACTCTGTCACTGAGGTCACAGGACCATTGAGGCCAGTCCGCCCAACCCTTTGGTACCTCCATTGGCCTTGTTTCAGCAGTAGTAGTGTAACTCACCAGGGATCGGCAATGCAGCATTTGCACACACACCAAACTAAGTTTGCAAAATTCAAGGTCTCTCTGCTTCAAACACATGCACTTTTACATGTTCTACCTGCTTTGGGGGCATTGGAATTATGCAGCAATGGAGGATAAAATTATGCCACAGTGTTGACTAAATTATGCAGCATAAAAAAGGCTGCAGCATAATGCGGTATATTTTCTGATATTTTATTATTCTGATATTTTTACACATACTGTCTCTACAAACATTTTGCCTTATTAGTACCAGTTTAACATAGAAATGCAGCAGTGAGTAGTGTCCAGTGAACCTTTCCAAATGCCAGCAATACAAGTCACATTTTTTAGCAGCTTTTGATCCATTTGAGCTGTAAACAATTTATTAGTTAAAATCTTCAGATTATGCAGCAGTTGATGTATTATGTGGCAAATGTGGCAGAGCCATTATTATGTGAAAAACATTTGCAAATTAGGATATTTTGCCGTTCATGTTTGAACTGCTCTTGTGGAAAAAGGGAGAAGTGCTGATGACAGAAACTCCTTGGCTCATATACAAATGGCTTGTGATTCCACTTTTAAGGGTATTTGGGACATTCTGTGATTGGGAACATATCCCACTTTGTGAATGTTAACTCATGTTTAACCTTAAATAAACATGTGTATCCATTGGTTGGATTAAATGACACAGTGAGCTGTAACTGGTTAGTGAAATGCCAAACAAATACTAAAAATTGGGATGTTTTGCTCTTTCAGGCCACGCCTCTGACTCCGCCCACTGACCCAATTCTCGGGTTATTCCCACCCTCTGTTTCTCCGCCCACAGTTCCCCTACTTTTTTTTCCCCACTTTGACCACTGGTTAAAGGACCTTAGTTTCCAATATTAATATTTAGTCCTTTGACCTCATTTTTTGTAAGGCATCTTACATATTTTGATTTCTAGTTGTAGCTGTTCTTTCGTATTCTGTAATAATTCCAATATTGGACTTAAGAAGTACAATAGTCTTCGTTCGAGTTTGAGGCCACCACTGGTGTCTTTGATGCAGTCCTAATCCTTTTCCCAGTCTGTTGGTAATATGTACTTTCCATGTTCCGGTTGCCAAAATCTGAATTTTATATTCATGACAATGTATGTCTGTCGCCTTTTAAGAGTTGCAGTTATGATTTAATTTACCCTGCGTTGCTAATGTTTAGTTGGTTTTATTAAGTGGAGAACTGCAGTGTGACAATTCTGCCTGCTCTCTTCGACAGGTCCTGCATCTTGATCCTTCCCATTTTGGCCTCTCCCTTCCATGAAGGATGATCATCAGTTCTCTAATATGGACATTGTGAATGAACTTAATAGCCCTTTTCGATGTTTTTTTCACTAATTCAAAGGCTTATATTCGCATCACACAGGGATCTGAAGCCTCACGGTCTTGTGATGCAACCTCAGGCTCCTTACGCACATTGTTGATCATAAGTGGTGCATCTTCAGCACGAGGGGGAACCTCTACTTCTCTCGTCATCTTGCAGAGCTCTTCCATTCTTGTTAAGCCTGTTCTTTCTCTGCTCTCCACAGGCTACAGCCAGTGTGTCCTTGTCGGCCATGACTGGGGTGGAATCCTGTCTTGGATGTTTGCTGTGTACCACCCTGCAATGGTGTCTAAACTCATCGTGATGAACGCACCGCATCTGCCCGCGTTACAAGGTACAGTTTGAACCAATCAAGAAGCTGATCATAAACAAACAATCCTCTGCTAGGCTTTTATTTTTCAGAGGTCTTTTGGTATTTGATGTAGTACAGATGCAGCTACAATCAACAACTTCACAGAGAGCTTTTTAGCTGTAGCAGGAGCATCCTGAGCATGAAATGACACAATGTACTCTTAACAGTGCTGCGAGTGGGGCATCCAGTGAAAACCGGATTACATTAGGTGTTGTACCAGAATATTGTCTTACATAAATAAAGTGCTTAATTTGTGCCAGAGGCTTCCGGTGCTCGGCACCAGCACTTAATTGTTAACACCGGCACTTGTGACAGTTTACCATATGGTGGGGATGTTTCAGTTATTGAGAGACCACCAGAACAACAGTTGTTCATTAATTCAATATACATTAAAAACGACCAATACCTACCTCCGAAGCACTTCCTATAGCTTTGTACGCCTGGTGTTGTCTGAATTATCACACTTATAGGATTGTGATGGTTAGTAGTTGTGCACGTACTGTTGTTGGCATCGTTGGCATGGGCAATGGGTGATGCAATCTGCAAAGGCTCCTGACGAGGGCTCTGGCACTTATGTTTTTGCAAATTAAGCACTGCATCATATTCTAAATCTAACTTACAAAAACATCCCCCCATATAAGTTAGTAACAGAAAAGGTACACTCAAACGGGCGATGATTCTGTAAATTATATTTGTTGGGTAATCCATTTTTTTTGTATACAATCACAATCCATAAACTGAACAGCAACCTGAGGCACCAGCTGGCCCATACCGAGTATAACATTTCCGTATAAAAACTTCAGTACAAAATATTAAGAAGCATTCAGCATGTTTAGACCCGAACCGTAGCATTCCCACCATTTATCCTAAATTTTGGTATGTTTCTGTGGACAGCCCCTCGCCGCATATATGGGAGCTGCCTGTTGTGTTCACTAATCTACTCCCCTGCGCCACATAGTAAATGTGGGTGGAGGCGGGTGGTTCCATAATTGAGCTATGTCCCCTTTTGCCACCAAGGTGGCCACACCCACCATCCTCCTTTCTGCTCTGGTGTTGCCAAGGTGTTCCATGATTCCCAATAAAGCACGCTTTGGTGTCAAGGTAATATGGTTTTCCAGTAGTCTGGACAGAGTGTCACAGAGCACCCTCCAATATTTAGTAATGAGGGGACACAGCCGCGTCATATGGCAGAAATCTGCTCCGGTCTAGTTACAGTATGGGCAGGCCGAGGTCGCCATCCACCCCACCAGCCAGAGGCGCGGTGTGAAGATTGAAGTTGGATCATCTGGGGGCAGAGGAAATTGCTAATTCGCGAGAGGCCTGCAGGCCTGGCACCAATCTGTATCTTCAAGGGAGCCCATCCAATCATCCCATTTGTGTCGAAGGGGACCTAGGGGATCGGGCGTTAAGTGCCAAGGTTCGGTATAGTTGCAAGACTCCTCCACTTCCAATAGGCCCCATAAGGAGCTTGGCCTCTAAAGAGTTATATCCGGATAAAACCACCAAATCTGTTTGTATTCCGCTAGGGTGTGTCGGAGCTGGAGGTATTTATGGAACTGCATTTTAGAGAAGTGAAACTGGATCTGTAACTCCTGGAAGAAGCTTAGGCCACCTCCGTGCCACACCTCCCCAAGAGTGAGAAGTCCTGATCTAGTTCTATTTGGTGAACCCTTCCATTTGTCTGGTGTGGTAGAGAAGGTGCCTGTGCCACAGGAGAGTATGGTAGGTCAGTCTACCCGACCATCCCGTGAAGCGCAGTGTTGCTCTCCAGGTTAGACACACCAGTTGAGTAGTGTCAGGAAGGTCTTGGGGGATTGAGTCCCCATATAACAGTCCCATCACTCGGTCTAGTCCTAAAACAGAGAGTTCTGTGTGGTATGCTGCATGACTTCAGCCCCTAACATCCAGTCATTAATCACTAGGAGGTGGACAGCTTGGTAGTATAAGTGTATGTCCGCCATTCCCATCCCTCCTTCGTATGACGAGAGTCTGCATTTAACCATGGCCATGTGAGCTGTTTTTTTCGCCCATAAAAAGGAGCAGATGTCCACGGTCAGGTTTATGAACAAAGTGTTAAGGATTTTCATTGGGAAGTTTTGGAGGGTGTATAGCAATCGGGGAAGGATGTTAATTTTAATAGGGCAACCATCCGAGTATATTAAGCGGCAGAGAATCCCAACATTTGAGGTCGTTTTCATTTAAGTATCTAATAGGCTGAGACTTGGGTTTCACGTAAGCTCAGGCTCGAGACCTATCATGACTCCACAGCATTTAAAGCTGAGGCAATGGATCGGTATGCCATCCTGCCAGGAGAGCGAAGCTATGTTTCAATGTATTGGAAACAGCAGGGATTGTGTTTTATTGAGCCGGAGCCCTGATGCTTCTTCACTAAAGGCTAGTAGTTGCAGTCAGTGGGGACCCTGAAGGCAGGGTTTCGTTAAAAACAGCAGGACATCATCAGCGAATCGGGTGATTTTATCCTCAAAACTGTCACCCCTCCCCCCCCCCCCACCCTTCCCAACCTATGATCTGGGCATCGCAGGGGATCAATCTAGCTAGTGGTTCAATGGTGATCAGTGATGTCATTTGAGATGTCATCAGTGATGTCACTGACCATGTCATGAACGATGTAATATGTGACATCATCAGCAGTGGATTGCGGGTGGACGAGTTATAGTTAGTACAACTAACTATAACGGAGGAATTTCAATGGTTTTGTACGAGTGAAACGTCCAGCTAACTATAACACCCCTAAAACCTATGGTTTTTCAGTGAATTTTAAAGGTTTTTTAAATGCCAATTCCTAGCTATAACATGTCTGAAACCTATGTTTGTTTCAGGGAATTTCAAAGGTTTTTTAAATGCTAATTCCTAACTATAACATGTCTGAAACCTATGGTTTTTTCAGTAAATTTCAAAGGTTTTGTAAATGCTAATTCCTAACTATAACATTTCTGAAACCTATGTTTTTTTCAGTGAAGTTCAAAGGTTTTGTAAATGTCAATTTTTAATTGTATCAATTGTTATATTTATTTCTTCATATTGTTTTACTATATTCTTTTATCAATTTTTTTAGATATCTTATTTTTCAAATTACATTAGACATATTTAATAAAAATGTATAAAAAAAATAAATATATTTTTCTTTATTTATGTTCTTTTAAATATATTTATATATTTTTTTATTCATTTTTTTGCCATTCTTTTTGGAGTCGCGCAATCAAAGCGCACCCTTCTCATTCACTGCGCGGAACATGTCGGCCATTTTAGGATTGTTCTGTAGGATCCTCGTACGGTGTGCGACGAATACGACTTTCCCAACGCGGACGCTATGCGACTTGTACGCGACTCATAGCGCATACTCGACATGTACGCATTACATGACACGACGGTTGTTTGTGACGTCATAGGTGCACGACTCCCGCGAAATTTTTTAATGTTCAAAAATGTATATAAATATTTAATATAAATATTAAGACAATACATTATCTGAACTAATAATAAAAATAATATTCTTTAACTTTCAATAAAGTTACATTACTTATAAATGCAATTTCGCGAAGTCGCGCTGGGTGCGAATTGGGTGCGAGCTGCGTGCCTGCAACCTACGCGCACCCTACGCGCACCCCATGTGACCAGAAAGAAAGAGATTTGATTGGTTCATATCACTTCCTATTCTAGGTATTGAAGGACCCCACCCATTCAAATCACACTTCTTAGACCTTCCTTGGGGGGAGAAGACCTTGTAGGAGAGTAGGGTCTGCTTTCCTATGGTCACCCCACTTTTTTGCTTTTTGCTTCACTGGTTTTCGACTTAGATGTGGCTGTGGGCTTGCTAATCAGACCCACAGCCCTGCTGTTCTCTCTCTAAATTCACACCATGTACTTTAGGATCATCACCAATTGGGAATTGGGTCACTCTTGTGAGTCCCTGTACAGTGTACCATAGGTACCCAGGGCATAGGTGCACCCAAGGCCTACCAGGGGCTGCAGCATATCTTTTGCCACCCCTGGCTGGCCATCCAAACTGACACAACTGGCTGATCACTCAGCTGGGGCTAGGTCGTGTAATCACCCCTTGCTTAGATATAGTATACCTATATCTAACCTTATATCTAGACACATATACACCTATAAGTCACTCCTATGGCAGACCTTAACAATCCTGAGGGCAGAGTGCTTGGTTGTATGTGAGATGGTGCTCTAGCAGGAGCTGAGCCTGTCTGCAGCTTTCGGAACCATGTCCTTATAGCTGTTCTAGGATATAGCCATACCATATACTCTTAAGTGCATTATAATCCTTGCGGTTAAATGCTAACTCTGGTTTGGCTTTAACAAAACATGTCGTGTAAGGTGTCATACGCTTTGGAATACTACCCCCTCGCTAGTTCTGGCGACGGGGGTAGCATTCCACCCTTCTAGAGGGAGAAGACATGTTGTTCCTGTTAATCCCGGTTAAAGTTAACCAGAGCCTCAGCATCACAAAATGGATGCTGCTGCCACAGACACAAGTCTGAACTACTGCTGCTGGGAGTCCTTCCAGCGAGAGAGGCTTGGACAAAAGGTTTCCTATCTTGGGAGGTGCTAGCACCACCCCAGACAGGCCATAGTGTATTGGGGCAGGGAGGGCTGAATGAAATGAGACACTGCCTGGGGCACACAAGGTGTCCCATGCATAGTCCAGTTCAAACCGGCACTCCAGCCCCAGCTCTGCCGCGAAACTGGACAAAGGGAAAGTGGGGTAACCACCCCCTTCCCTGGTCCCACCCATAGGAGGGACCTAGCAGGTAATCCAGCCCCTAAATGTGGTATATAGGTAGGAGCTGAGTCCCAAGACTTTAGATTTATCCTGACTGAAACTCTGATATGAAACTCTGGACCTTCGAAGATCTACTTTGCAAGAAGAAAACTGAAGAATCTCCTTTGTGGTCAAGGAGTGACCACCCTGCACAAGCAGGCACCATCAAGCGATCAACGGTTTGCTTTGTCGACGCTCCCGCCGGAGCCCGAGCACAGAGCCTGACAAGACCCGGACTTCCAGACTTCCAACAGCCCGATCCACAGTCACAGCAGAGCTGAGACCCGTGGAGGCGACGAGAGACGTGGGACCGGCCATCTTGGAAAGCCAGCGAATTGCTTTCCGTGCAACTTCAGAGGCACCTTCGAAGTTGTGCATTGGGGATTGAGAAGCCCCAGCCCCGAGCACCAACTGCACCGAAGATCAGCCCTCCACACTCCACGAGTTCTGCGTGGGGCCCTTCTGCATTTTCCTGCTCAACGCGTCTGTCCGGTCACTTGCCCGTTGGCTAGTGGCCTCTGTGACGACGAAACCTTTGATTTTCAACGCTGGTCTGGTTGCTCCAGACTGGCCTCTGCTCCCCTGAAAAGGAGCAGCCCATCAGACCTTGCTGGTCGGATTAAGAAGCCATCTTCCTTTTCTGCGTGGGTTGCCTTTGCCAAGGCTTGTTGACTCTAATCCGGAAGCCGACACCGCCGACAGCGAGAGCTTTCATGGGACAGTCCGTATCCAGCGCCTGGTCGTCGTCGACACCTCCTGGTCCACGTGGCTGCAGAGACAAGCTTCACGACATCACCTGATTGCTTCGCGACATCGTCTGATTCCTTCCTGGTTCCATCCTGGTCACTGGCTAGTGACCCAGACTCTGTCCCCTCTGCTTTCAGGTACTCTTCATCCTCGATCCGCCCTTGGATCCAACCGGACACTCCTCTCCTGGTCGCCTGCAGCATCTTTCTCCAAGGCTCCATAGGAATCAGCGACAAAACCCGACACACTTTGACACCTATGCACCCGCTTCCTGTGAGTGAGGTAACGCGAGTATTTCGGTACTCCTGTGGGTATTGACTATACTAGTGTCCTAGTTTCAAGTAGCTTTTCCCTACTCCATCCGGAAGTGTCCTAAAAGAACTAGTTTCCAATTCTTTAGTTCCCATTCTAACTCTATAGTAACTTGCGTGCGTGTAAAGACACTGCACGCGCATCCCGTGGGCCTCCTGCTCCTCATCCTTTGGTAGTACAGCGTAGCCCCAGCGATTCTCCAGGCCCTAGACCTTTCCTTTGTTGGTGACGTGGTTCTTATACCACTATTTTAGTATATGGTTCGAAGTGCCCCTAGGGCATTACTGTATTTTGTGCAACTTATTGTATTTTAATTAAGTATCTTGTGATGTGCTGGTGCCTCTGACCTCATATAGAGTTCAGAGGATTGTGTTAGAAATAAATACATATATATATGTTGATATACAACCTGTGTGGTGTCCTTTCATTTGGTATTAAAGGGATTGCATATGGTAAAACAGCTGGCTTCACATGCCCTCTTGAGTTTAGCCTAAGACTGCTTTGTCCATGCTACCACTAGGATAGCTGGTCTATAAGGTTGACTTTACAACCATCACCATAAGGGTTGTTTGGACTGATACAGGGTGCCCACTAGAATAGTGGACATCACATATCAGGCCAACTTCTCACAGAACTCTCCTAAGAAGACCTTCTATTTTTTGGAGATTGTAGACCTGGTTGTGCTCTAACTATCAAGAATGGCTTCACAACAAGAATCTTCAGATTCTGAACACTCTCATGAAGAAGAATTTGTTCCAGAACCACCACGTCCCAAAAAGTATGAATCGATTGTCTGGAAATGTTTTACTTATCCAGAGGGACTTAAAAAATTCAATACCACGAAGGTAACATGCAAAATTTGCAAGTCAGTTCTATCTCGTGGAGACCCCATCAAGAAATATTCTTGTGGAACTGCAAGCATGCTTAAACATCTGCAATGCATGCATCCAGTAAATCTTGCAAGAGAGGAATGCAGAAGACTGCAGCAGAGTGTACCACCAGCACCGCAAGCGCCAAGCACTTCGGGGGCGTCAAGTTCAACATCCAATTTGGACATACGGCCTCAACTGGCTAACGCAAAAATACATTACGTGAAATGCAATAGATTGCTGTGCTACGGGGAGCAATCTGTTGATTTAGTTTGCAGGGCACTGGATAACCATCACTGTTAGTTTTTCATTTTTGCCTTAAAGTTCATTGTTTTGTTCATCTCGTTGAGTTTTTCATTTTACTAAAAACAAAAAAATCAAAAAATTGTTCAAAAAATCCCCCAAAATTATAAAACAACAAAAAGAAAGAAAAAAGTTATTTTCAGAACTAACTACTCTGGTTAAAAAAAGAGCTAAACTTGTATGCTAGTGTGTGAAAGTTTACATGAATGTATGTGTAGTGCATAATTGACTGAAAGAAAGCATTTGTGGTGTATGGTGAATGGATAATTGCAGAATTATAAGGAAATGCTGCAGCATGACACTGTAAAGTGTTTGGCTTCAGCGTGCTGTGGTACTTCCGAAGCACAGGGTTCTAACATATGTACATAAATATGTTGCAAGTCTGTGCTTCCCTCTCCATAGCTGCTTAACACCTTCAATGCTACAGCAATTCCCCCCTGGTGCTGAACTCTGCAGATCCCCATTGAGCATGACGAGCTCAGCTCGTCATGAGCACACGAGCAGTGTACTGCATGACGAGCTGAGCTCGTCATGAGCATGGAAGGGGTTAAATTGCAGCCATGTGGTGACACAGGCCCCCTTGCAGCATGGTGCAAGGATGTCTGTGTTGTGCAGAGATTGTTTTTGTGCAGGAAGGGGCACCTTCCTGCACAAAAACAATCAGTAAAGGCATTTTTCTCCTTCAATATATGGTGTGCATTGTAGCATATATTGAAAGATAAAAAATGAGGAGAAGTGAAAACAATTCTTGTGCCTTGCTACACACACATGTCCAGATTTATGATTTTTGATAAAACTGGAGATGTGTTTTCTTCTATGAGTGTTCTGTGCAAACA
This sequence comes from Lissotriton helveticus, assembly GCF_964261635.1. Classification (NCBI taxonomy): domain Eukaryota; kingdom Metazoa; phylum Chordata; class Amphibia; order Caudata; family Salamandridae; genus Lissotriton; species Lissotriton helveticus. The sequence goes on along the minus strand of NC_136057.1, from coordinate 1,315,359,646 downwards.
CGCACAGCAACACCTATAGAAGACCTTTTCAACGCAAAGTGATGTGTATGATGAGAGTGTATTTACCTGAAAAACAAAAGGTATACAGAGTGCCTTTTCCTCTTTTTGTAAATATGAAAGAGAGTTAATGGCTAGGCTAATCTTTATTATAGGAGTACATTTCTGTACTGCTAACAGAGAACAAGATACATTTACAAGTTCTTACGTTTTAGGAAACTTATAGTACATATTTATATATGACTGAAGAGAAGAGATGGGGCCTAATGTGACATGTGCAAAAACACTCAATGATGTGCTTTAAGTTAAATAGTTGTATTTCGTATAATTCTGAAATTACCAGGCCCTACAAGACCACCATATGTCTCTATTGTGTACCATACCATGTATCTTGCAGACAAGTGCTCTGAAGCTGTGTCCTATTTGATACCTGTCTGCAATGGAATTCTCTAGCACAAATCTACTCCTTCCATCTTCCCTTTTTTCAACTGTGTGCAAACATGCCCTTGTGCATTTTAAGACTTACTTAAACTTACCTCAACAGTAATACATCTAAAGAACGCTACACATTTTATTCAGTTGTTTTTTATAATGTAAATGATGGTTAACTGCTTATTTTATAATTAGGATCTGTGAAAGAAAAGAAAAAATTGTTATAACATGTAATTATATATTTTTAACAACACAGCATAAATTAAACCTTTTACAAAGTAATTTCTTTGCCTTTTTTGCTGTTCTCAGAATATATTGAATTCCACTAGAAACAGTGATTTCAATCGTACTCATCACATAACAACGGGCAAAAAAAAACGATCAATAAGATGGTTTAAAAAAAAAAATCCATCCTCCAAAATATATTGTATAATACAAATCACACATATATAAAATCCTTACTGCTAAGAACCTTTTATAACTTTAATTTATAAACACTATAAATGTTGTCACTTAAAACTATACACCGAGACAATGTGCAAGAAAAAGTCCATAATTCAAACAGATACCTTTCCATGAGGCCAAATGGTATTTTTGCACTTCTTTTTATGTAAATTATCCAATGGTAATCCTATTAAATCATAATAATTTCCTCAGAGGCTGAATTATATTCCTAAACTTTGGCTTTAAAAATATTAGGTAGGAATCTGGCAATTCAAAAGGCAAACGTTTGAAAACCAACTGAGCATCATTACAAAGTGTCCAGCCTTTGTTACTTTTTAGATAGGCAGTCTAATGTCCAGATGTTGTGGAAGGACCATCATGGAAAATTATTGCTACTGCTACAAAAGTCCTTCCTAATATTGATAGTTGACTGGCTACAAAATGTTTTATTAAACTGTCCAATTTTACTGACTGATTGATTACAGTGGTATAAGGAGAGACACTGAGTGAATTTATAATTGGTTTAGTTTTACTTCAGTGAATGGATTAGTACATGGTGCTGAAAGGGTCACTATAGGATTGCAGGAGCAGTGACAGGGTGTTTGCTGGACTGTATGGATACTGGCTGGGGAATGTAGGCCTGAAACACAAGTGTGAAGGTGGTTAGACCAGTACATACATAGTACATAGGAGTTTGAAGCACTCCGTGCCCTAAAACTTGACTCACTCCAAGAGTACATGTACTTATTGTGTGCAAACACATCACGCAACCAAATGATTCTCTCTCAATTTTCCCAAATGCACACTAACTCACAGTGTGATTCTAGACAAATAACAGTATCCCTTGCACTTCACTGAAAGGATTACTACAAGCTACTGAAAGAGTCACTATGGGATTGCAAGAGCAGTCGCAGGGTGTTTGCTGGAGTGTATGGATACTAACTAGATAATTGTAGGCCTGAAACACAAGTGTGAAGGTGGTTAGACTACTACATGCATAGTGCATAGGAGTTTCAAGCACTGCGTCCCCTAAAGCGTGGCTCACTGCATGAGTACATGTACTTATTTGTCTGCAAACACATCAAGCAACACAAGGATTCTCTCTCAATGTTCCCAAATGCACACTGACTCACAGTGTGATTCTAGACAAATAACAGTATGTATGGATACTGACTGGGGAATTGTAGGCCTGAAACACAAGTGTGAAGATGCTACTGAAACAGTCACTATGGGATTGCAAGAGCACTCACAGGGTGCTTGCTGGAGTGTATGGATACTAACTGGGGAATTGTACACCTGAAACACGAGTTTGAAGATGGTTAGACTACTACATGCATAGTGCATAGGAGTTTGAAACACTGCATGCCCTAAAGCCTGGCTCACTGCATGAGTACATGTACTTATGTGTCAGCAAACACATCAAGCAACCATTCCACATATTTAATTACTGCTTTTTACCGTTAAAGCCGAACTCATTTTTCAAATACATACCCAATTATGTTTTTCTAATTCTACCGAAATGTGAGAACACAATAGGTTTTTAATCAATGATATGTCTGCAAACACATGAAGTACCGAAATGCTTCTCTCAGACTGATTTCTAAATGCACACAGACTCACAGTGTGATTCTAGACAAGCAACACTATCCCTTACATTTTACCAAAACACATTTACTAATCTACAAGACATAAGGTGACTGCACACATTCCACAACATTTTCTACTACATACTAGTATAGAATGCTTCTCTCAGAATGATTCCTAAATGCACAGACTCACTGTGTGATTCTAGACAAGCTACACTATCTCTCATATTTTACCAAAATACATTTACTATTCTACAAGACGTAAGGTGGCTGTACACATTCCACAATATTTTCTACTGCAAACACATGAAATACACAAATGCTTATCTCTGAATGGTTTCTAACAGCAGACATACTCACAATAAGATTCTAGACAAAAAAAGTAGTTGCCCTTAAATTGCTTTCTACCCATATCTTAGAATAGCATTCAACACTTAAAAAAACATGAATGCAAAATGTAATCACCATAACCTTGATACCATACACAAATCCTGCACATATTGTACTTATCCTTACCCCACCACCCCAACCACCCCTGCCACCCCTACCACCCCGGAACCATCCCCCCCACCAAACCCCCCACCCAAAAGAGGCATAAGGACTGAATAGTCCCCTTAGCGATGAAGAGAGAGGCTTAATGGACACTCCCCCAGCCTCCCCCCGACTGTGAAAAAGAAAATAGAGAAAACAGCAAAAGTAGGAAACAAACCGCCTTCCGAGCCAAAAAGCTTCACTAGCAAATACTAAATAGTATTTAGAAACTCTTTTGCAGCAATCTCAGAGACAAAAAATATGTTTTATCTTTATGGATAATTTTCAATTTAGACGGGTTTAGGAGGAACCTTGTGTGTTTTGCTGTTCACCCTATGTGGGAAGGGTATGCCCAGACGTGGGTCCCTTGCTCACTGCGCCACTGGAGTCAAGCTATCCTGGCTGAAGACGGCTGATAGCCAGAAACCGGTCCTAGGATGCTTGATTCCGGTCCAGGGAAGACATGGCTTGGCAGTTCGGTCTGGGCTGTTCCCATGAGGCACAGGGTCAAGACTGATTTCCATATGGCCATGTCTGAACTGGGGTGGCGTGGTGAGCAAAATAACGATGGATTAAACCCAGATCTGTGACTGGGGGTGAATGTTTTGCCATTGTGCAACATTCCGTCCATCACCTTGTGTGTTTTTGGGTTTAGGAGGAATGCTTGTGCACCCTTAGCTTGGTAGAGAGGGATCAGTTGGCGAACATGCCATCTCTGTTGGACCGTAGCCTGGCAATAATCAGGGTGAATTAAGAATTCACAACCCATCCCACTTCTTTTACGATCAGGCCTTGCTAAATCATACAGAGATTCCCTATGCAAAAAATAGTTTAAACAAATCAAGATAGCCCTAGGCTTTGCATCAGGACCCCCTGTACCTCTCCGCAAATGAAAGGGAAATCTATGAACACGCTGCAGTTCCAAGTCCCATTTCCATTGACTCAAGTCAGGGAAGGCCTCTAAAAATAAATTAATGACAAACTGTCGTAAATCTTTGTCTTCCTTTCCTTCAGGAATCCCTAATATACGTAGGTTATTCCTTCTTGCGCGATTCTCCAAATCAATAAGTTTCAAATTAATATCATCCTTCACAGTTTGTAGTGACATTATACCCGTTTTCTGCTGCACTATCTCGTCCTCAATTATGGAGATTCGCGTCTCCGCTTCCCCAATCCGTGTAGACATTTCTGTACAAGATTTTATTACACGACGCACAGTGTTTTGAAGTTTGCGGACCGCGCCCTGTGTGCGCAGTCCCTCTGCTTTAGTCTCCTCCCTCTGGGTCATAATAGCTTGGTAGATAGTACTCAGGGTAATCTCGCTTTCTCCTGGCACACCGGTGCAATTAAGCGCTCAAGATGCGACAGTACTACTATCACCTAACCCACCACCTAAGCCACCTGAGCCTCCATTGGTCTCCCCAAGTTGTTATGAAAATTAATAGTCCCACGTCAATGAACCAGTCTTGGTAGGTATTTCCGTAGAGGCCAAATTGGAAGGATCTCTTATTTTCCGTACAGTTCCTTTAGCGCCGGAAGCATCCAAGTCTTCTTCATCCTCTTCATCCTGTGAAGCAAAGCTAGCCTCGCTCCTTCCATCTGCCCAATCTCCTCCGACACTCTCATTTTCGGAAGAGTTAGATGGCTCTGACATAGATTAGAATTTGCCACCAGAATCCCCAGAGTCCATATCTTTTATTAACTCTTTGTCCCCATTCACCATGCAGGGACCAATATCTTGCAATGCCACAGGTAAATCATCGCTACCCAAATCTATAGATGGTAGTACAGCTATAATAGGTTCTGGTTGCTGAGATTGCGCGATATTACACGCACCAAGGGATATTTCATTTTGGGGTATAACTAATTCTGTGGATGTGTTACTGCGCGCCGCGCCAAGAGAGGAGCTGATTTCCCCATTCACTGTTACCACAGCTGCCCCTTGGTGTGTCAAAGGTACAGGGGACTTTTGCTTCAAAATAGTCACATCAGTGGGATTTGCTGGCATTGTAACTTTATTGCCTAGCCGAGGTTTCATTAAGGTCCCTGGTGAAAAAGTGTTGGGGCTCTTACCTTTTCCCTGCGCCTTTTGAAATATTCCCGGGACTTTTACTGGCTTCCCGGAGATAGTATCTTTGCTCCGCAATGCCACAGGAGAAGAATTAGGGTTTCCCTGCTCCTGTCGAGTACTGACACTGTTGCCCTGTCCGTTACCTGGGGGGTGGGTCGAGACCGCCAAAGCTGCTGCCCGAGTCCTGGAGCCTTTCGTGGCGTTCTTGGGAACCATTACTCGATGGATGCAAATGCTCGGCCTGGGTTTCCAGTAGATCCGCAGCTTGCACCAGCTGTACTGCCTGAGCCGGGACTGGAGTCTCGTGCTGCCCGATGCTGAACGCACCCAAGTGCCACCGGCGCCTGCACAGTTCCCGGCACACTTGATGGATAACGCGCAAAGACAATGAAAACCCCTCAGGAAGCAGACAACGAAATAGCCACAGCATGCCCTGAAGTTCAGCGCTGAGTTTCACACTGCGTTCATCACCATCGGAAGGTTGGACGGGGGAGGCTAGCACCGAGGAGTGTCAAGCCCGCTCACGCGATCGCTGCTGCGATCGCCATCTTGCCTGGGGCTATGGGTGAAACCTTCTACTCTGCACCCCATAGAAAGCACCTGCATTTAGATTACTTCTTTTTAACATCAGAGAAAGCAAGAGATACTACGTTCCACATCTTGCCTAAAATTATATCAGACCACAATCCAATTGTGTTGGATTTGGATTCGAATTGTAGCACTAGAGGTGCACCAAGAGCTTGGACTTTTGACCAGAAACTTTTGTTGGATCCTGTATATTGTGAATGAATGAACTCATCAGAGTGGTAACTAGTGGTCATAATATGGAACACATTTCAAGCTATATTGCTTCACAAAAAAAGAATATATATTAAAATTTCGCTGAGAAGTTCGCAGCTAAAATTGCTATTTATAGGTCTGAACTGTATGAGGTTGGCGAGAAGTCTGGTCGACTGTTAGCGAAAAAATTGCAACAGAAAGCGGTTGCTGATAGGATCAATAAGATACTGTCCTATAGATATGCTTTACCTATATGCTGTGTTAAGTTAGCATGAGCTTATTAGGAGTTCAAACGCCATTTTACCTTTCTGCTGCTTCTGGACACGACACATAACTGTTATTTTAGCTTTGAGCCTAGTAGATTGTTTTGATTCACACGAGAATAATATGTTGTTACTCTGATATCAGCTTTGCTTGGTGAGCTGTGTCTGTACAGTGAGTGCTGAAGCCTTCAAGGATATCTCGACACAGTGGTTGTTGTGAGGTCTGATCTTCGCACCTTCCTAGACATAACATACATACAGCTGCGGCCAAATTCTGGCTTTAGGTGCGTTTTATATTGCTTTGCACAGAGCATACAAACACACTTGATGGTGCTTCGCATGCAGAGAGCTGGTGGAAGATGATGTGATCCCTTACCACTAGGATCTGAGGTATGGGCCCGCCCTGCTAAAACCCAAAGATACCTTCTTAGATATAATATAATATACTAGCTAGGGAGGGTGAGAATTAGGTGTTGTTTAACCTTCTTTGATTTAACATTTTAACATGCTTTCACCTTTTGTATTCAATGGACTAGTAACTATGCTGATTACTTTGTTTCTTATAATATGTTTGCTTGTATTAGCTAAGATACTGCGTTTGAGAACACTGCATTAGAAAATAAACATTTCAAATGTGCACGCGTCCTCATTTACTCCTTGTTCTGGATTGAAATGATTGTATAACGAAAGAGTGTTCATGTGTTCCACGTTACCTGAGGTGTACTAAGTCCATGTTCTGGTTTGTCTAAACATTGGGAGTTTGTAATAACCAATGAGACACTGTAGCTAGTCTGGTAGGGGATTTTGGGTACTAAGGTGAGTTTTGGCACACCCTAATTCACTGAAGTTCCAAGTCTCTATGCACAGTTCTGTATGAGAACTGAATCCCTGCGACAATACAGGATCATCTTGGCCAGGTCCAGAAAACCTCAGCTGAAGTGCTTGATGTGTTTAGCAAATTTTATCAGCAACTATATATGGCAGATGCAACTACCGGAGTCGAAGAGCAGTTGAATGAGTTTTGTTCTGATATGGTGATTAAAAAATTGACACATGATCAGAAGGAAGTATTAGATGACAATATTACTTGGGAAGAAGTGGAGGCGGCAATAACATCGCTGGCAGCCGGTAAGGCCGTGGGTCCTGATGGTATCCCACTTGAAGTTTACCGGACCTTTCGCCAAGTTTTAAAAATAGAATTTTTGACTCTATTTTCGGCAGCGCAAAGAGGAATTGCGCCGGCGTCCTGGTGCAAAACTACTATTATTGTTTTTTTGAAAAAGGATAAACCTGAACTTCTGCCTACTTCGTACAGACCCATTTCATTAATCAACTCCGATAGCAAAGTCTATTCTAAGATTATAGCTGTACAGTTAGCTGGTGTTATTTCAGGGTTGGTCTCTAATTTCCAACATGGGTTTATCCCTGGCAGGGATACGGCGGATCATGTGAGACGTGTGATTTCTTTTTTGGTTTGGGCACAAGCAACCGAGACTGCATTAGGGGTAATCCTGTTGGATGCCGAGAAGGCATTCAACAGGGTTTCCTGGCCCTATATGTGGGAGGTTTTAAGTTTGAAGGGGTTTGGTCCTAAGTTTCGGTAAGCAATTCGGACATTATACATCTGTCCGAAAGCAAATATCCGAATCTCCGGTCAAGAGTCTGGTTCATTTAAGATAGGTAGAGGCACACGGCAAGGTTGCCCCTGCTCTCCTCTTTTATTTGCCTTATATATTGATTTCTTTCTGAATAAACTAAATCAGCATACAGGTATAAAGCCAGTTCAATTGTGTCTCATGAATTATAGAGCATTGGCATAAGCCGATGATATTGTTGTTGTCACAAGAGACATTGTTTCGGCATTACCCACGATTAATTCATTGGCAAGTCAGTTTGGGAGCTTCTCTGGCTATAAATTAAATATCTCCAAAACTCAAGCTCTTTATGTAGGTGCTGATCCCCCGGCTGAAGTGGCCATTGTGCCAGACGTTACATATTTGGGAATCAAAATCTCAATGCCAGTGGGGAATATTCCAGAATTAAACATGAATCCAGTGCTGGCTAAAGTAAACTCTACATTGGAGCGGGTGGATCACCTACACTTATCTCTTTATGAGAGATCAAATTTATTAAAAATGTTGGTGTTTGCCAAAGTTTTTATATATGTTTAGAACAATACCGATAGAATTCCCTGTGTCGTGTTTTAAGCAGTTAGAAAGGATCTGTTCTAGATTCTTATGGGGGTACAGCGGACAGAGAAGGGCTTATAAGAAAATGGTACTGCCTAAAGATCCTAGTGGTTGGGGCATCCCACACTTTGTTATATTATTGGGCTGCAATGATGCAGTATATAAGTCCTTTGGTAGTTGGAGATCGGGCAGAAATTCTGCCTTGTCATAGTCCATCAATATATGAATTTGGGTTGGGTGATGAGACTAACGAATGTCTAGTTAAGATTTTAGAACCAAGCTATTTTAAGAAAACTAAAGTCAAAGTTCTTAGTGCAGCCTATTCTGTTGGGAGAAAAGTTAAACGTAAATTAGGTATTACTAAGCTTAATGCTTATACTCCATTTTCTGCTCCTGTGCTCCTCCCAAAAAATTTTCGTGACCAAGTGGTGCAAAGATGGGGATTACAGGGAATATATCTGTTAGGTGACTTATGTACACATGGCCAACTTATGTCATTTGCAGACCTGCAATTGAAATATAGTTTAGTTAAACAGGATTTTTTCAAATTCCTTCAAATCAGAAGCTTCTTAACTAAGCAAGGGTTTGGATTGGAACATCAGTTTCCCAAGATTGTGTTTATTGAAAAAATGAAGAAAAAAACATCTATAGGCCAATATTATACTCATATGCTAGAGACATTCCCTGATGATTTAGATCTATGTCAAGGGAAGTGGGGTCGAAAATTAGGGGTTGAGGAGGTTAACATCAGTGATTCTTTAGGGCTTGCTAACCAAGTCTTGATGAAGGGGAGGATGCGCTCCCAACATTATATGGCCCTTTTTGAATTGTATTATACCCCAAGCAAGATCTCTAAATGGGGGACGTCCGGATGTGTCAACTGCAATAGAGGTGGCCTTTGCGCAGCTGACTCAGTCCATATGTTTTTTTTGTGTCCTAAGCTTGGGGACTGTATTAGGGAAATTGAGCAGTTTCTTGGTATAATAATTGGAACCTCTGTATGCATAACGGGAGAACTGGTGTTGATCGGTGTAGGGTCCGACATTGTGGCACATACAAGATCATGAGCCAGCACATCTTTTTTGTTTATTTGTATGGCAGTGCTAAGGGCCTGTATAACCAAGGATTGGATTAGCCCTGACCCCCCGACCTTTGGGTGTTGGCGCTCAAGGTTATTAGCCATGAATAATCTGGAATTTTCAATATATAAAACCAAAGGTATAAGGAAGAGAATAATGGGAGCTAAGATCTGGTCACCCATAACTGAATGGATTTAGGTGTAATCGGGTATGACTGTAAAGTGCTTGGCCAAGTCATGAATAAGTAAATGGCCAATGTATGTGCTCTCTTTATTTTTGTTTGTTAATTGATCTATATGATATATGCTTTAAATTTGTATAATATGCTTTATTTATGTCTACTGTAAATGCACAGTTTTCTCTAGATTGTAACCTTGGTTTATCAAGTTTGTGTCTATCCTTACCTCTCAAAAAAAAGGAGGTAAAATCAAATAAAAAAGGGTAAAAAAAAACGGTGCAGCTGTCCGCAAAACCAAAGAATGGTAAAGTTTCCCTCCTATTTTCAACACATATACATGTAAACATCAAATCACATTACTTCCCCCATTAATTCAAAAGCATACACACATTTCTATTGGTTACACATTTCAGACCTTTCCAAGTGACATAAATTTGAACCCTACCCCCAATCTGCCTTCTGCCTGTTACCATAGAAACAGTTCATGGAACACTTTACTGAGCACACAGGTCACAAGTTCACCACACAATGTTGCTAATCAAAACAACAAGTGTGCTTGACTTTTCAACATATCAGCGTATCATATGTAATGTTCCTTTTAATCAGTTTCATGCTTTTAAAAAACAGAAACATGCACCATAGTTTTCAGTGTAGAATGTTGTCAAACAACCAATCATTTCTTTTCTTTTTTCAAAACTGCATCTTATCCACCATTTTAGAAAAATATTACTTTTCAAACTGCCATTTCATTTACAGAGACCATCTGAGTGCATCCAGACCTCCCTTCAAGATGCTTAGAGTGTGGATTGTGGGACACTGCTATATTTTCTGGAGCCAAAGGTATGCAGAAAGCAGAAACATGGACAAAGACCTAGGTTTACCAAATGTAGACATTAAATGGATTGGACAGAGAGGGTTAAAGTGGCTCCAATTGATGCCATTGGTTAAATCCTTTTTGCATCTCCAACACCCTGACCTCATAATTGTGCACTGTGGTGGCAATGACCTAGGCACTTTCACTGGGGTAGGTCTGGAAATGCTTATAAAGGACACCTTTACAGAATTGATGTCACTTTTCCCCCAAACTGCCTTTGTCTATTCTAACATATGCCAAAGGCAGAAATGGAACTGGTCCAATCAATTTTGTCCACATATTGAGAAAGCTAGGAAACATGTCAATAAATCTGTTTCTGCTTACCACAACTTATTTTTTATTATTAGGTATTGCTCCAGCGAAAAGACCTTATGTTGTTCACTTGCCGGGAATGTTGGACAGGGGAAGGGTACGCGCTTTCCCTCGGCGATTTCACCTCGTGGACGTGCACATACAGCCCTGCGCCGTGCACATCTCTTGTCACGTTCTCAGCAAGTCAGCCTCTCGCAATCGTGCGCGCGCACACACACACACAGCCACACTCACGCATGCACACACACAGACACACACACACACATGCTCACACACACACGCATGCGCACACACACACACACACACGCATGCACACACACGCAGGCACACACACACGCGCGCACACACACGCGCAGGCACACGCACACCCCACCCCACTCACCGGGCACACGCGGGGCTTCCCTCACTGGGGGGGGCGGGCACCGGCAATGTGCCCCGACGACCCCCTCACCGGGTCTGTCGGACTCCTCTCGTCCCGCAGTAGTGGCGGCTGCACGGGATTCGTAGGCGGCTTGCTCCCTTCCCTTCACAGGAGCGCGGGGTAGGCTCCCGTCCGCTTCCTGTCTGTGCTGGTGGTCCCGCCCTCAAGCAGGCAGTCCCGCCTGGCTTCCTCTGTCTCGTTTTTTATATATCTTTATCTCAGGTCAGATCGGCAGCAGTCCTGAGCTCTCTGCTCCTGATCCCTCCTTCTCAGGCCGTTTGGAGGTAGTTGCATCTCCTCTGGCTCCCGAAAAAATGGCGGCAGGTGCAATGGATGAAACCGGCACCGCTGCCTCGGAGTGAATGCCCGGGCCGCCTCCCAAGGACACATGTGTGCCCTGCCTCGGCTCCCTGGGTGGTCTCAAGAAAGGTCTTGCGGCCTGTAGTGTGAAGGGAGGAGGACATCCTCGGGGGTGAAAGCTGCGCAGGGTTCACGGAAGGCACAAGCCCAACCCGAGGGCACCCAAATCAGAAACAGTTGTTGTTTCCTCACGGACTAAACATTCACGTTTACTGGCCGAGCAGCCTTGGAGTAAACGCGCTTCCAATTTACAACCATTTTATCGCTGTTTATTCCTTGAGGCGGAGATTTTTGTAATCGTTACCACACGCAGGGGCCGAGCCTTGGACACAAACACAGAAGAGGTGGAGGCGGTGTCGGGGAAGAGGGTCAGGCCTGGCAGTGCAACACGAGCAGTGCACACACATCTCTGCAGCAGGCGCTCAACCAAGTCAGCATGCGCCAGCAGCTCGTCCAGCTGAATGCAAAATATGCCTTCTGTTTCCGGTGAATTTATGTTAAGTTTGGCTTTTTCCAGAGTAAAAGCCAGCCCTTTGTTTATAATTTGCAATTCTGGAAGGGAAATAGTTCATGAACACAAACACGCGAAAAGCTATAGCTGTTGCTGATTAACATAACAATTCTGTCTTTTTTCGCTGGAATAGACTTCTATTTGGTGAAATACACATCTAAGAAAAGTTTAGTAAACTCAAAAACGTCTTTTCTTTTTGTATTTGGTGTTAGATCTGCTGTCGCGATGATTCTCTATTAACAGCGTTGATATAAAACTATGTGCAAGGTAGGCACCGACTAGTAGCGTCTTACTATTACCCAGTCCATAGTATTCACTTGATCAACCTTAGACGGATGGATGGCAGAGATGGCCCTACTCTCATTCAAAATCATGACCGTGTAAACACAACAGGCGCCTGCTGCGAGTGTTAAACTCGCTGAGCCATCCTGCCAAAAATAAGACAGATGAGCTGATCCAAGTTAGCCACATAAACCCATCAGAAGAGAGTTTATTGTTTATTTTAGTATTTGTAGTGTACAGTCCTGTCCCATGGAAGGAGGCCAAAAAAGCATCTCGAAGGAAGGGGCCTTAAGCCCCCGGTGTCCGAGAGAGGGAGGGAGAGCCTGGTCGAGAAGTCTGCGACTCTTAAGAAAAGCTGCACAGCTTCCATTGATGGTGGATGGGAATCCCTATGGGGTGGGGTGTCCACATCAGGCACGGACATAGAGCTCAAATAAATGGAATGAAAAAGAGTGAAATGGTTTTATCTATCTATTACATTTATTTAGCGTTTCCCCCAAAATATTTGTCTCGTGGCCCATCGCGCAGATCTTAAGACCAGACACTACCAGCTGGGAAAAGGCAGGTGGAGTTTACAAACACTGGTGCTCGCCCTCTAAAGACAACCCCTGGCTAGGAGGACACGTATGTGCTGTGGGGTCTAGAGCCCAAGAAGTGATCTGAGCTACCCTATGCCTGGTGCGCTGGGACTAAGCTTCGGCAGCATCATATGGCGAGGTTGATTCTCTGCTACACCCAAGCAGGCCTCCCCAAAGGACTGATTCTGTGGAGATGTATTTTAATTCATAGATTTATATAGCGCAGCGTATCACCCATGAGGGTATCCAGGCACTGTCCATAGATCAAGTGATCTGCCCAGAATCACAGGATGTTGAGCCAACGCCGATACTGGACCCTGGGTCCCTCCAGCTCCAATGACGGCAGCTCTGGTCGCTGCGCCACACCTTCTTCGTATGTGCTCATACTGCCTGCCTGTGAAGAGAGTGGGGGTACCTCTAGACCTGTCCATGGTGAATGCATTGTATCTTTAGCCTTTGTACACATTGTTTAACAATGACGTAAGCCTACTGTTGGTCCTACCAATTTTACACATAAGGAAATGGAGCCAGAGAAGGGTAAAGTGATCTACCCAGGAGCACACAGCTTAGTCAAGTGGAGGAGCCGGGACTACAACAAGAGTTGCTGCTTCCTCTCTGGTGTAATCGGTGGCCTCAGAACGAAGAACAGCTTTTGTGGAAATACAGCAAGGCAGCAGAGTTTGATCTTTACCAGTGACAGCCTGGGAGTTGCGCCGTGGAATGGTTGTAGCCTGTATTTGAAAGGGCAACAGAGAGATTTGAATCAAATAAGGAGCGGAGGCAAAGGTCCTGAGAGTCGGTTGAGTCCGAAGCACTGGCAGAACCTGCTTGGTAGGGCAGGGTCTGGAAGACAGCACGTCTGCAACTGGAGTTACTTCCGCCTCCTGCACAGACGAGGGGCTGCTGCATACCACTGCCCGCACTGCACACCACTGCCCGCACTGCACACCACTGCCGGCACTGCACACCACTGCCCGCACTGCATACCACTGTCCGGACTGCGCACTGGCTCCCGGTTGTTCAGCGAGTACGCTTTAAAGCCCTGGTCCTGGCACATAAAAGCTCTACATGGCCCCTGCCCCTCCTACCATTTTACCTCCCGACCCGTCATCTGCGCTCTGCTGCGCAAAGGCGGCTGGTAATCCCTAGGTTTAGAAGAGCCCGCCTGGGAGGTCAGTCCCTGGCGGTGAGAGCATCCACCATGTGGAATGCCCTGCCCGATGCACTAAGACAAACAAAAGAACTAACCACCTTTAAAAAAACTTCTGAAAACATATCTGTTTAAACAAGTGGTGTAACCGCCCCAGTCTGCTTTGTCACTGTTTTCCCCAACGCGCCAGGACACTCTTGAGTAGCAGTGCGCGATACAAATCCATATATAACATAACATACCACCGCCCGCACTGCATACCACAGCCCGCACTGCATACCACTGTCCGCATTCTATCGCTCTTCCAGGAAACAGCCATGTCAATCTGAGAGGAGTCACTTTTTAAAAACTTCTATTTACTATCAATATAACGAGGCATGTGGCAGCAGTTACATCAGTACATTCCGAGACCATTAAAGCTTTTGAATATGTTTGTTCACCCAGATATAATGCATCACCCTTTCTTCTATAACATGCAGATTAAATGGTCCTGACACGTGAAAAATGCCTAAATAGGACCGTGACAAAATTAACTTGAAGCCCTGATAGCTCCGTCGGTAGAGCATCAGACTTTTAAGCTAGGGGTCCAGGGTTCAATTCCCTGTTCGGGCGCATAGCATCTTATTCAACTTTTATCTGCTATTAACTATATTAGAAATGAAGATTTTTGTCAGCTTTTTACTCTCCTCTCTCTACCGAAAGGTGAGCTCCGAACGTGTTACTGGGAGCTCGTGCTCTGAAGAGGGACAAACAGAACTATGAGTCTTAGAGGGCCGGGGCGAGGTCAGTCACACCCCTGCTGGGGACCCCCCTTCACTGTGGCACTGCTCGTTCCCCCCTGGCTCGTGCACCGCATGCAGCCTACAGAGTGTGGAGACACAAGCGAGGTGTAAAGTGAGTATACATCAGTGTCCCACCCTCTAGTTCGATGTGTCACTGGGAGCTCATACTGTGAGGAGAGATGCACAGAGCTGTAAGGTCTTACAGGAAGAAAGGAGAGAGGCATCCTGCCCTCATGGACAGCAACACCACCGTTCCCCTAAAATAAAACACTTTCTCCATCAAATATAATCCATGATATAAATATGGAACATTACATTTTACCAAGTGAGGAAACTTCTTAGTAAATCCGTTTTCATTTGCACTTCGTTATCAAAACAAATTGCATTGTTTTCCCACCAAGATACAAAAACAAGCATTTGCAATACAATAGGTCTCGCATTTACACGAGTTTAAGCTATTGGCATTGTAAATGACAGTGCCTTTTATTTATGTTTTAGTAACCGAAAACAGAAATAAAAGGCTTTGTTATTTGCAATGTCAATAGCTCAAACTCGCGTAAATGCGAGACCTATTGCATTGCAAATGCTTGTTATACTTATTATTTACCACAACATCTACGTTTCAATATGCATGGCATCTATAGGAGAGATGGTGTACATTTTACAGATGGGGTTAACAGAGTCTTCCTCTTGACCTTTAGACTCTGCATAGGTACTTACTTGTAGCTACCAAAATCTCTCAATAAACACAAGGGCTCGTTTTAGAGCCACCTAAGAACTAAACACAAAAGCTTGATGTATATCTAAAGAAAATGTTGTGATTTTTTGCTTGGAGTGTAACACCAAATGCTTGGAAGTCGTGCACCAAACGCATTGGAGTCACGCACCCTACAGATTGTGGGTCATGCATCCAACGCGTGCACACCAGGGGGCCGCACTAAGCGCCACGCTGGGTGTGCGACTCTTAATTTTACCGTAAAAAAATATAGCCCCTAACACTAATTTCTAATATCCTCGAGGACCCCATCCCCTGGGGCTTATAAAAAATGTTGGGGACCGTGGGGGGAGCCTCAATGCCCCCATGGTCCCGCCTGCTCCCTGCGTCCTTCGGGAGCCGGCATTGCTTTTCCACATGGTAGCTGCTAACATGCAGCTCCCCATGTGGAAAAGCAATATGGTTTGGATTTTGAAAGAGAGAGCAGGTTTCCCTGCTCTCTCTTTCAAAATCCAAACCAAGTTTGCTATGGGAGGGCGGGAGCCGTGAGACACCCGACCTCTTATAGCAAACAGCAGTGTCCCGGGGGTAGGCACCCAGGACACTGCAGGAGCTGGCCCTGGGCGGTGGTGGTCCCCAGGGCCCTCGAGGGCTCCAGAAGGGGGACCACGCAGCCCCCCTCTCACAATACAGAAAGCGCAGGGGTTGGGGGGGGTCGTTGAGGCCCCCCCACCACTAATTTTGCAGGGGGGGGCTTGGAGCCCCCCCCAACCATTTATTTTATAGCCCCGGAGGGTGGCAGTCCCCGGGGCTAGGGGCCCCTCTGGGCCCCACACACATTCTGTTAATTTGCCCCCGGGATTTGCCCCCCGGGGGCTAATTATAAAAGAAGCCTGTTATACATATATATATATATATATATATATATATATATATATATATACATACATACATACATACATATATATATATATATATATATATACATACATAGCCGACAAGGGAGGCAACATTGTGCTCTGGCCAAGGAAATTATATCTGGAAGAGGCCTATCTCCAATTAAATGATCCAAACTGCTACCGACACTGTGATGTGGGTTCACTTAAAAAAGCACAAATGGACTTCCATTCGCTATTGATGGGATGGCGATCTGGTGGACTCATAAGTATGGATGAACTCAAATGTCTAAAGAATGATCACCCTATCACCCCCGTGTTGTACCTAATTCCTAAGGTGCATAAGGATACAGCTAAGCCGCCGGGAAGACCAATTATTTCGGCGTGTGGGGGGTTGTTGGAAAAAGCCACTGCGTACATTGATTTGTTTCTTCAAGAACATGTGTTGGCACTTCCTTCTTATGTTCTTATGTTCAAGACTCCAGTGACCTGCTAAGGAAGCTGGAAGAATTGCAATGGCGTAGTGACTATTGTTTGATCACTTTAGATGTGTCATCACTGTACACCAGTATTGTGCATGCAGATGGATTAAGGGCTATTGAGTTCTTTTTGGGGAAGCGGCCAATTGAATTGGCCGAGCATAACAAAATGCTGCTCACCATGATTAGCTTTTGCTTGCACAACAATTATTTCATGTTTCTGAACCAATATTATCAGCAGGTCAGGGGCGTTGCCATGGGGGCCTGCTTCTCTCCCAGTTATGCCTGTCTTCACATGGGATACTGGGAGAGACAGGTCCTCAATGGTATTCACCATGAACAGTGTTCTCGCAATATCATACGATGGTATAGATACATCGATGATATTTTGATGATCTGGCGGGGAACACAGGAAGAAGCTGAAGATTTTATTGTTGCCTTGAACAGTAATGATTTCAATTTGTCTTTCACATCACATATCAGTCAAAAGGAAGCCCACTTTTTGGATATAACCTTGGAGGTCAGTCAGGACAGGCTTGAAACAAAGCTCTTTAGAAAGCCAACTGCAGGAAATACTATCCTGCATGCAGGAAGTCATCATCCGCCTCATCTAATTCGGAGCATCCCCTATGGGGAGATGCTCAGAATTCGGCGGGTCTGCAGTACGGATATGCACTGTATAACAGCACAGGCAGCCAGCAAACAAAGGTTTCTGGCGAGGGGCTATGCAGAAAACCTTATTGATACAGCCATAAGGAAAGCAAATGGCCTGTCCCGCAGTGATGCACTGATCCACAAAAAGAAAAAAGACAGGGCTGGCAAAGATGGGGCCAACCAACCAGTCAGACTTATCTGGACTTACAATAGTCAACACATGGCACTACGTAAAATAATCAACCATCACTGGGATCTGGTTAAACTAGATCCGGTGATAGGAGAACGCATGCCTAACAAGCCAATCATTACCTACCGCAAAGCATATTCATTAAATGATGCATTAGTTAAATCGAGTCCGGAGGTAATCCCACCCAAAAACTGGCTAGCAGCAAGTCGAGGCTTCAAAAAATGCTCCAGCTGTAAGGCATGCTCGCAGGGGCTGAATAAAACAGAGTACCTAACAGCATTCTCCTCAGTGCCAAGGAAAATCAACAAACAGTTGACATGTAAGACAGAATATGTGGTTTATGTGCTGGAGTGCCCATGTGGTCTGCAATATATTGGTAGTACCAAATTGCAGGTTCACAAGCGGGTACTCCAGCACATAAGGGCCATTAACACAAATGATACCGCATATCCAGTGGCCCGGCATTTTAAGGAATTCCACAACAATAAAAGTGGACTCCTCAGATACTTTGCCATAGACTGTGTTGGTCCTCTTAGGAGAGGCGGTAACAGAGAGGGTATTTTAAGAGCACTTGAGACTAGATATATCCTTGAAATGGATAGTAAGGCTCCTAATGGTCTCAATTCCACTGAGGATATTTACACTTGCCTCTAGTTCTCTGACTATCTCCTTCCTTCTCTCCCAGTTGCACATAGGCTCCAACAATTATGTCCCTTATAAGTTTATTTGTAGTTGGCCAGGACAAACACATATGAAAGAAAGAACTTGGTTGTTTGATCCATATCCGTTAAGAAACTGTGTTCCATACTTGGAGGTATAGCTGGTTAAGAATATAAAAGCAAAACAACTAACTGAGCTAAAACATTTGTTTTTAATCACTTGTTTAATAATGCATTCTAAATCTACAACATATTAGGGGTTCTGCTTTGCAATAACTTTCGAAGTTGTAATGGCAATTTTTTACCAATGGGTTTTAAATGTGTCAGGCTTAGCACAAATTGCTA
Organism: Lissotriton helveticus; assembly: GCF_964261635.1. Lineage (NCBI taxonomy): Eukaryota > Metazoa > Chordata > Amphibia > Caudata > Salamandridae > Lissotriton > Lissotriton helveticus. Next base: position 1,315,340,888 of record NC_136057.1, on the reverse strand, counting down.
AAACATCAAACAGCGTATTTTTGCACATATATCCGAGCAATTGAGATAATGAATTGTATACATTAACTTATATCTTTTTAAAAACAGTAATCATTACTTGCACATTATGTAAATAGTTGTAAATATATGAAATATTGTGGATAATACATATAGTTATATTTTTCTATTATGATAGTATATTTTTATATGTAAATGATTGTTTAGTGTGTCGGATATTTATATATATATTTAAGACATTTAGCAAAGCAATGGCTGATGAAAAAAGATAAAATGTGTAGTCCAGCAGGAAATGCATTACGCTGTGTATGGCTTTAAGGACACTCCCTTGATTTGAAATTGGTTAACCAATCAAATTGTTGTTTTTTGAATGCACTTGCACTTTAAATTTCACGTAACTCTGTCTGTGCGCCATGTGACCAAGGCCTCTGTGTAGGCTGAAACGTTATACTGCCGTGGCGTGCTGAGTAATAAAGTAACTCACTGCATCTGGGTCTTCCGTTTTTCCTTTGAAGTGATGGCTCTGGACTATGGGCGCGTCGTCTTGAGGGTAACGAGTATGCAATATATATATATATATATATATATATATATATATATATATATATATATATATATATATATATATATATATATATATATATATATATATATATATATATATATATATATATATATATATATATATATATATATGGGATTCAGTGAGGAGTACTTCCTACACTGATCGTTCCAGAGAAAGAACCTTTTTTCAGAGATGTCCAAACACTCGAGCATCTTGCTGGTAATTATAAACTGCCGTGACTGAGTTCCATTAGGATATTAATTTCATTAAAATGCATCGGAGGATGAAAAGAACCAATTGGGAACTGTGCCTTTTTAAATAAGAACTTTCAGTAAAATACCACCATGTAACTGAAGTTCCCGATGCACTGTGGGAGATGTATTTTTTACCAGTCATGTGACCCAAGACTTTTTATAAAAATGGATGCACGTAAGCATTTGGCTGTGGCTTCTTCCCGTGATCAAGGCAGAGCGCAGAAACATGTAGGGAAAGAGAAGCTGTCAGTGCATTCTACTTTGAATAAAGGAACCAACTCTGGAAATGGGCCTCTGTTTTCTGTGCTCAGCTGTAGTGAATTGACAGGCTTCTCCGTGCCTGTTGTTGAGAGGCCGCCCTGAAGGGTCGGGGGCTCCACTTCTCGGATGCTTGTAAACGATATATATATATATATATATATATATATATATTGCCTTTTCACAAGTGTCCAACGACGAGACTCACTCGCACCAGAAATAATAACTTGCAGTGCACCGAAAAACAGCGTGACAAATCCTTTTTAATAACAGTGCCTAACGCATTTCAAATCTTACATCCTTGTTCACGGGCCAGCAGCATATGATTGCAAGTTCATATCAAGGGACTCACCATAAATAGCCACACGTAAAAGTTCATTCTCCTCAGGTGAGTAAAATTAGATGCCATGCATTGTGGGATTGGTAGTCACTTTGCAATATTTCTCAAATGTTGCTGATTTTCCAAAAGCAATATTAATGACCATGATAAGTTTGGAAAGGCACGATGTTCAAGATGCACTAAATATCGCAATCTGGTGCTCTGCCGGGCTCCGTGTTCAAAGGGCATCTAATTTTACTCACCTGAGGAGAATTAACTTTTAAGTGTGGCTATTTATGGTGAGTCCCTTGATATATGAACTTGCAATCATATGCTGCTGGCCCGTGAACAAGGATGTAAGATTTGAAACGCGTTGGGCACTGTTATTAAAAAGGATTTGTCACGCTGTTTTTCGGTGCACTGCAAGTTATTATTTCTGGTGCGAGTGAGTCTCGTCGTTGGACACTTGTGAAAAGGTAATATATATATATATATATATATATATATATATATATATATATATATATATATTTTACGGCAGGATCTGCGCACCCTGCGTGCACCGGCCATTTATTTTTTTTATTCAAATTTTGAGCCCTGGGGGTCCCCTAAACAGGACCTGCCCCCTTATACGTTTTGCACACTTGTTCCACTGACTTCTTCAGCCTCGCTTCTACTGAGGCACAAAATGGCTGCCAACAGTTCCTGGTTTCGAATGTTTACAACCACTTGACAGCCAATTAGCATTCAGCGCGTGATCGGAAGGGTGCGCTTATAGTGCGCTCTTAGTGCGCTCATGGTGCGCTCAGGGTGCGCGGATCCACCGCGGCTATAGATATATGAATTATTTTAACTGTCATTTTCTCAGGAACTACTGAACAGATTGACACCATTTAAGCAAAAGGCACGGGTCTGAACTGACGACTACCTCTTTGCCAAATTTGGTGTAATTCCGTTCAGCCGTTCGGGCTGTAGCTACGTCAAAATGTCCTATGGAAAATTGCACGGGGAAAACACGTTTTGGGACCCCCTTTTTTCTCGGCCACCGCTACACGAATCATCCCAAAACTTACACGATAGGTTCGGACCATAGCTGATAAGTAGTTTGGAAAAATCGCGAAGATTCATCAACTGGCGCCAAAGTTATTCCAAATAGAATGTTGAGGATTTCCTATAGAGAATAGGTCCTAACTATAACTACCTACTGGCTGCCGCCAGTAGGTAATATATATATATCAAACACAAAAGAAAGAATATCTGAAAGAGACACGTTAGTGATAGATTCCTTACCTTAGAATATTCCCAGGCGTCAAACTGGATCCGGACATTTTTTGCGTAGCAATACCCATGCGCGTCGGTAGGCGTCGTCCGCGGCTCCGCGTCCGTCGTCAGCGTCGTGGGCGCCCGGATGAAGTCGTCGGAGTACTTAGACGCCGCCTCCGTGTGCTGACGTCAGTTCTTCTTTTTTTCCGCGCCAGCAAGCGCCGATCCGGAAAAAGTGGTACCTTTAGTCTATTTTTCACTAAACTTTTTCGATCATTTTTTATCTACTTCGAAGTCTGTACGACTCCGACGGTGCCGGTAGGGATGCCCGGGTTCAACCCCAGCGCCGACTGCGACTGACTGTTGTCCGTTACCGATCCCCATCGCTGGTGTCTTCATTGCCTAGGCCTCGACCACGACGACAAGGCCTGCTCTGACTGTCGAGCCCTGGCGTCTAAGGTTAGGCGGGAGCAGTCCCGCAAGCGACTCGAGCTCCGGCAGTCGGCCCCGCGCCGCTCGAGGTCCCGGTCCGCGAGGAGGTCAAGGGACCGGTCGCGGGGTCGGAGCCACCATGGCTCCGGGAGTCGTCTTCGGGCTCCTCAGGTAAGCACAAGAAGTCGAAGAGACGTCATCGCTCTTCTGACTCCCCCCTACGCTCGCGCAATGCGGCCGGGGGTTCGGGCGACACCGCCCACGCGGCTCCGCCGGAGCCCCAGGTTTTGCGGCCTGCTCCATACCCGACGGTCCCTGGGCAGAACGCAGCGCCGGGGGAGATTCATGACTTCCTCAATGCCATGAGGTCGCTCGCTCCTCCGTCGGGTTCCGCGGCGCCTTCGGGCCCAAGCAGTCCCGACTTGGTCCCCACGTGGGCCGGGTGCTACCCGGGTGGGCCCCACTGGATCCGGGTCGCCGCCGGTCGACCTCACGACTTCGCAGGCCTCAAGGGTGTCGCCCCCGGCGCCGTCCCAGGACGACACCGTCCCTGGTCCTGCCCTTGGTTCGGGACCGGCGTCGGAGCGGCGCCGCTCTCGACGCCGATGGGAGATTTCTATTTCTATGACCCGGCCCCATCCTTTGAGCCTGAATACCAGGCGATGGGTGACGAGGGGGAGTGGGAGGGGTCTGAGGGCCCTCTGGCCCGTGAGTGTCAGTATTCTGCGGACTGGACAGGAGAGCTTGGGGATGCCAGTGGTCTGGACACTTCGCCCAACACTGGTTTTGTCTCCCCTCCTAGCGTGGCTACGGAGGAGGGGGCTGCCTATAGCGTGGTGCTGATGAGGGCGGCCAAGGCCTTGGGCCTTGAGCTCCCCGTCGCGGCCGTGAGGACTAACCTCCTCACTGAGGTCCTTAAACCGCAGGCAAGCTCGGCCGAGCCTCTGCTGCCGTTTAATGAGGCCCTATCAGACGTACTTCTGGGCACTTGGTCCAAGCCCGCCACAGGTCAGCCTGTGGATAGGAACGTGGCCAGGCGCCACCGCCCGGCTCCGGGCGACCCTTGCTTTCTGTCTACCCACCCCACTCCCGAGAGCCTGGTCATCCAGGCCTCTAATTCCCAGGCCGCATTCCCGTCGGCTCCCCCCGACCGGGAATCCAAGAGGTACGAGCAATACGGAAAGAAAGTATTCTCCTCCCTGAGTTTAGGATTGCGGTCAGTCAATACTGCATGCCTCTTGGGCCGCTACACCCACTCTCTGTGGGATACGGTCGCGGACGTGCTGCCAGAATGCCCGGTGGAGGTCCGGGCTAAACTTGGCCAAGCCCTTGTGGAGGGTCGAGATGCGGCGCGTTATTCCATCCGGTGTGGGCTGGACTGAATGAATGGTAACGGCATATGCATCTACAAGTAAATGTAAGTCTTTGCAGGTAAGTATGAAGTGCTTTTTAATATATATATATATATATATATATATATATATATATATATATATATATATATATATACACATACACTTACACACATATTACCTATTGGAGGTCGCCAGTAGGTAGTTTATTTCCATAGGAAAAGCGTTTTTTGACTTGGCTATATTTTTGGCGCCACTTGATGATTCTTCACAAAATTTTCTTTAAAAAGGGGTAATAGTACGTCTTGTTTTGCATTGAAAGTTTTGGGGTGATCCGCCAAGCGGGGTTTGAGAAAAAGAGGACAGAAAGCTAGCTCCTGGTCCAGAAAGAGTGCTTTTTAGGTCTCGCCTATGACGAACGCGCTGAAAGCGCGTTCTCGCAAGTGATAACTATAGTCGTCGTCTCAGCAGTTTGAGACCGACGAAGTGAGACAAGACCTGGCCGCGTGCAGCGTTTCTATATAGGATAACGTTGTGCGCGCGGCCAGGTCTTGTCTCCACGGCATGCGAATGCAGACCGGATCGCGTCGCGCGCCTCTCTGGAATGCAGGGGGAGTCTGCAGAGAGGCGCGCGGCGCTGATAAACAGGCAAGAGGCGTGTGTGGAATCCGAGAGGCAAGAGGCGCGTGTGGTTGGGGGGCACTGGTAAGTTAAGTTGGCTTTATAAATGCATTTGCCCTCCCACCTCGTGTCTCTTTGGACATGGATAATCCCAGTGTCTTGTAGTAAATAAAGTACATACTGTGTCCCCCTGCGGGAGCAGCCTTTTCGTATTACGTGTTTATGATGCTTAATCGGGCCGACCTATCAGTGTTGGGTCTTGCAGCGTATTAAAATAAGCGCAGAAGTAGAAAGGTTTGAAGGTCAGTGATAGCGCTGCCTGACTCACGCCGCCAGTAACGTCTTTAAATATATGCGCCCACGGGCTGAACGGTTAGCCAACAATCCTATGCAATTCGCACACTTAAGCTTGTGCACTGCTTCTGTTGCTGTTTGCGCATGCATCCAGATGTGCTCATGCGCGGAAGAGCTTTCACGGGAAGTTTTTGCTCTCTTTGTTAACTAACTTAGCAAGCGTGACACGGTTCGACGTTAATAACATCCTGAGGCCTGGCTCCACAGCGCAGCTCTCTGCTGGACGTATCTTTAAAAATTCTTTCAAAATCAACTTAAAGGAGGCGTACCAGTCTTTCACCTCATGCTGTTGGCTCTGTGGGGTATTCTTCCGCCTCCCTCCGTGGTACTTACTGCTTGCATGACAGTGCTGTGTTGGGTAAATCACAGCTTGTGATGCTAGGCAATTCTTGATCGCGCTCATGCCAGGAGTCTTCCACAACACTCTTGCACATGACTTTGAGCCGAGGCTGCGGCATAGATTTACCAACGGAATAGTTTAAATTGACTAACAGGCCCAAATCATTTTCACCACGCAGAAGTCAGCGACTGATATGCAAATTACCTTGTAACATGAGGCACGTAGGTTGTAGACGATGTATATGACCATTTGTCATGTACCAAGAGCTCTATGAAAGTGCTATAAGACTTGCCATTTAATAATAATAATGCCATTTATTTATCGGTTTTCAAAACCAACACATAAATAAAATAATTGTCATTTACAATGCCAATAGCTCCAACTTTTGCTAAGGCGAGACCGTTGCATTGTAAATGCTTGTTGTTATTTGGTGTAAATCCTTTCAATAGTTTTGGAGAAATTTAAAAAAACAAAAAACTAATTTGAATCTAGAGCGCGGATCCTCTGAGGATCCAACTAAAAAGTTCCTTAGGAGAATTTAGTTCCTGGTTTATCTTTTCCTCATAGAATTTTGCCTGGGCCTTTTTAATATCATATGGTAAAGCCTAATGGTTGACTTATAACTAGCTTTTAGAAGTGGATTGTAGTCCTTCCTCCATTTTCTCTTCAACTTCTTACAATCCTTTCTGAGGTAGACTAAGTGAGCATTAAACCAGGGTGCCTTTTTGGTGTTTGGCTTAGATGCAGTTTTAGGGATACCCTTCTCTTCTGTCTTGAGTAATCCAGTTTTCCCAGAGAGTATAAGCCTCATTCAGATTTCCTTTTAGATTTGGGGTAGAGGTTTCCAAAGTTTTCAACCATACTTCCAGGTTGAGTTTTGCCCAATTCTTCACCTGATTGGAAGTAATATTTTGATTTATTTTTTGGGCTACTATATTAGTCAGTGTGAAAGGGATAAAATGGTGATCAGACCAGGGCACAGGTACTAGTGTGAATGCTTGAATCTTTGGATCATTGGAGATTAAAGGATCAAGTATATGTCCTTTAACATGGGTTGAGGTGGTTACATGTAGATTTGATTGCATCGTCTCTAATTCCTGCAACAGTCTTTTGATGTACGGAAGGTTATGTTCATCCAGATGAATGTTTAGATGACCTTGGACAGTGATTTGCATTTTCCTCATTAGTAGACTGGCTAGGGTGTCTATCAAGTTTTCAATCAAATTTGCACTGGGCCCTGGGCATCTATAGATTAAGACTCCCTAAAAATGTGTATGTAGGGGAAAATGTGATAGCTTTCACAATCTAATGTTGGAAGTGAGGTAGTGATGCATTTATATTCAATCTTTAGTCAGATAGCTATGCCACACCCTACCTTTCCTATACGATCATGTTTGTATATTTGGAACCCATGGGCAAAGGCTGTTAAAATGACTGGAATAGAACTATTGTTGAGCCAGCTTTCCATAATAAACAGAACATCTAAGTCTTCCTCTTTTAACAGAAGCTGTGTCTCTATTTTATGTTTTGGGAGGGAGTGACTATTAATTAAGCCTAATGTCCGAGGTTTAGCTTCTGGTTGTAAGGATTGAATCAGTGTAGTCCGCTTGTTATGCGCTTTTAACTCATACACTGTGCACATACCTTAATTACCTCATCCAGATTGTCCACTCTCCATGAGCGGTCGCATCGTGAGTCATGACGTGATCTTATCAGCAGCAACTGTTCTGATGTCTAATTTATCTGTTTGGGGCAAGTTTGTGCAGGGTTCCTGGCCCCTTTACCCATACTGGCGCAGATGGGCTTGTCTTTGGCATGCCCCACTGCGCCCCCGCAAGCCAGCTGTCATTTGAGGAAGTGGGCGGCTGACAACTAACGCGCCAACCTACAACTACTCTGGCCAGTCACTATAGTAGAGTGGAATAACACTACCTCTCTGCCACTGTACGGTTGCAATATTGCCATTATGATGTGTGTCCTCCCCCCAACAACAACCGTGCAGTAAGACTCTTAGAACAATACTAAGAAGGTTTTAAAGTCAATGTTTAAAGTTTCCAACTAATTAAAGGATCTCTAGTCAGTTTACATAGACAGCGATTCCCTTGACGCAGCGCTCTCCATTAGTCACCAGTGTGTCCACGAACTGGGCCAGTCTGAGAGCTAGGAGTTTAGCAAAGATTTTGAGTTCCATATTTGTTTTATTAATAACCACATTTTATTGATTTTGATTATAATACACAGCTGCATCCACATAGAAGTACAAGCTTGAAGTAACATCCCACCAGATCTGGTCGCTGGGCACCCGCAGTCGCCCAACCCCAACATACATTTACAAAGGCAGTCTATAATAAGCACACCACTTTCCCCATATCTTAGCATGCTTTTGAAGGCAACCACAAGCCTCGTAGATGGGTCGACTGACAAACCACTCAACACCCCTTTGACACTTTTTCAGGGAAGGGTTTCTCCGTGGGCCTCCAGCAGCAGGCAATGTCCCGTTTGGCCACCCCAGTGCCCTCCAATAATCCCAGTAATGCCGCACGAGGGCCCAACTTATAGTGTGTTGCAGGACTGCAGAGATCTCCCTATCACTCCCTTCCAGAAGGGCACCAGGCGCGCACAGGACCATGTGATGTGAAGAAAATCTGCATTCCGGGCCTGGCAGCATGCCCACTGAGTTTGCTTCCCCACACCCATCTTCTGCAAGCAGCGCAGTTTCAAGTAGGTAGCATGCAGATAGTTGACTTGTACCATCCGTAACATAGAGGAAATAGCCAATTCCAGCGGGGTGGGATAGGCATCCCTCCAAGCTTCATCATCTTTTTCTCCCACCCAGCCCTCCCACCTCCAACGTAAATGTGGGAAGTTATCTGTGGCGTTCATTATCAGAGACTGATATATTGCCGAGCTCGCTCTCCTGCCCAGATGACCCGTTGATAATTTTGCTTCAAGATGGCTGTATTTGAGTATCTCTGTGTCTGCTGGGATATGAGTTAAAAGGGCTCGACGCAGTAGAAGGTAGCGTAAAAACTGTGTACGTGATAGGCTTTATTGTTCCTGTAGCACCTTAAAAGACATCAGAAGCCCTTGCCTACGAATGTCACCCAAGTTGGTAATGCGGTCCCAATGTAAGAACCCCTCAAGGCCAGCCACCTGGCTTAATCAGGTCGCCCACCATAGGGGTGTCACTTATGTGAGGTGGCACAGCCAACAGGTGTGGCGCAAGGCCTCTTGCAAGAATGGATCAGCAGGGGCAACAGGGTACCATATTGAAGGTCTAATTAAAATTGAGAGACCAGGCCCAGTCCGGTAGGCAAGAGATATGGACCCCAAGATACTGAAAAGAATATAGTTCAGTAAAAATGTTGGGGCACCAAATGCGTCCCAGGGCATCGCCAACCACCGAAGCCAGGACCGATTTGCAAGTGTTCACCCGGAGGCCTGATGCCTCGGCGTATAGCCAAAGAATGTCAAGGCATTGGGGCCCGTCATCTGAGGATCACTAAGGAATAGCAGAACATCATCTGCATATAGGGCAATGCAGTCTTTTACAGCCCCCCCCCCCCCAATGCCATCCCGGAACCTGCGCGCCACATCATATTAGACCGGCTAACTGCTCTATGGCAAAAGCAAACAGCAGCGCTGACGGGGGGCAGCCCTGGCGCATGCCCCTGTGAAATAAAGAACGGTGGGGAGAGAATCCCGTTGACTCAGACCTGTGCAGACAGTGCCGTATGCTTGAATTCCATATTTATCGGGAAGAGGAGGGGCAGAAGGGCTCACATCACAGATTGTGGTTAGTGGATTTTGGAATAACCACAATTGTCGTTGAGTCCCTTCCTGCAGGGAAGACCCCAGCACCATGTCTCCTGGTATAAAGCCAGAAGGTGTGGGGCCAGCTTGTCCTGATACTTTCAATAGTATTCAGAGGAAAACCTGTCTGGCCCGGTGTTTTTCCAGTATTCAATGCCAGGATAGTTTTCTCCACTACTTCAATAGTAAGGGCGGCCTCCAGGGTTGGTCTCGATGTAACAGATAGTGAGGGGAGTTGGATCTCCCATTGCCAGCGGGGTGTGTATCTCGGAAGGGGCGTCAGTCGCTAATATCTGCTCTATCTCCATCGATGTGTGGACTGTCCTGTCCTGTGGGTGTTGAAATGTTGGGACCACCCGGGATGCCAAGTCTCTCGTGGCCAACCAGTAAAGTAATTTCCCATTCTTGTAGCCACATTCATAGACCCTTTAATTTGATGCCCTCCAGCACTGGGGGGGCCTCCTATGGGGTCAGTTGACGCAGAGAGGCCCTGTCCCGAGGTAGCTTATGACGAAAGTCACCTGAGTCCCCAGTCGAGGGCTGTCTTTCCATACAGGGTATTTTGTCTTCTACCCCTGTCACTGCCTGTCGTTTGGCATTTTCACGTCGTCTAACAAAGGATTTTGCCAGTTCTTGTATGGTGGCCTTACCTGCTTCCCAAAGTGTAGCAGTAGATTCCACAGAGCCCTGGTTAATATTGAAGTAGGTGGTAATCTCTGTGGCAGGAAGTCTGTACCATGAGGGCCTGCGAAGTGCCACACGTTTAGGTGCCAAATAAGGAAGGGACCCAGCATGGTGGGCCATACCGGAGGGTGAGTAGTGTTGCAAATTATATTTGGGGCACAATATGTAGGTTAGACAATATTTTTTACTATGATATTCTGACATACAACCATTATAGAAACCTAATGTAATGGAAGCGACGGGCGGTGAGGAAACATGTAACTGGGACAGTTCTAGACAACATATGGCTACATTGATTTGTATACTTTCCATCACTAGAGGATGTGAAATCTACAACAAGAAACTCACATTTCTGCCAGTCAAGCAGGCTTTGTCAGAATGCCACTCTCATCATTGATTAATTGGAATGTATTTAGTTCTCGTTCACCAACATAGGAATGTCGGCACTAAATACAACAATGGATCAAAATTTTAATGGCTGATAGAAACGACAGGATTATTAAAGTTAACAGAACAGGTGTGTTTTTATGGCCTTTCTAAAGACTAAATAAGAATGAATGTTCTTGAGATGAAGTTGAATACTTTTAGAATTGAGGTTTGAGTAGGTGTAATGCTCAACCAGCTATTCGTGAGCATTTAAAATTGGACCATACGCTTTTCACTGGATTATAAATTGAGAATCGCTCAATAAGGGGGGATTCTTCATGATATTGCTGAGTTATTGGTATCAGGGTCATGGCTTATTTCGTTTATTTTAATAATGTAGTAGCTAAATTTGCCTTTCCTCTTTTCACATTTCTTCATTCCTACTTTACTCTGATCATTCTTTTTTTTAATCCCACATATGTTCCTTCTCTGTCCGCTGCTAATTCTGCTTTTCATCTCTGTCTCTCTCCCCATTCCCTTTATAATTCCCATTCCTTATTCTATTATCTTCCCTTATTCCTTTTGGCCCTTGATTCCTCTTGTTCTTTCCTCATTCCCTTGCTCCTTTACATTTGTCTTTCACCCTCCCATTCAGCTTATGTATCTCTAGCATCTGTTTCCTCTCGCATATCTTTCACTTTCTACTGTCCTTCCTTATTCACTTTCCAGAAGTTCACCTTGTTGCTCTCTCCCATTCATTCATTCGAACCCTTCTTTATGGTCCCTTAAGTTTTTTCTCATTGTTTATGTGCTCATTCTCTTCTCACTCCGGTTCCTCATCACTCTTGTCACACCTCTCTGTATAGCTCATTCCTCTTGATGTACCTCTCTGTATGCCTCATGCCTTGCGGTGCCTCACTGTGTTCCTCGTTGCTCTTGCTGTGCCTCTTTGCATCCCTCATTCATCCTGTTGAGTCTCTCTGTATCCCTGACTTCATTTGACAAGCTCTTCTATATCCCCAGTTTATTTTTTTCAGCCTCTTTTTAATTTTTGCTGATCTTGTCCTGCCTCCTTGTAACTTCTATTCCTGATGCTGTGCATCTGTGTATCCAACATTCCTAACATGTCTCTTTGTATAATCATTCCTCTTGCTGTGCCTTTGTATTACTCCCACCTTTTGGCATGCCTCTCTGTAGCAATCACTCCTCTTGTCATTATTCCTCTTGAGATGCCACTCTGTATCCTTCATTCGACCCTTTATCCACATTCTTCTTGACAAGCATCTCTGTGGTTCAAATTCTTCTGTATATACCTTGTTCTTCTTGCCACTCTGAATCTCTATCTTCTCTGCTTTCACCTCAAATGTATCTCTTTTCATCCATCCTGTTATTGTTCCCTCTCTTTCTAGTGATTTTATTCTTCTCCTATAACAGGTTTGTCGCTGTCTCCTTTGAAAATCTCTTGTTCCTTTCCTTTTCACTGCCACTGCTTTTGACCTCTTCTTTTCTCTCTCACCTCCCAGATTTCTTTTTCTCTGCACCCATAATATCTTTCTTCTTGTCCCTCCTTGCTCTTCTCTTTCCTCATGGTATTTGCTTTATCCTTTTTCCTCAGACTATGCCTTGCGACACTTTTCACAGCTCATGCGGTCCAGCTACATCTTTATGTTTCAGCTCCCGAAGCTGCCAGAGATCCTCATCTCTCTGGCCGATTTCAAGGTGAGCACCCTTCATCTGGACTTATGGATATTGATAGGAAAATGGTGCTAATTTTCAGTTTGCCCTATTGGTAAATTGACACTTCTGAAATAATCAAGACCAGCTCTCAGTGAAAGAATAAGCATATGATGTGTTTAGCCTTGTTTGGAATAAGAATCATAAACAATAAATATTAATTGAAGTGAAGTGAGCAATATGCACAACATACATTTACTGTCTAGAATTGGTTTACCCAACTCTCTCAAAGTCATAGGTGTGATGTGTTGTGGTGATCGTTATTAAAATTAGATGCTACATAAGTGTTCTTTTCCCATTTTGGTTATACTAAAGCTGAATAGAGCTAATGTGGTCTGTATAATTAGATAATGTTCTTATCATTGGTCTTTAAAATGAAAATATAACAGGGTGAAACTTGATGTCAGTGTTGTGGACTTTATTGCACTAGGAAGTGTGATGACTACATCCCATCGTGTTAACAAAAATAAATCACGTATTAGTCACCACCCCACAGTCACTCATTCCCTAAGACCAGAACAGTACATAAAAAAAACCCTCTCCCGGACACACCCCTACTGTCACTCCCTCACCATCTTCCCCTCTCTCCCACAATAATCCGCACTCGCATCCTCACATCAAATTCCCTCTAAAATACAGTCCACCCACTTTCTATGTAAATAACCCCTCCATATGTCAGCAATGCCGAACATCACTACGTGCCCATCTTTTAATCTGCTCTCACTCACAAGATGCTAGCATTTTCTACACTGGGGTCCCCGTCCTTTTCTCTAATCAGAGCTACTTATCTTCAATGAAAATCTTCTCGAGCTACTAATATTATTAGTGTTGTACTAATGACCAGATCAGACAAAATTCCATTAGTAGCCACCACATGCAAGATTTGACAGCAGTGATCACCTCCGTGCATCAGACAGTTTTGCCAACAGTAACGTTAAAAAAGTCTTGGTCAATTTGGAATGCCTCTACATGGGTAACAAATAACAGATATAGCTGCAATGCCCCTGGCACCAAGGTAATAATGTGATTAATAAGTTTCCCCAATGCTGCACAACTTATCACTCAAATATCATCGTTCTATATATTTTAACAATTTATAATTGTTTTTCAACCATTAGGTTATGAGGTCCCAAAATACACACATTTTTGTCTTGAATACATGCTTTTCAATGTTGGTATACATACATTAATTCAACCAAGCAAAAGCTTGTAATTTAGTAGGCTGGGGTGCACAGAGGAGACGTATTCATTGGTAGCTGGGGAGCTACCAGTAGCTCACGAGTTACCTGTTGGAGAAGACTGCTCTAATTTCTTCTCCAGTCACCAAGTCCTTCTACCCTCCTCACAATATCACCCCCGCTTGTACCCTCTTTCTCCTCTTATTCAGCCCTACCTACTGTAGACCCAACTTTATTCTCCCACATCCTTTATGCTGTTAAATTGTATTTGGCTAACCTCACTATACCTGCTGAATCACTGTCCAATAACATCCACAGCCCTCTCTAAACTTGGTATGAGAATCAGACTGCACTAGACGTGAACCACAGACCAGGCGAATCACTTCCCTCCCTCTGCAGTATAGATATTGATGAACTCCTAATTGACTATGACTCAGTTAACAAAAAACAAAATTAACAAAAATAAAGCAATGAAAAATTCCCTCAATACCACAAATATAGACTTAATGTCCTCTCTTGAACAATCTGCAAATGCCCACATACTGTCCCTCTTTAGCAGTAGAATTACATATCATCCATCCCAGGCTAAAGGGTAAAGCATAACACCCTGTGCAAAATAAAAACATCTAACACTCTTAAACCTCCTCATTGGATCCATCTCTAAAATTTCCCCTCCACAATTGTATATTAGAAGTAAAACACAATACTGCTATTGTTGATCTAATCTTAATACACATACTGCAAACGACAAGCCATAAAGCTAATGGTCCCTAAGGGATATTCAGTCATTCACATTGACAGATGCAGTAGAACAGATGGAAGCATAAATATCATGAAGAAACAAATACCATATTTTGATCACGTCAATAGAGTTAATTTCAACAGAGCAATTCCCAACCAGCGTGTTTCTGATCTGCCTCTCCCTGGGATACAACTCGCTCTTCGCAGAATAGGTTATAGAATTCATCACCATTAGAGAAATGCACTCAAACAACCTCTTTTTCAAGAGACTTCAACTCTCACTTGAATGACCATCCTGAATCTGCCGACTGGATTATCTCAAGCTTCATTGTACAGAACAATCACTGTGAAATCTGCACATCCCCACCCTGTAATAAGGGAGATATCCTGATTACAACAGATAAAGACCAAGTAAAATTAAACTCCACCTTCTGTAGTAGGGGATCTCTGTTATAGCCATAATCTAGTGAATAGTCCCGCCCATGTGCGTGGACCGCGGAGCAATCCAATATAATCTCTTATGTTGTCAAAAAATGCAAACCTGCACAGACACTTAAGAGATAATTTAAAGACAGATAATGCAGCCTATATCCACAGGCTACACTGTCCAGTACTTCAACTAGAAATTCCACCAAAAAAACCACAAACAGCACAGCCTGTCCAGCTTTCTCCACAGAGAAAGCTTTCCTTTACCAGCAAAAGCCTCTGGAATGATAGAGAGGAAGGAGTGGACAGACAGGCCCCATAGGCTGCCATTATATGGCTCAGAACAGGATACTGTGCCTTTAAGAGAACCTTCTAGAACGTTCTCAGTATCCCAGAATGCACAGCAGGTCCCTTTTACCTTCAGTTCTTTTTCCGGCTCCTACTAGCAGGACCCTTGAGCATTGAGCTCTCCCTTTTTAAGGGTTTATTAAGTGATTTTTCACTTTTTCAAGTGTTTGAGTGCTTTCATTTGAAGTACTTTGGTGCTTTCTTCCTGGTGTGTGTTTCTGAGCACTCTTTTATTTGTCAAAATGCCTGCTTTGTTTGACAAATGCCCAGAGTGTTCTAGGAAGAAGGCCAAGTCTGACCCACATGAGGTGTGCATCATCTGCCTTCCCCCATCTCATGTCCCAGAGGAGTGTGACTTTTGCCAGGGCTTCTCTTCCAGGACCCTGAGAGAGAGGTTGAAGATCAGGCTCCAAGGCCTGGAAGATAGAAGACTGAAGGCACAAGGTGGGTCTGGGCAGGCTTTATCTGCCCATGCTGAGGCCTCTGGGGGGCTCCCCAGGGGCAGGAAGACCAGCAAGCATTCCCATCCTCCGCCTGCGTCGATAGCGTCGACGACGGCGTCGAGAGGGATGACAGCAGTCTGTTCCCCGTCTCCTCAGGGCTCTGGGTCGAAGCAACGTCGACGTTCGACTTCGAGGGGACTGACCAGGCCGCCGTCGAGATCGCCGTCGACAGAGTCCTCGACGTCATCGGCGTCGTCGAGTCATTGACGTGGAGAGAGTTCGGTCCGGCGTCGGCGCTCGCCGTCGAGGCGACACCGCCGGTCGCCGTCGGCGAAGAGGATGAGGTCGGCGTCGAGGGAATCCTCGACGTCGAGGAAGACGTCGAAGACTCGCAGGCGTTCGAGGAGGAGACAGTCGACGTCAAGAGGAGACGTTCGACGTCAAGAGGACGACGGTCGCCGTCGCGGAGGAGACGTTCGACGTCGAGACGACGCCGCCGGTCGACTTCGACTCCTTGACGTCGAGACGGCGTTCTTCGACGCCAAGGAAGCGCAGAAGGAGTTCATGCGCCAGGGATTCCTCTGGGTCTGCTGGGGCGCGCCGGCGACTTTCGCCGATAGGAGACACGCCCTCTCCGTCGCCTCCACCTAAGAAGAAGAGGGAGTCACAGGGATCTGTGTACTCTGAGGTATATACTCCTCCTAAGCCGAGGTCGACTACCCCTCCTCCGCCCTTGCCCAAGGATCCTCCGCCGCGGACTCCCACTCCACCTCTGCTTCCACCACTGCCTCCTCCTCATTCCCAGCCTCTGCACCCTCCTTCTAAACCGCCTGTGGTTCCGCCGAGGACAGCTTCACTACCACGGTACCCAACGCCGCCTAAGGGGACTCCTCAGCCGAGGCGCCAGGTCAGGCCGCAGTCTCCTGCTCCTGTGAAACCTGTGGAGCGTCCGAAGCCGAGGAGATCGTGCTCTCGCTCCGGCCGGAGGGAGAGATCGCGGAGTCGGCATAGGTCGTCGACGAGATCCAGACGACGCCACAGGAGGCGCAGGTCCAGATCTCATACGGACTCTTCTAGGACCAGGGAATACTCGCCGACTTTGTCGGAATTCCCAGGGACGAGGGTGTCGCCGGTGGACGACATCGTCTCATTTCAAGATGTTCTACTGACGAAACACGTGTTGGCTGTGGCTGTATACATTTTTGATGGAAGGACGTTCATGGCTGTATGAATAAAATTGGATCAACACAACAATATTACAACCTGACGGTGGTGTGATAATTGAAGAGACTTTGCGCATATGGAATATAGAGACTCTCCTTGGTATAATTGATTACATTTCTGTACCTGGGAACTAGGATTGAAAAACATGTGTTGTATTTAAAAAAATATTTACTTTTTTGTGGTGCTCAGCGAGGAACAATTGTGAACTGTTTTCTTGGAATCTATTCTGAGTGTGTATGGAAGAAAGGTGACCTTCCATTCCTTGCTTGAAGCACACTGTAATACGTGAAAGTTGTACAAATAGCCATAATCTTGTTGTGCGCCTACCAATGCCTGGTCATCATCGCATATTCACTGAATGAGGGGATGTTGGTGTCAAATCAACTCATCAGCGTGGCTGCTGATGTATCTCTTCTGCTGGCGCATGGGTACTGCCATGGTGTCAACCAACGGCGCCACGCCTGGCTTTGCCTGACATCTCTCAAGCCAGAGGCTCAACAGCAAGTGGCCAACCTTCCTTTCTCAGGGGAGACCCTGTTTGGCAAGCATGCGGATGATGAGATGGCCCGCATGAAAGCGGAAGCCGAGACCCTGACGGCTGTCGGGTTGGAGAAGCCCAAGGAAAAGAAGACCTACCGCCCGTTCCAGAGACGGTTCAGGGCACAAGGCAGAGGGTGAGGGCAGGCTTCGGGACAGCAGCAACAACAGCAGCAGCAGTTCCGGAGGCCCTTACAGAAGCGTCAGATGGTCAGAGGCGGCCAACAGTCCTCAACGGCGAACAAAGGCCCAGCTGGGTCTAGGCCCTGAGCGGTTACTTCCCCTGCATCCGTTACCCACTCCGGTGGGGGGAAGCGTTAAATTTTTTCTGGCAGAGTGGAGAAAAATTACTCAGGACAAGTGGGTGCTGAATATTGTTTGCAATGGATACAGTCTTCGGTTCACCAGCCTGCCTCCAGCAATTCCACCGGTCAGCTCGCAGTTTCAGGTGCGCAAACTCCAGGCGGAGGCCGATACCCTGTTAAGGAAAAGGGCGATAGAAGACGTACCTCTGTCTCAAAGGGGAAGAGGTCTGTACTCATGGTTCTTTCTGGTTCGCAAGAAGGACAAGAACGAGTTCAGGCCCATTCTGGATTTGCGACAAGCAAACAAGTGGATTCGCAGAGAGAAATTTTGCATGCTGTCGTTGCATCAGATTTATCCTCAGCTGCAACAGGGAGACTGGCTATGTGCTATAGACCTACAGGATGCGTACTTCCATGTGCCCATTGCACACAAACACAGGAAGTTCCTGCGATTCCAAGTTGGCGCCAATCATTATCAGTACACATTACTGCCATTCGGGCTGAAGTCTGTGCCCAGGACATTCTCAAAGTACATGGCAGTGGTAGCTGAGAGACAAACACCTGAGGAAGAACAAGGTGTTTGTCTACCCGTACCTGGACGATTGGTTGATCAAGGCCTCATCCTTCTCGGAAGCTCAAGCGCACTTCCAGAAGGCGTGCGTTCTCTTGAACAGGCTGGGCTTGCACATCAACATGTCCAAGTCTGTCCCGACTCCGGTCCAGTGCATTCAGTACTTGGGAGCCTCCATCAATACGCTGTCAGCAAGCGTGTCTCCTTCGGAGGAGAGACGATTATCACTCCTTCAGAAGGCTCAAGCTCTTATGACCGCTCCATCTACAACTGTGAGGACGGTGTCTTCTCTAATGGGGTCGATGGCCTCTTGTATCTTCCTCACGCCACACGCATGGCTGCACATGAGACCATTGCAGGAGTGCTTGGAGGATCAGTGGGATCAGAGGAAGGGGTCTTGGGACGACAAGATACGACTGTCTCTGCATGCTCTTCAGTCTCTGAAGTGGTGGTGTTCAGCGGAGAATCTCCTCAGAGGGATTCCCTTCCACAAGGACATTCCCACACAGACTATCCTGATGGATGCGTCTCTCCACGTCTGGGGGGCGCACTCCGGAGACTTACGGATACAAGGAACGTGGTCCCCGACGGAGTCCACGTATCATAACAATTTCCTGGAACTCAGAGCTGTTCATTTGGCACTGAAGGCCTTCCATCCTTCCTTCCCGACAACTCTCTGCTTGTTCAGACGGACAATACGACCACGATGTATTACCTCAACAAGCAGGGGGGCTCGAGATCACGCACTCTGTCACAGGAGGCGTAGGCGATCTAGCCAGAGGACTGACGATAACGGCTACCCATCTGCCAGGTGTGCAGAATGTTCAGGCGGACGCACTGAGCAGACTGATTCAGGAAAACCACGAATGGGTCATAAATGACAAAGTACTAGGAGAAGTCTTCGCAAGGTGGGGGACTCCAGACGTAGATCTGTTCGCCACCGCCAAAAACAGCAAATGCCGAGACTTCGCCTCCAGGTACTACCAGCAGGGGACGTTGGGGAATGCGCTATGGATCAACTGGTCAAACAGATTTCTGTACGCTTTCCCACCCATTCCCCTGATTCCGGCGGTGCTCATCAAGCTGTCCCAGTCCAGGGCGCGGATGATCCTGATTGCCCCGGAATGGCACAGGCAGTGGTGGTTCACAGACCTGCTTCACCGGTCTCTCCTTCCTCACATACGGCTGCCGTGCCGGCCGGACCTTCTCACGAAGTTCGGGGGGCAGATGGTGCACCCCAACCTCTCGTCTTTGAGTTTGGCGGCATGGCTCCTGAGATAGTGCAGTATGGCCATTTGAATATACCAGAAGATTGTATGGACATCCTGAAGGAGGCTAAGCGACATTCCACTAGGACTTCCTATGCTTACAAGTGGAAAAGATTCTGCATCTGGTGCAAGTCCAAGAAATATGATCCAACGACGTGTAAGGAAGATGTCATCCTTCCGTATCTTCTACAATTGGCACAGTCTGGCCTTAATGTCCATTCCATTAAGGTTCATCTCGCTGCGCTGACTGCATACTGGAAATTCCCTTCACAGACTTTCTTTTTCCAGGTCCCTGTGATCAAGGATTTTTTGGAAGGCTTGAAGAAAGTGTTCCCTCCTGTCCAGATTCCCTCGCCTTCATGGGAATTGAATGTGGTGCTGTCCAGATTGAGGAAGGAGCCTTTTGAACCTATTCATAAGGCTTCATTGCAGCACCTGTCCTGGAAGGCGGCGTTCCTCGTGGCCATTACATCGTCCCGCAGGGTGAGTGAAATTCAGGCGTTGTGTTGCCAAGAACCTTATACTGTATTTCATGCTGCTAAGGTTGTTAAGCGTACTCACCCTAAATTTCTTCCAAAGGTTATCTCGGATTTCCATGTTAACCAGACAATAACGTTACCTACGTTTTTTCAGAATCCGTCGTCTCCAGCGGAAAGGTCTCTGCATTCCCTGGATGTTAGGAGGGTGTTGAAATTTTATCTAAATAAAACCAAAGATATTCGTAGGTCGGACCAATTGTTTATCAATTATGGATCAGTCAGGACCGGTCTTGCTACCTGGAAACAGTCCATCTCGAGGTGGATTGTGTCCTGTATACAGTTGTGTTACCAGAAGGCTAATAAGACCTTAGGGGGTAAACCTAAGGCTCATTCCACCAGGGGCAAAGCTGCCACGACTGCTTTGCTTCGTATTGTTCCAATTGCGGCAATCTGCAAGGCTGCCACTTGGAAGTCGGTCCATACGTTTGCTAAGCATTACTGTCTGGACACTGATGCCAGGACAGACGCTCAGGTTGGGCAGGCTTCGCTGCGAAATCTGTTTGCACAGTAGTGGTGTTATTTCTCTTCTCTCCACCGCCGCTTTGGTGTGGGGATGGGCTTGCCATTCTATTCACTAGATTATGACTTTACACAGAGATCCCCTACTACAGAAGGAGTAGTTTCTGTCCTGTAACTCCAGATCTGTAGTAGGGGTATCTCTGTTATAGTCATAAGCGCCCGCCCTCCTCCCCGGTGGAGAAAGATATTCATGTAAGGAATGCTACAGGTCTGGCGTGTTACGCCTTCAAAATGAACTGAAAGTAAAAGGGACCTGCTGTGCATTCTGGGATACTGAGAACGTTCTGGAAGGTTCTCTTAAAGGCACAGTATCCTGTTCTGAGCCACATAATGGCAGCCTATGGGGCTTGTCTGTCCACTCCTTCCTCTCCATCATTCCAGAGGCTTTTGCTGGTAAAGGAAAGCTTTCTCTGTGGAGAAAGCTGGACAGGCTGTGCTGTTTGTGGATTTTTTGGTGGAATTTCTAGTTGAAGTACTGGACAGTGTAGCCTGTGGATATAGGCTACATTATCTGTCTTTAAATTCTCTCTTAAGTGTATGTGCAGGTTTGCATTTTTTGACAATTTAAGAGATTATTTTTGATTGCTCCGGGGTCCACGCACATGGGCGGGACTATTCACTAGATTATGACTATAACAGAGATACCCCTACTACAAAACTGGAGTTACAGGACAGAAACTACTCCTTACCTTTTGACTAGTGTGATCACTCTCTCATTTTTTCTCAATCAACCCAGGCTTTCTACTTTTCCAGAAACCAACCAAAGGGACCTAACATGTGTGTGAGAGATCTTAGGAACTTACACGAGGATCTACTAGCCTCAGTGGTCGGACAGGAATTCCAACAGGTCTCTTGCCTTACTGACACAATCGACCTCCTCAATCGATAAAAGGAGTCTATGACAGACATCATAGGTTTGCTAGCTCCAGAAATTATGAGAAGACAAAAAAACAAAGCATCAATATCATGGTTCTCTAAAGAACTAAATAAATAAATATTATAACTCTCTCTCACAGAAAGAAGACCGCGACAAAATGCATCATTTTTTCCCTGGCTAATCTGAGATTAGAAAGAAGAATTTACAAACTCCACATCTTCAAAGCTAAATCCAAGTTCATCAAAAGAGAGCCTGACTGTAGAGGGAACTGCCATAGAAAGTTCTTTGGAATAGTAAGGAACGCCACGATCCCTCCTAATCAGACAATTACTGATGCCTCCAAAGTTTGATCATATCTCAGCACTCTCCCAAGACAAAATTAAAAAGATAGAACTCTCCCTGGTCAAATCGCATAATACCCAATCCAACTCTGCCCAAACAAAAATTCTGAAAAGGAGTGGTCCGCCTTCCAAGGAATTGACATCTGAGATCTGACAAGCAGCTGCAAAACTAAACCGACTTCTGAACCATGGTAACCTATTCCCTCTTCTGTCCTGAAAGGTATAAAGTGTTTGATGAAGCCAATCGGAAGATCATGAACCCCTTCATAAACCAATAGATCGTCATGGAACCTCTCAAAGTTGGGTACTTTTCTCTGTTTTCAAAAAGGCAATGAGCTGACCTTAAGGACTTAACTTCCATCCTTTAACTGAAAGTTCTAGAATCATGTGTGGAATCACAATTCAGCAGTTCTTAAACTCATTGAACTCCTTGGCAAGCTTCAGTCGATGTTCATACGTAGATGCAGAACAAAAACACCCCCTGTGAACATAATCAGTGACATGCCCTACATCCTAGATGAATTATGATACTGCTTTCCAGTCCTCCTGGATTTGTCTGCTGCCTTCAGACAGAAAAGCACCACTCCCTTCTCTTCTAACATCTAAAACGATAGGATGGCCATCAGTGCTGTGGATCATAATGTGTTCTCGTCCTTCTGTACAAGGATTCTACTGACATCACTCTTTGCGCCATCAACATGCTCATTATGTCAGCGGACATTGCGTTTAATGTCTTCCGTTCTTGTGTTTTGCTTCAGTGGACACTGCTCTTTGTGTCTGCTGACATCACTCTCATTGTCAGTCGGCTCCACGCATTGCTTCTGTCTGTTGACATTACTTTCTAAATGCAGCCATCGACTTTCAGCATCTGCTAGCATTTTGTTTTGTGTCGGCTGGCATTGGTCTTGGATTTTTACTGCCATTGCTTTTTGTGTCTACTGCTTTGCTGTATGTGTCTGCCAGCATCACTTTTTGGGTGTGCCTGCGTTGCTCTTTGCCTGTGCTGGCATCGCTTTTCTGATGTGCTAGCATCGCTTATTGATCCTGCCAGCAGTTTTTTGCATCTACTGGTAAAGGTCAATGTCTTCAGGCAACTCTTTTTGTGTCTCCTGGCATCACTCTGTGCATTTACTGGCATCATTGTATATGTCTGCTGGCATCCTCTGTTTACGTCCTAACGTTGCTCCGTGTGTGCGTGCCAGCAAAATTCTTTGACTGTTTCAGCTATGTTTCATGTCTCAACCACCATAACTTTTTGTGTAACCCAGGACCTTTTTTTGCATCAGCCAGCAACAGTTTTTGGGTTGGCCAGCATTGCTTGTTGAGTTGACGGGCATCACGTTTTAATGCTAGCATGCATTACTTTTTGTGTTCGTCAGCATTACCCGTTACGTCGGCCAGCATTGCTTATTGTGTTGGTTGGCACTGCCTAGTTCATTGTCCTGCATGGCTCATTTCCATGACTGGGATCGCTCGTTTTAGTGGGCAGCGTTGTTACGTTATGAAATATTTCGAAAACTCGAATTATTGCCAATATAGTGCCCTCTTTACGCTACAGAAATAGCATAATCCAATAACCTTCAGTACATTTGACTCTTCCAATATGGAAAATACAACGATTTAAGGCATGTCAGAAGATGCAATAGTCAACAAAAATTTGTATCTAAAGGGGAGGAAAGTTCCATAGTAGCATGGCCTGCACAGAGAAGACTAGTGCTCTGCAGTAGGCCTCTCTGAATTTCAGGACAAAGGCATAACATAACATAGTTAAAGCAAGTCGTCCTCTTGGTCTGTAAGGCTCAAATTCTCTATTGAGAAAAGGGAAAAGATCAATTAGTTTATTATGCAAACAGCAGAGCACTTTAAGTGAATCTCTCTTCTCCTCAACCACCCTGTGCAGCGAATGATTCACTAGGGGGCATGATACCTAGGCAACCAATGGTCAAAGTACATCCTGCAAGTTTATGAACACTGGAGACTATGTAGCAGAGGTGAACGTACACTGAAATCTAAACTATTTGCATAGTCCACAATGCAACTGCTGTCATTGCCTGGGCGCTATACTCTGTGTGTGAGGAATTCTAAGTTATTTTTCACTTTTGCAAATGCCTAAATCACCAAGGGCCATAATGTAGAGCAGCACTTCATCCACTATAATGACGATCTTAGTAGCTTTCATCCTAAAGTACGTGCTACTCAAACATTTGTCAGTAGCCAAAAGACTTACAGCAAGTTTGTTAATCTGTGACATGGATAAGGTCTAAAGCTCCATCGTGAGTTTAAGATCATCCATATAATTATGAAATTGAATGGCAAGCAAGCGAATCAGTTTGACGAGTGGAAGGAACTCCATACTGAAGACAGATGCGTGCGACAAGGCAGAACCCCGTAGAACCACAAGTCCAAAAAAGGTACAATTTATATTTGTGCGCAGTCACACAGAAAATACTATTCAGGGCAAGGCAGTGCCCTAGAACCCCAGATCGTGGAACCTTTACGGGAGAAATGCAACGCTAGGGAAAGCTGTAGATAGATCCAGCTAAAATCAGCAATCCAAAACCATTGCGATCCGTTTTTTGTTCTTAAGTTCTATAACATTGTTGGAACAACAGATTCTATTGGTCTGCTTTTTGCACCTGCCAGTATCCCACTTTGCATTTGTTGGCATCGTCCTTTATGTCTATGTGCATGCCCTCTGCAGGATTGGCCACCCGAAAGTCCCTCTCTGTAAAAAACATTTTCTTTGACCCTCCTATAGACCACCCAAGCCAGCCCAAAATTCCAGCCAAGAAGTTAATAATGTAAATGTTCTGTTTATTGGTGGGTTGTGTTTTATTTACCAGTCTCTACTGATATGTGGCTGATACTCTCTCCCATGTTTCATATACCCCTTTACCCTCCCCGGCTAACAACCGCTCCGCCCTCCCCGTCTGATGTACTCTTCCACTCATCTCTTCTGACACTCCTATCTCTTTCGCTTTTGAATATCTACAGCCACCCTGGTCTTCCCCCTACCTCCTTGCTTTCCCTTACAGATATGTATTTCAGTCCTTTGCTGCTGATCCTCTACCATCTACCCTCCAGTTTTGGTACCCCACGTATCCCTTCTCTGATACACCCCTCCTCCTCTTCTGGTGCCAACCCCTCCCTAATATCCTGTATTTTGTCCAGTAGATGTTGAAGAGGGCCATGACGAATGCGAAGAGTGGAATCCAGAACCCCCAGCGACGTCTGACTGAAGAAGAGGTGGAGGCCTTTCTGTACAGTATGTCCCAGCCAGGGGGGCTCACTGGACCCCTGAACTACTATCGAAACGTGATGAGGTACCAGAAGCTTAGATCTCCACATACAGGGAAACCTGATCATGTCATGTATGAGTCCCCTATACCCTCACAAATGGATAACACAGGAAGGGAATAGCGTGTTGTGTGTTTTAGCATCAATTCATTGATAATTTAGCAAGGGCCACATTTGCTCAAGCACCCAATAATGAGTTCCAAGAAAATGTTTCACTACCATTGTCAATGAACTAATGTATCCTTCCCTGGAATCTGTGTTTGACCTTGTAGTCGCATGTTCAACTCTTCAGAGGGTCCACTTAATCACCTTTGCCTCACGGGCAGTGAGACGTAAGAAACAATAACGCCGATCAGTGTTCTTTATTTGCCTTTGCCTAAAAACAGCCAGCTGAGCGATCGGAAACACGTGAGCACATGTCCAGCACCAAAAAAAACAGTCCAATGTTTTGTAGTGAAGGTTAACCATGTCGTAACAGTTTATTTTCATTGTGTTTGTGTTATTTTTAGACACGTTAAAATAATTTCAAAGTAGACATACAAAATTCAAATGGTATTTTTGTTATATCAGGTAGAATTATTTACAAAGGACACCCATTTTCTCTAGTTGTTTTGACTTTGAAGAGCTTCAGCCATGAAAAGTTTACCAAGGCTCTGCGCAGTAAACTCCTTGACATTGCGGCAGTAGGTGTTAATTTGTCCGGCAATGAGCAGCGAGTCCATCCGAGGAGGGGGCAGCGGAGGCTTGAACAGTTTAGTCATGTCTTCCTCTGGCAAGAGTGGCTCTCCCCGAGTCACACGCTGGATGTTTTCTTGCTGACGTCTTTGCTGATACTGATGCTTCTGCTGCTGCTGTTTGCTGGAGTTCCTCAAATAGGTGTTAGACTTGACTATGTCCTGGCTCATTTCATCCACTCTATCCATCAGCAGTTGCAGGCTTTTCTCCAGGTGATTACTGCTGGCCAGATTCAATAGCTCATGTTTGTCAGATACAGGTGATTTCTGCTCCAGATCCCACAGTAGCACATTATTCAGATGTGAATTCTTAATTATAATTGGAACTTCTTCAAACATGTGCTCAAATGCAATATTTGCCTTTTTCAAACTTTCAGCAGAAAAGTCCTGCTCTTTGCAAATTTCCATCAGTTTAGGAGCCAATCGAAAAGCTTTCAGAGAAAGAGATCCTTGTGAAGTCTTGATGGGATCATAAATAAGGACGACAGACTCCTCTATTGCATGCTGGTAGCTGAACTGGGAGTCCAGGAGCGCGCGGCTGACGAAGAAGCCGTAGTACGTGGACTGGTACCAGCCGACGTGAAGATGGTCTATGTTCACGTGGCGCAGACTCCGCATCATTTCCATCTGGTACTGAACTTCATCAAAGTCTGCATCATCTTCGGTGTGTTGAGGGAACGGAAAACAATTCGTGATTTCAAGTCGGTCTTCTACCACAAGCCCCAGCAGCACACCCTGGTTCACCTCACTGCCTTGCCCTTCTTCTTGGTAATGTTTAATAATTTTCAGAAAAACCAGCCCGTCGATCTGCACGTGCTTCACAGCACTATCCAGGGACCCAGCAATTGCGACAGTGGTGGGCAGCAAGGGGGTGCCGGCAGCTGGAATACTGACAGCGGTGGAGATGGCGCCAGAGACTGGTGCTGGGCGAGTCGCCATGTCTCAGAGATGCAGCAAGGAAAAGCCAACCAAAGCACATTTCTTGCTTTCTCACCCTGTGCTGCAGACATTGGGCGATGTTGCTCCTGCCTCAGATCTGTTCAATTTAAATTTTATTGATTTAGACCTCTTCAGAGATCTACAGTTAAGAAGAATACTTAACAAACCAAATACATGATTTTACTGGTCTGTTTATTTAATGACCCCCTGTAAGAGTTCATGTAGTCATTGAACTGAAAATAAAGCATTAGTGTGCAGATTTCTGAGGGGCTGAGACACATAAAAATCTGTCCAGGTTTGATGCATGTTCAAGCGTGTAAGATCTTTGTATACAAATATGCACACACCCCACCCCACCGATACTTATGAGTACTGGTCATTGACCTTACTGACGGGTGTAATTATTATTTCAACTGAATACGCGGTTTGATAGTTGGGTAGGTTATAAAGCGCTCCAAAGCAAGTCTAACTGCAATTTTACTTTTTGATACACTCACTCGAAAGTACCTAAATACTCTACCTGGACTGGTCCTCTCAAGATAGTATTTGTCTGGTTCTATCAAGGTTAACCCATGCTAACCAGGGATCTGAACAAATGTCCGAATTTGAGAAGCTAAAAACAGTTTACCAGATTGAAGATGATATGATGCAAAAAGCTGTCCAGACTTTATGTGCTAGGATAAAGGAACGCGGTCAAGTTGGAGAAACTAGGCACAGAAACCTGCGCAGCCTTTACAAACTAGGATGCAGAAACCAGTTCAAGCTTTAGAACCTGTAACACTGAAACCTGTCCAAGCCTAGGACAAAGTGAGCAAATACATTTAGACCTGAGATAATAGTACATAGGGGCTTTTCCTGACTTCAGGTTCTAGTATACAGTAATTGTCCAGATTTGACATGCAGGATACCTGAACCTGTCTAAGGTTGACATGTTCGGACGCATTAACTTTTTCAGACTGAGAAGCTTGGACACTAGATTTTGTTCAGGTGTTGTTCCTCCCTTATTCCATATCCCATGCATAGTGTCTGATGCTTTGTGGGCGCAGAGTAAAATAGCGTGAGAATGTTGCATCCACATCCCATGGGGAATGACTATACTTGACTTCTGGTTTACTGTAATCTGATCACTGATGGTATTTACTTTGCAGTTCCTTCCCTGTGAAGATCCAGGATGTGCTGGTGCCCACAATGGTGATTTGGGGTGAACGAGACCAGTTCCTGGAGGCAGGCATGATCCAATGCATGAGGCAGTACGTGCAACAACGCTTCAGGGTGGAGATGATTCCAGAAGCCGGACACTGGGTGCAGCAGGACCAGCCTGAAGTTGTCAACCGCCTGATGAACTCTTTTCTGATTGAGAAGTGAAGCTGCCTTTTGCTGCAAGTGTTTCCTTTGTGTGCAGTATGCCTGCACCTAGGGTAGGCAAGACAGCAGACTCTTTTCAGAGTCAGACGGCGATCCCAATATTCTATCAGGCTCAAGAGATTTGAATTACAGTGGTATTAGAGTAAGACCACATTGGTCCTTCTGGACTTCCCAATGTTTTTTTTTCTTGTCATGGGATATTGCACAGGATCTTTGGTGGATGTGGCACTTTTGTCCAATAGATAATAACTTTTAGTTTAATTTGCGTAATTTTTGGAAATTCATGTAATGCTTGTTATACAAAATTCCTGAAATTAGACACACACACGATGTTGTATAGTTAGATGCCATTTGTGGTAAAAGTCTAGGGCAGGCGCTCAGAAATAGATCGAACAGCCATAGTGTAAGCAACTGTGTCTTGTGCCTCTTGTTGTTTTCAGACTCTTTTTCTTTACTGCAGAATGCAAAGAGGACACAGTTCATGCTAAACTACAGTGCAAAAAGAGGAATTTGCATTTTGCATAATTTCATGTAATTTCACATAATTACGTAAAAGCAAATTACACCATTTCCACACACCCCTAGTACATAAACCTTTAGGAATGTTTCTGTGCATTACAAATTACGGGTATGTCTATTCCTTGTTTTTTATTAGAGTTTGTACATGCTTGAAACAATTGCCTAAAGGCTGGAGAAAATTTGTGAATATACATTAGTCATCTCAACCTCATTGATAAGTGCTATAAGTAGCAACACTAGTCAATAATTTGGTCTGAATCATTCTTTTTGCTATGTTCCTGCCTTTTGTGGTTATCCAGCATCATGGGGTTCACCTTCCCCACTTTACATGAAGAGAGCCCCACACAAGTGAATTCCTGCTTAGGAGCTCTGACCGCCTCTGTGTTATCTGTCTTGATGCCATGAATAGATGTTTGTTGATTGTGCTGCCCTATAACGTTTTAAAATGCATTGTTTTCTCTTGATTCTTAAAACAAATGATAAATCAGCACTTTTTCACCCATCTTCTCTCTCTCTCATGCCAGAAGCCTGAGTACAGGCTTCCGGCAGTAGGTGGGCCGAGGCCACATAGTCTATAGTAGATGGGTTTCCTCTACTTTCATATTTGTTCTCAAGGCCTCCGAGTGAATGAGTGACCTCCTGCTGTCCGGAGATGGCACCTGTGTCTCTTGGTGGAGAGCATATGAGGGGCAACAGTTGGCGCTGTTTGGATTAGTTGTACTAGCCACCACAGTGCAGCCCCAGGCAGGATCTGGGAACCCATTTCCCTTCAAGAGTAATGCCTGTGCCCCAAACAGGATCCTGTCGGCCTGCAAGTATGCAGAAATCTTGTTCAAAGGGCTGCAGGGTGCATTCCTTGTTGTACTTTCTAGCTATGCCTCTATCAGCATATGTACTGTATATTTTAGCTTTTTGCCTGTTGTAAGTAGACAGACTTGTTAGGTGTCATTTCTAGCATGTTGTACTTTCTTATAGTGTTGGCATTTAAAAGAAAAAACACAAGGTTTCCTTGTTAAGCATTTCATTGCATTCTATTCTCTCTCTTTGATCGAGATCACTAAATTACCTCACCCCACGTGATGTTACAGGATGAGGGCTCTGACCACGAAACCATGAAAGAGGCCACATGCGTGCGGCGGTAATTTTTGCGCTGTGCGGCTTTTTTCGAAATACCGCGTTACATGACGAGCTGAGCTCGTCATGAGCATGCGAGTGGCGCAACTCATGACGAGCTCAGCTCGTCATGAGCATGGAAGGGGTTAATGTATCTAGGTGAGTTTAGGCGCCTGTGTACGAGATGAGTGTGTTCCCTAAAAAGGGTCATTTCAAATCTCAGTGATGCCGACCCAGCCTCTCATTTGTCTAGTTGATGAAATGAGGCCCACTGGGTTTGTTATCATATCCCTTTGAGTCTTGGTTGATTTAACACTGACTGAATAATCATTAAAAAGTACTGCAGATTAGAAGGGAAGTGCAATATATTTGACTGAATTTCAAGAAAGAAAAAGATGCTGGAAATAAAAAAAAAAACTTCCCTGACTCAGTTGACACAGAATCATACTTTAGAAACATAAATGTGGTCAGGAGAAGCTTACCCAGTAGCTGCCGCAACCAGACCTGGGTAGTGAGGCAGGGTGGGAAGGAGGCAGGAGACTGAGGGGCCAAAAAAAGGGAAACTAAACAAACAAAAAAACACTTACCTTTTGAACGGCCACTGCATCTCCATCGTCCTCCGTCCCTCCGACATCTTCCTACATTCCCAGTCAGCAGCAGGAAGCCCCCGCCTTCCCAGCCTCCCCATAGCCAATCACAACGCTGTAATGTAGCGTTGGGATTGGCCTGAGCGCCGTGGATCGCGCTTAGACGGGAACTGGGAGGGTTTGCATGTTCTTCACCAGGGTGTGTAATGCAGCCTAGTGGGGTACATGCAAAGGTCGCAGGACTGCTTATGGCGACCCAAGAGGGCCAAGCAGTCCTAAGCACTTCAGGAGTGAAAACCACTCCTCTCCCTACTCCGTCAACTCCGCCCAAGAGCCACCGACGTATCTAGCAAAAATAAAATGATAATAACAATAGTTATTATTTTATTTTTCCTTTTTTTCAGTGGGGCGACGCTTTTGAACCTTAGCGGAGGAGCCGCACCTGAGCTTAACAAAAGACTAATTATTGGAACGCTATTTTCTCTCTCTGCTCATCATCCAGCTGGGTCTGTTTTGAACAAAGCAGCTGAGAAATGACAACTACGAGAGCGTCTTAAAAACTATAGTGATAAGCATTCTGGAAGCGCTGTCCAAATACAATCCAAAAGGCATCTACATATGCCTAAAAATCATGCCAGCACATTTAGTCACTTGAATGTGATGTGTAGGTTTTCAAATGCTCCTGGTCAGACTTGCAGGCCATAGTCGACTTTGAAATTCTGCAAATTCAATTCACCACTCCCATGGTCTGGTGTATTCTGTTTTGTGCACTCTCATAACCTTATTGTTTTTTTAAGGGACACATACTATCTGTTTTTATTGATTTTAAAAAGCTTATCCTCTAATATGGATCATAGCATGTTTAATTATTTTTGACAATCGCTGCCGGTTCTGCGCCATGTACGTAAAAGTTGGTCAGTGCAAAGCTTTTAAGAACTTGTGCCTGATTTAGAGCTGAAACCTCGCTATTTTAGCTGACGAGTCTTTCCTTTGAAATTTATAGTCCAGTACATTTTATATTTTTTTGAACTGTTAACAAAAAGCGTATAATACCAACTGAACGATATATAAAGATTTATTGATCATAAATGTATCTATGTGTTTTTCTGAATTTTTCTATTAACACAGAAATTATGTAAAGTGACATGTTTTTGGTATTCTAGTATATATTGTCATTATGAAACAAATATGTCTTTAAAAACCTGGTTAACCATTTTTATGGTCCAAGTTTTTCTATTTTGGGGTAGAAAATCGAGAATTTTCAAACCAAGCACATACAGGTACATAATAAAGACATTTATTTGGGCAAGTCTACGTATGCCTATGCCATTATCTCATATAAGAACTGACTTGCTGTACTGGTCATTTTTCGCACTACAATATTAACAGCGTAATCAGTTAAACAGTTCTGTCAAAAATCCTATGTACTATAAATTCGAAGCAATTAGTTAAACGAGCATTAGCAAAGTCAATAGGTCTCGTCAATGAAAGAGCCAATGTCGTTTAGCCATGTTGCAGAGCAGCGTGGTTGTTGTGCAGCATCGCTAAATGTTAGGGAAAAAAGCACTATAACGTCAATGGTTTTTTCCTTCTTATTGTAGGTGGGCAACATAGCGCTTTTTTACTCTTCCATTGTCTGTTACCTACCACCATCCCTCCTGTTGTCTATGACGTGGCCCGTGCTGGGCAACACGGACAACGGGGGTGGGAGGGAAAAAGCAGCAGGGAAGAGGCAACACGGACAACAAGGAAGAAGAAAGAAAAATAGCACCTGAATCACAGCATGATCAACAGAATTTGAATTTGAATTTAAAAACATTTCTATAGCGCGCTTTTACCACGCGGTTTCTTGGCGCTTTTGGATTGCAGAGAGGCCAACAGGGGCAGAAGGGGTCTAGGCATTGTAAGCTCGGAAGAATAGCAGAGTTTTTAGACCTTTCCGGAACTCAGTGTAGGAGGGTGTCCCACGGAGTTCCGTCGGGAGAGAGTTCCAGAACGCAGGAGCGAGAACTGCGAATTTTGTTCCGCCTGCCTTTTTCTTTCTGAAACGGGGGGTAGCTAACAAGGCCTGATGAGAGGAACGGAGCTCTCTGCCCGGCATGTAGGGCTTGATGGCGGAGCAGATGAACTCCGGAGCGGTGCCCATTTTGGCCTGAAAGGTGGTGCAGCCAAGCTTGAACAAGGCTCGTTCTTTCACCGGCAGCCAGTGCAGGGCCTGCAGCAAAGGAGTAGCGCGGTGGAATTTAGGCAGGCCATGAATCAGGCGGGCGGCCTGGTTCTGCACTAGCTGCAGGCGGCGAATGGCATAGGCTGGGGCGCCATTATAGATGATGTTGCCGTAATCAAGGCGCGAGAGCACCATAGCCATCACTATGATTTTGAGAGCGGGTAGGGAGAAGAAGCGGGAGATCTTCCTAATGGTTCTGAGGGAGAAAAAACTGGAGGAAACAACGGAATTAACCTGTGAATGGACGGAAAGTGAGGAATTAAAAAAAATACCAAGGGTTTTGACCTTAGGGACGGGCATGGGGGGAACACCAAGTGAGGGAGGCCAGTGGGAGGGGGACCAGGGACTGCAACCACCTCCGGTCAGGACTAGTTCCGTCTTGTCCGGATTGAGTTTGAGGTGGTTGCAGTTCATCCAATCTTGGATGACCAGCATGACGGATTGGACGTTCAGAGATGAGGAGGAAGAATGGGAGAGGTTAAAAATTAGCTGGAGGTCATCGGCGTAATTAAACACCGTGACCTCAAGCTGCTGTAACAGAAAAATAAGGGGGTAGATGTATAAATTAAACAGGAGGGGAGAAAGTGAGGAACCTTGGGGGACTCCACATACGACCCTACGAGGGGCAGCAGTGAAACCAGCTAGGTGAACCGCCTGAGCCCTGTCACTCAGGAAGGACTCAAGCCAGGCGAGGGCCAGGCCCTCAATGCCCGCCGCCCCGACACGGGTGAGGAGGATGGAATGGTCCACCGTGTCAAAAGCGGCGGACAGATCTAAAAGGATGAGGGCCTGTGGACGGTTGGTATCAATGCCCTCGCGTAGGCAGTCCATCACTGAGGTCACCACCTTCTCCGTAGAGTGGAGGGGGCGAAAACCCGCCTGCCGGGTGGAGAGGTAGTGGTTGGCTTCCACGTAGGTGCTCAGGGTGCTGGTGACATGGGTTTCTAGAACCTTGCGCAAGTAGGGCAGAAGGGAGATAGGACGGTAATTAGAGGGGGATGACGGGTCAGCACCGGGCTTTTTAAGGATGGGGATAACAGCCGCAAATTTGTGAGCAGTGGGGACCACTCCATTGCTGAGTGAATCATTCAGGAGAGTGAGGGGGGGGGTAGGACAGTTTAGGAAGATTTCTCTCAAGATATGAGCTGGGGCAAAGTCTAGGGGGGAGCCGGACTTTATCTTGTGGAGTAAGGGAAGAAGCGTGACCTCAGTGAGGGGGGGAATGGAAGTGAGTTTGGAAGTGGCAGCAGGTGGGGAAGGGTTGGTGAAGGTAGGGGAAGGGGGGGGGGATGTTGGCCTTAATCTTTGCGACCTTGTCGGCGAAAAAGTTGTTGAGTGAGTCGCAAAGCGATTGGGAAGGGGGAATCGAGGCCGTAACTCTATTGGATGAGGCAAGCTCGTATACCGTAGCAAAGATCTCTTTGGTTTGGGATTCTGCTGCCAGTATCCGGTTAGAATAAAACAGGGTCTTGGCGTCGAGGATGCCTTGCTTGTATGCCTTGAGCACGGAGAGATAGGTGATTTTTTTGCCGGGACAGTAATCTCTTCTCCATGCACGCTCTGCTCTGCGTGCGGCAAGTTTCTTCTCCTTAAGCTCAGAGGTGAACCAACGGTTAGCAGCATGGGCCCGCTTGACCGTAATCCGCCTCAGAGGGGCGTAGTCATCGCCTGCCTGGGTCAGCCAGCTATCAATAGTGGCCATTTGGACCGGGGCGGCGAGGCCAGAAAGGTCGGGGCAAGAGTTAAGTAGGGATGAGCAGAAAGATGGCATATCTGCCTTGCCCCATTTCCTAACCCAGGTGTTCTTGGGAAGGGGGGATTTGGTCGCTGGAGCTAGAGCAAGGGAGAAGGAAATTAAAAAATGGTCCGACCAGGAACAGGGGGAAATGGTGGGGGGGGTAGTGGGGATGTTCAAGGTCCAAATCTGGTCGAGTAGATGGCCATGCACGTGGGTAGGGCTGTGAACATGGGGAATGAAATTAAGGCTGGTCATAAGATCAGTAAATTCTTTGGATAAAGGGCTTTCGGCCGGATCGTTGGGCCAGAAATTAAGGTCGCCCAACACCAGAACTGATGAGTTGTTGATGACCAGTGTTGCAAGAATATCCTGGAGGCTGGAAACAAAAGTGGGAGTGGGTTGAGGGGGGCGATAGATAAGGACAGCAGTGAAGGGGGCCGAGTAAGAGCTGGAGCGAATTATCAAGCAGTCCACTTCAGAGATGGAGGGAAAAGGAAGGATCTGAAGGTGGAAGTCGGTATGAGCTATCAAGGCCACTCCATCGCCTCTTCGGCCCTCCGGTCGGTCCGCTCGAATGATGGAATATGAGGGAGGGAGTGCGGCTAAGACGTTAGCTGTGGAGTCGGCCTTAAACCAGGTCTCTGTTAAAAACAAGAGACCCGGGTTATGAGAGTCAAGGTAGTCAAATAGCTCATACTGATGACTGACTGCTGATCTGGTGTTAAGAAGCGCAGCAGTAGTGTTAAAGATCGGCGTGTGGGGGACAAAAGGGGGGGAGAGAGTGGGGGCAGTAGCGCGGGGGAGGAGGGAAAAGGCAGATGTGGCAGCAGGTGGGGTGGCCGGGGGGCTCGAAAGGAGACTTAGGTTTTGCAACCGATTGCGCACATGCAAACTGATGGTACCTGGGATCCAGTGGGATATAAGGGCAAGGGATGAGTATGACAGCGGCGGGTCATGAGGAAACGCCCCTGGCCCCGGCCTGCCGCGGACGGGCGCAGACGGGCTGGACTCTGGCGTGACTCCGGCGCGCCTACGTCGCGCCCGCTGCGCTCGTCCGCTGCGCTGACACATGAGGGCCGTTTAAATGGAGGAGTGGCGCGGGGGAGTGGCGTGGGAGGGGTTGGGCGATCCAGCCCAAGGCAAGATGGCGACCGCGGCCGCTGAAAGCCCGCGGTGTAAACAGCTGACAGACAGCCACGCACAGCCCCTAGGAAGCGAAGAAAGAATTAGTAACCTGTTAATGTTCAGTACAGGTTAGTGCACAATTTAAAACGGTACCAATACCAGCAAAAGTAAAAGCGTGTCACCGCTCGCAATCAGCGTGACAAGCGCGCAAATTTAAAAATATAGGAACGCTACCATCCAGCTCCTGCCAGCAAGCCCACTGCCACCGGGCTGCTCGCAATCGCTGGGGAGGCGTCACAGACACTCCTAAATGGAGGAGTGGCGCGGGGGGAGTGGCGTGGGAGGGGTTGGGCGATCCAGCCCAAGGCAAGATGGCGACCGTGGCCGCTGAAAGCCCGCGGTGTAAACAGCTGACAGACAGCCACGCACAGCCCCTAGGAAGCGAAGAAAGAATTAGTAACCTGTTAATGTTCAGTACAGGTTAGTGCACAATTTAAAACAGTACCAATACCAGCAAAAGTAAAAGCGTGTCACCGCTCGCAATCAGCGTGACAAGCGCGCAAATTTAAAAATATAGGAACGCTACCATCCAGCTCCTGCCAGCAAGCCCACTGCCACCGGGCTGCTCGCAATCGAAGGCCACTAATCACAATGAATCAATCCGTGCTTGGTCCATGCGCCACACGAAAGAGGAGGTAGTGAACTGACGCACTGGCCTATTAGCAGGCAGCAAATAAGAATGACAATGAAGCCAATGAATGGTAAGCAATGGGTGGGCTCTAAGGCCCTTGCCCTAACCAATATCTCTCACAAGCACCAGTGCATGAGCACTGTCTTAGGTGAGACCTAAGAAAGGAGCACAGTTAGACTAATTACAAATGGGAAATGTACACCTTCCCTCCTTTCTCCTTGGTGGAAGTACCCCCCTTTATCTCGGTCATAAAGGAGACTGCCAGAAGCAGCAGTGAAAGGACATTTCATGCATAGTGTGGGATGCATGAAGGGGTAAGTTGAGCCTGATTCTGCGGCTCGTGATGACAAAATATTGCATCAAGAAAGGGAGGGATTAGTTACATAGTACATATGTACGCTGCTTTCCCCACAGTAGAAGATGAGTGGGACACAGTTATACAACAATACAAAGTGGAGGCGCCTAGTCGTTCTGCAATACAAACAAGAGGCTCTTAACTACCTTTCAGTGCCCATCAATTGAGAACTCTAGTAAGTAAAATGTCCTCCAGCTGCTATGTATTAACTCTACCTTTTCCAACGGACACTTATCAGATACTACCGAAAACAGAATATAAAAGACAAGGAGCATGCTATGGTAGACGAATGGCAGTAAAAGAAGCTGTCTTTTAGCATTTTTAGTTTACACCCTTACATATTTTTTAATCCTATGTTTTTCCAGTGCTCTATATATGTTAATATCTACTGTGTAAACATTTTATGTTGCATCATTCTTTCAATGGAGAGCAGCCTGCTAAGTTCCTGTATTATCCTTTCTGTCTACATCCAGATCAGCAAGATCAATTTCCTCTCAGCCAAGGCCTGCCCCTTGTGCAAGTGTTTATCATTTCAGGGACATATCTCTCTAAAAATGGATAATTTATTAGATTTTCAGTCTGGGACGGACCCCAAGACTCAGATGTGAAGACAGAAGACATAGTGCAAGCAGTGACTGAGACCGCTTTAAGCCATAATTAGACTTTCCCTGAGGAGGCTACAAGAGGATGCTGGCAAGTAATCAAAATGGGAGAAAAAACATTTGAGCAAATTAAAAATAGCATGGGAATTTGCCAATAATGAATTATAGTCCCACGCTTCTATCAGCTACAAATTGAGATTTTGTTTTTAAGATTGTTCCCAGAGAATCGAATCAAATTTCATTTAAACATTTTGTGTAATTTTTTTTATTTTCTAGAAACTATTTTCTGGTACTACACCTTTATAAAACTATTCCATTCACGATATTCAGTTTATTGAAACTCAAGGATTTTTGTACTTCCAACTAGGTATGCATGTTCTTTTGGTTACCATTGAGGCCGGAGCATCTAACCCCCAACCCCCCCCCCTCCTCCTCCCATTGGCCCTGCTGCTCATCTACAAGGGGAAAGTCTGGAACATAATTGGGATTTCCTATTTTCAGTTTCTATTCCAGCGGAGTGCTTTACAATCTTTTCACAAACTGTGGAAATCAGTGGTTATCAGTGTTAGATCTTTTTTGCTTGTACTAAATCATGGCGGGCCTAGTGTTTTTCTAGTTCTTGTAAAGATATGTGCTTTTATTTTATTTCTTCCCTTGTCCCTTCCTTTTGTCAGTTATTCTGCCCATCTTTCTTGCACTTAACTACATTATTTAAACCTTTTACATTCATTTTTCTATTTCAAGTAACTGTACATTATTTATCTCACCTCCTTCCGTGTCTCATTTCCCAGCACTCAAATCTCTTTTCCAGGCAGTCCAGTCCCAGTCCATGACAAGGAATGTGCATAGGTAGAACTATATTTGCTTCTCCTTAAGATTCGATTATAGAAGATATAATGCTATTGGTGGGCATTGAACACCCATTGCTGTTCTTTTCTTCAAACATATGAATATTTTCTACTTGGGATGTGATATAAATAATGGGGTGTGCTCAGTTACTGCAAACCTGTGTCACACTGCACTGCTATTTACCTTCAGAGACCAAGAGAGAACTGAGCTAATAAATCGGACAACCAGATTTTAACTGAATTTTGCAATAAAAAAAGAACATTTTGCAGCCCTAAACCTCAACATTTGCAGTGTTGTTGCAGAAAATATACCTGTCACAAAATTATTGCACAGCCTATGTTCTGTCACTGCCATAAACGGTGATATAATCCAAGGAACAAGAGCCCCTAATTCGAAATCATAGAAAATGTTAGTATATTAAAATTGTAATAACATAATAAATGGAACACATACATAAATTGAAAATTGGACCTTTTTTTAGAAAGTGGCAGTGAGAAAAACGGGTTTGCTGCTTAAAAAAGTGAAATTCATTTTAATATATCACCTATAAGTGTGACACACGGAATTGCTAGGAGTACGGCCCTATACAATAAAGAGAAAGGATGATGATATTTAAATCCTGTTGCAATGTGGGAACATCATCAGGACTCGAGAAGCTAAGAGGTCAAAAGCGTAAAGGAGGCAAAAGAGGGCAGGACTGTGTGATGCCAGAGAAAAAGGTAGCAGAATAGATTCTCTGGAGAGTGGCCAACTTAGATGCAAGTCAAGGTGAAACAACATAGGCAGATATTCAAGCCTTCTACAGATTTTAATTGGAGAAGGAACTTGGTTGACACAGTTTAACTATGGGCATCTTGAATATGCATACCAACCACTCGTGCGCTGCAGGTTGCATCGTGTGGCTTTGCGTCAAATTTGTCCTGTCCTGTGACTTGCGTTGGGACCACAATATAACCACCACCTCCATGTGGTGATGTCAGTTCCTTTGTTTTCTCACCTTCTGACGTAGATCTCTGTCACCTGATAGGTATCATTTCTATTCAATTTTCAAATATTTTCCGGTGAGCGAGAAACCTATATCAATCTAAAACTGAAGGTTTTTAATCCTGCAGGGATTGCCACAAACGGATGTCAGTGATGGATACTTATGAGATCTGTCTCTGATGTCTGCACTCCTTACATGACTTTAGGTGATGTGGCGACTCCACTCAGATGAATCTCAAAGCCCTTCGAGACTGCAAGGCCAAGCTCCATGTCGCCGAGCCCTGTAGGAAGGTTTGGAAGGCCCAGTTCCAGTTGAAGTCAAGAACGCAGGTGCTTTCTCGTTCTCGAGGCTGGTCCCAAGAGAGGTTGTCATCACACTTCAAGTCCTCTGGTAAGTTGAACAAAAATGAGTACAAGAAGTCCAAACGTGTCTCCCCTTCTTGACGCCACTCTCACCAGACTAGGAGAAGTCACGTAGGCGTACGGGTACTTGCGGTCTCGGTCTCCTACTTCAGAACTAATTTCAGCCCTAGTCCCGATCAAGTCCCTATTCCCAGGTCCATTGGTGATACCTCAGCAGATCCAGGCTTTCAAGGAGGCCATGCTGCAAATCTTTGGTACCCCAACGGATCCATCTGGAGTGCCTTGGGGCACCAGAGATCTGAGGAGGCCTCCAGTCGGTTACCACTGGCGAATGTATCTCTGATGCGAACTGTACTTATCAGCCATGATCCAGGGCCCTGACTCCAGGCCGGACACCTGCTCCGACTTCCACTACGGTTCTGAGACCTGCACCAGGAGTGATGCTGGAGAAGAAGCCCATAGTTCTTTCAGACTTGGAAGCAAATATGATATGATCTTGATCTCCCCACAAACTCAATCTAATTCAGACACGCTTCCCTGAATTATAAATTCTATGATCTCTAGTCACAAGATGTTGATGGTGATGACACCTCCTAGTTGTACGACTACAGAAACCTATTCCTTGACCAGCAAGAGGCCTGTGGCCATGATACATCGTCAGACACTGCCCTGAAATCTTGACATCGCCCCTGCCCTTAAGAGTTCGCCTCATTTGCAGTGGTTATCAGGTGAGCAACTAAAGTACTTGACCTCCAACTTCCCTCAGTGGAAATAAACACAAATCTGCTCACAGAGGTACTGCATCCAGGGCAGACCTCTCTAGAACTTTTTCTGATGTTCAGTGAGGCACTGACAGACACGCTTTTCAGCATTTGAGCGACAGCCGTACTGGGGAACCAAAACAAGCCCTTGCAAAAAGGTCAAACCAGCCCCACTCTCTTTGTCTCCCTGTGTGGCCTCTTTGCATCCATCCATCCATTTTCTTTCTTTATTCTTCTCTCCTCTCTGCCTTCTCCATATCTGATACTTTCTTTCTAGATTCCTTCTCTTTGTCTCTCTCTTTACGCCCCCCTCATGTTTACAGTAATTAACCTGAGAAAAGTGACAGAGGCAAGAGGAGCAGCCTTGGGCTTTCAGAACTGGCCGTCAACAGCTCCAGCCAATCAAAGTAAATGCCCGGTGGGAAAAATAACGCCTGTCCGGGCCTGCTGGGCTAAGCCAGGATCTTGTCCTACTGTGAACGGTAAATTGCAGGGACATAGACTGCCTTCGGAGACCCATCTTTGCTCCTGCAGCATCCCGTGTCTGAGAGCTTGTTAGTTCAGGCCTCCCCATCAGATGGAGAGTTGAAACGCATGTTCTTGTCTGCTTGCCTTGCCCTCAGGTCTGTAAATTCAAGTACAATGCCTGTCTCAAACAGTAGCGAAAAACCTTCAGACAACGGCCGACCTCTTCACATCCCTGGGATTTACCATCAACTTGCCGGTTACACCTGGCGTCCTCCCATTAAGGCCATCTATGTGGGATGCTGGGAAAAGTTTGTTGCTTGTTCCCGTCAAATTCAGCCATTATATTCCCAATTGTCAGATGTTCTCCTTTTATCCCTGCCTCTAGCCAAGCAAGGCCTTGCTGTGGCAACAGTTAAAGGTTGTTAATCAGTAATTCTATGATTGCCTGATCAGCCATCCCTGTTTAAATTTTCTGTTGTGATGCTTTTTTGAAAGGGCTGACTCATAGGCTGCTGCAAAAACCCTTTGTGATGCTGCACAGAGACCTCAATCCGGTTCTCACATTCTTGATGTGCAGCTCATTTGAGCCCGTGCTCAGTTGTCCTCTAAGGTTGCTTATGTTAAAACAGTGTTCCTCATTGCGATCGCGTGTGCTTGTCACGTCAGTGAGCTGCAAGCACTTTCTGTCTAGCAACCGTACATCTCCTTTTTCCCCAGTCAAGTTAATGCTAAGCACCAAGGCAGCGTTCCACCCCAAACGTTGTAACAGCTTTTCCCAGCGGGCAGTCCACCACCCTGCTGACATTCTTCATTCTTCCTCATCCACTCAAGAAGGAAGAGAGGTTCCATCGCCTAGATCTGATGAGAGCTCTGAGCTACATAGATTTTAACAAGGATCCGCTCTTTTGGGGTTTTCTGGGGTAGAGCAGGGAAGAACAGAGCGTCTCCAAATGGATTGTTGTTTGTATAAAGATCTCCTATGGCTTGACCAAAAAACAGCCTCCGGAAGGCCTGCAGGTTCATTCCACCAGAGCCAAATCTGATACCGCCGTGATGGAGGACTGAGTGCTCGTTTTGGATATCTACCAGACCACAACGTGGATGTCAGTTCACATGTTCATGAACCACTACTGCCTGGATAGTGAGGTCTGGCGGGAAGAGCATTCAATCCCATAGGATTTCCTGGTCTGAGTTGTTCTACAGATCCACCACTTAGGGGGGTACTTCTTTGGTATCTTTTTAGAAGGGGAAACATCTACGGTTAGAAGTATCCTTCAGAAGAACAAGTTACTTACCTTTCTAAATTCCTCACAGATTCACCCTCCTCCCGATGTGGGGAATAGACACCTTTGATTCATACTAAAAATATTCCAATTAGAGTCGATGCCAGAGGAGGCAGTTATTATGGCACCAATATCACTTATGAGGTGGGACAGACCCAACGCGCAGCTACATGATGCCGCCATCCAGCGCAGGAAGGAATTGCTGAGAAAAAATCTCCCATCCACTCTGGCACATCGGGGAATTCTCAAGGTGAGGAATCTGGTTAGATAGAGTAGCCTTATTAACAAAATGGAGGGCTATGGGCTATATTTAAACAGATCCAGCATACATGCCAAGGATAGATATATAGCAGAATGGTACGCAGTTCCTAATTAACACCCTAGGTGGACGTAAGGTTAGTGTGTAGTGGGTAACGCACTCGGAGCAGGAGGGGATTACCTCCTTTTGGAAAGAAGACCCTCACACACCCCCCAACAGTGGGATGTCTTGCTTCATCATCGGGTCTGCTCCTAATAGAGTCGACGCTGCAATACCAGATCGGCGCCCTTAGTGGGGCCTTTTGGCAGAGATCTTTATTTCCTTTGACGTAAGGTGCGGTGCGTGTGAGGGCGCTAGTGAGTGTAGATGTGGTGGGTGTAGAAGTGAGATAAAAACAGAAGGAAATGATCCACTCAACAATAACTTTAATGATTGTGGCCACTCTCCTGGTTAAAAGACGTGAAAGTCGCGCACCCCTATTATAAGGTCACAGGGTTGTGCGCATTTGGGGTCAACATGTTTCTTGCCAAAATTTAAATTAGAAGGCAATTCCTCAGGACCAAATCAAGATCTATCCACACTTTTTGGTGGTGGTACACTATTAATTAATAAAGTGACCACCCATACAGCACCCTAAAAGTGGTACCTGCAGATCTATGACGTCAACCCAGTCTGGGTCAGAGGGTTACGGCATCAGTGGCCGGCGAGCTCAAACACTGTGTAGTACAGTGTGTTGGACATCCGTGCTAAGCGTCGGCAGACCTACCCCAGCTCCGCTAGTCTCGCTGGTTCTTTCCAAAAGGAGGTAATCCCCTCCTGCTCAGAGTGTGTTAACCACTACACACTAACCTTACGTCCACCTAGGATGCTATATAGATAGAGTAGCCACCAGAAAGAGCATTACCGAAGGTCAGTAATTTGTTTGTCTAACATTGTCATGTCACCAGGAACCTCAAAGAGTCTTCTTCCTACTTAATCATCAATCACTTTATCACATATTTCTTTGGAGCAAGGTATTTTGAACATACATTCTGCAGGTGAGCTGCAGCACAGGAGGCCTTGACAGCAAAATGGAAACAGAGAAAGGTTTTAGTGAGTATTAGTAAGGAATCGGACAAACCACTGATGGTACAAGACATATAATATTGATGACTACATATTTCCCCCATATAACATGTTTGGAAGGGAGTAGGGGTCATGGAAGGCATAATGGGTTCTTGGGCGTATGTCAGATGTACAAGCACTAGAGACTCAGAACTTGATCTTGTGAAACACCAGCATTATTGCCTTGTCCCTAATCCTCATCTTAGTCCTTAATTCTGAGCCCATGTCCAGGAAGATGGGTAATACTGTTTAC
The DNA here is from genome assembly GCF_964261635.1 of Lissotriton helveticus. NCBI lineage: Eukaryota > Metazoa > Chordata > Amphibia > Caudata > Salamandridae > Lissotriton > Lissotriton helveticus. The sequence goes on along the minus strand of NC_136057.1, from coordinate 1,315,297,603 downwards.
CGGTAAATTGTTTTCCCTCATATCAGGAACATCCAGTTTGTCTGTTTCCAAGAGGGAGAGGCACCGTAAGAAGCTGGGCATTGCTGTTCCTTTGCCCTGAAGTTTCGGGCCGAGAACCATTTTTATTTTTTGGCAATTCAAAGGATGCACTGCTTTATGTACGTCTTAGTGATGAAATTGTTCCATCAGGCCTGTTTGTCTGGTTCTCAATAGAAAGCCTTTGTGGTTTGCTCCAAAATTGTGCAGGCTTAGATATAGTGTTTTGTTTTATATTACCTCTGTATCTAGATGTATCTCCCACTTGTTTGCCAACTTTCCCCCTTGCTTTTCATCACCCCTAGTCATGAACAGATCAACCAGAAGTACCTTTCTCCTGCGGAAGTGGACTGTTCTTGGGGTTATAGTGGAAGGATGAAGATGCAGTTGTTAGTTGCATAAGATAAATATACTACATGCATACGTACAACTATGGATTCGTTGTATATAATATTGAAAATGCTTTCGTTCTTCCGTGAGTTGTTGTGGCGTAATGGCTAGAGCTGTCAATTTTGGAGCTGAGGAAGCAGGTTTGAGTCTCGGCGTCAGCTCAGCATCCTGTGTTTCTGGGCAAATCAATGTAATCGTCCGTGCCTACCAGAAATTTAAATGAAGATGTCCTTGTTGGTGCTCAGGTAAAGAACTTTGAGTTTAGCAATACAGAACTGCAAAAAATAAAAGTTACATCAAAACAGTGAACTGCTGCAGAGTTAAGATTTTTTTTCTTCATTCTGAGTCTGAGGGTGAACATGGAGAGCCCGATAGGGACCCGTCTCGGCTCCTGCTTTTAAGAACTGCCGATGCTGAGCACCGGCAGGACCCGGCCGACTTAAAACCCTGCTATTGGCATCAATCAGCGATCGAGGATGGAGGAAATAAATAATGTGCTGATCCTGCAACAAACTTCTAGTCTTATTATTAGGGTTGCCAGCTCATTATTTTGTTGTCCCAGACGGTACATAATTAAGCAGTCACCTAAAGCCATATTTTCAGCCCTTATCTGCGTATACTTCGAACAGCAAATATAAATAGAAAGCACTTGTAAGTGTGTTCTGGGGCTGCCTGAATGATCAGTGGGTGATAATTAAAGGGAACAAAGAGAGAAAAGTCACATTACAAATGAATACATACTTTTTTGTATATAACGCTATTTAGGGTGAAGACAAGGTCTTTGCAGGCTCTTTAAACAACACATGGCTGGAATTTTTCTTTTGGCAACCCTACTTTATATTCCTTTTCATGAAATGCATTTTCACACTACAGAAGTAAATGTAAAATACAGATGTAAGGAATAGGCAGAGTGGGGGCCCAGAAGGTATTGGAACCTGAAAAAATAACTAGGCCTCCGTAACCGGTTTACAAAGGTATGTAAATGGTCTTTAAAGACCTGTGAAAAACACAGACTTGCTGGAGGTAAGGCTCCAGACACTGCCCAGCCGAGCCCACAGCAGCTTCAGCTGAGACACACGACAGGGGGCTGAAGCCCTTTTAGTCTTATGGGCGTTGCATGCCTGGTGTTACCTGTATTACATGTAGCACGTGTGTTGTAAACTGTGTGTGAGTGAGGCTGAATAATGGAGGCCAGTGGTATCCATTTTGGATGCCCTCGGCCTGGCACAGAGTAAGATTTTCCCCCGATAGTGGAAGAGTACATCCTGCATGCATGTTACTGGAGGTAGGAGGACCAGACACTGAGGTGAAAAGGATAGAGATGGTGACACCCTTGGAAATGTTATGACCCAGTGTGTTAGCAAGGAACGGTGGAATGGTTTTCTTGAGCACTGCCATGTGGTGGATGCTAGGGGCAAGGGGTGGGACTACATTTTCTCTTCTGAGAGGTGAGAAAGTTTCTAAGTGAGACCTGCCCTATCGTCTGTCCCTGATTACTCCTTCAGTTTGGCTGATGACAGCCAGCTTCATAAACATCACACCTCATTGTGCCTCTTTTTTGGGTGCACCAAATTGGAGATAGCCCCAGTCCGACCTACTCTGACAAGATAACACTATACACAGGGCACAAGTCCTTAAAAAAGAAGTGGGGGGACGCTGTCACCGGAAGTGGCGTCACAACAGAAAGTGACATCACGAAAGGTGGCTTGCACCATCGAGCTCATTGCCTCCCCTCGCTCATCCCTTAGACGCGATTGCATATGCGAAGCCAGCGTATGAGCAGCGTCCTGTGAGCTCCGATCACGTCCCAAAAAGGCCAAAGAGTAAAGTCCAGCTGTTTGGCAGGGGGGGCGGCACTCACCCAGTAAAATAAGTGGGGGGACACCGTCCACCCGCGTGGTACCCCGACTCGAGCCCTAACTATACAAAGGCTGTGTCTGGAGAGCACCCTGAAGACAGCTGAGCCCCAAACTGGTTCTGCAATTTGAGAAAGTTGATACACATCCCCCGTTTCAAAATTGTGTTTAAACTTGAATCGTAATATACATCACTTAGTTCCCGTTCTGAGTCCTTTTATGACCAAGTCAAGGGAGTGCTCGGCCGAGTACTCGACCAACTGCTGTGCAACCAGAGCTAGGGTCTGCCTGGTAGCCAGCCTCCCATAGGCGATGGGACATCACTGGAAGTCTGCACTTACTGCTGGAGGAGCCTGAAGCACCTAGAAGCCTAAGTAATCAATGGGATAGGGAGGAGGAATGGGTGTCCATTTGCTTCCCCTGGGTAAGTATTGAGGTTATCAGATGCAAAAAAATGGACACTTGTAACAGATCTAAACCATTGGATAGATTGGTTATGGTATTCTCAAAAAACACAATGTTATTGTTGGTATTGCGGTATATATCTTTCATCCGCCCCTACATTGTTGTTATGGCAGTTATCATTGAATACCATAAGACGTGCTTGGTGCCAGCCTCATCCAGAGGCTCCTCTGGTCTAGATTCGCAGTGTCCAGAGATCAAAAGGTGAGGTAAAAAACAAAGGAGAAGTAACCACAAAAAATTAAAATTAGATCAGCACCCAAAACTTTTATTAATGGTGAGGATCTAAGAGATAAAATAGTTGGTACTTATACTAGATCAAGTAACTGGATCTAGAAGTATAGCGTTAAAAAATGGTGTCGACATGTTTCAGCCCCCTATGGCTCAACGGAGTCTGCAGGGCTTTCGTCAGGACTAAACAAACATACAAACATTGAATAGTTACTTACACCATTAGTGCAGTTACTACGATGGCTTACTGGTTAACTAGTCAGTGGCCAATCATGCTCTTTCAATCTAATGTTAAGTATCAAGAGGCTCCGTCAGGGGATACCAGCTATTTAATAGCCACAGAGCCGCGTGGGAGGAGACTTCCACCACTTGTGCTGACTCTGCCCCTGGACGATGTAGGGGCGGATGAAAGATATATACCGCAATACCAACAATAACATTGTGTTTTTTGAGAATACCATAACCAATCTATCCAATGGTTTAGATCTGTTACAAGTGTCCATTTTTTTGCATTTTTTTGCATCTGATAACCTCAGCACCTAGAAGCCTGCCTGCGGGGAGAGGGAAGGAGAGCACCTGGCTATGCAGAAGAGACTGTCCAGGAGGGGAGAGGCCCAACATTTCCCTGATGTCTGCGGGACATCCAGCGAGACCTGATTGCCTGAGGGTGAGCCGGGATCGACCTGTGTGTTGATCGTAGGCCTGGACGGAGCTGCAACTACCATGATCATTGCAGACCCGCATGGGGGCTGCAGCTGCGGTCATCAGCTTGGGCCCAGTTGGCGGCTGCAGCTACCTTGATTGTCGTAGGCGTGGTCTGCCCTGCACCTACCTCTGGTCTGATCCTTACCACACAGCCATGAGTACCGTTCGCCTGGTCTATTCTGCGACTGTCCACAACCTGTGGTAGTTTCTATTCCTTATTTTGTTGTTTATTTCTCATATTTTTACCGTTATGCGTATTGTACTAGTCTATATATTGTGTTTTTGCAAACCATGAACAAATGTTCATAAAAAACATCCCTCCGAGTGGGCCAACCCATAACCGCAATCAAGTTGCTCATCAAAGCTCTGCCTAACGAGCCACAGAGGCGAGGGTGCATATCTTACAATAGTGACCAAGCTGCAGCCATTTTGGCTTGACCGACTCTCGGCGGGTCGCCTAAGAACGCTATACTGTGGGCTATTGCCTATTGAGCTCTAAGTATGCGGATCCTAAATGCCACCGTGCTCTCAAGTGTCACAAAAGTCAGTAAGTCATTCGTGTTGACATCCTTAGCCCTGAGCTAGCTAGCGTTATTCTTTTGTTACATAGCTGTGTTCGCAAAGTTCCACCAGGGGGTGCTAATGTACCACGGTTAAATATATTTACAGTGGCAGGAGACCACGCTGTCTACAGCCAGCATTGCTGGCAGAAAGTCTGTGCTGTTCTTTTTAGGTCCTGCTGGACAACACACTGAAAAGGGACGTAATGTGACTAAACAAAAAAAGAGCTTTCAAGAGTAGAGGGGATTTACCTGCGCCCACATGTTGGTAATATGGGATACATGTTTTCAGCACAAGTTGTGTGCTTCCACAAAAAAGAGTGCTCCCGTCCACACAGCTGTGGTCATCTTAATTATCGAACTGATTGAGCCAGCAGCGTGCTGCCGCCTGAGCTTGGACTTTCAGGGACACACATGACATTGTTTTTTTTTTTTTGTTTTTTTGGTTTTTTGAAACCTTTATTGTACAGAAGGCGCTCACAGATACGGGCCTACAACCCACCGGGCCGGCCACCACAATAAAGAGACATACGAGGCAATACAGGAGTGACAACAGGATTTCTAAATAGCTCATATGAAGGCAAAGGCAACAAGTCTTCGAGCCGCCATCACGAACAGGATAAAAGTAGGTTAATTTTATAATAGAAAAAAGGGTTTCGCAGGATAATGACAATCTGTAAAGTCCAGAGGGCCGCGGTGGGCCGTGAGCAAGCTGAAGTTTCGAATACAGGAAAAGACCAAAAGAACAGTCACATTTTGGCAAAGGCAGAACGTGAGTCCTACATCAATAACAATCACAATCGCTGCTCAACGCCCTCCCACCACTACCATGGCACATAATAGTAAAACAGCGAAAAGTACGCTTACAAAACTAAAAGCCCTCCGTTACAACAACCCAGGAGAGGAAAAGAAAAATGGGGGGGGGGAAAGGGAAAATAAGGGAGGAAAAGGACATCGGAAAAAAGGAGGGAGAAAGTGAGGGCGCAGCGTCAGTGCACGCCCCCCACGGCTAACAAAGCACCCAATACTAATTCGGCACAAGGAACTAGTGGCAACAGGCGAAATGAATGCGTAGTAAACCGTGACAGCAGACATACCAAAAGGGCCATGCCAGCACAAACACCCCGGGGGGCGACGTGCCGACACCGCGCCACGAAATAAGGGGATACATAAGAGCCATAGAACCAAAAAAGGAACAAGGGAAGATACAATAAAACAGACCCCCCCACCACCCCGCACAGCCCACCCTGCACCCCTGCAGAAGGCTATGGCCTACCCCCCAGCAGCGTGCCTGTCGCCCTAATTAGAACCCGAAATATAGAAGAAATATGGAAAGAAAGAATCACTTAGATAAAAAGGGGGGGAAGGGAAAACAGGGAAAAACAGCGGGAGAGGAGCCACAGAATCAAAACCCCTTCAGCTCCCACCCCCCCGCCCGAAAATACTCAGAGCCCACGGGAAGATAGTAAACACACGGATAAGCTCCAGGAACGTAAAGAAGTATCAAACATAATCATACAATTATAAACGGATCACCCAACCATACCACAAATTACAGTCCACAGAGGCAAGATCAGCTCAACCCTGTCCTCGTTTTTCGCAAACTGTAGCAGTCCAACGAACCAGGAACCAGATCACATGGAGCCGGAGGTGAATAACAGGGAGTCGAATCAAAAATACACTCAAGTCATAGCGATCGCAATCCGGATGATCCAGAAAGCACAGTAACCACCTCAGGCAAAGCAGGCACAGTTCCGATGAGAACACGGAGAAAGCCGGTCCAGCGGCACAGTCACAGGATCTTCGTTCGGCCATGTGAGGCAAAAGAGGAAAAGGAAACCCATCGAGGTCGGTCCAGACGGGATCCGGCTGGCGAACCTCCGAAGCAGAAGGAGGCACAGGATGAAGAAGGGCAGCGGACTTCCGTATATCCACACCAACAGCAGCCTCCAGGTCCACGACCCCAAGGAAAGCTCCAGCAGCACACAACAGAGATGAAGCCGCACAAACCGGGGGGGGTCTGGCAGGCCCAGCCAAGGGACCCCTCTCCAGGATAGCGATGGGTGCGGTCATGGGCGCCCCCCAGGAGCGCAGGGCGGCGAGGATGTCGCCAAGCGTAGGCTCACCTTTGCAGTATTCAGAAAACGTGCCGTGCGGCGGACCCGCATCGCCAGTCCCAGCAAGGCCGAGAGTCATGGGGCCGGCCGCCATCTTAGAAGCCCGGTGGGGCCGCTGCGAACACTGACCCCCGCCCGGATACCAGCGGGGCAAAACAGGATACCGGCAGCCACCAGCAGAGGTGCCACCAGGGCAGGAAGGGGGGCCACCAGAAGAAGGCGATGCGCCGGCACCCCACACGCCGCCGGCACCGTTCTCCGAGCCCGGGCGGAGGAACTCAAAATGGCCGGGCCGGAGAACAAAGGGGAGACGAGCCAGATGTACGGTTAACCCCGTCCATGGAAGGCAGCGCCCCAACACCAGGCCGCAGGACCGCCGGACCAGGCCCGGGGGGCCGCAATCGGTCTATTAGCACATCGGCCTCTCCGACCGACTCCACACCACCACCAAGGGCCGGCCACCGCGCCCCGTCCAGCCCGGGCGCCGCCAAGGAGTGCCAGGCCCGGCCGCTCCGGAGGCCCCGAAGCAGACAGGGGCGTAACTCAGGATCCGTGACACCCAGGAACCACCGGAGCAAACGGTAAGTGCCTGTGAGGTATCGTCGTTCCACTGCACATCGTCGAATACTTCCCGGGGCAGGATAAAGTACAGGATAGTTGTTGTAGACAGGAGAGTGAACGGAGCCGAGCTAAAACGCGGCCATCTCGGACGCGAGCTTGGCTCCTCCCCACACATGACATTGTTAATCTTTTAAAGTGTCTTAAGTAACATGATAATTTACAGTGTTTATTTTCCCCTGACAGCTACACAGATAGTAGGAGGACAGTCATGAGGTCTGTATTGCAGTTCCAGCACCTTTACTTCCAGCATTGACTTCAGAGTGCAGTTTAGAGTTTGAGAGGAGTATTGGACGCTTAGAACTACACTAATTAACGCTTTTTGAAAGACGGGTGATCTGGAGTTGAGGCTATTACATCCAGGTGAACGTACGCGTAGTATCGGGTGCTGGGGAGGCGCGAGCACGGATCGATATTCATGGGACTGTGTGGGTTTATACAGGTAAGTCAGTGGTCGAAGTGGGCGGGATCGAAAGGGCAAGGCGTGCCCCTACTTCTTTTATTAAAAAGATTCCGTTCCCCTACTTTTTCTTTTCAAAACTGTTTCCCAGGAGGGCAGAAAAAGCAAAGGCCTTCAGATAAGGCTCGGCTTGCCTTCGGGACGGGCAGAAAAGGAAAAAGACACTGTCTCTTCCTTACTGCCCAGAGAAGACACGGACAATGTCCTCTTCTTTTCTGTGCTGGTATCTGACCCCCCCCCCCCTTACTATTCCTCCCTCTGTTTCTGTCTTGCTCCTCACTTACTGAAAACAGTGACTTGAAGAAACGGTTCACAGCCTCTCTTTCCTTCTTTCATTTAGTTGCTTCCCTGTGAAATGGACCCAAAAAAGAAAAACACTTGTGGGAAAAGCCCTTTTTCTGACATTTTTCTATTCCAAAGTGCAGCCTCGGGTTGGAGAGAAATAAAAGGTTTTAAATATGAAAATAGATACATAACTAAATAAAGAAAGACAGAGTGGTTGCAAAGTGGCCAGATTGGTTTTATTCATATCCAAACATATCAGCCTCACTTTACAGACTTTGCAGTGAAGCGCTACTTTTGTTCTCTCGTGTTTCTTTGAACAGCATTGTTGTTCCCAGGTGGGAAGTGCACCATTCCTGGATGTATTGCAATACCTGGTTGATGGGTAGATTGGAAAACAAAATGTGTACCATGGCTCTGTGCTTATGGATGAGGGGGCAGATTTACTACTTCTGGTGCATCGCTGCTAATCAGCAGGGATGCGCCAGAAGAGTTGCGACGCATCTGCCCACCCGTGTGCCACCACTGATGCGCTGCATTTTCAATGCGGCGCACCGTGGCGCACGGATGGGCAGATGCTTGTCGCATCCCCCCGCGAAAAGTAAAGTAAAGTCCACATTTGTAAAGCGCACAATCACCCGTAAGGGTCTCTAGGCGCTGGGGGCCGTCGGGAAGATTAAGCGAGCTATTGCCCAGAGTCACATGGTGCTGGGCTAACCTGCCGCCGGAGCCGGGGATCGAACCGTGGTCCCCAGATTCCAGCGTCAGTCGCCCTGGCCGCGGCGCCACACCTCTCAAAGGCGGCGCATTGCTGGAGTTGCGTCACAAGCGCGACGCAGCTCCAGCAAGGCTCGGGTTTCCCCTATTCCTAACATGCTGCGTCAATCCTTACACCTGCTTCAAGCAGGCGCAGGGTTGTGACGCAGCATGGCCGGAAAAGTGACTGAGTGAAATCTTGTAGATTTCACTCAGCTTTTCGGCGCAGGGCTTTACAAAGTGACGCATCTCCCTAGATGCGTCACGTTGTAAATAGCCCAGAGCCTGGCACTGGCTTTGCGCCGCCGCTGTGTCACAAAAGTGATGCAACAGTGGCGCAAATCTGACGTAAGGGGCTTGTCAATTTGCCCCGTGGTCTTTGTAAACCTTACTGCTTACGTTTTGTAAGGATATAAGCAATGGACATTGAAACAAAGAAAATGTACCATGCAGATCACAAAGCGCATATAATGTTAACTAGGTTAGTAGGTTACTGCTTTTGTCGGAGAGATCCTTTTGTTACTTGCAGTTTATAAGTTAAAATCCTAACATAGAACAGTGAGCTATTAAACTATACTGCCTACTAGTATGGTTGTCATGTGTGTTGGACCTGGCCCTTTTGGCAGGTTCACCCCGAAACTTTTTGCTTTTTCCTAGCCTATTTCTGTAACCTGGTGTTGGTGATTTTAGGTCTCTGCGCATTTTTTCACTGTGGTACAGTGTAAAGTGCGTGAGCTCTCTGTGTATGTGTGGTGAGAGTGACCTGCCCTCCCATAGGAATGCATGGGGAATATGTGTGACCATGGTAGTTCCTGATGTGTGGGGACTGCAGGGTCGAGTTTGGTATGTGCGAACTCGTGAGATTGAATGCTGCGCAATGATGTATGCGGCATGATTGTGTCTAGTGTGGAAGTGCCACTTCTAATGGTTGGCATGTTTGTGTAATTTGTGTCTGGCGTGTGATTGGCTGGAGCTGGCTGGTGAGCCTGGCTCCAGGAGTCGGGATGGGTCTGCCCCGGGGGTGAATGGAGAGATTAGCATGCTGATGTGAGGGAAGGGTACACCTGGGACCTGAATAGGGCTGCTCCTTCCCTCCACAATGCTGGCTCCACCCCCTGTGGTGCGTTTGATGTCCCCAGCCTGGCCAGTGAAAGGGAGTTCCCCATAACCAGTTGTAGCTGGTTTCTCCCTTGCCTGCACCTTTTACAACAAAGGAGTTTGCTGTATAAATGAGGGGCTGTGACCCCATGTCAGTGTTCTTGTTTCTGACTGGAATCTACCAGGGGCGTGCTGCTGCTTGGGCCCAGGGGAAGGCTTGCCTCCCTGGGCCCTGCCCAGCCCCTGGATGCCTTGAATTGCTGGAGGAATTCCTGGGACCCCTCTGCCTTTCCTGAGACGATTGGAGACTCTGCGTTAGCCTGGAAACCTTGTCTTGGGTTGCTGGGACCCTTCTTGTTGTGGGGTCATTCCTGTGGGCTTGTCTATGCCCCCAGCGCCTTGAGAACGCTTTATTATGCTTTTCTGGGCAGAGCGCTGTCATTTTCCCTTGGAGGGAAGCGCTCCTGCCCTTTTGTGTGCCCGCATTAGTGTTTTCGGACTCGGGTGCCTACCCCGATAATGGCCGCTATTTTGGTATTTTAAATAGAGGGAGCCTACCCCTTATGGCGCTTTTAAAATATGCCCGCCTCGAGGGTGCCTACCCCTCGTTATTGCGCCAAGAAAGGTGCCGCCGCCGCCGCTGCGGCGAAACCGGAAGTCAGGCAGGCCCGGCCGTGACGAGGGCGGGGCCTGCCATTAGGCGGAAGTGCGGCCGCGAGAGAGAGGAAGCCGGTGGATCTGCATGGGGCTCCCGTATGGTGGAGAGAGACCCGCGCCGACCGGAGATGCTGCCCGCGGTCGAAAAGGAAGGCGGTGCTACGTGGGGGGGCCGGGAGCCTACCCCGCCTCCCCGGATGGCCGCAAGCAGTCCCGGAGCCTTGCGGGCTCCATTTGATGAAGTCCCGGTCCCGAGATGGGGGACCGGGTGAAGATGCAGGCGTGAGTTGCACGGCGTGGCTCCCAGGCAGAGGAGAGAGCCCCGCCCGCACCGCCGACCGGAGGATCCTCCCCAGCAGAGAATAGCCTGGTGAGTGGATACGGGCTGGGGGCTCCAGGCGGGTGCGAGTGCCAGCACGAGGCACAGTATGTCGGTGGCACGTAGGGCGGCCCCGAATGGCAGTGGGCCACCCCACCATTTTCCAGAGCCCAGTGGGGCTCCAACCCAGGCCCATATTTGTTTAAGGGTTCCTGTGAGGGGCTTGGGGGCCCAGTTGTTTATTATGAGGCCCCAGAGCTGAAGGGGCATTTCGAGTGTTCAGAGCGGCCCCATTGGCAGCGGGCTGCTCCTACCTTTGGGGGCATGATTATTTTAGGAGCCAGATGGCTCCAATGGGAATGTGCACTTAAAGCCCCTATCGCTCCAACCTTTGGGGGCACGTTTGTTTTTAGAGTCAGTGTGGCTCTAACCGGGCCTCATTTTTAAGCGCTAGTGTGTGGGGGCCTTGATGACTCCAGAGCCTAGGTGGCTCCAGCGACAGGTGCAGTTTGGTTCCTAGGGGCTAGCGAGAGCCCTTGCCGCAGTTTGAAGTTTCCAGCTGCCCAGCAAGTAGTGGGCAACTGCACCGTTTAGGCGCAATTTGAGAGTCCCTGAGAGGGACAGAAGGGGCACAGAGGTGCCAGGCCTTTCACAGCTGCGCAGCACTTAGGGCCAGCTGCAGCGTTTAGGCCCTTTAATTGTTCTCAGCTGCCCAGCAAGTAGTGGGCAGCTGCAACGTTTAGGTGCATTCAATCAATCAATCAATCATGACATTTATATAGCGCGCTACTCACCCGGAGGGGTCTCAAGGCGCTGGGGGAGGGGGAGCCCACTACTGCTCGAAGAGCCAGGTCTTGAGCTGCCTCCTGAAGGCGAGATGGTCCTGGGTCATCCGGAGGTGGATGGGGAGGGAGTTCCATGTCTTGGCTGCCAGGTAGGAGAAGGATCTTCCTCCGGTGGTGGTTCTGCGGATGCGTGGAATGGCGGCGAGGGCGAGGCTGGTCGATCGTAGCTGGCGGGTGGGAGCGTAGAAGGTCAGGCGGTTGTTGAGTTACCTGGGGCCCAGGTCTTGGAGTGCTTTGCGTGCGTGGGTGAGGAGTCTGAACATGATCCTCTTGCTGATGGGGAGCCAGTGCAGGTCTCTCAGGTGTCCAGAGATGTGGCTGTGTCGGGGGACGTCCAGGATGAGTCGTGCGGAGGCGTTCTGGATGCGTTGGAGTCTTTTCTGGAGTTTGGCTGTGGTTCCGGCGTAGAGGGTGTTTCTGTAATCTGAAAGAGACACGTTAGTGTAGGAAGGTGGATAACTGACTATGGTTGCCCCCAACTTTTTGCCTGGTGTTTTGCTGGTTTTCGACTTAGTTGACCTGGGGCCCTGCTATTCAGGACCCCAGGCCCACTGCTCTCTCTGTAAAATGGATTGCATGTACCTTAGGTGCATTTACCAATTGGTACTGGGCCACCTTATCAGTCCCTGTACAGTATACCTTAGGTATCCAGGGCATAGGTGTACCCAGGGCCTACCAGGTGCTGCAGCATGTATTATGCCACCCCTGGGTGGCCATCCAAAACTGACACAACTGGCTGCACGACAGCTGGGGCAAGGTGGTGTATTCACCCTTTGCTTTAGATATAGTATTCCTATATCTAACCCTAAAATGGACACATATATTCCTATCAGTCACTCCTATGGCAGGCCTTATCAATCCTGAAGGCAGAGTGCTTGGAATTATGTCAGATGGTGCTCTGGCATGAGCTGAGCCCATTTGCAGCATGCGGAACCAAGTCCTTATAGCTGTTCCATGATAGCGCTATACCATATACTCTTAAGCGCATTATGAACCTCGCGGTCAAATGCTAACTTTGGCATAGCATTATCAAAACATGTCGAGTAAGGTGTCATACGAATTGGAATACTAACCCCTCGCCAATTCTGGCGACGTGGTTAGCATTCCACCCTTCTAGAGGGGCCCGACATGTATGTAACTGTGAACCCCGGTTAAAGTTAACTCAAGCCTCAGCATCACAAAATGGATGCTGCCACCACAGACACAAGTCTGACCTCCTGCTGCTGGGAGTCCTTCCAGCGAGGGAGGCCTGGACAAAGGGTTTCCTGTCAGGGGCGGTGCCAGCACCATCCCAGACAGGATTTTGTGTATCCCAGGTAGGCAGGGCTGAGAGGAAGGTGACTGCAAGTGGCACCCCGGTGCTCACTGTGCATATGCCGGCTCAAACCAGTTCCAGGGGCACACCAGCCCCTGAGCTGGGGAGAGACCGGACAAAGGAGAGGGGTGTAACCACCCCCCTCCTGGCCCACCCATGGGCAGGACCTAGTCGCGTGCCAGCCCCTTTTCTTAGGATAAAGGTAGGAGCGGGCACCCTTCCCAAATTGGATAATCTTGAAATGTGAACTACTTTCCACGAAAGGAACTCTTGACTTTCTCTGAAGACTCTCCCTTGTGGCTAAGGAGTAGCCACCCTGCACCAGCAGGCACCATCGAAGCGCTTGCGGTTTGCTGGACGTCCATCCTCCGGATCAAGACTGACCAGCTCGACGAGACTCGGATTCCCTGCCATCTCTGACCTCTACCTACATCATCAGCCCAGCTGAGATTCGTGGGTGTGACGACACCCGAGGGACCGGCCATCTTCAAGACCTGCACGACGCTTCCCCAGCACGACCACCGAGGGACCCTCGAGTGAGTGCACTGGGGTTTGAGAAGCCCCAACCCTGAGCAGCTCCAGCACTGAAGTCCAGCCCCCCAGTATCCACGAGATCTGCGTGGGGCCCTTCTGCTTCCTCGCTGCTTGCCACGTTGTCCGGTCACCTGCCTGACGACTAGTGACCCTCCTGACGACGTACCACGAGGACTTCACCGCTGTTCTAGGTCCCCTAGACTGGCCCTTGCTTCTTGTCCAGCAAGAAGTACCCTGGACCCTCCTGGTCCACTCCAGACGCCATCTTGACTCCACCGCGTGGGCTTGCCTTTGCCAAGGTTTGTTGCTCCAATCTTGGATCCAGCTTCGCCGACAGCAGACACCATCGTGGGACAGCTCGCACCTCCAGCCTGGACGCCGACAACGCCTCCTGGCCCGTGTGCCTGCAGAGTCCAGCGTCACCCACTCACCTGATCGCGGCGACTTCATCCGGTGCCATCCTGGTGCCCACTCAATCACTGGCTAGTGATTAAGAACTGAGTCCCCTCTGCTTTCAGGTCGTCCTCTTCACCGATCCAGCCTTGGATCACACCGAACTTCTTCACTGGTCGCCTGCCAGCAACTTCTTCTTTCAGGCTCCATAGACTACAACGAGGATTCCCGACGTCACTTGAACCCTATGCAGCCGCAGCCCCTGGGTTAGGTAACTTGAGTATTTCGGTGCTCCAGCACAGGTTCACTATCCAAGTGTCCAGATCCTTTTTCGTTTTAAGTCTACCTAGTCGGATTCATCCGGAAACAGTAACTTTAGAATTGCTAGCATCCATAGACTTTGTCCCGCATCCCGCGTAAGAGTTCCCACTCTGCACCCGGGTTCTCTAGGCCTCCTGCTCCTAACCTGAGGGTTCAGTAAGGTAGTCCTAGCGGTCCTGAAGCTTCTGGATCGTGTTACTTACCTGCTAGTATTTCGCATTCCACTTTTGAAGTATATGGTTTTTCGTGCCCCTCTGGCATTTGTGTAAATTGTGCAACTTGTAGTATTTTCGTAAGAGTTTTGTATTGTGCTTAGCTCCCTGACTCATAAAGAGTTCAGGGTAGACTTGTTATTAATAAATATCCTTTATTTTTATAACAACTTGTGTGGTGTCCTTTCACTTGGTGTTCAAGGGGTATATGTGATGGTAAAACAGCTGGCTTAACACGCCCTCTAGAGTTTAGCCTAAAGACTGCTCTTGTCCACGCTACTAGGATAGCTGGTCTAATAAGGTTGACTTACAACCAATCATCAATAAGGGTCGTTTGGTATGATACAAAGTGATCACTAGAATAGTGAGCACTATATATCAGGCCAACTTCTCACATTGGTGAGCAGCGGTTGGTATTTGAGCTTGCTGTTGTTTTACCACACACGTATCCTAAGAATATCATTTGAAAGATCACATAAGTACCAAGGTACATATAACTTAGCTTAGAATACTCTGAGTTCTACTGAACCAGCTGTTGTAGTGTAACAGGGCTTAGCACACCCTAACTACAACTCTAAGAAGGGATCAGTAGGTAAACCCATAGTGTAGGTAGGTGCATCACTTACACCACACTAGAAGCATGTCTACCCATGGAGAGACTTCAGAGACTCCCTAGTGGCTAGTGACCCTCCACAGGTCAACTCAAGATATGTAGCTCTCAGTTTCCAGGAGATGAGACAATTGTGTACCTCCAGGAAATTGAAACAGGGTTCTAACCCTACCACTCCCTTTCTGTTAGGTCTCTTAGAGACATATGATGCTAGGAAAGCTTCTCAGACAGATGGGAGCATGCCAGCCTTAGAGGGTACCCGTGGTGATCCTGACCTCCCTGAAACTGAAGAAGTAGAGGAGGAGGAGGATGAAGAGGTCCTTTCTGGGGATGAGGCAGACAATGGTCCTGAGCTAGTCAGCAGACTTACTAGGGCCAACTTAGACCTACATAGGGAAGGATCTGGGGGACCCCCAGTACTGACCCTGAGCAGGCCTAACTTTGGAGTTGGAAGAGATAAGTCTCATTCTAGGGACTCCAATAGATCTGTGCACTCTCATGCCTCTTCTCAGAGGAGAATGACTTCCCCTCAGAGGAGAGAACACGAAGCAAGGATGAAACAGGCTAATCTGAGGATTCAGAGGGAAGAACTTGCCCTTGCCAAAGAGAAGCTTGCCTTTGCTAGAGAGCAACAGTTGAGTGGGGTAGTCCCCACTGGTGGCAGCAATATCCCTAAGGATAAAGACAGGAGTTTTGATACTAGACACCTGAGTAAAATAGTGCCCCCCTTTAAACAAGGGGATGACATCCACAAATGGATGACTGCTTTGGAGAGGGCCTGCACTGTCCAGTGCATCCCCCAGAGTCAGTGGGCAGCTATATTGTGGCTCTCCTTTGAAGGTAAAGGTAGAGATAAGCTCCTCACTACTAGAGCTGAGGATGCTAACAATTACCAAGTCCTGAAGAATACACTGATTGATGGGTTTGGCCTAACAACTGAGCAGTACAGGTTGCTGTTCAGAGACACCCAGAAAATTCAGTCTCAGGATTGGGCTGACTTTGTTGATTGTGCCACTAAGGCTTTGGAAGGCTGGTTACTGGGTAGTAAAGTTACTGATTACCAAGGATTGTATAATCTAATTATGAGAGAGCAAGTCTTAAATAATTGTCAGAACCAGTTATTACACCAGCACCTGGTAGACTCTGATCTGACCTCTCCACAAGAGTTGGGTAAGAGGGCAGACAAATGGGTCAGAACCAGGATTAGGCCTAAGAACCAAGGTGGTGACCAGAAGAAGGAATCAACCAAGCCTCAAGAGAAGGGTGGGAATAAATCTACAAATCAAACCACATCAGGGCCCCAAAAATCCTCTGAGGGGGGTGGGTCCCAGAATCCTTCCAACACCCAGAAGAAACCTTATTGCTATACCTGCAAACAGGTAGGCCATTTGAAAACTGACAGCAGTTGTCCAAGGGCCAACAACAATAAGGAAAACATACCCCCAAGTAACACTTCCAAGCCTCCTGTTACTACTAGTAGTAATCCCCCAGGTGGTGGGAGTGCCCCCAAGAATTTGGGTGCATTTACTTTGGGAGTTCCTGGGGACTCTGGCCTAACCAGGTCCCCTAACTCAGATACTCTTGTCTGTGAGACTGGCATGGGGTTTGCCAACTTCACTGATTGTCCCAACACTTTGGACAAGTACAGACAGGAGCCCCTCATCAATGGTCTGAAAGTTGAGGCCTATAGAGATACAGGGGCTAGCATCACCATGGTGACTGACAGCCTAGTCCCCTCAAGGCAACTTATACCTGGTGCCACATACCAGGAGACAAACATTGATGGAGTGTAGAAGAGTCATCCCATAGCAGTGGTAAATCTCAGCTGGGGAGGTGTCACTGGCCCCAAGAGAGTGGCAGTGTCATCAAACTTGCCTGTAGATTGCCTACTGGGGAATGATTTAGAGATCTTAGCCTGGGCTGAGGTAGAGCAAGAAACCCATTTTAGAATGGTAAACCTCCATGGTAAGGTTAGTGGGGCAGTGATGGCCACAGCCCCAGTCCAAGATGTCCTCCCTGAACAGGTCAGGAGGGCTGTGCCAGTCACAGCCCAATCTCAGACAAATTCCTTCCCTGAACAGGTTGGCAAGGCTGTGATGTTAACAGCCCATACCCAAACTGAGTCCCTTCCTGAAAAGGTTGGTAGAGTTGTGATGGCCACAGCTCAAACTCAGACAGATAATAGTGTTGTGAAGCCTGAAACTATGGATCACTCCACTCAGACAGAGAGCATTGAGGAGCAAGAGAAATCTCCCTCCCACCAGACTTTAGGAAAGGATCAGCCTCCTCAGGGAACTGATCTGACCACTTGTGAAGAAACTGCCCCAGAGGTAGTCGGGCCTAGCCTGGCAGAACCCCTGATGTCAGTGGACCCTTCCAAGGTGGGACCCAGTCTGGAGCAGGTAACCTGCCCCTCTCTACCCTGCCTCAGTCAGCCCAGGGCTGTAGAGGTCAGGGAGCCAGTGGAGGACCCCAAAGGGCCCCCTGTCCAAAAGAACTCCCAAATCAGCAGATTAAGGGCACTGAAGCTAGTAGTCCTAGCCAAGTGAAAATAAAACAAACTCCTGAGGGATCCCCCTTAAAATTAGTTAGGGACCTCCCACAGATGGACACTGTTGGGCACAGCCAAACCTGGGACCTAAAAACCCCAAACCTGACCTGTCCCTCCAGTAAGCCAAACAGAGGGACTCAGCCTCCAGCTTTAGGTAGCCAGAGGTTGACCCTGAGAGCTCACAGCAACTCAGTCCTGGAAAGAAAGGCCTATATGGTGGATAATGATTGGAGGAAGTTGAGCCCAACATTAGTGGAGTCTCACTTCAGTACTCCATCCCAACACCAGCCTTTTACTTTGCCAAAACACACCACAGGTAGAGATTCCCTATGGTGGAGACCCTCAGATACCCTTAGGGTGAGGGATTGCTTAGTGGACCATGAGATAGGGGTAACCATGCCAGTGCATATACCACCTCATATGGCCACTCAGGCAATATAGGCTAACCTGGTCAAGGATAGCCTTATCTCCTTTCGTTTGGGGGGGGGGGTTATGTAGGAAGGTGGATATCTGACTATGGTTGCCCCCAACTTTTTGCCTGGTGTTTTGCTGGTTTTTCGACTTAGTTGACCTGGGGCCCTGCTATTCAGGACCCCAGGCCCACTGCTCTCTCTGTAAAATGGATTGCATGTACCTTAGGTGCATTTACCAATTGGTACTGGGCCACCTTATCAGTCCCTGTACAGTATACCTTAGGTATCCAGGGCATAGGTGTACCCAGGGCCTACCAGGGGCTGCAGCATGTATTATGCCACCCCTGGCTGGCCATCCAAAACTGACACAAATGGCTGCACGACAGCTGGGGCAAGGTGGTGTATTCACCCTTTGCTTTAGATATAGTATTCCTATATCTAACCCTAAAATGGACACATATATTCCTATCAGTCACTCCTATGGCAGGCCTTATCAATCCTGAAGGCAGAGTGCTTGGAATTATGTGAGATGGTGCTCTGGCATGAGCTGAGCCCATTTGCAGCTTGCGGAACCAAGTCCTTATAGCTGTTTCATGATAACGCTATACCATATACTCTTAAGTGCATTATGAACCTCGCGGTCAAATGCTAACTTTGGCATAGCATTATCAAAACATGTCGAGTAAGGTGTCATACGAATTGGAATACTAACCCCTCGCCAATTCTGGCGACGGGGTTAGCATTCCACCCTTCTAGAGGGGCCCGACATGTATGTAACTGTGAACCCCGGTTAAAGTTAACTCAAGCCTCAGCATCACAAAATGTATGCTGCCACCACAGACACAAGTCTGACCTCCTGCTGCTGGGAGTCCTTCCAGCGAGGGAGGCCTGGACAAAGGGTTTCCTGTCAGGGGCGGTGCCAGCACCATCCCAGACAGGATTTTGTGTATCCCAGGTAGGCAGGGCTGAGAGGAAGGTGACTGCAAGTGGCACCCCGGTGCTCACTGTGCATATGCCGGCTCAAACCAGTTCCAGGGGCACACCAGCCCCTGAGCTGGGGAGAGACCGGACAAAGGAGAGGGGTGTAACCACCCCCCTCCTGGTCCCACCCATGGGCAGGACCTAGTCGCGTGCCAGCCCCTTTTCTTAGGATAAAGGTAGGAGTGGGCACCCTTCCCAAATTGGATAATCTTGAAACTTGAACTACTTTCCACGAAAGGAACTCTTGACTTTCTCTGAAGACTCTCCCTTGTGGCTAAGGAGTAGCCACCCTGCACCAGCAGGCACCATCGAAGCGCTTGCGGTTTTCTGGACGTCCATCCTCCGGATCAAGACTGACCAGCTCGACGAGACCCGGATTCCCTGCCATCTCTGACCTCTACCTGCATCATCAGCCCAGCTGAGATTCTTTAGTGTGACGAGACCCGAGGGACCGGCCATCTTCAAGACCTGCCCGACGCTTCACCAGCACGACCACCGAGGGACCCTCGAGTGAGTGCACTGGGGTTTGAGAAGCCCCAACCCTGAGCAGCTCCAGCACCGAAGTCCAGCCCCCCAGTATCCACGAGATCTGCGTGGGGCCCTTCTGCTTCCTCGCTGCTTGCCACGTTGTCCGGTCACCTGCCTGACGGCTAGTGACCCTCCTGACGACGTACCACGACGACTTCACCGCTGGTCTAGGTCCCCTAGACTGGCCCTTGCTTCTTGTCCAGCAAGAAGTACCCTGGACCCTCCTGGTCCACTCCAGACGCCATCTTCACTCCACCGCGTGGGCTTGCCTTTGCCAAGGTTTGTTGCTCCAATCTTGGATCCAGCTTCGCCAACAGCAGACACCATCGTGGGACAGCTCGCACCTCCAGCCTGGACGCCGACAACGCCTCCTGGCCCGTGTGCCTGCAGAGTCCAGCGTCACCCACTCACCTGATCGCGGCGACTTCATCCGGTGCCATCCTGGTGCCCACTCAATCACTGGCTAGTGATTAAGAACTGAGTCCCCTCTGCTTTCAGGTCGTCCTCTTCACCGATCCAGCCTTGGATCACACCAAACTTCTTCACTGGTCGCCTGCCAGCAACTTCTTCTTTCAGGCTCCATAGACTACAACGAGGATTCCCGACGTCACTTGAACCCTATGCAGCCTCAGCCCCTGGGCTAGGTAACTTGAGTATTTCGGTGCTCCAGCACAGGTTCACTATCCAAGTGTCCAGATCCTTTTTCGTTTTAAGTCTACCTAGTCGGATTCGTCCGGAAACAGTAACTTTAGAATTGCTAGCATCCATAGACTTTGTCCCGCATCCCGCGTAAGAGTTCCCACTCTGCACCCGGGTTCTCTAGGCCTCCTGCTCCTAACCTGAGGGTTCAGTAAGGTAGTCCTAGCGGTCCTGAAGCCTCTGGATCGTGTTACTTACCTGCTAGTATTTTGCATTCCACTTTTGAAGTATATGGTTTTTCGTGCCCCTCTGGCATTTGTGTAAATTGTGCAACTTGCAGTATTTTCGTAAGAGTTTTGTATTGTGCTTAGCTCCCTGACTCATAAAGAGTTCAGGGTAGACTTGTTATTAATAAATATCCTTTATTTTTATAACAACTTGTGTGGTGTCCTTTCACTTGGTGTTCAAGGGGTATATGTGATGGTAAAACAGCTGGCTTAACACGCCCTCTAGAGTTTAGCCTAAAGACTGCTCTAGGATAGCTGGTCTAATAAGGTTGACTTACAACCAATCATCAATAAGGGTCGTTTGGTATGATACAAAGTGATCACTAGAATAGTGAGCACTATATATCAGGCCAACTTCTCACAGTTAGTGATAGATTCCTTACCTTAGAATATCCCCAGGCGTCAGACTGGATCCGGAAATTTTTGTGTAGCAATACCCCTGCGCGTCGGTAGGTGTCGTCTGCGGCTCCGCGTCCGTCGTCGGCGTCGCTAGCGCCGGAATGACGTCGTCGGAGTACTTAGACACCGCCCATGTGCGCTGACGTCAGTTCTTCTTTTTTCCGCGCCAGCTAGCGCAGATCCGGAGAAGCTCTACCCCTAGTCATTTTTTGACTAAACTTTTTGATCTTTTTGATAATTTCTTTCTTTGAGTCTTCAACTCTATCGGTGCCGGTAGGGATGCCCGGGTTCAAGCCCTGTTCGAAGTGCGACCGACTGATGTCGGTCACGGACCCCCATCGCCGGTGCCTGAAGTGCTTAGGCCTCGACCACGACGACCGCACCTGCTCCGACTGCCGGGCCCTGACGTCGAAGGCTAGGCGGGAGCGGTCCCGCAAGCGGCTCGAGCTCCGGCAGTCGGCCCCGCGCCATTCCAGGTCCCGGTCCCACTCCCACTGGCGCACTGTCACGTCGGACAGGTGGGTGCTGCAAATCGTCCGAAGGGGCTACTCCCTCCCCTTCGAGGCGACCCCTCCAGCCATGCCACCGCAATTCCACCGCATGTCGGGGGATCACTTGCAACTTCTGCAAGATCAAGTCACGGCCCTCTTGGCCAAGGGGGCCAACAAGCGCGTTCCTGGGCCAGAAGTAGGGTGTGG
This sequence comes from Lissotriton helveticus, assembly GCF_964261635.1. Classification (NCBI taxonomy): domain Eukaryota; kingdom Metazoa; phylum Chordata; class Amphibia; order Caudata; family Salamandridae; genus Lissotriton; species Lissotriton helveticus. The sequence goes on along the minus strand of NC_136057.1, from coordinate 1,315,276,330 downwards.
ATGTTACTCCCACTACTTTCTGGTGCCCAAGAAGGGCAAGGGGGGCCTGCGCCCTATCTTGGACCTACGGAACGTCAACGGCTTCCTCCGACAAGAGAAGTTCAAGATGCTGACTTTGGCTCAGGTCTTAGCTGCCCTGGACCCCGGAGACTGGATGGTAGCGTTGGACTTGCAGGACGCTTATTTTCACATCCCCGTCCTGCCGGCCCACCGGCGTTACCTGCGGTTCACGGTAGGCCACGAGCACTTTCAGTTTACCGTGCTCCCCTTCGGCCTTACCAGCGCCCCACGGGTGTTCACGAAGGTGATGGCGGTGGTCGCAGCTCATCTGCGCAGGTTGGGGGTGTCAGTCTTCCCCTACCTCGACGACTGGTTGTTGAAGGCGGGCTCGCCCCAGACAGTCGTCAGCCACCTCCAGACTACGGCCGACCTTCTGCACTTGCTGGGGTTCTCCATCAATGTGCCGAAGTCGCACCTGTGTCCCTCTCAGAAGCTCCTCTTCATCGGAGCGGTTCTGGACTCGGCGCAGTTTCGGGTTTACCCTCCCGAACAGCGGGTTCGGGATATTCAGGCTCTGATTCCAATCTTCCAGCCTTTATCCTGAGTCTCGGTCAGGTTGACGCTGCGGCTTCTGGGACTGATGGCCTCCTGCATCCTTCTGGTGGACCTGAAATTTCAGTGGGCCCAGCATCAGGGCAACTTGTCCGACCATGTCTTGATCTCGGAGGGCACTGCAAGACAGTTGCAGTGGTGGCTCACGGACTGCGATTGGGTCAGTAGCAGATCCCTCTCCCTACCCCACCCGGAGCACGTAGTTGTGACGGACGCGTCCCTCCAGGGCTGGGGTGGCCACATGGGAGAGGCAGAGATCAGAGGACTCTGGTCTCCGGCGGAGGCCCGGCTCCACATCAACCTGTTGGAGTTACGGGTGATTCGTCTAGCACTGAAGGCATTCCTCCCCTCTGTCCGGGAGAGTGTAGTGCAAGTGTTCACAGACAACACCACCGCCATGTGGTACTGCAACAAACAGGGCGGGGTGGGATCGTGGACCCTATGCCAGGAGGCTCTGTGCCTCTGGCAGTGGCTGGAATGTCAGGGCGGGTCCCTGGTGGTTCAACACCTGGCAGGTTCTCTGAATGCCAGGGCGGACAAACTCAGCCGTCGGTGCATTATGGATCACGAATGGCGTCTGAGCTCGGACGTGGCGCAAGGCCTCTTTCAGCAGTGGGGAGAGCCTTGGTTAGATCTATTCGCCACCGAAGAGAACGCGCAATGTCATCAGTTCTGAGTGTTGGAATTTCCAAGGCGGCGCTCGCTCGGAGACGCTTTTCGTCGCGAGTGGAGTTGCGGTCTATTGTACCCCTTTCCGCCTACACCACTTCTGCCCAGAGTGCTGAAGAGGATCAGGCGCGACCGGGCCCAGGTTATCCTTGTGGCTCCGGACTGGGCACGAAGATACTGGTATCCCGAGCTACTCAGCATGTCAGTCGATCCCCCGATTCGTCTGCCTCTTCGGGAGGACCTTCTGTCGCAGCAGCGGGGGACGGTCCTCCACCCGAACCTGTCCAGTCTCCACCTACAAGCTTGGAGATTGAGCGGCGACAGTTGAGGCCATTTGACTTGCCTCCCGAAGTCTGTAATGTCATTCTGGCAGCCAGGCGTCCCTCCACAAAGTCGGTATACGCCTGCAGGTGGAACAGATTTGTGGCATGGTGCACAGCAAAGGCTGTGGACCCACTCTCTGCCCCCCTTTCTGAGGTTCTCCTCTTTCTTCTTTCTCTCGCCCAGCAGGGCTCTGCTCTGGGCACTGTCAAGGCTACCTTTCTGCCCTTTCAGCCTTTCTAAGGCTGCCTGATCAGCCTTCTTTGTTCAAGTCCCCTATTGTAAATAGATTTCTTAAGGGCATCACACACATGTTCCCTCCTGTTCCCTTCGTGATGCCCCAGTGGGACTTGAACCTTGTTCTTACTTTCCTGATGTGCGCTCCCTTTGAGCCACTTCACAACTGTCCTCTTCGCCTTCTAACTCTGAAGACTGCTTTCCTGGTTGCCATCACCTCTGCCAGGAGAGTGAGTGAGCTCCAGGCCCTTTCTTGTACTCCACCTTTCCTTTCTGTCCATCCGGACAAGGTTGTGTTGCGTACCAAGCCATCTTTCCTGCCCAAGGTTGTCTCAGCCTTCCACATTGGGCAGTCCATCACCTTTCCGCCTCCGCATCCCTCTAAAGAGGAAGAGCGGCTCCACCGTTTGGACCCAAAACGTGCGCTCTCATTTTACTTGGATCGCACTCGCCAGTTCCGGGTGGATGACCAACTCTTTGTTGGTTACGTGGGCGCTAAGAAGGGGAAGGCGGTACACAAGCGAACCATCTCCGGTGGATCATCTTGTGTATCCAGGCATGTTACTCCATGGCTAAGAAGGAGCCCCCTGTTGGATTGAGGGCTCATTCCACTCGGGCCACGACGACTACTACTGCCCTGGGCCGGGGGGTGCCCTTGCAGGACATTTGCCAGGCAGCTACGTGGGCCTCGTTGCACACGTTCGCACGACACTACTGCCTGGACAGTCAAGTCCGGAGGGATGACTTCTTTGGCCGTTCCGTCCTCCAGGACTTTCTGGTGTGATTATTGGTTCGCAGACCCACCACCGGGGTTGGTATTCCTGGGGTATCTATTCTAAGGTAAGGAATCTATCACTAACGTGTCTCTTTCAGATGCACAAGTTACTACTTGTGTAACGATATATCTGTAAGAGACTTTAGTTAGTGATAGATTCCTTACCAACCCACCCATCCTCCCCGTTCTGCGAACCGATATCTAGGGTTAAGGTCATCCCCTTTCAGGGCCCTAGTTTCATGGCACCAGTGTTGATTCTATCATGGCTCTGCGTATCTGGCGCGGAAAAGCTGTGTATCAGAACTGACGTCAGCGCGCATGGGCGGCGTCTAAATACTCCGACGACGTCATTCCGGCGCTAACGACGCCGACGACGGACGCGGAGCCGCAGACGACGCCTACCGACGCGCAGGGGTATTGCTACGCAAAAATTTCCGGATCCAGTCTGACGCCTGGGGATATTCTAAGGTAAGGAATCTATCACTAACTAATGTCTCTTACAGATATATTGTTACACAAGTAGTAACTTGTACGTCTAGTCAGCTGGTGACGAGTGCTTGGGTGACCGTTTTCCTGGTTTCGGTGGGGATCCACCGGAAGATCTTTCGGAGCATGCGCAGGGTACCGAAGCATGATGATGAGATGGCGTTGACTTGTCTGGTCATCGTGAGGGAGGAGTCCAGGATGAAGCCCAGGTTACGTGCGTGGTCCGTTGGTTTGGGAGCGGTGCCCAGGGCAGGGGGCCACCAGGAATCGTCCCAGGCGGAGGGTGATGATCCCAAGATTAGGACTCCCGTCTTGTCTGAGTTCAGCTTCAGGCGAATGTTCTTCATCCACTCGGCTATGTCTTTCATCCCTTCGTGTAGGTTGGTTCTGGCAGTGGCGGGGTCGTTGGTGGGGGAGAGGATCAGCTGGGTGTCGTCGGCGTAGGAGATGATGTTGAGGTTGTGTTGGCGTACGATGGCTGCGAGGGGGCTCATGTAGAAGTTGAAGAGGGTAGGGCTCAGTGATGATCCTTGTCGCACGCCGCAGATGACTTCGGTGGCCTCGGATCTGAACGGGGGGAGGCGGACTCTCTGGGTTCTCCCGGCGAGGAACGAGATGATCCACTCCAGTGCCTTCTCTTGGATTCCGATGTTGCTGAGGAGCTGCACTAGGGTGCGGTGGCAGACCGTGTCGAACGCTGCGGAGAGGTCCAGGAGGATGAGGGCCGCTGTTTCCCCGTTGTCGAGCAGGGATCGGATGTCGTCAGTGGCTGCGATGAGGGCGGTCTCGGTGCTGTGGTTGGCTCGGAAACCGGACTGCGAGTGGTCGATGGATCCGTTCGTCTCGAGGAAGGCGGACAGCTGTCTGTTGACGGTCTTCTCGATGACTTTGGCAGGAAAAGGGACGAGCGAGATGGGGCGGTAGTTCTTGAGGTCGATGGGGTCTGCTGATGGATTCTTTAGGAGGGCACTGATCTCGGCGTGCTTCCAGGTTTCCGGGAAGGTGGCGGTGTTGAAGGAGCTGTTGATGATGTCCCGGAGTTGGGGTGCGATGATGGAGTCGGCCTTGTTGAAGACGTGGTGGGGGCAGGGGTCGGTTGGTGATCCGGAGTGGAAGGTGTTCATCGTGCTGGTGGTGTCTTCGGTGCTGACCGGGGTCCAGACGCTGAGGGTGGTGGTTACGCCCCTAAACGTGATTTATTCTTAGGAGCCAGAGTCTAATGTGTTTAGACTAGTGAGGAGATTGCCTACTGTATTTTTACTGGTTAGGCCTAAATGTGATTTCTGCATAATGTGCTTTGCCTTTATGCTTGTGTTATACTTCTAAATGTGCTCATGCTTAGAAGTTTGCTTTGCCTAGTATGTTATACTAGTGAGTTTGTGTCCCTGCGTGATCTAGGCATATGGTTATTAGTATTGCGTAGTGTACCTACCTGTTACCAGTGGTTACTGGTTGTGATCTATAATTGTTATTTGGTGTGACAGTTATTCTGAGTGCTAGTTCTACTAAGTGCTGATTCTGACAGTGGCCCACGTGGCCCTGTCCTGGTGTAAATAATCCTGTGTGAATATTGCCCGTGCCAGTTGGCACAATGTATATTGTGTGATTACTATCTGTTGTGTTTTGACAATACAAAAGTTATTTTTATATAACCTTGTGTGGAGTTCCTTTTGTAGTGTGCCTAGGATGTTGTTGCTGTTGTGTGCGTGCGCAAATGCTTTACACATTGCCTCCGGGATAAGCCTGTCTGCTCGTTCCAAGCTACCAAGGGGGTGAGCAGGGGCTATCTTGGCGTGTGACTCCCTTGCCCTGACTAGAATGGTAGTTTCTGCCTGGCTTTGGCGCAAGCCTTAGCCAACCAGAAATCCCAGTTCTAACATTGTTGGTCAGCGGTGAGGATTAGGACTTGGGTTTGCGCAGTACCACAGCGACAACTGGCTACATTACAAAACTCTACATTTTAGTTAGTCACGTGTTTGGGATTATTGTTTATGATTTTTGTTTTTCCTCAAGAGTGTCATTTTCAAATGGTGTTCCTGCGTTTTATGTTTAGTGGCAGAAGAGAGAAAATGACAGGGCAGGACGCCAGTAAATAGGGAGTTCCTTCCTGGGTCCAGTGTCCAATCCCCGTTCCTGTCCCCAGGGGTGTGGATAGAGGAGAGAGAGGGTGTGTGGAGGAGAAATGACTAGCTCAGGAGGCTGGTTATCCCTGAGTGTAGTATGTGTGTCTGAATTCACCAGTAAGGTGGGATCCAGTGGTGGCAGCTAAAAAAAAAAAAAAAATATTACGTCCAGTGCATGTGTTCCCCGTCCCGTTCCCGGAGTAATGGTACCTGTGTCACGTGGTGGTCAGGTTGAGAAATCAGGGGCGGTAAAAACTGTCTTACCAGCCTGGAGGGGGAGTGTGTGGATGAGTGGTGTGTTACACTGTAGGAGTTGGTGTGAGTTCGTTTTCTGAAAAGGAGCTTGCACGGGAGGTGAACCTCCAGTGTGGTGTGGTAGGTCCTGCAGAGGCCCTGGAGGAGTAGGTGTGAGCTGGTTGCTTGACAATAGGCTTGCACGGGAGGTGTACCTCTGGCATGCTCGAGGTCCAGCAGAGGCACTGGACGAGAAGGTGGGCTTCTGGCGGTGTGCTAGAGGTCTTGCAGAGGCATTGGGGAGTGATTCCAACAGGAGTGGCTTGTGTATCTTCTAGTCCTGATGGGAGGAAGAGGTTCATGTGTAGCCCAGCTAGGTCCCAGTAGAATGGGAAGGGTTGTAGGGGCCCACGTCCTATCTCTAAAGGAGAAGGAGTGGGAGGGACTGCCTGTCTCCATGAGCGCCGAAACCCTGTCTCAGGGCCTGGAGGGTTCCCTAAGGGAGCGCCAGGTCGGGGGCCTAGGCTGTACTAGCAGGTCATTTGAGGAGGATCTTCCTGTGTCTAGAAGATGGGGAGTTTCTGTAACCAGAACTCCGGCGGTCCTAGTATTGGACAGTACCGCTCCTAAGTGGAGGGTGCATAAGGCCTGGTTGAGGTCAGGGAGGGGGGAAAAGCCCCAGTGGAAAAGCCAGTGGGTCAGGGGCCAGCCAGAAGGGCTGAGCCATCCGTCAGTGACCATGGTGACGCCATTTCTGTTCTGAGTCAGGCAGACTTTCGCTGACACATTTGTGATGTGTCACCCTCAGGGGGGGGGCATGCGTGCTCCCCGTGAAGTCCTGGTTCGCTGGGCATTTGACCGTCTAGAGTGCTTTACCATTTGTGGGGCCTCTGGAGGTCGTTCCCCGAGGAGGGCGGAGGCCAGGTTCAGGTAGCCTGGCCTGGAGGGAAGAGCGTCTGTGACAGGGTCCTGAACAGTTGGGAGGAAAGTGTGTTGCTGATACACCGCATGCGTGTTCTCTGTCTAGCCTGGGACATACTGAGAATCCCACTGTTATAGGGAGTACTGGAGGAAAGTGTGTCACTGATAAGCCGCTGGCGTGTGCTCTGTCTAGCCTGGGACATACTGAGAATCCCCCTGTGATAGGGAGTACTGGAGGAGACTGTATCGCTGATACGCCGCTGGCATGTGCTCTGTCTAGCCTGAGACATACTGGGGCTCACCCTGTGATCATGGAACTGGAAGGGGGTGCAGAGGGAGGGAATCCTGGCCTCTGACCCCAGTGTAGCCAGAAGGTAGTTCCCAGGTGGTAGACCAGTTGATGGAGTGAGGTCCTGATCTGGTGGGAGAGTTGTGTTCTGGTGGGTGCCTCACTGGGACGGTGCGGAACCCCAGAAGTAGAGGTAGGGTGGGGCATTCTTGCCCGTGACCTCTGGTCATCCTGAGGGTGTGGACCCTAGGTTGAAGGATCAGTGGTAGTTGTAGCTACACTGAGAGGGAGAGTGGAGACTGGCTATTGTGTTCCAGGGGTTACTGCCCCCCACTCTGTGGATTGGTCGGGACCTGTGACATCCGGATGGCCTATGGCCTGGTCCAGTGGGGTATCCTAGTTGGGCCAGAGAGTTCTTGTTGAGAGGAAACCATGTGGGTTCAGAGTGGTGTAGAACCGGAGGGTGTCCCTGCCGTGCGGGCCCGTGTCCCTGTTTTGTCACCCAAAGCAGGGAATCCCATTAAGGGAGTGATTGGTCTACCCTGCGTTTTGGCTGGAAGGGGATTGTGTTGGACCTGGCCCTTTTGGCAGGTTCACCCCGAAACTTTTTGCTTTTTCCTAGCCTATTTCTGTAACCTGGTGTCGGTGATTTTAGGTCTCTGTGCACCTTTTCACTGTGGTACAGTGTAAAGTGCGTGAGCTCTCTGTGTATGTGTGGTGAGAGTGACCTGCCCTCCCATAGGAATGCATGGGGAATATGTGTGACCATGGTAGTTCCTGATGTGTGGGGAGTGCAGGGTCGAGTTTGGTATGTGCGAACTCGTGAGATTGAATGCTGCGCAATGATGTATGCGGCATGATTGTGTCTAGTGTGGAAGTGCCACTTCTAGAGGTTGGCATGTTTGTGTAATTTGTGTCTGGCGTGTGATTGGCTGGAGCTGGTTGGTGAGCCTGGCTCCAGGAGTCAGGATGGGTCTGCCCCGGTGGTGAATGGAGAGATTAGCATGCTGATGTGAGGGAGGGGTACACCTGGGACATGAATAGGGCTGGTCCTTCCCTCCACAATGCTGGCTCCACCCCCTGTGGTGCGTCTGATGTCCCTAGCCTGGCCAGTGAAAGGGAGTTCCCCATAACCAGTTGTAGCTGGTTCTCCCTTGCCTGCACTTTTTACAACAAAGGAGTTTGCTGTATAAATGAGGGGCTGTGACCCCATGTCAGTGTTCTTGTTTCTGACTGGAATCTACCAGGGGCGTGCTGCTGCTTGGGCCCAGGGGAAGGCTTGCCTCCCTGGACCCTGCCCAGCCCCTGGATGCCTTGAATTGCTGGAGGAATTCCTGGGACCCCTCTGCCTTTCCTGAGACGATTGGAGACTCTGCGTTAGCCTGGAAACCTTGTCTTGGATTGCTGGGACCCTTCTTGTTGTGGGGTCATTCCTGTGGGCTTGTCTATGCCCCCAGCGCCTTGAGAGCGCTTTATTATGCTTTTCTGGGCAGAGCGCTGTCGTTTTCCCTTGGAGGGAAGTGCTCCTGCCCTTTTGTGTGCCCGCAGTAGTATTTTTGGACTCGGGTGCCTACCCCGATAATGGCCCCTATTTTGGTATTTTAAATAGAGGGAGCCTACCCCTTATGGCGCTTTTTGAATATGCCCGCCTCGAGGGTGCCTACCCCTCGTTATTGCGCCAAGAAAGGTGCCGCCGCCGCCGCTGCGGCGAAACCGGAAGTCAGGCAGGTCCGGCCGTGACGAGGGCGGGGCCTGCCATTAGGCGGAAGTGCGGCCGCGAGAGAGAGGAAGCCGGTGGATCTGCACGGGGCTCCCGTATGATGGAGAGAGCCCCGCGCCGACCGGAGATGCTGCCCGCGGTTGAAAAGGAAGCCGGTGCTACGTGGGGAGGCCGGGAGCCTACCCCGCCTCCCCGGATGGCCGCAAGCAGTCCCGGAGCCTTGAGGACTCCATTTGATGAAGTCCCGGTCCCGAGATGGGGGACCGGGTGAAGATGCAGGCGTGAGTTGCACGGCAGGGCTCCCAGGCAGAGGAGAGAGCCCCGCCCGCACCGCCGACCGGAGGAGCCTCCCCAGCAGAGAATAGCCCGGTGAGTGGAAACGGGCTGGGGGCTCCAGGCAGGTGCGAGTGCCAGCACGAGGCACAGTATGTCGGTGGCACGTAGGGCGGCCCCGAATGGCAGTGGGCCGCCCCACCATTTTCCAGAGCCCAGTGGGGCTCCAACCCAGGCCCATATTTGTTTAAGAGTCCCTGTGAGGGACTTGGGGGCCCAGTTGTTTATTACGAGGCCCCAGAGCTGAAGGGGCATTTCGAGTGTTCAGAGCGGCCCATTGGCAGTGGGCTGCTCCTACCTATGGGGGCATGATTATTTTAGGAGCCAGATGGCTCCAATGGGCATGTGTGCTTAAAGCCCCTATCGCTCCAACCTTTGGGGGCACGTTTGTTTTTAGAGTCAGTGTGGCTCTAACCTGGCCTCATTTTTAAGCGCTAGTGTGTGGGGGCCTTAATGACTCCAGAGCCTAGGTGGCTCCAGCGACAGGCGCAGTTTGGTTCCTAGGGGCTAGCGAGAGCCCTTGCCGCAGTTTGAAGTTTCCAGCTGCCCAGCAAGTAGTGGGCAGCTCCACCGTTTAGGCGCAATTTGAGAGTCCCTGAGAGGGACAGAAGGGGCACAGAGGTGCCAGGCCTTTCACAGCTGCGCAGCACTTAGTGCCAGCTGCAGCGTTTAGGCCCTTGTGATTGTTCTCAGCTGCCCAGCAAGTAGTGGGCAGCTGCAACGTTTAGGTTTGCGCCAGTGGTGCACCCCTGACTGGCGCTGCATTGGCAGCGCGCCCTGACATTCTGGACACAGGGCATTTGAGCCCCTTCTTGGATGGCCAGTTGGCCAGGGGGCTGGTATGAAGATAGGGCGCAAGGCCCTAAGGTGATTGTTGCGCAATGTGATTACCTGTTAGGTTTGTGATGATAATTGCCTGATATGATTTATGTGCTAGAGTGATGTGGTGCTAGGAAATGTAATGCATTTAGTATGTTTTACGCACCCTGTGTTTTATACCTCTAAACTTGGGTTTATGATTATGAGGTTATTTTACCTATGTAGGTTTATGCTAGTGAGATGTTTTCACTCTGTGAGTTACACCCCTAAATGCGATTTATTGTTAGGAGGCAGAGTCTAATGTGTTCAGACTAGTGAGGAGATTGCCTACTGTATTTTTACTGGTTAGGCCTAAATGTGATTTATGCGTAATGTGCTTTGCCTTTATGCTTGTGTTATACTTCTAAATGTGCTCATGCTTAGAAGTTTGCTTTGCCTAGTATGTTATACTAGTGAGTTTGTGTCCCTGCGTGATCTAGGCCTATGGTTATTAGTATTGCGTAGTGTGTACCTATCTGTTACCAGTGGTTACTGGTTGTGATCTATAATTGTTATTTGGTGTGACAGTTATTCTAAGTGCTAGTTCTACTAACTGCTGATTCTGACAGTGGCCCACGTGGCTCTGTCCTGCTGTAAATAATCCCGTGTGAATATTGCCCGTGCCAGTTGGCACAATGTATATTGTGTGATTACTATCTGATGTGTTTTGACAATACAAAAGTTATTTTTATATAACCTTGTGTGGAGTTCCTTTTGTAGTGTGCCTAGGATGTTGTTGCTGTTGTGTGCGTGCGCAAATGCTTTACACATTGCCTCCGGGATAAGCCTGTCTGCTCGTTCCAAGCTACCAAGGGGGTGAGCAGGGGTTATCTTGGCGTGTGACTCCCTTGCCCTGACTAGAATGGTGGTTTCTGCCTGGCTTTGGCGCAAGCCTTAGCCAACCAGAAATCCCAGTTCTAACAATGTGGCTTCTACACCTTGTAGTCCTTTGTCTTATGTAACATTTCCTATACAGTGATTTACACATGTATAAATGATTGTCTCTGTGTAGTGTGTGTGATGTAAAGTGCTCTGACACCGTACAGTGGTATGAGTGGCGCTGTATATCAAAGTAAATGCATCTGAGAAAGAGTGTGGTTATGGAGACTTGAGGGGGACTGTTAAAGGGTGGTAGTGATGTAGTCCGAGGCGTAGGTGATCATTGAGGGCACCAACAAACATTGTTGCACAGGGCGCCACCAACACTAAAGCCAGCCCTGCCATCGAGGCCAGTCTGCCTCACCCATTGGTATCTCCTTTGGCTTTGTTTCAGCAGTAGTAGCTCCAACTCACCAAGGATCGGCAATGCAGGATTTGGCACGCACACCAAAATAAGTTTGCAAACTTCACAGTCTCTCTGCTTCATGCGCAAGCACTTTTAACATGTGTTACCTGCTCTGGAGCCAGTGGAATTATGCAGCAATGGGGGACAAAATGATGCTGCAGTGTTGACTAAATTATGCAACAAAGAAAAGGCTGCAGCGTAATGCAACATATTTTCTTATACTTTATTATTTAGACATTTTTACTCATTAGGTTTCTGCAAAGATTCTGCCTCATTAGTATCAGTATAACATACAAATGAAGCACTGAGAAAGGTGATCAGTCACGTTTGCAAAGGGCCGTCCACTTTGCAGCAACTCAAGTCACGTTTTTAGTAACTTTTTATCTGTTTGATCTACAAAAATGATTAGGTAAAACGGTATCCCATACAGCCACTCATGCACCCATACAGCCACTCAAGTAGCCACTCACACACCCAGAAAACCACTCACAAACCCATTCACAGACCCATACAGCCACACACATACCCACTGACGGACCTATACAGCCACTCACACACCCACTGAGAGATCCATACAGCCAGTCACAAACTCACTCACACACCTATACAGCCACTCAGACACCCACTCACACACTGTTAAAGTCGTACAGATGACATATGTTAGAAATAGTATCACTCAGTCGTACAGAAAGAATATTAATTTAACTTATGTAGTAGCTTAGTATATACTTTTAAGTCTAAGAAACGTTTACGAGACATACTCACTGGATGATGTTATCAGTGATGTCATCTGTAATGTCATTAGTGATATCACTGACCATGTCATGAGTGATGAACATGTGAGATCGTAAGCAGTGCATTCCGGGGGTGTAAGTTATAGTTAGCTCAGGTAACTCTAACTGCTGAATTCAACTTGTTTTGTACAAGTGAAATATGAGCTTAACTACAATGCCAGGGCTCGACAAATCTGAAAAATTGTACTAGTCCTGCAGGTCTAGTAACTTGGAAAATCCCCTCGACCCAACTGCAACCTACTTGACCTCTGTCTCTGAAAACGGAGCAAAAGTGACAAGTTAATAAGATTTAAAGCCATCTTTATTGCTCAGTCCCTTTGTGAGCAATAAAAATGCCTTTAAATCTTATCTTGTCACTTTTGCTCCGTTTTCAAAGACAGAGGACAAAAGTTTGTTTGTCTTCCTACTTGCCAGAAAGGGCGAGTAGGACCTAAAAATAGCTCCTCCTCATCCATTCTCCCTCGCAAATGAGAGCGGGCGAGTGGATTTGTCGAGCCCTGACCGCCCCTGTAAACTTTGGTTTCTTCAGTGAATTTCTACGGGTTTTTAATGTTATTTCTTAATTTTAATATCCCTGTAACCTTTGTTTTTTAAATGAATTTATAAAAAATACACACCAAACCCTACCCCCTTTTGGTGAGGTCAGTTCTGCAATTAGTTTGTTTTAATGTATTTTCTTCTCTGTTCCCACTCATGACTGTCTAGGATAATGGTTCAGTCCACATCAGTCACTAGCTTCCTTGCTCTGTGAATCATGGCCTTTTCTGATCACATGTACATTCACCTGAAAATGTATGAGTTAATTCGGAAAGGTGCTGGTGCGTCCGAAGTCTGACACTGATGATATCAAAGGTCTGACGCCTCAACGGGGGAAAGAGGGGCATGAAGCGAAAGCTAGAAAAGGTAAATTGTCTCTTAGAGCCCTGTCGATTTTCTGTTCCTGCTTTATTGTCTGCTAAGAGGTGTGCTATCAAGGGCACAAAAAGGGTGCAAAAAGGGCAAGTTAGTTAGGTGCTTCCACCCCTGAACAGCATGCATTCCAGCCTGTGAATTCTACCTGTAGGAGTGTCTGAGACTCCCACTGCGGGTCTATGCGCTCCCCTGTCCTGTGAGGGTGGAGATGGTTAGGGTTAGAATACGGGAAATGAGGTGAGGGTGAGGGGTTAGGTTCGGTTGAGGGATTTGAACAATAAACCTGGAACCAAATGTAGATCAGAAGGAAATGATTCAAACCAGTGTCCATTCCAATGCCAAATGTCTACCTTCAGCCCCCTGGAGCTCCCTCCACAAGGGAAGGGAGCAATTAGTGCACCGATTAATGCTAAATTGAAATATGCAAATGAAATCCAGGGGAGAGAACCCTCATATTTGAGACTGAACGGCTGAAGTATATGCGACCCTCCTGCTGTTAAACTTTGAGGACATTGTCTCGGCCAGCTTAGCATCACTGAATTGCCTGCTGACACGCAGTTTAAATGTCTTTAAATGACGGTTCGTGGTACACAAACATGTGCCTGGATTTGCCTCGGTTCATCTACCTAGTCTGGTGGCAGAGTGGTTCTCGAAAAACCTGGGGAGAGGACCCAGCTCCGCCCTATGCCACTTACTGTGATCTTGAGCAGATGGGGACCCTGCCAGGGCAGCACGAGCCCTAGTTTACTCCAAATGTTTCTGGGAAAAGAGAAGCTGGTATTGAGAAAACATCTCAGGGACCCACTGTGACTCAGAATGTCCCCAGCCTGCTTCCCAAAGTGGCAATTTATCTCCTAAATTTGGACCGTGGATACTTCTCAAACGCTCTCTGACGTAACGTTGGCACGCGGCCATTCCAAAGCATCCGGGCGCTCTTCCCATGGCTTCTACTCCTTCCGGTCAGACAGGCTGAGGGGCCGTGGGCTGGTGCCAACACACACACACACGTACTTGTGCGTGTTTCAGTGGAATCCCGTCCATATTTGGAAACCAGGGCTGTGCTTCTCTGAAGGCCAGAACCAGCCTCGGCTCTGCCCACAGGACAAGGAGAGCCATGGAAGGCTGATCCCCTAATAAACGGACATGGCTAGGGAAGTGTCATCAGTTCTCATGGCGGGAGAGAGGAATTTGCAGGGTTATGGTGGGAGATTTCTCCTAGTTTCCATACACTTTTTATTTATTTATTATTATTATTTTTTGAGGCTCACAAAACTCCAAAAAGTAAAGATGGGAAGTTGATGGTGAGTTGGATTGAGAGGTGTTACTGGTGGGTTGAAGAATGTGTGTCATTTTCTGAATGAGTAAAATGCACAGGCAGTGTTTTTTTCCCCACACGCTTTTATTGACAGTTTCTAGCTTTCAGGTGCGCCTATGCTCAGACCCAGGTAATTGTAGTCAGTGATGCGCTCGAGGTCTGCACCTTGAAGAAAAATTTGAACATGTTTCCTTCCGATTTCTTACCCTAGCACAACTCGAGGCTGTAAAATATAATTACGCCTGGTGAAGACTTCTTGAGCTATCTCTTCTGCTGAAAACTGCAGACAGCCAAGTTTTTCTCTGACACATTTGTAGACTGTCAAGTCTTTGTCTGACAATTTGTTGAATAGTAATATATGCGTCGGCTGGCATCTGTTTAAGAAATCCTTCTAAGAACGCTAGTTCTGGGAATTGTTTTTGTGTGAGGAAGAAGATTAAAAGAAATATTGTACTGATGGCGCAAGGACTCGTAGAAAAGAGACTTGCTCGGAGCAATCCACTCCTTTAACTCACTAACAAGTTAATAAAATTGTTTTCTGTAAAACTAATGCGCACCACATGAATACGTGGGTTAGTGAAGCTTGCTTATGTGTTTACTAACATGAATCGGTACAAAAGGGGGTGGTGATGGACGGGGCATCTGAACCAATCAAACACTCACACCCAGTCAACAGATCTGGGTTTAATCCATCACCATTCTTAAGCCCACTCTGCCACCCCAGTTCAGACATGGCCATATGCAAATCAGTCTGACCCTGTGCCTCATGGGAACAGTCCAGCCCGAACTGCCAAGCCATGCCTTCCCTGGACCGGAAACAAGCTTCCTAGGACCGGTTTCTGGCATTTTAGCCGTCTTCAGCCAGGCTTGCTTGAATCCAGTGGCAAAGTGAGCAAGGGACTCACGTCTGAGCATACCCTGCCAAATTATGGCGAATAAAGCATTACAAAAGGGGGTGGTGATGGACTAATATTAATAACATGAACAAAGGACTAAAAACTGATGTAAACTGAACATCTTTACTGCGCATGCGTAAACTGCATCTACGCAGTATGACAAGCTATCGCTTGGAGGGAAATTCTTGCGCATGAACAGAAGACACTAAAATGGAGTCTTGAAGACTCGCGTGCATGGCATCTGTTTAGCTGAAACAAAAACAAGCTATTTTCCTAATGCTAACGCGGGGATAAGTCTAATAATGAACTGGGATAGAGTAGAGGTGGGTGGTATACAGTGCGACCATTTTATTTGTAAAAGTAACACCTGTCTTTTGACTTTTTCACTAGTGTGTATTAGGGCCTCTCATGTATAACTGAAGTAAGCTGAGTAAAAGGAAGACTGCGCGTGACCACTGAAAGTAAACCCTGAATGATGACATAGTTGTTGAACGGGAGCCAAGTTCGCAAAGTGTAATACCCTAGGAACGGATGATGAAAAGTTCAACGATGTGGACTTGTATTCAGACTATTATAATAATGTTGCAAATAAAATGTGAATGCGGGTGTGAAATAAAATTATGAATAAAAATTAAGGGGAGGGGTTTGTGAACAATAGTCAAACTGATTTAGAGGACATGTAAGCATGGTGTGATGATCTTCCCCCCTTGCCTGACCAAGTAGATCTCGTATTTTTCCGATATTGAAACTTTAGTGGGTGGAACATGAAGTACGAAAGGTATAATTGAGATAGCTTTGGTTAGTTAGTTGGCCCAGATACTGTGAGCTTGGAGCGGGAGATGCTGATGCTGGAAGAGATGCTGTGAGATGCTGACGAAGAGCTGAATGCGAAACTTTCTATCCTAATTTAGGGGTCGATTAGGATCGTGGATTTTCCGCATCCTGCGGGCCGGCGGAAGCCACCGCCGGCCCGGACGATGGGGAAAATCCGCTGCGGACCCACCAAAGACCCACCGCCAAATTAGGATGGCTGGTGGGTCTTGGTTTCAGTCCGCCGCTTTTCCGCCACGGTCGGCTTACAACCGCGGCGGAAAAGCTCTAATATGGTGGCGTTGTCTCTCAGACACCGCCAGACATATTAGGATGGCTTCCCAGACATGCTTTTCTGCGGCGGGTTCTCCGCCGTGCTAAAAGCATACAGATCTTCACTTCGGGGGCCCGTTGCGGGCCCCCTGGGTGAAGGGAGTTGGGGGATGCACATGGGGGGTACCTATGGTACGTACCTATGGTACCCCCCTGCATTTACATGCAGAAAGCGGCAGGCACCGCGCAGTGCCTGCCGCTTTGGGCATGTAAATGCAATGCATGTGTTTTTAACATTGCGGCGGGTGCAGCTTGAAGCCGCACCCGCCACAATGTTAAAAATAGAAGATGTGACCGCCATGGGTGGCGGTCACATCCTAATTGCACAGGAGGGAACCCCGCAGCACATGCGGACGTTCCCTCCTACTCAGGGCTCGCGGACGGACGGACGCAAGTCCGTCCGCGATCGTAATGTGCCCCTTAATTGGGTTAGATAAGAAGATCGCAGAAGAATCTCGAGGAAGAAGAGAGTGTCAGAGAGGGGTGCGGCGCAATCGTCGGTATTCTAGAGAGGTCAACTATCCTGTACTGAATCCTCTCCTGAAGTCTTTGTCGCCTGATCTATCCCGGGGGACCCTTACCAGCACTTTGCCCAGGGGGTTGGTCTTCACACCATTCTTGGTAACTATATTTTTACGTTATTTGCAGATGTTCTTTTCTACCTATCCTCTCCCTTTTCTTTAGACATTGGTCATTGAGTAAATCTGTGTCATATTTGTTTGATGAATTAATTGAATTTTCTCTCCTAAGAATGATGGTGATTGCACTGTGTATTTGAGATGGTTCACATGCGTTTGGAATTTAGATAAAGATTTAAAACTTTCCAGAGTCTGTGGTTATTTACATTAAATAAAAGAACAAATTAGTTTATGTTATTTTTCACCATCAACTAGTTAAACTAATGGTCCATTGACCAGAGGTAAGAACTTTTTGATCAGTGAAAGGTTAGTTAGGAGTATTAAATAACTAATCTTGAAAACTGTGGAAAAATTATAAACTTTGAGTCCAGTGGTTTACTCAATTATGTGTGTGTTTATGGGCCCAGGTGAGTATTTGGAAGTGGAGTATCTTTTGTTGGTACGCCGCTGGATCAGTTTTCTGGTAGCAGAGTTATGGTTATTATTGACTAGTTTGGTGATAAATATTGATTATTGATTTATGTTTAACAAAAAGAGTTAGCGTCTTGTTTTATGTTGTCTGGAAAAACTGGAAAATGAATAGCGGGTGGTGACAAGCCACACTGCAGTGAGGTTACTCGTCTGTTGGAATAATACAGAGAAGCTACGTAGGGCTGGCAATATTAAACTAGGGACTATTTCGCATTAAAAGTAGAGTGTGAATGATAGCAGAGGGTTCGCTGGTGAAACCTTGGTCTTATTTCCCAGTAGGGGTAACACTGAAGGAGTAACAGGTTCTCCCGAGCTTGAATGAAGGGTGAACAAGGGTTTTTACTCGCAGTAGAAGAGGAGTAACTCTGAAACTAAAGAGTACGTTGAAATCTATCCTTTGTTTATTGAAACAGACAGAGTAGCAAATGTTTTTATGTTGTTACTAACGTATTTTATTTCAAGAAAAGTAAAGAAATACGTTTTCGTATTATCTTGTGAAGGGAGGGTCAGTCGCCAGAGTTGTGCTGACGTCACAGAGAGCCGTGCTGGGAGTGGTTGAAACAGCGGGCGTGAGACAGAAGCAGATTGTAAAGGAGGGATCAGTAGTTAGGAGCAAAACTGACGTCACAAAAGGTCGCGCTGGCATTGGTCAGACCACGAGCGTGAGCCTGAGTCTGATTGGTTAATAGATAGAAGCCGCATTAGGATTGGCCGAAAAAGAATTGTATGTTGGATTCTTATTTGACTGCTTGTGTGAGTCGCACCGATAGCAGAGTTTAAGGGTTTGCAGAATATTCTTTCATAGATCATTCATCCGGAATGTATGGCGAAAAGAGAAACATTTCATTAATAAAGAAAATTAAGAATTTCTTTAACAAAATTAAGCCTGTGTTGACTAGAAAGGGAATTCCTATTCCGCCACCAAAAACACCTGCTTCTTTTATGATGATGGAAAGTGGATATCATACTTGTGTATGGTTGGAGAAATAGATGGAATATATAAAAGGTGATGGAGGTCTAGCTTTTCCAGAACATGGTAGTTTTAATGGGAGAATTCTTCAGAATTTGAGAATGAATGATTTGGAACCAAGACCTAGGTTAACTCAGTATGACGATTTGGTAGAATGAGAAACTGAGTCATTCAATGCAGAGGTGGTAAGCGATATAGAGGATTTTTTCCCAGATATTTACATGAGTCACGCGAAGGTCAGATGAAGCAATGGAGAAGAGCTATGGTATCAGAAGGTTTATACCCAGTGTTAATGGCTGAAGAACAGTCGGGAAGCAAGTGTAAGGAGAAAACAAAACACATGAATGTGACGGGATATAGTGAATCAGATGATGAATTATTGTAGAAAATTCTAACTAAAAATCCTCCACCGTACCAAGAAGAACCCAGTAGAGTCACCCCAAGTGCATCGGTAATGGGAACACCCTTAATTCCTCAAATTTTACATGACACATCAGTTATGTTATATGTTTTCCCTCTCTGATGGCATTTTGAGCCATCAGTATGATTGGGTCAGCCTGTAATATGATTACCAAAAGCCATTTGAGTATTTTATGTATTTTTTTTAAATATTTGAGTCAATTTTGCTGCATGTCATAGGTGTTTGAATGAATTATGTGGCTGTCATAATACATATTAATAACGAGTTACCTGGGGTCCGCACAGGGCAGCTAATGGAATGTTATACCTTCATTTCAAGTTTCAGGGTGTGAGAGAGAGACTGAGACCAGTGGCATAGCAAGGGGGAAGTGTGGGGTTTCGGTCCGCCCCAGGTGGCCTGAATTTTTGAGCGCTCTTACCTGCGGCCATTGCGGGGTGGCAAACGCAGGGATTGTCAGCAACCCACCCCCAGCTCTTCCCCTGGCCGTCGCCGGGCGGCAAATGCAGGGAGCGCCATGGGCGGCAAAAGGTCTAGCTACCCCACTGACTGAGACTGAAACAAACTCCTTAGAAAAGGTGTAACTGAGAAGAGAAATACCAGCCTATCATTGGCAGCAAACGGTCAGTCATACCGATACTTGGGCAACACAAGAAGAGCGAAAAATAAATATTCCATGACTGCTTAAGACTTCATTGGAAGAAGACCGATCCTGCCCATCACCACTCACCTACCTATGTGCCACGCTCTACTTGGCGGAATGTTTTTTGGTACTCTAAACGCACTGACCTAAGACAAAATACCAATTGTTTGACTCGCATCTCATTACTCTCTGCGCGTCTACATATCCAGGCTCTTCTTTTATGTACATAAGTTATAATCACATGTATTTGAGTATGCATGGTTTATTCCATGCTCTTCTTTTATGGTCATTAGTTCTAATAATATGTATTAAAGCAGACACCGAGCACACTTATTTCGGAGGCAAGGGTGAAGCTGTGATCATCTAGGGTATGGGTACTCGTAATTGTTTTCCCAGAGGCCATAAGGTAAGGTGCATAGCATGACCAAGGGCCATGTTGATGCCAGCAGGATGAGGTTCGGGGTGGTGTAAGGTGGCATTAACAGAAGAAAAGCATGTACTTGGTGTGGACTGTGAGGCGTGGAACATGGTGCGGACAATGAGTCATAGAGTTATTTTGAGGATCAAATAATATCCTTTTCATGCCTTTGTCCCCTTAATTACCACTAAATTATAACGGTGGGTGAGCCACAGAAGTCTTGAGGAAAATCTGAGCCAAAGGCCTGGCTTTCGCTCAGCTTGAGGTTTCCTTGGATACTCAAACCCAACACAAACCGAGCCTTCATGTTGTTTCTGTCTCCCTCCCACACTCTAAACTCTTGCGCCAAGAATTATAGACCAAGGATGAACTTTTAATGCAAAACCTGAGAGGGAAATAGATACCCATCTAGTGGCTTAACTGCACAACGTGAAACCAGAGAACCTTGGATCAAACCCTGCTTCCCCACTTGAACATATTGTGTGATCCTAGGCGGATTTTTCATTTCACGTCACATCCTTTTTCTTCATTATCACATGTGAGAGCACACAAGTTCAGGATGTACTCCTGCATTTGATTTGAAAAAACTATAATATTGTTCCAAGTATAACAACAACCTAGGCCATCCAGAGGGCGCACATGACAAATGACTTGCCTCTCGGTTCACTAATGGCATTGTTGTGAGGGCGGTCAGAGGCATGAATACTTCTATGTTCAAATCTGAAAACAATCACTTCCAATAAATGCCTCTCAATGCAGTGATATCATCCAATGTGATAACATAAAACACGTCTGCATGTTAATTAAATAAACTCTCTTTAAAATGTGTCATATTTTTACATTATTTCTGGAGATATTTGGTGCAGGACACCTTTGCTACTTATCCTTTACTGTAGTTAATACAAAAGTAAATGCTTGCTTGTTTAACAGCTTTCTGAATGTTAGTGCTCAGTCAAATAAACAGCAACCCAGTGCTGCTGTTGACCAGGGGGCTGTGTGTATAGGTCGGGAGGGCCACAAGTGCCCCCCGTGGCCTACTTTGAGTATCTCTGATCTAGGGTGTGATCTAGGTCCATATGATTCAGAAGATGCTGCTTATCTGTGACAAAACCATGGGATTTGACCCCTACAGTAATACATGTCTGATTCTGCATTTATTGCTGCTCTTGCTATAAATAACATGTTTTATTACACCAAATTTGTCATTACAGGGTCCATTAGTGCACAGATCAAGCCCTGCAGGAATGTATAGATTAGGGTACTCTCCATTTTTGTTATTACACCCAATGAGTAAGGAGTTAGACTAACAATTCTAAATACAACGAGGCATAAGCACTTTCCTTTCCTCTTCTGTGGTCACAGAAAATATGTACAAAGTAGTATTTTATCCAACAATTGTCTGTGCTGAAAAGCCGTCTTTTAGCAAAATATAAGTAAAGGATATGGTAAGAAAAAAAAGACGTGGGAAACCTCCATGGCCTCTTTATGGAAGACATTTCTTCAACGAGAGAAGGATCTCAATGATCTTTATTGAAAAGTTCAGCCAGACAACAGTGGATAAATGTTTCAGCCAAAGTGTGGCTTCACTGTACTCCAAATTATTGGAAAGCAATAATCTGTTCTTCATTACTTCCTCAGGTGAATACTCGATCATATGACAACAGAGGAAGAAATAGCTAGACCATGTCTGGTGTCCTATACACTCAATATGGCTGACCCTCGTGAGAATGTCATTCATTTTTCCAGTTCACAGGATTTATTGACCACCCCTCCGACATGATCCCAATATTGCTGAAGTGCCTTTTCTGTAAGTGGTGTAGTGGGCATGGTAAGGGCCACAATACACAATCAAAGTTTACAGTGTTTTGGATTCTATTTGGCTCTACTCGTAACATAATTTTTAAACAATTTTATTGATAATAAAAGTGAACATTGGACATTTTCAAGGTTTACATTGTACTTATCAATCGTACATAATCAATATGAAGACATGCGGTGGACACAGTATAAGCTCGCAAGAGAAAACAAATATCATAATCAGCATAGCTCATCAACAACAGCCCCTCAATCCTGGATATTCCCGTCTCTCTTCTTTAACCATCCGAATCAGTATCACTTTCTAACTGGGGTGGTTCACAAATATTTCCTCTATATTCATTCCAGGCTCCCCAAATTGCCCCCCACTTTCGCAGGCATTTCCTATTTAAATAGACTGTCTTTTCGGTAACCATTGAGGAGTCTAAGTCCGCGCTCCAGTCTCTAAGCGCCGGAGACACAGGGGAACCCCAGGCCTTGGCCACATTTCGTTTAGCGTACATAATACCTAACGTTGCCCAAGCCTGCAGGGGGTTACTTAGGTCATTTGGTTCCCAAATGTTCAGTAGGCACCGTCGCGGCTCAGGGAGCATTGAAACATGAACCACTTGGGATATAGTTCGCATTACCTTGGTCCAATAACTAGCAATCACAGGGCACTCCCAGAAAGTATGATAGGACGTCCCCTCTTCTCCGCATCCTCTCAGGCAATATTGGTGAGTGGCTCTTCCTATCTTATGTAGTGTGACCCTAGTGTAATATACTCTGTGTAGGACTTTTAATTGTATCAGTCTGAGCCGTGATGATACAGCAACCTCCTGAGGTGAGGAGAGTGCGGTTTGCCAGTCCGATTCGTCGAAATCACCTAGTTCTATAGTCCAGGCGGTTTTAAGTCTGTCCATGGGGTCAGGCATATTATTAATTAGCTCACGGTAAACCAGGGAGGTCGCCCTGTTAAGCATGTGTTCCGTAAGCAGTCTATCCTCTAGGGGGGTAGATTCAGGTAGCATTCCCTCTGCCGGGAGCACCGACCGCAGGGCATTAGTGATTTGCAAATAACGGAAACGTTCCGTCTCCACCAAGGTGAACTGGCCCGCTAATTGATCAAAAGTAAGGATTTTACCCCGTCTATAAATGTCTCCAATCGTCGAAATTCCTATGCGGTCCCAGGCCTCAAATCCCTTACTATTACAAAGTCGGCCGAGGCGGCGCGACGCCCAAAGAGGTGTCATCTGCGTAATCATGTTCTGACATTTGAGACGTGCTGATGCCATGTGCCAGAGCTTCACCGTATGGGCCGTAGGGCCTATCAGGGTTGTTACACCCCGGGGATCATAGAGCGCGGTCATTACTCCTCCCACCCCTAGGTCATATCTGTCCGCCTTGAACGCGGGCTCTGTCTGCGGGGCGTGGAGCCAGTGATTTATGATCTTTAGTTGTGATGCCCAATAGTACAACTGGACATCCGGACGCGCGATGCCTCCATCAAACCATCCTCTTACCAACTTTAGTCGGGAAATGCGTGGAGGTTTGTCCCCCCAGAGTAGGCCTGAGACTAGTGCGTTTATGGACTGAAAGTATTTCGTAGGCACCAGAAACGGGGTATTTTCTAGGATATAAAGAAATCGCGGTAACTTCATCATTTTAAATAGAGCGGCTTTTCCTAATAGGGTCAGCGGTAGGGTGTGCCAATGCTTCACATCTGTGCGGAGTCGCTCAAGTGGTGGCAGCAAATTATGGTGATAGAAAATCTCTTGATTCGGCGTCACCCATACCCCCAAATACTTGAAGAGTCCGTCAGTAACCCTCAAGGGGCAATCGTTCGGGAGGATTGGTGGGGGACCTTTGAGGACAAATAGTATCGACTTGGCCCAATTAATGGTGTATCCCGAGGCCCTCCCAAACACCTTACAGATGTCAAGGAGAACCAGGAGAGAACGCCTGGGGCGAGTCAAATAGAGAAGAATATCATCAGCGTACAACGATATGCGGTCCTCCCATGATTCAGTCCAGTTGAGACCTTTTATCATGGGGTCCCACCGTATCCATGCCGCCAACGGTTCCAGAATTAATGCAAAAAGCAGAGGCGACAGGGGACAACCCTGACGCGTACCACGACCCAGCTGGAAATCCCTGGAAATATGGCAATTGGCCACAACATGTGCAAGCGGATTGTATATAGGAGTTTGATCCATGCGCAAAACTTCAGCCGAAAGTCTAGATGTCGCAGCACCGTGAATAGATACGGCCACTCGACCATATCGAAGGCCATTCGCGCTGGGATCTGCGCCATGACCGCATGAACTCTCCTTAAATTTAAAGCAGTACTCCTGTTTGGCATGCATCCGGATTGATCCGGATGCACCAGAGTCTCCAAATGTGGGGTTAGTCGCACAGCGATAATTTTGGCCAGTATTTTTGCTTCCCGTTCAATAGCGAGATAGGGCGATATGATGTACAGTCTTCTGGGGGCTTACCGGGTTTTGGTATGGCTATGATCGTTGCAGTCCGTTGATCTCTAGGTAATTCCCCCACGGCCAAGCTATCGTTAAACATCTGCAATAGATGCGGGGCTACATGATCTGAGACGCACTTATATAGTTCTATTGGAATTCCATTTGGCCCTGCAGCTTTGCCCGACTGCAAGGAGTGGATAGCACTCACGACCTCAACCATAGTGAAGTCCGACTCCAGAAGATCAGCGTCAGCATCCGAAATGGAGGGCATTTTGATATCATTAAGAAGACATATCCGAAGAGGACGTGTAAACCGCTTCAAAGTAGTCAGCCAAAGTATTTACTATATCTGTGGGGGAGGTGTGCACCATACCCTAGGTGGAGCGAAGCTGTGCTATCGTCCTCTGGGCCTTGTCTTTCTTTTCTAGCCACGCTAGAAGTCTCCCTGCCTTATCGCCCACCTCGTACACAAGATGTTGAGTGCGCATAAGCCTTTGTCTGACCTGTACTCGCTGATACTCTGTGAATTCCGCCTGTTTAAGGCGTAATTGACGTTTAGCCCCCTCAGTGGGATCTTGATCGTGTTTGGCCTGCAAAGTGTCTAGTTCTCGCTCTAGTGTTGCCAGGTCTTCCTGCACAGTCCGCTTGTGGCCTGTTATGGAGGCGATCGCCTGGCCTCTTAACACCGTTTTGTATGCTTCCCATAGGACCCCAGGTGAGTCCACGGAAGTGACATTCTCTTGGAAGTGACATTTTGTAGTGGTGACTAGGTCCCGTCTAATTTTGGAAACTGTAAATAATGGGGCGAGATTGGGAAAATACGCCTCCGGGTTTTTACATGAGAGGTGTATACCATGAAAAGCGGGGAATGATCTGATATACCCCTTGGGCCGATCTTTACATCTAGTATGTGTGGCAAACTGTCAGTAGAAACAAAGAAATGGTCAATACGCGAAAGACTATTGTGTACCCCTGAATAAAAGGTGTAGCCGCGCTACCCGGGGTGCCTGAACCTCCACCCGTCTGTAAGACCCATAGCTTCTACATAGCCTTTCAACCTCGCCTTGTTCGTCCCTGTCCTCCTGTTGAGGTGGCGGTCAAGACCATCATCGAGAATCGCATTAAAGTCTCCGCCCAATATGAGCTCGCCCTCCGGGAGCGTGAGCAGAAATGCACTGAGGGCGGGGAGAGCTATTGAGTGCAGGGCAGGGGGGATGTATACCAATACCATGTTAAATCTCTTCCCCTCCCATAAGCAGGAGATAGCT
Organism: Lissotriton helveticus; assembly: GCF_964261635.1. Lineage (NCBI taxonomy): Eukaryota > Metazoa > Chordata > Amphibia > Caudata > Salamandridae > Lissotriton > Lissotriton helveticus. Next base: position 1,315,251,310 of record NC_136057.1, on the reverse strand, counting down.
GCAAATGGCCTGCTTGCATCTTTCCACACCTGTTGCACTATCACGGGAAAACTCTTACGCATTAGGATTCCCACCCCCCTGGAACCAGAGGAGAACTCAGAATGTATCACCATTGTGTAGCCCCATCGATCCAAAGCCTTACATGTCGACCCCACCAGATGCGTTTCTTGAAGTAGTACCAATGCCGGGGCTGCCCTACGCACATATTGCAACACTAAACCCCTGTTGATTTTGTCCCCCAAACCGCCCACATTCCAGGTAAGCAGGGTCAGGGGGGGTACCTGAGCAACAATCGGGGCATTATCATTTGTTATCACATCAGCCAAGACCTCATCCGCCATCATAATTAAATAATCCTTGAAAGCTCAGCAGCATTCCACCCTTGCAATCACGTGTATCCTTGAAGTACAGTCCAAAACCAAGGCACAAAACAAAGTGCAACCAACCCTTCCCCCCCTCGAACAGTTCAATCTGAATTTGTACACAATCACTACAGTCATTTCCACCAAGAACTCTGTGGCATCTCACCCCTGAAACATCCCCTTGACTCCCCTCCATCCCCCTCCCTGCTCCCCTGCCTGTGGACTGCAAATTGCCCACCCCCCAACCCGGCAGAGTGCCTATGAGTCCCCCACCCGTACTAACTGCGTAGAGGCGAATCGTCCCCCCCCCCTCGGCACAGTTTTCAATGAAAGGTCATAACAGTGCAGCCCGCAATCAAGAATATTTGCCTACGCAAAATCGCCATAACATGTCAAAGTAAATACAGTTAACCACATTATATACCCGGAATCACTAAAGTCAGACCCCTACTCCCAGTGGCACCCCACGCAAACAGCTCGCCCCCCTTAATACTTGCAAGTGTCCATCAGGGTCAGTCCTTCTATAGGTCTCCTGTGCCTCTCACTCTTGTTCCGAGAGGCCGCTTGCCCCAGGTCATCTCCCATCACTGTTGACTCCAGTCTATCTCCAGGTCCCTGCTCCGGTGCGCCACGGCGTCCACCAGGTTTGCCTCCGACTTTAGTCCATCCATCCAGCCAGTCCCAGGTTGCCTCAGGTGAGTCGAAAAACCAAGATTTACCGTCCCGTTCGACTCTTAATTTCGCTGAAAAAAGCATCGCGTACTTGATGTCTCTGCCTCGCAGTTCTTCTTTCACCGCCTGGAAGCTGCGTCGCTGCGCCTGCACCCGAGCCGTGAAATCCGGAAAAAAGGAGACCTCGTAATTGTCAATCTTTAGTGGGGGGCCCGCTCTGGCAGTTTGTAGAATATTGTCTCGGTCCCAAAAGTTGAAGACTCTGGCAATAATAGGTCTGGAAGAGGCCCCGACTTTAGGCTTCCCGCCCGGTACTCTATGGGCTCGTTCCATGGAGAAAGATGCAGACAATGTCTTGGGCTTCAAGTGTTTAGTGATGAGCTCCTCCACATAAAGGTCAGCCGCCGGCCCCTCCATTTTCTCCGGAAACCCAAGAATCCTGACGTTATTGCGACGGGCCCTCCCTTCATAGTCGTCGAGCTGCTGTGCCATACGAGCCTGTCTCTTTTCCATGTCCGTCATTTGGCGTTGGAGCTCGGAAGTATCTTCCCGGAGTGCCTCCGTCACCACCTTGAGTTCACGCACTTTTTCATTCGTCTACTTAAAATCGGCACGGAGTAATGAAACTTCTGTCGTTACAGAGTCCATAGACGTGCGCATTCCTCCGATGGCTACCAGGACATCATGGAGCGTGGGCTCCTTTGGTTGGGGAGATGACCCTTTTGCGCCGTCTTTTTCCGTTCTTGTCGAGTCGACTTTGTCTCCACCCTGCTGCCATGCATATTTGGACAGTCTCGCCTGGGTGTTATTCTTGGAGCTTCTGCTTCCTGTCGCCATTGTCACCCCCCAGCGAAAGGCCCGCCGGTCAAACGCGGCCAGGAAAATGCATCAGCGTTTTTCCACCTGTATCCAGAACCGGAGCAGTTGGTGTATGTCCTGTCCCCCATCCGACAGATCACCAATGGACACACCTCACACCCCCATGTCCTTTAAGGGCTGGACGCGGCCACCAGCACTGCACAGTCGGCTGTGGAGGGGGGGTGAGGGGGGGCAAGCAATCCGCAACCCAGCAGTCTAGCCGGGACCTCCCTGAGCAAGGCGGGAAGGGAGAGGGCGACACTAGGGTCCTGATCGTCGCCCAGCGGGTCCGCAGAAGCCCCCCGGCATCGCAGTATGCCCCAGGCACTGCCCAGGCGTTGTCACCCCGAGCGCTGTCCGGGTTTGGGCAAAGCGCTCCCAGAGGCCACCGGAAGGTCCCGGTCTACGCAGGCTCCGCCGTGCGATACACAGGCCGCGGTGGGTCGGTATGGCCCGTGCCGCCTCTCTCCCCCTCCGCAGCGGCGCCGCGTCGCTGTCTCTATGTCCGTGTGCAGCTAGGCCACAAAGCCGGGGCCTAGTTTTTTTTTGAAAATCTGTTTATTAGCAGGGTAGTCAGAGCATTTGCACAGTGTCAGTAACATAGCATATATTCAGAATTAAGGCAGCTCCATCGGGCTCAGCAACAGCGTGAATATTATACATTTTAACTTTTGTTGTGTTTTCAGACAATCAAACAATCCCCTTAAGAATTACAGAAATCCCACCCTCCACCCACAGAAAAAGTCCCACCCAAGACACTCCCATCATACGTATGTATACAGTATTTAGTACCAGGGCGCACCCAACAAGCAGATCAATTTTAATATGCATAGTTTTGCATTTTTACACAACCAGACAGTGGCATAAGCAATATTATCACGGGGTACCCCGTATCACAATTTAGTGCATCATGTTCGTGCGAGGCACATGTAGGTCCATCAACAGCTACGCATAGTACAGTTTACGGTATTGAAATATCAGACTCTTCATCACTCCCTGTCTCAAACCTCCCTAGTATGGTAAACCAATCTAATGAAATCGGTGTTTTTCTGAGGCCTCTGCGTTCTTCGCGTTGTAGCGCCGCACCTTCCGCTTTGCCCCAGCGTAACATTTCCGCTTTCCACAAATCAGGGTCAGGTGGCTTGAGAGACTTCCACCTCATCGTGATGGCATGCTTCGCAAGCAACACAGCTAGATCAGTAAAACGTGCTGCAACGCTTCTCTTACGCGCTGTTGGACCCAACCCCAGGAGCGTGTATTCCATGGTGAGCAGCTGCATCAATGCACCTGTGTCCGTAAGTGTGTCATTAATAGTAGTCCAGAAATAACCCAGTTTGGAGCAGCTCCACAACATATGTGTCAGTGACGCATCATCTACAGCGCATCTAGGGCAGGTCTCAGTGGCATTGGGGAACATTGCATGCAAACGGTGTGGTGTTAAGTATGCTCTATGCAGGACCATCAGTTGGATGAACTTAAATTTGGGGTTTCTAGCTACTTTTTTGGGGAATTGAAGGATCCTCTCCCATTCCTTGTCTCGTAATGGCCTCCCTATATCTCCCTCCCATTTGGTCCTGAGAGGTGATAGTGAAACCGCTCGTCCCGTTCTAATGCTAGCAGTGAGCCATTTCGTCAGATGACTTCCCGTTCCCATGAGGTATTGCATCGTCAGCAAAGGGTTCGTGGGTGGTTCCACCCCCCCAGGCGCCCACTTCCCCAGTACGTAGCGGCGGATGCTAGCATGCATAAGGAACGAACCCCCAGGTACGCCATGCGCGGTCCTGAAGTCTGCAAAGGACAGCATCCGCCCTCCAGTAAAAAGGTCTCCCACGTGTGTCACACCTGCGTCATGCCAGGGCACTAGTTTTTGTGTCGTGAGCGGTCCCGACCCCAAGGGCATACCCAGCAGCGGAATTGTGGGGGCGTAAGATGACAGAGGAGTCGTGTACTTCACCGCCTTCCGCCAGTATTGTACTGCAAGCCGGAGAAGCGGTGAGGTGTCACTCGGCAGTTCCGAGCGGGGCAGGAGCAGGACATGTATCCTCCCCTTAGTGAGATCGTCTTCCACCATATCAATCTTGTGTAGGTTTCTACCAGCAAGCCAATAGGCCAGCCATTGCAGTTGACATGCAAAGTTGTAGGCCCTGAAGTCTGGTACTCCCATACCTCCCGCGCTGGTTGCGAGCCGCAACTTAGCGAGGCCTATACGCCTCCGCCCTTGTCCCCATATGAGTTCCGTAAGGAGCGTATGCCACGACGCTGTGAACGTCGTGGCAGGGATCAGGAACAGTAAGTTCGTAAAGTAGTAAAGGAGACGGGGAAGCATCACCATCTTGGAAATGGCAATCCTGCCGGCCACCGAGAGAGGGAGAGACAACCAGAATTGTATCTGGGATTTAAGTGTCCTCATAGCCCGTCCAAGGTTGCCGTCAACCATCATTATGGCATCCCTGTAAACCTGTATCCCGAGGTATCGGAAGGTAGTATCCGCCATCTGAAACGCGTGTGGCGCAAATGGCAATAGCGTAGTCGAGGCAGCGGCGGCAAAGGTAAACCCGTAGGACTTAGTTTCGCTTATGGTGAGGCCAGATAACGATCTAAAGTCCTCAAATATAGAAGGGATAGGGTCCAGGTCACCTCGCAAGTTATGCAGGTATAGGATAATATCGTCAGCATAGGCGGACACTATATGTGTTGTCTCACCCCTCCTAATTCCACGGTGGGGGGGGCACAGTCCGGAGTTTACAGAGCAGTGGCTCGAGCGCCAGAATGAAGAGAAGCGGGGAGAGGGGGCAACCTTGCCTCGTACCCCTTGCTATGGCTATGGGACCCGAGATGTGTCTGGATGTGCGCACCCGAGCCGTGGGGTGTGTGTATAGCAGCTTGACCCACGCTATATACTCTTGAGGGATTCCGAACCTTGCGAACACAGCGAACATGAAATCCCATCTGAGGGAATCGAAAGCCTGCTTCAGGTCCAATGAGATGCATCCCTCCGAGTCTAAGTCTGTCGGGTCGCGCAGCGTCAGCTGGGCCAAGCGTCTAAGATTCATGGCCGTGCTCCTGCCCGGCACAAATCCGCACTGGTCAGGGTGGATCAGTTGCGGGATGTATTGTGCCAGTCTTGTCGCTAGCACTTTACTTAGAATCTTGTAATCGGTGTTGAGTAGAGATAAGGGTCTGTAGCTAGCAAGGTGCAGCCCATCCTTACCCGGCTTTAAGAGGGAGGTTATCAAAGCTTGGAGGGAGGACTGCGGTAAGCAGTCAGTCCGTAGCGCTTCCAAATAAAGGGCATGGAGGCGCGGGGCCAACAGGTCCATAAATGCGGTATAGAACTCGGCCGGCAAGCCGTCCGTCCCAGGAGTTTTGTTTCCCGGGAGTGCGCGCATCGCCTGCCTAATCTCCGCGATAGAAATGTTACGTTTCAGATCGTCGCTTTGCCTGTCAGTAAGTTTGGGCAGCTCTAAATCCCTCAAAAAACCCTCGAATGCAGTTTGTGATAGGCAGCTGTGAGGGCTGTAAAGCGTGGTGTAATAGTCCTCGAACGCGGCGTTGATTCCTGCTTGTGTCGAAACTAGTATGTCGTCTTGGTCCAGTACTTCTAAGATGGGATGGTGTACTGGGGAGTCACGTAAGATACGGGCCAGCAGAGCGCCCGTCCTATCTGCCTGTGTGTGGTGCCTCAGTGTGTATTCCCTGTAGTCCAACAATCTCAAGTCTTCCAGTAGTTCGGCGTGTTTTACATGTGCATCCTGCAGTGGCGTGAAATGTGTGTTCGTGCCCGCAGCCTCACACTCCAGCGTTGCCAGTCTACCCTCCACATCTTTCAGATCTGTAATGACTGCCCTTCTCATGCCCACTTAGTGGCCATCGCCTCCCCCCTGATGAAAACTTTAAAGGCGTCCCATTCCACTTGTCGTGAGCTGGCAGTGTCAGTGTTTGTGTCGAAATAACCCTCAATGGCATCCGCCATAGTGGACTTGAAGACCGCATCTTCCAGTAGCTCCGTGGACAATCTCCAGGTCGGGATTGGGGTCGTCTGTCGGCCCCATTGCCAAGTCAGTTCAACTGGGTTGTGATCAGATAGGGTCTTTCCCATGTGTCGGGCTTGAATAACTGATCCTAGTAAGGAACGGGAGCAGAAGATTCGGTCTATCCTGGAGTGGAGACTGTGCGGAGGGGAGTAAAAGGTATATTCCCTGTCCTGTGGATGTGTACTGCGCCATGCATCTGCTAGATCCCATCCCTCCGCCCACTGTGTCAGTGCATCTGCCTGTCGCCTGCTTTCCGTGGCATGTAGTGGGGGGTGTGACCTGTCCAGGGCAATATCCAATACAGCATTGAAGTCCCCTCCAACCACCCAGTGGTGCTCCACCCAATCCGCAATGACCCTGTTGACATTGATCAAAAAATCAGATTGTCCCGCGTTTGGGGAGTATACACAGCCAAGCACAACAGCAGCCCCATCCAATAATCCCTTCACAAATACATATCTACCCTCCTTGTCAATTCTTTTTCTCCAGTGGCTTAAAGGGAACAGAGTTACGGAGCCAAATAGCGGCCCCCCTAGAGAATGCAAAATAGGACGTAGCAAAAAATTGGCCCTTCCACTTCTTATGCAGTTTCAAACTTTCAGCATAGTTCAGGTGTGTCTCTTGTAGGCAGGCCATCACAATGCCCCTGCGGTTCAGCTGGGCAAGTATCCTGTGCCGCTTATGAATCGAGCCCATGCCCCTCACATTCCAGGTGCACAAATTATAAACATTAAGTGGCCCCATGACTGGTCGTGTAGCGCGGCATAAATGAGTATGTGGGCGCACGCGCCCGGTACTTCTTATTGCAGAGGAGGAGTGTCAAGCAAACAGTTAATCCCTGAATACTAAGGTCCCCAGGCCAACGGGCTCGAGGTCCAAACCATGATGCCCAACAGGGGCAAGAGTCAAACAGTTCCATGTGCCTGCGGTGGGGGGCGCAGACTACTATCGCCGTACTTGTACTGGCCTGCGATGACATAGCGGCCCTTAGTAAAGCAATCCCTCAAGCAACCCACCCGTGTGCAAGGAATAATACAGTCAATACGTTACCACCCGGAGTGCGGTCACGATGACGATGTTAAAATTCTTCCGCTGTCTGCGCCGTGATCTTTGGGAAGAGTTGTATGCTGTCCGCTGATCCTGACACCTCTGTGCGCGTGTCGGAGTTGCTAATCAGGTCTCTAGCTGTGCCCGCATCATGGGCGGCGAGCGCCTCCTCCGTCAATTTCATCACCGGTGAGGGGCCCGCTGGACGGTTCGTAGTGGCCGCATCCGTCGGCGTTGTCCTCTGTGGCGGGGCTTGTCCAGTGTCCGATGTGGTACTTTGCTGATCCGAGCGAGTCCTACGGCCTTTTCCCCTAGCAGCTAGAAAAGGGTCCTGCGAGGCTGGTGGCGTTAACGTCACCTCCATCCGCTCTGCCGCTTCTTCTGGCGAGTCAAAGAAATATGATTTGTTACTGTGTAGTACCTTAAGGCGTGCAGGGAACAGAAGGGCATATTTCAAGTCTCTCTCACGCAACTTGCGTTTCACCCCCAGAAAGGTGGATCTGGCATGCTGGACCGTGGGCGTGAAGTCAGGATACACGGAGATATTCTTGTCTTCATAGCGAATCGGTGCCTTCTCTCGGGCCACGCGTAGCACAGTGTCGCGGTCCTTGTAGTGGAGGAGGCGTGCGATCAAAGGACGTGGGGGCGCTCCTGGCTGCGGCGGCTTGGACGGTATCCTATGCGCCCTCTCCACGCTGTACAGGGCAGTAAGATCTTGTGGGCCCACTAGTTGACGGAGCCAATCCTCCACAAATTGGGTAGGGTTCCTCCCCTCGCTGCGTTCTGGAATGCCTAAAATGCGGACGTTATTGCGGCGGGCACGTCCTTCCGCATCATCCACCTTGTCCCATAACTGCTTGAGCTGTTTTTCCACGCCTTCCAGTTTCGTAGAGTGCTCCGTTTGCTGGGGTATGAGGTCATTCAGTGCGAGTTTCTGTTCGGAGACCCTCTCTGCAAGTTTATTGTGGTCTGCTCGAAGCAATGAGAGACCCGTCGCCATATTGTCGATACGCGCTTCCAGTGCCTCCCGTGCGGCTCATATTTCGTTAAGGATAAGATCTAGTTTGGCGTCCTGAGACCCCTTCCCAGTCGGCGGTATAACGTCCATGTTCGAGGAGGAAAGAGGGTCCTCTGACCCGGTGGATTGCACGTCCGTCGATGCACCGGGGTCTTGGGCCTTGCCCCTGTTTCGTCCCATCGACCTAGTATGCAGAGCGGCGTTGGGGTGGCCGCGTTTCTGTCCGCCGATGATAAAACCCTCAGGGCACCGCTATGTACGCCGTGGGTCTCCACGCGGTCACCGGTATCTCAGTAGGGAAGGCAATAGGACCGGTGTCCCCCTGGCGGTGGATAGGGTCAAGAGCGGTGTAGCAGAGGCGGCACGCCCGGTCTGCGTGTTGTTGTTCCGTGGGAGAGCCCCCGTGTAACTGCCGCAGTGGTCCCGGCGTGGTGGCAGGTGTGGGCAAGTGGCTGCAGGAGTGGGGGGGGGGAACGCCAGAGGCAGGACAGCGGTATGGAAAGCCGGGGCCTAGTTACTCCCCGATCCGGGGCCCACACCACCTCAGCGACCGGCTACGGCGGTCAGGTCGCCGCCCCCTCAGTTTCACCACGCAGCCCCCACAGTGCTTACAGGGGCCAAGCCCCTCTCCGCGTCTCTCTCGGAGGAGGGGGGGGAGCAGCCAGGAGGCCGCCAGAGGGCAAACAGGCTCGCGCTCCGTTCAGCGCTTTGGGGCCGCCATCTTGCGACGTCCGGTTGCTTTGTCGGCTGAGTGCCTGAACCTCGGCGAAACGTCGTGTCACGCACCAGGAGGCCACCCCGCTGCCTCCACGGGGGTGTCCGCTGTTCCGATTGGCACCACGGGAGGGCTTTTGTCCGGGTTCGCAGGCTGCAAGGCAATTTATTGCTGAGAGTCGAGAAGAGCCAGTTCAAGCTGCGGCCATTTCTCACGGCCGCTCAGCCACGCCCCCCGTAACATCATTTTTATGCCAGAATTTATCGTTCCACACAGCACCAGCTCCTTTGATCTCAATTCCTTTTGTCTGAGGCCAGGAAGATTATTGTCTTCATGAATGTTTGTGATATGATGATTATTAAGGAACTTGCTAAGTCTAAGTAACTAGTTTAGTACTAACACCTATAATTGCGATAAAATAATTTCTTTGCAAATTGTTTGTAGCATGTTTTTTTTTTTATAAATCCTTTTATTAATTGAAAAACAAGAAAAACCAACGGCAGGTGCCTTACATCACGGAATAAACACCAATTATACAAACATATACCGCGGAATAGACGGCTGACCCTCAAGGCAGAAGCAGAATCATGAAATGTTGCTGGCGTGCGGCCGTATAAAATCCAAGAACTATAGGTCCAATCTATTCGACACTGTTCACAAGCCCACCACCCATAGGAACAGGATTATCGAGAGTAGGGCAATTTCGGGTGGCAGGAGAGCAGTGGACACAACAATCACCGCAACCAGTACGCAGCAATAAAAAGCAACACGTTGTAGGAATCCGTGCTAACACTACCACCCCCAGGACCAGTCTACCCGCCAAGCAGGATAACCCCTCAGGTAGGCACCCAATATCAGGATATGAATAGAATATCGAACATAGAAACGAAAAACATAAATAATACAAAAAAAAACTTCCCCCCACCCTGCACCCCTGCATATGGCATTCGCCTAACCCCAACTAGCAGTGTGCCTGTCGCCCCATCTAACTAAATTCTAAAAGTAGAAAACGGAGGAGGGCATGTTTGTATGGGCTCCTGGTCCCCCCTCCCCCCCGCCAGAAACAAGCAACCCCTGCGATGGAAACAAGAATCTTTCAGAAAACTCAGTAAAAGCGAATCAGGGGAAGCTGTAAAACAAATCAAAAATGTTAAGTCTTTGAGAACCCCATCCGCACAGAAAATCTCCCTCGCCCCCGTGTTGTTTCCTCCACGACCGTAATGTAACTGCCAGGGAGGGAAAAGATGTTGTTTCAATCCGAGAACAGCTAACAACAGGAGTCTCAGGGAAGGGAACACCGATTAGTCCTCCCACAGTCAGCAGCGATGTTAGGCTTGACAATCCGTTCAAAGCACTAGGCTCGCGATCATCCAATACCCTGACCAAAGGATTCGACACCTCTTGCCGCACGGGGTCCTCGTCCGCAGTTAAAATGGTCATCGTGGGAATCTTAGCTAGTTTTAGTTCTTGCAGTGGAGCAGAGTCTGGTCTCACACGCCCTGTCTCAAGTATACCCTCAATCATTTTGTGAACAAGGGCATCCACATGTGAATGGAGTGCCCCAATGGCTGCCAGTACAGTCCTCAGCGATGGCTCATACTCCGTCCGGTCCATCTCTCCTCGCTCGGTATCGACCATGTTCACTTCCCCCAGAGAGCCCGGTCTCTCCGGGGGAACAGGCAAGAGCGGAACGGATGGCAGCGGAGGGCGACTTATCGTTCACCGCGGCAGCGATCTATACTCCGCTACTGCGAGCGAAGACCCCGACCCACCGAACACCTGCAGGGGGTAAACCGGGTCCACGGGACAGGGACCTCTGCCCACAGCCTCAGTCGTGCTGCGTCGCCACTCCTTCGATGTTAACCAACCAAGACGACCGCCATCAAAATCGGGCAAAGACAACCTCCACAGCGATAGACCGGACCCTGCCTGATTCCCACGGCCGATGTTGTTCAACTGTAACCCGGCTGGGCCAGTACTCGAGGCCCCGGCTCTCCGGCTGGGCTAGGCCGCAAATTGAAACACGACGTAACTCCGTCAACCAAGCCGGTAAAATTCTCGGGATTGCACCAACGGATTGTACAACGGTTCATCCACACGGAGGTCGGGCCTAAACACAGGATGAATAACAGGATCATCTGGCAGGAGACGGAGGTCGGCGGAGCCGGGAGCCTAAGCGGCCATCTTGTTTGCTAGCGTAGCTCCTCCCCTCCGTTTGTAGCATGTTTAATGATTTGCATATGTGGCTTTTTTTGTCCTCATAGCACCAATGTCTGCAAAACCAGACCTTAGTATACAACCTATTCCAACCCCAGGCCTATTGCATTATAACTCTGGCCTGGGTGATCCAGTCCTACCAGTTTCCTGGTTACTGGTTTAACACAGGTGTAATCATAGGACACCTCCTAAGACAGTGCTGTTCAACTCCAACTTTAGAAACCGTCCCATATCCCACTGCGAGAATCCCCCCCCCCCCCCACACCAGTGTCCTTTTTACATATGGTTCTCACTGCCTGAAGCCAATCAAAACCCTTGGGGGTAAGGGGATTGCCCATCTCTTGCAAATCTCTCTCCTGGCTATGAGCATCAAATAAAACAGGAGGGCCCTTCTGACTGCTGATAGGGACTGACTGCCGCAGTCCTCCAACCCTATCAAAACCAATGTTGAGCTCAACATTATATTTGTCCTGAAAATTTCATTAACAACTTTCTCAACTTCCTACCAATACACCTGTAGTTCTGGGCACTTGAAAAACATATGTAGGTCGTCGGCTCTCAACACGCCACATCTACAGCATTTTGGAATCGATTCTGGTGTGAACTCAGCTAACTTCTAGGGTGATCAGTACAGCCTGTGGATGGTAAAAAAATTGTTCCATTTCAGATTGGTGGGTTCGACCACCCCGTAGAGTAATTTTAAAGAAGGTTGCCAGATTGTTTGTGGCTCCGTCACCTGGATAACTCTTTCCCATATCGAGTATGGTGCCTTCATCTTCCTATCTTTGACTTCTAACAAAGTCCAATACCAGTTGGCAACTTCCTTTTTCCTTGGGGTCTCATCCTGTAGTTTTGAGTCAAATTCCCACATCCCACTGATCTCCTGTACATTAGCAGCCACCCAAGACGACAACTGCAGATACTTGAATCTTGGAAGGGAATCACCCGCTTGTGCCACCAACACTTCCCAAGGCAACATCCACTGCACTGTCAGGAGATCCCCCCTCCTCAATGGAAGACTCAGCCCGTCTTTGAGAAACTCAGGAGTACCTGGTGAGTCCCAAATTGGGAAGAAATCTGAAAAATAACCCATTCCAAGATCTTTCTTACTGCCAGCCAGAGAGTAAGTGCTGCCTTTACAATCTTCAACCTAACGTTTTTGAAAAACTTCCTAGCCACAAACTTATACAAAAAACCTTTAGAGCCCCACTCCCTTACCATTTTTTCCAGCAAACCTCCCCATATTAGAGACGCCAGTTTACCTAACAAGACTCGATAGTTTTTAAACTGAAAAGCCATACAATATAACTTTAGATCTGGAAGAGCCAATCTGCCTTTTTCAAGCTTACGTCTCAGTTTCTTCCTGGCCAGCCGGGCTCCCTTTGATGCCCAAACAAAACTGACTAGCTTCCCCTGTATCTTATCAAATACAGACTTTGGGAATGTCAGAGGGATGCAGTTAAAAAGGTACGTCAATTTTGGTAGTATCACCATTTTAATTAAATTAACTCTGTCATATATGGTCAAAGGCAGGTTCTTTCATCTAGCTAGTGATGCATCAACCTCCTTTCCTACCCTCTCCAAATTGCACTGAGGTTTTTCCTCTAATGGTTTAATTATCCTTTTTCCTGGATACCTAAGCTCATTCTGTACCCCCCCCCTGTTTTGGACATTGCAACACATTACCCTGGACTTTGGGTTATTTACCAAATACCCAGATATTGCCTCAAATTCTTTCACCAGAACTTCCACCCTGGTAATAGTTAGAACCTGGTCAGAAGTATAAATTGAGAGGTCAGCTGCATACAATGCAATTTTATTTTTGTAAGCGCTTGAACTAAATGACGTAACCTGGGCATCTTGCCGCAATAGCTGAGCAAATGGTATCGAACAACAATGGGGAAATAGGACAACCCTGTTGTGTGCCCCTGGTAATCGGAAAACTTCTTGTAAGGAAACGATTAAGAAGAATCCTAGCTGTTGATTGTTCACACAGAGCTTTTAACATTGTGATAAAACTGGGGACCAAAACCAATTATTGCCAAAACTCCCCACAGGTAAGCCCAGCAAACGCGATCAAACGCATTAGCGGCATCCAGTGTGACTACAGCCAATGCGATCAAACGCGCTGTAGCAAGGTCTATACTGCCAATTAATTGCTGAGTAAGTTCATGAATATGCCTCCCCGGTACAAATCCCTTCTGATCAGAGTGTATAAGCTGAGGTGCCAGTTCGGCCAATCTCCCTGCCAAAATACTGACAAAGATCTTATAATCTGCATTAGGCAGGGATATCAGGTGATACGAATCTGCCTTCCTTGGGTCTTTAGCTGATTTTAGAATCTGGACTATGGTGGTCTCCTTCCATGACCCAGGTACCCGCTTCCTCCCCTTATACACCAAATTATACAAGATCTCTCAAACTGGGAATATTTCCTCTATTGGAAGTTTATAAACCTCCAAAGGGATAGCATCCAGACCAGCAGCCTTCCCTTTCTTAGCTCTAGTCATAGCCCTTCTGATGTCCTCCTGAGTAATTGGAGCCTCCATGCACTCATTTCCGTCTATGGTTAGTAGAGGCAGACCGAGTTCCCCCAACCATTCTTTAAGTCTTTGAGGTTCTGGGAAGGTATCTTCCCTATATAATGTGGCAAAAAGAGAAACCAGATGATTTTGCATATCTTCCCAGTTGTCTAACCTATCGCCCTGTGCGCAAACCAATTCCTTAATCGTATTCATGGATCTTTCTACCCTGGCCTTCCTAGCCAGTAGTGCCACAACTTTCCCTCCATACTCAAACTGTCTCATACTTCCAGCCTGTCAGCCTGCCATACACTTGGAGTCCAGTTTGATTTTATAGTTTAATTGCGCCTCTTCCAGTCGTTTTGACAGCATCTCCGTATCTTTCCCACCACTTGATGCTTGTAAAGAGGCCTCAAGAATACCAACATTTTCCATTCCTACCAATTCAGCCCTCTCTTCTCTTCCCTTAGAACAGCTGGCCCTTTTTAATATACCCCAGATGTATGCTTTAAAAGCATCCCATTCTACTCATGGGGAAGCTGTACCAGTATTATTAAAAAAATACTCAGACATGGCACTTTTTAAGGCAAGCACCACCTCCTCATCTAAGAGCAGAGCACGTTTTAACGTCCATCTTACATTGGGCTTAATTCCTGGAACCTGTAATGTCATGGTGACCGCTGAGTGTTCGGAAATATGTGCTGAATGATGCATGATCTCTTTTATATATGCTGCTAGTCCCCTTTCCACCCAAAAATAATCTAATCTGGAATAATGGCCATCGTTTTTACTGTGGAAGGTATACCCTCTCGTCTGTCCTCTAAGATGTCTCCATACATCTACTGACCCTAGATCTTGCATCAAATTTTAAAGAGCTTGACGGGCTTTAGGTGCCAGAGCAGCATTCCTCCGAGTTGAGCAATCAAAAATAGGGTCCAGCAAGATATTGAAGTCCCCACCCAGAATGAACGGAACCTCCACTAGGTTTAACTCCAAATCTACTATAAACTGTGGATCATCCTCATTTGGACCATAAAACCCAACACAAATGAAATCAAAGTCTGCACATTTCATTCCAGCTAAAACCCATCTCCCTGAACTATCTGTTCTAGAATACTTAACCTCCACTCCAGAACCCCTTCTTATGAGGATCACTACTCGCTTACAGCATTGCTCTTGATCAGAAACTAAAAAACTCTGGATGCCTCCATACCTATGGAATAGTTCCTTACTCTCACTTGCCACCAAATGCATCTCCTTCAAGACCATAATATGAACATGGCTCTCTTCCAAATACATCAGCACCACCCTCTGCCTGGCACGAGACCTCAGACTATTCACATTCCAAGTAAGGATATCTATATCTTTACCAGGTTTAGCCATCATCCCCTTCTCTAGTTCCCACCCCCTGTTTCAAATTCAATTCATATAAACATTCCTGGTTAGGTGATTCTGAGGACATTTTTTAAACTTTTACCCATCTACTCCCCACCTGTGCACAATCACCACCCCTGCCACCCATCCCCTCCCCACTAACCCCTTCTTGGGGAACCCTTCCTATCTAAGTAGGCATAAATATGCCTTATGGGCTGCCTATTGGGGAATATTAAATGTGCGTAGAACAAATTAACATTTGCCGTGCTTCAGCGCTTCTCAGTTCTCTTATCTAATCTCCTGACTCAAGAGTTCTCTAATCATCTGCTTATTATTTAGTGATTTCCTTCTTCTTTTTTATCAAATCTATTAATGCATCAACATCCTCAACAGTGCAGTGATTTTACATTTGATTATACCACATTATGGGAAACATTGCAGGGAATTTTAATTGCACCTTGGCCCCCAGCGTCCTCAGATCCTCCACCCTGTTACCCAACTCCCATTGCCTCTGTTCTGTGGCTTTGGAAATGTCTGATCTTATTGTAACAGAGAACCCTTGACTGGATATGGGTCATCTCTTAAGGCGATAACACCAAGAGGGGTAGAGAGAAGGGAGACAGGTGAATAACTTGCAGTGGCATGAATTGTGTTGATGAAAACTGCCCTCACTCACACACAAATGTGTGTGACATGCTTCATCATCGGGTCTGCTTACAAAACACCCTGGCGAAGCCACGCACAGGATGGAGCATAGGGGAGGGGGAAGGCAAACAACATAAAAATACATCAAATATTGTGACTGTGTGTGCTACCACCAGCGACTGGAGACAGTGATAGAAAAAGTGCAGCGAAGAAAGAGATTAAGACTGGCTCATGGGTGCCCTATTAGATACCTTTATTCCAGGGCCCCAAGGCCAGGATTAAAATCATGAAGGATGAGCGTGTTATAGAGAAGGCTAGGTCCTCGAAACCCCCCCCCCCCCTTAAACTGCCAGTGTTAACATGTTTCGACCATCTTCATGTGCTCCCATGAAAGGCTCACATCGGTCTTCCTCAGGACTTCTACCAGTCCTAGTCAGGTACCCCACATTACCTTAATCTGGTCAGTTGTCGGCGGTTCAAGGTCTAAAAGGAGGATCCCATCGTGTGGAGGCAATTCCCCTAACACGGGATACAAGTACTAGAAAGATATAATACACATATGTCAGTCACGAGGAGTAAGATAAATGTTGGTTATCATAACATCCATAGAATTACATATCAACCAAATTCCCCCTTTATAATTAAAAGGGCATCAAACTATTGGCTCTATATGTCTGACTGACATTCCACCTCCTTCCAAGGACCGAGTCATCTGTATAGTTATCTTGACCCCTCCTAATATACCCATATGCTATATGACCCATTAAGTACCAGGTAATCATAATAAATGCTGTCATACTTTTTAATAAAAACCAAACAACTCTACATCTACTCATTGTCAGAAAACGTGTCCTCATCCTTGTTAAAACGGGGTAATGACTCACTCCCTACCCGTCAATCTACACTCACCGAGTTTATCAAAGTGGTGAACTCGAAAAGGCGGCGGGCAGGGATAACCCCTAAGAACACAACCTGCATCAGGAAAACACAGAGCACATCAATAGTCGAATCCCTGTAGCGTACTGTATTACGGGTCCAACACTCGGTGCAGACACCAAGGTAGACCCTCAATTACCAACCCCTTACTGTTCCGAAGGGAGTTCGCTCCAATTGAGCCTGCTTCCTCACCGCCGCCTAGTGCAGTGAGAGGACGCCAGACAGGGCTAAATATATTCACCTTCCGCATACGCCCATCAAGGTCACGTGGGGCATATACGCGTAGGAGTCACAAGGCTGAGCGAATCAAGAGGGGGCGTGGTCCCGACCTGTTAATCCATGCCCCTTTGATAGTCCGATCCCCTTACCACCATAGTCACGAAGGAGAAAGAGAAATAGGGCAGCGCTTGAACCAAGGAACCCGATCACATACCCCATGCGATCTCCAAGGATTCAAAAGCTAGCGAGGCGTACACTAAGTACCCCACTTGCGCACCAGTACCCCCAACAGAAACAAAGCCAATGGGGGACTCACCCCGAACAGTATGGGCTCCTCACATCCGAAGAATAAACATCCTGCAGTTGACAATACGGGAGTACAGTCTCCCTGAGTTTAACCTGGCACTGCCACTACAGCACAAATCATATTAGGGACAGCTACAGTTTCACCCCCGAGAGGAAAAAGAACCCGGGCTGACAGTCCAGATATGGCTGATGGTGTAAGACCAAGCTAAAAGTCCCTATCCCTCCCACACAGAGAAGATGTTCTCACAGGTGGACACATAAATAGGTGGAACTTCCATGTAATACCAGTGAGATTGGTCAGAACACGCACATGTATTATCTCCACGCCAATACCCCTGTCTAAAGATGTACCGCTTTCTTTCTTTCTTTATAAAGTCCTCAGAGACAGCAAAGGGATGGAATGTTTATCTTGTGAGGGCATGCCATGGAATATCATCATTAAGCCCCACAATGTGGCTCTTCAAACGATAAACCCATTTCTGTTCTCTCAATAAAAGGGCTCTATTCTTGTCCCCCGTATAAGAATTCAGCTGCAGTTTCTCAATGACCGACCACCTGAGTTCTTCCATGGTGTGCTTCAATTCCAAGTAGTGTGCAGTCACTTTCGTATTAGACCTCCCACATCTAATAGTACTCCGATGCTCCATAATTCGGGTCTTCACTTTCCGGCTTGTCATCCCAACATACTGCTTGTGCCATGGACACGTAATCAGGTAAACCATTCCTTCAGAATCACAGTTAGTATGGGATCTTTGTTCCCAGGGGTATGTCAATCCCACATCAATCCACTTCGTATTGTTGGTCAGGTGGCACACTCTACATGAACTACACTGTGTGTGTCCACTCACCGTAGGTAGACCAGTCGGTGTGTTAGCCACCCCATGTTGCATGATCTTAGGTCTAGTATGGACCAGTAGATCCTTCAAATTCTGACTCCGTTTGAAAGAGAATAAAGGCTTCGCCACACTCAAACCATTAGAATTCAAAATCCTCTAATTCTTGAGGACAGTCCGTTTGATCAGTTGAGAAGCCGTATTAAATGTAGAGACAAAAACTGGCTTGTTCGTAGCGGGTCTGATGGTTTTGGACAGCAAGAGTTCCCGGTTGACATTTGAAGCTCTCTTTCTGGCCCCTTTGAGCACCCGCTCTGGATAACCCCTCCTTAACAGTTTCTCAGAGAGCAGACTAGCCTCCTCCTTGGAATCCCCTCTGTCAGAACAGTTCCGGCGTATCCGGAAAAACTGTCCAACCGGTAAATTTTCCCTAAGGGATTTGGGGTGGAAACTGTTGAAGGCAAGTAATGAGTTCTTATCCGTCACTTTGTGGAAGACTCTGGTGTGATGAACCCCTGCCCTGGGTTTAATCAACTGATCCAGGACAGGTAAACTCGTCTTGGTTACAGTAGATGTAAAATGGAGTAGGGGATTTCTCTGGTTCAGATAAGTCAAGGAAGAGATGCACAGAGGGTATATTTGACGTCCAAGGGCAAGGGATGTCAGTGATCACAGATTGTTTAAAAGCCCCCACATAAAGTCCTGCCAAACTGGGGGCAAAAACGCTGCCCTTGGTGGTACCATGGGTCTGCAGGTATAGGGTACCTTCATATTCAAAGTAGTTTCTAGTGAGGGCTACTTCTCCCAGGTGGAGGACAAAGGCCCTAGGTGTTTGGTAGGGCCAGTCCTCTGCAAAAGATTTTTTCCAAGACCCTGAGGGTTTCTCTTTGCGGGATGTTGGTATACAAGGCCTCGATAGCGAGGCCTATTAGAAACTCTGTACCAGGGTCAAATGGCACGTCCTTCAGATTATGTAAAATATCGGGTGTATCCTGTAGATATGCTGGTAATCTCTGTACCAGAGGTTTCAAATAAAAGTCACAAAATTGTGACAGTGGTTCCAACAGGGAACCCAACTCTGAGACGATAGGTCTCCGGGAGGGGGGGGGGGGGGTCTAGTCGATTTATGAATTTTTGCGAGAATATAGAAATATGGAGTTCTAAGTTGTTTATTCACCAAAAATTCAGTCTCATGTCCAGAGATCCAGTCATTGGACCGTGCTTCCTCCACCAGAGAGACAATCTCCCTAGTGATCTCCAGTGTAGGGTCCCTCATTAGTTTCTGATAATTCCTGTCATCCGATAACAGACGGGTACACATCATCATAAGTAAGTTTGTCCAAAATCACGATGGCCCCGCCCTTATCTGCAGGTTTCAAAATAATGTCCGAATTCTCCTCAAGTTCTTTTAAAGCCCTTTTCTCCACATTATACAAATTGGAGAAGGAACGCGAGTTTTGTTGATTTAAATTCTCCAAATCATGGAGAACCGCCTGTTCGAAAGTTCCCACCTCCATAGGCAACAAAGCTAGTTGGGGAGCGAAGGTAGACTTAGGGCATAGTGCAGTATCCCCTCTCAGTGGGTCATTGAACTCTTTATCTTGGAAAAAGATTTTTAACTTGATGTTACGAAAGAAGGCTGCCAAGTCCTGGCGCAACTGAAAGTGATCCAACTGATTTGTGGGAACAAATCCCAACCCTTTGTTGAGAAGCTTTTCTTGTATGTCAGATAAGGCAAATGATGAAAGATTCACTACTAGAGACGTCACCGGCTGGTCCCTGGCAGCATGCTCGATGCCATGCTTCTTGTGACCCGTTGGTTGAGCTCTTGGTCCTGGTCGTCCCAGGTCACCCTCTGTTGTCCTCTCTGCTTCCCCCTCCCCTTGTTCTGGCCCCTCCCTAAAAAAGGTCCCTGGAAATTCTGAAACTGGGGTGGTTGAAAATGGGGGTTTTGAAAATGAGGGTCCTCAAATTGCGGGTTCTGAAAAGGAGGGTGTGGCGGAAAACCCATCATATACCAGTTACATGCCTGGTTCTAGTACTGTTGAAACGGATGTTGAAACATCAGGGATCTAGTTCCCTGCCAGTATCCCCGTCCCCTCCTTCTCTGGGGATATTCACTCTCACTACTGTCACTCGAGCTACTTGTTGTGTTAAGGCCCCACTGAGAATTGCCTTCTTAACAGTATATGAGAGGAAATTCACCAGGATCTTCCTAGGTTTGGTCCTTTGGGGATTGCGTCGAAAAGGCTCCCTGTGCGCTCTTTTAATCTCTTGTTCAAGATTAAAATCCTTATTATCCTCAAGAACTGTATTTCTGAGTATACTGATTATAAAGGCCTTCATATCCGTACCTTCCTCTGAATCTGGAATATTTAAGAATCTTAAATTATTCCTTCGGGAATGAATCTCCAATCTCTAGAAGTCATCTCTTAACACTTGGTTTTGTTTAACCAGCTTAGAAATCTCAGTGGCATTTTTTGTCACATCTTGTTTAATCGATCTAACTTCATCTTCCAAGGCCTTGGTACGGGAAGCGACCTCATCCAATTTCTGTGCTAACTCGGAGCACGAAGCTTGTATACCGACCTGGTTGGCCTCTAAAAGTTTGAAGCGACTCAATTTCCTTTTTTATTCCCAGTAGAATACTCGTCAGTGAATCTTCTGTATTTCCCTGGGAGCCCCCTCCACTGTCACCATTTTTGTCGCTCCTTATCTGAAGATCCTCTGCCTTCTCCAGTGGTTCAGCTACAGCCAAAGCTTCAAACCTGTTACTAATGGGGACTATAACTATGTTCATTCGAACTCTTCCAGAACTGGTGTCGTCCTCATTCCTCAATAATTGAGGAGAAACTCTGGCGTACTGCTCTCGATAGCACTCACAGCCACACTGGGTACCTCCATTCTGAGACTCTTAGCAGAGATTAGTTCCCCTGGACTTCCCCCTCTCTGCAAGCTAGGTAAAACATGAAAAAACGATTTAAGCAAAGGTGTTATTTTGATTGACTGGGTTATTGGCTTTTTACCTCTTTCCCCTGTGTTTTTTATTGAAAATTTACCGTTTTTCAAGCACCAGTCACCCCCCTAGACCCCCACCATAGTGACTCCGCATTCCCTTGCTTGCGCCCTTTGCTTCTTGTACAACACTCAAAGGAGTCACAAAGAGAAAAACAGGTACCTGTCCCACCATACCCACCCCGATATTTCTTGTTCGCAATGTATATCTTGAGGGCCTATCCCCAGCCTTACCATCCACTGAGGCACCTTTCTCTAAAAGCAGGAACTACAAAATCCTTACCCACTTTTCCCTGTTATCGTTTCTTCACTCCCCTCACTCTCTGCACCTCAGGTCTCCTAATGAGGAAGACCGGTTGCTGCTCTCTGCCTCCAGGGTCTGTGGGGAGCTTTGTCCTGCAACCTGACTTGTGCTGCCACCGGATCTTACAGCAGCCCTGCAGCTCCCTATCCGCCTCTCTCCACCGCGACTCAGGGGCCTCACGGTTCTGCACATTGGAGCCAGCCCACTCCGCGTCTTGAGATTTGGCCGGGCCTAGAAGAGAATTAGCAATGACGGAACACTTTTGGCTCTGATAGATTATGAAGAACTGTAATGTAAGTGTTAAAGCGAAGTGAAGTGAATGCAGGTTTAGAATGTTGAGTTTGCAGTGTAACGCAGACGAATAAAGACGTGTAATGCAAAGCTTCATGTGTGGCACAGTCATTGGCGGGTACCCAGGCTGGGGAGGATGCTACAACTGGCAACCAG
Source organism: Lissotriton helveticus (assembly GCF_964261635.1). Classification (NCBI taxonomy): domain Eukaryota; kingdom Metazoa; phylum Chordata; class Amphibia; order Caudata; family Salamandridae; genus Lissotriton; species Lissotriton helveticus. Next base: position 1,315,229,786 of record NC_136057.1, on the reverse strand, counting down.
ATAGGAGTTTAAGTAACCTGATGATAGATAGTGTTCTCCCAAATAGTTTGCTGTGGTTCAGCAAACTGGTTGTGCATGCCACTTGTACCTCGGTTGAAGAGCAAAATCAACTTTGGCATATGCGGAGTCAAAGCGCAACTCTAGCCAGTGTGAAGCATTTGAAGATAAAGAAAGCTTTACTGAGAAGTCTACACATCGTTGTCCAAGAACCTGCTAGGAAGGTCATAAAGAGAGGTACCACACTAGTATGCAGCCTAAAGCTATACATCATACAGGGTTATAATGTTAAAGGTGGATACAACCAAGTTTTGAAAGCACAGCAAATAGCGACAGAACGTTGCAAGATAATGCTGTGATCAGAAGTGCTGATAGGCAGATATCAACCAGGTGTTAGACAGTACACAGAGACGCCTAAAGAAAAGCAATCCAAAAACAAGCAACCACCATCTGCTTACCAGAACTGAGTAAGAGAGTCATCATACCACAGAGCTGGTAGAGTGGCTCCAGAGAAAGTGTCCGGGGTTGTGCTTGCGGAGCTGTCCATAAACGTAGTGGCGTGCCACCAAATCTGCTGAGTGAGGCTCTGAACAACTCCATAGGTTTTTAAAGATTTCAAATCTGAGAGCGGTGATCGGAATAGGGAAAGGCTGTTTTTTTCAAAAGAAACCAAAAAGAGGCCATGTTTACTGAAATTATCAAGGATGATTCAGAGGCAGGCACGTCGCAAGGCCTCAGAGATGGTTTGCATAAACAAGATCACCAAGCAGCATCTGAAAGCATACTGCTTTCCACATCAGTCAGTTCCACCAACGGTTACAATGCTGATGCTTTCCTGAAACCACTACTAGAATTCGATACCGCCTAAAAACAAAATATCGGCAATAGATGGACAGCTTAAATAGAGAGATTTGAGGATTTCATTAATTTCTGTAGAAGAAGCAGATAACAAGAAAATGATCAAATATCTTAAGAATCTTGCTGGTGAAGATGTAAAAGAGTCATAAAGAAAATGCTGTTAGCTGATGAAATTACATACAGTCAAATCAAAGCAGCCTTGAATCTCAAGTTCAATCCGATGCCAAATGTAGATTATGACAGGTACATTTTCGGTCAAGAATGACAAATAACTGGTGAACCATTGACGTATTTGTTGAGAGACTGGATAGGCTCATCAAACACAGTAAGTTCAATGAATTTAATGATGAGGAAGCTATAGGTCTCAGAGTTATTGACGGAAGCCTGTGAAACTCATTCAGATGACGAATGCTAAAAGAGACTCTTAGTCAGGAGCGAGTTCTCATGGCTGCCAGAACTAAAGAGTGTTCTGATCAACAAGCTGCTGACATGGAGGCCGGTGGTGCCCAGAGTGAGTCAGTCATGAACATGAAAAGTAAACCAAATCAGAAGGACACAGAGTGATGCCTTCATGGAAAAACAAGTTGTGCTTCAGGTGTGAATTTTCATTTCGACACAAAGGTAAATGTCCCGCCATTGGACAGATTTGTAAAGGCTGTTGGAAGGAGAACCATTTTGTAACAGTTTGTAAGAGTATGCAAGGCGAAGGAAAAAGTGAGTGGGTCACAGCGCGAAGTTAAAATACCTCAAAAAAAGAGAGTTTACGAAATATGTTGTTTACAAGTTCAAGATTTTAATCATTTGTTATTTGTGTGTCCGGAGGCTAGGCACATTTTCCTAGGACCTTCATACTTTAAATTCAACATTCATATTGCGTAATTTGGTGGTTTTTTTTTCCAATTGCAATTATAGATAAACGGCCTCTGGTATGCTACATGGCATACCTCCCCTTTCAGAAGCTGTGATAGGTACATGGGTAATTTTTCTTATCTCACGTTATCACCAGTTGCTCTACGCATGTTGCGATACCAATTTTGTCATGCCTAGGACGCGATCACCTTCAATTCTTCCTCTCGTCCAGTTTGTTTGTGATTACATGGCTTTTTACTGCCTATAGGGCAATTGCACCACTATAGGTTTGTTTCTCATGTATATCACACTTCACTTTGGTACATCTACATTCTCTTGCTCAAGATGGTTCATATGCCTGACTTCAGTTTTTTCTGTTTTCCTTCCCCCCCCTCTTCTCCATTAATTTTCCTCTACAGGTGTTCTTAAATACTAAAGTTGTCAGTAAATACATGTATTCTTTTCACACCAATGATGTAATCAGGCATGTATTTTTGAAGTCCTGATGATGATCCTGCATGAATCACGAATCGAAATGTCATCGACCTTAAACACTCTGACCTCTAAATATGTGTGCATGATTTCTGGGTGAGGTAGTGTTCTCCTTGTTGTAAATAAGTGACCCCCATAACTAATGGTCATGTAATGTTTCATGCCTCTTTATTTTCTTGTTTTAACAACTGTTGAGGGTGTATCCATTTAATTTGAAACACAGCCGGCAGTCCTGACATGTTTCGTTCACATTGAACTTTTTCAAAGGTGCGCCGCTGACATCAATTAGGGCAGTGAAACAAACAAGTTAAGTCACTCATTTTTAACATCTTCACCCTCCAGTGAGTGATGTCAGTAAATAAAAACCCTTTCACTGTGTTTCAATATTCGTCTTGTCTCTGGAATAGCCCATTTTCAAAGATTCCGAAGTCCATGCCAAAGTTGGTCTTTGGCGGCACCTGTTTGCCCTGTCACTTTTACGTGTTTCAAAAACAGTGTTATCTTTCAGGCAAACCGTGGCGCTCTCACTGGTGGTGCGTCGCTGAAGCTGAACCATGCGGTTAAATATTCACAAATGTCCTCCTTTTACAGAGAGACAGCCGCACTCCACAACAGAGGGTGTATCCATTTAATTTGAAACACAGCCGGCAGTCCTGACATGTTTTGTTCACTTTGAACTTTTTCAAAGGTGCGCCGCTGACATCAATTAATGCAGTGAAGCAAACAAGTTTAGTCACTCACTTTTTTATATATATATATACTCACTACCCTTTGTCCCTATCGATTCTTGGGTTCTCTTGTATTTGTTTACTATGAAGACATATTGTGGCATATGCAAGCAGAAGTTTGTCCCAAACTGAATGTGCTTATTCATAAACTGAGAAAGAAAGTTTAGTAGTGGTGTGGGTTTGTGAACATTTCCACCAATTCTTATATGGAAAGCCTTTCACGCTTGAGACAGAACATCAAGCATTGTTGAGCATCTATGGCAATCCAAAGGCAAAGATGCATCATCACATTGAAAGTTAGGGTCTAACGATTAAAAGAATACAACTACACAATCGTGCATTGTCCAGGGAAATATCAAAACCCTGTTGACTACTTCTCAAGACTGCCTCTGCAATGCGCTGGTATCCATTCCAAGACAGTTGAAGCCTACATAAATGTCATTATGAAATCAAGCATACCAGCTGCCATTTCATTAGAATAAATTGTGACTGCCACAAGTCAAGCTAGTGCTAAAACTAAAAGACATTATTACAGATCACTCTTGGAACCAGCACTCTCGCCCTCTCACCAGTGATAGTGAATACCACAGGTTTAAAAATGGCAAAGATGAACTGTCTGTTACTCAAGAAGGCATTACCCTGAGAGGCTTGAGAATTGTTATTCCGGAGAGTCTGTATCAACAAATAATGAAATTGGCCCATGAAGGACATTGTTGCCATAAAAAGACTTAGGGGCATATTAGCAAGAACCGTAATAAAATTATCGCCAGGAAACTGCAGCTAAAACGGCGATAATGGGCTTGCTAATATGCGTTATAGAATTCCAGTAAAAGCCGAGGTTAGATGTGCACGACATCTAACCTGGCCCATTATCACCGTTTTAGCGGCAGTTTCCTACCGCTAAAACGGCGATAATTGTAACAAGGTTCTTACTAATATGCCCCTGAGTCTGTTTCCTCATCTCGATGGGAGGGTTGAACGAGGATTGGATGCCTATCATTTATGCAACTGCCTTTCATCAAAAACCACTCAACACACCTTAACAATGTCAGAGTTGCCGAATCATGGATGGGAAAGAATTGTCATTGACATCTTCAGTCCTCTTGAGAATGGATATCACTTGATGATGATTGTTGATGAATACTCACGTTGTCAATTGATAGGAGATCTCTTATCTATCTCTCAAGAGTCATTGTGTGATTAGACGGCATCTTCACGACATGGGGTGTTCTTGTGATAATAAAACCTGACAATGGCCTACCTTCAAACAGTTGAGAATTCAGAGACTTTCTCAGTCATCATATATGAAGCATCTGAAGAGCACAACTCTTTGACTGCAGACCAATGGGCTTGTTGAATGTTTCATGAGTGCTCTTAACACTATCAATGCTCATGACGAGCTCAGCTCGACATGAGGCACGGTTGAGCTGTGCTCATGACGAGCTCAGCTCGTCATGGCCGTTGGAACGTTCACACGCGGGGATAATTTCCCCGCTGTGCTGAACGTTCCAAAACGGGTGTGGCCGTGACGAGCTACGCTCGTCATGATCACAGCTCCACTGTGCCTCATGACGAGCCGAGCTTGTCACAAGTACGGCGGCGCCGCGCGTGGCCCCCTCCCCCCGCACAGCAGGTGAAAACGCCCCGCAGCGAAGGGGTTAAGAAAGGTTTTCAGTGTGCTGTATGAAAAAATCTTAACCTTTAAACTGTCTTGATTTCTACTCTTCCAGCTTACCGTTCGACCCCTCACTTGACCACAGGTAAAAGCCCTGAAGCTTTGATCTTCGGGAGAGCTATGACAACCAAGCTACGTCAATGGACCAACAGTGCTTAGTTTGTAAAAAAACATAAGTGCCCGGGCCAGGATCCCTCTGCAGCTTGCACTAAACATTGCTGCTGCCAATGATAGTAAAAACACAACTACTATCCATCACACTCCTAACTCTGGCAATTCAGATTATTTCAGGACCCCTTGTCTAAAAAAATGGCTTGGTCAGCATGTAATAGTCATTTTATTGTATATTAAATCAATATTTAACTGTTGGTGTATTCACCTCTAAATTAGCTAGACAGCGCACTTTGTAGCAGACTGTCACAAGCGCTGGTGTTGACAATTAAGTGCCGGTGCCAAGCACCGTAAACCAATGGCTCAAATTAAGCACTGCCTCTGACACTTCAGACCCAAAAAACACAACAAGGAAATGTCCCACTTATCCAGTCTTTTTTAAAAAAAAATATTTTTATTGCAGATTTACAAGGATCCAGTAACAGACTCTTCAAGTACTCTAATCAAGAGTCACCAGTAGCTCACCTCACAATCAGCTGATGGATACACGGCCATTTAGCCCACATCCCGGGGGTAGGGCGGCAAGTTTCGGTACCATGCTAATAGTGTAATCATATATATGTCGCTGAGCATTCAAGGAACAATCCGAGCATCTGCATTTCCTTTTTTGCTGAACCCCCCCCCCGTGAACAATAAAACTCAATTTGTTTACCTCCGTCAGATTGCATATAAAACTTTGTAGCAGTCACACCCATCCCACCCACTCCCCCCCGCCTGTCCATATGATGCCCTTCATCTTTCTGACTCACAGATCTTCGGTATGTCACGACAGACAGCGGGTGCAGTTGTGTCTGACACCCTTTCAGTGTCAACGTCTCCTATACCTCGGTAATCTATCCCCCGGCCACCCAGGGAAGTCCTCCCTTAGAGCCCCCCATCCAACCCATGGTAGTGTCTCCACTTAGACCAAACCCTGCGGAATGTTTTGGGGCACCCCCTGGCCTTATAGGTTACCCTTTCTACTGCCATATAGAGATCTAGCCCTCTTCTCCATTCCTCCATATCTGGGGGTTCCGGCGCTCCCCAGTGTTTTGCGATGTCCCTTTTCGTGACCACTAGGGCTAAGACCAAGAATATAAGGAGGGGGCGTGTCAAGTCTATGTCGTTGGTCATACCCAACAGTGCTAGCTTGGGATTTTGTGGGATCGGAGCCTCCAGGACCTCCTCTAATTCTTTGAACACCTGGGTCCAGTAGATTTGTATTACAGTGCAGGACCATATCGTGTGATAGAAATCTCCCACTCCTTGATGGCATCTAAGGCAACTTGGGTCCTCTACCTTCCCCATTCTGCATAGCTGCTGTCTGTCATAGTATGTTCTATGGAGTACATTCAACTGAATCAGTCGCAGTCGGGACTTGATTGCCACCTCCCGAGGGTGCATCAGAACCGTCTCCCAATCTAGGTCCTCCATCTCGCCTACCTCCGACTACCAGGTGGTCCTGAGCTTTGCTAGGTCCCCTAGTAGATGGTTAGTTAACGTTTTATATGTCAGTGAGACCGCTTTTCCTGATATCTGCTCTTGAAGGAGCCTCCCCTCCAGTGGTGTATATTCAGGGATGTCTGTGAGTGCGATATTTTGGGCCCTCCAGGCGTGTTGTAGTTGTATGTATTTGAACCGTTGTGTGTCATGGAGCCCGAAGTTCGACTTAAGTATTTGGAAAGATTTGAGCTCTCCCTTGGCAATTACATCTCCTATAGTAGAGATGCCAATGTCGTCCCACCTTCGGAAACCTCGCAGTTTGTGGAGTTCCGTCAACCACTGACAGTGCCACAGTGGAGTCTGACGTGTGGGCTTCGTGTCCCACCCCATGCGACAGTTGGCCTTCTTCCATGCGGCGAGTGTTACTGCCGTAGCCGGGAGGAGGGAAGTCCTTCTAAAGGTTCCGTAAAGATAGCACAGTATGTTTTTGGATGACATTTTCGCTCTTTCCAGAGCGTATGTCGGGTGGTCCGCCGGGGCATGGAGCCAATCGTTTATTGGCGTTAGATGTTCTGACCAATAGTAGGCCTCCAGGTTGGGGAGTGAAATACCACCACTGTATTCAATCATTAACACCGAGCAACTCAGAGTCCAAAAATTAATTCCACAGTAATGTTATTTTTATTCTTTGTTCTTGAAGTGTTTCAATTCACATCTTCATAGAAAACATCATTGAATGGTTTCTTCAAATTATAAGCAGCCACAGTAATGTTATTTTTATTCTTTGTTCTTAAAGTGTTTCAATTCACATCTTCATTCATCATTGAATGGTTTCTTCAAATTATAAGCAGCCAACACGTGTTTCGTCTGGTCGTCTATGACCTTAGACTTCCTCAGGGCTGCAACCCAAACAAAGTATGACAACTATTAAAATTTGTTAAACCATCATAATTCATGGTAAAAAACATTATTCACTAAAAGTCAAGAGGAAAAGATTTCCCGAGTAGTAGTAGTGCCCAGATAAAGATATGAATAATAGTGTAAAGCTTATCACCAAGTAGACTCTTGAATCACCAAAGTGTAAAATCATTGTTGGGGCAAAAATATGGCCTCCACACACTGTAGTCATATTAGATCTATTGCACCATTACTGTTGTAGGTAATGAAAATTAGGGTGAAAAGTTGCAACCTTATAGCAAGACTTGCATACCTATACGCCTCTACGACACTCAATTCAGTTTAGAGAATTAATCTTCCAGATTCCTAGTCTTCATAATAGTCAATGTGAACATAGTATCACCTGTGTAGTATTCTATAATCAAGAGGAGATATTCGTATTCAGTACTCTGATTTAATTTACATATCGATCATTAAAAAACATGATATGTGTTATTGAGTCATATTATATGTTGTAATGCTCTTTTCTCTAATTATCGCATATTGTTATAGTGTGTATATATAGTAGCATTCACACTCCTAAATAGTGATAGAGCAACGAGCCAGAAGTAGGATTCACCTAACAGAGTATAAAATGTTCCACAGTTCTGTAAATAATATCTCAAGGTGCCAGATAGCGTTACCTAAAAAAATGAATATCCCTTATTTATTGCATTGGTTTTTAGGTTTCGCTGGAGGGCGGAGCTCTTAGCTCCGCCTCCAGAGAAATCTCTTGATTTCAGTAAGGACTCTGGAATACGCCCCCCTGTCCCATTGGCTAGCTCCATAAATGGAGGCTAGCCATTGGAACAGAGATCTGTCCGTCAAGGCCGGACCAGATTCGGGGGCGTTCCCGAGATTTTTTCCCAGGGCGGAGTTACGTTTTTTCCCGTTCCCTCCCCTTTCACTGAAAGTCTGTCCATTCCCGCCCCCTCCGAGTGCCTTTCCGCCCCCCCCCCTCGCTGTCCTGTGCACGTTTCCCGCCGTCCGTGTCCTCTCCCGCCCCCTCCCGCCGTCCGTGTCCACTCCCGCCCCCTCCCGCCGTCCTTGTCCTCTCCCGCCCCCTCCCGCCGTCCTTGTCCTCTCCCGCCCCCTCCCGCCGTCCGTGTCCTCTCCCGCCCCCTCCCGCCGTCCGTGTCCTCTCCCGCCCCCTGTGTCCTCGTAGGTGCTTGTTGTTTTTACTGATCGAAAAATCATTACATGTTTTCTCAATTCTACTAGTGTTTTCTCATTGAAAATAGTAATTACTTCAGACGTGTATGTAACAATATTCACGATGCATATTTTAGCTGAATCGCTTGTTATTTACATGCCGTCGATTATTTTCTTACTTTTAAGTACAACATATGTATCAAGCTCATAGCTGAGGAGTTCTTTAGATTCCTTCCCTATAAACATTAACTTTAGAAATTCCAAGATGGCCACCACGTTGGTCGTGGATTAGTGGGCGGACTGCGTGCTGCGTCTGAGGTTCTCGCTCGTGCTCTTGTTTATACTCGGACGGCGGTAGTAGAGCTGAGCCAACAGTACCTGGTTCGCAGTTTCTCTTGAGCCGACAGTGGAGGAGCTCTGTTTGCCATGGCTTCCGCCGCTATCCAGGACCCCTTGCACAGCCTGCAGGAGGAGGCTTCCTGCCCAGTCTGCCTGGACCCTTTCCGGGACCCGGTGTCGGTGGAGTGCGGCCACAGCTTCTGCCGGTCCTGCATCAACCAGACCTGGCGGGGCCTGCATTGTAACTTCCCCTGCCCGCAGTGTCGCAGGGTGTCCCGCTGGAAGAAACTGCGGCCGAACCGACACCTAGCTAACATGTCCGAGCTCGTGGAGCAGCTGGCGCGGTTGCAGACTGGCCGCTGCTCCAAGCACCACGAACCGCTGCGGCTCTACTGCCAACAGGACCAGCGGGCCCTCTGCCTGGTGTGCCGCGAGTCCTGGGAACACCGGGCGCACACCGTGGTGCCCGTGGAGGAAAGTACCGAGGAGTACAAGGTAAGAGGAGTTCTAGTTGGTTTATTTTTATGCAGCGCAAACTGGACCCGAAGAAACTGGAGCGCGTTACAAGAGTACCAGTGCATGATATAATATGGTGGCGTTGATAATTACTAAGCGCGGGGTGACTGCGTGATTTGTAAGTAATCACAGAATTATGTGTCGATGCTAAGGCCCTAAGCTGGCTCCCCAGTTCCAGAGTTATTAGGCTCTGGCCGTAAAACCGCATCCGTACTTTGTTTCGTATTGTTTCATCCAAGGACGGTCTTCTGTGTGATCCAGACTTGATCCCTTAACTCTTATGTTTCACGCCAAGTTAGCTCAATTATGTGATCTTTGGCAAATCTCTCGTGGCGGAAGTAGTGATTGCTAGGTCTAACACTCAAAAGAAGTACCCTACACGTTACACCACATTGCCCTTGCGACCGTCGTCTAGATATAATTCCAGAACAACTTGAAGAATAACACAAAATATTTGAAGTAGTATAATTATTTTTAAGTGATGTATTCCTGAAAAAACCGACTAAAATACCAGATTGGCTGGATAATAAGTATATGCCATGGACGCGATTCCCGTTCCCACACTGCTTGCTGTCCGTTATTTTTGTTTATTTTTTTCTGTTTCTGCAGACAACCCCAGCCCTCCTATTTTGGTGTTTGAACATTCGCATTCCATCAATTACTTTTTTGTGTACTTTAGTGTATCGCCGTAATTGGGCTGTGTATGACCAGACTTGGGTCCCATGCACACTATGCCACTTAAACCAGCTTATACTAGTTTCAACCTAACTAGGGTGAAGCCGATCGTCGTTATCTTAGTGTTCTAGTTCAAAAAGGACTTGGCTTGGGAATTTGAACTGGACTGTTCCCATTGGAGCAGTGCCAAGGCTGATTTGCATAGTAGGGTGCAAACGGAGGTGGCATGGTGTGCCAAGAAACAATGGATTGGAATGTGGCCTGAGTAATTACCAGTGGCTGGGATTAATTCAAGTATTCCATCCATTTTTTAGGTCTCGCGACCTATCGATGCGCGCAAGCGCATCGAGCGCTGCGAGAATTCAAGTAGGCAAACTGCTCGTGAAACCACCAGCTTTTTGCTGGCGTTTTCATGAAGTTAACGTGAAAAACGTGAACGCGCATCAGCCTCCCTCCCTTTTAATTGCATTTGCCGCACAGCACATCAAAGGGCTTCGCCCTGCGTGCGCTCTGCGGCTTCTCTGCTTCTCCTCCCCTAATTATTCTTGGATGGCCGGCCGGCACACAGCCTTCCTTGCATTTCTCCTCCCCTCCCCAGCCAGCTTCCCCCAGGCCGTGTTCCCTCATCCCTCGCACCCCCTCCTCCTTCAGGCCCCCACCATTTGCTTCCATTTGCTTTTGCTTGTTTTTAAATGAGGCCCGTAGTTTGTAAATATAAAAAAAAAAATTAAGCTTGTATGTTAGTACATTAACGCCTGGCTAATTTGGATTGCCAATGCTGGTTTACGGAAGTGTGACTCTTACAACACATAGCAGCTGTTTGCCTCTTCTCTCCAAACAACAGTCTCTGTAAACATTTCAAATGAACATGCAGCCCCCATTGCTCGGCAGATTGCGTTGCAGAACTAAGATTTATAGACTTTTAAAGCAGGCCCATAGTTTCTAAATATCAAAAAACAATTGTAAACTTAATGCTGCGTGTCGCTGCACTCGCCCGCCGCTGTCACGGACACGCCTTTAGGATTCCCAATTTGCCTGCCCCAGTCCGTGCTATCGGCTGCACACCCCTCCCCCCCCCCACTCCGCCCCCCCCCCTCCCAATTGTTTATTTCGCTCCGTCATGGACTTCAAATGAACATGCGGCCCCCATTGCTTGGCAGATTGCGTTGTAGAAAAAAGGCTTTTCGAAGGGGGCCTGGCTGTTTTCCAAATGCACTTCCACGTCAGATAATTGTTTTTCATACAGGCTTCAGCAAATGCCCTTCCTAAAATCCGAACAAAATTGCGCAAACAGAAATGTTTGGAGTGTTGGAGGCCTGTAATTTTCTCCAGCAGTTATCTTACCTGTCTAGGGAAATTAATTGTTTTCGAATGGCAGGGTTTGCAAGAGGGCCTATTTACATCAAACAGTGACAATTGTAAGTGTCCACTTACCATCGCTAATTACTAACTTTCCCATTACAAACATTCAATGAACTTATTTTAAGTGTTTTCTTTATATATTAAATAATATCTAATTGCCAGAATCGTGCGACAAAAAAAGTCTTGTTAAATGTTTAGTCACAAAACTGTACAATACAAACAACGGCATGAACATTTATTGACATTAGTGTTTAGACACTATTTCTAAAGAAAGTACATACAATTTTAAAGAAATGCCAATTTGGTACGTTGCTTTCTAAAGCTGTTTTGTGTTCAATTGCAGTATTTTAGCATAGGTGCTATGAGTCACTAAATTTAGAACACAGGTTTGCACTCAGTTTTATGGAAGTGGAAACTGACTCTGCAAACCACCAGCGAACGCCACTAGCATTTCTCAAGTGTTGTGCCTAGTACGAATAGAGGTGCCAAACAATGCTATTACCGGTGTACAATACATAGTTGTTCTTACACCTGTGTAGTCGGTCAAATTCAGAAATTTTCCCCATCTGTGAAATCGTCACACATCCGAAGCTTAGTTAACAAGCATTGGCATAGCCAATAGGTCTCGCTTGTGGGACCTTAGAAGTATTTAGTTTTGCAGCACAATATCCTTGGTGCAACAAGGATATTGTGCTGCAAAACTAAATACTTATAAGGTCCCACAAGCGAAACCTATTGGCAATGCCAATGCTTGTTCTATATTATTTACCAATGTACAAAGTTGTATATGGTGCATTCTTACCTCGCAAAGGTATGCACAAGCTTCGTAACGTTTTATCTCCGTTTCCAACGTCCTAGTGTTGTGTCATCTAAAACAAACTAACATATTCCCCTTGTTAAGGCCTTTATTCTACCTCTAATATATACTAGTACGCTAGTTTGTACGTGGTTAGTATTATTCTCACCTCATAAAAAGTATGCTCGTGCTTCGGATCGTATATCTTGTTGTTCGCGTCCTAGTATCGTGCCATATTAGAATTCTTCAATATATATATATACGAGGTCTCGCGTCGCCATCTTAGTAAAGTGCACAACTCTCGCTAGTTCTCAAATGTTAATTAAGGTTGATCTTCGAGCCTTATTGTTGATATTATATTATAATTTAATTTTTAAAGTAAGGTAGTTATGTGCTATGTAAGTGTTAGTATTAAAGAGTCCATTATGCTCCTCGAGTCTGATAGTAAGAATAGCGTCGAAAGTCACCCATATTAGTGAAAAACGGCACCATTAAAGAGGTCGCCATATTGTCGTGGTTACTGATTAGATCAGCACCATATAATACAATGTAATGCTCCGAGTATATACCGGATTCTAGTTATCACACCTATTGCGTATTTGTTGTAAATGCAAATATCTCAATTTACAAAAAAACGCCATGATATTTTAAATAAATATTGCTTATCAGGTTAGTGACAGCGTAGTCTAAATTTATTTCTTTTTTTCTTTTGGTTATAATTGCGAGAGCGAAATAAGGTAAAAAAGATGGTTGGAGATACTTAATTTTTCAGTAATATTAGTTATCCGAATTGCGTGTTGCGAGGCATACTAGTAGTTCATCCTGCAACCTGGTTGCTTCAGATAAGTTAATGGAGTATTCTGCAAGATTGCAGAGAATTGAGATAGGAGATAGAGGATTACTCATAATTACTTTGTATAGTAAATCTCTAAGGTACAGATAATGAAAATCATGTATAGATGTTATTCAGGTACAGAAAATGAAAATCATGTATAAGTATTATCCAAGGTATACATTACAACATTCTCATACAGTTAACATATATCCTATGAAAAAGTTATTTATACAGTGCCAATACATTCAATACAGTCATCTTATTAATTCTATACATTTATAAACTGTTTATTCATTCCCTAAATAGAATTCATATTCATGGTCTACATTTAGACCTCTTTCTACCGCTTTAAGTTTGATTAGCCAAGTTACTTCCTTCCTCCTAAGAGAGAGAGTCCTATTACCTCCACGGGGATCTGAATCAACGTGATCTATGCCATGATAAGTAAAGGTATGTCTGGTGTTATCCTGTGAGTTTCTTATCAAGTGTGCCGCGGTTGGGTAGCGGGTGTCTCCTTGTTTGATTGCTCTAAAGTGCTCTGCCATCCTATCTTTGAGCCTCCTCTTAGTGCTCCCAACATAAATCAGTCCGCAGTCACATACTAAAACATAGACAACAAAAGTTGTGTCACAATTAATGAACACGTCAATATTGTGATCACCTGTGCCATTGTAGTTAAATTTAACTACTTTTCTTTTTGCCTATCTGCAAGATGAGCACTTTCTACATTTATGAAAGCCTTTTTGTCTTGACAACCAATCTTTACGTACATATTTCTTGGGGTAGCTTGGGCTAAGTATATTAGCCAATGTCAGCCCTTTCTTATACGTTAATTATGGGAATCTAGTGATGTATGGTTTTACATCCTGGTCTAACATTAGTAGATACCAATGTCTTTTGAGAATCGAGTACAGTTTATTACTCTCAGTGCTGTAATGAGTAATCATTCTCACTTTAGATTCAGTATCCTCTTTTGTCACTTTAGGCTTCGCTTTTAGAGTATCCTTTCGTTTAAGTTTGATAGCTTTAGAAACAGCACTATCTATCACTTTTCTCTCGTATCCTCTCCTCAAAAATCTCATTGAGATATCTCGAAGATTCTTATCAAAATCCTGATCTAGAGAGCAATTACGCCTGGCTCTCACCATTTCTCCATATGGTATTGTTTTAAGTTGGTTACTCGGGTGACAGCTTTTGGCGTGAAGTACAGAGTTACAACTAGTCGGTTTTCTATACATCCGACTCCTAAGATGACCTTCTTCAACGAATAGCTCAATATCTAAAAAGGTGATAGTGTTGTAATCATATTGAGTTGTAAATTTAAGGTTATAACAGTTATCATTAAGATAATCAAAAAATCCTTTTAGTTGTTCAATGGATCCTGTCCAAATTAGGAGACAATCGTCGATGAATCGACCCCAGTAATGTATATACTGGATCCATTCTCTATTGCTCTGGCCCCAGATTCGCTCCGCCTCGTACCACCCCATAAAGAGGTTAGCAAAAGACGGAGCAAATCTGGCTCCCATCGCTGTCCCAATGAGTTGTCTATACCATGCACCATCAAAAAGAAAGACATTATTTTTAAGTACCAGCTCAGTCATTTGCAATCTCAACTCACTGACAAACGATACTATGTCAAATTGGAAAGAAATCCCATGAAAGAACTAATGGGAACAATAAATACTAAAGTTAAAGAATGGTATGATCTCTCTTTAATAAATCATGATGAATACCTTTATCTGCAGACTTTACATCCTAAATCACTGTGCCTTTATACTCTTCCTAAGGTTCACAAATGCCGGGAGAGACCGCCAGGCAGACCGATAGTCTCCGGCATTGGTGGGCCTACAGAACATTTATCAGAGTATATTGATACTTTTCTGAGAGACTATGTATACAATCTTCCGTCTTTTGTTGAGGACACGAAGTTTATATTGAATCTTCTTAATGATATACCATGGGAAGAAGGGATGATATTAGCTACGCTAGACGTAGTATCCCTTTATTCCAACATTGATCATAGTCTAGGCATAAAAGCACTAGACTTTTTTCTGAGTAGAAGACCAGCTGAACTTTATGATCACTCACATATGTTATTGCAAATGACTGAGCTGGTACTTAAAAATAATGTCTTTCTTTTTGATGGTGCATGGTATAGACAACTCATTGGGACAGCGATGGGAGCCAGATTTGCTCCGTCTTTTGCTAACCTCTTTATGGGGTGGTACGAGGCGGAGCGAATCTGGGGCCAGAGCAATAGAGAATGGATCCAGTATATACATTACTGGGGTCGATTCATCGACGATTGTCTCCTAATTTGGACAGGATCCATTGAACAACTAAAAGGATTTTTTGATTATCTTAATGATAACTGTTATAACCTTAAATTTACAACTCAATATGATTACAACACTATCACCTTTTTAGATATTGAGCTATTCGTTGAAGAAGGTCATCTTAGGAGTCGGATGTATAGAAAACCGACTAGTTGTAACTCTGTACTTCACGCCAAAAGCTGTCACCCGAGTAACCAACTTAAAACAATACCATATGGAGAAATGGTGAGAGCCAGGCGTAATTGCTCTCTAGATCAGGATTTTGATAAGAATCTTCGAGATATCTCAATGAGATTTTTGAGGAGAGGATACGAGAGAAAAGTGATAGATAGTGCTGTTTCTAAAGCTATCAAACTTAAACGAAAGGATACTCTAAAAGCGAAGCCTAAAGTGACAAAAGAGGATACTGAATCTAAAGTGAGAATGATTACTCATTACAGCACTGAGAGTAATAAACTGTACTCGATTCTCAAAAGACATTGGTATCTACTAATGTTAGACCAGGATGTAAAACCATACATCACTAGATTCCCATCATTAACGTATAAGAAAGGGCTGACATTGGCTAATATACTTAGCCCAAGCTACCCCAAGAAATATGTACGTAAAGATTGGTTGTCAAGACAAAAAGGCTTTCATAAATGTGGAAAGTGCTCATCTTGCAGATGGGCAAAAAGAAAAGTAGTTAAATTTAACTACAATGGCACAGGTGATCACAATATTGACGTGTTCATTAATTGTGACACAACTTTTGTTGTCTATGTTTTAGTATGTGACTGCGGACTGATTTATGTTGGGAGCACTAAGAGGAGGCTCAAAGATAGGATGGCAGAGCACTTTAGAGCAATCAAACAAGGAGACACCCGCTACCCAACCGCGGCACACTTGATAAGAAACTCACAGGATAACACCAGACATACCTTTACTTATCATGGCATAGATCACGTTGATTCAGATCCCCGTGGAGGTAATAGGACTCTCTCCCTTAGGAGGAAGGAAGTAACTTGGCTAATCAAACTTAAAGCGGTAGAAAGAGGTCTAATTGTAGACCATGAATATGAATTCTATTTAGGGAATGAATAAACAGTTTATAAATGTATAGAATTAATAAGATGACTGTATTGAATGTATTGGCACTGTATAAATAACTTTTTCATAGGATATATGTTAACTGTATGAGAATGTTGTAATGTATACCTTGGATAATACTTACACATGATTTTCATTTTCTGTACCTGAATAACATCTATACATGATTTTCATTATCTGTACCTTAGAGATTTACTATACAAAGTAATTATGAGTAATCCTCTATCTCCTATCTCAATTCTCTGCAATCTTGCAGAATACTCCATTAACTTATCTGAAGCAACCAGGTTGCAGGATGAACTACTAGTATGCCTCGCAACACGCAATTCGGATAACTAATATTACTGAAAAATTAAGTATCTCCAACCATCTTTTTTACCTTATTTCGCTCTCGCAATTATAACCAAAAGAAAAAAAGAAATAAATTTAGACTACGCTGTCACTAACCTGATAAGCAATATTTATTTAAAATATCATGGCGTTTTTTTGTAAATTGAGATATTTGCATTTACAACAAATACGCAATAGGTGTGATAACTAGAATCCGGTATATACTCGGAGCATTACATTGTATTATATGGTGCTGATCTAATCAGTAACCACGACAATATGGCGACCTCTTTAATGGTGCCGTTTTTCACTAATATGGGTGACTTTCGACGCTATTCTTACTATCAGACTCGAGGAGCATAATGGACTCTTTAATACTAACACTTACATAGCACATAACTATCTTACTTTAAAAATTAAATTATACTATAATATCAACAATAAGGCTCGAAGATCAACCTTAATTAACATTTGAGAACTAGCGAGAGTTGTGCACTTT
This sequence comes from Lissotriton helveticus, assembly GCF_964261635.1. Lineage (NCBI taxonomy): Eukaryota > Metazoa > Chordata > Amphibia > Caudata > Salamandridae > Lissotriton > Lissotriton helveticus. Next base: position 1,315,212,726 of record NC_136057.1, on the reverse strand, counting down.
ACTAAGATGGCGACGCGAGACCTCGTATATATATATATTGAAGAATTCTAATATGGCACGATACTAGGACGCGAACAACAAGATATACGATCCGAAGCACGAGCATACTTTTTATGAGGTGAGAATAATACTAACCACGTACAAACTAGCGTACTAGTATATATTAGAGGTAGAATAAAGGCCTTAACAAGGGGAATATGTTAGTTTGTTTTAGATGACACAACACTAGGACGTTGGAAACGGAGATAAAACGTTACGAAGCTTGTGCATACCTTTGCGAGGTAAGAATGCACCATATACAACTTTGTACATTGGTAAATAATATAGAAAAACCAATGCAATAAATAAGGGATATTCATTTTTTTAGGTAACGCTATCTGGCACCTTGAGATATTATTTACAGAACTGTGGAACATTTTATACTCTGTTAGGTGAATCCTACTTCTGGCTCGTTGGTCTATCACTATTTAGGAGTGTGAATGCTACTATATATACACACTATAACAATATGCGATAATTAGAGAAAAGAGCATTACAACATATAATATGACTCAATAACACATATCATGTTTTTTAATGATCGATATGTAAATTAAATCAGAGTACTGAATACGAATATCTCCTCTTGATTATAGAATACTACACAGGTGATACTATGTTCACATTGACTATTATGAAGACTAGGAATCTGGAAGATTAATTCTCTAAACTGAATTGAGTGTCGTAGAGGCGTATAGGTATGCAAGTCTTGCTATAAGGTTGCAACTTTTCACCCTAATTTTCATTACCTACAACAGTAATGGTGCAATAGATCTAATATGACTACAGTGTGTGGAGGCCATATTTTTGCCCCAACAATGATTTTACACTTTGGTGATTCAAGAGTCTACTTGGTGATAAGCTTTACACTATTATTCATATCTTTATCTGGGCACTACTACTACTCGGGAAATCTTTTCCTCTTGACTTTTAGTGAATAATGTTTTTTACCATGAATTATGATGGTTTAACAAATTTTAATAGTTGTCATACTTTGTTTGGGTTGCAGCCCTGAGGAAGTCTAAGGTCATAGACGACCAGACGAAACACGTGTTGGCTGCTTATAATTTGAAGAAACCATTCAATGATGTTTTCTATGAAGATCTGAATTGAAACACTTTAAGAACAAAGAATAAAAATAACATTACTGTGGCTGCTTATAATTTGAAGAAACCATTCAATGATGTTTTCTATGAAGATGTGAATTGAAACACTTCAAGAACAAAGAATAAAAATAACATTACTGTGGAATAAATTTTTGGACTCTGAGTTGCTCGGTGTTAATGATTGCTTATTGAGCTAGCTTTAGCCCTTTGATCTTGTCGTGGTAACCGACTAGCAACACCTAGAGCACCACCCTCACTTACTTGCATTGTGCTATCCCTTTACATGCTGTGCGCTCAAATAGAAACAGTTACCGTTTTCTTTTTGTTGACCACCACTGTATTGGTGCCTCTGTAGCGTGGACAGGGCCACCCTGCCATGCTTTCCTAGCCACAGGAAGGAGCGCAGATCCGCGTGGATCCTGTGGAAGACCGACGCCGGTATCGGATAGTATTCGTTTTGTTAGCGTTAAAGAAATTTCGGCAATGTGACCATTTTATACATGGCGCTCTGCCGAGGAGTGTCAGTGGGAGCAGTCGCCATCGGTTCATATCTGCCACCGAGATGAGTATGACCCGTTCTAGGTTTCTATCGAAGGAGAGGGTCTCATTCACCGTGATAAATATCCCGAGATATTGGAAGCCCTCGGTGGTAGTCAGTAGGTTGTCCGGTAGACACCCCCATCTGTCGCGACCGCCAGGGTCATAAAGTACTGATTTGTGCCAGTTTATTTTGTGTCCAGCCATTCCTCCGTAACTTTCAATTTCTCGGAAGAGCTCCGGGATCGAGACTTCTGGTTCGGTTATGTACAGCAGGACATCATCTGCGTAAAGCGAGATTTTTTCTGGGATCGTGGCCGCGTCGCTACTCGTAAAGCCGCGAATGTCAGCGTTTTGCCGGATCCTGGCAGCAAGTACCTCTATTGTGAGCGTGAACAGGAGAGGGGACAATGGGCACCCCTGCCGCGTGCCTCTTTGAATCCGAAACTCGCGCAATAGGGTCCCGTTTACCCGTACCCTGGCTCTCGGGGCAGTGTAAAGGAGTCGGACCCATCGAATAAAATTCGGCCCAAAACCGAACTTACCTAAAACTGCAAAGAGGAAAGGCCAGTGCACCGCGTCGAACGCCTTTTCGGCATCCAGGGAGAGGAACCAATGTGGGTCACTGCGGTCCCGTACTTCTTGCAGCCAGTTATGGGTTCTTCTAAGGTTTAATTTAGTGGCTCTATCTGGCAGGAAGCCCGATTGGTCAAGATGAACCAGACCTGTAATAACTGCTCTCAAACGGGCCGCCAATATGGTTGCTAGCAGTTTCACTTCTGTGTTCAGTAGGGAGATGGGTCGGTATGAGACGCAACTCTCTCTGGGCTTGCCCTCTTTATAGACCGGGACAATCGTGGCCCTCGCTAGGTCGGGAGGTAACTCTCCCTCCTTAAACGCATCATTAAAAAGGTCTCGCAGGCGGCGTGACAGGAGGTCTGTCGTTCGCTTAAAGAACTCTGCCGGGAAGCCATTGGGGCCCGGTGTTTTGCCCGGTCTCAATCTGGCTATAGCCTCAGTGACGTCATCTACGGTTATATCCGCCTCTAGGGCTGCCATAGATTCGGGGGGATGGTCGGTAGGACTGTGTCCTCTAAATATTGTAGTGTCTCCTCTTGGGTGGCAAGTTCACGGGCTGCATAGAATGTTTCAAAATGCGTGGCAAAAGTTTCGGCTATTCCCGCATCAGTGTTAACAGTAGCGCCATCTATGGCTTCGAGACTATCAATCCATCTCGCCGCCCGCTCCTTCCTGCTTAGCCATGCCAGGAGCTTCCCCGATTTGTCCCCCACATCGTAATGCCTGTGGAGGGTGGCAAGGGACTGGGTCCTAGCTTCGTTGGTTGCAAGGTCCCTATAGTGTTTCTGCGCATCTAGAAGCTTTCTGAGGGTCTCGGCGTTTTTTTGGGCCTGATAGACCCTTTCCCTCCTTAGGACGTCCTGTTCTAGGGTGGCCACCTCTGCCTGGCTTCTCCGCCTTTCTTCACCCAGCCTAGAATTTATCCTGTCTCTAAGTACCGGCTTCAGGGCTTCCCACAGAGTAACATTGGAGTCTACCGTGCCCTCATTTTCCACCAAATATACCTTAATGTCAGCCCGGATGCCTCTAAGTATAGTCGCGTTTTGCAGATCCCAGGCCGCCAGACGCCAAGATCCCGTGTTCCCACCCCAGGCCCGCCCTACTTTCGCCTACAGCGGCGAGTGATCCGATATGCCCCTGGCCTTGTATTCTGCCGTGTCGTCTGCCCTCAGGTATTGGCGAGACATGAAGATGTAGTCGAGTCGCGAGAACACCTTGTGCGCCCCGGAGTAGTACGAGTATGCCTGCTGCGTCGGGTGAAGCCACCTCCAGATGTTTGTCAGTCCTACGGCAGACATTCGATTATAGAGGGCGGTCTGGTGTCCCATTCTAGATACAGCACCAGATCTGTCGCATCCGGGGTGCATGACATCGTTGAAGTCTCCCCCTACCACTTGTATCGTATCAGAGGTGTCTAGGAGTATCTGTGTAAGCGCTGTGAGTGTACGGGGCTGTAGTTTAGGAGGTGCATAAACCGAGACTAGCGTGTAAGTGCGTCTGTTCCAGGTGCCCTGCACTCCAGCATATGTCCCTTGTGTATCAAGCCAAGTGCGGGTAATGCAGAATGGAGCGTTTTTTTTAACAAGGACTGCCACCCCTCTAGAGTCCGAGGTATATCCCGCATGCGCTAAAACCCTGTGTCTCCCTCTAGCTATAAAGGCGCATAGAGTACCCTTGAGGTGTGTTTCTTGCAGGAAGGCAATGTCTGGGTCCATCCTTTTAATGTAAGCGTTTACTAGGCCTCTTTTTATTTTTGAGCCCAGACCATTAACATTCCAAGTAAGGATGGTTAGTCTCCTATTTCCCTCCCGTTGAGTGACTGCGGTACTTGCCATTGTGTGACGTGGTAACTGCGTGCGGCCCGGCCCTGGCGTGAACAAGCGGTGTGTGGGTTCAGTTCGTGTCGCTGCATGACTTCGGTAAACTTGTGTCCCCCCCAGCCATCCCCCCCTGGTCTCCCACCCAAACTAACTTGGAGACCTATTCTCCCACCCCACTCCCCGTCTCTTTCCCTTTCCAATCGAGGAGCCAAACAGAAACTACAACCTGAGTCAACTTGAAAATCCCCCTCCCCTCACCCCTCCCCGCCTCCCTCCCCATCCAGTCGCACCCGTAGACAGGACCAGACTATCCGCAGGAGTAGGCCTGTCGCCCACCCACACATCCCACCCTTCAGAAAACATTAAGAATTACAAAGAACAGAAAGGGGGTGTCAACTTGCGTGTGTCCCTAAGATGTGCTGCCTTCACCACTGTCCAGGTGCACCTCTCAAGAATGCGAGTCTTGCGTGTCCATCACAGAGGCACTGATCTGCCCCAAAGATTCATGTTCCAAACGGTGAATCGCCTCCACCAGAGGGTGAGCCGAGCCCGGCCCCCCTCCTTCATCCTCTTCACCAGATGTATGATTTCCCAGGGTTTCCTCCTCGTCCCCTTCTGACCGGACATCATTCCGGAGGCAGCTGAATCTGGAGCCCGGCACAGGGTCATCTCCCGTCGATGCCGCCCTCTCGCGCCTCATGTCTCTTGATCCCTGGTTCCGGTACGGAGTGGCCTGGGTCAGTTTCTTCACCCTCCGTGCCTTGTTCCTCTGGGGCTTTGGTTGTTCCCATTGAGACCTCTGCCTCACTTATCTGTCTAGCTCTTCTCTTCCAGCGGTCTCTCTACTGTTGAGGATGGGACGCTCCTCAAGCCACTGCCACGCATCATCCGGGTGAGGGAAGAATATTGACTTGTCCTTATACAGTACCTTAAGTTTTGCAGGGAAGAGGAGCATGTATGAGATATTCAGAGTTCTCAGTTTCGCCTTTACTGCGTCGAACGAGCGGCGTTGCTTCTGCACCTCTTGACTATAGTCAGGGAAGATCATTATCGTCGTGTTTTCCAGCCGGATCTCGCCCATTTTTCGTGCCTCTCGCAGTATCAAGTCCCTGTCAGCGAAGTTCAGGAATCGGGCGATGACCGGCCTCGGTCTCGCCCCTTCAAGCGGCTTGGCCAGGAGGGCCCTATGCGCTCGTTCGATAATAAAGCACGGGGAGAACTGCGCATCAGGGAAAGTCTCTGTCAGCCATTTGGGGAGGAATGACCCCATACTCGTCCCCTCGATTCCTTCCCTAATTCCCACAAAGCGGAGGCTGTTGCGCCTCGCCCTGTTTTCGGCGTCGTCTACTTTCCACATCAGCTGACGGTGGGAGGCTTGCAGTTCCGCCATGTCTCTCTTCAGGGAGGAAACCGACTCCTCGGTGTCACCAATCCTCGTTTCAGTCGCCGTCACTCTGTCGGACAGCTTGCGAAAATCTTGTCGAAGCAATGTCACTTCCGAGCCCACTTCCCCTATTTTGACCTCCAGCGCCGCCCGTGACTCCTGGATATCCGTCCTGGAGGCCTGGATGGCCTCCATCAGCATGGCAGTGTTGGACTGAGTCCCAGGCGTCGCCGGAAGCGACTCCCCCTGGTGTCTCGGCGCCGCAAAGTTGTCCATAGGCCCTAGCTTCTGGGTTTTGGGGAGCGTGTCTCTCTTGCCCATGGCCGTGTGTGTCTTCGGGGTTTCCCCCCTCCTCCGTCAAGGGCACACAATGCCCCAGGGGTCCCACGCCGTGTCTCTCCTCTCTTCGCGTGGTGTCAGCTGGGGGTGTAAGGCCTTGGGCCACACTTGCCTCCACTGCCCCCTGCTGCCCCTCTCCCGCGCCGGATATTACTTCCCCCAGGGGCGGTTTGGCCGAGTGGATGTCAGGGCCAGTCTTCCTGTCCTGCCCGATTTCGCGCTGGTGGCAGTGCAGGTCCCTGTTAGCGCGGCAACTGCTACCTCTCAAAGCGGATGTCCCGGGGCAGGCGCCGGCGCACCAGAGGATCGCCTCCAGAGGAGGGGGGAGGGGAAGAGTCCCCCACCAGGGCGTGCGTGTCCAAGCTAGGTGAGGCACCCCCAACCAACTCCACCGGTGTGCATGTGTATCGCCAGCCGATGACTTCTCATCCCCGCCGGAGCTATGGGGGTAAGCACACTCAGATGATCAGGAATTTGATTCCCGGGCCGCCATCTTGGTAAAGGGGGTCTGCCACAAGGTGTCGTGAGCACTCCCGCCGGGTTCACAGCCTCTCTGTCTTTCTTTCCTGACCTGTGCCTCAGGTGTCCCGCCGCTCCTCAACGGCCTCCGGAGCACTGCAGCGTCCTCTCGCCGGCAGATCAGGGCTCAGGTGCGGCATCCGCCATATTGGTACAGGGCGACCCGTCCCGTATTGCCGCAGCGGCTATCACCGGGCCCCCAGAGTCAGCCCCACGCCCCCGTCCCGGGCGCGGGCCGCTGCCTGCAGGTTCTCTTCTTTCTCCGGTCCTCACCAGCGGCTCCACTCCGGTCAATCAGGGCTCCGTCGCCGCGGGCGCCATCTTGCCTCCGGATGAGCGCTCCGCGATCCTCCCGCAGAAGTCGGGATATCAGATGGATTTCGGGCCCGTCTCTGCCCGTCGAGCAGTCCCGCAGGTTACGGGAGGGTTTCAGTGCCCGATTGAAGTGTTAGGTGTCCTGGGTCATCATTAAAAAGCCGGATATTGTGGCAGCACGGCGGGAGCTTCGGCGCGGTGCGTCCTACCCGGCCATGCTGTTAGCCACGCCCCGTCCCACTTATCCAGTCTTGTTCTGCAAAGCTTTGGGCAACTACTCTCGCCTCAGCAAATACTATCCAAATTGTTTCAAATCAACAGTAGTCTACCCTTGCCTAAAACAATTCACTTACGCCCCCATACTCTCCATCTAACTACTGCTCTGTCTTCGAAACCCTTATCACCTCTATAATAATACAGCTTATCTTTTACTGACTTAACTCTCCACTCGCAACTTCCCTTTAGCCCTCTAAAATATGGCATCTAACATCCACCCACTTTGCCAACTACCTTTGATTCCCTCTATATTACAAGGGCTGCCATAAAATGGTTTTCTTACCCCTCTCTAAAGACCAGTATAGCTTGAATATTGAAGGTGGGAAGGATTAAACTGTTAAGTGTGAGAAATTGTAGAGAATGTGAAGATACCTGGAGAAGACAGAAATATTGATAGAATTTTTGAAAAGGACAGCGATATCGCCAGCTGGGCCGGTCCAGCCTATCTATGTGAGGAAAGTCATAACCCTGAGAAATGGCAAGCACCAGGCCAGGGCATAAGCGACGCATTCCTTTAACCACGTTTCGGTTATAAACATTAAGTCAAGTCTGCAACCTGGTATGATGTGGTCAATTTCTTGCACACGTTTAGCCAGCCAACAGGTGTTTAGTAGACCACAAGGTAAGTCATGGCTTGCTTGAGATAGAATAGACAGAGTATTGATCTGTGAAGTGCTCTTTTGTGGACTTTAGCCAGGAAGCAGATTAATAGGGATGTTTGTGGACAGTTTGTGGACTGGTGGATAAAAGATGATCACTAATCCCTTAAGCTGTAGTCGAAGGAGGAGGTGATGTGAATCTATTTAGAGATGGGTTTGATCATATATTGCTTGTTCCGGCAGTAGCTCCACTGAGTTGCCTGTGGCTGTGCTGGTCTTATGAGTGGTGCTTGTATTAGTGGTGCAAGTATTGATGGCATTCGTGTTGGTTATGGTGCTGTTATCGGTCGTATCTGCGGTGGTGAGAGATCCCAAGTTAGCTTGCCCCCTTCCCTCCACACCTATCATTACTGGCTTTGATATTTGTTTTCACTCATAATGAAACACAGAATGAAGTGTTTGCTTTGTTGTTTGACAAAGAGCTGCCAGCAGTGCATGTGATGTACTTCAATGTTTACCTGAGCTGCAGGCAGTCTGGGCATCACATGTCTCGGCAATAAGTGTGGTGAAGCACGAATACGGGGAATCTCCGGGACAACCCCGTTCACCATCGCCTTCCATAAGACATATCTCTGGTGCTTGATTCACTCACTCCACAGCTTCTTTTTGAGAAGGCTGCCCTGTGCTGAGGCTGTCAGTCATGGAATGATACTGATACCTTGCAACCCTCCAGGGGCCATATTACATAAGTGCCCAGAGGGGGCAACAGGCTTGTGCGCCCATTTTGGCGCCCCCAGGGCACTTTGGTATTACGGAAGGGGTCACAGACGTTTGTGTGGCCCCTTCTATAATACCGATAATGCTAGTGGACATAAAGCGCCAGCGCTATCTTCAGGGGGCATTCCCTCATTTGCATGGGCTAATGCCCCCTGCAAATGAGAGAATCCTATTGCCGCTGCGCCCGTGCCTTATGACAGACGCGCTTGCAGAGTCAAAGAAGCTCTCAGGAGGCACACTGACAGTGCACAATCTAAAAGGTGGCGCACTGTCAGTGTGCCTCCTAACATGGAAGCCCCATGGAGGGGAGAAAGGGGGTACCATGTACTCCACAGACATCTCCTTGCAGGCGGTTGCAGTCACTGACACCCAAGAATTCACCAAATGACCAGCTGCTCTTCGTCGTACCTGGACTTAGGACAGTCACTGCACCATTAAGGGGCAACTCTCCAGCATCATTACTTGTTACTTGCTGTTACACTAACTTCACGTATCAATCGCATTTCAGCATTATTATTCCTTTTTAAAGACAACCTTGACTCATATGTGGTATATTGGCCAGAGCAGCAAGGTAACCCTCCAGAAATGTGAGGCCGAAACAAAAATTATTTTAAAGGAGCGAAGACATTGAATGTTCAGATGACGTATAATTAAAAAGATAATTGTAATGATAAAAGTGTCTCAAAATTGGAATATTGAATAAAGGGTAAAACTGGAAATGGGGAAAAGGGTGCTTTTAGGGATAATAGACTTGAAGGTATTCGGAGGATGACGCCATCATGTGTCTTGTGCCTTCAAGACCAGGCTTAAAGCTTCTCCTTGTAGACAGCCATCTATTGTCTTCTGGCTCAGACTCTAAAGGCTCCAGATCTTGGCGGCCCTACCGCTGCCCCACCGCAGCGGTGGGATTGAGATCTCTGCCGAGCTGACGGTTTTCCAACTACCATATTTAGATGTGTGTGGGATACACAAAAGACTGCCTCGTCAGCAGTCTACTGTGCTGGCGGGCAGACCGCCATCGCCATTTCGACAGTGTAGTCCCACCGAGCAGATCTGGATGTTCGCGTTGGTCTGGCGGTGTCCAGTTAGCAGAGGACTGATGGGGGTGCGAATGTGGCGGTGGGGAGACAGCTAAGTAACAATTATTTTTTATGTAAAACACATATATGTTGTGAACATACTTTGTACATTCTCTATTGAACCACACGAACATACACATACCATGTAATGTATACCTGCACACACCACGAACACCTATCTTTGGGTCTATCAAAATGGGGTGCCGGTCGGTCGTGGTCAAGGTGCAGCAGAACAAGGAGAGGACCTGGACTAAGGCGAAGAGGATGAAACTGCATCCTGAACCCTGAAAAAAGGTTATTTTTTATTGTCTCTTTCCGCTGACTTGAAGTAGGAGGGATTCCTGCCGGAATTCCCTCCGAAACAAGCCAGATTCAAATCCCGACTGGGGAATCCTTGCTGGAGTCCCATCACTGCCTCCTACAGCCCATCCCGCCGTATGGGCAAGGGGCGAAGTTCTTGTGGAGTCAGCGGGACCGTGGCAGTCTTCTTGCCCATTGCCAGCCAGCATTTGTACAGGGCTGGCGGACTGCCAGGGTGGTGGGCGGGAAGACTGCCAAAAAAGCCCACTCCATTGCGGTCCCGCCAACATCTAAATCAGGTACTACGTTTCTCCAAGGAGGGAGCCGTCATGTGCTTGAATATTGCCTTCAGGGTCAGGCTTGAAGTTTCTTCCTGTAGACAACCATTTTTGATTGGGCACAGAAACCGAATTAGCTGCTAAGTAAAGTAACAGAAAAAGACAACTGCGCAGCCTTGTACATCACATTACATGAGGATGTTTACATAGTTCTGGAGGTTCATAAACACAATCTCATTTTCGCAGGTTGGGTTGATAGGTGATGGGATGGAGGATGGTGGGATGGCTGCCTAGCCAGGCTGTGGATTAATTGTGGAGTTAGTTGGCCCGGCTTTAACTCTTTCTTTAAACCATAAAGGGTTGAAGCGAGTATGTTAAGAGTAAGTGTTGCATTGCACTATTTAATAGTCCACGATTGGTCTACTTGTAAGGTTTACATGTTTGAGACAGTCCATCTGGATTTTAAAACAGGGGCTTTGAGCACAGATCTCTCAAACCTGCATTATCCCCATGTGACTCCTGCAAGTTCTGGGAGGACATGGGCTGTCATAGGTCTATACTTTGAGGGCCACTTACATAGGCGCCTGTAACAAGATATGTAGGAGATATGGCCAAGAAACTACATGACTCACTTTGGAATATTATGTTACAATGCTGACTTCCATGTTTAACCACATTGTGTGATCCTGGCCGAATTATTTAATCTTCCATTAGATGAATTCTGATAGCTAACATACACTGAAAGTGCCAAGAAACCGGCTAAATGCATATATGAAGTGCTATAAAATAAACGGATATTTACATAAGCGAGATTACCCTTTGATTTAAGATTCCACTGCCTCGACACCTTTATAAACTGTGGGCCACAAAAAGGACAAATATCCCTCTGTTTGACCTGGCATTATTTAGTCGCTAACCGATAGTTCAGATGTTTGTGGGTTACTTTATATGAATGTTAAACGTGAATATATCATTGTACAGGACTGAAAGTCCCGAGTGCCGCCATATTGAGACGAGTGAAAGGGTTAAGGAACGGCTCTGGGAGGAAAAAGGTCGGGCCCTCCCCTACTCGCCCCTCTACAGAGAGGAGGAATGCAGCAGGTGCCTCGCCTTAGGGCCGGCCGCCTCCTCACTCACCCTTGGTATAATAGGCAGCAGTGTGCCAGGCCTGACCCTGTTAAGGGATCCGGCCTGTACACAGAGTGCACGCATTTCATCAATCGCGAGCCCTGCAGACTGGGGACAATAGAGCGAGCTCCCGGGACCCTGGGTCCGCTCTGCAAGAAGCCGCCTGTGTGTGCCATTCTTTCTTCATGAATGGCCCGGAGCTCGCCATCTGGGCTTGTGCCAGAGAGCTGCGATGCGCCTTTCCCCGGAGTAGATTTCATCCGGTGCAGGGTGGTTGGTGCGGAATGGGGGTGGAAAAGAGGAGGTGGGGGCTCAATTATTGAGGGTGCCCCCATCGCTGCAAGGGGCACCCTTCAGTCCAAGGTCAATAAATATCTATGAGAGATAGATGGCTCAGGGGCCAGGGGCCCTCATCACGTTCTGAGGGGGAGGAGCACAATTTTCCATTACACCCTCCACCGACCACCCATTAACATCCAGTTCCAAGTGGTGTCTCCTCGAACCAGTTGTGAGATATGGGTACTGGACGCATGGTCTACATGTCTCTGGCAGGAAAAAAACACATTTAATTTCTACAAACTATACAAACGGACACTACTACTAGACACCATCACGCACCACTGACCAGCTCCAAAATGAAAGAGGAATCCACTCGACTTTTCTCCTTAGCCATTCAGCAGACGTCAACTCACCTAAGTGCCAGCATCTGCAGCCAGTCAAAACTATAACTGGTCAACTGGACTTTCCACCAGGGGGCACTATAACCCTTTCAGAGGTGACCGGCAGCGAGTGGTATCACCCCTTGCATACCTCGTGCTGATACGTGGTTGGTAAACTTGTACATAAAACCCCTCATGTTGATTAGCTGGTTGACGACCATGTTCGTGCGACCCTCATGGTGATTGACCAGCTGATCAATGAGCACGTAAGTGAGAGGGCAACAGCTGTGGTGGATATCGACCTGCATTCGTGAAGCTGTCGAGCAGCCAATCAGCGGCGCCATGTCCAGGAAGGGCTCAGGACCACAGCTTACGTAGGCAAGGCAGCAGTGTCAGGCCGCCGCTCGGGCCTCATTACCAACTGCCAAGATAAGAGTCGTAGATATCAAGGCCAGAATTAGGGATTCCTGGCGGTATGCCCACCTCTACCACCAAGCATTCTGAGTTGAAGTCCTCAGAATGGGAACTAACCTGATAGAAATGTCATTACCTGGTCAAAACACAGGTTTCTCCCAATTCAGAGGCCTTTTGCGCTCACCTTTGCAACGTGCTCTGAGCAGGTGGTAAATGCCCATGGGGGAGGGTCACAGCTGGTAGGGCTGCTGTGACCCCTCCATGGGCAGACTCAAGGGTTGGTGGTTGTATTGGATTAGACTGCAACATTCATATAGCGCATATCCCCCTTGGTAGGGTGCTGAAGTGCTTACCTACAATGCCAGTATACTAAACTGTGTAGGGTGTGTGGTTGAAAGGGTTTTGTCTAGGGCAGGGCGTAGTTCGCAGAGTAGCGCTACGCGTAGTGCACTTCGCACTACGCGAACTACGTGTAGCACTACGCAAACTGCGTAGTACCCTGTTCGCACTGTGCAAGATGCCGTTTTCAATGATTGCACAGTGTGAACAAGCAACCGGCACTGTGCAATCATTGAAAATGGCATCTTGCGCAGTGCGAGCTGTAGTTTTATGCCGCCGAGGAGATTTTTACTCGAGCGGCAGCTTTCTCAACGCGGACTGGTAGTTTCTCATCGCGAGCGGTCGCGAGCATACGCGACCACTCGCAATGAGAAACCAGACTTCCCCGCGTTGAGAATCTCGCCAGGAGGTGTATTTTCCATGCTTGCGATCGGCAACTTGATGTTGCTGATCGCGAACGAGGAAAAAGTCTCGCCAGGATGTAATTTTGCTTGCTCACAGTCGCCAACTTGACGTTGAGGACTGCTAGCAAGCAAAAAACGACCACTGCACTACGCTACTCTAGGCCACGTGTGTTCGCGCTGTGCTCTGTGCAGTTTTCGAAGTGTGAAGTTGCGCAAACTTCGCAAACTACGTGAGCGTAGTGTAGTGCTTTGCCCAGGGTTAGTTTTGTCTTTGTTTTTGCATCATTTTTTAGAGGCGTAACCAGTATTTTAATGTTCCAGCCGATACAAAAATTATGAAAATCACCTAAAGCCAGTATTTTTCTTATCAGGGCTTAGTTAAAACAGTACAGAAAAGGGGGTGGTGATGAACAGAGTGTCTGAATTAAGCAGACCACTCTTACCCAGTCCAAAGATCAGGGCTTGATCCATCACCGTTATTTAGCTCACTGCCCCTTCCCAGCTCAGAACCTGGCTATATGCAAATTAGTCTGTCCCTGGCCCAGTGCATCATGGGAACAGGGCAGACCAAACTACCAAGCCAATTCTTCACCAGAAAGGAGACAAGCTACCGGGGACCGGTTTCTGGCATTTCAGCCTCGTCGGCCCGGCTTGCTTGAATCCTGATGGAGCAGTGAGCAAGGGACTCATGTCTGAGTATACCCTGCCACACCTATAGTGGCCAAAAACGATTCAGAAAAGGGGGTGGTGATGAACAGAGTGTCTGAATTAAGCAGACCACTCTTACCCAGTCCAAAGATCAGGGCTTGATCCATCACCGTTATTTAGCTCACTGCCCCATCCCAGCTCAGAACCTGGCTATATGCAAATTAGTCTGTCCCTGGCCCAGTGCATCATGGGAACAGGGCAGACCAAACTACCAAGCCAATTCTTCACCAGAAAGGAGACAAGCTACCGGGGACCGGTTTCTGGCATTTCAGCCTCGTCGGCCCGGCTTGCTTGAATCCTGATGGAGCAGTGAGCAAGGGACTCATGTCTGAGTATACCCTGCCACACCTATAGTGGCCAAAAACGATTCAGAAAAGGGGGTGGTGATGAACAGAGTGTCTGAATTAAGCAGACCACTCTTACCCAGTCCAAAGATCAGGGCTTGATCCATCACCGTTATTTAGCTCACTGCCCCATCCCAGCTCAGAACCTGGCTATATGCAAATTAGTCTGTCCCTGGCCCAGTGCATCATGGGAACAGGGCAGACCAAACTACCAAGCCAATTCTTCACCAGAAAGGAGACAAGCTACCGGGGACCGGTTTCTGGCATTTCAGCCTCGTCGGCCCGGCTTGCTTGAATCCTGATGGAGCAGTGAGCAAGGGACTCATGTCTGAGTATACCCTGCCACACCTATAGTGGCCAAAAACGATTCAGAAAAGGGGGTGGTGATGAACAGAGTGTCTGAATTAAGCAGACCACCTTTCTGAATCGTTTTTGTCCACCATAAGCGTGGAAGGGTATACTCAGATGTGAGTCCCTTGCTCATTGCACCATCAGGATTCAAGCAAGCCGGGCCGAAGACGGCTGAAATGCCAGAAACCGGTCCCCGGAAGCTTGTTTCCTTCCCAGTATAAGAATTGGCTTGGTAGGTTGGTCTGCCCTGTTCCCATGATGCACTGGGCCAGGGTCAGACTAATTTGCATGTAGCCAGGTTCTGAGCTGGGATGGTGCAGTGAGCTAAAAAAAGGGTGATGGATCAAGCCCTGATCTTTGGACTGGGTAAGAGTGGTCTGCTTAATTCAGACACTTTGTTCATCACCACCCCCTTTTCTGAATCGTTTTTGTCCACCATAAGCGTGGAAGGGTATACTCAGATGTGAGTCCCTTGCTCATTGCACCATCAGGATTCAAGCAAGCCGGGCCGAAGACGGCTGAAATGCCAGAAACCGGTCCCCGGAAGCTTGTTTCCTTCCCAGTATAAGAATTGGCTTGGTAGGTTGGTCTGCCCTGTTCCCATGATGCACTGGGCCAGGGTCAGACTAATTTGCATGTAGCCAGGTTCTGAGCTGGGATGGTGCAGTGAGCTAAAAAAGGGTGATGGATCAAGCCCTGATCTTTGGACTGGGTAAGAGTGGTCTGCTTAATTCAGACACTCTGTTCATCACCACCCCCTTTTCTGAATCGTTTTTGTCCACCATAAGCGTGGAAGGGTATACTCAGATGTGAGTCCCTTGCTCATTGCACCATCAGGATTCAAGCAAGCCGGGCCGAAGATGGCTGAAATGCCAGAAACCGGTCCCCGGAAGCTTGTTTCCTTCCCAGTATAAGAATTGGCTTGGTAGGTTGGTCTGCCCTGTTCCCATGATGCACTGGGCCAGGGTCAGACTAATTTGCATGTAGCCAGGTTCTGAGCTGGGATGGTGCAGTGAGCTAAAAAAAAGGGTGATGGATCAAGCCCTGATCTTTGGACTGGGTAAGAGTGGTCTGCTTAATTCAGACACTCTGTTCATCACCACCCCCTTTTCTGAATCGTTTTTGTCCACCATAAGCGTGGAAGGATATACTCAGATGTGAGTCCCTTGCTCATTGCACCATCAGGATTCAAGCAAGCCGGGCCGAAGACGGCTGAAATGCCAGAAACCGGTCCCCGGAAGCTTGTTTCCTTCCCAGTATAAGAATTGGCTTGGTAGGTTGGTCTGCCCTGTTCCCATGATGCACTGGGCCAGGGTCAGACTAATTTGCATGTAGCCAGGTTCTGAGCTGGGATGGTGCAGTGAGCTAAAAAAAGGGTGATGGATCAAGCCCTGATCTTTGGACTGGGTAAGAGTGCTCTGCTTAATTCAGACACTCTGTTCATCACCACCCCCTTTTCTGAATAGTTAAAACAGTAAACATAAGAAGAAAACACTTTAAAATGTGTTCCAGAGCTGCCCTAATGATCCATACACAAAAGCAGAAAAGCAGTGTCAAAAGTGAATACGATGATTTGATATATAGTCCTACTTAAGTATCATGTATGGGCCTTTGCAAAAAATTAAAACTTGAACGAATGGCTGGTATTTGTCTCTGGGAGAGTTGGCAACCCTAGTTGGTGAGGACCAAGTAGGTGGGTATTATGTATGTGAAGCAGCACTTAGAAGTGTAATGGATGAAGAAATGTGAGAGACAGGCGCACAGTTTATAGTTTTCAGTAAGCTGGTAGGTTTGAGCTGATCTGCAGGTGCCATTTTTGTATTTCTTTTGATCATACTCCACTTAGCTGGTCACTGCAGAGTGTTGTCCAATCTGAGATATCTTGTTTAAAAGTTTGATATCCTGAGTAGGCTTGGTTGGAGAGAGAGTAATTGTGGCGAGATTTGCTGAGTTGGGCTCTGTTACCATCACCCCCATATCTGAATGTCATTTTGAGATGCAAAATACACTGTCAAAATATGTAGTTATGGTTTAAAGTGAAGCGCTCAGTTGGCCAGTGGCATGTGGTAGATCACATGCTTGTTCCATTGGTGGTCAGCTGGTAATCAGTTTATGGTTGATGACTGGTACTGCACTGGATAATGAATATGACCTGTTGCAGTTTTGTCGTATGTGAGTGTAAGAGGGTCAAGCAGCATACAGGAATTATTATGCAGCCTGAATGAAATACAGTCGACTGTCAAACAGCTGGTTGTGATTATAGCTGTAGAATTGTGGGCCATGATGGTGATATTTGAATTGGCATCACTATATTCAACCTAGACACTACATATGTCAGCCCATCACAGCTTACCTGGATAAAGAAAGGAGTGTGTTGTTGTGCTGTTCAATACGAGGAGATGAGGCCATGTGCCTCGAGCTGCCGACTTTGGAATTCAGACCCAGGGTTGAATCCAGGTCTCGGCTTAAAATCCTGTTATTCTGGGCGAATAATGTAATATCTCCATACCTGAAGAAAAAAACGTGTAATATATCTGGTGCTCATCTAAAGCACTCTTATGCCCTGAGGACATATTTGCACTGTATGAAACCATAAAAATAACTGTGGGCTTTGAAGGTGTATTATTAAACTGGGTTTTATCTGTGGGTTGTGAAATAATGTAGTTATCTAATAAGCTAAGGGTGACGGGTGGTGCACAGCAAGTGTGAAACAGTTTAAAGTTGGGTTAGAAGATATTTTTGGGTGCACTCGTGGGCAGTGTCTCCGTCCAAAACACGAATAGAAAATATCTAGAGTTGTGTATGCATAATCAATGCAAATACATCCCCACATGAGGCACACCGGGTAAAGAATGATTCATTAGTTGGACATCCAAAATGTAGAATTTATTAGGACAACGTTCATCGTGGAAATGAAGTTGATATTATGTTCATATCAGTCCAATATTTTTGGTATACATGTCCAAGATAAGGAACAATCAAAATAGGCAACTCCAATGCATTTTGGGCGGGGCCCTTTCTCAAGGAGTGCTGTAAAGAAGACAGGAAAGGGTAAAGATCGGGATCTGGAAAACGCGATGAGAACATGAAATAAATTAAGGTGTCGATCAATGGGTGTGTGAGTGCGATTTAAAAAAACTTGGGGGTGTGCGAAGGGTAGTGTCTAATGGTGAGCTAAAGGCAGTATTTGCACTTAAAGCTAAGCGGGCATGAGTGGCGGGCTCTGGAATCAAGGGTGCAGGAAATGACTTACTTCTACTTCGATGTAACGTTGCGCGTTACTGACGAGTTCTGGAACGTGCCGAGAACGCTATGGGGAGGTGGCCGGGGAACCGGTGAAGAAAGCTGGAGGTGGGGAAATCGAAAACGGACTGTGGATAGAGGGGGCTGAGTGTTAACCATGGCGAAGCCATGTTGGAGTGGTGAAACGGGGATGAAATAGGCCAAGTGTTGGTCAAATCATGAAAAGAAGGATCAAGTTAAAAAAGTGCAAAAGAGGCAGTAAGAGGCAATGTAAAGTGGTCACTCAATTATAAGTAGCAACTATATTCAAATCGATCATTGAGGCCGAAAGGCTTCTGTGTCTGTAGACGGAACATCCATTCCAATTCTCTTTTTAAGAGCAGTTTGTTGTTATCGGTTCCTTCTTTCTTGCTGACAATCTCGAGGATGATGAATTGCAGTTGGGCGATGGTATGGCGAGCTTCGAAAAAATGTGTCGCAATATTAGATTTCTCATTTTTGAGTCTGATGTTGGATTTGTGCTCATTCAAACGTGTCTTGATTTTTCTTTCTGTTTTGCCAACATATAGTTTGCCGCAAGGGCATTTCAAGGCATATATCAAATTGGAGGAGTCGCATGTGGCATTAACTTGAAGTTTGATGGCGTTGCCTTTCATGGGATGACAGATGGTATTACCTTTTATGATGCAGTTACAATGGCTACAATTGAGGCAGGGCTGAGTGCCTTTGTAGAGTTTGGCAACGATGGTAGGATTAGACAATATTTCTTTAATATTCTTGCTTCTTGTGTGAGCAAACAAGGGGGGAGTTTTGAACACATCTCCAAAATCGGGTTCGATTTGAAGAATTGGCCAATGTTTGAGTATGATCTTTTTGTAAGTTGTGCTTGCTGTAGAATATTTGGAAACAAGAACGATACGTTGTTGTTCTTTAATAGGTTTCTTGGTGAGAGCCTCTTGTCTGGTTATTTGTGCCACTCGGGTTTGTGCCGCAGTTAGAATCTGTGCTGGGTACCCTCTGTCGAGGAATCGGTTGTGCATTTCATTCATGCGAGTCTTCATGGTGTGTTCATCTGAAACTATGCGTTTGACACGTAAAAGTTGGGAGAACGGCAGGTGTCTTTTTAGCGACTCTTGATGATAACTATTATAATGTAATGTGTTGTTGCGATCAGTAATTTTTCTATGAAGATCAGTTGTGAGACCATTTTGGGTGATTTTTATGTTGACATCCAGAAATGTAATTTCAGTGTCACTGATCTGCCATGTCAATTTGATCCGTTCGTCCTTAGAATTGAGATGGTGAAGAGATTGTTCTAGAGATTCTTTGGAGTCCGTCCAGACGATGAATAAATCGTCGATGTATCTGACGTACAGTTTTATTTTTTCATGGAAGTTGGTGTTACCATATATATGTATTTTCTCAAAATTCTCCATATAGATGTTGGCATATGTGGGGGCAGCGCAATTTCCCATCGCCATTCCGGAAAGCTGGAGGAACCATTCACTGTTGACTTGAAAATAGCTATGATATAAAGTGTATACCATTAGTTCCATAAGGAAAGATTGCATGGAAACGTCAATGTCACTGTTTAGTAGAGCTTGCTCAATGGATTCAATGCCTCCCTGGTGGGGGATGGATGTGTATAGGGAGTTAACATCAGCTGTGCACAGTATGTATTGGTTATTGTCATCGACACAACCGAATTCTTGCTTAAATTGGCTAACATTCAAGTCGATGACAATAACCAATACATACTGTGCACAGCTGATGTTAACTCCCTATACACATCCATCCCCCACCAGGGAGGCATTGAAGCCATTGAGCAAGCTCTACTAAACAGTGACATTGACGTTTCCATGCAATCTTTCCTTATGGAACTAATGGTATACACTTTATATCATAGCTATTTTCAAGTCAACAGTGAATGGTTCCTCCAGCTTTCCGGAATGGCGATGGGAAATTGCGCTGCCCCCACATATGCCAACATCTATATGGAGAATTTTGAGAAAATACATATATATGGTAACACCAACTTCCATGAAAAAATAAAACTGTACGTCAGATACATCGACGATTTATTCATCGTCTGGACGGACTCCAAAGAATCTCTAGAACAATCTCTTCACCATCTCAATTCTAAGGACGAACGGATCAAATTGACATGGCAGGTCAGTGACACTGAAATTACATTTCTGGATGTCAACATAAAAATCACCCAAAATGGTCTCACAACTGATCTTCATAGAAAAATTACTGATCGCAACAACACATTACATTATAATAGTTATCATCAAGAGTCGCTAAAAAGACACCTGCCGTTCTCCCAACTGTTACGTGTCAAACGCTTAGTTTCAGATGAACACACCATGAAGACTCGCATGAATGAAATGCACAACCGATTCCTCGACAGAGGGTACCCAGCACAGATTCTAACTGAGGCACAAACCCGAGTGGCACAAATAACCAGACAAGAGGCTCTCACCAAGAAACCTATTAAAGAACAACAACGTATCGTTCTTGTTTCCAAATATTCTACAGCAAGCACAACTTACAAAAAGATCATACTCAAACATTGGCCAATTCTTCAAATCGAACCCGATTTTGGAGATGTGTTCAAAACTCCCCCCTTGTTTGCTCACACAAGAAGCAAGAATATTAAAGAAATATTGTCTAATCCTACCATCGTTGCCAAACTCTACAAAGGCACTCAGCCCTGCCTCAATTGTAGCCATTGTAACTGCATCATAAAAGGTAATACCATCTGTCATCCCATGAAAGGCAACGCCATCAAACTTCAAGTTAATGCCACATGCGACTCCTCCAATTTGATATATGCCTTGAAATGCCCTTGCGGCAAACTATATGTTGGCAAAACAGAAAGAAAAATCAAGACACGTTTGAATGAGCACAAATCCAACATCAGACTCAAAAATGAGAAATCTAATATTGCGACACATTTTTTCGAAGCTCGCCATACCATCGCCCAACTGCAATTCATCATCCTCGAGATTGTCAGCAAGTAAGAAGGAACCGATAACAACAAACTGCTCTTAAAAAGAGAATTGGAAAGGATGTTCCGTCTACAGACACAGAAGCCTTTCGGCCTCAATGATCGATTTGAATATAGTTGCTACTTATAATTGAGTGACCACTTTACATTGCCTCTTACTGCCTCTTTTGCACTTTTTTAACTTGATCCTTCTTTTCATGATTTGACCAACACTTGGCCTATTTCATCCCCGTTTCACCACTCCAACATGGCTTCGCCATGGTTAACACTCAGCCCCCTCTATCCACAGTCCATTTTCGATTTCCCCACCTCCAGCTTTCTTCACCGGTTCCCCGGCCACCTCCCCATAGCGTTCTCTGCACGTTCCAGAACTCGTCAGTAACGCGCAACGTTACATCGAAGTAGAAGTAAGTCATTTCCTGCACCCTTGATTCCAGAGCCCGCCACTCACGCCCGCTTAGCTTTAAGTGCACATACCGCCTTTAGCTCACCATTAGACACTACCCTTCGCACACCCCCAAGTTTTTTTAAATCGCACTCACACACCCATTGATCGACACCTTAATTTATTTCATGTTCTCATCGCGTTTTCCAGATCCCGATCTTTACCCTTTCCTGTCTTCTTTACAGCACTCCTTGAGAAAGGGCCCGCCCAAAATGCATTGGAGTTGCCTATTTTGATTGTTCCTTATCTTGGACATGTATACCAAAAATATTGGACTGATATGAACATAATATCAACTTCATTTCCACGATGAACGTTGTCCTAATAAATTCTACATTTTGGATGACCAACTAATGAATCATTCTTTACCCGGTGTGCCTCATGTGGGGATGTATTTGCATTGATTATGCATACACAACTCTAGATGTTATCTAATAAGCAGCACTTTTCACCTCTCTTCTGAAGAGCGTGTGCTCTTGAATTTATTGACTCTTTGCAGGTAGTGAGTTCCAGAGGTTGGCAGTTGTTACCAAGAAAGTTCTGCCTTCTACGGATTCCTTAAAATAGTCAGGTGGTATGATGATTGATGGTGCAAGTCTGGAGTGCAGGGTTTATTTTCTTCCTATTGCTTGAATTTAACTCCTAGGCAAAGTGTCCCCTTTCCTCTGTAGACAATGCAGAGCGCCTTAAACATTGATCTTCTCTATAGGTAGCCAATGGAGTGATGGCAGGCCTGGAGTCATGCGCTCTCTTGGGTGAAGGAGGAGAAGGAGCCTTGCTGAAGCATTTCGGAAAAAGTTGTGTTTAGCTTATAATAAAACTGGGGATACAGAGGTTTCGGGTGTTGGTATAATCAAGCTTGGAGATTACGAGTGTGAGAATAGTTTATAATCATTGGTTGCATTCAAAGTATGGAGAGATGCAACACACGGTTTGTTTTCATTCTGTAGAATGTGCTTTTTCTGACCTTGTTGATGTGTTATCAAGGATAGGTCTGAATCCATACTTATCCTTAGGTTTCTCACTTCTTATGTTGTTCGAAGTACCTTCAGTGTTTGGGGCTTTATGGCTGTATGCTGGTATTTATGCCACATGATCTCTGTCTTTGCAGCGTTGAGCTTAAGGTAATTACTTATCATCCATGCATTTATGGCGCAAAGACAGTGACCAAATTTTAAGTGTAGAGATCTTCTGGGCTAGCCATTTTCAGATTGATTTGTGTGTCATCTGCATAGTGGTAACAGGTCAGGTTGAAAGACGTATTTAGGGGATTAGGTAGCTGTTAAATAAAAGAGGAGACATAATGAACCACTGAGGGATGCCACAGTGTTGGATGTGAGGAGCTCATGTGAAAGGTCGTATGGGTATACAACCCCTTGTCTTGCTCTTAGATTCTTCTTGTCAAACCATATGATGTCTGCTAAAATGCATACACTGGGATGGTTCCGATAATTCTTGGATACTGTATTGAGTAAGACTTCATTACATTTTGAATTGCTGGGTGGTGTTCTATATTAAGAGGAAGGAATAAATGCAAGTTGGAGGGAGGTGACATCTTACCAGCAGGGATTTAGGGTCGTCCCTGGTGTAGTCTATGACAGCCGCGGCCGGCAGTGGGAGTAAATGCAGGGCGGTGGCGTGGGAAGTGGGAGGGGGCAGGGTGGGGGGTAGTAATGTATGGATTACGGAGTTTTACAGGTAAGTAAACATTTAAATAAATAAAACGAATTTCGTTGTGCGCACTGCATCGCATTTTGGGATGCAGTGTACTCAACGAAATTCGTTTTATTTATTTAAATGTTTACTTACCTGGGAAGCTCCGTAATCCATACATTATTACTCCCCACCCTGCCCCTCCCCCTCCCCACGTCAATGCCCTGCATTTACTCCCACTGTCGGACGCGGCTGGTCTATGATGTGGGTTATTATTAGTGATTTTCTTATATGGACGGCTTTTAGGCCTTCTTTAATTTTGCTAATTCGATTTTTTTTGATGTTGCCAAAGTCAAGTGGGATGGCTTTGGTTTGTGAGTGTGCAGTCTTTGCTGAGCCATGTTTCTGTGCTCTAGGAAGAGGTGGTACAGCCTTGTTGTTCCCACACCAGTAATCCCCAGTACAGGAACACCCACACACACAGAATTGCCCAGATTAGAATCCTTCCCAGGGTTTTAAAAAAAAACTTGTTATTAAACTGTGCTCATTGTACAGTGAAGATAGTTGTCTAAGCAACTGTTCAATATACATGGTAGTAAGAGGGGCAGCATGAAATACATGACATTGGCAGCAAATAAAGACATATTTGATGTGACTGCCAAAAATCCCAAGCCCCCACTGATATCATACAACAACATCAACCCCCCCCCCCATCTCCCATCGCCCCCACCCCTTCCTGTTCAATACCCCCGGTATATACCCCAGTTGTCCCATACCTTTTCCCCTTCCCCAGGGCAGCCCTTGTATCCTCCCCAGGGTTAACCCTCAAGCCACCTCATAATAAGGGCCACAGTAGTAGCACTGAGTTACTGCAAAAGGTGTCTGGTATGCCTGTCTGTATGTAAATGTGAAGCCACATGGTTTCTTTTTAGTAGCTTCAGAGGCTGTTGAGGGATGATCTTGGGATTTCTCATTAACCTAACTACCATCTCTAAGGTGCTCCACTTCCAAGCCCGCATATTTATTTCCTTCTGCCCTTTGATCACTCCTTCTTGTGACTGCCTTGGCCCCCTCATTGAGATGAAGCCCAGTGTCTGCAATGCCAGCCTTACCTGCTCTATTCTATCATGATCTTTCATCCACCATCTTGAAGTCACTGCGTACTGTTTGATTCCCGGCTGAGGTATCTGTGGACCTTTACGTGGATCCATTTGTGGGCGAGACAGTGGCTTACTTACAGCGAGTCAATGGCAGACAGTGAAGCATTCACAGGGTAGGAAAGGGTCTCAGGGAGTGGTATTTCTGCACACCATGGTGCAGCCTGCTTGTATTGTGTATGCATTTGGTTTTCCCACCCCTACCAATTTGTCTTCCTTTGTGGTGCTAGTGGTCAGGTGTGACTGGAGAGGAGTGAAGTTATTGGGAGTCGCGTTTTGTTTTGGCTTGGTATTGATACAGCTTAGACTCTTTTCTTGGGCTTGTGAGGAGGTCTTCTTTGTTAGGGATTCATAGATAAAACTGCGTCTCCTCTGAACACCTGAGGCAAAATTCTCAAGCGTGCTATCTGTCTTAATTTTAGGGGGTGCTCAGGTGGACTGCCTTTTTCCTTGGAATATTCCAAGCAGTTCTATCTGCCTTGCGGCGATGCACAGGCAGACCTTCTTGTCCTTGGAATACTTCACGCGATCCACTTGGGATAATTATATAGAGCTACATGTTTTTAGAATGCATGAGTTGCTGCTCTTGGGCTTGCTAAGGGTTTTCTTCGTTAGTGATGTGTAGATAAAGCAGCATGTCTTTGGAGCAATTCAGGCAAGCCTCAGTCATTCTGTGGGCCTTCTTTATTGGTAATGCATAGATACAGCTGCGTGTCCTTAGAACATCTCAGGTGATGCTCTCGAACTTGAGATAAACAAGTAGAGCTGCTTATGCTTAGAACATCTCAGGTGATGCTCTCGAACTTGAGATAAACAAGTAGAGCTGCTTATGCTTAGAACATCTCAGGTGATGCTCTCGTGCTTGAGATACACAAGTAGAGCTGCGTGTCCTTAGAACATCTCAGGCGATGCTCTCGAACTTGAGATAAACAAGTAGAGCTGCTTATGCTTAGAACATCTCAGGTGATGCTCTCGTGCTTGAGATACACAAGTAGAGCTGCGTGTCCTTAGAACATCTCAGGCGATGCTCTCGAACTTGAGATAAACAAGTAGAGCTGCTTATGCTTAGAACATCTCAGGTGATGCTCTCGTGCTTGAGATACGCAAGTAGAGCTGCATGTGCTTAGAACATCTCAGGTGATGCTCTCGAATTTGAGATACCCAGGTAGAGCTTCTTGCGCTTAGAACATCTCAGGTGATGCTCTCGAACTTGGGATACGCAGGTGGAGCTGCTTGTGCTTAGAACATCTCAGGTGATGCTCTCGCGCTTGAGATAAACAAGTAGAGCTGCTTGTGCTTAGAACATCTCAGGTGATGCTCTCGAACTTGAGATACACAGGTAGAGCTGCTTGTGCTTAGAACATCTCATACGATGCTCTCGAACTTGAGAAATGCAGGTAGAGCTGCTTGTGCTTAGAACATCTCAGGTGATGCTCTCGCGCTAGAGATACACAGGTAGAGCTGCTTGTGCTTCAAACAGCTCAGGTGATGCTCTTGAACTTAAGATACACATGTAGAGCTGCTTGTGCTTAGAACATCTCAGGCGATGCTCTCAAGCTTGAGATTCTCAGGTAGAGCTGCTTGTGCTTAGAACATCTCAGGCGATGCTCTCGAACTTGAGATACGCACGTAGCGTTGCTTGTGCTTAGAACACCTCAGGAAATTCTGTCGCGCTTAAGATATGCAGATAGAGCTGCTTGTGCTTAGAACATCTCAAGACATGCTCTCGCGCTTGAGATACGAAGGTAGAGCTGCTTGTGCTTAGAACATCTCAGGTGATTTCCGAACTTGAGATACACAGGTAGAGCTGCTTGTGCTTAGAACATCACAGGAAACGCTCTCGCACTTGAGCTATGCAGGTAGAGCTCCTTGTGCTTAGAACATATCAGGAAATACTCTCACACTTGAGATTTGCAGGTAAAGCTGCTTGTACTTAGAACATCTCAGGTGATGCTCTCGCTCTTGAGATACGATGGTAGAGCTGCTTGTGCTTAGAACATCTCAGGAAGTGCTCTTGCGCTTGCGCTTGCTGTGGGTCTTCATTGTTGGTGATGCACAAGCAGAGCTGCTTGTCCTTGGAAGACTTCAAGCGATGCTATTAGAACTGGTGGTGATGCGGAGGTAGAGTAGCTTGTCCCTAGAACACTTCAGACCATGCTCTCCGGCTGGCTGATGATGTTCATTTAGAACTGCTTGTCATTGGATCACTTCAGGCAATGCTGTCTGGCTTGCGGTGGGTCTTCTCTTCTGGAGATGCATAAGTTGAGCTGCGTGTCCTTGGAGCAGCTTAGCTTAGGTGGTGCTCTTGTGCTTGCTATGGCTCGTTGCTGGAGATGAAAAGAAGTGTTTGGTGAGTTTATGGCTCCTTCAAATTATGAGGAGACAGATGGTGAAAAGTAAGGATAGCAAATACCATCTTTGAGGGACTTACACAATGCACAATCCTTAGAGGCACTTTCCTCTTTCTATGCATGCTTCAGAATGCAACAAACATAGAAAGAGGAAGTAAATGGGAGAAATAAAAATATTTCTCTTCCTACGCTGGGATTGCATAACAATTCGTAGGTGGATACATGGGAGCACCCATGCTCCGCCCATGGAACACCTCTCTGACACAAAGAAACGCAAGGCAGCGCTACGTGCTACCTTGTGTTACTTTGTATAAACGAAAACACACCAAGCTGCTTTGTGTGGCTTAGTAAATGCCAAAAAGGATTTTGCATGGGGGCTGCACCGTAAAAGTGACGCATCCCCGGAACAAAACCTTAGTAAATAGGGGCCTTAGTTTACGTTCTGCAGATAAAACAGTTAGAATCTTTGATGAAGGTGCACAGAAATTGATACCTCTGAAGCACTTCAGAGTATTATAAAGTGTAGCAGATACCGCTTAAAGAATAAGAGATAACTCTCTTTAAAGAATTCTGGTGAAAACAGCACTGTGTTATCAGAATAAAGACTTCATATTTAGAAAGGGAATAATTTCCAGCAGATTGGACGAAACAGGTGGATTTTCAGCAGATTGGACGGAACAGGTGGATTCTGATGATTCACAGACAATAGACAAATATTGAAGTTCCTAAAAAGGCAAATGTCTGAGCACATTTTAATTCAGCACATGCACACCAGCTGTTTAAAAGACTATGTTTAAAGAACATTTGGATACAATAAATAGGAGATAGTAAAAATCTGAATTTGAGAATTTAAGAGGAAAAGCCATATTATAGAAATAATGGGTCTATGCGTAGTAGTCCTCGTAGATTGATGGACAGTCTTCAGACAGCAGACTGCTGAAAATCCCATTAGATCACACTCTTCTGTGGATACAAAGGAACCATCAATTTAACTTTTGCACGATCTCCCATTTACCTCGTATGTATTACTTTCAAGCTGTTTGGCTGGAGAAGACAGGTCTTTCATTTGTGTATATAGTTTTCTATCTCACATACTCAATCCTGCCCTGTTCCCCAGTAACCCTTGCTACCACAACATATCTTGTATGTGTCAGATCTGCACCCACTGCAGGTATTTTCCATTCCATAAACTTCCAGGTTTCAGTTTTGGTTTGAGAATGTCTGCTGGAGGCCCTCTACATCTCCACCCGCACTTGCTACATCAACCTTTCGAAGTGTAGTGGATGATTAATAATTATGCATTCTAACCTCATATGTAATATACAATGAGCGCCCTTTTATTTTTCTAGTTTGCAGCCTAGATCCCAGTGCCTGTTTAAACCGTGTGGAGGCACCTAGGCAGTTGACATTTCGGGGTCCCGCTCGCAACTTATATCCTAATACGTTTTTTATTTTACCGACCAACAATTTTAATAAACCAATTTTATTACACAAAACTAAACATTAACAAAGATTGTTATTAAACAAAAATTAATTGGAAACAATTTAAGAAAGCTTGATTATAATTTTCTTTCAAGATCAAATACATTTTATTTTGATCTGTTGTCCTGGGGCCCCTAAAAAGGTTTGGGCCCCATAGGCCGGTGCCTACTTTGCCTATTTGGTAATACGGAGCTGCTAAAGTTGTACTAAGTTAGACCGTTCCAAAAAAGTGCAACTATGGCAGAAGAAGACAACACATGAGCATAAGTCTAAAGACGTTATCCATCACTTGGTCTTCTGCATTTAGACTTGTGTGCACAGCCTCCCTAGACACGGCTGGGGACTTAGCACTGATTTGTCGCTCTATACTCTTGACGTTTTCCCAGCAGGTGTTCATTTCTTCAGTCCCTCTGGTAGTGCAGGTGCTTCAGCGCCTTTCGGGGCTTGTGCCTCTTTGCCAGTTAAGGCGTCTGCGGCCGGTTTATCACGTCAATGCCTGAAGCAGCCTCCGGCAGGCTCAGGACTGCCTCTGCTGGCATGGACACAGCACCTCCTCAGCAGTGCTTCACATACAGCCCACGCTGTGCCACCACACAGGGGTTACATGGTGCTGCTTGACCCCGCTGGCACCTTCAAGAGGGAAATGGTCCAAGACTGACCGGTGGTTACCACCAGGCAAGCCCCTCACCACTGAAGGTCCTTTGACAGGGCCTTCCTCTCCCACTGGGGACCCCACAGAGGGCTGGCTCTCAGTTAATTTTTCTCTGAGGGGATACTAGTGGGCAGCCGTGGCCCGTGCAGGTAAGAGCGATAGGGCCGAGTGTGGGGGGGATTTCAATGGACGATTTTGAGAAGTTAGCCTGGCATATGGCGCCCACTAGTTCTAGTGGGCACCTTGCACCAGTCTAATCGACCCTTATTGATAGTGGTTGTA
Source organism: Lissotriton helveticus (assembly GCF_964261635.1). Lineage (NCBI taxonomy): Eukaryota > Metazoa > Chordata > Amphibia > Caudata > Salamandridae > Lissotriton > Lissotriton helveticus. The sequence continues at coordinate 1,315,184,154 of NC_136057.1, read as the reverse complement.
AAGTCAACCTTATAGAAAGCTGTCCTAGGGGTAGCAGTGATGAGCAGTCTTCAGGCTAAGACTTCAGAGAGCGAATTAAGCGAGTTGTTTTACCAATTATAATCCCTTGAGTACCAAATGAAAGCACACCACACAAGGTATATATCAAATATATATGTATTTATTCTAAACACAATCCCTCTGCACTCTTTATGAGGTCAGAGGTAAAAGTACAATACAAGTTACTTAATTGGCATGCGATAAGTTGCACAGTGTACGTTTTTCCCTAGGGGCCTCATAAACCATATACTAAAATAGTGGTATAAGAACCACGTGAGGATTAGAAAGCAGGCCTGGGGCCTGTGGAATCATTGGGGCTACTCTAAACAACCAAAGGTTAGGATGTAGGAGGCCCACGGGAGCCGTGTGCAGTGACTAAAGACAGCCGCGGGTTACCATTGACTTTCTATGGGAAACAAACAAGTTACAAATTTATAATTTAAGGACACTTCTAAATAAACTACGATGGAACCCTTTTGGACTTAGACACTAGGAGGGCCAATACCCTCGAGACTACCAGAGTACTCGTGTTACCTCACCCACGGGAGCCAGATGCATAGGTCTCTTTTGGTGTCGGGTTTCGTCGTCGATTTCAATGGAGATCTGCAAAGAAGTGCTGCAGGCAATCAGAGGAAAAGTGTCCGGGTGGATCCAAGGGTGAATCGAAGGTCTGTAGAACCTGAAAGCAGAAGGGACAGAGTCTGGGTCACTAGCCAGTGACCAGGGCGGCGATAGAAAGATGCCACCAGATGTCGGGTGATTTCAGGTTGAAAGGTAAAGCTTGTCTCTTCAGCCACGAGAACCAGGAGGCATCGACGATGACCAGGAGCTGGATTCCAGTGTCCCATGAAGGATCTAGTTGACTGCGGTGTCGGTATCCGGATTGGACCCAACAAGCCTTGGCAAAGGGAACCCACGCAGGAAGTCAAGATGGGTTTCGGTGCAGACCAGCAAGGTCTGAGGAACTTCTCCTTTGCAGAGAAGTTGGAGCAAGCCTGGAGCAAAGAACAATACGATAGAGAGGGGCCCTAGGGGATATTTTAAGACCTAACGTGGACACAACCCCCAATCACTTAACTTATAACCAACAAGAGTATCCACGGTTCTAAAAATGGAAAGAGAAACCGACTACCTCAATGACATCTGTTTCTAACAATATTCCTTTCAAATGTAAGAAATCAGTAACATCCTTAGGATTTAAGGAAACCCATCAGTCACCAACGAATACCGCCCTGCATCATCTGGGACTCCTTATGATATTACCATCGTGTGGCATACATGATGATATAGTGGACCTGATGACAGTGTCCTACACCAACTAATGTCACACTAGATGTACCTCCAGATGTACTGCAATGGTTGAACCTGGCCTCCACCTACAAGGTGACCCAGGTACACAACCTGACTCTGCCCTATCTGGCACTTGGTTGCCTTGATAGTTAGACCTGCCTTTTGCAGGGCCTCCAAAATATTTTTCAGGTGGATCAGGTGATCTTCCCAGGTGGCACAAAAGACAGCAATATCATCAAGATAAGCTGCACAGTAGTCATCCAGGCCTGAGAGAATTTTGTTCACCAACCTTTGAAATGTGGCAGGTGCATTTTTCAAACCAAAGGGCATCAGCACAAATTGATAATGCCCACTAGGGGTTGAAAATGCTGTTTTTGGCTTGGCCTCCTCAGCTAACCTGATTTGCCAGTAGCCAGCTGTCAGATAAAATGTGCTCAGATATTTGGCTGAGGCCAACTTATCTATGAGCTCATCTGCTCTGGGTATTGGATGGGCATCTGTCCTGGTGACAGCATTGAGACGTCTGTAGTCTACATAAAACCTCATCTCTCTCTTACCACCCTGGGTGTGAGGTTTTGGCACAAGGACTACTGGACTGGCCCAAGGGCTCTCTGAGTGCTCAATCACTCCCAGTTCCAACATTCTGTCCTGATACAGTCCCTGACATGATCAGGTTGCCTGTAAATCAAATTTTTAACAGGCAGACTGTCCCCAGTGTCCACTTCATGAGTGCACCAGGTAGTCTGACTTGGAGTCAGTGAAAACATATATCTGTATGCCTGCAGAACTTGTCTGCAGTCACTCTGCTGTTGGTCAGTGAGGCTGCCTGCCAAGGCTACACCATCCACTGAACCATCATCAGGGTTCTGAGAGAGCAGGTCTGGGAGAGGGTCACGCTCTTCCTCCTGTCCTTCATCAGTAGCCACGAGAAAGCCCATGTCTGCCCTGTCAACATACAATTTCAGTCTGTTGACATGAAGCACCCTGTGGGGGCACCTGGGAGTTCCAAGATCAACCACATAGGTGACTTCTCCCTTCTGTTCAACAATAGTGTGGGGTCCACTCCACTTGTCCTGGAGAGCTGCTGGGGCCACAGGCTCCAACACCCACACTTTCTGTCCTGGCTGGTAAACAGTCAGTACAGCCTTTTGGTCATGCCAGGCCTTTTGCAATTCCTGACTTGCCTCAAGGTTTTTGGATGCCTTTTTCATGTACTCTGCCATCCGGGAGCGGAGACCAAGTACATAGTCCACAATGTCTTGCTTGGGAAGTTTGAGAGGTAACTCCCATCCTTCCTTCACCAGACAAAGGGGTCCTCTTACAGGATGCCCAAACAAAAGTTCAAAAGGGCTGTAGCCAACCCCCTTCTCTGGGACCTCTCTGTAGGCAAATAAAAGGCAGGGCAGTAGGATGTCCCATCTACGCCTGAGCTTTTCAGGGAGACCCTTAATCATGCTCTTTAAGGTCTTGTTGAACCCTTCAACAACTAGACCATTGCATTGTGGGTGATAGGGTGTTGTGAACTTGTAGTTCACTCCACACTCCTTCCACATTGCAGTCAAGTAACTAGAAATGAAGTTTACACCCCTATCTGATACAACCTCCCTAGGGAAACCCACTCTTAAGAAAACTCCCAGGAGGGCTCTTGCCACAACAGGTGCTGTAGTGGTCCTAAGGGAAATAGCCTCTGGGTATCTGGTGGCATGATCCACTACCACCAGAATAAACCTGTGCTCAGAGGCTGTTTGTGGATATCATTGGTCCAACAATGTCAATCCCTACTCTTTCAAAGGGAACCCCCATCACAGGTAGTGGTATAAGAGGGGTCTTTGTAGTGCCCCCTAATTTGCCACTGGCTTGGAAGGTGACACAGGAGTGATGAAACTCCTTGGTGTCTCTGACATGTGGGGCCAGTGAAAATGTGGAACAAGCCTGTCCCAAGTTTTGTTCTGGCCAAGATGTCCTGCAAGGAAAATATCATGGGCTAGTGTCAGAAGGAAGCCCCTGAATGCCAAAGGTATGACCAACTTCCTGGAAGCACCAGGCTTGGGGTCTCTACCCTCTGAATACAGGAGCCCTTCATCCCAGTAAACCTTATGGGTTCCACTAGCATTCTCTGCAGCCTCAGCAGCAGCTTGCTGTCTGAGGGGTTCAAGAGAAGGGCAGTCCAACTGCGCCTTCCTTAGATCTGCCCTAGAAGATTCCCCTGTCCCAAGAGACTCAACCTGATCAGGCTCAAGCTCTTCTAGGACAGTTCCTGCTTGGGGCTCACAATCAGCTTTCTCAGAAGGCTGATCCTCATCCTGGGGCAGGGGGGAAGGCACAGCCTTAACCCTACAGCTCCTTTTCCTGAAAGGCAACTGGTCCATTATTCCAGAATCCAGTGCCTGTTCAGTGTTGCACTTTTTGAACTGTGACCTGGTCATAGCAAAAACATGTGCTGAGATGCCTAACATTTCTGCATGTCTCCTATACTCCACCTCAGACCAGGCTGATGTCTCTAGGTCATTGCCAAGCAAACATTCTACAGGGAGGTCTGAGCTAACAACAACCTTCTTAAGACCAGTTACCCCTCCCCAGGAGAAATGAACAACTGCCATCTCGTGTGGTAGTGACATTGCTAGTGTTGGTAACTAGGTAATTTTCACCTAGTATGATCTGTCCAGGGTCCACAAAGCTGGGTTTAACCATTGTGACACTAGCACATGTGTCCCTGTAGGTCTGAGCCACTTTATCATTCATCAAGTGAGTTTGTCTGTACTTGCCCATTATTGGGACTCACAGTAGAGGACATGGCTATGTCCCGATCACAGATCAAAACAGCTTGAGTTGGTACTCTGACTAGGCCAGAGTCCATCTCAGTTCCCAGGGGTAACCCTACTACACCCTTCTGTTGAGAACCACCACTTGGAGCTGAACTAGGGAAAACAGTTGCCTTAGGGGCAATGGTGGCTGGAGCTGTCTATTTTTTTTTTTGCAATCACTGGTCCAGTGAGAATTAACTTTACAAAGCTTGCACCAGGGTTCCTTTGGACCTTCTTTCTTTTTGGATTGTTGGGAACCCCCACCATCAGAGGCTTTTTGGGGACCTTGAGAAGACTTCTGGTCTTTTGCTTTCTCCCCACCCTTTTGGTCATGCTTCTTCTGGTCACCACCTTGGTTCTGTACCTTCTGCTTCACCCTGGTTCTGACCCATTTGTCTGCCCTCTTACCCAATTCTTGTGGAGAGGTCAAATCAGAGTCAACCAGGTGTTGATGCAATAACTGGTTCTGACAATTATTAAGAATCTGTTCTCTCAATATAAGGTTATACAATCCTGTATAGTCACTTACTTTACTGCCCAGTAACCAGCCTTCCGGAGCCTTAGTAGCACAATCTAGAAAGTCTGTCCAGTCCTGAGTCTGTGTCTTCTGGGTGTCTCTGAACAGCAATCTGTACTGCTCAGTGGTTAGGCCAAACCCATCCATCAGAGCACTCTTCAGGACATTGTAGTTGTTAGCATCCTCTTCTCTAACAGTGAGGAGCTTGTCTCTTCCTTTGTCTGCAAAGGAGAGCCACGAGATTGCTGCCCACTGACTCTGGGGTACCTGCTGTACTTTGCAGGCCCTCTCCAAAGCAGTTATCCACATGTGAATGTCATCCCCAATCTGATAGGGAGGGACAATCTTGTTCAGCTTTCTATGGTCATGTGACCATTCCCTACCGCAGGGTTGTTGCTGCCACCAGTGGGCTCTAGCCCAAACAATATTTCCTCTCTTTCAAGAGCTAGGGTCTCTTTGGCCAGGGCAATTTCTTGCCTCCTGATCCTAAGATTGACTTCTGTCATTCTTGCTTCATGCTCTCTTCTCTGAGGGGATGTTCTCCTCCTCCTGTGAGATGAGGCAGTTGACTCCATTGATGAACCAGAATGATGAGATTCACCTGAGTTAGATCTCGGTCTTCTGGGTCCACCATTAGGCCTATCTGGGGGAATGAAGAAGTGACCCTCGTGGTCATCTCCATCTCCAGTTAGTCCTGGTTCTCCCAGGTCTGGTTCATCAACCAGTTCCTGGTCTTCATCCTCATCCTCATCCTCGTCAGAGTCCTGGCGGGGAGCCCCACTAGGATCCTCCTCTGATGATGGATGGCCCCCTCCCCATTACCTTGGGTACCTGGATCTGATGCTTTTGCTAAGTCATCTGCCACCAGTATATCTATGAGGTGCTCGGTGGTTGGACTCTGTCCTTGCCTTAATTTTCTTGTGACACATAATCCTCTCAAATCTTGGAATGAGAAGATTTCATACTTGGATGTCTGCACTTGGCTGACATCTGACAGAGAGGCACTAGCTCATGCCCTTAAGGCCATGACTAGTGAGGTGTGGTGTGTGCACTACCTACACTACTTGTTTTCCTACTAGAACCTCTCTAGAAGTTGTAGTCAGCGTGTGCTAAGCTCTTACCACCTGCAACTGCTAACTTCAGTAGAACTTATGTATTATAAGACTTGATTCATATGTACCTACAGGTACGTTGATATGATTTTTCAAATGATATTCTCAAGATTATTTGGTAAAACAATGCAAGCTCTTATCCCATCCGCTGTACAACAATGTGAGAAGTTAGCCTGTCATATGATGTCCACTAGTTCTTGTGGGCACCTTGCACCAGTCTAATCAACCCTTATTGAGGGTGGTTGTAAAGTCAACCATATAGAAAGCTATCCTAGGGGTAGCAGTGACGAGCAGTCTTCAGGCTAAGACTTCAGAGAGCAAATTAAGCGAGTTGTTTTATCAATTATAATCCCTTGAGTACCAAATGAAAGCACACCACACAAGGTATATATCAAATATATATGTATTTATTCTAAACACAACCCCTCTGCACTCTTTATGAGGTCAGAGGTAAAAGTACAATACAAGTTACTTAATTGGCATACGATAAGTTGCACAGTATACGTTTTTCCCTAGGGACCTCACAAACCATATACTAAAATAGTGGTATAAGAACCACGTGAGGATGAGAAAGCAGGTCTGGGGCCTGTGGAATTGCTGGAGCTACTCTAAACAACCAAAGGTTAGGATGTAGGAGGCCCACGGGAGCCGTGTGCAGTGACTAAACACAGCCGCGGGTTACCATTGACTTTCTATGAGAAACACACAAGTTAAAAATTTACAATTTAAGGACACTTCTAAATAAACTACGATGGAACCCTTTTGGACTTAGACACTAGGAGGGCCAATACCCTCAAGACTACCAGAGTACTCGTGTTACCTCACCCACGGAAGCCGGGTGCATAGGTCTCTTTTGGTGTCGGGTTTCGTCGTCGATTTCAATAGAGATCTGCAAAGAAGTGCTGCAGGCGACCAGAGGAAAAGTGTCCGGGTGGATCCAAGGGTGGATCGAAGGTCTGTAGAACCTGAAAGCAGAAGGGACAGAGTCTGGGTCACTAGCCAGTGACCAGGGCAGCGATAGGAAGATGCCACCAGATGTCGGGTGATTTCAGGTTGAAAGGTGAAGCTTGTCTCTTCAGCCACGAGGACCAGAAGGTGTTGATGACAACCAGGAACTGGATGTGAGCTATCCCACAAAGGATCTAGGTGACTGCGGTGTTGGTATCCAGATTGGACCCAACAAGCCTTGGCAAATGCAACCCACACAGGAAGTCAAGATGGGCTTCGGTGCAGACCAGCAAGGTCTGAAGAACTTCTCTTTTGCAGGGAAGTTGGAGCAGCCCTGGAGCAACCAGGAAAGCAAGTTAGATTCAAAGAAAAGTCTTCAGCTAGCTCACTAGCCAACGGACTAGGAACCGCAAAGATGCATTGAGCTAAAATGCAAAAGCGGGACCCACGGGACACTCGTGGAGTGGGGGCCTCTGAGCTTCAGTGCAAATGGGGCTCGGGGCTGGAGCTTCAAGCACCCCAATGCACAACTTCGAGATACCTCGTGAAGTAGTGCAGCTTGCAAAATGCAGGATGTCCAGGAGTTCCTGTCCCACATCTCTCGTGTCCGCAACGGGTCTCAGCTTCCCTGTGAGTGAAGGTCGGGCTCAGAGATGTCTGGAAGCTTATGTCTTGTGTTGCAGATTCTTTAGGATCCTGGTGGGAGCCTCAAAAATGCAGACCAGTAAAGTTGCTGATGGTCCCTGTTTGAACAGGGTGGTCACTCCTTGACCACAAGGGAGATGTCTGCCATCTTCCAGTCGAAATGGAATGTTGAAGATCCAGGATTTATGTTTCAGAGTTTCGTCCAGGGTAATCTAAAGTCCGAGGGACTAGGTTCCTATACTTATACTAAGGTAGGGGCTGGACTACCTTTAAGGTCCCTCCTATGGGTGGACCTGGGAAGGGGGTGGTTACACCCGTTTCCCTTTGTCCAGTTTCGTACCAGAGCTGGGGCAGAGTGCCCCAGCAACCGGTTTGAACTGCGAAATGCATGGAGCACCTTGTGTGCCCCAGGCAGTGTCTGGAAAGCATTCACTGAGTGCAGCCCTCTCTGCCCCAATACACTAAAACCTGTCTGGGGAGGTGCCAGCACCTCCCTGGACAGGAAACCTATTGTCCAGGCCTCCCCTGGTGGAGTTTCGTCCAGCAGCAGGAGGGCAGACTTGTGTCTGTGGCAGCAACATCCATTTTGTGATGCTGAGGCTCTGTTTAACTTTAACCGGGTAAACCAGTAACTACATGTCTTCTCCCTCTAGAAGGGTGGAATGCTACCCCCGCAGCCAGAATTGGCGTGGCGGGGGAGGTAGTATTCCAAAGTGTTTGACACCTTACACAACGTGTTTTGATAAATCCAAACCAAAGTTAGCATTAACCGCGAGGATTTTAATGCACTTAAGAGTATATGGTATGGCTATATCATAGAACATAGTATACACAACGTGCATAAAGTAATTTATCTCACATTGATTTGTTCCATTGCAGTAGCAATCATTGATAGAGGTCCTGAAGAAGGTAGAGGATAGGAGTGTCCTGATTTACTGCTAAAACATGTTGACCAAGTAACCATCTTGGCAGATATTTGTTGAAACCGCCATTTTTTGCACTGTTTTTAATCTTGCGCAGCTGAGCGATAATAATAGACACTTGTTTCTCTCATTTACCCAATCTTAAGTCACTATCTTTTTCACACATCTCACACACTGCAATTTTTTAATTTTTACCCATCAATCAATACCATCATTTGATATCTATAAGGTGATCCCGTGCTTCATAATTAGATGCAGGACGTGTCAACCCAGTCCTAGTTAACATCTTTTATGATTCACGCTGGGAATATGTAAGGAAGCCCAGATGATGACTAGGGCGGTATCAAATGGTGACTGATGGGTATCCTTATTTGTAAGGGGATTTTCTTATCTAGTTACACACTTAATTTGTTGGTTTATGTCTTTCTAAGGTAGATCTATTGTTGGTAGACCCATGGACACTTTGTGTATACTATGTCTAGTTTTGGGGGTTGTGACCATGCCAGGTCTCTAAATATGCCCTAGAAACCTCTACTATCGGTTTGTGTTCTTTGTCTTGTGCAGCTAAGGCTGCGGGTCCCACTAATTTAGCAACCACTCAATGTAGCTAGGTTATAAACCTCATCAATGATAAGGTTTAGCTCTTTTTGGTGCTGTGCATCCTTTTTAAATCTTATCTTTCTTGCCAGTCGAACATAGTTATAGTGTATTTCTTTCGTCGCAATGGCTAAAAATGGTGGGTTAGCCTTTGATGATAATGAGGTACAATCTATACTTCTAAACAATCCTAGCATATTGAACACAATACCTTTAGTGGTTTGCAGCAATGAAGATGAGTGGGCAAAGGTTCTTGGCCTTAAAAAATCCCACTTTCACACTGCTATTCATGGGGCCATTATGGCAGAATATCTACGGGGCAATTGTGCCCCGACTGGGCTAATAGTGACCAATGCACCCAGTTATTTCTTTTGAATGACAAGGAATTTTTTAGGGATTGATCTCTGATAGCGTGGAGGTGTACAAGAGAATGGATTATCCTCATTATTAAAACTGCTAAAAGAGTGGCCGATACTATCCTTATTGAGATTCAAGTCTTAGAAGCCCAAATAAAGACCACCATCACAAGTACCTTGTTCAAAAAAAGTCAAGAAGAGACTAACAAAAATAACAAAAAATTCAAAGATTCCATCCTATTTACCAAAATAGAAAAATGTAAAAAGGATTTGGCCAGATTTTCTTTAGAGAAGATTTACCCATACACTAGTGATTCATATGTACGACAAGAGTCCAACAAGAACGGACGTAGAGGAGGTTCAACGTATGGTACTTCGAGCTCTGAAGAAATCTCCAGTGACTCAGACTCTTCAACTAAAAGTAATACCCCAATGAGAGGTCGAGGTAGAGGCAACCAACAAAAGTGGAGAGGAGAGAATCAGAATCAATTCCCTCAATGGTGGCAACCCAATCCGTGGAGCTACGGAGGCCCGACCTTTCCACAACAGCCCTTTCCCCGCCACAGTTTCCAGGAAACTTCAATAACAAGCCTTTTTTAGGTTTTGGCCGAGGTCGATCCAGGGGCAGGAGACGGGGCCAACAGGCACAAGTACATTGTAGCCCACTACCACCACCTATGAACCTGAGGAGCGGCAAGAAGAAACCCCAAGATCAACCGGGGACCAGTGCCGAGACAGCCTCGTTATGAACCTCAGTTCAAGAACACTAACAGAGACTGAAGATGCTGTTCTGAACAGAGGCTTAGGATTTGTAGCCACACATGTGGGTGACCCGTTCCAAACTCACATTGAAATGGCTAAATTCTTCCGCAAAATTAGGCTACATTTCTTCTTTTCTAAACACACTGGAGATGAGATGGCATCAATAGATACCAATACTGGCCTAAGAAAGCAATCTACTTTCAATCCACCCATGCATGGGATGCCTGCCAAAGTATTAGCATTTGAGCAGGCGGAGGAGAAAGACATTACCATACTGTGCCAAAGAAAAAATAACTCCTTTGTTAATTTACCCAAGATTAAACAACAAGCCCTTCGTATTCTTATGTCTGATGAAGACTTGACAATCAAACCAGCCGATAAAGGTGGGGCGATTGTCCTATTAGACACCACCACCTATCGGGCAGAGTGTCTGAGACAATTAAAGGATAGAAAAGCGTACCGTCCTCTGAATATGGATCCAACTGTAAGAATCGAAACTTCCATCACTAATATGGTAGAAGAAGCTATGGCAGAAGGTTGGATTACATCACAAGAGGCAGGATTCCTGCGCACTGAACATCCTATCATGCCATACTTCTACATCTTGCCTAAAGTGCATAAGATGCAGAGACCACCACCGGGGCGCCCGATCATCTCAGGATTAGGTTCTATTTTAGAACCTTTGTCTACCTTCGTAGGTTATTTCTTGCGCCCAATGGTAAAGGAGATGCCGACCTTTCTGCAAGATACTAAAGATGTCCTCCGGCTATTACCTGAGATTGAATTTGATACCATGACAGACCATCTGGTGTCATTCGACGTAGAATCATTATACACCTCTATCCCTCAGGATGAAACCTTGGAGGTTATTACCACCTTACTGATGGAGAGAGATCTTGACTCTATCACTCCGGTTCAGTTCATCATGGCATGCGCCAGTCTTGCCATGAAAGAAAACTTTTTTAGATATGAGGACACTCTTAACTTGCAGACCTCGGGCACGAGTATGGGAAGCGTTTTTGCTCCTAGCCTGGCGAACCTGTACGTCCGCAGCTTCGAGCAGGAACATATTTTAACATCAACAAATCCCTGTCATGACTCTATACGAGTGTGGAAACGCTATATCAACGATATTTTCGTCATCTAGCGAGGAAACATTGACGATCTTCATCTGTTTCTACAATGGCTTAACAGCAGGAATGAATTCTTACGGTTCACGGTTGAGCATGACAAAAAACAGTTGGCCTTTTTGGATTTACTAATAGCAGCCACTCCCTTGGGTCTCGAATCAGAACTATACAGAAAACCAATGGCTTTGCTAGGATAGTTTTCATCCTAAGTCTCTGAGGAATAACCTTCCATATGGACAGTTCTTGAGAATACAAAGGAACTGTTCCACGAAGGAAGGATTCAAAGAACATTCCACTTCTTTAGCCGAACAGCTGAAATCAAGGAAGTACCCAAAGAAACTGGTTCATCAATCACTGAAACGTGCAGCCAATAATAACTGAGAAGCATTGCTCGAACCTATAACACCAAAAGAGATCACACAAAGATTGACCTTTGTAAATATGTATAGTACAATGTCTAATGACATTCAGAAAGTCATCAGAAAGCACTGGTCGATTCTAAATACAGGACAAGAATCCTTACAGCCCCCTCTCTTTGCTTTCAAACAAGGTCCAAATTTGAAAGACCAGTTGGTTCACACAAGACCTAAAAGTAAAGTACAACATGCTGTAGTCACCATGTGGGATTTACCGGCTGTACAAAGCCACCATCCGTGTGGGACGTGTGCAGCTTGCCCACAGACACGGAAATCGGTCACTATAGATATAGGTACAAGTCGCCCGTGTCAACAGAACAAGTTCACCAACTGTAACAGTGACAAATTAATATATATGATCACTTGCCCATGCCATTTAAGATACGTAGGCATGACAACATGAAAAGTCAAGTTACGTATTTCCGAGCACAAAAGCCCAGTACGCTGTAGGAAACAAGCGACAAAATTGACAAGCCACTTTCTGGAAGCTAAACATGGTCCAACTGGCTTTGAATGGACGGTTTTGGAACAACCCTTCATTCCAGACCATGTGACCAATATTTATAAATATCTGGTGGTTAGAGAACAGAAATGGGTGTTTAGACTGGGGACTGACAAAGGAGGTCTGAACGATGAAATTCCTTGGGCATCACTATAAAACTGCAGTTTAAAAGCAAACGCACTACTCCTGCTCCTTTGGCTGTATTCCTGACAGGGACTGTTCCAAATAAATTGTCATATATCAAACCTATTCATGCCATATCGGCTCCAAATTGCCAATTAACAACGCAGAATGCATATATTTTTCTTGAAATATACTCCTTCTGACTGATATAGGAGTAACAGTTCTCTGTAGATGCAATACCGATATGAGCTAAAATTTTGTACCTTTAAGCAAATATTTTGTACCGTTAAACATACAGTAGGTTCCACCAACACGCAGTATGCCCATGTTCTATTAATAACACCATGGTCAATAATCACACAATAAATCTTTTGATGCACAGTTTTGATAGAACAGACTATCGAAGTAATGGATGGATACCCTATTGCTCGAAGTTGACTAAAATAGGGTCCCTTTCTCCATTGCAGAGCAACGCGGACATGGAACTCTATTTCCCATACTCCCTGTCATGCGGATTGTGAACACGCGATCGTCTTGGTTTATGACGTCTTTTAACAGCGAATCAACCATGATGAAGACGGTGAATGTACAGGAGGCTTTATCTACTAGTAGCATGCCCACACATTACCATTAACGCGTAGCATGCCCACACATTACTAATAATAACATTGTCAATAAAGTTTTTGACATAAGAGATTTTGTGACGACGATCAGCTTTGCTTCCCTCGTTTTTAAAAATGGTATGGTCAGTGTCACATAACGTATGGTTTGATGTACGTTGATCGAATAGATCGTGTTAGGAGTGAGTCCATGCTCTAATGCCTGGAGATGACAGTAGCTGTAATGGGGCATCATGGGCATGCGATGCGTATAGGAAACTCTATTTCCCAGACTCCCTGTTACGCGGGCTGCAAACATGTCACCGCCCTTGATGCATCACATGCTCCAATAGCAAACAAACTGAAATAAAAATGGCGGAGGTATGCTGCCAGTCACCTCCCCGAGACAGCTCAGTAGACCGTTTGGAGTACCAACGAAGAGGTGAGTTGGCTATGTTTGTGTGTTATCTGAGCGTAAGTCAGTGTAATGTTGTATGATGGCTGACTCCACAGGGGCTCCGATAACGGGTTTGCCAGCTAGTCATCGTGGGGCTCCTGATTTAAACAGCATAGACTGGTCGGAATACTGGCAGGATTGCCATTTTAATTTAACTAGATAGTTATACATCTTTATCTATGTATGGACTAGGGCAAGGTGTATTATACTATCCAACACCTTTTTGGTATGCGTGGTTTTGTTATATTGACGATTTTAGGTGTTAGCGCCGTTTTGTCCCCCGTTTGCGGACATACTGAGAATCTGGCATTCCAAAAAATTAGAGCGCAACGAACGGAGAGATTAAACTCTATCATAAGAATCCACGATTTCTGATTGCATTCTTAATCGTTTGCTTGAGGAATATAAGTATACTCTCTATAATTATATTGACTGCATACTTGTAGCTAGGAACTTCTAACCCTTTATAACAACAGAAGGACCACAAAGACTCACTTATGAAGTATATGATAACGGTCAAGGATGGTATTATTTTTCTGTAATGCACAGACTTATCGTTAGAAGCAGGTTACATGACATTGTTTATGTCTATGCCTTCTTTGATTTTTATAGAGCTGTGCTTCTTCTCCCTGAGCCGCAGCCAGGTGAGGCGAGGCCGTACCCTCCTGCTAACTAGGTAAGCCAGAGTAGTTACATACTATGTGCATAAACATACGTATACTGCCTGATGTTGACCTTGATGAAACACTTGCAGATGATAATTGTACCAGTTTAGGATGTCTATATATAGAGACACCAAAAGTTCTTATTTTCCCTTTTGTTCGATATGTAACCAATTTTAATTATGCCCTTCACAGTGGCTGAATAATCCACATACAGGAGGAGCTGACCAGACACCTAGGAGTCCAGGTGAAATGGTTCTTTAATTTTAATTTATCTCACATTGATTTGTTCCATTGCAGTAGCAATCATTGATAGAGGTCCTGAAGAAGGCAGAGGATAGGAGTGTCCTGATTTACTGCCGAAACATGTTGACCAAGTAACCATCTTGGCAGATATTTGTTGAAACTGCCATTTTTTGCACTGTTTTTAATCTTGGGCAGCTGAGCGATAATAATAAACACTTGTTTCTCTCATTTACCCAATCTTGAGTCACTATCTTTTACACACATCTCACGCACTGTAATTTTTTCATTTTTACCCATCAATCAATACCATCATTTGACATCTATAAGGTGATCCCATGCTTCCTAATTAGATGCAGGACGTGTCAACCCAGTCCTAGTTAACATCTTTTATGATTCACGTTGGGAATATGTAAGGAAGCCCAGATGATGACTAGGGTGGTATCAAATGGTGACTGATGGGTATCCTTATTTGTAGGGGATTTTCTTATCTAGTTACACACTTAATTTGTTGGTTTATGTCTTTCTAAGGTAGCTCTATTGTTGGTAGACCCGTGGACACTTTGTATATACTATGTCTAGTTTTGGGGTTTGTGTCCATGCCAGGTCTCTAAATATGCCCTAGGACCCTCTCCTATCGGTTTGTGTTTTTTTTATATAAGCTGAAGAGGGGCTAGGCTCATGCTAGGGCACCCTCTCACATAAAACCAAGCACTCTACCTCCAGGATTGTCGACATCTGCCTTAGGAGTGGCTTATAGGTGTATATGTGTTTATATAGGTATATAGATATGGGTATACTATATCTAAGTAAGGGGTAATTACACCACCTTACCCAGGCTGTGTGAAGAGACCTGTGGTGTCAGTTTGGAAGGCAAACCAGGGGTGGCACAATACTTCTGTAGTAGGGGATCTCTGTGTATAGTCATAATCTAGTGAATAGTCCCGCCCATTTGCGTGGACCCCGGAGCAATCTAAAAATAATCTCTTAAGCTGTCTTCATTGCAGTCCTGCACAGACACTTAAGAGAAAATTAAAGACAATAATGCAGCCTGTACCTATAAGGCTACACTGTCCAGTACTTCAACTAGAAATGCCAAGGATATAAAACCGATAACACATTTAACACAATCTGTCAAGTTTCACCCATAGAGAAACTTTCCTCCCCTCACCAAATCCTTGGAATGATAGAGAGGAAGGGAAGGACAGGCAAGCCTCCATAGGCTGCCATTATATGTCTGGAAAAGGGATACCGTGCCTTTAAGAAACTCTCTAGAGACCCTCGGTATCCCAGCATGCACAGCCCCTTCCTTTTACTTTCAGTTCTTTTTTCCGGCTCCTGCTAGCAGGACCCTGGAGCATTGAGCTCTCCCTTTTTGGGTGTTTTGTTAACTTTTTGGCACTTTTAAAGTGTTAGAGTGTGTTCAATCGACGTATTTTTGCTTCTTCTTCACTTTTCTGGTGACTTTGGCCACTCTTTTATCAAATATGCCTGCCTTATTTGAGAAATGTCCAGAGTTGTTATTGTTATTGTTATTTTTGATTTGTAACGCGCCCAATCACCTACAGGTCTCTAGGTGCTCGGAAATCGATGGTAAGAACAATAACTTAGCAAAAGCAGACAAGGCATCCACTAGTCTACATAGCACTCATGGATCTTCTAAACAGCAATGTTTTTAACACCCGTCTAAAGCGTAGGAGATTCTCTTCCCTACGCAGCGGCTCAGGCAGTGCATTCCACAGCTGAGGGACTAACACAGAGAAGGCTCTCCCTCCCTTAGTTACCAGTTTGTACCGGGGACAGACCAGTAATTGAGAATCTGAAGATCTAAGACAGGGGTACTCATAGTACGGCCCGCGGGCCGCTGGCGGCCCGGCAAGCCTTCCCTGGCGGCCCGCGGACCTTGCTGACATCGTACCCGAGTTGTTGTTTTTTTTAAAGGGTGTCTGCAACCAGAGCTCGACTCAGAGACTCTGCTGCTCTGTGGGGGCCGGGCGATTATCGACTGCCATAGTCAGAGTGGGGCTGCAGGGGCGCCGAGAAGTGAACAAAGCCTCATTAACATGCCAATGGTTTTTTAAAGACCTGTGATGTGCTCGGGTGGCGCTGTGTTAGTGCGCGCCTGGAAGCTGTCACATTTCCATTTTCCATTGTCTTCATTAATAACAAATAATCACAAAGGTACATATGTCAGGAGTCGGGCTGTATGCAGCGTAGGTACACTACATCTCCCAGAAAGAGTAGGGAAAAAAGGGGCGTTGTGCACTCTCCCATACGATTATGCGCAGGTCAGGTGAGAGGGCGGATTTAAACCAGCAGCTGTAGTCACTCGCTGCTTGCCTTTCAGTGTTTCTCGTGTTCTGCTCAGCCGTCCTTTTTGTGGTATCCTATGATATCCTGCTTCTGCTTTCGTGGATCTTGGATGCTGGAATTTAGCTTATTTTGTGAACTTCATCATTAAACCCCTTTGCTCGTGCCTGCTTCTATTACCCTTGGAAGTGCCTTCCCCATTCCTCCTGCCTCAATCCCCTTTCCCTCCCAGCGTGTGTATGGAACACAAGAAGATTTCCGTTATCGTATCTGTTCGGCATTTGTCAGTTTCAGGACACTTTTGGGAAGTGCGCGTCATTGTGTTTTTTTTTGCTCGAGTACCTCCATTGGGAGCGATTATGCATCCCCATTAATCATTGCAAACCGTCAACGATTAGCGGGGGGGGGGGGCTAGGGGGGGCCTTCCTGGATTACTCTCTGATTTGCGGACTAGTCCAGGCCAGATTTTAGTTTAGCATTCTTGAGGCTTTTTTCAACTATTTTCAACACGCAAGTTTGCGCATATACTCGGACATTCGAGTTTCTTATTTTTTGTTTATGCATTCTTCTTCCTTCATAATCCTGTCACGTACGTACTGCACTTTATTACCAGCGTTATTTATTTGGTTTCCACGATATTCAGAAGGAAGACTTATGCAACTTTTATTTTCAAGAAACCATCCTACACATTCCTGCCTGGGGCTTGCTACAAGTAAGCCTGGAAAGGTGCACACTTGCTAAATTAGCTGTATATGTTCATTAAAATATTAGTACCATGGATTTAGATATATTTTGTTGTTTCCTTTTATATTTTAGCTTGCACTGTCCTGGGAAGCGGCCTCCTCCTTGCTGACTGTCATTGGGACTTCTTTGATGGTTTTTCTTGGTCCCTTCATCTTTCAGGGATACAGCTCCTTATAGTTTTTTTTCAAAAACTTCACACTGGGAGACTGTGTGTCTGGGAAAGGGGGGGGGGACATTCTCTTTGCTCCTGGGGAACGGTTAATGGTATTGCCCAAGCGAAGGCCAACAGCATAATTATATATATGTATCTTTTTACCATCTATTCAGGTAAATAAAATATACACACGTAGCTCCGCTGCAGCCATTCTTAAAAAAATCAGCAAATAAAATAAATGCCAAACGGGTGGAAATTGTTGGAGCTCGGGAGGGGGGGGTGTGGGCGGCGGAGGCAGGGTGAGGTGACAGAGGGAGGTAGAGGGAGGGAGACCTCAGAGTGAGGGAGAGGGAAGGAGAGCGAGGGAGACAGAGGGAATACAGGAGAGGGAAGGAGAGAGAGGGAGATCTCAGAGTGAGGGAGACAGAGGGAATCCTCAGAGTGAGGGAGAGGGAAGGAGAGAGAGGGAGACAGAGGGAAGGAGAGAGAGGGAGACAGAGGGAACAAGGGAGAGGGAAGGAGAGAGAGGGAGACAGAGTGAGGGAAAGGGAAATAGAGTGAGGGAAAGGGAAATAGAGTGAGGCAAAGGGAAATAGAGCGAGGGAGAGGGAAATAGAGAGAGGGAGACAGAGAGAGAGAGAGGGTGTGACAGTCAGAGTGAGACAGAGGAAGAGAGGGAGTGAGACAGTCAGAGTGAGGGAGTGAGAGAGTCAGAGTGAGTGAGACAGAGGGAGCCAGAGAGGCAGAGGGAAAGAGAGGGAGGGAGAAAGAGGTAGGGAGACATAGAGAGAGAGAGAGAGAGAGGTGTGTATGCCGGGTCTGGTGGCTCAGTGGACGTAGGCGTCCGCTGCAGAGACCTGTGATCAACCTCATGGTCACATTTTTTTTTGTTGCTCTAGCCCCGCCCCATTCCCCACTGGCCCCGCCCCCACCGGTGCGGCCCTCAGACACAAACCACACTGTAAATTTGGCCCCCGAGAGAAAGTTTGTGAGTACCCATGATCTAAGAGATCTCAATGGACTGTACACCACCAGGCGATCTCTGATGTAGGCAGGTGCAAGACCATAGATCGCCTTGTGAGCTATACACAGATTCTTAAATTCTGCTCGCTCTTTGATAGGGAGCCAATGGAGGCTCTGTAACAGGGGAGATGCTTTCGATCGTCTTGGTAGCCTAAAAATAAGACGTGCAGCATCGTTCATAACAACCTGTAACCTATGCACCAGAGTCTTTGGCAGACCAATGTAGAGGGCATTTCCATAGTCTATCCTCGAGATCACGGTGGCTGCTACGATTGAGCGCATCATGGATTGGGAGAGATCGGGGGTTAGCTTCCGAAGCTGCCGAATGATGTTGGTGCAGCTTCCCACCACAGAAGAGATCTGACTGACCATCGATAAATCGCAGTCCAGTTTGATCCCCAGACTCTTTACATTCAGGCTAGGTTTTGGAGCCGGGCCTAACTCCGTGGGCCAATAGAGGTCACCCCATGGTGAGGTGGCAGATGGAATCACCAATACCTCGGTCTTGTCTGGGTTGATTTTCAAAAGATTTCCCGTCATCCATTGGACCGTGTACCTCAAGATATTCTGGGTTTGGAGTTGTGCGGCACTTGTGTTATCGACACTCAGCAACAGCTGAGTGTCGTCCGCATAGTTAAATACTGTGCAGCCCATGCTCCCCAAAGATGCAATCAGAGGTTGCAGGTAGAGATTAAATAGAAGTGGGGACAGGGCCGAGCCCTGAGGCACCCCACATTCTAACGTCCCCACCTCGGAGATTTCATCCTCAAGTTGTATCCTTTGGGTCCTTCCCGAGAGGAACGATTGCAACCATCTGAAGGCCTGGCCTTTGATGCCAAAATCACTCAGTCTCTCCAGAAGCAACACATGGCTGTACCAGGAAGAAGGCAAGATCTGATCCACACAGGGTGTGTATCCTGTGTCTCCCTTCTTCTCATGTTCCTGGGACATGTGAAATCTGCCTGCAGTTTTCCAGTAGGACCCTGAAGGACAGAGAGAAGATCAGGCTCCAAGGACTGGAGGAAAGAAGGCAGCAAGGTCAAGGTGGGTCTGGGCAGGAAGGGGCTTCTTCCTCTGCCCGTGCTGAGGCCTCTGGGGGGCTCCCCAGTAAGGAGAAGGCCAGAAAACACCACCGGTCTCCGTCGGCGTCGATAGACTCGACGTCGGCGTCGCGAGGAATGACCACGGTCTGCTCCCCGTCTCCCCAGGGCTCTGGGTCAAAGCATCTTCGATGTTCGACGTCGAGGCGATTGACGTCGAGACCTCCGATGAGGTCGATGTCGAAGACTGCTTCGTCGTCGAGTCATCATCGACGTCGAGAGGGTTCAAGAAGACGCAGGCGGTCGATGTCGAGGCATCACCGTCATTCACCGTCGACGTCGACTCGACGTTCGGCGTCGAGACGGAAATCATCGACGTCGAGAAGGAGGTCATTGACGTCGAGAAGGAGATCATCATCGACGTCGAGAAGGCGTTCGTCGACGTCGAGACGGCGATCATCGACGTTGAGACGGCGGTCATCGCCGTCGAAAAGGCGCTCAGCGTCGAGGGGGAAAGCATCGTCCTCCAGGAGGTGTTCCAAGGCCAGGACAGTGTCCTCGGTCACCACAAGTCCACGGTCGCGGTGGCAACGTCGCTCAGCTGCCAGGGGTATGGCCTCTAGGTCCCCCCCTTCAGGTCAGGCGAAGAAAAGAAAGAGAGAGGAAGAGGCTCCGGGCTCGGAGCACTCACAAGTCACCCTCAGCACTCACCCTCCAAGTCGAGGTTACCTACACCTCCTCCATTACCCAATGAGCCTCCTCCACGGATTGTATGACGTTACAACGAATTCCGTTCCAACGCATGCCTTTACCACGCATGCGTTACAACGGAATTCGTTTTCCACGCATAACCTTTACCTCGAATATTCCTTTACCACGCATACATTTACAACGTTTTTCGTTGTAAATTTATGCATGGTGAGGGCATACTCACGATAAAGGTTATAACTCTCCCCTTACATGCCCCCAGCCAACACTCCTTATATTTACCCCTGCCCTTAACCCTTAATATATATATGTATTTTTTACTAAAATGCCCCTTACCTTTTAACTCGCCTTCTCTCCATCTTCTTTTCTTACGTCGGTCGTACGTCGTTAAGAGGAAGCGGAAGTTACTTTCCGTTTCCTCTCCAACGACGTTGACTGTATCAGCTTCGGCTCTTCAGATTAGTTTTGTTTTTGGGGGGGAGACCCCCCCAGCCCCCCTTTTTATTCCTACGCTTTATTTTATTTTTTTATGGGGAGGACCCCCCAAACCCCCCCTTTTTTTTTCTTTTCATTTACCACACATGCCTTTACTACGTATTTCGTAGTAAAGGTATGCGTGGTAAAGCCTCTCGTTGTAACCACGCATGCGTTGTAATGCATGCGTGGTAGAGGATTTCGTGGAAACGGCCGCGTTGTAGTAACCCGATGCCTCCTCCGCCCCCTGTTTCTCCTCATCGTCCGCCGCCGCCTACACCACCACCTCCGCCGAGGTCTGCCTCGTTACCACATCTCCCGACGCCGCTTACGGGGCCACCGCAACCTAGGCTCCCGTTTAGGCCTCCACAGCGCCCTCCGCTGCGACCCGTGGACCGTCCGAGGCCGCGGAGGTCGAGATCTCGCTCCAGACGGAGGGATAGATCCAGGAGTCACCGTCGCTGCTCTACAAGATCCAGACGGCGCCACAGGAGGGACCGGTCGAGTTCCCGCTACATGGATTCCTCCAGTGCCAGGGACTATTCGCCTACCCTGTCGGACTCCCCTCGGACGAGGGTGTCACCAGTAGAAGACATAGTCTCCTTCCAGGACGTGTTGCTGCAAGGGGCGCGCTCACTGTGCCCGCGCCATTGACTTCCGTCATTTTCGAAACTCTGCACAAGAAGCAGTTGTCTCGCCCTTTACTGCCCTTGGTGCCTGGGCTGGTAGAACCGGCCATGGAGCTGTTCCTCACTCCTGCGGCTATGAGGTCGGCACCTTCAAGGCTGCAGAAGAAATATAAGGCTCCTGACTCGGACCCAGCATTTCTTTGGGTGGATCCCACGCCTGACTTGGTGATTGTGATGGCAGCAAGAAAACAGCACGCCACCACCCCATCATCAACAGTGCCTCCTGACAAGGAGAGCCATTGGATGGATTCGGCAGGCAGGAAGGTATGTAGGACGGCCTCCACATCAATGAAGGCTGCGAGTGCCTCAGCCCTGTTGGGACGTTACGATCGGTCTCTGTGGGAGTCCCTCAAACAGTTTTTGGAACACCTTCACCGGGAAAAAAGGGAAGACTTCCAAGAGATCCTCGCTGAAGGCCTGCTTTTTTCCAACCAGGTGATAAGTTCGGCTGCGGATTCTTCCCTCTTGGCAGCCCACTGGTACTGCCAGGGTGTCAACTTGAGGCGCCACGCCTGGCTGCGTCTTACATCCTTGAAGCCCGAGGCGCAGCAGAGAGTTGCTAACCTATCCTTTTCGGGTGAGACCCTCTTCGGGAAACATGCGGACGACGAGATGGCCCGAATGAAGGCGGAGGTGGAGACCCTGACGGCTGTCAGGTTGGAAAAGCCTAAGGAACAGAAAAAGACCTTCCGCCCGTTCCGCAGGCAGTACGGGGGGCAAGGCAGAGGGCAAGGTCGGCAGGCTGGACAGCAACAACAGCAGCAGCAGTTCCAGCGGAAGCCGTTCCAAAAGCGCCAGAGGGGCTGAGGTGGTCAACAGTCTTCCTCCGCGACCAAAGGCCCGGCTGGGTCTAGGCCCTGAGGTGCTTCTTCCCCCTCATCCGTTACCCGCTCCGGTGGGGGGAAGCATTCAACATTACCTGGCAGAGTGGAGAAACATTACTCAGGACAAGTGGGTGCTGAATATTGTTTGCAATGGATACAGTCTTCGTTTTACCAGTCCGCCTCCAGCAATTCCACCGGACGGCTCGCAATTCCAACTACGCGAGCTCCAGGCGGAGGACAATACCCTGTTAAGAAAAAGGGCGATTGAAGACGTCCCTCTGTCTCAAAGGGGATAAGAGTCTTTACTCACGCTTCTTCTTCCTAATACAGAAGAAGGACAAGAACGAGTTCAGACCCATTCTGGATTTGCGACAAGCAAACAAGTGGATTCGCAGGGAAAAGTTTCGCATGCTGTCCTTGCACCAGATTTATCCTCAGCTGCAAAGAGGAGACTGGCTGTGCGCGATAGATCTGCAAGATGCGTACTTCCATGTGCCCATTGCACGGAAACATCAGAAGTTCCTGCGCTTCCTCGTCGGCACCAATCACTATCAGTACACCGTACTACCGTTTGGACTGAAGTCTGCACCCAGGACTTTTTCGAAATGCATGGCTGTGGTAGCAGCACACCTGAGAAAGAACAAGGTGTTTGTCTACCCATACCTGGACGATTGGTTGATCAAAGCCTCCACCTTTCAGGAAGCACAATTGCACTTCAACAGGACGGCCGACCTGTTGAATCATCTGGGGTTGCACATAAATCTGTCCAAGTCTGTCCCGATTCCTGTGCAGTGCCTGCAGTACTTGGGAGCCTCCATCAATACTCTGTCGGCAAGCGTGTCTCCTTCGGAGGAAAGACGCTTATCCATCCTTTGGAAGGTCAGGCTCTCATAGCTGCTCCATCTACAACAGTGAGGACGGTGTCTTTTCTACTGGGATCGATGGCCTCTTGTATCTTCCTCACTCTGCACGCGCGCCTACATATGAGGCCGCTACAGGAATGTTTGGAGGACGAGTGGGACCAGAGGAAAGGGTGTTGGGACGACTGAATTCAGTTGTCTCTTCACGCCCAACAGTCCCTGAGATGGTGGTGCTCAGCAGAGAATCTCCTCAGAGGGGTTCCTTTCCACAAGGACATCCCGACTCGGACTATTGTTACGGATGCGTCTCTCCTGGGCTGGGGAGCGCATTCAGACCATCTATAGATCCAGGGAACGTGGTCTCCGACAGAGTCCACGTATCACATCAATTTCCTGGAACTCAGAGCTGTTCACTTGGCACTGAAGGCCTTTCATCCGTCCTTCCAGACCAACTCCTTGCTTGTGCAGACGGACAATACGACCACGATGTACTACCTCAACAAGCAGGGGGGCTCAAGATCGCGCACACTGTCACAGGAGGCGCAGGCGATCTGGCACTGGCTGCTAGCCAGAGGACTGACGATAACAGCAACTCATCTGCCCGGTGTGCAGAATGTTCAGGCGGACGCCCTCAGCAGGTTGCTTCAAGAAAACCACAAGTGGGTCATAAACGACGAGGTGCTCGACGACATCTTCGCCATGTGGGGCACTCCAGACGTGGATCTGTTCGCCACCGCCGAAAACAGCAAATGCCGCGACTTCGCCTCGAGGTATTACCAACCGGGGACCCTGGGGAACGCGTTATGGATCAGCTGGTCGAACAGCTTCCTGTACGCTTTTCCACCCATTCCCCTGATTCCGGCGGTGCTCATCAAGCTGGCCCAGTCCCGTTAGCAGATGATCCTCATTGCTCCGGAATGGCCCAGGCAGTGGTGGTTCACGGACCTGCTTCATCGGTCAATCCTGCCTCATCGGTGGCTGCCGTGTCGGCCGGACCTTCTCACGAAGTTCGGGGGGCAGATGGTGCACCCCAACTTCTCATCGTTGAATTTGGCGGCATGGCTCCTGATATAGTGCAATATGGCCACTTGAATCTTCCTGAGGATTGCATGGACATATTGAAGGAGGCTAAGAGGCCATCTACTAGGACCTCTTATGCTTACAAGTGGAAGAGATTCTGCATCTGGTACATGTCTAAGAATTATGATCCAACGACCTGCAAGGAGGATGTTATCCTTCCATACCTTCTGCATCTATCTCAGTCTGGCCTTAAATTCCATTCCATTTAGGTTCATCTGGCTGCATTGACTGCTTACAGAAAATGCCCTTCACAGACATCCTTCTTCCAGATCCCTGTGATTTAGGATTTTTTGGAAGGGTTGAAGAAGGTGTTCCCTCCTGTTCGGCTTCCTTCGCCTTCATAGGAACTGAATGTGGTGATGTCCAGGCTGATGAAAGAACCTTTCAAGCCTATTCATAAGGCTTCCCTGCAGCACCTGTCTTAGAAGGCGGCGTTCCTCGTGGCCATTACATCGGCCCACAGGGTGAGTGAAATTCAGGCATTGTGTTGCCAGGAACCTTATACTGTATTTCATGCTGCTAAGGTTGTTATGCGTACTCACCCTAAGTTCCTTCCCAAGGTGATTTCTGATTTTCATGTTAATCAGACTATAACTTTACCAACATTTTTTCAGAATCCTTCCACTCCAGCGGAACGATCACTTCATTCCCTGGATGTCAGAAGGGTGTTGAAATTCTATCTGGATAAGACCAAGGATATTCGTAGATCCGACCAATTGTTTTTCAACTATGGGTCGGTTAGGACTGGCCTGGCTACTTCGAAACAGTCCATCTCTAGGTGGATTGTGTCATGTATCCAGCTTTGTTATCAGAAAGCGAATAAGACCTTAGGGGTTAAGCCTAAGGCTCATTCTACCAGGGGCAAAGCAGCTACTACAGCTTTGCTTTGAAATGTTCCCATTGCAGAGATCTGCAGGGCGGCCACTTGGAAGTCGGTCCACACCTTTGCTAAGCACTACTGTCTGGACTCGGATGCCAGAGCAGATGCTCAGGTTGGGCAGGCTTCGCTGCGGAATCTGTTTGCACAATAGTGGTTTTGTATATATTTCTCCACCGCCGGGTTGTTTTTGGGATGGGCTTGCCATTCTATTCACTAGATTATGACTATACACAGAGATCCCCTACTACAGAAGGAGTAGTATCTTACCTGTAACTCCAGTTCTGTAGTAGGGGTATCTCTGTTATAGTCATAAACGCCCGCCCTCCTCCCAGGTGGAGAAAATGGTACTGTGATGTATGCTACAGGCCTTGCTTTATGCACCTTCAAAAAGAACTGAAAGTAAAAGGAAGGGGCTGTGCATGCTGGGATACCAAGGGTCTCTAGAGAGTTCCTTAAAGGCATGGTATCCCTTTTCCAGACATATAATGGCAACCTATGGAGGCTTGTCTGTCCTTCCCTTCCTCTCCATCATTCAGAGGATTTGGTGAGGGGAGGAAAGTTTCTCTATGGGTGAAACTTGACAGATTGTGTTAAATGTGTTATTGGTTTTATATCCTTATTTATTTATTTATTTATTTATTTTTGACATTTTGGCATTTCTAGTTGAAGTACTGGACAGTGTAGCCTTGCAGGTATAGGCTGCATTATTGTCTTTAATGTTGTCTCAAGTGTTAAAGCAGGACTGCAATCAAGAGAGTTTAAGAGATTATTTGTGATTGCTCCGGGGTCCACGCACATGGGCGGGACTATTCACTAGAATATTACTATTACAGAGATACCCCTACTAGAGAACTGGAGTTACAGGTAAGAAACTACTCCATGCTGAAGTCCCTGGTAGGCCTAGGGTGCACCTATGCCCTGGATACCTAGGGTACACTATACAGGGGCTCACAAGAGTGACCCAGTAACCAATCTTGTATGTACCTAAAGTACATGGCCTCAATTTAGAGAGAGAACAGCTAGGCTGTGGGCCTGATTAGCAGGGCCACAGCCAGACTAAAGTCGAAAAAACAGAAAATCACAGCAAAAAGTGGGGGTAACCAGAGGAAGCAGACCCTACTCTCCTACAACGATGACAAGTGAAAATTATTTATTTATTTCATTTTCCCTCGTCATTGTCGAAATCCCCTCTCACCTCGCCCCACTGCTCTTACCTACACGGGCCGCGGCCGGTAGTGGGGGAGCCACTCAACTTTTCTTCATCTTAGCCATGAGGCAGAGAATAGATTAGCTGGCCTGCTGACGAAGGGCATTAAATGAGGGAACATTTTTAATCCCCACCAGCAAAGATTCAGCGACAGTTTTTAGCTCTGTAGTGAATCTTCAGGGGGACATCAACGTGCGCTCAATCCGGCCCCTGGATATACATGTTGACAGCGAGATGCATTGTGGGACGCACAAATACATAAATGAGCTGCAGAGACCCCATTCTGCCCTGGATGCCACAACTACATTCCCTGTCCTGTGCTGCCTGGACCATGGGCATGCATTGGGCAGGGCATATTTTTAAGTATCATAACAATCCATAAATGTGTCCAAGTCCAGGGCACGCAATCAAGTCTTGTGGCACTGATTGCTCCCACCTGATTTCTTTTTTAACTCGATACTGAAGGAAATCTCTGTACTGCTTTCACTTCTAGCTCCATCCTTGAATCACAGTTGCAAACCGTGTTTCCGTCTGAAGAACCGGCCTGAGGTCTGCTCTTTGCTGCTGCCAACTGCCCTGACTGTTGTTGCACCCTGTTAGTCAAAGCAACCCAGAGTATTGTCCTATGGTGATGAGAGGTGTATGGGCATCTGGCTGTAGGTACTGAGTAACACTGCAAGCAGGACTTTAAGTGGGATGAAAAAACTGGGGGCGGGGTCTCTTAAAGGGGCTTGGCCAATGTAATTAAAGGAGTGGCTTAAAAACACGTAAGCTAAAAGTTTGTGTTTCGCATAGTGTGCCGCCTGACTGGTATTTTGTTGTTTCTGTCATTGCATCCAGATATATGATACAATAAGTAACATCATACTTACAACAAGTCAGAACTATTGGCTTTGTTAATGGTTGTTAGTTGCATAAGATAAATAAGCAGCAACTGTGGCTTGTATATAATATTGAAAAAGCTTCCACTTAAGCCCTGGTGGCACCACGACAATGTTGCTGCTCCTTAGTTCGGAAAAGAGAAGAGAAATACAGAGAGAAAATTACTCTTTAAAGGATTTCCCTTCCCCTATAACGCTCGGAAAAAAACGGGCCTCCTGTGCCAGGGCACAAAACAGAGCCCTATAGAGACCCGTTTCGAGGCCTCCTTGAAAAAACTACCGGTGCTCAGACCCGGCCCACTTAAAGCCCTGACTGCAAGTATGTATGTTCCCCCTTTGGTACAAAGAACCACCCTAAGGTCGACTCTGGTACTGAGACCCCCTCAGAGTATTACCCTGGGGCAACAGAAGCGCGTGTGAGACCTGGCTGTAACCGATCTGACCATTGAGCTTCCAAACCGAGAGAAGCCCTGTCCTAGGGTTCCGAGATCTGCCCTCTACCGGCTGGGGGAGGGGGCTCGGGATTAGACCTACCTCCGTGCGAGATGTTGAGAGCCCGCCGGCGCCCAGGAGCTGAGAGCAGGCTCGAACCCTGACCCGCCGCCCTTTCCCAAGCAAGGAGCACCCGGAGACCGGTCGAACTGTGGAATGCCGAGTTCCCATGGCGCGCTGTAGAGAAGGGCTGTAAATTTTCCAAAACAACTTTCTTTAGCCCGGGCCCCGTGGGATGTCCAAATATAAACTGAAGACAAACATAGAGAGAGAGACAGGAAGGAGAAGTTCCTAAAATACTCCAAGTGACCCCTCTCTTCCCTTATCCATCCCCTGGTCCATAACCTTTCTTCCCGCCCTCACTCTCTCCTTATATGACCGGCGTCTCTACCACTTCTTCCACTTCCATTCATGCACTCCTCTGCTCTGTCGTGTGCACCCCAGGAAGTTCTGGTTCTAGGATTTTGGAGGGTCCCGGGCAGAAAGGGAACGTGCTAGTTCTTTCTAATTTGCATACAATATGGCATCACGGGTAATGAAATCACTGATTTGCCATCAATTGACTATCAAAGCTCCCGCTTCGTTGAAGCGACTTTGCAAGAAGTAACTTTCCTAGTGTGAATATTTTTATGCAAAAAAGATATGAAAGCAGACGACACAGTTAAAAATAGTTTTACTTCTGTTAAAGGTATCACGCGACTCACTATAAAATTAAGGGGCCCATTAGGATGTCGGGCGGATTGCCCCCGCCAGGCTGGCGGTAGCCACCGCCAGCCTGGCGGGGGCAATCCGCCCGACATCCTCACTCGTTTTGCCCCCCGCCATATTAGTATGGCGAGGGACCTCGGCGGACGGAAAGACTGTCCGCTGCTTTTCCGCCCCGGTCGCCTTGCGGCCTGGGCGGAAAAGGAATAATATGGTGGCAGTGTCTATCAGACACCGCCAGCCATATTAGCATGGGCATTTGGCAATGCCTTTCCGTGGCGGCAATGCCACCACGGAAAGGCATGCGGTCTTCACTCTGGGGGCCCCCTTGGGCCCCCAGAGTGAAGGAGGGGAGGGGGCTGCACACGGTGGGGTATCTGTGGTACCCCCCCACATTTGCATAAATAAAGCGGCAGACACCGTGCGGTGCCTGCCGCTTTGTTTATGCAAATGCTAAAATGCATTTCTAGCATTGTGGCGGGCGGTGCTGAGAGCACCGCCCGCCATAATGCTAGAAATGCAGGATGTGCCCGCCACTGTGGCGGACACATCCTAATGCCCCCCACGGGACCCCCGCCCTTATGGCAGGCGGTCCCAATCCCCGCTAGGATGACGGGCGGAGAAAGTCCGCCCGTCATCCTAATGGACCCCTAAGTATCTAATAGGAGAAATCAGAGTTTTGCTGTATTTACCTTTTCATTTGAAATATTATAAAACACAGGTCAGATCTAGGAAAGCAGCAATAGATTGCCGTAAAAACAAAGCATTATTATTTAATGTTTTCTCTGCCAGTAATTAGCAGTCTAAGATTTTCAGCCCATACCAACATTGTTCGATGTGAAACTATCAGAATGCAGCAAAATGTATTGTAAAAGAGTTCAATGGCATGTGTCCTCAGTGCCGCCATAAGACCCAAGCATCCCCTCTGCAGCCTTGAGAAGTTCTGATCCTAATTTACAAGCATGTACTTTGGCGGTTCCAGAGTGTATTTCTTTTTCTAGATTAGTACGATGCGGATCAGTTAGCTGTTCTGAGATATATCTCCTTTTATTTGCATATAATGAGGTTTCTCAGATTTGAGGCACACCTAGAAAGGAAGCAGGGGCGGCCTTAGGCATGTGCAAGCTGTGCACCTGCACAGGGCCGCCAAACCCCAGGGGCCACCACGCCAATATATATCCTTAATATAAGAATCCTCTGAGGATGGATACATATTTGCTTGGTGGCCCCTGGCAGGGATTTGGCGGCCTCCGGCTCTGTTCCACTTCCAAACACCCTGACCCCGCCCACTCTTCACTGGCCTCCGGGCCTGCTTTCCTCCTGGGGTCCACTACCTACGCTCCCTGCCCAGCCTAGAGCCGCCATGAGCCTAGAGCCGGCCCTAAAGGAAGCCTCCAAACGCAATGAAATGAGGCTGTGATCCTTGTCACTGGCCGACCCCTTTTCTTTAGATTCACAGTGTTGCACCATGGCCGCATGACTCAGAGGAAGGAGGTGAGTCTTCTAGGATTACCACCTGCCAGTATTTTACTGGTATGGCCAGTGGTTTCATGCCTAACCAGAAGCAAAACGTTAATAAAGGAGCAAAAGCTGATATGTATCTAGGTTTTCTACAGGAGGACCATGGCTGATTTTATTATATTTGGTTCTTGTCTGTAGCACACTGAGCAAATCCACAATGACCTTGACAGCTTCCTACTCTAGTTACCAAGGTATTCAATTAGTTCAAACATTCCACCGTTCACCTTTTTCTTCTTATCAGCGAAACTCCCTGGGCCACATTATACGCGCAGCGCATTTTCCTTCATTGCGCTGGGCGCACCTTTTAAAAGGGGCGCCCAGTGCAATGAAGGAAAGTGCGCTGTATTATGATGAATGCGCTGCCCCCAGTGCAACTGCAAACTCTCGCTGCCCTGTGGGTAGCGCATTCATGTGAAAAACGGAGAGGCTGCTTCAAAGCAGCTCCGTGTTTTCACTATGCAGGTGGCAACCCATCCGCACTTTTAAAGGGGATTAGAGATCCCCTTGCAGGCGGGTACAGCCGGTGACTGCACCCGCCTGCAAGGGGGTGTCTGGGTAGGCCATAGGACCCCCTTTACTCTCTCCAGAGGACTGCTTTCAGGGGTCGCCCCCTTTTAGTTGGAACACTGTCCATACACCTCCTTCTTCTTTGACTCTGCGCTTGTGTCTGTAATACGGCGCGGGCGCAGAGGCAAAAGGAGTCTCTTATTTGCATGTGGCACACCCCCATGCAAATGAGGGAACGTCCCTGAACTCTGGACGAATTCCAGTGTGGTTTCATGCAAGACTGCAGCACTGAAATAGCCCTGCTGCAAGTGATTGACAATGCCCTTTGTGTACTTGACTCGGGGGAGTCTTGTCTTCTAATTCTTCTAGACCTTTCTGCAGCCTTTGACGCTGTTAATCACAACACTCTCCTAAACACTTTAACCCCATGGATGCTCAGCATATTCCCCTGCTGTGCTGAGAAATCGGAAATCCCACCCATCATGACGAGCTGGGCTCGTCATGAGCGTGCGAGGAGGCTACTTCATGACGAGCCCAGCTCGTCATGAGCGTGGAAGGGGTTAAAACAGAGAATGGGATTGGAAGGCACAGTGCTTAAACGGTTTGCTTCATTCCTCTCGGATAGATCTCAAGTGATTAAAATAGCGAGCAGCCTTTCATCTTCAATGGCAGTAGGTCAAGGCGTCCCTCAAGGATCTATACTCACACCCACTTTGTTCAATCTTTACTTGGAACCATTGGGAAATCTCCTAAGTAAATCTGGGATACTTTACTAGTTCTATGCTGATGACACCCACATCTACCTTCAGGTGTCTTCCTCACACAATGTCTCATCCCTCAACACTACTCCCAACTCTATTAAAAACTGGATGTTAGCTCATCAACTCATTCTGAATCCTTACAAAACTGAATTCCTCCTCCTCTCTACCTCACTCTCTCCTCCTCTTGTTCAATATTGGATGGATAAGCTGACTTTACTGAACAACAAACCTATCATTGTCGACAGCGCTAAATCCCTTGGGGTCATATTTGACAAAAGGCTCAATCTACACTCCCACATCAATCCCATTGCAAAGAATATACGTTACCAACTGCGCCTTCTCTGGGGGATTCGTCGCTTCTTTCTGGAGCAAGACCTTAAAACCTTGGTCCAATCTCTGGTTCTCTCTAGATTGGATTATTGCAATTCTCTGCTTGCTGGGCTCCCCAAAACCCACCATTCGCCTCTAAAATCCATACTTTATTCACTGGCTCGTTTTGTATATGGGGCCAAAAGAAGTGACCACATCACACCCATACTGTTTTCTCTTCGATGGCTTCCCATCAAACCAAGGTCAATCTAAAAAACTGCCTGTATCACCCACAAAGCCTTGCACACTTCCTCCCCTCGATATCTGGCAAGTAAACTTAAAATGTCTGGAGGCTCCAGACCTTCACGCAATGTGAAAAAGTTACTGCTTGAGCCCCCCACCTTCAAAAGGGTAAGATCGATGGCTGAATCCTTCTCAAGTAATGCGCTTGGAATCTGGAATTCGCTTCCTCCACTACTTCGTACCACCAACTCTACCCGGACTTTCAAAACTAGCCTCAAATCTCTCCTCTTCCAAAGACACTTCCAGAATTAATACATCCCTTTTCATGTCCCTCAAGGAAGTTCTTACAATGTTGTAAATATGTAATCTATGCCTTTACAATCCTAATTCTAATGTGTTTTTGAGTTTTGTGTGACTGCCACCTATTGTTTTATTTTACTTTTTCATCTATCTCATTTGTATCTGTAATGTGTAAGTATGTACATTTCCTCATGTAACGTACGTGGTTCTATTGTGAAGCACTCTGACACCTTTGGGTAAAGTCTACGCTATATAAAATTGCATTAAATTAATAAAAATAAATAAATAGCACTGATGATTTATGTGTGCCATCGCTATCAGTATTACAGAAGGGACCATACAAGCGTCTGGGGCCCGCTCTGTGAAGAGTGAAAATCTCGACAGAATGTCTTGTGATATAACTATATATAACAAATGATTCTTGGTTTTCCGGCAAATTAAAATGTCTCATATGGGTAGTATGCAGATTATAAAGACAATGGCTTGGAAACTAGGATATAATTAAAATTATAGACTAAATCAACACTGAGCAACCTATACACTTAAAATCAGGAACGCAAAGAAAAGCTACAGCTCTGATTGTATCTGTGAAGCTTTGACCTTATTAAAGAATTATTCCATAGAATATCAGAAATACAGTCTCCTTCAGCGTCCTCAACTACCTTACAGCACTCTTACTCAATTCTTCTACAACAAGATTAAACTAATATGAGACAACATCAAACAGAAAAAATACTCACCTGATATACATGGCAACTCACAACGGCCAAACTGTTCTTATTTTAAACTTTTTTGCACCAACTAAAGTCGTACTTGATGCCACTATCACAAACTGTTGTCCAACCAACTCCTGCCTAGTCTAATTCATTAAACGTTTTCCATTTTTCGTAAAACCCAACTGCTGGACTTGTTTAACTGTTCATCAGTACAGGGTGCTTTTTCCCATCGCATGGAAAACTGCCATTGTGAACCCCCCCTTTTTAAAAAGCACACCGCTGACCTACAAAATCTCAACTACTCTCGGCCAATCTCCCTACTAGTCCTTGGCAAACCTTTTCAAAACTATTTTCATTCAACAATTTGTCAAAGAAAAAACTCTTTTGGGTGCCTTCCAAGGCGCATTCGGTCTCGGACACAGGACACAACAGGTGATCCTATTGGTTAAGGATGACCTTTGACGCCTGTTTGACACTTGGGGTGTCAGGGCACCAGTACTTTTAGATCTATCAGCCACCTTCAATATCATAGACATTCCATCCTGAAAAAATCCATGCCTGAAGAGGGGCTGGGCTACCAAGACATCAAATGGATTACATAATTTCTGCTTGACCATTAGCAGATCTCTAAGTTACCACTTTTTCTTTCAGGACTGTGTTTTTTTTTTTTTTTTTTGTAAACCTTTATTTGTACAAAAAGGAAATACAAATCTGGGCCTACAACCAGACCGGCCGGCCACGATACAATAGAGCAATCCAAAAAATACAGAAGAAAAATATACAGATACAATCAGGATAATATGCAGTCAATACAGTTCGAAAAAGGAAGGGGGGGGAGAATCTGGACGGCCCACAAACAGGAAGAAGGAAGGTTAATTTTTATAATATTACAATAAGGAGTATAACAGGCTCGGATACAGTATAAATGAATCCAGGTCCCCAGAGCAAACTATTGGCCATAAGAAAACTAAAGGGGCAGCAATGCGGAAAATTATCACTACAGTCTACATCAGTACGAAAGCAGATGCGGTTAATTCAAATCAACATACAAGTAGACTCATCGTGTGCACCTCTACCACCCAATAGCACAGCAGAGATAGGACGATGGAACCGGAACACTAACATCACTAAAGCCAACCCGTTATACTAACCCTAGGGAGAGAGAGAAAGAGAAGGGGAAGGGAAAGAAAAGGGGGAAAAAGAAAAATACAGACTGAAAGAGAAGAGCGCCGCGCCGAGACAAGCATCCCGTAGTAAGGACACAGAAAGAGCAGGAGTATTAGCAACAAGGAAGGGATGGGAGTCGGCGCTGAAACGCAGCATAGCCACAAAAGGAGTGAAGCAGCAATCCAGACCCCATCCCTATAATACCACGGGAGGCAGGGACAGCCGCGGCGCTCCTATAAAGGGATACAAAAGGGCCATAGAACAAAGGAAAATAAACCGGGAAAGAAAACCCGTCCCACCCATCCCACCCAGCACCCCTGCAGAAGGCTACGGCCTACCCCCCCAGCAGCGTGCCTGTCGCCCTAATCCCGAACCCGAAATGTAGGAAACACGAAAGAGAAAAAGAATAAGGAGACAAAAAGAAGAATAAGAAGACAAAAAAGATGTGAGGGAGGAGTGAAGAAGTAAAAACAAAATGGTCGGCCTCAGCCCTCCGCCCAACCAGTCAATCGTAATACGTGTAGACGAAAGCGATACAGCTCGAGCATCATAAAACGTACAAGGGGGTCACCCACCGCACTATGCACACGGGAAAGCTCGCCATGGATATGTATACCAGCAATCCACCGGAAGCAATGTATCTCACCCCAGGCCTTCCTTAGCTACATGCAACTCCCACCATACGACAGCGAGAAGCGAACAATTTGGTGCAAGGCAATCACACGAACAAAAAATAGTCCGATGAAGACGTAGGCCAGGGAGGGCAGTCCATAAGCAAAAGATCAAAAGTCCGGGTATACAGTGCAAGTGTCCCAACAATGTTAACAGGGGCAGGAAAAGACAGGAGTTCAGTCTCGCCGCTCGGGAAAGCGGGGGTTCCCCTGCAGAGCAGGAACACGACCTCATCAAGGCAAATAGATGTAGCAAGCCATCATGTTTCTCGAACACTCGAGTAGGATCCGACCCCAGAACGACATCCGGGCCCCCAAACTCCAAACAGTGAAGCGCAGGAGGTTCAGAAGCCAATCGTTCGCATACCTGTCGACGGCCAGTGGCAGTAGTTCTCAACGCGGCCCAGGGGGGTGAGGCAGAAGCATCACCGAGACGAGAGGGGACCGTGAGAGACCGGCCCTCCAAGATGGCGGGGGACCGCACCGATACCCCAGAGGCAATGGGGGTCAAGGCCGCATGCAAGGACCGCAGTGCTTCCAGAACGTCGCCGATTGTAGGCTCGCGCACACATGTCCAGGCCCCCGTGCAGTCCAGTAGTCCAGGTCCGCCGTCCGGAGGATATCCACGGTCTATCTCGATGGCCGCCATTTTGTGGAGTCAGGCTCGTCACTACCTCCCACGACTCCCAGATCAGGGCCTCAGATGCGGACCTCCACAGAAACCAAGGGGGTCCCGCTATGGCAGCCTTGGTGCAGAAAGGAGAGCCGCCAAAGTCGGGTTGCAGCCTGCAATACCTTTGGCGTGGTCGAAGAGCAGATCCCGGGCGCGAGGCTCCAGGATGGATGGACGGAGCCGCGGCAGGGGGGCCCCCTTCACACGAGCAGCCCTCGGTGCACCGTGCCCCACACCAGCTCCACGGCCGCCAAGGCAAGTCCGGATCAGGACCACCGGAATGTTCGCTCAACGGTCTCCCGCCAGTGGCTCACGCTCTCGGCCGGGGCCGACGCGTACAACAATGCCAGGCTGGGTCCAATAGGCGAGGCCCCGGCTTCATCACCGCGGAGGCCCTGGTTCCTCAGGGGGCACAACTTCGGAAGCGCGGCACGTAGGAGCCTCCAGGTCAGACGGTGAGTAAGAGCAACACGTTGCGTTTCAATCTCTGCTCGAGTGCATCGTCCCGGGGCAGGATATATGGCAGGATTTGCGAGTCAGGCCGGAAGGCTGACGGAGCCGAGCTACAGAGCGACCATTACGATCGCGAGCTTGGCTCCTCCCTTGTGGACTGTGGTTTTTAAATCTACTCTCCTTAAACACTTGGGGGCATAGTTATGGGAATTGTGGTGCAGGGCAGAAAGTTGCCTTGCTGCGATGCATCACAGGGAAAGAGAAAGAATGTGCCGTATTTATCCAATACGGTGCACTGCTGTCCTTTCCCCTGCGCTGGCGCTGTTTCGGCAGCCTAGCACCAATGCAGGCACCCTTTCATTGTGGTGCAAGGATGCCTGTGTTGTAAGCATGATTTTTTTTTGCAGGAGGGGCACCTTCCTGCAAAAATGCTCAGATTGACTAAGCCACCTGGAAGCAAGGAGATGATCTTTGTAGTTGGACTCTTGAAGTATCAAAATATCATTTTAAGTGTACATAACCTTTGGAGACAGAGACATCAGACACACATGCAAACGCTTGTCAACAAGAACACATTTTCAGTTCTTGTATGGGTGCTTCATAAGACCAGATTATGTTACTGACAGTCATGCAACCACCACCTTCTTGGCCCACTTTTATTTTCTGTCTTTGAGTTCCAGTAGCTGTGTGTGCGTCTAATTGTCATGTTATGTTTGATAAATGTATAAAGCACATGGCTGCCTCAACATCGGGGTGTCCCAGCGCTAGCGGACCAGGGAGAAGAGAACATGAAGAACTAAATGCCACTTTTTAGTTAATTTCCTGAAGGCCCAATGATCTTATGTGCTCCGCAATCTTGACATATACATGTGTGAAAATATTGAAAGTTATATCCATTAAATCTATAACAATGTATCGAGTCCACCATATCAACAGCACCGGCAACAAAAGACATGTTCTGGGAGAGATTTACATTCCATGTCCACTTGCCGAGCAGTAGTCCTTCTCAACGCCTGTCGCTCTAAAACCAGTGATTGATGGTTGAATGGCAAAAAATGTGGGAATCCTGTGAACTCCCAGCATATTTGACCATGCCATAGGTGAAGCAATACTCACATCGCATGAGACTAGGACATTGTTGGAGGAGATGAGCTGTGGCTGCTGGTTGGACCAGAGACATGTGGGTGTAGTCCATCATACTCATTATGGGGGATTCGCCCCTCTGGTGGAAGCCTTCCTTCACCTATACTTAATCTGGTCCAGGTTGGTGTCAAGAACAAATAGAAGCAGTTGCGTAACACAGGCCCCTGCAGCCCCTGCGGTGCGGGGGGCATAACCCCAGGGTGCCCCGTCAGCACAGAAACCGTAACTTGCAGGGGGGCCCCCTCAAGTTTCGTTACGCCAGTGGATAAAAGGTATCCAGAAAGTGCTCTCTGGGAGATGCTCGCTGCTTTGGCATGTGTGCTTTGGAGTGGATCAGGGCTGGGTAGGTGGAATACTGCCAAAAGCTTGACAAGAGCTGGTATGGCATGTGACCTGGCTGTAGTGGGCTCCACAGTGTGTCCACTTTGGTCTACAACTTCCTTGCTCATGCCCTTGTTGCGTCCATAAAACCTAAAGATGGCCTAATTTCTCTGGTCATGAGGTATGTGACTCTCAACATTATGATACTCTCCTTTCTCTGTCTTGTTCTGGCAAGCTGACATAGGCACTGACTGACTCACAGGATAGCAATCTGCATGGTTGATTTCCAGTGTGAAGAGTATTGGCTTCAGCTCTTTAATATTTTTTTCCCACAAGGCTCCAGAGCGAGATTTGGCATTACCAAACATGGTTTTCTAACGTGGATAGTCACTGGTGGTCACGGTCAAAGGGCTGCTTCTCGAGTAGATTTGCTGCCACTCAAGTAGATTTTGTACTCGAGTGGCAGCAAAATTAACTTGAATGGCCGTGCGCTCATGCACACAATTTGGTGCAGTTTGCGCTGATTTTTCAGTGCTGCTCGCAATACCGGTGCAAAATTGCAGTGCGAACAGCATAACGCGCATATTTTCCAACCATTGGCGGAACTCTACAGAATCTCAGAGATTTTATGTAAATCCGCAGAGTTCTGCCCACCCCTGCTGATTACCTAACAGCTGGATTATGCTAACATCCTCTATTTGGGTCTTCCAGAATATTTTATAAGCCTGCTGTAGCTCATACAAAACACTGCTGCTACTTTCTTGTTAGGGTTTGCTAGACAGGAATCTGTCTCAGAGTACTTGAGACACCTACACTGGCTTCCAATACAATTACTTATTCATTTTAAATGTCTTTTCATTACTTTCAGAGCAGTCCACAGCAGAGGCCCTTGCTATCCGAGGGATAGAATTCGAGCATACTCTCCTATTAAATCTCTCAGATCCTCAAGTCAGTCTTTCCTGGTATTCCCGACGATACATTAGGCTCTCCTGGGTAGCCGGTCTTTTTCCTTTCTAGCCCCTTATCTTTGAACGCCCTCCATTACAAACTCACAGATCACAACAACTAATATTTAAACACCAATTGAAGACCGGCTTGTTTCAGTCGATCTAGTTAGCACTAGTGGACCTCCTTCCGCATATGTAGTCCCGGGACATATGTTAGCTGTGGACTCTTCAAATTTTTAATTCATTCATCCATACGTTCATCCATTCAAAGATTTCGAGGATTAAACAGCAAATTCTGCAGCTAGGCCTTGTTCTCCCAGATTAGGCAAGGCCTTCCCTAACAGTTCATCAGGTTGTTCTTTGTTGGCACCCATTGCTAAAACGTCATCCTGAAAAACACACAGCTCCATCAAATTCCTTCAACAACTTATGCAACAATGTTTGAAAAACAGCAACTGCTGCGGTTGACCCAAACAGCATTCTTACACACCGGTGGCACCCCATAGGCGCCATGAAAGTTGTCAATCACTCATTGACGGGTGCAATCACACCTAATGTTACACAGAGAACAGATACAGTGATGAAACCATTGCATTCCTGTGGCCATGGACAGCATTTCCTTTATTTTTGGTAAGGGAAATCTTTCAACTAAAATGATACTAATCCGATTTCTAAGTTCAATGCACTCATTTTCTCATGGTGTTGTCTGGCCATGACCAGAGGGGCAATCCACTTTGCTGTCCTTAATGCCTGCCTTCAAATGTTTGCCTTTTGTTGATTGACTTTTTCTCTTACTACAATTGTTGCATTTCTTATTTTGTGTACTTGAAGGATCACAAGCATAACAATGGCTGTTCTCACTCTGAATCCGAGATCAAACTCAGGAATGAAGCGAAGGGTGGGAAGGCCTACAGAAGGGCCATTGACCAACTATTCTAGCGCGGGACTGGTTGTTTTCAGCTTCTTCTTCAGTTTTCCAGTGCCAGGGCATTAATTGATTTTCCTGTTGTCTTTTTGTCC
The DNA here is from genome assembly GCF_964261635.1 of Lissotriton helveticus. Lineage (NCBI taxonomy): Eukaryota > Metazoa > Chordata > Amphibia > Caudata > Salamandridae > Lissotriton > Lissotriton helveticus. The sequence continues at coordinate 1,315,145,206 of NC_136057.1, read as the reverse complement.
TCTTAGTTTTTCAGTGCTCCACTTCCAAGTACCTACATCTTTCAGTCTGGAAGCAGAGAGGCAGGAACTCCAAGCATATGGGGTTGTCCTGAGGGTTAGTTGGGGCTGTTCAAGCTGCCAGTCATCCATCCACCTACCTCACGGATTATGATCACGGTAGGTCCTCCTTCATCTATAGTGCCTTCAAAAGGGTTTTTGGGCTTAGGTCTCTGACCCTCCTCGGATCCAGGAGTTGGTTCAGATGGGGTTTTCCTTAGGTCTTACTCCTTCCAGGCTCTGGGTCCAGTGGGCAAACATCTGGAGAGGAATGAATGAATAAATACTTAATTTTTTGGTTACAGTATGCATAAAAGAACAATAAAATGAGAATTAATATACTAAAAATACAATTTGCAATATAAAAAGGGAACATTAAAAAATTGTATTCCTCTCTCATAATGGCCACAAATGTTGTTCTCAAATACCAGAACAAAAAACATATTGGTTAAAAGATGTGAACCTTCTGGGGCTTAGAAAGTAGCATTATACGCCTATACAAACTACTTCCTTACTTTGCTTAAGTGGGAGTAAAAGCCGTCAGAGCAGTTACTAATGTAACGTAGTAGCTCAGAGGGTACGAGCCTCCAAATTTCAGCTGATTTCATAATCACTTTCTAGCTGCATATCAGAACTATCAAAACTATTAAAGCTAGCATTAGAGCACCCACTAACTCCAATTCTTCACAAAGAGGGTTTTACAGATTTCTGCGGCTCATGCTGAAAGAATTGGAAACCTAAGAGATAAGGCATCCTGTGTAACACACCCACTGTCTACCGTAGTTCGCATCACACTTCCATTTTTGAGAGAATTCAACGCAACCAAAAATCCTAAACCATGGTGTAATAATTCAATCCAAAAAGTTTTAGAAGGTTTATTGTAGATCAGCACAGCATAGCTCCTGACAAGATAGCAGCAGGATACAACTGCTTTCCAAGTACAGAATGCTACATTAGCAAAGCTCTGTTTAGAATCAAGAACTAATACAGAAACATAACAAGTCTCGTTACTTAAAGAGATATACTAATATACATATAAATAATGTACTTGCACTAGATTAAGAAATGTAACACATGGTCTGGAAGACCCCCTCTTAACCTAAGACGGCATTCCTTCCAATAAATAGGGTGGATTAAAACCTACTAAATATGCCTGCACTGCTGCACTGGGTGTTCCTTTTGATACTTAGCCATTAAGGTCACATCATAAGTTTTCAGTGACACTCGCCTCTCAAGTGCAAATTTGAACGGCACGACAGAGTAGTCCTCTTCCAAAAGACGCAAAACGTCGTTCTTCTAAAGCTTTGGAGAAAAAAGAGGGATCACGCGATACTTAGTTTGCTCCGTGTAATTTCCCTTTTTAGGTCGAGCGACCTATCTCAATGCGCATGCGCATTGAGCGGGAGCTCGATATATTGCGGCTTAAACAGAGCTTACCGAGATCAGGCGATTCCCAGGCGATTTCTTCCAGTGCACGTGAAAGCGCGTGCACAATGCCACCAGCCGCTTGCCTCGCATTACCACATCAAAGGCAAGGCGGCCTCGTCTCAGGCCCCTGCTGCTTCACACCCTCATGCCGCTCTCCCCGCTCCGCCCCCTCCCCTGCCCGCCGTGTCCACTTCACTTTGACGGCCGCAGGCCGTCTCTCGTGTTTCTGCTTGTTGTGCATTTTCTAGTACAATGATTATAAATTACATGTCCTACTGTGCCACACTTATTTTCACTGGCCCACTTACCAGTTTGTGTCTGGTATATCGGCATGTAAGTAATACCTTGAACTCTTACAATGCCTTTTCGCGATGCATTGCTCCCACTTCACTTTGACGGCCGCAGGCCGTCTCTCGTGTTTCTGCTTGTTGTGCATTTTCTAGTACAATGATTATAAATTACATGTCCTACTGTGCCACACTTATTTTCACTGGCCCACTTACCAGTTTGTGTCTGGTATATCGGCATGTAAGTAATACCTTGAACTCTTACAATGCCTTTTCGCGATGCATTGCTCGAGAGGTTTCAGTAGGGTAGCAAGTGTGCGTCAGAGCTTTAAATTCATCGTAGCAGGATATCGAACGCACTTCTCTTCAATGGACTCGCTCATACAAAATGTATGTTAACTTATCGTCCATCAACTTAAGCTATTTGTATGTTGATTACAAAGGGGCGCCTTAATCGGTAGGGGAGACGGGAGGGCTGCAAACACATACAGCAGAGAGAGGGGCCTCAAATCTGCAGGAGCGCACATCCCGGAAGCTTTGCTGCCATAACTTAGTCGAGCATTCATTGCACGCTCATTTCAGCAACGCTACCCTTGTGCTGGGCTGCGCTGCAATCAGAGTGGTTTACGGGGGGGTTCCAATGCTCCCCGCACCCCTCACAAATAATTGTAATACTAACCAAATTATATAAATAACGCATTCTATTTAAAAATCAACGGATATCTTAAAAAAAAGGACAAGGTATCTCGCTCTCTTCCCGCCTCCCTTCACACATATGCCACCCCTTAACCCCTTGCCCCGGATCTATCCCCACCCGCTGTCCTTCTCCATCCTCCGTCTGCCCCTGGGATTCCTCACCAGGATTCTGCCTATTCCACCACCACCGCTCCTTCAGCAGCGTTTCAGCGGCGTCCGTTACCAGGGCAACAATCAGGTTGAAGGGCCGTGTGCACTGTGGTTGTGCCGACATGTAAGCTCGAGTAAGTACGACCCAGGCTTAAACTTATATTGAAAAACTTCAATAGCGAGTGTCTTCATATTTTTAAGTATGTATATTTATTTTACATTTCATAATGTTTAATTCTATTCCTTTTTTAACTGCACAGCGTTTTTAATATTTGCGAACAGAAGTGTTTTGGTTGTTACTACGTTTATCAGAAGGCTATACTTTTGTCTTTAAAGATGGCTACTTCGCTGATGTCTGACTTTACTTTCTGCTTTATGCAAACGTGCCATTATGCATTGAGCATTTTTGTATTGCCATTGTGCAAGCGCATACAAATGTATTTTTTTTTATTCATCACACACCCTCTCATCCTCTCACCCTCACAAACCCTCACCCTCACCCATTGTCACACCCTCACCCACCCTCACCCTCACACCCTCACTCACCCTCACCCCCCCTCATCCTCACCCCCCCTCACAACCCTCTCACCCTCACTCAGCCTCACACCCTCACCCTCACACACTCACCCTCACACCCCCTCACTCACCCTCACACCACTCAGTGCTACAACACATATGTGTGTGTAGGTGCAAATGCAATGTTCTTGGATTTTCGTCACAATAAAATACACTGAACATAATCTTCACAAAATTTATTTACAAACGTTTAAGCTATTGCCATTATAAATTACAATAACTTTTATTTAAGTATTAATTATTTACAAAATTAAAAGCCATTGTTATTTGTAATATCAATACATCTAAGTCACGTAAATACAACACACATTGCATTACAAATGCTACAGGTGTCACATTTGCGAAAGTTAAAACTATTGACATTGTAACTGACAAAGCTATTAATTTTGCTATTTTCAAAACCAACACATAAATAAAAAAAGTGTCATTTACAATACCAATCGCTCAAACTTTCCTAATGCGAAAAGTTAAAAGTATGGGCATTGTAAATCACAAAACAAAAAAATAAAATGTCATTTAGAAAACCAATAGCTCAAACTTTCCTACTGCGAGACCTATTGGCAACGCCAGTGCTTGTTTTTTTATCATCTCTCGCAGCCATATATTCGTGACCGCATAAACTTCACTTGGTGGGTTAGGGGTTGACTTCCAGGCTGCTGAAGGTTTCATTCCTGGTCTCATTCACGCAGTGCTTAATTTGTTAAAAAAAAAAAGTTCTGAACCAAAAGCTTTTCTCACATACCTGCCGCCGGCGGTATACAATGTTGGGACGCCGATGCCAAGGTTGCGTAGTCTTGATTGTGCATCATGCCTTTTTAATCCACCACCAGACGCTCCCTGACCCTTATCTCATTCTTGCAGTTTCTTTTTCAGCCATGCTTTCTTCCTTTGTCAATATTTTTCTGTCCTTCTCTTCCTCTGTCTATTCGCCTTCTGTGTTTTTCTCTCTATTGAGCTGGGTAGAAGTCCGATGATGAAAAAATAAATACCAGTCCCCAAAAATGAGTGCCGGTGGGCTCCACCTGCAACGATGGCTCAAACTATGCACTGCATTCACTCTTAAATCCTGGCCCCTTTGTCTTGCCATCCCTACCTACTCATTCCTTTAAACTCCTAGGGCCTCATTTATGAGGCTGTGCGTCACTTTTACGCCGCCGGTGCGACACTTTTTGTGACGCACCAGCAGCGTAAAAAATGTGCCTTGTTGCACCATATTTACAAAGTGACGCATCTAGGTAGATGTGTCACTTTGTAAATCCCTGTGCTACATTATACCTGCGCCGGGTATAATGTATGCAGGGGGGCGTTCTGATGCAAGAAAGGGTCATAGAAGTGACGTAGTGAAATCTATATGATTTCACTGCGCCACTTCTAGGACGCAAATGCGTCAATTTCTTACGCCTGCCTCACAGCAGGTGTAAGACTGATGCAGGCCCTTTCACATGGGGCTTGCCCCATGTGAAAGGACACATTGCTGGAGTTGGGTCACTTTTGTGACACACTCCAGCAATGCGTCACTTTTGCGCCATACAGATACGTCAGAAATACTGACGTATCTGTAACTCCTTGCGCAATGATGCATCATTCTGTAAATATGACGCATCATTGGTGTCGCAAGGAGGGCACAATGAAAAGTGACGCATCGCTGTTTTCACGCAGCGATGCGTCACTTTTCATAAATGAGGCCCCTGGTCTCTAGCTCCTTAAAGCTTCTCTTTAAAGATATTCTTCAATATGTCAAATTGGGGTCTGTGGTCATTAGAGCGCCCTACTTCTGCACTTTCCCAGATCTACTGGTTGGCACAGCTTGGGCTTACGACCAAAGGTTCCTCAGCTTTCTTTTGTGTCAAAGACATTGTTCTACCTCTTTCTTTCACCAGACTCATCCACACCTGAGGGGCACCTTCATCATTCCCTGTAGTGGGAATCTATCTGAAGCACACAGTTGAGTTGCTCCACTGTGAAGGTCTGTTAATAATGGTCCAGACTGGTATGGTTACAAACCATCCTTTTCTAACTGGTCCGGTGGCTGTGCCTAGTCGTCTTCATGTCATATTATGGATGTTCTTGAATGTTTCACCAGTGAAGGAATTGTTTCCTGCTTTTTCATTCAGGAAATCAGTGCTGCTCCCAATTACATAATCTGCTTCAAACTTTCTCCCAGATAACCAGCAGCTGCAGGGGACTTTTTGGAAAGTAGTACCAAAAACAAGGGTGAACCCAAATATTTCAGGAACCTGGGGCAATACAATATATCAAAGAAACAATGGTTCACTGCGGTTTCATTCTCATACCAAGAAACTCTTTTTTTCTTATAGAAAACAATGTTATTCACCAATGGATATACAAATCCCCCATATATGTACACAAGCAATGTATAGCTAATTATGAATCTTCAATAAACAGATTTCAAACTAATAGATTTCAAAACAGAATGGCAATATTTAGTTATGAGCCAGTGCTCACAAATGTGAAATAAAGTGCAGTGGTGAGTGACAAGTGAAACAAGTGCATCATTGATAAACAGATGTATGACTCCTGAGTCCATCCATTGTTCCTTAACGCCTTGGGCGCGGCTGCGATTCTGCGCCTGTGCGGCCGTTTTGAAGAGTGGGCGGGTTCATGACGGCCCCCAGTCGTCATCAGCACACGCCCACCGTGATGCATGATGGCCGGGGGCCTTCATCAGCATGGAAGGGGTTAAGCTTGTGGTCAAAAGGTGGGGTCTAAATACGTCTATGGTCGACACTGTTTTAACCTCTGGTCATTAAGAAGTCATCATCAGGTCAGGGCAGTGAGCACCAAGTATCTTCCTCGGTTATATTGCTGCATGGGAAAATTCTATGCCAGTATGGGGCTTCTCCAAATGTGTCCCCAATGCAGAATTCATACGAGTCCTGGTCCATAGGAGGCTTCTTCTAAATAGGGCCACAATGAAGAATCCAGAGGACTACTGGTCCAATGGTTTATTTTTGGTCACGGTCACTAATAAATATTGGTAGACTGTTGGCTAAATCTCGTGAAGGACACCCTGAATCGAATCAAGGAGCCGTGCGATGAACCAATTGCATGCGCTGTGCCCATCTGGCGTGACCATCCTGACTTCGCGAGATGACAGAAGAAGCAGAGATCACAGTATGGAATCCAGAATGGATTGGAATAAAAGTATGATGGTGGTGTGAGTGATAGTGAGAGACCCGTTTGGAGTAAGAATGAGGTCTGGAGTATGGATGACAGTGTTGAACTGGAGTATGACGGTGAGGAGTAAGAGTTGGAGGAAGGAGAGATTACACATTGGCAAGAAGGGTATGCACAGAGAGTTTTGGGGCACAAAAGGGGCAAATAACCAGTCCAAAGGAAGCAATATTTTTTTGAAAATAAAGTGTTGGCCGGGTCAGTGACAGTGGACAAAACAGTTGGCGGTGAAAGAAGAGCTAAGGGTACCACACAGTGTTTAAACCCACGTGAGGATGGGTGGTGGAATTGTTGGGATGTGAAAGAGAAACAGACACGTGCATGCACGAGAAGCTGAGCAAAGGGGTGGGGATTGACTTGCTAGATAAGGGGGTAGGTACAGAGGACAATAGGAATGTTTTACCTACAGCGATAAAAGAAACAAGAAACTAAGATGGCACAGAACCAGATAAAATGGGAAAGATACCCCTCTCAATGAAGCGGAAGCAGGGCTCGAGTCAGGGGTCCACGCAGGTGGGCAGCGTCCCCCCACTCTTTTCACAGGGTGGACGCCGTCCCCACTGCCAAGAACTTTGGCCCCACGGGGCGTGGATAAAAAAGGAAACAGTCCATGTAAGCAGTATTGTCCTAATTACAGTCCCTCCTGTGACACAAACACAAATCGGCGAAGGACTAGGTTAATCGTGCAGCATTCACTGCGATTCTTTGCTATCTAGTGTGGGTATTCGATTTAGCCGCAGGGCAGCTTCCTCTAGTAATGCATGACCCCCAGCTTTCCCAGAGTCTTGCGTGAGTAGTTCCCTCAGTCCAGGTTTTTACTTTGTATACAATGTCTTTATTTGCGCATTTTCTAATGGGAAATCCACTGGATTCAAGCAAGCCGGGCTGAAGACGGCTGCAATGCCAGAAACCGGTCCCCGGAAGCTTGTTTCCGGTCCAGGGAAGGCATGGCTTGGCAGTTCGGGCTGGACTGTTCCCATGAGGCACAGGGTCAGACTGATTTGCATATAGCCATGTCTGAACTGGGGTGCAGAGTGGGCTAAAGAACGGTGATGGATCAAACCCAGATCTTTTGACTGGGTGTGAGTGTTTGATTGGTTCAGATGCTCCATCCATCACCACCCCCCTTTTGTACCGCTTTGGCCGCCATAAGTGTGGCAGGGTATGCTCAGACGTGAGTCCCTTGCTCACTTTGCCACTGGATTCAAGCAAGCCGGGCTGAAGACGGCTGCAATGCCAGAAACCGGTCCCCGGAAGCTTGTTTCCGGTCCAGGGAAGGCATGGCTTGGCAGTTCGGGCTGGACTGTTCCCTTGAGGCACAGGGTCAGACTTATTTGCATATAGCCATGTCTGAACTGGGGTGGCAGAGTGGGCTAAAGAACGGTGATGGATCAAACTAGATCTTTTGACTGGGTGTGAGTGTTTGATTGGTTCAGATGCTCCGTCCATCACCACCCCTTTTTGTACCGCTTTGGCCGCCATAAGTGTGGCAGGGTATGCTCAGACGTGAGTCCCTTGCTCACTTTGCCACTGGATTCAAGCAAGCCGGGCTGCAGACGGCTGCAATGCCAGAAACCGGTCCCCGGAAGCTTGTTTCCGGTCCAGGGAAGGCATGGCTTGGCAGTTCGGGCTGGACTGTTCCCATGAGGCACAGGTTCAGACTGATTTGCATATAGCCATGTCTGAACTGGGGTGGCAGAGTGGGCTAAAGAGCGGTGATGGATCAAACCCAGATCTTTTGACTGGGTGTGAGTGTTTGATTGGTTCAGATGCTCCGTCCATCACCACCCCCTTTTGTACCGCTTTGGCCGCCATAAGTGTGGCAGGGTATGCTCAGACGTGAGTCCCTTGCTCACTTTGCCACTGGATTCAAGCAAGCCGGGTTGAAGACGGCTGCAATGCCAGAAACCGGTCCCCGGAAGCTTGTTTCCGGTCCAGGGAAGGCATGGCTTGGCAGTTCGGGCTGGACTGTTCCCATGAGGCACAGGGTCAGACTGATTTGCATATAGCCATGTCTGAACTGGGGTGGCAGAGTGTGCTAAAGAACGGTGATGGATCAAACCCAGATCTTTTGACTGGATGTGAATGTTTGATTGGTTCAGATGCTCCGTCCGTCACCACCCCCTTTTGTACCGCTTTCGCCGCCATAAGTGTGGCAGGGTATGCTCAGACGTGAGTCCCTTGCTCACTTTGACACTGGATTCAAGCAAGCCGGGCTGAAGACGGCTGCAATGCCAGAAACCGGTCCCCGGAAGCTTGTTTCCAGTCCAGGGAAGGCATGGCTTGGCAGTTCGGGCTGGACTGTTCCCATGAGGCACAGGGTCAGACTGATTTGCACATAGCCATGTCTGAACTGGGGTAGTAGAGTGGGCTAAAGAACGTTGATGGATCAAACCCAGATCTTTTGACTGGGTGTGAGTGTTTGATTGGTTCAGATGCTCCGTCCATCACCACCCTATTTTTTAATCCGCTTTTCTAATGGGATAAGCAGGACTACAAGTTCCAGAATGAAAAGTAAAAACTTGGACTGAACGTAGGAAACGTGCGAGCTCTGCTTTTCATGACGTCATGAGGTCATTTGCATATTGTCAGTCCCCCCACTTCTTTTTATAGGACTTGTGCCCTGAGCGGAAGTGACTAAAGAGGATGAAGGTAAGAGCACAGTAGACAGTTTTAAGCGACTACCATATATGGGGTTGGCCATGCACTTGGGAGCTCATCTTTCACTAAAATTGAAAGAAAATATTTCCAAAGGGGAATTTGCTGCTGTGTTTGAGTTCAGGCAAAGGAGGGGTCTAACGAGAAAGACTGAGAGTTAGCAAGATGACCTAGAGTGCCTACCATCATTGACACATGGACATCTGCGTTTCTAATATATACGTCTATTGCGAACAATTCGCTGATAGCTCTGTGTTCATTTCTAAATATATGGACATAATAAGAAAGGATCATATGGAATTTGGAGGCTATGCTTGGTTGCACTATGATGAAGGATTCAGAGCTTGGCTGAGTTCAGGAACAGATAAGACTTGGCGAGAGGTGTATAATGAACTTTAGCTTAATTGGCTGTATCCGTCACAACTGCCTCCCACAGTACATACAGCTAGAGGTCTTGTTGTACAATATCGTCCCTCTCTTGGTAGACCGACCCTGGGTGGGAGGTAGCATGGGGTAGATTCCAGGCACCAAACTCTGGCGCCTGTTCGGGTTTTAACTGGGGATGTTGCCCAAGAAACCCATGTAAGTGTAAACATGAATGTGCAAAATGTTGGAGTAAGCATGCAGCGTTGCAATGTTTTGGAAAACAGGCCAATTTCAGTTTCAGTAGGCAGGGCAGAGGATGTGGAGGGCAATCTCACCTGGCCAAAAAGACTTCTAAACCAATTAAGTTTGAGGAATTTAAGGTTCAAGCAAGTCATGAGTTTGTTACACATTACCTAGATGATGTTCTGTTTGTTGGGAAAAGAAACACATGTGATTGTGGTTTTGCTTTGTAAAGTTTTCAGAGTTTGGTTGCTAAACTTAGAGTCTCCTTGGCACCTGACAAAACAGACGGTCATGGCAGAGTTCTAGTGTCCTTAGGTACAGAGTTTTATACAATTTGAATGGAAGCCAGCTACCTGAAAGCAAAGTATGTGAGATTTTGCATCTTTTTAACGAGGCTGTACAGCACCTAAGCTGCTACTTCAGCAAATGCAGACATTATTGGGCCACCTTACTTCTGCATGTAGAGTGGTTAGAGCAGGTAGATCATTCTGTAGAAGACTAGGTAAGACCTTGAGGTATGAATGTTTTTGAGAGGTTTTAACGGAGTCACTATGTGGTCGCTGGAGGATTTTCATTGGCAGATTGAGATCTTTTCAGATGCAGCTGGAACAGATGGGTTCATCATTTTCTGGGAAGTTAGGTGGTGCTCGGAACGGTGGCCAACAGGGTGGAAAAAAGGAGGTGGTAGCATCGCCTTTTTAAAATAATTCCACAGCTTGTAGCGCTTGCAGTGTGGGGGGCAGATCTGGCTAACAAAACGGTGTTGGACAAAATATGACAGGCCTCATTTCTGAAAAGTGACGCGTGAAAACAGCTATGCGTCGCTTTTCATTGCGCCCTCCTTGCGACACCAATGATGCGTCATATATACAGTATGACGCATTATGTCGCAAGGAGTTACAGATACGTCAGTATTTCTGACGTATCTGTAGGTGCAAAAATGATGCATTGCAGGAGTGTGTCACGAAAGTGACGCAACTCCAGCAATGGGTCATTACACATGGACAAGTCCCATGTGAAGGCAGGCGTAAGATATTGACGCATTTGAGTCCTAGAAGTGGTGCAGTGAAATCTTATAGATTTCACTGCGTCACTTCTAAGACCCTTTCTTGCGTCAGAATGCCCCCCCTGCATACATTATCCCTGTCGCAGTTATAATGTGGCGCAGGGGTTTACAAAGTGATTCATCTAGGTAGATGCGTCACTTGCAAATATGGTGCAACAAGGCTAATTTTTTACGCCGCTGGTGACGCAAAGGGCTCATAAATAAGCCCCGACGTTTTTAATATTTGGAGAAGAAATGTCAGAAAGAAAATATTATGATACAAAAATATCATAATACAGAAATATCATTGTCGAGAATATCGATTATTTTCAGGTAAGTAGTATCGTTGTTCAGAATATCATTGTGTATATTGTTTTCAATAATATAGTTGTAAAAAAGATTGTTTTTTAATTATCTTAATGTTTTTAGTTCATATATTATATATGTTTCTAATTTTAAGTGATTCATCATTTTTAATTAAATTGCTAATAATAATTTATAGTGTTGTAGCAGGTTGCTAGATTTGTAGGAGTATTGGGTGGGCAATTAATTATGTAATAATTAATTACCAATGAATTAATAATATTTTATTAATTATTTCGTTGATTATTAATTATGTAAATGGTGTAATAATTATTCATGTGCGGGCAGCTGGGTTTGTAGGGTATATGGCAGGAAGTGAATTGATTAATGATGAATTAACAGTTAATCATTAATTTATTATTACTTATTTATTTTATTATTAATTATGTATCTTGTTTAATAACTTTATATGTTAGTTATATTTTAGGTGCTGGCTGCTGTGTTTGTGGGGGTTTACAGTGGGAAGTTAAGTAAGTAATAATTACCAAATTATTATTAATGTATTAAATATTTAATGGAGTATTAATTATGTAAATTGTTTATTCACTTTATATATTAGTTATATTTTAGGTTTGCGCTGTTGGGTTTGTAGGAGTATAGGGTGAGACATGAAATAAGTCATAATTAATTAACAATAAATTATGATTAGTTAAATAAGTAGTTAATTGATTATCAATTATGTAAATTGTATTATACTTATTTAAAAAAAACAAGTTTGCTCCTTCCGTTCTTCCCGTCCTAGGTAGTTGGATCGTCGGTGGAGCGTGCTGTAGTGTGTTTATATAGGGACCTGTATCGATACTCCAATTTCTGACCCTTGTCCGGTTATAAATCACTAATATCCATACAACGGCACAGAAACCAGTTTCATAAATTAGTCATAGCGCATGCTGTCACATTAAGCAAGCACTATTCCTCCAGCCCCCTAGAAAGCACACCGAGTTCTCTAAACAAACCAAGCCTCCAGCAAACCTGGGAAATCCCCGCTGCTATTGTTTTGATTTCGTTCGAGAACTCCTGTAAAGAATGTAAGAACGACCAGTTCTTAATTGACGTCTTATGTCCATCCTTACGTCAAACCCGGCACCTTTCAGGTATAAATATACCGACGCTGCCCTAAGCAAAGAGACGGTGGTGATGAGCTTGGAGCAGCGACTACTTGCCGGAAAGCCCAGCTGATGCGAGAAGCCCACGGACGCTGCCCCTCCCTCTTTGACGCGCTGAGGAAAGACGCTGTCTTTTCTCTTGCCGAGAAATCCAGCCTCCAGCGTTTCCAGCCCACCTTCGCGGGTGACTGGGATATCGAGTCCTGAGACAGAGATATCAGCCCTCCTACCTTCTAAATCCCAGGTACTGAACTGACTAACCCCTTACAGAGAATTCTTGAGTCAGATTCTTGGCAAAACAAACTTAACTTAAACTGCTACTTACTTACTCCCTCCCACGTATTAGGCTTAGGTCAGGTACACCGGGGTAGGCGTAGTTAGAAGCACCAGTTGAGTACGATTAGTCAATGTATATATGTATGTATATCTTTTATCCATTTTAAAGTATCATATGGCTAAGAAACCATATCAATGCTTTTACAGTATTATTTTATAATCCTGCTTTTACTGTATGCACTTTACTTAACCTTAAGTATTGCAACTGTAGCGATTCATTTCTCTTGTATGAGAAAAAGAGACTGATCAATAAATAACACCTTTTATTGAACACGCCCATCTCTTCTTTCTCTACAATCTGGTGAAACTAAGTATGCACGTATTGACTGAGTAAAATAGTTGTCTTTTGTTTTCACACAACTCTAGAGATATATTCTTGATTAGGGAGAGCAAAGTTGTCATGTTCTATGGTTGTCAGAAACTAAATCCCTTCTTGTCTATCCAGGGAGGTTAAACTCCTCCTCGCCTATTCGAGAAAGTTTCTAGTGAACTCTGAGCTAGCTGGCACACAAAACCTAAGTCTAATATCGACAGTAGAAGACCTAGTTAACCTCTGTCCTACGTCTATACTATTGAAGATATTATTCTAATGCGCAGAGCCTATTGGGATAATAGGAACTACACTACATGGCGACCAACGGTTTGGTAAGGCGATAAATCTAACGCAAGACATTAGAGTAACTCAGTCGTGCTTTTCACACAGACCCTTTCTCCCATAAATACTCCAAAGACGTCTGGAGTGGGTCAAAGGTTAAAAATCCGCCAAACTTAGTAGGAGGAGACTCCTATGTACGGTTTTTGGTTTATTCAACGTTGAAGGATACAGTGTTCCAAAAATATTGTGCACCTAATCTTTGTTTCCGTGGAAACCTGATCTGCAACAAAAAATCTTCTTGTCAGTAAAATGTCAGACAATGAAGAAGAAAGGGAGACAGCTAGAATAGCAGCTCAACTCCTAGCAGATGACACAAGTCTCCTACAGCAAGACTCATCCCGGTCAGCATAAGAAAAACTATAACTTTAAAACTTATAGAAAATGGACTGACATCGAGAGGTGGTACAGTCATATTTGTAATTGAGGCACACGAATATCGGCAGACAGAGGTATTCTATTCATGGATAAACTTTCCAGCAGCAAACGCTGTAACAAAGGAGTTCCACTATTACAAAATAGAGGAACCACCGGATGAGTACACTCCTTTCGAGGAGGTGGAAATCCCATTAAAATACCAAAAGCACCTGCTCTGGTTTAAAGGCGCCCTAAAACATAATGATCACATCACCAGGCTCGGTCCACTAGGTAGACCAGGAGCAACGTGGCCGGTTCTAGCCAGCTACACACCACATCCAGACATTGAAAAAATGTCAATACCAGAACTTTTAGTACAGCTAAAACAACTGATTAAAATACATAGACAATTAGTCCAATATGTAATGCAGACTTCAACAGTCCAACCAGCTATTAAAATTCCACAGCTGACCCCTCATCAGGGGAACACAAATAAAATAACACCACAGAACATACAGTCCTGTCTAGGCAAAGTACCCATTAAACGGGAACAAATTCCATTCTGGTTAGCACAGAAAATCACTCAAATAGAGGCAGTATTTCCGGATACTACCCCTACTGAGAAACACAGAATTCTGACTATCTGTCTTCCAATGGGGATCGCACCACATGTGGAGGACTGTGACACTTGGGGTACAGTCTTTGCTTCCATTTACACAAAAACACATGGTGTTCCGTCCATGGCGGTAATACCAGAGGTGCTAAAACAGATTCAAAATGAATACGGTCCAGAACCTGCTTTAACTCTGGGTATGAAACTACTGAAAGACTTCAAGCAGGTCTCTGCAATATTACTAGCCAACATAAAGGGGGAAGCAGCAACTGTGGCGATCCGCCAAAGAGTGAAAGAAACAGATATAGCAGAACAACCATTTGAACTTGCCAGAATCATAGAAAAATCCTATGAAGAACTAGGAAGAGATAGTTTGGGTGGAAAACCAGTGAAACACAAACTGACTGAAAATCCTGAAAAGATATTTATTAAAAATAATCTAAACACTCCAAAAAAGAGCTGGGATGGAAATAAACAATCCACTCCCAAAGAAAAAAGATTCCAGTCCAGAGGAAGGTCTCCTCGGCGGAGAGAAATATCTCCGGACCAAGGACACAAGTCTCCCCAGAGGGAGCCCTCTGAGAAAAAATACAACCTTAGAAATAGAGATAATTTGAAGAAACCTGATAGATATCAAGATATTGATACACGTCCATCTCGATCTTTTCAGACTTCCTCGCAGAAATCGGAAAGAAGAGGACGGTCAGAACACAGGGAAGAGCACGTCAAGTCCAAAGACAAGGAACCTGCTCATCAAAATAAAAAGTTACAATTTCCAAAGAAGAAGTAGCCAGTATTAAAGTAATCAAACATGCCGAGGATACTGAGGACACAGCTGAAAAACGGAGAGTGGGCTCAGACAATGCTAGACAGCGCAGCAGAAGTGAGCATAGCTCGCAAGATCCTGATGAATCATCTGGAGACAGTGGACACGAATGAATACATTCAGGTGGAAACTGCAGATACCAGAGTTAGCAAACCTCATAAAATATATGAAATAACATTACGTATAGAGGGAGATAAGACTAGGAAAATAAGGGGTCTATTTTGGGATAACCTCTCCAAAGGCTATGACATCCTTTTATCTGAAAAAGACTGGCCACCAGAGTTTGTCAGGGAGTGCCCTCATGGCGAAGAAATGATTATGCCTGCCTTCTCAAATCACGTTCCAATACATAGAAAATATACACTTGCAAGAAAGTGGGCAGTAGCCCAAGCTCCTGCATTATATAAAAACCACTTAGGATGGGATGACGACTCACCTCCTCACAAAATCCAGTTAAAATCTCAACCAACTGCACAAAGGCAGTACCCAATTAAGCAAGAAGCTAAAAAACAGGTCAGGGAGATCTTAGATCAACTTGAATACCAGGGGGTGATTGAAACTTGCACCTCACAAATGAACAATCCTTTGTTTCCTGTCTCCAAGCCAGACAATTCATATCGTCTAGTTTTGGACTACAGACACCTAAACTCATGTTGCAAAACTTTTGCAGAACAAAACTCACACAGTGCAGCACTAATGAATAGCATAGTGCGCAAAAAATACAAAACAACATTAGACATCTCTAATGGATTCTTTTGTCAAAATATAGCACCAGAAAGCAGATATTTGACCGCTTTCTCAATAAATGGCTCACAGAAAAATTTCTGTCGTTTGCCACAGGGGTTCAAGAACAGCCCAGGATTATTTCCAGCGAGAGTAACAGAGTTACTACAAATATATGATGATGAGGCATTATCTTATGTCGATGACATCTATCTAACAGATGATGACTTGGATACTCACTTGAAAAGAGTGAACACCATAATACTTGGGTTCGCAGCAGAGGGTTACAAATTCAACTCCAAAAAGTCAAGAATTGCCCATCTAACTGTCCTGTTTTTAGGATATGAATTATCAAGTGAAGGCAAAAGCCTGACTGACAATTTCTTAGAGAAATGCGCTGTAAGTAAAGCACCAAGAACGCTGAAAAACTTACAATCAATTCTAGGTTTCCTGAATTTCGGAAGAACTTACATTCTAAATTATGCAGAGAGAGTTAAACCTCTCTACGACCTAATAAGACCAGATTTTAAAACGATCAATGGGACTGAAAAACACACAGAAATTTTGAGATCTTTACAAACAGACATGTTAGTTAAAACAAAACTGCAAACACGCGATAACACACGCAACCTTGTGATTCGAGTCATCCCAGGAAGATGCGGATTCACATACCTAACCTCTAATGAGGGAGAAACAGTACCAATAGCATACAAATCACATTTGTACACAGTAGCTGAAAAAACACTCAGCATTAAGGAAAACATTGTTCATGCGGTTCAAACAGCTGTAGCAAGAGAAAGAGACCAAGCTGACGGCAGACGGATTACAGTCAGGACAGCAGAATCAGCCTTTGAGGCATTAACAAATCCATGTAATTTACCTACTATGGCATTAAATCCAAAATGGATACAATGGGAAAATTCTAACACGAGCTCGGATCAAGTAACCAAGATCATCAACAAGAATTGGAAGATTCTCAATAGCGGAGGTCTTGAAATTCCGAAACCCATGTTTTCACACAAAAGAGCACAGAGTGTGAGAGATATACTGGTACACACCAGACCCAAGGAAAACAAGGTTAATACCCAAGGTAACTCCAGTTTTGTACAAGGACACTACCCATGCGGTGGATGCAAGGTATGCTGCCTCACCAAAAAGAGTAAAACACTAACCTTCAACAATGGGACAACATGGGAGCAGAGAAGCTTCAGTAACTGCAACAGTTCCAATGTTGTCTATCTAATCACCTGCCCCTGCAATCTTGAGTACATTGGCATGACAAGCAGGGCTGTAAAGACAAGAATTGGTGAGCACAAGAGTACAATCAAATGCAAGAAGTCAAGTACAAAACTAACCAACCACTTCCTGGAAAGTGGGCACAAACCTGAGGACATAGCCTGGACGGTGATAGAACAGATTGACAATGAGAAACATCTACTGGAAAAAGAACAAAGATGGGTTTTTCGTGTCCAGTCCAATAAGCATTGGTTAAACGATGAAATACAGTGGGGTCAGCTGTAGATCATGTACACCCACTCTCCATTGATAGGTACTCCCTTCCCCATGGGTTTTGTAAGACAAACTGGGCCTACGCTCAAGAGCCCAGCTATGGATAAACATCTGCTTTTGATTTATCATACCATTACAGATACACTCCAAAGACAGTTACACTGCCTTGACTGGGGAGTCTACCCCCCCCTATGGCAAGGGAAATACCCACGTTCCCCAAATAAAACTATCAAGCCAAATGAATATCTTGCAAATTTGTAATACTGCTGCTAAGCTCATTTATCCTAATACACAAGTCCGCAGTACCTGAGAAACTCACTCCGTTTTTTTATAAATATAATTTTTTTATATATTTATATTATTACTCAGCCAAACTATTAAGCCAAATGAATATCTTGCAAATTTGTAATACTGCTGCTAAGCTCATTTATCCTAATACACAAGTCCGCAGTACCTGAGAAACTCACTCCGTTTTTTTAATAAATATAATTTATTTATATATTTATATTATTACTCAGCCCCTGACAAAGTCCGCTAATGCCAGACTTTACACTTCAGACATCGTTAGAATCATTTAGTGATTCTGACACATAATCTGGGCATAAGCCTCTCGATCCCCCCACAGTGGCAACCCAGCCTCCATAACAGTCCGTTGTATTTATATTTTAGATCGAGTGTCAGTCACTTCAGACACAGAATCACCTGTCCGCGAATGATAATAAACAACAAGGACTAACGAACATATATATAAAGATTGTTTGGGCTGATGTTTCTTGGCAACGAAATAGACACGGAAGAAAGACTTCCGGGAAAAGCACCATCCTTCGTTCCATCTACGGCGGCCATCTTAGGTTAGCGCGCTAGTCTTGCCAGCAGACATCTAACGCGACCACGGCGCTTAGTAGAGCTTATATGATTGCTAAACTCTAGACGCGATCACTCTTCAGAGCGGCAGCACGGGTAGGAGTAAGGCAGTGTACTTATGCGGACATTGTGAGTAATAGACCTTGACCAAGGTCTTTAAACAATTGGCCTACGAGACAGGGGCAAATATGTATGTGTATTTTGACGCTAAGGGCGTGGTTTCTCTCTTACAGATTACCGCGGTGAACACCTACCAACTGTCAGCTCATGGGGCATACAACATGCGCCACAGCAGTATGTATCGTAACCTATCAAAAAACCTGGGTGTGCCCAATGGGGATTTGAATGATTGTTTCCAATACTATTACTGGAATTGAATTACGCAAAAATCGGGTCCCTCGTTTTTATCCCTGTGTGGTGCCTATGTGTGCATCGAGTTATGAGTGTGCGTGTGTTGAGATGAAACCAGCCCTAATTACATGGGGCTACACAATGTTCGGGCAAAACGAACAATCAGGGGATGGCAGATTGAACCATCTCTCTGTCCATAAAGTCTTAAGTATATTCTTTATCAGTCGGGCTAATATGAATGATAAGTGGGACTTGTGGCGCTAATAATAAGTTGTGCCTAAAGACAAATTATAGTTACAATTGTATAAATTTGTGCTTTTCTCTCTTCCCCCTTTTTTCCCATTTTCTTTACAGAGACCACATTTAGGTCATCTTTTTTGATAAATTTTATCTTGCTTCCCTTGGGCCAGCTCATGCCCTGAAGCTAAAACTACCAGTGGATTTTTACTGCTAGTTTTTAGGACTGTAGGCATATCATACTTAGAAACCGAGCATTTTCTAGTAGGGGCCATTAGAAGGTCCTGATGAGTAAGCAGTAGGGGACTGCTTACGAAACATGTAGACCAGGTAGTAGCTAATTGCTCTACCTCAAAACCCCCTTCTTAACGTCCCCAGCTAGGGAAGTGAATAAATTGTTTTTTTCCACTAGCCAGAGGATTTTTAGCTTTTTAATTCCCACACATTAATAGGTCCCTACACTTCACTGACACCACTCACCTTGCACTGTCACATAGCCTTTGTCACCTTACAAGTGCTCCCGCGTAGTTCGTCAGGTCGTAGCACGCCCCGCCCCGTAGAGGGACGGGAAGACCCCAATGATGAAGCATGACACTAAAGGATTTTTTTAGTGTGTGAGGGGTATTTTAACAAGCACATTGTGCTCTCATCTTTACCACCCGAAGAGAGAGTTTATCTTTTTCATCACCCACAAAAATAAATAAAAAATTTAAATCACCACACATTGATAGAATCTCTTTGTTTATGCATATCGAATTGGAGGGTGATTCTGTCAATACCTCTACACTTCCTCTATTGTTTTGAAAATTCTCTTGCTACAGACAGAGTGAAATACTATTTTGACCCGGAAATGAAAAAATTAAAAAATCTTGAATATGAAAGAGAATACCCTCTGCCTAGCGACAGTCTGCCCATACAACTTTACGCCTGCGTAATATACACAAACAGTTATGCAGAACCCTCAGTTTGGGGAAAACAAGCTTACAGCGCTACATGCGAGGTTGTCAAATGCCGGTGGCGCGGACGTAAATTGATGCCACTAGTAACGATGTCACAATCTGTAAAAGACAGTTCAGGTCATCAAACTGAATTAATAGCTTTAAAAATGGCGCTCGATATTGCCGATCGCGAATTCCCGACACTGATAGTGTGCGATTCACATTCCTGCGTCAAATCATACAACGAAGACTTGCAGACATGGGTTCAAAACGGTTACAAAGATGACACAGGTGCCACAATAAAGCAAAAATCGCTTTGGGAACAAGTAGTTCTTTTACAGAAAGAACTACAAAAGACTCACGTGATACATACACTGAGTCATCAGCGTGATGGCGTTCACGCTGCAGGGAATTTATTGGCTGAGACAGCCACAGCGGAAGCAACTAAATCGGCTCCAGTAGCTACAAAAAAGCGTTCAGGAAAATACATTGACGGGGAAACAATGCTGGCGGTGAAAACGTCATCAAAAAGCGACTGCTCAGCGCTACCCATCAACTATCCACTCAATTATACATACATAATCGATGCGAACTCCGTTCCTTTTGCTCAAATCCCTGGAGTGGGGGATAGGGTAATTCCAAACAGGAACAGGAGAGGCTTCTTAATACAAGAAGCACATATGGGATTAGGTTTAAGGCATCAGACAATCAAAGAATCTTTGACAGAATTAAAATCAGAATACTGGTGGCCGGGGATGAGCATGGATAATCACAAATTTGCAAAAAATTGTGAAAACTGCAACAGAGATCGCAGTGGCGAACCGGCCGAGGTAGTGCCAGAACACATAATAGAAAGCATAAAGCGATCTATTCGCATGATTAAACAAGAAACATGCGTCCCAATGTATATTATTTAAGACTAAAATTCACTTAAAATGTAGACCCCAGGTCTCGGCTGACGTCTGAACTGTTATAAAAGATTTGCGAGTCTATAATGGCATATACGCAAGGGGCATGCTACATTCTGGCCATTGTCCTGCTCTTAGCTCTCGAGCTTATGGGGAGGCATGGCCAGCATGGGCATTGCATTGTGGGACTCTTGTCACTTCCTTCCTGAGGGAAACGGGATGGTGTAAAGGAAAAACCAAGGCATAGAGCAATCTATAACGGCAAAGGTATTAGGTTCGGGAGCTGGGTGGGTCAAACATTTAAAAAGTGTCCAACGTAGTCTTAATAATCTGCCAAGAAATTCTCTGAGAGGTCTCAGTCCGTACGAACTATTGTTTGGGACTAGAATGTTAAACCAGGACCTCGATAGTCAAACTTCATTGGTTAAAGAAAAATGCTTTGATATCAAAGATCGTTTGGCTATTTTACAGGACTTAAACGAAAAAAGACCTGAGCAACATAAAGTTGAAGCAACAGCCAACAGCCACTGAAGAGAAACCACCTGTCCCAGCAAGACCTGTCTGGATTCCAAAAATCGGGGATCTGGTCAGGGAGAAGATCGCGGTAAGGAAGGAATTTGGGCCTTCTTACAGAAAAGCAGTACCTGTCTTGTCTGTCAACGGGACAAGATCAGTGGTATTACCGCCCCTTGCTGGTAAAAAGGAGAACCGAGTTGTATCCATCGACCTGGTTAAACCACAATCATGTGGCCGATAATAAGTAGTAGGCCAAGTGGACTCCCAAGAAGTAGTAGAACACCAAAGTTTGCTACAAATACAGAGGTTCAAACTGAGAGACTAATCACAATTGATAAACCTACAGTGAATCAACAAGGACTATGCAACAAAGCCATGGAACTTAAACCTCTTGAAACCCAAATCAAAATCTTACATCAAGAAACACCAGTCTACAATGATGTAACAGCAGACTATGCTAATGAAACAAAGACAATTCAAAAAGCAAAAAGGAATCCAGAAGCAATTGAAACAATTGACAGAACAGCATCAGGCTACTTCATCAACTTCGATGATTTTTCTGAGGATCCGAGTGAACCTGAGGAACAACCAACAACAAAAACTTTTAAAATCAAAACAAAGGAACTCTTTCATCAACTAAAAGAAACCTATCTGATTTCTCCATGGATTGAACTTTGGGTGGCACTAGGTGTATTCATCCTCATACTCTGGCTCATCATGGTACTATGCTTGGGACATTTAATTGAGGGAAAATATGTTACAATGGACACAGCAAGTCAGAATATCAACTTGGTCCTGAAACCACACAAGTCTTCACACATCGAGAAAAGAGAACTTTCTTCAGTAAACTTCACAGCCAATCCTATACCCGGTGGGGTAGCATGGGACAAAACTGATTATGAAATCTATGGTCCGGTCGAGCTCCTGAAGTATCCTCATCAATTCAAGATTTCATTGAGTGACTTTGTAAAACCAAGCACATTTGCTGATGATTGGGACTTTGACAGTATTAATGATATGATGTCAGATCTAGTGATGTCAGCTAAATTTACAGGACATGATTATTTACAAGGTTCATCTAATTATGACCAGATGTATTGTTATAACCACTATGGTAACCATTATCTCCATAAATCAGCTCAACCTAGAAATGTTTTAAATTATAACCAATGGGAACATTGTGCAACTCCACCAAAAGGAAGTTCAAAAACATTTTATGAAAAATGTTCATACTTCTCAGGGTTTAACATAAGTGATGCAGAAACGTTTTATTTTAAACTGTTAAATAAGACAGGAATGAAAAACATGCTTATAAACACAAAATAAATTAATCTATTCAGAGACATTTTTTGAAAAAAATGAAAACATTTGGTTTTGATTTCTGGAACAATAATATTGAAACAAAAACGATCTGGGGTACAAAAGATTAGCAAGTGCAAGGTATAGAATCATTATTTAGAGCCTGCATGATCCCAGAACAAATTATATTTTTGAATGATACAATTCAGCAGACAACCTGTCTTGGCCTAGCCAAAATTAAAGACTTAAACAAACCGTCTATTCCGAAACCAACACCCGACATAATAGCACTACAGATGTTAAGATAGACGTATCCCATATTTTGAAACAAAACAGAACACATCCTGATTGGAAAAATGGTTGATCTGGCCCACAGACACAAATAACTGTCAAGATAGATTCCTCCACAAAAAACAGGGGTTCACATCGAACAGGTCAGACCTTAGATACTCCCAGAGACAACATCCAGGGATAGTAACTACTTACAGTGTAGGGAAACTCTGCCTTGAATGGCTACAGACATCCACACTGGTTGAAATGAAGCAACACTTGACTTTACGTAAAGAAGGTGCAGACTTGCGTGATTTCATTAAGGGACCACGCAAACAGCGTCAAAAACGTTTCATAGCTGCCTCTATATATGCAGCTTACAACGAAGCTTGGAAAGTAGCTCAAATTGAGACAGCAGAAAAAATACGGGAAATTGACCGTGTTAATTTGGAAAAATCGCTTTCTGTTGTAGACAATGGGTTAATGACTCTGTCTTCCAGAATATATTCACTGGACAGTATTGTATCATCTGCAATCGATATAATAGAGCAAGACTTACTGATGTTGCAACACGGTCAGTCACAACTGCGTTCTATTGTACAGCTTGGCTGGACGTTACAAAATCTGTGTTCAGGCTACGTGCCTTGGCGTTTAATCAACACATCGTCACTATTCACTATCTTTAACCTTACTGATACACAAATCAGCTTGGCACAAAAGGGTGCAGAGTATACAATTCTGAGCATTGAAAAACTTGAGAGATTACCATTGACAATGTCAGAACGACCTGTCATTGAATGGATAATACATGGGATTATAACTATTCCGATAACGACTTTCCAGTTTCAATACTGCCAAAAATATATACAGGCAGGCCAGTATGAAAGGTTGGGTAAAGGATACATTAAGTCAACATGGAACTTACCTTATACACACACATGTTACAGTAATAAAGGACAAAGTGCATTTCTTAGTGGTAATAATTGTGAAAAATCACTAAGTGGTATACTTCTGTGTCAGGGTATAAGTTTACATGGGGCCTGCGAGGGGACAACAAATAACCTTTCATGTCACCAGCTCGGCACACCTGCAACAAAAATAGAACCATTCTTTAGAAGACTTTCTAACGGGAGTTACATTCTAATTGTAGATCACAGATGTTGTGGCTTACTGCCAGGAAAACCTTATCTAGTAAGCGTGACTTCCATGGTCATTTGCTGTGAGCGAGTATTGTTTCCGAATGACACTCCAGACAGGGAGGGAAAAATTTGGCCCAGTTTGAAAATCTCTTCTATTAGAATTGATACTTTAAGCAGAATGAAGACTGTGCTCCTACAGACGCCAGTTCGCTTGACGTCATCAAAAGAAACGATGATCTCCAAGTTGCAAGGACAACAGGAGAAATACATGCATTGTTATCAACAAGTTGCCCCCTACACTTCGCAGAAATGCTAAACGAAATCTTAAACATTTCTGATACAAATGGTATCGCGAGTGTATTTAAGACCGTTTTTTCGGGACTGTTAACCCCATTCAAAGCAGTCCTGGGTATTTTTCCAAACTTCGTCCATTCCATCTTTGGCGGACTTCCTCTCCTGTTGGGACTCGTAGCAGGCATCCTATTTTTGCTACTCTTGCTTCGTTATGGCAAGCCGGGTCACAGACAAGACTCCAGCAACAATGGAAGAAACGATCCTAGCTATACGCTACCGGGACCGCATAACTAAAGTCCTTGGATTAGCCCGGCTAAGAGATCTAAATATGACCTGGTTTCTTTCGTTCAGACCCATATGGCAGAACTGTGTCTTACCTGTATTGAGATGCATGCTATGCGGCGAAGAATGCGTGTTGGACACCTGTCTTACACTACAATCAGAAGTACCATTGGATGCAGATACTTTGTTGGGTCCAGTAAAGGCTCATGCATTGTGCTGTCCCCAGCGGCTACCTATCCTGATGACGGCATTCGTGGAGACTTCTCCACTACGATTGAAGGGTAGTGAAGTACAGGATGAAAGCAGCATCAACCAGGTACGGCCTTCTGTAAGCAATGCTGATCAAAACATCACTGAAAGCGAACATGCGCACGACTGCATGGTAGCGACATTTTCCAACTTGGTCGAACTTTCACCAGAAGCGGTAGACTGTTTTTTGAGAGTCTGTCTGAAATGATGTTTTCACCAGAACAGAGAGAATGACTTTAAGCAAGATTGCACACAGCGTTCCCTGAACTCTGAATTTGGCCTTCGGTTTTAAAAACAAAGCTACTGACAATTTTTTCCTTCTTCCCCTGAAAACGAAAACTTTTTCCCAAACCCAAAATATTTACCTTTTGGCACTTATCTTCTGCTTAAAGTAAAACTATTCCTAGAGAACAGAACTTCTATTTTTAGGAACTCTAGAGACAATACATTACCTCAGCCTCTAGCGTATTTACAAGTAATTGTGTCTATATGTGATGGAGTGGTCTCGCACTTTTTCTTCTGTATTAAGAGCCATTTCATGTGTTATTTTCGCAAATCATTCATGCTGAGTTAAATTGTGCATCCTTTTTTTGAATGATTACACTGCTTGAATGCATACAGTACCTATACTCATTTTCGTGTATTTCGAATATGCCTATTTTCTTTTTTTTTTTTTTTTTTTTTTTTTTTTTTTAAACCTTTATTGAACAATGAAAGCTCACAAATACTGGCCTACAACCCCACGGGCTGGCCAGAACAGAATGGTCAAATAACCAGCATACAAAAAGAAGATCTGCACAGGATATAACATCAGGAGCACTGGTGAAGCAATAAAAACCATCGAGCGTTCAGCAAGAGCAGGATAATAAAGGTTAATTTTCTAGCACGGGGAGGGGACCAAAGGAATAACGGGCCGTATATGAGAGTACAAGGGAGGGACCGTGGCAAGCCGCCATTTTATAGACACAACGTAAGAAAATGAAACCATATAATCAAATCTAGCAAAGGACAGAAACAGAATCAGGCCATCAAATAGCGACAGTGGCAACAGTCAATCGAGCTCACTCACCTCCGCCCCTACCCGAACAAAGAAGACGTGGTCAAAAAGCCCCATCACAAAGACTACGCAATACGCACCCCAACGGAAAGAGGGAACCTCCATAAAGGAGGAAGGGAAAGAGGGAGAAAAAAACAACAAAAGGAACACCCGCCAGACCATGCACCCCCAGGGGGAAAAACAGGACAATAAGACCGGCATGCGATGTAACAGAAACACGATACCAGAATAGGCAGCGAACCACAATCAGCCACACACCGGAAGAAGGACAGAAAACCCCCGGGGGAGACACGAGGTGACAGAGTCCCGAAAAAGTGAATACACAAGAGCCATAGAACAAAAAAGGGGAAAATAAGGGGGGAAAAAGACCCCCCGACACAAACAGACCCCCCCCACCCACCCTTAAGCCCACCCTGCACCCCTGCAGAAGGCTACGGCCTACCCCCCCCCGCAGCGTGCCTGTCGCCCTAAGTAGAACCCGAAATATAGTGGAGCAAGAAAAGTTGGAATTAAAAGACAAAAAAAAGGGGGGGGGGAAGGAAGGGAAGGAAAGAAGGGAGTAAAGACATACAAACATACACACGGGGGAGGGC
Organism: Lissotriton helveticus; assembly: GCF_964261635.1. Classification (NCBI taxonomy): domain Eukaryota; kingdom Metazoa; phylum Chordata; class Amphibia; order Caudata; family Salamandridae; genus Lissotriton; species Lissotriton helveticus. The sequence continues at coordinate 1,315,119,044 of NC_136057.1, read as the reverse complement.
CAAAGACAGGAGTAAACGCACCCATCCACCCGCCCGGGTTAAAGGTCCAAGTCCTCGGGAAGCCAAAGAGTATCAGGCCAAAGTCCAGGAGCACTAACCAGTTACACCGAACCATATCAGGACACAGAGATCATCCAAGCCGTTCATGAGCTACCGCATATAAGAGTCAGTTTTCATCAGCCCTGACCCTTTTTATCCAAAGCAATAAGGGTCCGATCCAACGAGGACCCTGCCAGAAAGAACAGAAGGCAGGCAGCAGGAGAGTCCAACGGCAGTCCAAAAAAGTCACAGGAAGAAAAGCACGGAAGATCCAGGAAAATCACAGAATGTAGCAAACGATGCAGGCACAGTTCCAAGGATATATCCATAAAAACCGACCCATCCGGGCCGGCACAGGAGACGTCATCGGGCAGTGGTGATTGAGAGGGACCAGGAGAATCATGAAAGTACGGCAAAACAAAATCCAGCTCCCGGGCCAAGGGCAGAGGAGGCAGCACAGGAGGAGAAGGCGCCATCAGGTTACGCACCTCCGGGGCGGCAGCCGGGACCGAGTCCGCCAGGAGAGTACCAGCCACACCCCGCGATATCAATGCCTCATCCGGTCGTGGGGGCCCGGGAGGCCCGCAGTGAGGAACCGTCTCCGGAGCCAGGAGTGGCGCGGCCACCGAGAGCCGCCAGGATAGCAGGATGTGTAAGATCCCCTTAAGTGCAGGAAAACCTTCACAGTATCCGACACCCGGGCCCTGCGGCGGGCCCCCAGTGCTCGTCCGGGCCCGGCCCAAACAAATGGGGTTGGTCGCCATCTTGAGAGCCCGAACAGGCCGCGCGGCCAACAACCTCCGCCGGGGCGGCAGTCAAGCAGATGAAGTCCCGCCGACAGGCAGAAGAACACCCCGGACAGGAAAGGGGGCCACCAGAAGAAGGGGATTCGCCGGCCCCCCAATGTCGCCAGTCCCGATCTCCGAGTCCGGGCGGCAAAGAACAAAATGGCCGGACCGGAGAACAAAGGGGGAGGAAGCTGAACACACGAGGAACCCCAATAATGAAGGGCAGCGTCACCATCCAAGGCTGCCGCCACACAGGAGTCTCTCAGCCAGGAACCTCCGGCTCACACGAACAGCGGCCCTCCAATCACCTCCAGTGCGCCCCGAAGGGCAAGCCCGCAGGCTGCATCCGGCCCAGGAGCCGGGACGAAGAATCAGGCCAGTCCGCTCTCGAGTCCCGGGAATGGTCGGGGGCACTGCACCGGACCCACAGCAGCCAGGACAACCGGAACAAGTGGTAAGTGCCTGCAGTGCGTCGTAGTAGTACCACACAGCAAGGAGGGCTTCCCGGGGCAGGATAAATGCAGGATAAATGTGAAAAACACAGGCGGGCGAACGGAGCCGAGCTAAAGCGCGGCCATCTCGGTCGCGAGCTAGGCTCCTCCCTGAATATGCCTATTTTCAAATGCAAAAAATGTATTTTGGGGTGGTTCGGTAATCACATGCACTTTTAGTTATGTTTACTATTGATTAGGTTAGTAAATATGGACATGAATTCGTGGAGTGGGTGTAGTGTGTTTATATAGGGACCTGTATCGATACTCCAATTTCTGACCCTTGTCCGCTTATAAATCACTAATATCCATACAACGGCACAGAAACCAGTTTCATAAATTAGTCATAGCGCATGCTGTCACATTAAGCAAGCACTATTCCTCCAGCCCCCTAGAAAGCACACCGAGTTCTCTAAACAAACCAAGCCTCCAGCAAACCTGGAAAATCCCCGCTGCTATTGTTTTGATTTCGTTCGAGAACTCCTGTAAAGAATGTAAGAACGACCAGTTCTTAATTGACGTCTTATGTCCATCCTTACATCAAACCCGGCACCTTTCAGGTATAAATATACCGACGCTGCCCTAAGCAAAGAGACGGTGGTGATGAGCTTGGAGCAGTGACTACTTGCCGGAGAGCCCAGCTGATGCGAGAAGCCCACGGACGCTGCCCCTCCCTCTTTGACGCGGTGAGGAAAGACGCTGACTTTTCTCTTGCCGAGAAATCCAGCCTCCAGCGTTTCCAGCCCACCTTCGCGGGTGACTGGGATATCGAGTCCTGAGACAGAGATACCAGCCCTCCTACCTTCTAAATCCCAGGTACTGAACTGACTAACCCCTTACAGAGAATTCTTGAGTCAGATTCTTGGCAAAACACTTAAACTGCTACTTACTTACTCCCTCCCACGTATTAGGCTTAGGTCAGGTACACCGGGGTAGGCGTAGTTAGAAGCACCAGTTGAGTACGATTAGTCAATGTATATATGTATGTATATCTTTTATCCATTTTAAAGTATCATATGGCTAAGAAACCATATCAATGCTTTTACAGTATTATTTTATAATCCTGCTTTTACTGTATGCACTTTACTTAACCTTAAGTATTGCAACTGTAGCGATTCATTTCTCTTGTATGAGAAAAAGAGACTGATCAATAAATAACACCTTTTATTGAACACGCCCATCTCTTCTTTCTCTACAATCTGGTGAAACTAAGTATGCACGTATTGACTGAGTAAAATAGTTGTCTTTTGTTTTCACACGACTCTAGAGATATACTCTTGATTAGGGAGAGCAAAGTTGTCATGTTCTATGGTTGTCAGAAACTAAATCCCTTCTTGTCTATCCAGGGAGGTTAAACTCCTCCTCGCCTATTCGAGAAAGTTTCTAGTGAACTCTGAGCTAGCTGGCGCACAAAACTTAAGTCTAATATCGACAGTAGAAGACCTAGTTAACCTCTGTCCTACGTCTATACTATTGCAGATATTATTCCAATGTGCAGAGCCTATTGGGATAATAGGAACTACACTACAGTGCCGAACCTTAACCCGTTGGCTGCTTCCGCAATTTCGCGGCAGTGCGGGCGTTTTAAAAAACGGGCGGGCCGCGTCAGCCATTGGCCGGCGGCAGCACCAGCGAGGGCAGCACCAGCGAGGTAGTGGCCGACGGCAGCATGGAAGGGGTTAATAGCAAAACTGGATTTATATAAACTACCTTTGTAATTATCCTCTGAGCAGACCCTCCAGCATTTCGCGATTTCGCGATTCACAAAATAATCGCGAAAACGGCCAAAAGCCACGATAGCCGCGATATTGACTATTTCGGCCGCAAAAAACAGGTCTCCTGGCAGACATAAAAAATAATGCCTTTTAATTGGCTGTACGCGCATACGTCACGACGTGAACTGCGCTGTACAGCCGTAATAGCAGGAAACAGGAGAGCGCCCTTATCCGAATTACAAAGAAGGGTCATTAGTAGCTGACTTTGTTTGTGCCGTCGGCGCCATTGAGCATTTAAATCCTAAAGGAGGCAGCGCCAAACAAGAACAACCATATCTTATTGTGAGTTAGCAAGCCAATCGTATTTATCAAAGAAGCATACTAAGCAGCAATGTGTGTTTAAGGTTGAACATAAACACGAGATGTTCATTAAACGCGCATACCGGCAGGGGATCATATTGTTTCACTTCCATTCCTAGGAAGCAGTGGAAGGTCAGAGGTCGCCTGCTCGGTTCTCTGTGCGGATTTGTATTATTTCGCAGCCGCTTGAAGCACGAAGGACGTGTTTTGGTGAACTCTCCCATAGGTAAACAAGCGCCCACCAGCTTGAACCTCTTGCGCAGAGAGAACTACATTTATTTTCCCATCTTCGCCGAAGTCGTACGTTTGCGTGTAGAGATGGTATTCCATAATCACTTCATTCCTTTATCTGTTTCCGAACTTCGAGTCTGTCACTGCCTGTTAAGCAGGGCTTGTACTTGAGTAGTTTAGAGCTACGTGTGTGCTTCTCCTGCCTATGTTTCCAGTTGTTTTCCGATTTTTCCTATTCTCCTTTGCGAACAATCTTCATATAGCACATAATTGCAAAAGCAAAAACAAGTGAACATTTAAAGCCACGCCCATTGACATGGGTAATACATGGTCATTTTATTTTTCTAGAGGAGCAAGAGGAGCATGTGAAATGCGTACATTTTACGGCACAAAAAAGTTCCAGTCACCTGTCATTTCAGAGACTGCTTTTTTATCAACATACATATTTAGGACTTCCGCCCTGCTTATGTGCTTTCTGTGGGTAATGCAATGTCAGTTAAACTGAGCTGGCTAATTTGTGGTGGTGTCTAGTGTACATCTGATTCAATCAAACCAACTTCAGACGCCACACACTGAGCCAGAAATGTGTGTACCCACACGGGCAGCTTAAAACCACCACGAATGTGTATGCTCTGTTTAGCAAATCATAATTCTGGAGAGAGTTACAGTGCCCAGCTGCACTTGCTAAAAGATGACTATAAAAACATTACCAGGCAAGAGACTCTGTGGTTACTTCGAAAATGCATGCACCTCCGTCAAACACAACCACAAAATAGATGATATTTTTCCTGCATTACAGGAGAGGGTCTGAGCAATAATCAGTTAATGGGGCGGGATATGCGGGTAGTAGTTTGAGGCGGAAAGGTCTTTTAGCGCAGTTGTAAATCTTCACGTGTTTGTGAATGAAGTGGGAGTGCATTTCACGTGGCCCAATACAACCAATGCTTCTAAATGCAGAATTGGAGTAACTTTGTTGACACACTGAGGCACCCAAGTTCTGCTGGACAGTTATGCCGCCATTTGCACACGAGTTAGTCACAGCCTGGAGAAATATACTTTCACATCATTCTACCATCACCATTCTAAAAGTTAACAATAAAACGTATTCTATTTGTTAGACCAAATAACAGTTAATGCAGTCGTCAACTATTGCAGTCGTCCACTATGAACATTGCACTTAATGACTCATAAAATGTGATTAAAAAACAAAAATCAACAGCCATTCAAAACTCAAGCACTGGTGTTCCCGCCATACAAGTTCAAGTTCAAGTTCATAAGCTTTTATTCGATTTGCACATACAAATCATACAAGCATAATAAAATACATAGTTTTATAATGTTAATACACAATGTTCACACGGGAAATACAAAAAAACGAAAGGGAGAGTAGGAGACATGAAAAAGGCTAGTGGGCAACAGTCTTTTCTTTAAAAACAACTAATTAGTACGACAATATAAAACGTTCATATGTGTACAGACAGGAAATCAAAAGATTTGTCATAACGAGTAGAGTTTCCTGGCAGCTGTACTTTCCGACATAACAAATCCGGACCGCTTAAACTGGCATAAAAGGGTAAAAAGGGTAAATTTAGGAGTAAGGGGACCATACAATACATACTGTGGACATCAACATATAAAAATTAATCCTTCTTTACAGTACTGTTATAAAAACTTTTATGTACAGACAGGAATGTATTAAGAAAATAGCAGCACTATACAATTCCTGGCAGCTGTATATCACAAGTACAGACAGGTAAGTATAAGAAAATTTACAGTACTATACTTTTCCTGGCAGCTGTACATTTCAAAATATAGGTGGCTAAAAAGAAACAGATATCCACGTTCTCCAATGAGGATAGTAATGTCAGTGCAGTCTTTGTGGAACGGGTATTGTACTTTATAAAAATGGGCTTGAGGTATTTTACCCTAAGAAAATGAAAAAATCTGCAAAAAAGTAAAAAGTGGCAGCAACTCTGGCGTGAAGTACTGTCACATGGGCAGGGTGTCTCAGATCTAACTTTCTGGTTTGGGAACGCGATAAGATGGTGGACGATACCCAATCTGACACGAGTTAATACAAATTGATGCGAGGGACGGGTCACGTTCACAAGGTAAGGTTGAAGCCCCGGAGTTAATTTCAGGTCCTTATAGAACTTTACGGTGGCTAACTTACCATATACTTTATCTCGCTCTGCCTTTTTAAAGTTTAAGAACGTTGACTTAATTTCTTTTTTAGGGATAGAGACTGCCTGCTCAGGATCAAGTAACACATCGATGTTAAATAAAAAGTGATACCAGAAATAAATGTATCTCAACCACTGTATACGCGATGAATGGTCCAAACCTATACAATCAAGAATAATATCTTGAGTGAATCGAGTCTCTGGCTTAGCCCAAATAGAACGCCACAGTAAGAGTGGCCGAACGGCTGCTAAGTCAGATATAAACTCGATCCCAACCTCATCATGGATCAATTGAACAGAGGCGGAAGGAGGGACACATAACAATCTCTTTAAAAACTTATTTTCATCCATTTGGAGGGATGGGCCTTCATTGTGGCCCCATACACCAGCCCCGTATAGTGCAGAAGAGACACAACGAACATTATATATGTTAACCATATCTGGAATGCTTCTCGATCCAAGTTTGGTGGCAAATCGGAATATGCTGCTGGTAGTCCGCAGCATTTTCAATCTGACGGTATCAAATTCAGAAATCCAAGTCCCACTGTTGTTATATGTGATTCCCAAATAGCAAAAAGTTTTAACATGTGTCATTTTATCTTTATCCAGGAAGAAAGTATACTTCATCTTTTTTGCTGCCTGGCCGCATGACATAACGTACGTCTTGGATTTATTCACACAGAGCCTCCTATTTTGGATAAACAACATAAAACTATCAATTAAATGCTGGAGGCCAATCTGTGTGCGAGATAAAAGAACAGCGTCGTCCGCATAAAGTAAAAGTGGGACGGGTTTTCCTCCGATCAAAGGGGCGTCTGCTGGGATGTCAACCAAGATACGGTCAACACCATTAATGAACAGGGAAAATAAAAGAGGGGCCAAAACACATCCCTGGCGGATGCCCCGTGAGACTTTGAAAAAAGGGGTGCATTCGCCTAGGGAGCCGTAGCGGACTTTACAGGAAAGTTTTTCATAAAGTCTGGCTAGAAAATGGACGATTTCTCTCGGTGCCCCAGACTCTAGCAAAACCTCCCAAAGAATAACATGATTAACTAAGTCAAACGCGCTGCTCAAATCAGCAAAACATAAGAAAAGGTTGCCATTTTTAGCCACAGTATATTTGTTAATTAAAAGGTCCAGATTTACACATTGTTCCAAAGTGCCCATACCTTTCCGGAAACCATATTGAACTCTAGTTAAAATGTTCGATTCAGTTGCCCAGGTTTCTAACCTTTTAAGCAGAATCCTACTCATAACCTTTACTGAGGCATCCAACAAAGAAATCGGCCGGTAATTGGAGGCCTCAGATTTGCTACCTTTCTTGTGTAAGGGAATAATAACAGATTGGCCCCAAGAGGGGGGGAAATTAGCTTCTGCCGCGCAATTGAAGATCCTCACCAGGATGGGGGCCCACAAATGCGGTTCGGCTTTTAGTAAGTCAAGCGGGACCCCATCAGGGCCTGGAGCTTTTCCTCCTTTACTATTAGAAAGCCCTTCATGGCCTTCTTCTAGTGTTACTCCCAAAGGGAGGGGTGGCCAACATGTAGTCTCAGGAGACGGTACCTCAAGGGGTAACCCTTCTGGGTTGAAAATGTTGGAAAAGTGAGTAATCCAATCATTGCATGCGACATAAGATGTTAATTCCGGAATGCCGTCTTTATTGAGAAACGGACTATTAATTATTTCCCAATATAGTTTGCAGTTTTTAGTCTCGGCTGCTTCCTTTAGCTTGTCCCAAGCCTCACTCTGTAAGACCTTTTTTCTGTTATTAGTTACCGTTTTATAGTTGGACCTGAGGTATTTTATTCCCTCGCTATCGCGTGGTTTGGTGCCTAATGCCTTCTTAAGTTCCCGGAGGGCAAGTATACAGGGTTTGTCAAACCACCCCTGCTTCAGACCTCTATTGGATGCCGGGGCGCTAGTAAAAATACCTTCAATAGTACTATTGATGGTAATAAAATGTGACAATAGGGAACCAGGGTTAATTTCATTGTTTAGACAGGAGCTAATTTGAGTTTTACAGCTAGTTATAACCTCCTTCTGTTTGGCCTTGGAGTTAGTTCCAGACCATCTGATCCTTAGACCATTCGGTCTGATGGGTACTAGGTCTGTAGAACACTGTTCGCCTAACACTGATGAGGTACCATGCCCTAGGAGGGTAATACAAATACTGTTATGGTCACTGAGACTTTCTTCTTTAACATATAAATTGGAAAAGTCTCCACTACTAGACAGCAAGATATGATCTATAAATGACCCCGCATCCCTTCCAGTAAATGTGGGACACGTAACTGCCTGTATGTTTTTATTACAGTTTAACAGGGTCAGGTCTAGCATAGTCAACATGTTGTTTAATATAGAGCCATAATTACAGTGTGGAAAGTGGAGGAAGTCCTCCCTCTCTCCCAATCCCCCCCATTGGTTAAGCATAGCTGTTCCAAGACCACAGGGGTTCCCATTGGACAAATAACAAGGCTGTAGGTTAAAGTCCCCTGCCCAAATAACCTCTGCCTTTCTTTTCGAGATTCCCATAACCCTGACGATTTCTTTTTCAAGAGGTGGTAAAATATCTCCTCTAGAGGCATCAAAGATATTGTTGTAGAAGTTTACTATAACCAAATCAATACCTTTTCTGCACTCAACCCTCACTACCTGGCTGTGAGTGCCAACTGTCGTGCTGCTTCTAACTATATAGCTACTCAACTTGTTGGACAGGAGCAACAGGAGGCCCCCCTTGGCCCTGCCTGAGCTGGATTTAGTAGCTTTAAGGCAATGCGAGGAATAACCTTCGATGTTAATATGGTCCACACACCAGGTTTCCTGGAGGAGGATTAAATCAAATCCTTCCCCAATAAACCTGGACCAAAAGGGTGAGTCTATTTTTCTGGCAATGCCAGCGATGTTCCAGGAAATAAGGGTAAGACCAACAGACTTACGTGTGTCAACGGTAGCCGTCTCCGACTGGGTAACACAAGATAAGGTTGGACTAACTTCCTGGATGCTCACAACTGGGCCTGGTCTGGGGGCATCAATAGATATGCTCACATCGGGAGTATTACAATGGGCTCCTTTGCAAGAATGAGTAATTGGAGTGATACTAGTAAAGTTATATAATGGGGAAGAATTTGTGGGGCTTCCCTCCTTTTCCATAACATATCGTCTGCCAGCCAGATCAGCAATAGGTATACAGGCCGGCGTACAGGGTACTGAAGCTCTGTCAATGGCAGATAACTTGCGGTCATGGGGTAACCCAAGCTGCTTTGAAACAGACTGACTAGGGGGTAATGGAACACTATGTCAATCAACCATCTCCAGGCAGTCATACCTGTTGCTAGTATGAATGCCTTGCCATCCATTCCCCATGGGTTGACCTTTATTGGGATACCAGGGACGCGATGGCCAGTCCCTATTCCTGTTCTTTTGTGTCAACCAGGGGCCTCCATAATTCCAAGGTTGTTCATGAGGGATAACCCAATTGGGAGCTAATGTAGGGGCACGAAAATCTAGTACTGGTGGATAGAAAAACGAGAGCCTCTGGGTATCAATTCCTCCTTTCTTCTCCAGCTCTGGCCAAGAACAGATATGATTCACCGAGGATGCGTCTACACAAGTGACAATGACGCAATCCCCCTGAATACTCTTTGGACTCGCCCCCACCCATGGAACCCTACGAACAGAAGATATTCTACAAGTATTAGCAGGCTGTAATGGCCTGTTAATACTAAGCCATTGAAGGATTTTATTCAAAAGGGACCAGGAAGGTTCATCGGTACCTGCTGGGAGTTCCGGGACTCCCGTTAAGATTACCGTGAATGGAGAAACCTCCGGTGGAAGATGTACCGGACGTTTAGGCCTGGGCCCCCTCTTGGCATCTGTGTGATGTAGTTTTTGAGTGACCACGGGTTTATCATGGGGCGGCTGCAGTGACCCCTGTGCTGTGATGGCATTAGCAACTGGGGGTATAACTGCAGGGGAAGGTTGGATAGGGTTTTGTTGATTTATTGTATGTGACTGAGGTATAGACTGTGATATGGGTGTAGCATTAGGTTTAGAAGGTACACACTTATTCGAGGCAGAGACTAAGGTAATGGTTGAAAACTCATTAGTTTTTGCCTGTGCTATAGATGTGACCAGCGGTCTGGATGAATTAACTGGAGTGGACCCTGCGCTGGTTGTAGTAGGTGCCCCTCCTGTTTTAGTAATACCCACCCCGAACTGATTGGGTATTTTGGAGAGGAGAATGGCAAGTTGCTTTTCTATTGCCATAATGCTCTTCTCTAGGGGTTGAAGATGGTGTTTTAATAGATCCCTAAAGCTAGCAAGAAGTTGTGATGTATCACTGTCTGGCGGGCTGGGATCGCCTTCCAGAACATTAACCAAATTGGAACCTTGTATAGAGGGTAGGCCCGATACTACATAGTTATTACTGAGAAGGACAGTTTTAGATGGAGGGACACTAGGCCCATTATTAGTGCTGATGATATTGGGGTTTAATTTAGTACTCCCCTTCTTATACTCATCCGGCTGCTTCGGAACAGCGGCTTCTCTAACCCCTTTTAGCTTATTGGCCTGTGCTAGATCCTGAGCCGGATCTTCAGATAGAATATGCTCAAGGTCAGGGGTTGTCTCAAGGTTCTCCGTTAGGTCCATTTCCGATGATAAGTTAGTTGCTGATAAGTCTACTGCACTAGGGATGGAATGAACTTGTGCAGTAGTGCCAGATTGTATTAAAATAGGAATTGGGGTAACGGATGGCAATGGTGTTAAAGCAGTCGCTATGGGGCCCAGAGAGGATCTCCGAGCTATCGCAAGGTCCTGAGAGACCCTTCGTTCTAATACAGCGATATTCTGATTAATGGCCTCAGTTGTTTTAGAGATGAATAAATCGATAGTACCAGTAAATGAAGCAGCTTTAGAGGCAGTTTTACTTCTTGAGCCCCTAGTCATGATTATAACAATTAGGATCTCCCAGTTGAACAGTCAAATCAAATGACCAGAGTCAGTAAATAGAAAACAGTACCTTTGGGGCACAGCCCGGGGATCCGTTGAACGGGGGGTGGCCCAGCCCAGCCTGGATCTGTCTGGAACGGGCTGAAACGGGCCCGCCCTTGGCCCGGGCTTCGCCCGGCGTCCCGCGAGACGGGGGTTACAGCAGCTTTAAGCGCCGCCTAGCGCGTGATTGACGCGGGAAGCGTCTCCAAGGATGCTGGGAGTTGTAGTTCGCTGGAGACAACCAGCGCCGCGCTCCGCTCGGCGGCCGGACCCGGTGGTGGAGCTGGGGTCTGGCGGCGGGAGGCGGGCGGTCTAGGACACAGAGCAGCGGGGATAACTCTCTCCTCTTGGCAAGGGCAAACCGTGGTAAGCGTCTTTTTGGCAATTCCACCCCTCGACCGGGGTTACAGCAGCTTTAAGCGCCGCCTAGCGCGTGATTGACGCGGGAAGCGTCTCCAAGGATGCTGGGAGTTGTAGTTCGCTGGAGACAACCAGCGCCGCGCTCCGCTCGGCGGCCGGACCCGGTGGTGGAGCTGGGGTCTGGCGGCGGGAGGCGGGCGGTCTAGGACACAGAGCAGCGGGGATAACTCTCTCCTCTTGGCAAGGGCAAACCGTGGTAAGCGTCTTTTTGGCAATTCCACCCCTCGACCGGGGTTACAGCAGCTTTAAGCGCCGCCTAGCGCGTGATTGACGCGGGAAGCGTATCCAAGGATGCTGGGAGTTGTAGTTCGCTGGAGACAACCAGCGCCGCGCTCCGCTCGGCGGCCGGACCCGGTGGTGGAGCTGGGGTCTGGCGGCGGGAGGCGGGCGGTCTAGGACACAGAGCAGCGGGGATAACTCTCTCCTCTTGGCAAGGGCAAACCGTGGTAAGCGTCTTTTTGGCAATTCCACCCCTCGACCGGGGTTACAGCAGCTTTAAGCGCCGCCTAGCGCATGATTGACGCGGGAAGCGTCTCCAAGGATGCTGGGAGTTGTAGTTCGCTGGAGACAACCAGCGCCGCGCTCCGCTCGGCGGCCGGACCCGGTGGTGGAGCTGGGGTCTGGCGGCGGGAGGCGGGCGGTCTAGGACACAGAGCAGCGGGGATAACTCTCTCCTCTTGGCAAGGGCAAACCGTGGTAAGCGTCTTTTTGGCAATTCCCGCCATACAAATACTTACGCCTAGGGAAAAGAGCTGTCGGAACAGAGCCATGACACAGCACAATTGCGATGCACATATGAAGACAGGCTGCAGACCAGTAGCACAGATCATGGCACTGCATATGCAAGGACACCCTGAGAAGTACCTAGGAGGCACTTTTTGAACCCCAACCCACCCCCAATCCCCCTCCTCCCACACCAAAAAAAAGCTTGGAGGCTGGTGCCACAGAAATATATATTGGAAGGTTAGGGGTTCGAATACAAATTCTATGGTAGACAGCACACACTGTCTGAACAATGCTGTGGGTGGCGTCACTGGCAGGTACCACAAGGCGACATTGCCAGAGCACCCTCACAGGGGATGACACGCTGGTAGCCCAGTCCTAGGTGCTGCTTCCCCCCACTTGTGTAATGCACTGTACAGACCCTCCAGGATTTGAGCCTGAAAATTAATGATTATGAATAAAATAAAGTGCCGCAAAAATGCCGCTAAATTTCCATATTTGTGCCGCTAAATTTCCATATTTGTGCCGCTAAATTTGCAAATCCATGCCGCTATATCCTGGGGGGTCTGCCTGAGAGATCGTCTTATTGAACTGTGTTTATTTTGATATATATATATATCCTGTCCAATATTCTTCCCCCGCAACGAAGAAGTGGCACTATAATCCCCCTTACACTGGAATTTTTTTACAAAGAGTTGCAAAAAGAACCCAAACAAAATGCCTTGAAGTCTGTTTGGATGGCAAGAAATAACAGATGGGGTGGGGGACCTATGGCAACCGACATTAATATTGTCCCAGGTAATAGGGTTGGCGCATGGCTAGGTGAACACCAAAAAGCGCCCTGTTTTACTACCCCAGGGCCAAATTGGAATTTAGTGAGTAGACGGGGGCCGTGTAATCATGTCAATGAGTATGGGGCGACACGTAATGGCAATTACATTGGAGGATGGTTAGGTGACCAGCAGAACTTGCCATACCCCAATACCCCAGTGCCTAGATGGAATACAGCTATAAATGGATGGGGTTTTGGGGCTCCGTCCTATAATTTGGGAATTAGCACTTCCAACAGGTTTGGGGCTTTGGATGGTCTTAATGACTGTGATTGACTCAAGGGGGAAGGGTTTTCCAATGAAGTAAGGGATGCTATTCCCAGGGATAACCCCGAAGCTGAGTTCAATCAAAATGCACTGCATTGCAGTTTAGAACTGCCGCCCGATCACCCCATTAGACAAAATATAGTGTCTCAAACAATGAATACAGATGTCTCCGAGACTACTAGACAACCCCAGGCACATGCAAATCAAGAAATGTTAGAAATAGATAAAATATTTTGCTGGAATATTGCAGGGTTGAGAAAAAATCTATCTGATCCAGCTTGACACCAATATCTTGCCAGTGGGGACCTTATCCTGTTCCAGGAAACTTGGGGGTTAGAGAACTACTTTAAGGTTGATTACAGATCATTCTTTATTCCCGCAACAAACACAAATGGGGGCAGACCTTCTGGTGGTTTAACAGTATGGGTCAAAATCACAGGGGGGGTAAGCCTAAAGCAAATAGATACAAACAATCCCGACCTTCTGATGATTGAACTAAAAAAAACAAGGGACAGACCATTTATGTGATCAATGTTTATAACAGACCACATCAAGCGTGCAAAGAGTCGCCAGTCATAACTCACTTAGGTAACATTATGGCAGGGTTAGATCAGAATGCAACGGTAATCATAGGTGGCGACTTTAATAGAAGTTTTGAGCCCATACTGGGTCTTGAAGACATCTATAAAGATGAGGATAGTGTCAACAATATACCCCTGGTTGACACGACTTACAAAGTAGCCTGCACTGTGAGTGCCCTACAATTACTGAGCTTAACGTTTGAGCATGGGTTACGTGCATGTAATGGGCGTTTGCCTTCAGATTGCCCCAGTAAGCCAACATTTATTAGAGGTGTTTGTTCTAGCCATTTAGACTATTTTTTAGTTTCTTCACACTTATGGCCTATGGTAGTGGATTTAAAAGTGGATGACCGCATGGAGAGTGATCATTATCCTCTGATTTTAACTACCCAAAATTTGATCTCTAATCCTACCAACAAGAGAGCCATGCAAAATATTTATCAACTACAAGACCCCCTAGAAGCAAATAATCGTAGGTCCCTAAAGTGGCCAGCAGTTTTAGGAAATACAAACACTATTAGCCAGATTTACCACGTCTTCGTTAGACATATGTCCCCCTTGGTTGAGAATAGTACTGCAAATCATAGCTCTTGTCTGACAGAATCCCATGACCATCTAATTAGCCAGCTCAGTGAGATTCTGACTAGAGTGGTAAAAAGACCAAATGCCGCTCATAAATGTAAAAAATGGGAAATTCTTGGTATAATCAGGAATGCCGGAGAGCCAAATCAGACTTAATTATTGCAGTCCTGGAAAACTCATCAGACAATGTTAAAATCAAAAGAGCTCAGTACAAAAGAAGCTTACTCTTGGCCAAAAAAGAATGGGACGAGAGGGTGTGGTCTGACCTGTTAGATGCTTGTAAGCGCAAAGATCAGACTTCCTTCTGGAGCCTTATTGCTAGAGGCACCAACGGGGCCTCTGAAACCAAAGATAGATTTCTTGAGGAAAGGACTTGGGTTAGGCATTTCTCTTTATTATATGCTTGTGATGATCCAGGTGATAATGAAGACCGGACTAATATGTACCTTGACTTGGCATTGCATGAAACCCCTCTTGTATTTACCTTGAACGAAACAATTTTAGCAATTAAAGCAGTTAAGCCAGGAAAAGCCCCAGGCCCGGACAGAATACCTGGGGACCTCTGGAAGCATGAAAATTACATTTGGGCACCCTACATTAATTTATTATCTAATGAAATTGCTAGTGGAGCTTCTGTCCCCGAAACTTGGAAGGGGGCAGTGATTGTAACATTATTCAAAAAAGGTGATAGGTCGAATCCCTCGCATTATCGTCCTATCAGTTTGATTGACGTGTTACAAAATATTTTTGCCCGCCAACTTCTTAGTCGTCTTGCCTTATGGATCGATGACCATTCTATTTTTACGAAGTACCAGGCTGGTTTTAGACCAAAAATAAGCACAGTGGACCAGGTTTTTAGATTTTTATGTTTAGTCTGGAAATACACTTTTATAAGGAGCTCCCACATATATGTGGCTTTCGTCGACTTGAAAGCAGCTTTTGATATGGTTCCAAGGGCAGACCTATGGAAGACACTAAATAATATGGGCGTGCCCGGAAACATTTTACAGTTACTAATTAGACTGCATGAGAATAATTATGCACGAGTCAGATGGGGACCAAATGGGGAGCAAAGTGAGAAAATAAAAATATCCAAAGGGGTAAGGCAAGGGTGTGTAATGGCACCTACCCTATTCTCCCTTTATGTTAACGATATTCCTGACACCCTTTTGGGCTGCGAGCATGACTCTCCCAAACTGTGTGGTGAAGCCGTTCCGGCATTATTATTTGCTGATGACCTGATTTTAATTTCTCAGACACCAAGAGGACTTCAAAACCTTTTAAATAAATTTAGTTTGTATTGTCTTGACAGGAAATTAGAAATTAATTCCTCAAAAACAAAGGTCATGAAAATCAACCCTCATAAAGGTTTTAACAAAGTTTTTAAAATAAATGATGAAATTATTGAAGAAGTCTCTAATTTTAAATACCTTGGTATTATTTTAGATAGCAAAATATCATGGAAAACTCAACTAGAAAATGCAAAACTGAGGTTGACTCAAAACCAGTTCCCGATTCTAAAAAAGCACAAGAATAGCCATTTTAAATCAGTTTTGCCGGCAATTGAATTATTTAAATTTAAAGCACAATCATCCTCCCTCTATGGTGCGGATTTTTGGGGTTATGCACTGAAGGATACCTTTTTAGTACGCGAGAATTCCTTCATCAGACAGCTCCAAGGTGTTCCTGGTTCCACACCATTGACCCCCGTATTGTGGGACCTCAATTTTCGACGCACAGATGATTATGCTTCTCTTCGCCCGTTGCTTTATTGGGTTCGTTTATGGTCTACAGAGGAGCTGGTAGACTACAGAGAAGCACTGAAAGAGATAATGGCTATAAAAAATACCACCTTTTTGCCATGGTTAGCGTACGTCGAAAAATGGTTTGGAAAACTGGGGCTGAGTAATTTTTGGTCAGACCCAGATTCGCTCACCAATAGCTCAAAAAAGCTTCTGAAACAAAGGTACTGGGAGTTTATTAGTGATTCAGTGTTAGCCAACCCCAATATAGGAACTCTGACTTCAAAATTTTTTGAAGTAAAAATTAATATGCAACTAGAGCCCCTTATGGATGAAATTTACCCCCCGTTGGCTAAAAGTTTATATCTAAAATTCCGGTACAGCATTTTGCAAACGAGGGATAGGACAATCAAATGGCACTGTAATAAGGGTGCAAATAGGAATACTGATTCAGTTGTATGTGAGCTTTGTGAAATGGGGTTGAAAGAGGATGAATCTCATGTTTTATTTATATGTCCTGCATATCTTAATGCAAGGAAAAAATGGTTAAAGCCCATATGTAAAATGTTAGGCCTTCGCCATATTGGGGTTGGGCTTAGAATTTTTAAGGGAGATACCTCTCAACCGATAGTGTTCAGTCTGAGCCGTTTCCTCTTATGCGTAGCCTTGATTAGGAAGAGAAAAGGTCTTAAAATCTAATTTTATCTACCTTTGTACTGCACTATCGCTGGCTAGAATTGAATGTATAAGTTAGGTGCAGAGGTAAAATGAACTGGTCAGTTTAACATGATATTGTCTGCCAAATGTTAAAGTGTTGCTTGTTTTTAGTGACCCTGGTGCTTGTTTTATATAGAAAATATTTATTGTTTTATTTTGTATATTTACTAAGTGATCTCGTTGGATGAGGCAAGCTGACTATGATGAATTGTCTTCCAAATAAGAAACCCTCAGGGAAATGTAATTGCATACTTTGCATTATTTGCTATATGAAAAATGTGCTGCTAACTGTACCCCAATTTAACTGTGATTTTGTATTCGTTTGTATTTTATTAATTATATGTATTGTATCTTATAAGGTTTTTTTAACCGAATAAAGATTGAATTGGATATATATAATATATATATTTTGTTTGGTTAATTTATAATGTTCATATTTAGAGTTTTATATTTGTTCTAAATTAATAGAATTCTTCAATTATGTAATGTGTTTGAAGGGAAGTATTTTTCCTACTTTTGCACAGACTAGAGTTTGAATAGTAAATCTTACCCTTCTAAAGTCCAACGCTTTTTCTTCTGTTGCACAGACTGGAGTGGGAATTATAAATTTAACACCTCTGAAATCCCAAAAATCTCCTAAGTCCAACGCTTTCCCTACCTTTGCACAGACTGGAGTGGGAATAGTAAATCTTACCCCTCCGAAGTCCAAAGCTTTCCCTACAGTTGCACAGACTGGACTGGGAATAGTAAATCTTACCCCTCCGAAGTCCAACGATTCCCCTAGCATTGCACAGGGAATAGTAAGTCGCACCCCTCCAAAGTCCAATGCTTTTTTTACTGTTGCAGAGACTGGAGTGGGTATAGTAAATCTTATCCCTCTGAAGCCCAATTCTTCCCCTACCATTTCACAGACTGTAGTGGGAATAGTAAATCTTGCCTCTCCGAAGTCCATCGCTTTCCCTACTGTTGCACAGATTGGAGGTGGAATAGCAAATCTTACCCCTCTCAGTCCAATACTTTCTGTAATGTTGACCTATTTGGAGTGGGAATGGAAAAAAGTAACCCTCTCAAAGCCCACGCTTTCACTACTGTTACATAAACTGGGGTGGGAATAGTATCTCTTATTATTATTTGTTTATTTTTTTATATTTTATATTATGTATTTATAACTATAACTATATATATATAACTATATATATATATATATATATATATATATATATATATATATATATATATATATATATATATATATATACGTATATATGTGTATATATATATATATATATATATATATATATATATATATATATATATATATATATATTCAGCTCACAGCATCCACAGGTTCTCACCTTGTTGAAGGATCGCAGCACTCATGGGGGTGGTTTACTACAAAGTTTATTAGCAAACCTCACAGCATAGTAAGACGCGTTTCGGCATCGGCCTTCGTCAATTTGTTTTACAGGCTGGTGTTGTGGGAGCTGCGATATATATATATATATATATATACATTTTTACAATACTTGTATTAAATGTCTTTTTTGGAAATGATAGTTGTTTTAATTTAATTAATTTGGTAATGTATTTAATGATTTACAGTTGATTTGTTAATGTTTTTGATATTTCAATTATATATATATATATGTGTGTATATATATATATATATATATATTAATATATATGAATATATATGTATATGTGTATAAAACAAGAATAAACCAACAAAACTGACAAAAAGACTGGGGAAAAGGAAGAGGCAAAGGAAGAAGATGTGGAGGAGGAAAACAAGAATAGGCAAACACTAGGAAGGCAGCAATCCCCATGGGAATTGCGATGAGACACCAGAAGATAGGGAAATGAAAGAACAAAGTAAGAGTATAATTAATCTCTGTAATCATAATCTTTTCCCAGATTAATTAAACATATTTTAACTAGGTCTCCGTTTTTGCCAAACGAACTGCTTTAATTATGCCCGGTGTCAGATAGAATTTATACATGTTCACAAGGGAACTCAAACTACATGTGTGGTACTCCCTCAAGAAACAGTCCCCCCTTCTAGGTTGCAGGAGAAGAAACCCAATGAATTGCTGATCAGTGACTATCCAGCAACTCAAGAAGTTAGCTAAAACTAACAGGAAGAAAAACAAATGGAGGGGTGTCAACCTGAACATTACAGAGAGAAAGGCAATAAAGAGTTTAAAATCAAGTGATAATATTGTCATTAGACAATCTGGGAGGAGATATTGTCATCCCATCCATAGAAATGTACCTTAAGGAAGGATATAGACAATTGAGTGATGGTGACTGCTATTAGATTGTACAAAAAAGCGAGATCTTGAAGGCTAACCAAGTGTATAAAGAAAAGCTAATTGACTGTCGGGAAAGGGGTTTGATAGAGTGGGAAGAGTATACGTTTTCAGCCTGTAAACATCCCAGGATACCCATTCTGTATCAGCTCCCCAAAGTCCACAGAAATGCAACTAATACCCCGGGCAGACCTATTGTGTAATCTATTGACTCCTTACTTGAGAACACATCTATGTATGTCGATTTTTTCCACGCCCATTTGTTCTGATGTTGCCATTCTATATCCAGGATACTAACGATTTTCTTGCCAGCAAAGTTGGTATGCACTGAGAACCTGATTTTTTTTGGATTACTCTTGATGTAGAGAGTCTGCATACCAGCATAACCCTTGTAGACATTTCTTGAAAACAAGATTCTTATCCTATTTGTTTCACACAGAAATGTTAGTTGAAATAATTGAGTTCTGCTTGAGAAATAACTACTTTATATTTGATGATAAATACTTTAAGCAGAAACAGGGAACAGTGATGGGAACATGTTTTGCTCTGAGCTTTTCCATCTTGATCCTAGGATGGTGGAATGAGCAGGTGGTGAACAACCTTGAAATGTTCAACATCCACATTGTCCTCTGTATTTGCTAAATTGATTACCTCTTTATTATTTGGAGAGTGTAAATGGAAGAAGCAAAAATGTTTGTGAGCTTGTTAAATATAATCAATTTGAATCTTAAGTTCTAGTGTGAAATGAGTTACACTGAGAATGTTTTTATTGATACCAATGTGAAGGTGTTGTGGGGAAATAACTACCATTCTCCACAGAAAAAGTACAGCCGGAAATATGCTACTGCACTCACAAAGCAGCAACCCGAAACCCTCAATCCAGAGTTTCCCATATTGGAAATATTTAAGTGCCTGGCTTAATTGCAGCACGGAGGAGGGTTTCGAGGTAGAGAGTAAGATCATGCTTGAAAGGTTCAAGGAAAGAGGGTATGCTTTTAACACACTGGCTAGAGCCTTAAAGAAGGTGAAGGAAATACCCAGACAAGATCTACTCATTCCCAAGAGCGCTATGGAAGATACCTACAGTAAGGGGAGGTCAGGTTTATCACGTCATTTAGCAATAGGTCAAGGGAGGTGAAACAGATTCGAACTAGGAACTGGCAAATCCTGCAAAGTGAGGAATGTCTAAACGGTGTACTGAAAGATCGCCCACAGATAACATGCAGCTGTGGCATTAACTTGAAGGATAGGCTGAGCAAAAGCTTAGTTAGGAACGAAGAGAACAGATTTTTTAACATGCAGGAAGTGTAAAGCTTGCATAAACAGTAAAGATGCGGAGAAATACTTTTCTCCTCTGTTAGACAAAGAGGAGAAGATTGAGAAGCATCTTACATGCAATTCAGATTTCAATGTATATGTACTTATTTGTCCATGTGAAAGAAGGTATGTACGCAGTACCATACACCATGTGAAAAAGAGGGTGCATGAACATCTTAGAGCGATAACCAATGTGGACAGACACTACCCGGTAGCAATACACTTTGCCTATGCACACTACACACAGTGATAGTACCCTTCTCAGGTTTTTTGCCATAGATAGGGTGAACCCCTCAGTGCGATCTACATATGTTCTGATTCCTCCTCAAGAAAAGCCCCCGGCCCTGACGGCAGTGGTGCACGGTTGGTCGTGAGAACTGAATCAAATATCATATATACTGCAGTCGAAACGCATAACTGTAATAAAAAGAACTGCCTGTGATTACACCTCCTGTGCGCTTACTTTTGATGTATACGGAATCTGACTGTCTTCAGCTACACATATATACATTTTAGAATAGTAAATTCAAAAATAAAATAAAATTAATATAATGTTAAATATATATTTTTTAATAGTGTTACATTATATTTATGTATATATAAACATACACACATAAATGTGTGTTTATATAAGTATATATTTATATATGGTATTAAATATTATTTAAATGTATTTAATCTACATTATATTAAGGTTATGTATTAAAGTATTTAAGATTTACTATTTTAAACTATATATGTATTTTTTTAATATATTTTTGTATGTTTTTTTAAAATACTAGTGTGAAACTATATATTTTTAATATATTTTGTACTTACCATAATAAGTATAGAGACGCAATATTTTTTTTAAAATAATAGTTTTTGACACAATGTTTTTGTATCACAAGATTGTTGTTTTCAATATTCTGTCAGTTATCCCAACAAAACATGACAACAGCACAGTGGTATCCTTAGTGAATGGGCAAAGAACAAACAACAGAAAACTGCTGAAATTGTTGCTGCGTTTCGTGCTTGGGTGCTTAATGTTTAACATAGTCTTTAGAGCCTGACATGTTCCAGGTGTGCAAAATAACATTGCAGAGGGATTGTCTCTTTCAGAGCCAGAGATTCCGTAGTGTGGTGCCCGGGGCAGTTCTGCACAAGACAGTGGTATCACAAGAAATATGGGAACTGGGAGAGTGAGAATAATGGAATTGGTGCAAAGATTCATTGCAGACAGGACAAGAATGGCTTCCAAGCAGGCTTGGGAGAGTTGTTGCTCAGCAGGGCATCTAGGAAAGTCAGTGACCAAATGACACGGCTGTTTTTGTTTTTTGTCATGAGGACGGGAGGAAGTTGTTAGCCGCCCAATTGTAGCAGTTATGAGGAAAGTGTTACGAAGAATGAGGGTTGATCCTTTGGCTTTTGGTATACTCTTTCAGAATTGGTGTGGCCTCTGAAGCAGCCAAGTTTGGAAACTGTCTGGAGGAGGTTATGAAACTGGGTGGATATTCTTCTATCAGTTGTAAATGTTATATTAGTGACATTTGAAACTGATACTGTTTTTTTCCTCTTGTTAACATGTTCCATTTCGAATTGCAGGTTGTGTAGCAGGACCATGTGTGGCGTTTTTCTACATTTGGATTATCAACCTTTCTTTTGTTAAATAGGCATCGAAGCAGGCAAAGGCTCTCCTGTTTCAGAAGAATTTGGGCTTTAGATCTACAGATGTTCAGATTGAATGGCGGGGTTGAGGGAGTATGGGGTGGGGACAACTTTTGCCATGGCTATCTAACTTAGCATGGACAAAACCGTGCCCGTATATTTTGCTGATTCATCTGGGGGAGAATGATTTGGTACAATTGTCTGATTTGGGTTTGTTGAACGAGATGAAGAATGATTTGGACATGATGCGGTTGGGAACATGTATCTTTTGGACTGCGTTGGAAGCAAGAAGGGTTTTGCGAGGGGCACTGAAATATAATTAGGTGGAAAGAGCAAGACGCAAAGGTTAAATAGGCATCGAAGCAGGCAAAGGCTCTCCTGTTTCAGAAGAATTTGGGCTTTAGATCTACAGATGTTCAGATTGAATGGCGGGGTTGAGGGAGTATGGGGTGGGGACAACTTTTGCCATGGCTATCTAACTTAGCATGGACAAAACCGTGCCCGTATATTTTGCTGATTCATCTGGGGGAGAATGATTTGGTACAATTGTCTGATTTGGGTTTGTTGAACGAGATGAAGAATGATTTGGACATGATGCGGTTGGGAACATGTATCTTTTGGACTGCGTTGGAAGCAAGAAGGGTTTTGCGAGGGGCACTGAAATATAATTAGGTGGAAAGAGCAAGACGCAAAGTCAACAGAGAGCTGTATCGTTTTTGCTAAGGAAGTGGAATTAGGATGATTTAATATGGAGATATTAAGAAAAATATTTTATGTTTTATAGACAGGATGGGGTGCATTTATCTTTCATGGGAAATTAATTATATTTGCTCGACATCAGAGATCAGTAGGCCAAAAAAATGTTAGTCATGGTGATATTACTGAATGTAAGGCTGCTTGGACGACAGTAGTTGAGTTTGAAAGAAAGCTGTTAAGGCGACAGACCATGTATAGAATTGAAAACATGGGGCGAGAGGTGGGGGCACAGGGAAAACACTGGTTTGCGGTATCTCTGCATGGTAGAAAAGCATAAGGATCATGAAATGGGACGCTGGGGTTGGTGCATGGCAGGGCAGACCTTGACAGAGGACATTCAGGGGAGTGATGGCTGGAGCTTGTGTGAATGGATGGAGGATGAAAGGATAGGGGAATGGTGAGAAAGGTTTGGATGTTTGTGGGGGCTTTGTTAATGTTGAAGAGAGGCTTAAGGGTGGGGGTTGTTAGTTTGAACTTTGTAGTTAGTGAGGTTGGGCAACTTAACGTATGTGTTGTAAGGTTCACAAGTTTTCGGCTGCATACCTGTCCCAATAAAGTGGCCTTTTGCTCTAATGCTGGCCTGATTATTGTGCCGTCTCGCCCAACATACAACACATTGGAGCATACTCACCCAAGATTCCCCCAGCTGGGATGGTTCCTTCTCAGGAGCGTAGGGGTGTTAACCCCTACTGTGTGCAGCCACAAGCATATAATTTCAAAATTACCCAAGCCCAGACTCCTTAAAGGACTGGGCTCGGCCTGGCTGATGTGTTAGTTCATCATGGGTGGGGCCAGGGGGGCCAATCCTGATGATTGCCAATGGCATAAGGCTGAGGTCCAGTGCGCATGTGGGGTTGTACAGGGTTCTGACTATGTCCAACTGCACATATGCGCCTTGGACCTCTCAAATCCACTCTGTTTTGGAGAGTCTTGGAAACACAACACTGGCCCCCAGTCTCCAATGGAGCAGTGGGCTCACCTGCTGCCACCAATCCTGACCTTGCTCTCATGCTTTTTCTAATTGAAGCTGCATGAGAACAAGCACTGGATTGGTTGTGGTGAGATTAGCCTATCCCTGAGGTCCCGTGCTTGGAGGCAGTGTTGGAGCTGGATGGTTAAATAACATAACCAATCACAGTGTAGCTTTATTATTATCAAGCCACACAGTGATTGGTTATGTTTCTTTAAAAGTGATATAATGATTTCCCCTCATACATAGCGCCAGCAATGGCATTATGCATGCTGGGATCACAACTTTTAAATACTGCTTAGCTAGGGAAAACAACCTTTACATTGCGGATTTTACGCCACGATGCAATCACAACGCGGTCGTTACAACAACCTTGTTGTAACCACGCAGTGCCATTACTATGCAATTCATTACATCGACTTGCAGTAGATGGCACTCCAACATAAGGAATAGTATAGTTTACTATTCCAACACCTTCCCTACTGTTACGTAAGCGGGTGTTGGATTAGTAAATTATACATTTCTAATGTTACGGCGATGTAATGACTTGCGTAGTAATGGCATTGTGGGGTAACAACGCGGTTGTTGTTACAACGTTGTGAAATACAATGTAGAAAAAGCACGCGTTGTAAAGTCCTATATGCCGCAGCTAATTGAGTACAGTAAATGACTATCGTTTGGTATTTATTCTTTATGAAGTGCGTGTTCAGCTGTAGAGTGCGAGAGAGAGAGAGAGAGAGAGAGAGAGAATGATTGGAGCACAAGAGAAAAAGAGAAAGAAACCACTTTTTCAGATGTGGGGGAAAGCTATCCAGATTTTCAGTAAATGCTCTGGCACTTTTAGCTCTCGTACGTTGCTTTTGTGTCAGGGGAAACATATCCACTCTGCTATGACTGTCAGGCCTGAGAATTTGCTCTGCCTCCAGGACACTGATGCCTCACTCCACTATTAAGCTTGCTTGCTTAACAGGTTGAGTCAATGAGGCCTGGAGTGCAATCGTCTTATGTCACCTTCCATTGGTGTTCTAATCAGTGGGCGGGTTTCGGACGGCCCCCAGCCGTCCTCCGCACATGCTCACCGTCACGTGGGATGGCCAGGGGCCGTCCGCAGCACCGAAGGGGTTAAAGGCGGGCTGGTCAGCTACTATTGAGCCCGAGATGTGCTTCACTTGGTGGAGATTTTGGTTAAACTCTTTTGTTTGGTTGCCGTGACTTCTGCTCTTTGCCCGGTGGAGCTGTGGGTTCTAAATTACATGGCTCTGTAATTGATGGGTTTTCCTTAGGATTGTTGTTGAAAACATTCAATCTGTGTTAGCCCGGGCAGCAAATGCCTAGTGATACATTTCCACAGATTATGTTATGAACGCCCGAGTGTTAGATGAGTGGATGGGGCTGATGGGGTGCTGGGCCTGCATATTGCCCGTCCCTGCCCTCTTTCTGAGACACATACTCCGACCCTGCTCTCTTCTTTTGTTTCGCCAATGCTACCCCCAGTTCTGCCCTGTCTCACTCTTTATTTCTGGTCCTGTCCCTTTCCAGCCATATTCCCCGCTCCTGTCCCTCCTCTATCCCTGTTTCCTTCTTCCCCTTTACCGCTCCTCTACTATGCTATCTTCCCTCAAGTGTCCCTCCTCGGCTCCATTCTCTGTTTCTCTCTCACTCCTTCCCATTCCCTCTCTGCTCTTCTGCCTTTGCCTGCTCACCTCTCCTCCACTGCCTCAGTCTTCCTCTCCTCTCTCCCGTCTTCTCACTGTCAGCCTACTCTCCCCTGCCAAGTCCATTCTTCATTTATGGTCATGGTCCCAAGAATGAATAGAGCAAATTGGGGCAGTAGAACGCTGGCAAACCAGGGGCAGGGCTTTAGGTGAGCCGGGTCTCACCGGTGCTGAGCACCGGCAGCTTTTAGGTATCGACTATTCTATCCCGCAGGGATAGATAGGCGAGTATATAGTAGGCAGTTCAAAATCTCTACCAACTGCGGATCACATACAGTTCATATGGACACAATCACGCGCATTGTCAACAGCTGCCACAACCACGCGCATTTTTTTAAGAGCTTCCGTTTGCTCCCAGACACTTCGTGCGCGCGTCGCGCTCTCCCTCTGTTGCCACGGGCATTAAACTCACCAGCACACCCCCTCCCTCTCCATATGGTCGCTCGAGTTCAAGACGGAGTGCTTTCCTCGACAGGCTCTGCCCCACTGCCCCATTTGTCTGTGCCTCGCATGTTCAAAGGCTACCGCTCCTCCGCCCCCCGCATCAGACTTCAGACTTCAAAGACTTCAAGCTGTGGCCGTCATCAGGCTCCTCTGCTTGCCGTAACCCCTCCCTCCTGGTCAGCCTCGCTCTCCCAAGCGCCTCGCTTAGGCACATACATATACCACTCGCGTGCTCCCGCCCCCCCGCGATCACTTTCGCTTTCACGTCCGTCCGTCTCCCTAGATATAACACGATTACATGCAAAACAGAAAATGTATAGTTCAGCTGTTGATCTCCCAACTCAAGGCTGTATGTGTGACATCAAAGAGTTTAAATACTTATATTCCAAGAGGGGTGCTTGGTCTTGAAGACCCGTGTTAGGAAAATAACTCTAAAAGGATTGTCTTTGCTTAGGGGTAAATCACAACTGCGATCAGAGACCTTTGTTGAGAACCCCTAAAAGTCTATGTTGTTGGAGATTCATGTTTCTACTTAGTCTCACAAATTGTCTCCACCAACACTGACCGCAACTGCCCCAGGACGCTTCCACTCATGTGGTGCCATTTCGACTTCTCGCTCTGTTGGTTGCACACTTGTTCCCTCAGCATGTTTCAATAAGCCCAGTATGCATGTCACACTTTACTCTCCATGTTACTGAATACACCAACCCAAATTTGGTTGGTGTATTCAGTAACACGCTGCACGTCACACACTGCTGCACGCCACACACTGCTGCACACCTCACACTGCTGCACCCCACACACTGCTGTACGCCTCACACTGCTGCACGCCTCACACTGCTGCACGCTGCAGGCCACACACTGCTGCACACCACACACTGCTGCACGCCTAACACTGCTGCACGCCGCACACTGCTGCACGCTGCACACTCCTGCACGCCGCACACTGCTGCACGCCTCACACTGCTGCACGCCTCACACTGCTGCACGCCTCACACTGTTGCATGCCTCACACTGCTGCACGCCACCCTGCTGCACGCCTCGCACTGCTGCACGCCTCACACTGCTGCACGTCTCACACTGCTGCATGCCTCACACTGCTGCACGCTTCACACTGCTGCACGCCTCACACTGCTGCATGCTGCTCACTGCTGCATTACTCACACTGCTGCATGCTGCACACTACCGCATGCTTCACACTGCTGCATGCCTCACACTGTGCACGCCTCTCTCTGCTGCATGCCTCTCACTGCTGCACACTGCTGCATTACTCACACTGCTGCACGCCACACACTGCTGCACGCCACACACTGCTGCACGCCTCACACTGCTGCACGTCTCACAACACCACCACATCACTCAGGGACACCACCATATCACTCTAGGACACCACCACATCACTATAGGACAACACCACATTGCTCTGGGACACCACCACTTCACTCTGGGACACCACCACATCACACTGGGACACCACCACATCACTCTGGGACACCACCACATCAATCAGGGACACCACAACATCACTCAGGGACACCACCACATCACTCACAGACACCACCACATCACTAAGGAACACCACCACATCACTCAGGAACACCTCCACATCACTCAGGGACACCACCACATCAGTCAGGGACACCACCACATCACTCTGGGACACCACCACATCACTCAGGAACACCACCACATCACTCAGGGACACCATCACATCACTCTGGAACACCACCACATCACTCAGGAACACCACCACATCACTCAGGAACACCGCAACATCACTCAGGGACACCACCACATCACTCTGGGACACCACCACATCACTCTGGGACACCACCACCACATCACTCTGGAACACCACCACATCACTCTGGGACACCACCACATCACTCTGGGACACCACCACATCACTCAGGGACACCACCACATCACTCAGGGACACCACCACATCACTCAGGGGCACCACCACATCACTCAGAGGCACCACCACATCACTCACAGACACCACCACATCACTAAGGAACACCACCACATCACTCAGGAACACCACCACATCACTCAGGGACACCACCACATCAGTCAGGGACACCACCACATCACTCTGGGACACCACCACATCACTCAGGAACACCACCACATCACTCAGGGACACCACCACATCACTCAGGAACACCACCACATCACTCGGGAACACCACCACATCACTCAGGAACACCACCACATCACTCAGGGACACCACCACATCACTCTGGGACACCACCACATCACTCTGGGACACCACCACCACATCACTCTGGGACACCACCACATCACTCTGGGACACCACCACATCACTCTAATACACCACCACATCACTCAGCCCAACCACATCATCACTCAGCACCACAACAGCATCACTCAGCACCACAACAGCACTGTCCTTGTTGATGTTGGTGGGGGAGACATCAGTCTTTCTGGTACGAGTGGGAGTAACAGTACCTGTAGAATGATGGTCGACAAGCAGGTCGGTGTCTATGCCTGTCTCGAAGTCGACCAGTGTTCCCCGGAATGACAGGAGTTCCCAAAATGGTGGTCACAGTGCTTTTTAGGTCTCGACTAGATAGGCGAGATTATAGTAGGCAGTACAAAAACTCTACCAAACTAGCGGATTCCATACAGTTCATGTGAGTATGCGTGAGCACGCCATTGCCAGCCACGTCACACCACCATTTGTCTGTGCCTCGCATCAGACTTCAAAGGCTGACGCTCCCTCCCCAATCACACTTCAAAGGCTGCCGCTCCCCCGCCCCCTGCCCCCCCGCGTGCACATGGCACACCAACACTCTCCTACTTCCCCTCCCACCTCCCACGGCCGCTCTTCCCATTCACGCGCTCTGCAGGTCTGCTCGTTCCGTCCCACCCTTCCTTTGATGTCCCCATCAGACTTCAAAGGAATGCGCTCCCGAACTTGCTGGCCTCGCTCTCATGAACAAGCACCCATACCGCTACCCCCCCGCCACGCAATGCCGAGAGCTTGTTCCTAACGCGACGCCTGGGGCTTCTGCGTTCAGAGCGAGAGTTCAGGCTGAAGAGAATATTCCTCGCGCCCCTAATAACCTGGGTGCTTTCAGTCAAACTCCCCATCCCCTCACAAATCTTCCCCTTCATCTCTCCATCATAAACACCCACGCTCTGATATGTGTGTCTAGCTGCCTTAAGGAAGGAAGAAGTTTGTGTAAGGGTTGTCAGCCTTCCCCTCTGTACATTTGGCCAGCCCACGCAGCCTCCTCAGCTCTTGTTTCCTTGCGGATGTTCCCATCCCATGGTGTCAGCTTCTGCCTCTCTATCGTGACCCTCTCCCACCCGCCCCCCTCGGCCCTTGTTACATTAAGATGCTTCCTGTCCCTATCAGGCTCCCTGCGCCTTCTTTTCCACTGGCCCCCCCTCCATATCCTTGGCCCGCCTGACATGAATGAATCTGGTCCTCTCAAGCCCCCAGTCTCTTCTTCCTCCATCCCATCCTTATATTCTCGCCTCTCCTTATGTTAAGGTTGCTGGTGCTCTCGGGCCCTCAGCTCCTCCATCACATCGCTTAAATCTAGGCTCTCAGTACATTATGATTAGGGAGGTTGGTCCTCTCAGGCCTTTAAGCCTCCCATCCCCATGCCTCTCGACCCTCGCTACATTAAGGATGCAGGTCCTTCCGGGCTCGCAGTCTCCCTCCCTCCGCACATCATCATTACGTTATGGATGCTGTCCGCCTAGATGAACCTCTTTCCCAGATGCCACAGAACCCCGCACTCTGCTAATCACATTAAGTGGCCAAAAATGAGGGAAATACTAACAGCGGATTTCATTCGATTAATTCCATGGGAATGTCAGAAATGCCGGGCCTGGTTGTATTTCATGTGCCGCTTTTACCATCCCCACCTGCTCATCCTTTGCCTCATATGCCCCCCAACATTTTTTTAAACAATTTTGTTGCGGAGGGAGGAGTGTAGCCAGGGATACCAGTGAGCAAATTGCTGGCAGCTCCTCCGTCTTAAACAAATTTAGTTTTGCACAACTTCTTTTTCATGCCTTCTGAATTGCTGACCCATCTCATATATATAAATGTAAAAACATTGGCACCCACATCATTCTGCCGGAGCACATGCGCAATGCTTCCCCCTAAATACCTGTCCCACCCTCCGTGTTGCTGTCACCCTCCCCCACACCCTCACCCTCACACACCCTAACACACCCTCACACCCTCTCACCCTCACACACCCCCTCACCCTCACACACCCCCACCCTCACATACCCCTCACCCTCACACACCCTCTCACCCTCACACACCCTCTCACCTTCACACACCCCCTCACCCTCACACCCCCTCACCCTCACACACACCCTCACCCTCACCCCCCCTCACCCTCACACACCCCCTCACCCTCACACACCCTCACACTCACACACTCTCTCACCCTCACATACCCTCTCACACACCATCACATCCCCCTCACACACCCCCTCACCCTCACACACCCCCTCACCCTCACACACCCTCACCCTCACACCCTCACACCCCCTCACTCTCGCACCCCTCACCCTCACACCTCCTCACCCTCACACACCCTCACACCCCCTCACCCTCACACACCCCCTCACCTCACACCCTCTCACCCTCACACACCCACACCTTCACACCCCCTCACACCCCCTCACACACCCTCACTCACCCTCACACACCCTCACTCACCCTCACACACCCTCACACACCCTCACACACCCTCACCAGCAAAGCATAACAAAACATAGCATAGCATAACAAAACACAGCATAGCATAACAAAAACGCATAGGATAACAAAACATAGCATAGCATAACAAAACATAGCATAGCATAGCATAACAAAACAAAGCATAGGATAGCAAAACAAAATGTAGCATAGCATAACAAAACAAAACATAGCATAGCAAAACACAACAAAGCATAGCATAACAAAACACAACAAAACATATCATAGCATAACAAAACACCTGTTCCGCAACGCCTACAACTAACGCTCTCAGCCCCACAGATTGTTTGTTTTCTTTATGTTTCAGCGCCAAGAAACCGCCAGGTGTTAGTTGCGCTTTGTAAGTTCTTTTTACATTACATTTTACATTACAACATAGCATAACAAAACAAAGCACCCCCTCACTCTCACACCCCCTCACCCTCTCACCCTCACACACCCTCTCACCCTCACACACCCTCTCACCTTCACACACCCCCTCACCCTTACACCCCCTCACACACACCCTCACCCTCACACACCCCCTCACCCTCACACACCCTCACCCTCACACTCACACACCCTCTCACCCTCACACACACCCTCACATCCCCTCACACCCCCCCTCACCTTCACACACCCCCTCACCCTCACACACCCTCACCCTCACACCTTCACACCCCCTCACTCTCGCACCTCCTCACCCTCACACCTCCTCACCCTCACACACCCTCACACACCCTCACCCTCACACACCCTCTCACCCTCACACCCCCTCACCCTCACACACCCCCTCACCTCACACCCTCTCACCCTCCCACACCCACACCCTCACACCCCCTCACACCCCCTCACACACCCTCACTCACCCTCACACACCCTCACTCACCCTCACACACCCTCACCAGCAAAGCATAACAAAACATAGCATAGCATAACAAAACACAGCATAGCATAACAAAAACGCATAGGATAACAAAACATAGCATAGCATAGCATAACAAAACATAGCATAGCATAGCATAACAAAACAAAGCATAGGATAGCAAAACAAAATGTAGCATAGCATAACAAAACAAAACATAGCATAGCAAAACACAACAAAGCATAGCATAACAAAACACAACAAAACATAGCATAGCATAACAAAACATAGCATAACAAAACAAATCATAGCATAACATAACTAAGCATAGCAAAACAAAACATAGCATAGTATAACAAAACATAGCATAGCATAACATAACAAAACACAACAAAACATAGCAGAACAAAACAAAGCACAGCATTACAAAACATAGCAAAACACAACAAAGCATAGATAACAAAGCACACCAAAATATAGCATACATAACAAAACATAGCATAGCAAAGCATAATAAAACATAGCATAGCATAACAAAACACAACATAGCATTGCAGGACAAAACATATCATAACAAAACAAAGCATAGCAAAACAAAGCATAGAATAATAAAACACAACAAAACATAGCATAGCATAACAAAACATAGCATAGCATAACAAAGCATAGCATAGCAAAACACAACAAAACATAGCGTAGCATAACAAAACACAACAAAACATAGCATAGCATAGGATAGCAAAACTAAACATAGCATAGAATAACAAAAAGCATAGGATAGCAAAACAAAACATAGCATAACAAAACATAGCATAACAAAACATAGCATAGTAAAACAAAGCATAGCATAATAAACCACAACAAAACATAGCAGGCGCATAACAAAACATAGCATAGCATAACAAAGCACAGCATAGCAAAACACAACAAAACATAGCATAGCATAACAAAACAAAGCATAGGATAGCAAAACTAAACATAGCATAACAAAACAAAGCATTGGATAGCAAAACACAACACAGCATAGCATAACAAAACATAGCATAATATACCAAAACATAGCATAACAAAACACAACAACACATAGCATAACAAAACATAGCAAAACACAACAAAACATAGCATAGCTTAACAAAACACAACACAACATAGCATAGCAAAACAAAACATATAATAGCATAGCAAAACGTAGCATAGCATACCAAACACAACAAAACATAGCATAGCATAGCATAACAAAACATAGCATAGCAAAACAAAGCATAGCATAATAAAACACAACAAAACATAGCATAGCATAACAAAGCATAGCATAGCAAAACATAGCATAGCATAACAAAACATAGCATAGCATACCAAAACACAGCATAGCATAGCAAATCAAAGCATAGGATACCAAAACATAGCATAGCATAACAAAACAAAACATAGGATAGCAAAACAAAACATAGCATAGCATACAGCATCACTCCGCACCACCACTGCATCACTTGTTCACCACCACAACATCACTCAGCGCCACCACAGCTTCAATCTGTGCAACCATTCAACAACAACTGGTTCAAATATGTTCTCGCAATGTTTCAAGCTTTATTACAAATGTATCAAAAAGATGTTAATATTTCACTTCTGTTCTTGGATTTTCGTTTCAATAAAATACACTGACCATAATCTTCACAAAAGTTATTTACAAAAGTTTAAGCTATTGCCATTATAAATTACAATAACTTTTATGTAAGTATTAATTATTTTACAAAATTAAAAGCCATAGTTATTTGTAATATCAATACATGTAAGTCACGTAAATACAACACATATTGCATTACAAATGCTATAGGTGTCAC
Source organism: Lissotriton helveticus (assembly GCF_964261635.1). NCBI lineage: Eukaryota > Metazoa > Chordata > Amphibia > Caudata > Salamandridae > Lissotriton > Lissotriton helveticus. The sequence continues at coordinate 1,315,085,781 of NC_136057.1, read as the reverse complement.
GTTTGCGAAAGTTATAACTATTGGCATTGTAAATGACAAAGCTATTCATTTCACTATTTTCAAAAACAAAACATAAATAAAAAAATTGTCATTTACAATACCAATAGCTCAAACTCTCCTAATGCGAGACCTATTGCATTGCAAATGCTTGTTTAAAGGAGGCCTTGAAACGGGTCTCTATCGGGCTCTGTTTTGTGCCCTGATACAGGCGGTCTGTTTTTTTCCAGACAGCAGTGACAGCAGGCACATCATGTGCGCGTGCTCACACTGCTCACTTCTCACCAGTGGAAAGGTTACACCATGACATCATGCCAGGTTAGCGTTGTTGGGGAAGGGAAATCCTTTAAAGAGAGTCATTTTCTCTCTGGATTTCCCTTCTCTTTTTGAAGGTAGGGAGCAGCAACATTGGCGTGGTGTCACCAGGGCTTTAAGTGGAAGCTTTCTCAATATTATATACACGCCATAGTTGCTGCTTATTTATCGTATGCGACTAACAACCATTGACAGAGCCAATAGCCCTGACTTGTTGTAGGTATGTTACTTCACTTGTATCATATATCTGGACGCAAGGACAGAAACAGAAAAATACAAGTCTGGCCGCACACTATGCTAAGCACAGATTCTTAGCTTACGTGTTTTTAAGCCATGCCCTTAATTACATCGGCCACGCCCCTTTGAGAGACCCCCCAGTTTTTTCATCCCACTCACAGCCCTGATCGGGAGGAAGGCTATGGCACACCCTGCCTCTTGCACTCCGCTCGCTACCCACCCTGCAGCTTTTCAGAAGGCAGCTAAAGACCTGGCTGTTCCCACTCTAAAATAACTGAGTCACCCATGTAATTCCCTCAGCCTGATGGCCCATTTTTTGTTTCATTCATCCCCCCCTCCTCCCCACGCAACACTTTCGGCCACCATCTCTGCTCTCCCCTACCTGCATGTCGCACCGTGCCCATCCTGCCCCTCACCCTCTCCTACTCACTGCCACCCTACATCCATGTGTAGTTGTAACAAAAATGAGTTATACTACATATATTCCAACCCGGGTGTAATCAGCTTCTCAATACAGGTGGTTATTTGCATTCTGTTACTCCTAGTCCTTGTTTCATATAAGGGGAGCAAGAAAACACCAAGTTTCAGAATGCAATAAAAAAAACCTAGACTGGAACAGCTAGCCTCATACAGACCCAAGAAACTTGGCAGGGCTGACCTGGGTAATGGCTTGGTCTTAGGCCTCCCCACTTTCAGATTTCACCAGCCGCCACTGCCCTGCAAGGTGGCACTGGCATTCACGTTGGAGAGGGCCCCCAAAAGTAGACGAGGTTCCCCTGGCACGAGAGAGGCCTGGAGACAGGCTGACTGGCAGGCAAGGGGCCAATCTGAGGCGTGGAGCTGGCAGACCGCGGCCTCAGAATAACACAAATAAAGACAAAACCTGCAAACCACAGAAACCGAGGATAAAGTCTTTTCTCAAAATCAATTCAACGACAATGAGTACACAGGTGAGACAGGTGCGGTGCTGGCCCGGGGCGCTGTCTGTGAAAAGAGCACCTGTTCAGAGTGCTGTGGGTGCCAGCAGCAATGCCCTGGCACACCTGAGGGCGGCGCACCACCTTCTGACGGCCCTCTGCCAAACCAGGGTACTGTCTGTGAAAAGAGCACCTGTTCACAGGGCAGTGGGTGCCAGCCGCAGACAGTGCCCTGGCTCACCTGAGGGCGGCGCGAAAGGACCTTTGCCAAACCAGGGTACTGTCTGTGAAAAGAGCACCTGTTCAGAGGGCTGTGGGTGCCAGCAGCAATGATGTCTTCTGGCTCACCTGAGGGCGGCGCGCCACCTTCTGGCAGACCTCTGCTAGGCCAGTGTGCTTTCTGTAAAAGCAGCGCCTTACTGAAGGTACCGGTGACCAACTACCGTAAGACAAGATAATGAGGCCCCCAGCATAGGGTGACCAGGCGTCCCGGTTTTGACGGGACAGTTCTGGTTTCCCACCAGCTGTCCCAGCAGATTTCTGCAAATTTGGCTCATGTTCCGGTTTTTAGAGTGGCTCAACTGAAAAAAGTGAAAGGCAAATTTTTAGGTGTTCGAAAGCAGGGCTAGTTAGCGGCTGTTATAAGTAAGCAATTTAATGAACATGTATGATGCTGGTTTTATAAATTACACTTTATTTATCTTCTTAGTTACTTTTCTGTGTTTCCAACTAGATGAGGGCGGTCATTCTTTGCCGCTCCGTTGATGTAAAATTGTAGTCCTTCTTCTATTTTTGCGAAATGTCCTGGTTTTCGGTTCTCAAGATCTAGTCGCCCTACCCCAGCAGAATGTTTTGAGGGGCTCCTGAGGCACTAAAGCTCTCAAATACTCTTAGACTTTCTATTGAATGCTGGCTCTTAAAGGAAGCATGATACGCAGGTAAATTATTGGGAAATGTCCAGCAAGGCCGGCAGTGCCGGGGCAGAATCAATCAGGCGTCCAAGTATCCTGCCATGTGCCTGCCTTTGTCCCTCAGTCCTCCCAGCCTGTTTGGAGCGACCTGACAGACTTCCGACACTCCAGCGGACCTGTCGCCCTTTGTAGGACGGGAGGCCTTCCAAGGGTTTTCCAGTGCCCTGACGCTGCCTCTGACTGCCTGCCGCGCTGTTAAGTGTGTGCAATAACTAAATCTAGGCCAGTCGGCCGACGCGGACGCTTCTGTAGAAGCCGCCCTTTCCCAAAACAATTCACCAGCCAGAATGCACTGCAGTATAATGAATGCAAACACATTTCTGTAAACAATAATCGATAAAACAAGCAGTTCTCTGGGCGGTCACCACAGAAGCCAGGCAAGAATGCGGGAACAAAGCAAGGAATTCTCTCGCAGCACAATAGCTTTTTGTGGCGCTTGGGTGGAGCTCTCTGCCAGTTAGTTTACCAACCCCCTCTTTGCCCTCTTCATTTTTCACGGCGAGTATCCATGGTGAAGCCAGCGATATAGGTCAGTGGGTAAATGCACCAACTATAGACTCCTTTAGGTCACCGATTGGAAGCATGGGGATGCCCCAGCCTCTCATCTTTCTGGAAAAGATAAAATGAATATGAGGGTGGACAATCGGAGCACAGAGGGGCATATTTACATGAATATGGTGCAGCACAGTGCCGCAAGCAATTTTGCAGCGCCGAGCAGCGTCATTTTCAAAACGCAGGGATGCGCGGTATTAACAAGAATACAGCGCATTCCTGTGCTCACCCATGTGCCGTCGCTAAAAAAGCTGCCTAGCGCCAACGCAGGCACCCTTGCACCACGGTACAAGGGTCCCAGCGTTGCTGGTATTATTGTGTTTGTGCAGGAGGGGGCATCTTCATGCACAAAAAGAACCTTACATGCTTTTTTGGGAAAGAGCAAAAAACAAGCAGAAATAAAAGCAGTTCTCCTCGTTGTGCCACATTTGTGACTCCTTTTAAAAGGCGTTAGTTTTTGGCACCACCTCAGATTTAGAGATCTTTGATCCTCTGGATCAGTGTCAAAAAGCCATGGGTGTGCTGGGAACGCCCAAAGCAACACCCATTGAACGCCCGTTTGCAGCAGAAAGCTGTGCTGCAGAGGGCCATATTTATAAGACTGTCTTGAGTCACACAAAGTGGCTTAGCGCGGCCTTGTAAATATTGGCTAGCATAGTGCGCCACCGCAGTGTCATGAAAAGTGACGCTCCGGTGGCGCTAGGGGCTTGTAAATGAGCTCCATAGTGCATTTCGTTTATACATGGCTTCCATGGTAAGCGCTACATCGGGCAAACACAAAGGGTCGGAAAGTTCACACCAAACAATTTAGGTATGACTTGAAAGTAGTGAGGACCACTTTTTGGCAGGGTCGGACTGGGATAGAAAATAGGCAAAGGTGCCTAATAAAAGTGGCCCCATTGGTGAATTAGATAGCTACAAAAGTGGCTGATGTATGTAAATTGTGGCAGTTGTGAACTTGTAAAGACCCGCTGTATATTTGTTTTGAAAGGTAGGGGAGACTACATGGATTTGAGTTTGTTGCAGTCAAGGCTTGTTTTAATGTCAGGGAAAATAAACAGTAAAAAAACAGCCCAGAAGACCATAAAACAGGACCACAAACAGCCATTAAAACGGCCCATGCATTGACCTGTCAGACCAGCGCTTTGAGCACTGCCTTACTGCCCTATACAGGGCTGAACCGGCCACAGTGGGAACCGGGCATTTCCCCCGTGGGCTGCCAGGGTTGTGGGACGGTTTTGGGCCAGTGTGGGCCGGTTGTGGGCCCCTGGGGCCGATTTTGTTACAGGGCCGTTTTTGCAGCATAGCTGCAATATCGGCCTCTGTAACAAAATCGTCAGAAACTGGCTCTGGTAAACAGCTCGGCCGCACCCCCAACCCCCTGGGGGCTGGCCAAGCACTTTTCCAGGGCCGGTTTTGGGCCCCAGTCTGGCCCTGGCCCTATAGACCAGTCCAACCCTACTCATTGGACTAACCCATTGAGAAACACCATGTCCATGCACCGAGGTGCATAAATTGTCCCTTTGTCCTCGTCCCAGTCATTACTTTTCAGGTGAATCAACCTCACACAGGAAAAACAACAAAAACGTGAGAAATACTTCCACCGACATGTAAATCTTAGCCACATTCATAGAACTTTCTGTTTTATTTTTCTTCATTAAAAGCTAGGACAGGGACGAAAGGAGTACCATCCCTACAGGGGCTTTGGTCTGGCGATATCGAACCAGTGATACTGGAACAATTTTCAGAGTGGGGGTCCTGCCATCAATATTATATCACTGCAGTCATATGAATAGTGAAAATCTAAAAGCCACACGTAGAATAAATGTAGCAAACGAGCCACGTCCATTTAGGAGTGGCAAGGGTGTAGTATGTTGCCTTTGACACATTTTGTAGCACACTGTTACAAATACATGGTATGGTAGTACACTGTCATTACAGACAGCACATTTTCCATTGAAATGGGGACTAAATTTGCAGAGAAATACAGTTGTACTGATATTGGATTACTGCTAATATTTATCATTTCCGCATCTCCAAGTAATGTGACTTTATTTGTTTTGATCCTATTATAATCCTTGTTTCAATCACACTTCAGAATGACAAAAAAAGTGCTTCATTTGTGCTTTCCTAACTGCTGATGTAGTTTGAAACATTTGTACTGTTCATTTACAAACATTTACATTTTGTTGTGTGATAGAAAAACACTATATTCTACAACCTTTCCTTTCACACTCCCTGTACTCCAGCAAGATCATCATTTAGTTCACTTTACAAAGTACTCTTGTTTTGCAGTCAGCAAAAGAAAAGTAAACACCAATGTCCATGTTAAAATAATGAGCAGTCATTTGTCAGAAGACATAGCCTGAAATTTGATCTGTCTTTGAACACACCACAAATGTGACAAGCTAAAAAAAAAGTATAAAGGCATCTCTATTGCCCGTTCACCTTCTGAATTGGGAGTGCAGCACCTCACGCACCCTTACTTCCAGCGCATATGTATTACGCCTCAGAGTCTCTCTTTGCCAGGCACATGGGGGGAGGGGTAGTGCAACACAGAGCATGTTTGGGACAGGGAGGAAATAGCTCCCAAAAGCATGCTGTATGTCTTGCACTGAAGGGAGCTGTCGGTGTCTGGTCAAAAGTAAGTACAGTGTTACTTATTTAGGATTGATGCGGGAGAGCTGAGCCTCTCGTATCGATTTCTGATCCTTTGTCAGCCTTTTATGGGCTGCGGCAATTGGAGTCCTACTACGAGGGCTTAAGGCAATGCTTATTTTTGTAAACAAATTAGTACTGGTATATGAAGCTCATCTCAGAATCCCACATTCGGCGCTATTAAATGCCAGCACACCGAATGCGTAGCCTTGAATCCACGTCATGCCTCTTTAATTCACTACCAGTCACTCCCTGCCCCTTTAATCTCACTGTGGCAGGTTCCTTCTTTCTCCCTTTGTGTTGGTTTTTCCATCTTTTTTGTCCTCCTTCATTCTCCTTTGTTAATGTTTCCCTTTCGTTCCCTCTTGGTGGATGTCTGATGAGGAAAAAAAAGTGGTGGTACCCAAAAATGAGTGCCAGTGGGCCCCGCAGGCAACCACTGGCTCAAATTAAGCACTGACTTACAGTAATAACAATGTTTCCTCTCATACATGGATATAGATTGCTGCCCCTTATAGTTTATGATAACAATGGACTTAGTGCATGCTTACTTCGATATAGGTATATTGAAGGAGCGTCAACAATACCTGAGGTTCTCTGTGATGAAGAGACATTATCGGTTTCAAGTTCTGCCCTTTGGGATCAGGTCTACCCGAGGGTATTAACTGAGATGTTGAATCATTTGGTAGCAAAACTACATGTGAATGATTGGAACATATATCCATGATTTGAAAAAGCTTAGGAAACAATGGAGGCTTTGAGAGTTACTTGGAACACCAGGTCTGTCAAACAATTACGGGAAATGCAACCTGATACCTCAACAAAGCAAGACCTTCATTGGTGCACATTTCAAAATGAATATTGGAATGGTGATTTTGCCAGAAGGGAAAACACCTACCTGAGAATGATCTTGATGTCTCTGCTGTCCCGAGAACGCTTCAGTGCAAGGGAGCAGTGGCACATCGCCTTGTGTTTGTTCCTTGCACTGCGGGCCACAATTTATTTGAGACCACTTTTTGTCCTCCTACCAAAGTACTGGAACCCTTCTTCGATGTCATGGAAAGAGGAGAGTCCAGTTATGGTCCAGATGACACAGCAATGTAGTGGTGGTTGAATCTGAACTCTCTCATGAATAGATACTTCTTCATTCTGATTCTTCAGTGGGCGTAACAATGGATGCCAATGAGAAATGATAAGGGTGGAGGGAGGGTCAACATCCAGGAATTCCCAGGGGACTTGGTCTTCCAGAGAGCCAGCATTCTTCAAACTGGGGTGAACTAACAGCCACCCACAAAGCATTGTTTCATTTTCAAGAATGGATCACCAGCCAACCTGTCCTAATCCCAACATACAGTACAGTAGCGATGTCGTTCATAAAAAGAGGGGGAGGGGATGCGATCCAGTTCTCACAACATGGTGGTCTACAGATTAGAGCATAGGCAGAACAATATCTTATGTCTTTGAGAGCTGTTTCTTAGCAAGGGTAAAGAAAATGGGTCAAAATGGGACAGCAGACCCCTTAAGGTGAATGTCCTCTAAATATATCTTTCTCACAACACAAGAGTGTTCTATAATATGCCAAAAACTTGGAAAGCCACCCATAGAACTCTTTACCTCCCAAGAAAACACTGAACTGCCAAAGTTCTTCTCATGCTTTCTTGTACAAGCAACATGGTGAGTGGACGCCATATCTTTACCTTGGCCTTTTTTTCTATGCCCTCTCTCATTACTTTTATACCTCTGGTAGTTCAAAAAATTCAGACAGTAAAGATGATGGTAGTTCTACCTTACTGTCCGTGTCTCTCCTGAACTTAATGGTGGTGGCTCCTCATTGGAAAATTCCTTTGTCATCTTTCCCTCTTTAAGCACTGAGGTTTCTTCCTTTAGCAAAACGTCTTTCCCCGTTGGTCTGGAAGGTGATTGAACTGAGCTTCAGAGTGAAGCGATCCCTTTTCACTCAGCAAAGGTCCTAGAGGGACCAAGGCATCCAGATACTTTGAAACCTTATTTTATACCTTGTGGAGTTTTCCAACATTGGTATGGTTTCATTTTTTCGCAATGGTTTTCAAAAACAATAGTCAGTCTCCATGTTGAGAGGTCAGTGGTCTGCGATCAATGCTTTTAGAGAACCGTGGAGGAGATTTGGGAAGGTTGAATCACTTGTAATGAGATTATTGAAGGGATGTACTATTTCTAGACCTTCTTCTAGGCTTTCTATACCTCGCTGGGACCTTCCTTTGGGTTTAAGGGGATTGTGAGATGTTCATTTTGAACCTTTAACTTTAAGTATTTAACTATGAAAGTGCCTTTTTCATATCAGTTACATCTGTCAAGAGGACTGGAGAACTTGCGGCTATTTTATTTAATCCTCTATTTTTAAAGAGTTGGATGATGGAGTAGTGTTAAGACCTAGTCATGCTTTTCTTTCTAAATTTTATCTGACATTCATAAGCTACAGGAGATTCTTTTTCCTTGTTTCTTTCTTTCCATATCCTATTTCTGAAGAAAAACTGTTAAATGCATTGGATGTGAAAATGGTTCTTTCTATGTATCTTGAATGGCCAAGGGTATATAGGAACTCTGAGCATTTATTTCCAACTTTTCAAGATACAAGTCTTGGATAAAAAAAAACTTCTAATATGACTATAAGCAGATGGATTTGTTTGGTGTTTCTGATGGCATACTCTATTTCTGCGATTTTTAATTAAGAGGCAATGCAGGCCAGATCTAGAAAAGGAGTGGCAATCTGTTGGGCCGAGGTCCAGGAAGTAGCTTTGAATGAGATAGGCTGGGTTGCAACTTGGACTTCTTCTGACACTTTTGTTAAACATTATAATTATTAGTTTTGTAAAGCGTGTGATTTCCCGAGGGTGTCCTGCCGCTAAGATTAGATAACTTACTTTGCAACCCATTTCAAGAAAAAAAAAAGACTATTAGAGATCTAAATGGGATATTAAGTGAAAAGCCTTTTTATAATACTTATTTCCAAACGTAACTCAATCAGTAGATTATTTCAATCCTGTGCTCTGACCACAGAAAAGCTCATCGTCCCAGTCTTGTCCTCTGGTGTTTAGGTACAGTGATCAAACAGGCGGAGGCTGAGCCCAACCTTCCAGAGGGGGTGTGCTTTTTAAACATGTCAGACATATAATTGATGTGAGATGCTGGATAAATGGAGTTGTGACACACGCAGACAGCCTTAAACCAGCATCTTTTCAGAAAGAGTTAGCCAATGTAACTTACAAAGTTGTGCCGAGACACTATCAAATACCAAATATCAGTCAGACAGTCGTATTCTGAATCAGCAGCAGTCTCTGCGTAAGATAAGCATGGAGACCAACATACAGTACATTGAAATAGTCTAAACCACTGAGAATCAAGGCTTGTAATAAGACCTGCCTGGAATATTGAAGAATAAATGGTAGAATTGAACCCTGATGCCCATCAGAGTGGTCTATGTTCAGTGGGTGTTCTGAATTCTCCTTATGTGTGCACTGTTGTATGATGGCTTGTGATAATGGGATGGGTGAGTGTAGTTGTAGACTCTGGGAATTTACCAGAAGTCTTTGTTCTGTGGCAGTACCATGAATACACTGAAGCTGGCTCTATCACTCCCAAAGGGCACTCTAGACCCACTCAAATTCAATATGGTTAGTTGGTAAGTGGCTGTAGTGTAGGATCCCTGCTAGCTAGGCACATTGCACTTTCACCATGAATACTATCTTTCTTATAGAGTACCAATAGAAGCAGTATAGATAATGTATAGGGTGGAGGCTCTAAGGTAGTGGGGCATATGGTGCTTTATTAAGACTACATTAACCTCTATAGTGGAGAAGCGTGGCACCGTGGTTAGAGGCGGCAGACCCGGAAGCTGAGATCGGCCGTGGACCAGGGTTTGATTCCCCGCCTCGGCGGGTCTCGGGCTCAAAAAATTCCACGGACTCGACAATTCTCGCTCCGGTGCCTACTCGACTCACGGGGTCACACTCTGCGACTCTGGGCAATAGCTTGCTTAATCTCCACTACGGCCCCTCGCGGCGGGATGCCTGGCTTTCACCTTGTGGATACCCTGCCGGGGTATCTCACAGGGGAATACCAGGACGGGTTCCCTAAGCAAGCGCTTAGATACTGTGTGAAATCAGTGATTTGCGCTATATAAATACATGCACATTTACATTTACATATAGAAAATGAGGCGATTGGCACTTTAATATAGGCATATTAATCTCCATAGAAAAAGAGATAGAGGAAGAATGGAATGTCTATATAGTGTAGGGGTTTGCTCTGTTAAACATGCTGCATTTTACTTCAGGATATAATCATTTTGTTCCCTGTATTATAGTCGTGGGTATTCAAATTTCCGTTAGCTGCTAGAAAGCTATAATTATATGGCTAAGATATAGGAAGTACGTACATTTTAATGACATAGTTTGTAGTTAGTTGGACACACTGCACTTTTTCTCTTTTTGCTTACTATTATCTCAATCTTGTACTATAGACTTGGCAAGGCTTAAGAGTTTCTGTAGCCAGAATTTGACAATGATTAGGTCACAAACTTTATTTATAAGAACATCGTAGATCTGTCTTTGAGAACAGAGGTGGAGACATTAACTGGTCTATTGATGACTAGGACTTGTAGTATATATATATGTGTAAATATTTTTATGAATCAAAATATGTTTAAGTAATTTTTATAGTAAACTGATATATTATAATTGTTTCAGTAACTAGCACTTCAGCAAGGCTATTTTCAGATGTTTTAAAATGTGAATGTGTTTTTTAAATTGTCTTATATTTCCAAATATGCATGTACTTTTGTGAAAAATCTTTGCCTTTTTGGGGCTAAAATGAAAGTAGAATATTATTATGATGAATTGCGGTTTCAAGTAATTTAATACAGTTTATTATTCTATGATGTGACTTATTGTTAGTTTAAAATGTAATGCATTTGTTGTATGTTTGTTTTGCTCTTATGGCATAATAACAAACAATAAATAATTGCATACCATGCCAATGGGGACATGAATACTGAAGGGAAAGGGTAATGGGATAAAAGAGAAAAAATAGCTGTGCGAGGCTTTCTTAACATTAGATTTCTGTAAGCACAACGCCCGTGTTCAGGTCTACAAAAGAACACCGAACTTATTTGTTTTCTTTTGACTACTATCATAAGCTAGATTGTAATTTCACTTTGTTTTAAAGCAAACTAATACCTGGTTTACGAACACCTCTTTCTTAGCTGCTCTCCTTAAATGTCTTATTACATGCTGCAGTGTTCAGTTTTTAAGAGAGTTATGCCACTGGATGCAATTGCCTAGGGTCAGGATTTCTTTGGGATAATACTGCTCCAGCAGGGAAATGTGAGGCATCTGCTTCCACTGAGAACGGGAAAGCTGTATCTAGATGTCTTACAACTAGATCTGAGGTGAGCGGTTTATTTAGTTCAACAAAGGCCTTGTCAACATAAGGAATGCATTGAAAATGTGCACCTTTTTCACCAATTTAGTGATTGTAGAGGCAATTTGAAAATAATCTATGATGAATCGATGGTAAAAATTAGTGAAACCCAAAAACATTTAATATCTTTCACTGATGTAGGGGTTGGCCAATACAGGACTGCTCTGATTTTCCTGCTATTCATATTCAAAACCTCTGGGGACACAATGAATCATCAAAATGTCACTGTGTAGGCATGGAAATAAACATTTGTTTGTTTTGCATATAAAGGATTTCCCCTTAATTTTGTGAGTACTAGACAAGCAAGATGGACATGATCTTCAAGATATCTTGAAAAAATTAGGATGTTGTCAATATATACTATGACAAATATGTCTATATATTCTCTGAGGACATCATTGATGAAATATTAAAAAGCTGTGAGTGCACTGCACAATCCAAATGGGGTTACTTGACATTCAAATAGACCAGAATTCATTCTGAAGACTTTCTTCCATTCATCACCCACTCATACACAAATTAGGTGATAAGCTCATCTTACATATATTTTGGTAAATATTTGTGTATCCTTTATTTGGTGTAACAGGACTGTGATCAAGGTGAATGGATAACAATTCTTGATGGTTATTTTGTTTAAGGCTCTATAATCAGTTCATATACAAAGATTTCCTTCTTTCTTCAGCATGAAGAATACGAGTGATGATAGAGTAAAATGCGAGTGTCTGATAAATCAATTTTCCAAACATGTATCCAAATAATTAAGTAGGTGTTAAGTCTCTTTTTCAGTGAGAGCATACATTCGGCTACAAGGGAGTATGGGTCCTGGCTGAAAATTTATAGAACAGTCATATAGTCTATGTGGTGGTAATTGCTCAGCTTCTTCTTAGCTAAATACATCAATATCTTTATAATATTCTCAATGAACCATCTTCTCAGGTTCCTTTAACTTCTCTTGGCTACAAAGTTGCAAGAATTGTGGCTACTAGCATATGAGTATTATGTCCTCCTCCTTCCTCTCAGTCAAATCCTCGACCTTGCATACCTCTTGACAAACTGGAGAGGAAAAATAAACTGTGCCTTCTACCCTTATCTATAGACAGGTTATGCTTGGTTAGCTAAGGAATCCCCAAAATGAACTGATACTGTGGCCTATCAATAACATCAAGTTAGAGCGTTTCCTAATACATGTGTGAACTAATAACTTATATGGGTAAAGTGGAATGTGTTATCTGTTCTGGAGTAAGGGATGTACCGTCTACAGCTCTGACTTGTTCTGTTTTTTTCTTTCGTGTGGGGTTTTAAACCTAAAGGACGAAATAACCACCAGTCTATAAAGTTTCATGTTGCTCCTGAATCAATTATTGCTGTTAACTGCAAAAAGAGACATTAATAAGGACACATGAAGACATATGTAGCCTTTCCCAGGTTTTAAGGTATTTAAAAATACTTCTTTAATGGGACTATGCATGGAAATGCTGCTAAACTAATTGTCCCTTACTTTCGCCGAGCAATTTTATTTCCCGCCATACTTCATTTTAGTTTTTTGGTACATTGTTTACAAAAATGATTGTCTGAGACACAATATAAGCATACATTTTTTGATCTGCATAATTCCTTTTTTTCTGTACTAAGAGATGGATAAACAACACCAAGCTGCATAGGTTCAGAGGCTAGAGAGTGAACTTGCTTTCTTGAGATATTTCTATCACGCCAACTTCTTCTGTAGTCCATCCTTCTTTTCTCAACTCTTCTTTTGGAATCCTATGATCTAGTTTTATGGTTAAATCAATTAACTCTTTGATATCCTTAGTTATATCTGGAATTTGGGACAGTTAATATTTTAATTCTTCATTTAACCCTCTAAACAAAACTGTGGCTGTTATTTCTTTAGGCCACTTAGACTCCAATCTTTGAAATTCTATAATACAGGGCAATAATGATTTCTTCCCTTGTTTTAAGCCTCACAACTCTTTATCAATGCTTTGTGTTAAAGTACAGCAATCAAACATTCTTTTGCATTTTTTCTTGTAAGTTTCAACGTTGTATAACAGTGGACTATTTCTTTTATTCTGGTATACAAAAAAGAAATTACAACTTGTCAGTTTTCTTTTGACTACTATGATAAGCTAGATTTTAACATAATTTTGTTCTAAAAAAACAAATTCCTAGTTTACAAAAATCTCATTCTTAGCCAATTGAATGTAACACATAAGCACGGTTTTGAAGGAAAGAACTCGGGCCTTATTTGTTTAACTGGGTACTCTGTCACAAGGGGGGCACCCTGTCACAAAGGTGTGGATGTTCTGTCCACTGTATTCTAAGTGCATTATAGGTAAAGTAGCTTCGACTGAGATAGGCCAGGGTGCAACTTGGACTTCTTGTGACACTTTTGTTAAACATTAACATTACTAGTTTTGTAAAGCGTGTGATTTCCCGAGGGTGTCCTGGGCTAAGATTAGATAACTTACTTTGCAACCCATTTCAAGAAAAAGGAAAGACTATTAGAGATCTAAATGGGATATTAGGTGAAAAGAAATTTTAAATTACTAGTTCACAAACGTATCTAAATCAGTAGATTATTCCACACCTGTGCTCTGACCGCAGAAAAGCTCATTGTCCCAGTCTTGTCCTCTGGTGTTTAGGTACAGTGATCAAACAGGTGGAGGCCGAGCCCAACCTTCTGGAGGGGGTGTGCTTTTTAAACATGTCAGGGATGTAATTGGTGCAAGATGTTGGATAAATGGTGTTGTGACACATGCAGACAGCCTTAACCAGCATCTTTTCTAAAATGGTTAGCCAATGTAACTTACAAAGTTGTGCCGAGACACTATCAATTTTCAAAATGTCGCATTCTGAATCAGCAGCAGTCTCTGTGTAAGGTAAGCCAGGTGACCAACATACAGCGCATTTATTTAGTCTAACCTACTGAGAATCAAGGCTTGTATTAATACCTGCCTGGAATATTGAGGAATAAATGATAGAATTATTTTTAATAATTTCACTATTAAAAACAAGTGGTTATTAGCTTATTAATATGGTGCTTAAAAACAAGCAAGGAGTTACGCAGATTCATTTGTGGAAGGTATGTTGAATGGAGTAATTTCTACTTACATTTATAGAATTCATATTACTAATTAAAGGGCGTAGCATAATTAGTGTTTTGATTATTTGTAATCTATTAATTGAAGGCAAGTGTGGCTTAGTCATTGTCAAAAGTAATGATTAGGATGAAGCTGGCCGCCATTCAGCTTGGTGTAATCCGGAAGTTCTATGGGCAAGGCAAGGCTTTTCAGCACACAGTGGGTGGGTGGAGACTTTTCTCACTTCCTGTTGCTTTTTCTTGTTTGAGGTAGATCCACCACAAAAGTAATCATGAGAACTCTTGGGACAAAGGATAATGACGATTACCAGTAAGTGACCAGGCATTACAGCATTACTGTGATTCTTCCTTCCTTGTCCTAGTATTTACAACTCACCCTACCTTCTTTCCTTAGAACCTTCTTCAACAATCTGGTAATAGACTTTGCAAGTTCAGGAAACTATGTGGGGGGCTGTATAATTTATAAGAAGGCTACAGTTGTCATTACCATAGAAAGAGAAATCAGCTTGGAGACAGCAGTGACTATTGTTGGTGGAGGAGGATAAACCTCAGTCAAGTAAGTACTAGGAACTAAGAATCAGAGCAAACGAAGATTGCTGGTAAGTAATCTAGGCCATACCGCAGCACGGACACAAATCACAGTGGGCAACACATTAGGGTTCGTCCAGAAACAGCAAGAACAGAGAGGGTACATGTCATTACAGTAGGTGTTCGTGGCAAGAGGACTCCTTCGCTGTTAGACCATGTGCTGCTTTGTCCAGTCGGAGAGGCTGCCGGTCACAACCAACTCCTACCCCCCCACAGTACTACTTTGTCATCTCATAAAATGAATCTCCAAGCTGATCCTCTTGATGATTGGCAGGGACATCTCAAACCGCCTCTCTTTGGAAAACAAGGGGCCATCTTGGCTTCTTGAGTTCATCTTCTATCAACATTCTTCTGAAAAGTGTTTTGCGTGACTCACAGGAAAATATTCTTAAATTCACCTACGCTTTGTAAATGTACATCTGAACTTACTGATACCTTTACTGAAAATACGTGTGTTGTGTGACGCAGTGGTGTAACACAGGCCCCCGCAGCCCCTGCGGTGTGGAGGGGGCCCCAAGCTCCAGGAGGCCTCCTCAGCACAATACTCTTGCTGGAGAGCTACTGATTGAGTTTGAAGGGGGGGCTTCACGTACCTTGCAGGGGGGCCCTCAAGTTTAGATAGACAAGTGCTGTGTCCTGGTTTTTATTAGCAAGTGCGGGTCTTGATTGAAACATTTTACTGTTCTTCTAGAATAAGCCATGTCTGTTAAAGTGTGCCCAGTCACACACATGACATGGATTCATGCTGTGTGTGGTTCAGCACATCAGTGCTGCATTTCACTTTTAAGACTGAAGGCGTAAGTTGCTCTCTGCACTGTGTGGGCTGAATTTTGCTTGGGGGATGTTTTTTGCGGGGCAGCTGCAAGCGTCTCAGGCATGAAGCCATGGAACTCAATTCATGAAATGCCAGGGGTGGCGGAAGTGACATCACATGCCCTTTGACCTCCACTATCACTTACACAAACATACTTACACATACACACAAATTCACACATATACACTCTCTCACACATAAACCAGCCGTGGCCCGTGCAGGTGAGAGCGGTGGGGCCGGGTGTGGGGGATTTCGAGGACAATGATGAGGGAAAATCAAATATTGATTTAATTTTCCCTCATCAACTTCCGTTGAAATCACCCCCACCCGGCCCCACTGCTCTCACCTGCACGGGCCGCGGCTGGTATAAACACACTGTCAGCCGCAAGCACGCACACAACTCACATTTAAAAGCATTTTTTACTTACCTCAGCAGCCATCGAAGGGCATATTCCAGCTCATGGAACTCCATTTTTATTACACTATTAGTGAATAATATATTTTATTTATTCACTATTAGTGTAATAAAAAAACTTGACAGAAAATAAGGAGAGTCGAGAGCTGCCCCTGTGTTCCTGGCACTGAATGTGTCTCCTCTGAGGCCAAGGGTCGCAAAGGCAGCTGCTACCCCTGACAACCCCTAATGACGTCCATGCATGAATCATCTTTGTAAGGGCAAACATGCTTCTTGTAGACAGTTATGTATTAACGGAAATAACTGTGAAGCAGAAGGGGGAGCACAATAAGTACTTTTGATAATCACACCTACTACATCAAGTGCTTACAGTATGAAGAAAACTTGTAGCTCTCTTCTGCGGATGTTAGAAGAGCGTATCTCTTGGTGTCACAATGATGGACATCTGTCTGCCTCTTACCCGAGACCGACCCCTGGAAATTAAGAGACTGTAAGTGTGTGGGAGGGAGGATGTGGAGGGCCCTGGGTAGGTTACCTTTAGGAGCAATATAACCATGTTGAGGTATGGTGCAATAAATCCATGAGATACATGGAAGGCCCGGAGTTGAAAGTGCTGGTGTTATATGTTATGTCACTAATATATACACATACATATATATATTTTCTTTTTTTAACACTGATATGTATCTATTTATATTATTTATATACTATTCTGTTATAAGTATGACCTCGCTCAAAGTACTTTATTTCGGTTAAAAACCTTAAAAGGCTGTACATAATTAAAACACGCAATAAATGTCATGCGCATAATAGCATGGGGAATCAAGAAAGACAAAAAAGTTCAGTGGAGTAATATATCAAGCACAGACCAGAGACAAAAACCTAAATAACAGTCCGCTATACAGTCCGATTATGCTAAAAAGCTACCAGTCAAACCTTTAAACATGGTGTCCTAGAAAATACCCCACACGTGCCTAAACATAAGTGCATGTAAATTGATCATTTAGATTGTGACAAACTGTATACAGCATGACTGACACGAATGACATACAATAAAAGAAATAAAAAAATACATTCAAAATATAAACTAATATGTACAATTCAAACAATTCAAAAAGTAATACAAATACTTTCGATTAAACATCAATTCACCTCTCAGCGAATTTAGATGTAATGCCTTCACATCCAGGTTTCATCTCGAAATGTTTGGGAGAAGTACAAAGTAGTAAGCAGGGTGAGAATTTTTGGAGGTTTCCTTGTTGATACTTAGATATGTTATGGGATAGCCCGCTGCAATTATGCGGCAGGCGAAGACTAAATTATGCGAAGTGATGACTAAATTATGCAGTGAGAAAAGGCAAATTATGCGACGTAATACAACACACTTTGTTGCAGCACTATCCCCCAGATGCATCAAAGTTATGTTTTGCGAGTCCTTAATAGCGAATTTTAAGGATTCGCTA
The DNA here is from genome assembly GCF_964261635.1 of Lissotriton helveticus. Lineage (NCBI taxonomy): Eukaryota > Metazoa > Chordata > Amphibia > Caudata > Salamandridae > Lissotriton > Lissotriton helveticus. The sequence continues at coordinate 1,315,068,297 of NC_136057.1, read as the reverse complement.
TTAAAGACTGGCAAACCGGGATGCATGTAGGAATCGCAATGTTATTTGCGATTCCTACTGATTCCTTATTTGCGATTCGCTAATTGCTAATCGCAAATAAGGAATGGCTTTCCCATTCATTCCTATGGGCCTAAAGGCCCATAGGAATGAATGGGGAGTCATTCCTTATTTGCGATTCGCAATTAGCGAATCGCAAATGTGCCGCAATTTCAAGGGTGCCAGGGTGTCCAAAGGACACCCTGTTGCACCCCTGAAATGGTAATGTTCACTGGTGTTGTGCACACACATGTCCCAAGGACATGTGTGTGTGTGTAATATACAACTTAGAAAAATGCACTAAAGTGCATATTTCTAAGTTTTTGCTATTTACCACGTAGGTTGAATTCGCGGTAAATAGCGACCCCAGATTGCGAATTCGGAATTTTGGAATGGTTCATGCATTGCATTTAAGGAATCGCAAATTGCGATTCCTTAAATGCAATCGCAATTTGAGAACTCGCAATTATTTGCGAATTCTTAAATTGCGAGTGCATGAACCCTTGATGCATCTCAAATGCCATTTTTGCGGGCGCAAATGGCCGAATTTTGTGATTCGCACCGTTTGCGCTCTCAAGAATGCTTGATGCATCTACCTGTATGTCACTATTTCATAGTTTTTTTTACATATGGTAATACCAGGCAAAGGACTCACCTCAATAGTATCAGTTTAAACCTAAATAAAAGCAATCAGCAAATGAAAGTAAACCTGCCACTGCACAGCAAAAATGGTCTGTCCCTGAGTTGTAACATATGGGAGAATTTTACTAACTTTTGATCCATTTGCGCTAAAACATTTTTGGGGAAAAGATAATGGATTATGTCGCAAGAGTGGCAAATGATTAAGTATGCACAAAATAGAGCAACTGCAGAATAGCATCAGTTCAGTTGCCCTTGTGATGTTAGGAATTTGTTGGGTGTGGTCAGAGGTCTAGCCAAGGGATTTTAGCTTGGAACATAGAAGCGCCACACTATTGTGACCAAAATATCTAAAATCAAAATATGGAGGAGTGAAGTGCATTTAGTTAGATGTAGATTTACAATTTTTACCAATGTACCTTGAAAATAAATGTATTGTCAAGGTACATGGATGTGGAGTTAGATATAGAAAATATATACACACTTAACTGTCAATATTGTGGTCTTCAATATCATGTTCATGATAATGTGGCTACTCGATATTTCATCTTCAGTATTCTGCATCTTCACTATCCAGGGTGCTTATGTGCTAAGTTTACTGTCCATGCCTGTTGCTCTGCCAGTTTGTATGTATGTGAGTTACAGGGAACTACTGGGTGGTGCTGTTGAACCCTGATACCCATCAGAGTGGTCTATGTTCAGTGGGTGTTCTGAATTCTCCTTATGTGTACTCTGTTGTATGATGGCATGTGATAATGGGATGGGTGAGTGTAGTTGTAGGCATTCTGTTAGCGCCCTGTGTGTGCCATGAACTCTGGGAACTTACCAGAAGTCTTTGTTCTGTGGAAGTACCATGAATAGACTAAAGCTGGCTCCATCACTCCCAAAAGGCACTCCATACCCACATAAATGCAATAGGTTAGTTGGTCAGTGGCTATAGTAGAGGATTTCTGCTAGCTTGGCACATTGCACTTTCACCATGAACACTGTCTTTCTTATAGAGTGCCAGATAGAAGAAGTATAGCTAATGTATAGTGTGCGGGTTATAAGGTAGTGGGGGCATGTGGTGCTTTCTTGCAACTATATTAACCTCTATAGAAAAAGAGGCAATTGGCACTTTAATATAAGCATATTAATATCCATAGAAAAAGAGATAGAGGAAGATTTGAATGCCTATGTAGTGTAGGGGTTTACTCTGTTAAACTTGTTACATTTTACTTCTGTATACAATTATTTTGTTTCCAGAATTATAGTAGTGGGTATTCAAATTACCTTTAGCTGCTAGAAAGATACAATTATATGGCTAATATGCAGGAAGTATGTTCATTTTATTGACATACTTTGTAGTTAGTTGGACACGCTGCAATTTTTATATTTTATACTGTAGGCTTGGCAAGGCTTAAGAGTTTCTGTAGCCTGAATTTGACAACCATTAGGTCAATAACTGTTTATTTATAAGAAACTCGTATACGTGTCTTGTAGAACGGAGGTGAAGATATTAACTGGTCTATCAATGACTAAGATTTGTAGTATATATATATATATGTATACATTTTTTTACGAATCAAAATATATTTAAGTAATTTCTATTGTAAACTGATACAGTACAATTGTTTCAGTAACTAGCACTTTAGCAATTGCTCTTTAGAGATGTCTTAAAATGTGGATGTGTTTTTTTAAATTGTGTGATATTTCCAAATATACATACACTTTCATGAAAAATGTTTGCCTGTTTGGGGCTAAAATGAAAGTAAAGTATTATTATGATGAATTACAGTTTCAAGTAATGTTATATAGATTATTATTCTATGAGGTGGCTTATTGCTAGATTAAAATTTAATGCATTTATGGTACGTTTGTTTTGCACTGTTGGCATAATAACAAACAATAAATAATTGCATACCATGCAAATGGGCACATGAATACTGATGGGAAAGGGCAATGGGATAAAAGAGAAAAATTAGCTATGCAAGGCTTTCTTAACACCAGATTTCTGTAAGCACAATGCATGTGTTCTGGTCTACAAGAAAACATAACTTATCAGTTTTCTTTTGACTACTATCATACGCTAGCTTTTAATTTCACTTTGTTTTAAAGCAAACTAATACCTGGTTTAAGAACACCTCTTTCTTAGTTGCTCTCCTTAAATGTCTTATAACATTCTGCGGAGTTCAGTTTTTTTAGAGATATGCCACTGGATGCAATTGTCTACTGCACCAGCAGCGAAATGGAAGGCATATGCTTCCACAAAGAATGGTAAAGCTGTATCTACAGGTCTTAAAACTAGATCTGAGGTGAGTGGTTTCTTTAGTTCAACAAAGGCCTTGTCAACATAAGGAATGCAATGAAATATGGCACGTTTTTCACCAATTTACTGATTGGAGAGACAGTTTGAAAAAATCTTTGATGAACCGATGGCAAAAATTTGTGAAACCCAAAAAACCTTGAATATCTTTCACTGATTTAGGGGTTGGTCAATCCAGGACTGCTCTGATTTTCCAGCTATTCATATTCAAACCCTCTGGGGACACAATGAATCCCCAAAATGTCACTGTGTAGACATGAAAATAAACATTTGTTTGTTTTGCATTTAAATGATTTTCCCTTCATTTTTCGAGTACTAGACCAGCAAGATGGACAGGATCTTCAAGATCTCTTGAAAAAAATTAGGTGTCAATATATACAATGACAAATACATCACCCACTCATACACGAATTAGGTGATGAGCTCATTTTACATCTATTTTGGTAAATATTTGTGTATCCTTTATTTGGTATAACATGACAGCGACCAAGTGAGTGGATAACAATTCTTGATGGTTTGTTTGTCTAAGGCTCTATAATCAGTACATAGACAAAGATTTCCTTCTTTCTTCATGATGAAGAATACGAGTGATGATACAGTACACTGGGAGTGTCTGATAAATCAATTTTCTAAATATGTATCCAATTAATTAATTAGGTGTTTAGTCTCTTTTTCAGTGGGAGCATATGGCTGGAAATTAATAGAACAGCCATATGGTCAATGTGGTGGTAATTGCACAGCTTCTTCTTTACTAAATACATCAATATCTTCAAGATATTCTCTAGGAATCATCTTCTCATGTTCCTTTAACTATCTTGGTTCCAAAGTTGCAAGAATTGTGGCTACTTGCAGATGAGTATCAATGGCCTCCTCCTTCATCTCAGTCAAACCCTCGACCTTGCATACCTCTTGACAAACTAGAGAGGAAAAATAAATTGTGCCTTCTACTCTTATCTATAGATGGGTTACGAGTGGTTAGCTAAGGAATCCCCAAAATGAACTGATACTGTGGCCTATCAATTACATCAAATGAGAGGGCTTCCTTATACATCTGTGAACTAATAACTTGTATGGGTACAGTGGAATGTGTTATCTGTTATCTGTTAAGGTATGTACTGTCTAAAGCTCTGACTTGTTCTGGTTTTTCTTTCGTTTGAAGTTTTAAACCTAAAGGATGACCTAACCCCCGGTCTGGATCAATTACTGCTGTTAACTGCAAAAAAATACATACATTTTCATGTAAGGATACATAAAGACAAATATAGCCTGTCCCAGGTTGTAAGGTATCCAATAAGACTTCTTTAATGGGTCTATGCATGGATATACTGCTCAATGAATCGTCCCTTACTTTCGCTGAGCAATTTGGTTTCCCGCGAAACTTTGTTTTAGTATTTTGGTACATTGATTACAAAAATGATTGTCTGAGATACAATATCTTATTACCTATCTCGAGCTATATGGTAGTTGCCATTGCTGAGAGCTACCCAGGTGTGTAGGCTTTAATCTCTTTAAATCCCCGTCAACATTTATTATGATTTTAGCCTTTGCCACGACTCTGGCTAACATTTATTCCATGAGCCTCATGGTCTGTAGATTCCCCTTCTGCGAGCTGTCTCATTTTATTCAGTACCTATTCACCGAACTCACTTATTTGTGGCCCGCCATCTAAGCTCTGTGGGCTTTAAGCCTCACACCAGTGTTCCGGTGTTCACCTCACTTCCTTGTAATAAAGTTTTGTATTCGAGCAAACACGAACCACTCCCGGTCTAGTTGTTTTTCCTCACACTGCAACCCTCTGCTCGGAACGTCCTCTCGGATTGGACTGAGTGACATCTTCTGACGTAGTCACGCCCACCCCGGAACTGGACGCCGCTCTCACTCGCCTTCATCTACCTCGTCACCGGAACGAAGAAACATCTTCGGGATCCGGTTACTGAGGGTGATCTGCAGGTTTCCAGTGGGTACCTGGCGTCGAGGGCGTAAGTCGAGACGCCACCACTACCGATACCACGAGCTAAGTACTACCTGTCTGTTTAAATAGCTGAATGGTGTCTTTTTATCCCTAAGGGTGTGCCGATTTCGCCACCACCCCCCTCCCGAGATCCATGGTGTGATTGTCTCTCACCAGTCAAGTGAGAATTTTTTAACGTTTCATTGTTGGGGTCACTGGCCATTTGGTCCATTGATCCTACCATCCACACACGCCCCTCGTGTGGGTCGACCAGCATGTGATTACTGCTGTGTGCATTTTTTCTGATCTCTCATGTACATATGTTCCCACCCCCTGGTGCGAACACCACCCTCCTGACATGGTTTGGTGTTAACTATATCGCTAGACTACTGTTCGGTAGTTTTTAACAACCAGAGCACTTTGTGATCACAATAGACATACTCTTGAGCTAAGACCAATAACTAATTGTTTGTTGTGTCTCTTTTATGTATGTCCATGTCGCTTCCTTTGCAGGTGCACAATTTTTTGGTTTCTCAAATCGAGAGTACCACAGAAGGATTTTTTCCTTCACTTGCACTTTGTACATATTTTCACTTTCACGTCCCTAGGTTAGGGTGGGCCTTAGCGTGCTCATACCGCCGGGGTTTAGTCCACTTTTGGTCCTGATGAATGCCTGGTAAAATTACACCTCCTACGGCAGAAACATGTTGACCCACTTGTAAACTATCTGGAAATAGCTAAACAATCTATTTGGCTTGTTTTCCAACACATTGTTTTAATATGTCCAATTGATCAAACATTAAATAATTTTTTTGATACAACTTAGACATTTTTAATCTTCACCACCACCACTATCACTTATCATTCACCATCTCACAATACCCGCTCCGCAGTAAATCTGGCATTGAAGCACACTGGTGAGGCATTCGGCCTCTCCCAGTGGGGCCCCATGATGAAGCATGTCACCAACCAGGTTGGTGAGTGAGGGCTTTCTATACAAACCAAATTTGTCTTGTGTATCCCTGTTTCCCTGCTCTTGTTGTTGTTATTAGAGTCCTTGCACTCTTTTCTTGTTTAATTCAGTATAATTGGGGACTAAGAGTGTATGATTACTTTCTCCCTGCCTCTCTTTTTGTTGAAATTGAGATACAATATAGACATACATTTTTTGATCTGGATAATTCATTTTCTGCTGTACTAAGAGATGTATAAACAGCACCAAGTTGCATAGATTCAGAGGATAGAAAATGAACTTGCTTTCTTGAGATATTTATGTCAGGCCACCTTATGCTGTAGTCCATCCTTCTTTTCTCAGCTCTTCTTTTGAAATCATATGGTCTAGTGTTATGGTTAAATCAATTAGCTCTTTGATATCCTTAGGTATATCTGGAATTTGGGACTGTAAATCTTGTAATTCCTCATTTAACTCTCTAAACAAGACTGTGGCTGTTATCTCTTAAGGCCAATTAGACTTCAATCTTTAAAATTCCGTATTATAGGGCAATAGTTCTCTCTTCCCTTGTTTTAAGCCTCACATCTCTTTATCAACACTTTGTCTTGAAGTGCTTCATTCAAACATTCTTGTACGTTCGTTCTTGTAATTTTCAACATTGTATAACAGTGGACTATTTCTTTCTTTTATTCTGGTCTACAAAAGAAAATGCAACTTTTCAGTTTTCTTTGGACTACTATCATAATGCAGCAGTGAGGCACGCCCACAGGGCGGAACTATAATTCAACGATGCGAGTGCGGAGTGAAACAAGATGCAGCCTTGTCCCCCATGGACTCCAGTGATCAAGGGCTTGGTAGCCAGAAACATGTTTGGAGAATGCTTTGGCTGTTTTAAGTGATGTTGGTCTCCCTGCAAAATCTGCAATAAAGAAGTTTTGAACACGGTTTGTGAGTGGCGTCTCAAGTGTTGGGCAGTTCATATGGATATATATAGCTGCCCAGCTCAGGGTCGTGAGGCGCCCCGGTGCTGCAAAGCAGCTCCAGCGCTCTGTGAAGATGGCAGCGCAGACTGGAACAACATTACCGTATTGTCAGTATGTACGAGCAGGGACCCAAGTGTCTCTTTCTACAGCAACCTACTAAAGGAATATAAGAAAAACGGAAAGGCTGGGCTGAATACCACTATGGAGAAATTTTGCCATACTAGAATGACCACAATGCAGCCGGGAGGCACGCCCACAGGGCGGGACTATAATTGAACGCTGCGAGTGCAGCATGACACGAGATGCAGCCTTGTCCCCCATGGACTCCAGTGATCAAGGGCTTGGTAGCCAGAAACATGTTTGGAGAACGCTTTGGCTGTTTTAAGCGATGTTGGTCTCCCTGCAAAACCTGCCAATAAAAAAGGTTTAAACACAGTTTGTGAGTGGCGCCTCAAGCGTTGGGCAGTTCATATGGATATATAAAGCAACCCCGCTCAGGGTCGGGAGGTGCCCCGCTGCTGCAAAGCAGCCCCAGCGCAATGTGAAGAATGCAATGCAGATTGCAACAAAAAGACCGTTTTGGCAGTATGTACGAGCAGGGACCCAAGTGTCTCTTTCTACAGCAACCTACTAAAGGAATATAAGAAGCGGAAAGGCTGGGCTGAATATCACTATGGAGAAATTTTGCCACACTACAATGACCACAATGCAGCCGGGAGGCACGCCGACAGGACGGGACTATAATTGAACGCTGCGAGTGTGGCGTGAAACGAGATACAGCCTTGTCCCTCATGGACTCCAGTGATCAAGGGCTTGGTAGCCAGAAACATGTTTGGAGAACGCTTTGGCTGTTTTAAGTGATGTTGATCTCCCTGCAAAACCTGCCAATAAAGAAGGTTTGAACACGGTTTGTGAGTGGCGCCTCAAGTGTTAGGCAGTTCATATGGATATATATAGCGGCCCCGCTCAGGGTCACGAGGTGCCCCATTGCTGCAAAGCAGCTCCAGCACTCTCTGAAGATTGCAGCGCAGATTGGCACAATGTGACAGTATTGGCAGTATATACGAGCAGGGACCTGTGAGAAAGTGCCATCTTTCTTGCCTTGGTATGCCCACACTTTTTGCTGAACTGCTGATGTGCTTTGACTGAGTGTGCCCTGAGCTCCTGCCAACCAGGTGCCCAGGGCCTGTGTTCCTTCCCTAAAGCTGTGTTGAAACTAAAACCCAATTGGCATCTTCTGGCCACCTGTCAGCCCCTAGTATATGGTGCCCTAGGTACCCAGGGCATGGTGACCAGAGAAGACCCCTAAGGGCTGCAGCACTTATTGTGCCACCCTTAGGGGCCCTGCACCCTGACACCCACACACTGCCTTTGCAGGCTGAGTGTCTAAGTACAGAACTAAACAAAGAGTCGACATGGCACACATCCCTGTGTGCCATGCCCACAAGACCCACTGCCCTGGCATACCTCAGTCACCCCTCTAGCTGAGTGCCCTATGACAGTTGTGTGGCACAGGTGCATGAGCCCTGTGCCCCTACAGTACCCAGGGACATTCCTGGGTGCTGTAAGTGCAGTGATGGCATTAAAAGTATATGGTACTGGGAGGTTGTCATTACGAACTCCACAGGACCATAAGGGCTACACTGAAGACTGACAAGTTTGATATCAAACATCTCAGCACATTAAACCCACACTGATGCCAGTGTGGGATTTAATGTAAAATGCACCAGAGGGCATCTTAGAGATGCCCCCTGAAAACCTAACCTACAATCCACGTGTGGTCTGAGAGGCTGCCTAGGCTGCCACACAGCAGACATATTGCTGGACCCCTGGGTGGAGAGCCCCCCCGCTCTCCTGGACCTGCAACAATGCACATCCTGGGCGAGGTGTTAGGTCTCCTCCCCCAGGATGGGCAGGAGGAAGCTTCAAAGGCCTGCCACCTTTGTGAGCTTCTCCAGATCACTTGCTGTACTCAGCAACTGGCCCCCACCAGTTTTGACCCCCCACTCTGGTGGGAAGACTGGCGGGAAACCCTATTGGGAGAGGTGTGGCGCCGCGGCCAGGGCGACTGACGCTGGAATCTGAGGATCAGGGTTCGATCCCCGGCTCCGGCGACAGGTTAGCCCAGCACCATGTGACTCTGGGCAATAGCTTGCTTAATCTTCCCGACGGCCCCCAGCGCCTAGAGACCCTTAAGGGTGATTGTGAGCTTTACAAATGTGGATTAATAATATGTCAGGAAGGGGGTGTGTCAGCCTGTGCCAAGCTCACCCCTCAGGTGGGAGAGACGAGGTGAAGCACGACCCCAGGCACCTTGCAGATGGGGAGCCCTGCCCAATCACAGCTAGGCCCCTGCCCTCCTCCCACAGGAGAGGAGCAGACTAGGGAGTGTACCCACCCAAGGACAGGGACCTAATGGTCCCTGCCCTTGCCCTACCTCTATCGCCCCTAAATTCAGTATTTAGGGGCACCCTGAACCTTCCTTCCTCAGATCCCGATAAGAAAACCAGAAAGAAGATCAAGAAGAAGACCCGCCGTGCAGCTGCTAACAACAGGACAACACCAACTGACTTGGCCCCAGCCCTACCGGCCTGTCGACCCTGGAACCTGCCCTGCTAAATCCCGGCGACTCCTGCAGACAGCCACCTTGGAAACCCCGGAGGACCTGCCTGCCAAACCCTCTCAAAGACTAGGACTCCCCTGAGCAGAGGCTCTGCTCCAACAACTATACCCCTGGTGCCAGCCTGGAACCGCGAATCCAGCCCACTCTGCACCCGCTGAGCCCGGCCCGTGCCCGTGTGACCCAAGACCACGAGGACGTCCCCCCGGTGACTGGGACCCGAAGTCCAGTGCCCAAAGGCCCTCCTCGATGACCCAGACGACGCCTGAAGCCTCAGGACCAGGGACCCCCCAACCGCGACCAGCTGAGGGTAAGATTTCCCGACACCCATAGACACCCCTACACCCGGCAACCCACGGCCCCCTGTGCCCTCCTTTGGGGTACACACCTCTTCTCCAAGAACCCAACTTACCTCTCGAAGTGGTGGTCGCACCTGAAGAATCTCCGTCCCTGAGCCTGCAGCCTTAGTTTACTTTGTAACTTTCCCATTGGATAACATTGAGCGCCCGATGGCTCAAAAGCACCCTGCAAGCACCCGCCCGAGTGCCGCTGGAAGTGCAACTACTACCCTACTCTACTTTCCCACTTGCCCTGAGTAAGTGACCAGGAGCTCAGCTCCCACAGCCGCGTGGCCTGCCTGCTTGCAGCCACCAACCAAAGGCCCCCTACCCTCCATTGGATTGCATTGGGCCTACTCTCTCTGCACCTGGCTGCCCCTGTGCCGCTGAGGGTGTAACAACTGTACCTTTCTGACCCTGGGAGACCCCTGACTCTATGCCCAGAACCTTAACCTCACCAGTCGAGTACTCACCTGAAAGCCGATAACTCACTTTCCTTCCATAGGCTAACATTGACTGGTTTTCTCTGAAATTTCTTTGAAGTGTGGAGTTTTTAAACTTTAAAATATTCCTCTAAAATCAGCCGAATAACGATTTTTGAAATACTCACCTGGGATCAGGAGGGAAGCCAGTGGTGTACTTTCTAGTTCAGTACTGAACCGCAAAAGTAATCTTAACTGTACTTACCAGTTACCTGCATTTTCTTCCATAGGAAACCATTGGCTGTTTTTCTCTGAAATTCCTTCTGTGTCGATTTTTGCAAATTACAAATATTCTTCAAAAATCGTACCAACTACTAAAACGCAAATACTTACCTGTCCTAGGTAGAGATGCTAGTGCTGAACCTAGGAGTCCAGCACTGGTTTACAAAAGTAACCAGAACCTACTTTACATGTGATTAGAATTTCCTTCCATTGGATAACATTGCTAGTTTTTCTCTGAAAAGTTTCTAAGTGTCATCCATGAAAATAAATGTATATCCTTTACAAATTACAACTGTAACCAAAACGCTTTTACTAAACTGTTTACTGCTTAGGTCCCGGGACTGAATCCAGGATCCAGTCCTGTGGACTGAAAAATAATCCTGAAAGTAATCAACAGCATTTATGTAGAAAACCCCATTGAGCTCAATGTAAAATTGTGTTTAGAATTGTATTGCCTATTGTAATCCCAGTAACTATTGTATTTACCAAGTCTATTGCCATTCTGCAAAGTAATTACCTAAAGTCACTCATATTGAGAAAAGTATATTTTGATACCTGTTGGTTCTAAAGTAAAACAACTATATCTTTTGATATAAAAACTATTTGCCTAGAGTTCAGTTCTTGAGTGTGTGAAACCTTTTGCTGACTGAGTGTGTACAGCAAATGCTTTACACTGTCCTTTGATACTGCCTTACTGCTCGACCAAGCTACCACTTTAGATCGTAAGGTCAGATCTGACTTTAACCTCTGTTATACCTCTGGGGATTGGGGACTCTATAAGCACTGTACCTGACTTTGGTCCAGTATATATAGAGCCACTTTCTTACAGGACCCGAGTGTCTCTTTCTACAGCAACCTACTAAAGGAATATAAGAAAAACGGAAAAGCTGGGCTGAATACCACTATGGAGAAATGTTACCACCCTACAATGACCACAATGCAGCCGGGAGGCACACCCACAGGGCAGGACTATAATTGAACGCTGCGAGTGCGGCGTGAAACGAGATGCAGCCTTGTCCCCCATGGACTCCAGTGATCAAGGGCTTGGTAGCCAGAAACATGTTTGGAGTACGCTATGGCTGTTTTAAGCGATGTTGGTCCCCCTGCAAAACCTGCCAATAAAGAAGGTTTGAACACGGTTTGTGAGTGGCGCCTCAAGTGTTGGACAGTTCATATGGATATATATATATAGATATATATATATATACCGCTGTTAGCTCCATCGGGTAATTGTACCCGTAACAAAAGACGGCACTCTCGGGGGGGAGTTAAAAAGATTTTATTCAGCACTCCGGGCAAACAAGACGCGTTTCGGCTCTTAGCCTTCGTCAATTTCTGCACAAAACGCTGCAGCCATATTTACATTTGTATATACAAGCTTCTGTCCGGTATAGAAATGGAGAACAGACTACTCACCAATTCGACAGTCTACATTGGGCCGCCATCTTAGAATGTATAAAGACGAACTTTCAAATGCATCAAAATACAGTATTGCATGAACGTTTCAAATAATTACATTCACCAATACAAAACGTTAAATCTCAAAAATGAGTAGTGATGCGTCATAATGCCGTGTATCGGCAAAAACAATTTAACTTCATATTAATTATACAAAGAAAAATCATTAAGACTGTCAACAAAGTTGTAAGCAGAAGCACTGAATAGCAAGAATCGGCGTGTAACTAACACTGAGGTTCTACCCTCCATTTGACTCAGCTGAGGCTCGTAAACCTGATTCCTCGGTCCGCGGATGCTAGCCTGTCTGCTCCTTTCTCGGCGGTGTGCTCCGCTGTGGCGTTTTCCTGTTCTAACATTTGGTTTTCGAAGCTTCATAGTCCGTGGCCGTGGAGAGACCGGTAAGAAGAAAATGCCGCCTAAAGAGCCGCCCAAAGAGCCTAAAGAACTCAAGGAGCAAACTAAAGCCGTTACTCGGAGCACCGCGACCAAAGCTGCCGTGGAAGAAAACAATGCAGGTACAGCGGTGGCGGGAGGTAAAAAAATGCCGGCAAGCATTGAAGCGGACACAGGCGTGTCTACCTCGGGGAAAGGAAGGACTCTAACTCTGCTGGCTCTGTTCGAGAAGCAGGCAGCTAGAAACCGCAATATGAATGATAATGACGAGAATGTCGACGAGGTGGCACAAATCATTAGCGCAAATACCACTGACGGTGGATCAATACATTTAGGTTTAATGGACTTGGCCTCAGGGGATAGTAGCATTATGGGAGATGGAGTCCTCTCAGAAACCTGTGGTTGTATAATGTCGGATCCTAATTCCGACGCGTTGCCACAAAACACTAAAATTCCTGGGCTTACCGATACATCACAGGCACTGGCACCAGAGGTATTGGAGGTACCTGTAACACAAGAGGCAGTTGAGAACTTTTTTTCATTATCTGATCCCTCCTCGGATGAGACCATGAATCTTAGTAAAGATTGGGCAGATTACAGTGAAGATAGTAGTTCTGTCGAATCCAGGATTGGAGCAGTCAAGACACAATGTAATGTCTCCACATTCGAATGCTTCCACTGTTAGAAGACGAAAGAAAAGAGGCTCGCAACGCACGACTGGTATGGTCATTGAGGAGCGTGCTGAAATACCCGAAGGGCTTGAAACAGCCATTGTGGACTCAGTGGAAGAAGCGGGATTAAAAACTGGATCCAAAATTGGAGAAGAATCTGGGAAGGAGGACGCTCCAATGAATCCTAAAGAAATAACTCTAACTACTATCTATACCACTATGATGAGTCATCGTGCCGAAAGTAAGTCCGAAAATTTGCGCACTCAGGCAACTTGCTCAAAAGTCAAAAACGCTGTGCGGCGGGCCATTAAACTTTGTACTGAAACAGCTAGCAGAGTGTCAGGGGCTGAGGCAAGAATTCTGGTACTGGAGGAAGAAGCTATGTCACAAAAACGTGAGCTTGAGAATGTTAAAGCGCACAAAGACGATATTTCATACAAATTGTCTGGGCTGGAGAATCAGGCGCGCCGGAACAATTTACGCTTTCTCTGAATACCTGAGAAGAAGGAAGGGGTCGACGCAAGAAGATTTATTATCGAACTTTTGACAGAAGCATTCCCCGACCTCTCATCATGGGACTGGTCAAAAGAAGTGCAAAGAGCGCACAGATTCCCGTTTAATACCAGAAAGCCTAGGCCGGGCGAGGAGGAATATCCTAGGGCTACACTAGTCTGTTTCAATAAATTTCTTGCCAGGGAAGAAATTTATAGTTTAGCCCGTCCCGATAAAAAAGCTGTGGCTAAGAATTGTTCATTTTTCGTACGACCTGACTTCTGCCAGGCTACAGTCTCCCAGCGCTGGCATTTAAGGCAGCTAATACCAGAATTTCAAAAAAAGGGGGCCACTGTATTCCTACAGAATCCAGCTAAATTAAAAACTGTGGTTAAAGGGCAAACACATTTTTCCTTTCAGAAATTAAAGCAAAGGAGTACTTAGAGTCTTTATGAGGTCTAAAAATAAGGGTTTGATTAATTAAGAAGTTCATTACTAAAATATTGACCTGTTACTGCTACTGTTATTGTTACAATCAGATGAATAGTGATAGAGTTGATATATGATATTTATATTTATTGTGTTGCTATTATCAGTCTTCTATCATGCTGCTCTTTGACTACTATATGGTTTTTTCTTTTTTCTTTCTTTTCTCTTCTTCCTGGGGTTCTCGGGGTGGGGAGACACGGCAATCCATACTTTACAGGAACTGATGGTTCCTGAGCCTCATATGTTGGAGAGGTGGGAGGGGGGGGCTCTTCGGGTGGGTGTGCGCTGGGAAGGGGGGGTGGTGGTGGGGGTGTAAGGCAGTGGTAGATTTCGTGGTGCATACTGTTAGACAGATTAATACAGCATGTGTTTTTTGGTTCGAATGCTGGTAGAGAAGGATTAATGATGCCAGGCGTGGTGTTAATTCTATGTCATCATGAATAAAAAAATTAAAATATGTACACTTAACATTAACGGCCTGAATGACCCTAAGAAGATAGGGATTTTGTGTAAACTAATTCAACTTTCACGGATTGACATTTTGTGTTTACAAGAGACACATATCTCTTGGGGTAAACGGAATATACTGCATAGCCTGGGGCTTAATCTTTTAGTTTGTTCTAAGCAGACAGGGGTAAAAAGAGGTATTGCGATACTTATGAGACAAGGGGTAGGAAAATGTGTTAGAACTTCAGCTGACAAATGGGGGCGGTGGGGACTAGTGGAAATAATTATAGTGGGTAATAAATTTTCATTATGTTGTTTATATGGTCCAAATCTGGATGATAATGAGCTGTTTGATACAGTTAATTTAGAACTTGCCTCCTGGCCCCAACCCCTTATTCTCTGTGGAGATTTAAATATCCATGTGGAAGCTGAGTGCAATATTCGGTCACTAGGGAGATGTAAAGGACGGAAGGTCAGGACGTTTAGAGACCTGCGAGCTTTAGTATTAGGCAATGGGCTATTTGATGCTTGGAATAGATGTCAACCTACTGACCCTGGTTATACTTTTTTTTCATCACCACATCGGAAATTTGTTCGACTAGACGTTTCTTTTATTTCTTCCTTTTTTTGGGAGAAGTTTAATATTGATATTATGCCCCAAGTAGTTTCAGACCATAATCCCATTATATTAGAAGTATCGCTGCCCTTTCAGAGTTTTA
This sequence comes from Lissotriton helveticus, assembly GCF_964261635.1. Taxonomy (NCBI): domain Eukaryota; kingdom Metazoa; phylum Chordata; class Amphibia; order Caudata; family Salamandridae; genus Lissotriton; species Lissotriton helveticus. Next base: position 1,315,053,100 of record NC_136057.1, on the reverse strand, counting down.
ATCCAAATTGTTCATGGTCGTTCCAAAGGAGTCTTCTTTTAGATGCAAACTATTTGTTACACATGTCCAAAATTATCCAGGAATTCTTTTCACGTAATAATGGCACAGCCTCAATTCAAACCGTTTGGGATACTTTCCATAAGGGGGGAAACCATTAGTTATTCTAATTTCGGCGTAGGAAAATCAATGAGGAATTTACTCACAAATCCGATAAAGTCAGGCAGGCAGAATTGAATTTAGCTACTAATATTAGATGTGGCCAGGGAATTGAGGAAGCTCAACGCCTTTTAACTATTGAACGGGCTGCTTTATATGCTTACTTGGCTGATCAGGTCGCTATTAAATACAAACTACACAAGGCAGAATGTTATGAATTTAATGAGCAGACTGGTAAAATTTTAGCTTAAAGGCTAAGACAAAAAGCTGTTAGGAATGATATAACAAAAATCGTCGATTTAGAAGGCATAGTCCAAGAAACCCAAGCCGGGATATTAAAGGCGTTCGGTGGTTTCTATAAATTATTATATAATAAATCGGATAATGTTAGTACCGTAAATAGGGATCCATTGGACTATTTGACGAATATTGATAATTCCCCGATCGCTGATGCAGATAGAACACTCTTGGGTGCCCCAATCACTTGGGATGAAATTGAAGCTGCTATTTTGGGGTTAGCTTCAGGTAAAGCGATTGGGCCAGATATGATCCCCCTGGAATTTTACCGTGTCTTTCGAAATATGCTCAAACCCGAGCTACTCAAGATCTTTCAACAAGCTTTTCAAGGATATTTACCAATATCCTGGTCTATGGCCACCATAGTGATTTTTAAGAAGAAAGGAAAAAATGGAGAGGAACTAAGATCTTATCAGCCGATATCCCTTATAACATCAGATAGTAAAATTTTCTCCAAAATACTAGCTAATAGATTAGAAGACATAATGCCAAAGGTTGTTTCTAAGATCCAGCACGGCTTTATAAAACAATGTGACACTACTGATCACGTCAAGCGGATTATTACTTTATTAGATTGGGCGCAGGCCACGGGATCCCCAGTCGGCGTAGTCTTGCTCGACGCTGAAAAAGATTTCGATCAGGTCGACTGGGGGTTCCTTTGGTTTGTCTTGGCCTGGAAAGGGCTCCCAAGAGAATTTATCTGTGCTGTGCAGGCATTGTACACTAATCCCCGAGCAGTAATCCGGATAGCTACTGACACGTCCGACCCTTTTCCGATCACAAGGGGAACAAGGCAAGGGTGTCCTTGTTCCCCCTTGTTGTTCGCGTTATATATCGAACCTTATCTAAATATATTAATAAAAGAAAATGGGATCCTCCCGTTAGTATTGCATCAAATAGCTTACAAGGTCTTCGCTTATGGATGATGTCGCGATCATTACTATAGATGTTGCTTCTGCCCTACCTAAAATTAAAGAACTTGCTCAAGAATTCGGGGAATTATCTGGATATAAATTAAATATCATGAAAACCCAGGTAATTCATTCGGATGTAGGCAGACCGGATGGTATAGTATTCGCTTCCACAGCCTCTTACCTTGGCGTGACAATTTCAGCTAAAGTGGAAGACATTGTTAGGCTGAATACAGATCCATTATTGCTTTCTGTTAATCGAACCTTTGAGAGGCTGAATAATTTACATTTACCTTTATATGGTCGTACAAATGCTGTTAAAATGATTATATTTCCAAAATGTTTGTATTTATTTCGTACTATACCACTCCCGTTCCCCTCTGTTTTTTATAATAAGTTAGATAGAACTGTATCCAGGTTCTTATGGGGGTTCCGGAGAGCTAGAAGATCTCTAAGATGGTGTGTAATGCCCAAAGAAAGAGGAGGGCTAGGGTTTCCGAATTTTCGCCTATACAATAGGGCAATTTTTCTAAAAACTATGGGAATCTTAATTTTTCCGGATTTTAAGTTGGATGAAGCTATGGCAACCTCAATTTACGAAATGCTACTTGGAGCTGAAGCTCGACTATGTCTACTTAGGTTTATAGAACCGAGTTACTATAAAAAACGAAGTTTAAAGTTTTGATCACGGCGTGGGAAATCTGGAAACAATATAATAAAACATTTTGTTCTTGTATAAAATGGAATTATTATACGCCTTTATTGGGGAATCCTCGACTTCCTGAAATCTTCAGGGATTCTGTTATGCAGAGGTGGCACAATCTTAAAATCTGTTCATTCGGTGATTTATATCAGAATGGGCAATTGGCATCATTCTCTCATTTACAAGAAAGATATAGTCTTACAAGAGGGGATTTTTTTAAATATCTTCAAATCCGCAGCTTTCTAGAGTCCAAAAATGTGCAAAATACCACCTCTACGAGTAAAATGGAGGTACGGGAAAGCTGCAGGAGAAAAAGTAGAATTGGCACAATTTATCAACTGATGCTTAACAGAACCAAGGATGATCTAGAGGTCTATACTGCTAAATGGCGTAGATATCTTGGAATAGAGCAAGTGGACATATCTAGATCTCTAAAAATGGCTAGTATTGTTTTGTTCAATGGGTCATTTAAAAGCCAGCATTTTATGTCTGTTTTTGACTTGTAGTACACACCATCTAAGCTGGCGAAATGGCAAGCATCAAAAGGTACTAATTGTAGTCGCTGCGGACACATGGCTGCCGATTTAGCTCACATGTTTTTTCAGTGCCCTAAATTAGCTCAGTTTATCTCAGAAGTGCAAGGTTTTCTAAACAATATAATGGAGTCTTCACCATTATTATCATCAGAATTAGTGATATTAGGAGTACAAGCTGAGCAAACGGGTATTATAGCGATGGAAGAGGAAGGCTTTTTATTTATAGCTACATCTGTTTATAGATATTGCATAACATCCCGATGGTTAGAAGCTGATCCTCCAGTTTTCTTTCACTGGCAGTCTAAACTACTAAATATTTACCAGCTTGAAATCGCGGTATACAGACTCAAGGGCCGGAAAAAGAAGATGTTTGGACAAAAATTATGGGCACCTATTAGTAACTGGATATAATTCCTCAGCCTGGATTTAATTTTATTCTAAAATATTGTACATCTTTATTCCTTCTGCTGTATTATTTCATGCACATTCTTATTGTGATAATGCTGATTATGTTCTTCTCTGTGATGAATTAATCAATGGTGATATAATTGTGATTCTTTTTGTCTTTTTCTTTTCTATGTATCAAATAATCATCCACTGCCATAAAATGTAATAAAAATATTTAAAAAAGAAAACAAGACTGTCAACAAAAACCGGAAAAACACAGATACTATGTAAATATGGCCGCGGCGTTTTGTGCAGAAATTAACGAAGGCTAAGTTCTGAATAAAACCTTTTGAACTCCCCCCCCCCGAGAGTGCCGTCTTCTGTTACGGGTACGATTGCCCGATGGAGCTACGAGCGGTATGTTGAAGCGGGAACACCCCCGCTTGGCGTGCATCCGTTCCTGAGTGCAACTGGCTGGTGTCTTGGAGCAGTTATTTATATGTTTTCCGGATGCACCGTGACAGCGGATTGATTGTAGATTTGACTTTGTTTCACTGCACCTTGGAGATACCGGGGATAGGGCTGCTCGCAAGTACGAAGTGGCAGTAAACGCAACGAAGAAGAATCCTGGTAAGGTGTCAGTGACACAGCGAACTCTATATTTTATACGCAAGATCACAGAACGAGGGGGAGAAGGGCAGTGGCAAATTGTGCTGTTGGGACACAGTGATTGAATATATTTGCAATATGTTCTGCGAATCGAAACGCAAGGAAGCAGCCGCGAACATGTTCAAAAAGCAGAATGGCACCAAAAGAGCTGCGAGTAGTAGTGGGACCTCAGTAACCTCCAATTTGGCTTCTAAATTCTCCGCTCTGGAACGCCTCTATGAGCGTGAGATTAGGAAGTGGTGGGAGGCTACCTCTCTGAAAAGTTATATAGAGATAGGCAGAGTCCCAAGAGGCCTCCGCATATATACAGTACCGGCCTACGAGATCCTGGATCCCCTTTTATTGGATGCATGGGCGGAACATACAGCCCCGTCCTGTAAAGGTATGCTGGTGATACTCGTCAAGTTTGCTTGGAGTGAACGTGATAAGGCTCTGGCGCTAATTAAGGAATTGGAGGATGATTTACTTAAAGAGGATGATTTGACCAAACTGGAAGAAAAACGTGAACAAATGAAAAAAAGATTAAAAGTTTATGAGCAAAAGATTAAACAAAGTAAAGAAGAAAAATTTGACAGGGATGAGAAGGACTATAGCCAAGGCCGAATATTGACTTTTGCTAAAAATTGTGAAAATACAAGAAAAGAGCCAAGGCAAAGACTGCCGCAACATCAGGTGGCAGTCCCTGAAACATCAGAGTCTGAGGTCACAGGAGATGAGTCCTCAAATGAAGACGGAGGTGGGGTGTCATCAATGGACCCTCCTTTTCACAAGGAATTCAAACTCATCAGGAAGCAACAGCTACAAGGAGGCAGAGGCAAGCCCCCGGAGTAGTCCGCAAGAGGAAAACGAGGCAGGGGGGCGGGGGCCAAAAAAATCAAAGGCTCGCCACCAGTAACCCTGAGCAAAAAGTTTTTCAACAAGCGGAAATGAAGCAAGACAATTTGACGATAGTCAACTTGACACCTAGGATTTTAAACATAGAGGAGGAATCTGTACTGGAACTTGGTCTCTCCTTTTGCCCACATAAAAACATTGAATTTACGCAAACAAGATTTGACTTGTTTAAATTCACGCGCAAGTTAAAATTGCATAAGTACTTTAAGCTGAAGCCATCGATCGAAAAAGCAAAAAATCTGGGACAAGGCGGAACAACAACTGATGGTTTGACCAGCAAGGATATTGCAGCGTTGAAAGTAATAGAGGATTTAAGAACTGAAAATACTGAAATTGAAGACACCGATATTGGCTCAACACAACTGGTGGCCCAATTTGAGATTCAACTAAGTAGAGGCATGAGCCCTTTCAAACCTACATCTGTATTTCTTTCACAAATGGGTACAGATGCCATAGATACTTTCTCTGAAGCTGTAATAAAAGATCTCAATCGCTTGCGCATGGAGAGTAAACATACCAAGATTAATGGGAACGTTGCTAAGTGACAACAACTGGCATTGAATGGATTATCTCAAGATACCTCCTTGGTTTGTAAGCCTTCTGACAAAGGTGGTAATATTGTCTTGCTTACTAAAGACCACTATGAGAAAGAAGCCTATCGCCAGTTGGATGACATCATGTATTATGAAAGAACTAATGAACATGGGTATAATCAAAGTATAACAGATTACCATTTATTGATCACCTCTTGATATAAAAAGAATATGTTGGACTCGGATGAGTACCTATTTCTGCGATGTTTGAATCCTATCACTCCAACATTCTATTATCTGCCTAAGGTTCATAAGGACATCAAGAACCCGCCAGGGAGGCCGATCATCGCCTCACAAGGAAGTTTAACTGAACATTTATCTATGTATATCGGTTTCTTTATTTCACAACATACGGTTACATTGAAATCGTATTTGAAAGATACTAAAGACTTTCTGACACACATTGATGAAATTGAATGGAAAGAGGGCTATTGTCTCATGGTACTTGATATCACCAGCCTCTATACGTGCATTGCACATGATGATGGCCTTAAAGCTATACAATTCTTCCTAGAATCCCGTGAATTGAAGTATTTTGAACATAGCCGTATGATACGTGAATTTGTTGATTTTTGCCTGACCCATAACATTTTTTTGTTTAAAAAACAGTTGTTTAGACAGGTATCTGGGACGGCGATGGGCACCTGCTTCGCCCCCAGCTATGCAAACTTGTTCGTTGGCTGCTGGGAGGAGCAGGTTGCCTGGGCGGAACCAAATCATATGTGGAACAAAAGGGTGAAGGCATGGTATCGTTACATAGACGATTTGTTCATTGTATTTGATGGCTCCCCGGATTTGGCTAAATCCTATATTGACATGCTAAACTGCAATGAGTCACAACACAAGGAGGGAGGTACCCTTAAGACCGTTTCGGGGACAGGGTAAATAGTACACAACAACAAAAAGTCCCTAATTGGAGGAAAATATATCCTAAGGCGTAAGGTAACCTAGGCCCAGTGGCTAGCAGGTTATCTACGCGAACAGAGACTACAAATATGTCAAGACACCCTATTACAAATAATCAGTCAGTGTAAGCACCCTATCTGTACGTCACACAACACTTAAGAAACATAAATTTCTGCTACGAGGAAGCTGTATCTGGAACAAGGCGACAGGGAGGCCGATACAAACAGGGAAGATATCCCAATTGGTCACAAGGAAAACCTCAAATAAGGAAAGATAAGCCGGCAGAAGGCATTTAAGAAACACTTGCCTCTATTCAAGATGGAAAGTTGAATCGGTTCTGATATAACATTATCAAAGTTATAGCCGAATAAAGCCTAAAGATACACGGTGGTCGCCCCAGATACAGCGAAGACCACACATTCGAAAATATTCTTCCAGGTGGAATAATTAATGATAACCTTCCGCCATTGAAGATAAAGTATACAGGAGACAGATGAAAGTTTTAAAAAAATCTGCAGCCTGTTTAAATGATATCAACTGCTCCAAATCCCTCATATAGTTTGAGAGATTTTTTTAACTAAAAACCCCTGTCCTGAAGAAGGTGTTGGCATCAACAAAAGACACCGAAACGCCGCGTCGACTTTTGTTTTTTTTTAATATGTACTTCATTGTATAATGTATTTTCTGGTGCAAATTGATTTTGTATAATGTTTTTAATAAATTGTGGTTTTTATACTAGCAGAAATTTATGTTTCTTAAGTGTTGTGTGACGTACAGATAGGGTGCTTACACTGACTGATTATTTGTAATAGGGTGTCTTGACATATTTGTAGTCTCTGTTCGCGTAGATAACCTGCTAGCCACTGGGCCTAGGTTACCTTACGCCTTAGGATATATTTTCCTCCAATTAGGGACTTTTTGTTGTTGTGTAAACTGCAATGAGGTCAACCTAAAATTTTCAGGAGAAGTAAGCGTAGAGGAGGTTAATTATCTAGACTTGACAGTGTTTGTAACAGATGGACAGATACACACAAAGCTCTATCGAAAGACAACTGCTGGGAACTCTACCTCATTTGCTACCAGTAGTCATCCCAAGAAACTCATTAACAGTATCCACTATGGGGAGTTATTGAGATTAAAAAGGAACAATACATGTTATTCAGAGTTCCAAAAAGCAGCAGCAATGAGTATGCAACGCTTTAGAGTGAGAGGCTATAGCGGAGCTGTTCTATCATCTGCTCTAACTAGAGTCAATGACATCCGCAGAGAAGACCTATTAGTGAACAAAGGTAGCAAAAGATTAGGGAATGGTTGTTTCCGGATGATTACCAATTTTTCTGAGAATGTTGACCAATTTAAAAGAATAATGCGTAAGAACTAGCATATCTTACTTACGGACAGCATTATAAGGGATTATTTGCCATCTAACCCCTTAGTAACATTCAGAAAGGCAAGGTCATTGAAGGACCAATTGGTCCATAGTTATCATGACACTGAACCTGCAAAGACTCCTTTTAAAACACTAAATGGATTTTATCCATGCAGGAAATGTAAAGCCTGCAAGAAGAGCAAACGTGTTCTGTCCTACAATGTCCCTAACCTCAGCACGCCAAAAAAGATCAGTAAGTTTCTCACCTGCACCACTCCTTACTGTATTTATTGTCTGGTATGTCCATGTGGACTCCGTTATATTTGAAGTACCATCCATCTAGTTAAGATACGGATTTTAGAGCACATGAGGGCGATTAATAACACTGATGAATCATACCCCGTGGCCAGACACTATAATAAGGTACACAATCGTAACAGGGATCTGTTAACGTATTATTGTTTAGATCATGTACCAGTTAGTCCAAGGGGTGGTGACAGGATTCAAAAGCTGAGGCTTTTAGAATCACGCTATATCATAGACCTGCAATGTAAGAGCCCGTTGAGCTTGAATAGCAGTGAGGAACTTTCTGTACATCTAGGTTGACACTGCAACATTGTTGGGATGTCTGGAAAACAATATGCTCTTATCTGTAAATGTGAATTCTCCTTTTCTGATCACCTAAAGTACATAATGTATGAAGAATATGTAAATATAAATACATGAGAATGTTCTAGTGTGAGATCTAAACTGCAAATATGAGATGTAAGATAGTGTATACCGGTAGTATTGAGAATAAGACAGAACAGAGGCCCATCCACGGGCAGTATCTGTGTTTTTCTGTTTTTTGTTGACAGTCTTAATGATTTTTCTTTGTATAATTAATATGAAGTTCAATTGTTTTTGCCGATACACGGCATTATGACGCATCACTAATAATTTTTGAGATTTACCGTTTTGTATTGGTGAATGTAATTATTTGAAACGTTCATGCAATACTGTATTTTGATGCATTTGAAAGTTCGTCTTTATACATTCTAAGATGGCGGCCCAATGTAGACTGTTGAATTGGTGACTAGTCTGTTCTCCATTTCAATACCGGATAGAAGCTTGTATATATAAATGTAAATATGGCTGCGGCGTTTTGTGCAGAAATTGACGAAGGCTAAGTGCCGAAACGCGTCTTGTTTGCCCGGAGTTCTGAATAAAATCTTTTGAACTCCCCCCCCGAGAGTGTCGTCTTCTGTTATGGGTACGATTACCCGATGGAGCTACGAGCGGTATGTTGAAGCGGGAACACCCCCGCTTGGCATGCACCCGTTCCTGAGTGCAACTGGCTGGTGTCTTGGAGCAGTTATTTATATATATATACATATATACATATATATATATATATATATATATATATATATATATATATATAAAAATATATATATATATATATTTATATATAAAACGCTCAAAACCTCCTCCACATCGGGAAAGGAAACAGCACTCCGGTGATGTCAAGCAAACAGCGCGTTTATTTCTTGCAGCGAACAAACGTTTCGGCAAAAGCCTTTGTCAGTGTTTCGACCAACAAAACATAATTCCAGTTTAAATAAAGTTTTGTGTGCGAGAGTGGACATAAACAAGGGGCCAGCCCAACTCATACCAAGATGGGCGCCATCTTGGAATGGGTTCCTAATATAGGAGCTAGTGTAAAATCATACCGTAAATCGGTAAATATGCATACACAATGGGCAAAAATCCATCAAATTTACATATAAACATGATAAAGCCGTGGATCGGCAATTGCCGCTTAGATAGAGATGCACATCAAGCAACTAATTTATAGATTTAAAAATAAATATTGACATTATCATACTTAGAACTATGTGAAAATGTATGGCAAATTTCATTTGACGACAATGCACTGTAACCCATGATAGTACCAGTTAAGACAAACATTCATAAAGATGATATGATAAGATAACCATCATAACAAAAAGGACGACCAGACGTCCACCTGGTGTTACACAGGAAACAACAAATGTTCCAAATACCTGAATGAAGGATAACCCTCATACTGGAAATTCCATGGACAGCTCATATTAGTTCGTAGCACATAATCAGTAATTAAATCCTGTGATTCATATAGAAAACCAAAGTCATACATATCAAAGACTCAAAAGAAAGTGAAAGATGAAATCAAGATACTCGTAGTTGATTTCAACAGCTCACACAATCGGGAGAGTTTCAAGCAAAGGCACAGTTCAATGGATAGATATAAATATAAATACAAAGATAAAGATATAAATATAGAGAATCTCTCCTGATCTTAGTTTGTTATATCATACAGGTAGCTACGGCAACAGGACCTATATCAGATGGTAAATAGTCTTCCATACACAGTTCAGAGAAACTTCAGATATTACATTATCACTTTCCGAGGTGAACTACCATGTCCTCCCCGCTATTCATGCCCTTCGGGTATTTAGTGGACAGATCAATAATATATCTTGATTCAAGGCGTCTCAGCCTTCTTAATCTGTCCCCACCCCGTGGATTGTATGGGACATGATCTAGCCCGAAGAAGCGTAATTTATTCCTGTCTTTGTTGTGATGTTCCGCAAAGTGCCGTGCTACTGGGTAAGAGGGATCTACTTTATCTATAGCCCTGAGGTGCTCCAGTACCCTCAACTTGAGTTGGTTAATAGTGCTCCCTATGTATCTCAAGCCGCATCGACAGACTAAACAATATACGACGTATGTGGTACTGCAGGTAATAAATTTGTGGATCTTATTTGTTCTACCTGCGTCAGGGATGTCATAGTGGAGAACCCTCCGGCTATTAGCGCACGGTTTGCATTTCCCACAAGGAAAGAACCCACTCATTTCTCTTAAGGTATTCGGCTGGGTGGTTGGGGCTTCAAGATGACTGTGTACCAATATATCGCCCAAGGACCTAGCTTTGCTAAAGGTCACTAATGGGTATGGTGGTAGATCTTCTTTTAACACGTCATCTGTCAGCAAGATGTGCCAATTTTTTCGCATCATTGCTCTAAGTCTGTCAGCGCCCGTAGAGTATGGTGTAATCATCCTAAATACATTTTTCTCATTGATGTTTGTCCCACCTGGTTTCTTTCTGAGTAGGTCTTTCCTAGGGATCTTTTTCACTTTCCTCAGTGTGTTCTGTAAGAGTGGCTCGTCATACCCTCTAAGGCGGAAGCGGGCTAGGCAATCCGAGGCAGCCGCCTCGAATTCCTTGTTTTGGGTACTATTCCTTTTGATTCTCAAGAGCTCCCCATAGGGGATACTCCTGATAAGTTTTGATGGATGTGCACTTGTAGCAAAAAGAATAGAATTCCCGGCTGTCTCCTTACGGTACAGCGCGGTATGGACATGGCCATCCTCAATATACACCCGTAGGTCCAAGTAGTTGGCTGCCACCCCACTAGTTGTTCCCGACAGGTGCACATTATAGATGTTGTTATTTAAAGAGTCAATGTATTTCTCTGCCATGTCCTTGGTCCCCTGCCACACGATGAATAAGTCATCAATGTAGCGGTACCAATGTACCACCTTCCCGCTTTGATGACCTTCTTGGTAGCTCCTGGGCACCCGCTCCTCCCACCAGCCAACGAACAAATTCGCTTAGCTGGGGGCAAAGCAGGTGCCCATCGCTGTACCAGAGGTCTGCCTGTAAAGCCTATCCTCAAACACATTTTTTTAATGAGTTAAGCAAAATTGCACAAATTCCATGAGCATAATATTATGTTGTGCAAAACGGATTGGACGTATGCCTAGATAATGTTCAACGGCAGCCAGTCCGTGGGTATGATCAATGATGGTATAAAGACTGGTGATATCCATCACCAGAAGTAGATAGTCTGATTGCCAATCCATTTCAGCCACTTTGTTCAAAAAGTCTTTGGTGTCTTGGACATAAGATTCCAAATTGATTACAAGGGGGAAAATATAGTTGTCCACAAATTTTGACATATTTTCGGTCAATCCACCGATCGATGCCACAATAGGACGGCCTGGAGGGGAGACGTTATTTTTGTGCAGCTGGGGCAGGTGATAAAATGTCGGCGTCATTGGGTTGTTACAGCGTAGGAAAATGTGTTCATCCTTCCCTAGCATAGAAAGGTGATACCATTTTAAAATCAGGTCATCATACTCCCTGATACTCGATTCATACACCTCCTTGGTGGTAATGACGTAATATTTAGTGTCAGAGAGTTGCCTCATAGCTTCTTGATGGTAATATTCCCTTGTCATTATAACGACATTACCCCCCCTTGTCCGAGGGTTTTATGATGATTTTCTTGTCGTTTAATAGTTCTTGTAGGGCTTTCTTTTGAGACTCAGTGATATTACGAGTGTTTGTATGGGTAACCTTTCTTTGCTTTACCAGTTCCATCATCATGGCCTCTGAGAAAGCATCAATGGCGTCCCACGGTGACTGAGGGATAAATGTCGAAAGAGGCTTAAAATGACTGCCGTCTCTTTCTTGTTCAATTCCCTGTATTGCTGCCCTCTGTGCCATGTTCATGCCAGCAATGTCGACATACTCTGTCTCAGTTCTTAAAGCTTCCATAGCTTCAATGCAGGGCATGTCTCTCCCTACCAAAGTGTCTGTGGCTGTCAACCTGATCCCAGGTTTCAGTGGTCCTTTAGTGAGTGGTCTCAATTTGAAATGCTTATGTAACTTAAGTTTTCTAGTAAACCTGAAAAGGTCGATTTTGGTTTGAGTAAATTCAAGGTCGGTGTTCGGACAAAAGGTAAGTCCCAGGCTCAGGAGTTCGTGCTGTTCATTGCTGAGCATTTTATTCGTAAGGTTGACCACCGTTAGATTGGTTGCCTCTGTTTGATCAATATTCCTTACTTCCTTTTGTTGCGGCCGGTCCGGGTCTGTGGTTTCACTTTGCCCCTTCCTCTTCCTTTTGTCGCCTCCCCCTGATCTCCTGGTTCTCCTTTGTCTTGTCGTTCTGGGGGCTTGTTCTTTCCACCTCTCAGCCAATTTTGCCGTATTAATTGAAACTCGGTGTGAAAAGGAACAGCGACTCTTCTGCGTTCGTTCACTTGGTCTCGCTGTTCATCACCCGATTCATCAGCAGTTACTTCAGATTCTGAAGTTGGTGCACTTGAACCTGGTGTAGCTGTAATCCCTTGGTTCATAGCTTTTCTTGGTGCATCATACTTTTTGGCGAACGTTAGGACACGCCCCTGGCGATAATCGTTCTCATCGCGTTCAAACTTCTCCTGTTTGCGCGCCATTATCTTCTATTGGTATCTAACCAGGCGTTTTTTCATGGCCTCCTTAAGTTTGTGTATCTTGGCTGTATCCTCTTCTTTGTCAATAATATCTTCCAAAGATTTGATTTCAGCCAGTGCCTTATCCCTATCGCTCCAAGCGTATTTCACTAAGAGCTTTAGAATGCCCTCACAGTGCGCTTGCGTTTGTTCATGCCAATCCGTTAATAGTTGGGGGTCTGGGTGCTCGTAAGATGGTACAGTATACACCCTCAGCCCCCTCTGTACCATTTTCTCATCAATATAACTGCTGAGACTGGTGGCCTCCCACCACTTACGAATTTCTCGCTCATGAAGCTTTTCAAGTTTGTGCATTATGTCATTTAGTTTGTCATTTCCTGTCCCCACAACTGAGGATGAGGCCGTCACAGTTGATGATTTATCACATTTTTTAAACATGTCTTGTGCAAAGGCACGCCGTTCTTCCTCGCCAAACATATTCATCTTTATTATACAAAATGGCCGGTATCACTATTTTTGTATGTGCTGCGCTCGTAGCCAGCTTGGTCGAGCCTCGCTGAGTCTGTCACCCTCCTGGATGCTCTGCCGTTAATCACTGCGCCTCCTCACAGATGTGAAAGAGAAAGAAAGGGCTCACTGACAAGAAGTGCTGCCACAGCTCCCATTCGGCACGGAGAGAGGCTTTTCCGGTGTTGCTTCAAACCCGGTCCTCTCTGGTGCCCATATGCAGTCACGGCGGTGCTCGAAAGATATAAAGTTCAAACCGCTCCGCTTTCCACAAAAGCTCTCGAGCACTCTGGAGCGGGTGCTGTTTAGCGGGCCGTGGACCCCCGCAATATAAAACGCTCAAAACCTCCTCCACATCGGGAAAGGAAACAGCACTCCGGTGATGTCAAACAAACAGCGCGTTTATTTCTTGCAGCGAACAAACGTTTCGGCAAAAGCCTTCGTCAGTGTTTCGACCAACAAAACATAATTCCAGTTTAAATAAAGTTTTGTGTGCGAGAGTGGACATAAACAAGGGGCCAGCCCAACTCATACTAAGATGGGCGCCATCTTGGAATGGGTTCCTAATATAGGAACTAGTGTAAAATCATACCGTAAATCGGTAAATATGCATACACAATGGGCACACATCCATCAAATTTACATATATTTATATATATATATATATATATATATATATATATATATATATATATATATACACACACACACACACAATGTCGTCTTGTATAGTTTTCGAGTAAAAGAAAAAAAGGTAAAAAAATAATACAAAAAATGTGTAAAACCTTATTGTATTCTCATTACTTATTTCTTAGAATGGCAGAAATAAGAAATTAATATTCCTTGCTGGATTTTGTCTTTAAGGAAAAGTCACCACTGTGACACAAAAGCAGATTCTGGCAGGCAACAGAGCATTTCAAATACTTATAGCACACATGGTTGAAATCATCCCTTTGACGCAGCACGTGTTACCACCATTTATCTTGTAGATCTTGATTCTTTAAATATCTTTCTTGTTGTCTTTTGCAGGGAATCCTTGTGAGAAGTGCAAGAGCAGGTCGCAGGAATCATAGGACGCCGTGAAGACCATAGAGAAATCCGACAAACAGCAACACCACCGAAGACGTTGGACGGGACCTGGATGTGACCTGGAAATGGAAGGAAAAGCCCATGATCTACCTGGATGTACATTTGGCTACTGAGCTCTGGGCTTAAGCACTGAACGCTTAAATAAAAGCAACAGAAAGACTGCCTTAATGGAAATAGCATTATAATTTCACTAAAATAATTCTCAAATAAATAGGCTTTCCTGCTTTTGGTGGAGCGGGTAAAGTTGCAATTCCACCTGCAGAACTGGATGAACTGAACCCTCTTGCCCATAGCGCCAATATCAGCAACACTCCCCATCCCACACACAGCAATATTATTTGGCAATAAACCACACAACACCTTGTTGTGGAGAAAATTGCTGCAGGTTTATTTGTATAACAAATATGCCAACCTGGTGGGTTATCTTACGGGCGATCCAAGGGCAGGCAACCCCTCCGCTGCCTGCCTGCCTGATGAGCCAAATTACACTGTGGCTGTCGCCAATCGGTGCTTACCAATTTTGGGGGAGGGGCTAATCTCTCCCACCGTTCCAGGCAGCCCCCGGTTGCTCAGGTCCACAACCGCCCGTAGGACTAACGGGGCACAGTCGCTCCTCCAGGGTACAACGCGAGGACGTCCCTGGGGATATTTGTCCTTAGCACCCATGTTGTGATCCTGCAGAGGGTACCCCTCTGTACCTTACAGCCTCTGGATCACCCTGTAACTCCGCCTGCAACAGAAAATAACAAGTTAGAACACTTCTACCCACCACCCTTGCATTTATGCCGGGTAAGCGGTAGGGAGGGAAAGGGCATCAAGGGCACCTGCAAAGAGGCCGCCAGGTGGGTGGGGAGAGGCCCTTATACCTCATCCCTGCCCACCCCCTACCGGAAGTGACGCTGTGCACAGACCGCTCAAGGGGGGTCCTACACATTAGCCTGTCTCCTGTGCTCTCATGTGACACTAAGGCGGCCGTCCTCCTATGAGGGTCCCCTTCGTGGACCACGGGCGGCCCACATTTCATGAACTTGCAAAGTTTGCACATTTTCCAACTTGCCTGCCAGCGGACATTTGCTTCACAAAAAGTAAATCTGTTTTCGTGTGGATTACAGTACCAGAATAACTGAGACTCCTACAAATCAGGACTGAAGTGCATCGGAACAGCTGTGTCGGTCACAGTACTGAATACATGAGGTTGCTGAAGGTCAGAGCTGAGGTGCATTGGAAGCGTTTACTTGAATTGCTGAAGGAGAGACTTGCTTCATGAGCCTGATGGTTGTCTTTAATGTCAATTAAAAGGTGGGGTTAACGATAGCTGTGGTTGCTCACAGGTGGTACTGTGAGATGCCAGAATATTTTCTCTGAACTATCCCATCACTATGCCTCCCTTTTTTTAATGTTTTTTCAAAGAAATATGCAGTGTTGCTCCTTGAAGCATCACTACCTTTGTTTTGAAGCAGGAAGCATATAATGTGTGTTATTTGACTATAGTAGGGCCCTCTGCTTTTCTATCTCTTTATTGAATCCGTTTGTGTAATATAGTTTTCAAAGGGGCCTTGGGTATGTCAAATGTGACGGTACACGTCCATATGTACCCAGACTTTAACATTTGCAAACATTTTGCTCCGCTGTTCTTCTTAAGAGAAACTTGAGTTATTAAAGCTTTCACCTCTTCTCAGATTCTCTTTGCCTGTTATGATAAACATATAGGATCTTGGTGAGCCTTCTGGGGCAAAAAACATGCTAACGTGCCACGTGTAGACTTTTTGAATGGCATGGGAAGGAAACTCCACATTTGATACGTCTGCTGTTTTGGTTTTCTTATCCTTTGTAATCTGACGTAAGTTTCTGAATGTGGAAATCTTTCCAGCGACAGATGTAATTGTTTAGGGTGGGTGTTTTTTAAAAGTGCGTAACTCGTCCATTCTTTGAGACATCTACAGTATCATATATTGCACGTGCCAGGTGAAGGACATGTTGAACTATTTTTAATATTTAGATGGTAATGCATTCAGAATGAAGGTATTTTTTTTATTCGCAAAATACTTTCCTTCTAGTTGTGGTGTTTTTGTCTATTTTAAACAGTGGTACATTTTCTGAGTTAACACTTCTCCATGTAGTCAGCGTACGCATGTAGAGTCTATCTAAATGAGAAATGCCACAACCATAAATAGTTAGCGCATGTAAAACTCTAGGCACAGCACTCTCCAGGGCTGCTACCATTCTCTTTAAACCTTCTTCCTCCAAAGGCAGTAGCAGGCAGGGGTGTCTCCGAGCTTAGCCACTAGCATTCTTCCATACATACTAAACGGTCCCTTGCTTTGAGAGATTTCATTTAGAACATGCACCATGAGTAGTTTACACATGCAGACATAAAGCTCAACAGACCAAGAGCTAAGCTGCCTCACCTGCCGCTCATACAATACAGTTAATCAATCCTCAAACTCAAATTCAGCTCACATAAATAAAAAAACATCATCATTTATAGCGCCAATAGCTTTAACTTTTGACAAATGCGAGACCGATTGCCTTGCAAATGCTTGTTTTAGGACTTGAGGCCTGGTTCTGGAGGACTGAACTGACAATATCAGACAGGCAGCAGGCGGGTTTTCTGAAGCAGCTGAAGGCAGTATGGAGGTGCATTGGCAGAGCTGTGTGGGCGTCAGAGTGCTGGAATGTTCAAGGATGCTACAATAAGGATTACGGTAAACTGGCCAAGCTGCTCGACATTTGACACCGGGTCACTGCAGCGAGTGACGTGGAAGGAGCCTCTCTCTTTCCCGGGTTGTAGGGCCCTGGCTCCCCCCCTCCCAATCTCCCGTTCACTCATGCGTGTCCAACGCAGGTCTGCACTCTTTTGAAACCTCCGCAGCAGGTGGAACACAATACTCAACATCTGCTCGAATGAGCACACATTTTCTGCAAATCTATAATACAAAACACAAGTTCCCTCCCCAGTGTTAGAAAAGCGCAGAGGGATAAAACGGGACAATTAAGGCTTTCTTCTGGCAGTCTTGTTTCCATGAGCTGGGTGGAGCGGCCTGGCCCAGACCCCGGTCCTCTCTGCAGGAGCTGCTTGTGCGCCAACAGGTGCTCTGGGATAGGTGGGTTGGGCGCGCGGCTGAAAGGGGTGGAGCCTAGAAGGGCGGGGTCATAAAGGCAGTCTGCATTTAATCTGCCAGAGCATTTGCAATTAATTTCACAAACTGCCTCAACCAAACTGGAAAGGAACCTGTCTTAGTAAATTTGTTGTGGCTTACTTTATTGGGCAGAAACACAAGGCAGTTCAAGTCAACTTAAGGCACCTACAGCCAGATTCATCAATTTCCAAATTTGCGATTTCTAAATTGCGAGAAAATGCGAATCGCAATTAAGAAATCGCAGAATGGCATTCATGAATATTTGCGCGAAAAAAAAGCGATTCTCAATCGGCCGCAATCGCCTATTGCGAGTCCCCGAAAATTGGTAAAAATTCGCATAATCGGCCAATACCCGTGTTGAAATTGTGATTTCGCAATTAGCGATATCGCTAATTGCGATCTCGCTAACTGCGAGATCGCAAAAACGGGAAGTCGCATCCTGAGCACAGTGATGACATCACAACCAGGAAGTAGGCAGGTTCCACCCTCATTCAGCAGTGAGAGCCTGAACTTGAAGCATCATCATCAGAGGTCCTCTCCAGTGTGCCTACAGGAGTAAACTAGACACCCCAGTGGCAAGCATGTCTGAGGAAGCTGCAGCTGGATCTTCCAGTGGGAGAAAGAGAAAAATAAAATTTTCAGAGCAGGAGCTCGAATTTTTAATTGAAGGAGTCTGCAAGGACTACAATCGGCTCTTCGGTAAAGACTCCAGAAGGGTGCCCGAGGCCGATAAAAGGTGGCTATGGTTGCGTATCCGCGCTAAAGTAAACTCTGTGGCGGTGACCCAGCGCACCGTGGACGAGCTAAAAAAACACTGGTATGACCTCAGAGGGCGGTCATAGGAGAATATTGCGGAGAGGCTGGGGGAGCGTGTGGCGACAGGTGGAGGGGAGCCCACTGTCCCACCGAATACACCACTGGAGGACCGAGTGGAGGACACCATAAATCCGCAGGCATGCGTGGGTGTGACACAGCTTGACTCCTCCCGACCCACCCAAGACACACCAGGTAAGTGCCATGCGACTACGGCCCCCTATCCCTTAACAATGTCCTTGACTCCAGAGCATCCCATATCAAACCCCAGTCATGCAGCCAAAGCACACCACTAAAGCGCTATTGCATTGTGGGACATGTAGTCTGACCACAATGACCATCTTGCCCCATTAAGCCAGACATGTTTAGTGAGAGTCAATCCTGCAGCGAGTCAGGGAATGGTAGTCTGCATGCATGTAGGAAGCCTAAATGTGTAAGAAACATGTCACTAATCAACGTCCACTTTACATCACAGGTGGCGTAGAAGTCCCCTGCACAGACAGCGATGGCCTGGTAATTGAGGACATCACGGAGGACACAGAGGGAGACACAAATCTATCCCCACAGCCCGGACCATCAGGGCAAGCTGCCGCACCAGCGGTCATTATACCACCTGCCCCTGTGGCCAGTGCCACCCCTGTGCCACCATGCGCTGCAGTAGCACTGCCCGTCATACAACCACCAGTGGGGCTTGCAACACCAGCAGCAGTTCGCCAACCAACCTGCCACCCTGCGGCTGTGAGGAGCCAGTCCAGCGGACTGGTGACGGATCAGCGCACTAACAATTCCCGTGCTGGCAGGGGACAAAACGTGCGACCAGGTGGGCTCTCCATTGAGTGCCGTATGCTACATGTGCATCAGACCCAGGCCGTCATCTCGGGCTATCCACCTCCAACTGGACAAGACCGAAATGTAGCACAAATGTCAGACCGCATGGAGAGGATGACAGCTGCTATGGAGGCCTGAGGTACTGGGTTTTTAAGAACCGGCACAGAACCGGTAACCCAGCGGTGCCAGGGAATCAACACCCAGAGACCTCGGGTTCTCCTGAGACAGACCTACAGAAACTCAGAGTCTTCGAGGTGAAGTCAAAGATTAGTTTATTGGCTGCAACCAAGGTAACAGGGTCCTAGAAGTACAATACGGGTATATTCTCAGGAGACTGCACACTTTCACGAAGTCAGGCTTCTCTCTTTATACATGATTTTCAGCCTTGGGCAAAACATTCCTTGAATTCGTGGTATTTCATTTATAGTTACTGGTTACAAAAGAAAAGCAGAGTCATGATGACATGTACATATTTCATGTCGTGCTGCCCATAACAAATCATCCGGCAAGGCCCAACATTTCATCAGATATCGCTGGACCCCCAATAAAAACGGTCACCTCCCCATCATAAAGCAAGTAAAGAAAAGGAGTGGAGAAAAAGATGTGAGCGAGATATGGCAGGTGTGCGTGCTCAAATGGTTTTATGGCCGGTTGAGCCTAGATGCTATCTTGCTCGGCCACTGGGAGGGAACTGACCTAACGAGTTCGGCCTGGGGCAATGGTTCTAACTTGTACTGAGGTCAGGGAGAAGTCGATTAAGGAGTATGTGTCCTTGTGGAATCAAATTCAACTGGATTAAGGCCTATGTAAAGGGCAACATGTAAATGGGAGCTAAGGGTTCAGAATGTAAATGACGATTTCGAGGTGGAATCGTCACTCGAATACGCCGAAAAATACATGTACATGATGTACTCGTCATTCTCGGTCTTTTGATACCAAATTCGTCCTATTTCGACGAAGTTTTTATTCTCGAGTCCAGTACTATTATATGAATCCAGATTTTCAGAACCACAGACCCTCCTTTTGCCCTTACATAGGCAATTAATCTATCCTCATGTTAGTCTGAGTCCAGATCTATATTCCCAAAGTAATTGAGATGTTGCTGTAACATCATTCTAGTGCTGAGTTCATTTCTTGACACAGGCTTCCTTACACATTATGTAGCACAGAGGCCACATATTGCAGGAGCACACTGTATGCATAGATAGAACAGGAAAAGAATGGCTAAGACCATCCCAATGACCATCAGAATTTTCCATCCCCAGGCAGATATCAGTTCCCAGAACCATCCCATTAACGACCAATCTCCTTTATCCACATGAATAGATTCGGAAATCTTATGCAGTTTGGAGATGGCCCTGTACACTGTTGGAGCATTATCTGGGATGAAAATGCAACAACTAGACTGGATCAATTTGCATACTCCACCTCGGTCCGCAAGTATTACATCCAAAGCGACCCGGTTCTGAAGGGTCATAGGTCGATCCGACTGGAGCTCAGCAGTCAGGTTACTAAGGGCACCAGCAGTTTCAGTCACGGTGGATTCAACTACCCTTGTCAATTGCCTTATGTTCCTGCTGTTAGCCATGGCTCCCCAGAACGGCAGAAAACCCATTGCAAAGTCACCAAATTCTTGACCTGCAGTGTCTTCTTTACTCAAAACACCTCTAACTACCCTTGTCCGATGGTAATCCGCCGCTGCTGTGTAGGTGGGAGGTAACAGGAATGAAACAAAACATGAGCCCGAGAAGTCAGGGGGCAACCATGTATAGGCTCTATCATGACAGATGAAATAAGTACCCTTAGCGGCTAAAAACGCAGGGGAAGTCTGAGATCCAAAAACATACGTTTCTGTACAGACACTCTTCCCTAGCTGAGCTCTGGGATTCTTGCCAATACCTTGCAGACACAGGTGACCTTGATGGGGTACGATCCAGATAGGGGACGATCTCTTGGCTTGCTGTTTCTCACTTAATGTAGTGCCATATCCGGTCACGTTCCAACCTACATATGCAAGTATCTCATCATCCGGGGTATCTTCGTAAGAAGTTACTTCCTTGATCATGTCAACTATACCTTTGACTAGGGCGCTAGTCTTGAGGTTGTCTTTTACAGAACGTAGGGGTTGGATTTCTCGTGCATATATGAACATTGTCCTATATGCCCAGACTGATCCATTGTGACTAAATGGCAGGACCAAATAGGGGATACCTTTATCCGTGGTGTGGGGCATGAGACCACACACCCAACAGTTAGTTGTGTTCATTACAAGTTGGTGTTGGTGCAATAACTGAACGAAGGAGTTATTAATGAACTCTAATCTCCTATTTGATTCGTGGTCAGGCAGAGGGTGGAAAGAATGAGAGGAAACAGTAGGAGGAGGTATGGGTGATGTAGTGGGCGCAAATGTCACATGAAAAGAGAATAAAACATAGCTTATCAAAAAGACCATTACGCTGAATAGCATAAAAATACACACTATTATAAAACTTTTCTTCGTCATCGTGTTAAAAAGTCTCTGCTTAAAGTTCATTTGTTTGGCAGGCCTCTCCACATCAGGAAACTCCATCCTCTCTAAGGTGCTGCCCGCGGTGGTAGGTTGCCTCTGCTAAAGGATGCTTCCGTCAGTCTAGGGCAACTCCCTTGGACCAACCAGAACCAGCAACCTAACGTCGTCAGCTGCACCCAAAAGTCTTTAATTAACCGCGACCCTAGCAGCGGAACCCGGATGGCGGTTCGAAAAAACAAAAATAAGCAAGTTACCTAGATGGGAGATCTGCACTTTCAAAAATAGGATTTGGGGAAAAAACACATTTTTTTATTAATCCACAGGTTTTTCTCTCGGATCATAAAAGAAATCACTTTTACTTTAGTCTGTTTTTGTTGGTCGCAAATTGTAGCGTCTTTTCCCGGGTACTGTCTGGTCCAGAAATAGTAGCTCAGGTTCCACAGAGTTCAATTGTTCTGGTGGTGGCACAGTTTCTTGAAAAATGTTCTCACTTTCACAATCAGGGTTAGCTTTTTTTTACACATTCATCAGTTGTGCGCTCTGAGTCAGTGCCTCCTTTCTGGACCCATTGGTCATGTGGCAGAGGGAAGGGTATCTTCTTACAATGGATCCCGTGGACCCAATTGGCCTTCCCCTCCACCCTAACAGCCGACCTTGTAGACAGGAGGACGAGGTGAGGCCCGGTCCATCTGGGCTGGTCGTTTCTTGTTCTTTGAAAGTTGCGGACTAGGACCCATGAACCGGGTTCAATGGAGTGACCCGGAGTCTTAGAGACCGGAGGCAAGGTGTTGTGGACCTGTTGATATAAAACACGCAATTTAGCCGTCAATTCATACAAATAGTCAAGCAAAATAGGGTGTTGCAGCTCGCTAAACTTCGTGGGCCTAGGCACTCCCCATATGTTGAATGGCAATGAGGCAAATTAGCGCCCCAAATCAAGTGCACTGCAAAAAAGTGCCAACTTGGCTCCAATTTCCGAACAGTAATCCATCATTTTGTTCAATATTTGCAAATTACTCAATGATTTCACCAATACTCCGTTATTCACTCCTCTTTTTATCAGGCTCAACATGAGGGGTTTCATATGGCTATTTCCCACGCTTCTTATGTGTAAACTGTGCCCATCCAGGCCTCTAGCTTAAACACGACAGATGCCAGGGTTCGTTATAAGCAGTGTTTATTTCTCTCCCAATGCATTTCGGGCGGAATACGCCCTTCGTCAGGGGACACTGTAATTTAACAATAAAAACAAGTCCACATTATACACTGATTAATTGGAAATTCTTGCTTTTGTAAAAAACGTATTATTAATAAAATATGACATATATGCGTACATTTCAGATTCTAATAGTAGTGTCTACACAATGCACCGAATTAATTACTGTGAATTATAATACCTCCTCATTACTATACATCGTTAATCAAACTATGCTTCTTCGTTCCATGCACATGAACACAGTCTCTATATCCCGTCACATTTAGATATCCTTGCTGGAAAATCTTTGTTTAATGAAGCTCTTGCGTTAAGCCCATACTACGAACTAATGTCTCTCTCTACATTATTCCATGCAAACCTGCTCGCCTATTTCCCAACTGTGCCGAGCAAACTTACTCTCCACCTCCCAAATCCCTTTAACTTTTTCACTGCGCGCACCTTGCATTTTAACATGGTAAAAAATATCCACATTCCCCATGTATAACGTTCGATATTTCACCTCCTCTTTCACCGTTCTTAAACATTAGTTAGTCAAGCACTAGTACACATACCTGCTTCTGAAATTACTAAGGCTCCATTCTAACGATTCCCAACCGAAGTCTTAACTCTATGCTCTACAGCGTGCTTTTAGATCTGACATAACTAGTCTCCTGCTTTGTGATTGGTGCTGAACGCCTAGTCATCGCAACGCGCTCCAGCTGAACATTATTACTTCTATGTAAACACTACATAAACCACAATGCAATACTTCTGCATGTATCCAGTGAGTAATGACTCATATTAAACACCACATAAACTGTAGTCAGTAAATAATAATACGTTCGAAAATACGTGTCCCTACGATTTTATCCAGTGACCATGTCTCTTATGTTTTAAAGCGCCGCTTTGTTTCCGAACCCAAGTGTTTTTTCTCCATCTCAGTCGGCCGTCTTAATTTCATTTGTCCGTTCAATTTTCCTCTCACAACTTCTTGTCTTGTCGGGTGCTACCCTTTGATAGGGCAAAATATTGTGGTTAACAAATGTTTATTCTGTATTACAATTTAATCCATCACATTTTTGAAAAGTGCGTGCAACTTGATCAAGTGCTTTGCCCAGGTTGCACTTATAATCAAATGAATGGCAATGAGGCAAATTAGCGCCCCAAATCAAGTGCACTGCAAAAAAGTGCCAACTTGGCTCCAACTCCCCATATGTTGGCTGGCCGACCAAAGATTATTTCATAGGGGCTGAGTTTCACTCGCGAATGCACAGTCATTCTGGTGGATAGGAGTGCTAAGGGTAAAGCGTCAGGCCATTTAAGACCTGTGCTCGCTTGGATTTTGGCCAATTTAAGTTTAAGCGTGCCATTGTAACATTCCACTAATCCAGCTGATTGGGGGTGATTTGCAGCGTGGAACTTCTGCCTAATGCCTAGCCCTTCACACACTCTTTTCATCACACGACCCACAAATTCACTTCCGTTGTCAGACCAGACCATTCTCGGCATTCTAAACCTGGGGAAGAACTCTTTTACAAGGGCTTTCGCTGTGGACAAGGCAGTATTGTCTTTTAGGGGATAGGCTTCTACCCATCTTGAGAAGGCACAAACAACCACGAGCACGTATTTTAAGTTGTTGCACCTCTCCATGTGTATGAAATCTAGCTGCAAAACCTCGAACGGATACGTAGGAGGTGCAAAATGACCAGCTGGAGTTGGGGTTCCCCTACCAGGATTGTGTTTCAGACATACCATGCAATTCTTGACTACGTTCTCTGCACACTTGGGAATCCCTGAATTCTTCCATACTGGGGCCAACAACTCGCAAATCCCTTTTGCGCTGATATGGGCCATTCCATGAGCCATTGTAACCACTGCAGGCACATATGCATCGGGTAACAACCATCTCTGTTGCTCTGTCAATTCAATCCAACAACCATTTGCATCCATTCTCCCTATACTTTCTCTCCACATGCTTAACTCTTTCTCCGTGGCCTCAGCTTGGATGGACTTCACACTTTCTATCGTGTCTTCACATATTCCAACATCACCAGTCCATCTTTCTGGGCTCGCAACATACATTCGGCTCATCACATCCTTTGCAGTTTCCTTAGCGGTTTCATCAGCAAAGGCATTTCCACGACCAACATCCATCAGTCACCTTCTTGTGTGCACTACATTTCACAATCGCTATTTGCAGGGGCAACGTCAGTGGAGTAGTGTGGCTCACTGGTTAGAGGCGGCAGGCCTGAAAGCAGAAGTCAGCCTGGGACCAGGGTTCAATTCCCGACGCGGCAGGATCGTGGACCTTGGTCAGCAGACTCGATAATTCTCACTTCGGTGCTTACTCTAATCAGGGGTTCCACTCGGCAACTCTGGGCATTAGCTTGCCTAATCTCCACAACGGCCCCACCAATTCCGGGGATGCCTGGCTCCACCTTGGGGACTCCCAGCAAGGGACCATCCCACAGGGAAAGCCAGGACGGGTTCCCCAGAGTTATACAGCGCCGGGACACCCCGTTGCTGGGGCAGCTGTGCGCTTTACAAGTATACTACATTTACATTTACATTTACATTCAAGAAGCTCATTCACCAACTGACCATGCTGAATCTTAGCTCCATGCGAAGTCAGGAACCCACGTTCTCTCCACAATCGTCCAAAACTGTGAGCCACTCCAAAAGCATACTGGCTGTCGGTATAGACAGTCACTTTCATTCCTTTAGACAACACACATGCTCTCGTCAGTGCAACGAGTTCTGCGGCTTGAGCTGAACCATGTGGTATTCGCGCAGTTTCAATGACTGTGTGCAAAGTTGTGACAGCATATGCCGTAGTCACGTTACCATTTGGGAGCTTAAAGCATGAACCATCCACCCATAATGTACCATCACATTCAGCAAGAGGAGTGTCGAACAAATCAACTCTCCCTTTCGTCTCTTCCTCTGTTCTAAGAAAACAATCGTGCTGTTCTAAAGCATCTGATTCCTCTGCAATTGGTAACAATGTGGCTAGGTTCAAGGTACTGCACCTTTTTATGTGCACATGGCTCGCTAGCAGCGTCAATTCGTAACTGGACAGTCGAGCACTAGTTAAGTGCTGTGTCTTGGTCCTATTTAACAATGTGTCTACTGCATGCGGGACCATCACGATTAGTGTATTATTCATTACTAGACCAGCAGACTGTCGAATGGAAACAGCTGCTGCCGCTGTGGCCCTTAAACAACTTGGCAATGCTCGTGCTACCGGATCCAAAGTTGACGAAAAATAGGCGCATGGCCGCTGTCTATCTCCGAATAACTGAGTCAGCACAGACAATGCACAGCCTTCCTTCTCGTGGACATACAATGTGAAAGGCTTACTGTAGTTGGGGGTACCTAACACAGGGGCCGAACATAATGCTGTGCGTAATTCGAGAAAACTTTTCTGACATTCTTCCGACCAAGGAATGGGATTGGGTGTATTTTTACACGTTAATGCCACCAATGGTTTGGCTAATAACGAAAAATTTGGAATCCACTGTCTACAGTACGATGTAATGCCCAAGAAAGCACGTACTTCTCTCTGTGTTCTTGGCACACTCAATTTTGCAATTGCCTGAATTCTTTCTGGGGTCAGCTTCCTTCCCTCCTTCGATAAGAGATGACCTAAGTAGGTCACTTCTTGTCGGCAATATTGAAGCTTGGAAAGTGACACCTTGTGATGCAAATCACATAGATGACGCAATAATGACAACGTGGCCATTTTACAAATTTTCTCAGTATCCGCAGCGATGAGCAAATCGTCCACATACTGTACGAGAGTGGCACCTTTGGGCAAAACCATTGTGTCAAGCTGACTTTTCAGAGCTTGACTGTATATTGAGGGGCTTTCACAGTAGCCTTGAGGAGCGCGTTTAAAGCGGAAGCTTCGACCTCCTAAACTAAAGGAAAAAATATCCCTGCTTTCCTCAGCAATCGTGATACTGAAGAAAGCATTCTTCAGGTCAATCACCGAAAACCAGGAGGCAGAGGCTGGAATCATAGTCAATAATGTGGTAATGTCGGGGACAACTGGGAATTGTGGCACAACAATTTTATTCACCTCTCTAAGGTCAATCACGAATCTGTACACAGGTGGCTGAGAAGGGTCAGTTCGTTTTAAAACAGGCAGAACAGGACTATTGCAAACATTGCCTCGTGTTTCTTCAATCACATCCTTTTCAATTAATTCGTAAACGATCGCTAGCAAAGCTCTTTCACCCTCATTAGATATTCTGTGTTGGCGAATTCGTGGCATTCTGACATTCGACTTCAATATTACAACATATGGTGGAATTTCTAAAAGACCTACATCATTTGGACCAGTAGCCCAAAGAATATCTGGGAGAATCGACAATTCTGCTGGAAGTGCATTTCTCGTCAAATACATGGGAGAAACCACTTTCTTACCTAAAGTAAGTTGTACTCCTGAAGGAGAACAGTACAAAGTCGCATACAATCTTTTTAGCAAATCTAATCCTAGCAAATTTTCACCACAACCTGTTGTCAAAATAAGGGGTGCTTCGAATTCACAAGGACCAACAGAAAGAGATAAAGGGTCAGAAATCGGATTTCTAACTGGGGCGCCAGAAAAACCTACAGAAACGTTCATTTCGCCAGACAAAGGTGCGCCAGGGAGTTTGGAGTGCATAATAGAACTCTTTGTAGCACCAGTATCCAACAAAAAAGGTTCTGACACACCTGATGTAATCACCTCAACGTAAGGTCCACTCTGATCTACTGGAACTGAAACGACTCCCTCTCTTCGTCTATGGCTGTCCTAGCAATCCTCATTTTCCCACTGCTCATTTTCTGTGTAATACTCATCAACGTAGTATTGAGCTGTCTTGTCAGATACGTTATTTTGCTGATCAAACCTGTTCATAGAGTTTTGTGGTGGAAGGGGACGCGCGTCCTGAGGGGCGTTTCCACGCCCTCTACCTCTAGGCGCTTGCTGACTGCCACGACCTCTTACACCAGAAATTCCATTTGCACGTTGTGGTAGGGCAGGACAGTTATACTTGTAATGACCCTCCTGTTTGCAATATAAACACTGGTTAGGACCTACGCGGGGTTGAGTGTAATCAAATCTTTGCAAGTTTCTCTGATATTGTTGAGGCTGCTGAAAAGTATTCTGGTAGTGATTCTGACCATTATTATTTTGATTACCACCACCACGTGGCGGATAGGCTTGCTGTAGCAAAACCTTCGTTTTGAGTTCTCTAGTTTTCTTTTCTACTTTATCTTTCTCATCTTTGTCTCTATTCTCGTAGTACTGTGCGGTAGCTAATATCTGGGCTGAAGATGAGACTGCCCAAGAACTTTCTGAATCTTTTAATTTCCTACACAATTCTGGAAGCAGATTGTGCACAAATTTATCGACAAACAATCTCTGACCACCTTCTGTGGTCATATCTTGACCGCTGTGGTCAATGAATGTTTCTTCAAATCTGGTGAAGAAATCTGAAACAGTTTCTCCTTTCTTTTGCTTGCATGCAGATAACTTATCCCAATTTACGCGTATTGCAGGCATTATCGTTTTCATGTAATCTACTATTCTACCAGGTAGTTCTGCTATCAGAGGCTCAGGCTTGGCACCACCAACTTGTCGTGCATCTGCAGCAGTAATATTAGCCCACGTGTCACCTAATTCCTGGTCATGATCTACATGACGAATTTTACCCCATAAAGGCTGTGGAACAACGTTCCCAAATAACATATCGATATCGGCCAAATTCATTATACATGACCCAGCAGTTTGCGACAATTCTTTATAGTACCCTGCAGGATTTTTACGCGGATCTGGTAATGTTTGTTTGAGTGCTAAAACTTCAGCTCGCTTCCATGGGACATGTACCCATACACGGTGAAAGTGTGGCAGGACAGGTGGGACAGCGGTCGCGTCACCCTCTCTCCACTGTGGGTGAACTTCTCTCATAGGGTATTGTCGTGCCTTTTTCCTACTAGATGCACTAGATTCCGATGGTGACCCAGAACTGTTTCCCTTACTTCGATATGATAATAACATTTCAACTGCCTTTTCCACGTCGGGACCTACAATCATACCCTCTCCAAACTTAAATCGTACACGACACATCTCTTGTGGGATGCATTCTTGATCATTGTCTTCTAAATCCTCGCCAAGAAAGACACACATCTGTTCGAAAACATATCTCTGTGTCGCTGCTTCCCATTGATGGAAGACTTCCATGACAGACTGTACATCATATTTTGCAGTGTCCATGACCCATTTCCGAGCTAAACTATTCAGGGAATCTCTCTCTTGATAATCAGGCAGTTGACTTCGCAACTGTCTTCTTCCTATGTTAGGGGTCGTAGCAGGCGACCCGAAAAGAGGTAAAAGAAGATTAGTAACAGTGCTGGCCATTTTCTGCCGAATAGAAGGTGAAACTGAAGGAAAAATAGGTGGAAGAACGGGGTGTGATAAGGTAGGGGTAGAGATAGCAGAAGAGGTATCAGGGGAAATAGAGGGGGCACTAGGCAAAGTTGTAGAGGGAGCATTAGGAGACGTAAAAAGTATAGTAGGCAAAATCGTAGAAAACACAGGTGAAACAGAAGTGGTCGGTGGGCCTGGAGGAGGCTGCACCGAAGAAGTAGGAGCCAGCTGAAGAACAGCTGGTGGGTGCTGTGGAAGAGCAGGAGGCGCAGCTCGTGCAACTAAAGGTTGCGGGGGTGCTGTGGCATTCTGCGCATAGGGGGGTGGTGAAGTTAATAATTGCGACATTAATGGGTCTTTTTCACGCTCTTTTGCTGCCTCTTGCTGAAGAGACGGCAAAACTGGATAACACTTATCTATTGCCATTTTACGTTGCCTGTGCAACTGCTCATTTATCTGCTCTTCTTCATTATCTTTAAACTGCACGGCAGCTTGCATTACCGAAAGTCCTCCTTCTCTCTTATTTTTCTTAGCTAATTTAATTTCTTTTTGTTTGGCTTCTTTGCGCCATAAGCGGAAAGAGTCAAACATCGCCGGCCGGGCTTTCTTTTTGAAGAGTTTAACTTCAAGGTTGTCTAAGATTTCAGAATCAAAGCTACCATATTGGGGCCATTTTAAAACACCATCTTTCCTAGTGTATTTAATCCATACTTCGTTGTAAACGATGGGGCCTACCCCATGTTTAACATATAGCTCGTAAGTCGGAGTTCCAACTGGAGGAACCGGACATGAGTCCTCCAATCGGGAGTCCCTATTATTACTACCAAGACATAACAAATTCCCAAGTCTAAGACTAGGCATCCTCGCTCTCTAGTCTAGTTCCAAAACTTCAAAGGATTTATCGATTACGATATTTCTCGTGAATACACGAGTCCTTCGGTTATGGTGCTTGCAAGTACCAATACAAAACCTTTTGTATCCCAAAGATACCACAAAGTAAGTCCAACTAAGGACTGGGAGACGCTCCACTTATACTTAACTGAAAATATCGATGGCGTCACCAGAAGACTCGTCTCAGTGTTTCGCTCTACCGAAAACTTCAAGGGTCCAACATCAGGGCGATAGCCAGGGCAGCAGTCCTTGTAGCCGTCGGGAAGCGGGGAACCTCGCAGCAAAGACCTTCGGACCACGTCGACATGCAGGGGTCGATGAGGTGGTGGGCCCTCCTCCGGAATTTTCACACGAAGCTCCTCACGATCTTCAGGCTGACTGGTACCACTGGAATCACCCCAAATGCTGGGCGCCAACTGAGGTACTGGGTTTTTAAGAACCGGCACAGAACCGGTAACCCAGCGGTGCCAGGGAATCAACACCCAGAGACCTCGGGTTCTCCTGAGTCAGACCTACAGAAACTCAGAGTCTTCGAGGTGAAGTCAAAGATTAGTTTATTGGCTGCAACCAAGGTAACAGGGTCCTAGAAGTACAATACGGGTATATTCTCAGGAGACTGCACACTTTCACGAAGTCAGGCTTCTCTCTTTATACATGATTTTCAGCCTTGGGCAAAACATTCCTTGAATTCGTGGTATTTCATTTATAGTTACTGGTTACAAAAGAAAAGCAGAGTCATGATGACATGTACATATTTCATGTCGTGCTGCCCATAACAAATCATCCGGCAAGGCCCAACATTTCATCAGATATCGCTGGACCCCCAATAAAAACGGTCACCTCCCCATCATAAAGCAAGTAAAGAAAAGGAGTGGAGAAAAAGATGTGAGCGAGATATGGCAGGTGTGCGTGCTCAAATGGTTTTATGGCCGGTTGAGCCTAGATGCTATCTTGCTCGGCCACTGGGAGGGAACTGACCTAACGAGTTCGGCCTGGGGCAATGGTTCTAACTTGTACTGAGGTCAGGGAGAAGTCGATTAAGGAGTATGTGTCCTTGTGGAATCAAATTCAACTGGATTAAGGCCTATGTAAAGGGCAACATGTAAATGGGAGCTAAGGGTTCAGAATGTAAATGACGATTTCGAGGTGGAATCGTCACTCGAATACGCCGAAAAATACATGTACATGATGTACTCGTCATTCTCGGTCTTTTGATACCAAATTCGTCCTATTTCGACGAAGTTTTTATTCTCGAGTCCAGTACTATTATATGAATCCAGATTTTCAGAACCACAGGCCAACACACAGGCCATGAACAGGCAGCGGGATCTCAACCGCCGCAGACACCGCCAACTGCTGACCCGCCTGTCAGCATACACGCGTTCCAACTACATAATTGGGAATGCGACCTCCCAGCTCTCGCGACGCTCCTTGGCCATGCAGGTCCAAATGGTCCAGTGCTGCCAGGACGTTGCGAGAGCTCTGGAGCATGTGTCAACAGCAGTGCAGGGCATGCAGGCTGCCGGCCATGGCCAGGGGGGGGGGGGGCTGACGACACAAGTGAAGCTACATCCAGCCATAGCAGCCAGTCCATTCCACCGGTGGTAGCACCCCGCCGCAGCAGCAGGCCCTCTGCTGCCTCACGGCCTAATCAGGAGGGGGATGGAGAAAGGAGGCTGGGAGCATCTGCCCGTAGGCGGCATTGAACAATATAACATTAACATGAGGGGCCATGCTGCTGCTACAAGCATGCCCTCCTGAAGAACATACATATGACGCAATATGTCATTCATGTACCAGTTTGCAGAATGCCCAGTTTATTGTGCTGTAAAAATTACAAATATTCTGACTAACTTAATCTGACTCATGTCATTATTAATGTTGTCATGCATGAGTTAAGTAATGGGTGTGG
This sequence comes from Lissotriton helveticus, assembly GCF_964261635.1. Lineage (NCBI taxonomy): Eukaryota > Metazoa > Chordata > Amphibia > Caudata > Salamandridae > Lissotriton > Lissotriton helveticus. The sequence continues at coordinate 1,315,021,118 of NC_136057.1, read as the reverse complement.
GGAGTGGATGCATTTGAAATAGTTCATGCAGATTTGGTTACGGCGCATGTGTCCTTCTGCAGGATTCTCGCCGTGTGCGTGACGCACATGTGCAGGTGGTCGGTTGTCCCCTTCTGACTCATTGCCAGAGATGTCTACAGGTATCCTGCGCTTGGTAGCAATGTTGTGGAGGATTGCACACATGGCCACGATGCGGCAGCAGACCTCTGGCTCGTATTTGATGGCCCCACCAGTCTTGTGCAGTATGCGGAATCTGCTCTTCAAAAGGCCAAATGTCCTCTCAATGCAATTTCTTGTGCGTAAGTGTGCTGCATTGTAACGCCGTTGCTGTGGTGTTGCAGGGTTGAGGTATGGTGTGAGGAGGTACTCACGGAGAGCGTAGCCGCTGTCACCTGAATGATAGGAGCAGAGGGTGAGTGCCTGTGCAGCGCAGCTACGTTATCACAGTGTAATATTGTGGGGCATGTGTACTTACCCAGTAGGTGTCCTTCACCAAAGTCTCCCCTGGCCAGTCGTGTGTGAATGGCACTGTGCCGGAATATGAAGGAGTCATGTGTGCTCCCCGGGTATTGTGCCACTATGTCCGTGATGATTGTCTTTGCATTGCACACCATCTGGATATTGAGGGAGTGGTAGGACTTGCAGTTGCGATACATGTATTCGGTTTGTGCTGGTGGGCAGATGTGGATGTGGGTACAGTCAATGCATCCTATTATATGTGGAAATTGTGCTACATTGTAAAATTGCAGCTTGGTGTCATTCAAGTCCTGTTGGCTGGTGGGGAATGAGATGCAGTGGTGTAGCCGGGTCAGCATGGCCTCCAGGAAACTCCTTAGGCAGCGGGACATGGTGGGCTGGGATATCTCCCCTGCGACAGCGACTATCCCCTGGAAGCTCCTGGAGGCCAGTAGGTGCAGGCTGCATAATGCCTGCACATGGGTCGGAACGGCATTGGTCCTGCTTGTTGGGTGCTGCATCAGGGGGTCTAGGTCCTGGATCAGCTTGATGATCATAGCCCCATTTAGGCGGTACTTCGCGTACATTTGCTCCCTGGTTTGGCCCAGAAGTGTGACCCGCACACGGAATATCTGCTCCTGGATCCTACGTCTGTTCCGTGCTGCTCGCTGGAGCCTTCGCTGCCTGACCACCATGTAGAGTCCTGGCATTGTGAGAGTCCTCACGCTCCAGCTGCATGTCCTTAAGTGTGTTTGGTCAGGCCTGCACCTGTTTGTAGTTTGCTAACGTTTTTTTGAATTTTTTTTATTTTTTCCTTACTTGTTACCACCTGGTTTGGGTTGTCCTTAAATTGCGCGTCGCAAATAGCTTTTTTCGGGTTTTTTCGCAATATGCGAATTTTCTTGAATGGCGATTGCGATTATTTTGCGAGTTCGCAAATAAATTCGCAGATTCCATGGTTTCTCGCTATTTCAGATTCGCTAATGGGCTTGTTCCAGGATTCTGCGAATCTATTTGCGGACTCGCAAAATTTATGTTGCGAATTTGCTATTTTGGATTTTTCTCTATCATGAATCCCTTTCTTTGAAATTGCGATCGCAATTGCTAATTCGCAGCTATTGCGATCGCAATTTGGCTTCATGAATTTAGCTGCTAAAGTAGAGATATTTTAGTATCCATCAAATCCTTGGGTATTCTATCAGTAAGATAACTCAGCGGGTTTATGCACATGCTTGTATCATTAGTGTATAAACTCTACTTAAAGACTGGAAAAAAGTTTAGACGATTAATATGTTTGCTTGGGTGTAATCTGTAGGGTACAGTTTTTTTTTTTTAGCATGGTAGCATGGTAGCAAGGTAGCATGGCCAGTTACTGTGTTTATTGCTGACATCTTTGCATATCCTACAGGCCATAAGTTTCAGTCTTTCTAAAACGAAGTGGGTGACGCATCTGCTACACACATCTGCACATAAGCTGCAAGACATCAGTTTGAATCCTTGCAGCGTAGAACTCAATATGTCTTTCTTATAAGTTTAATAAAACAAGCACTGCTAAATGTATTTACTTCCGGTTTTGTAAGCGATGGAGCTAAATGGAACTTTAGAGAGGCCATGTGTATGTGGCATTACCTGCAGTCTACTGAGAACATGGCGGAACACTCACAAAAGATAAACAGGTGGACCCTAAACATCGACATAAGCAATATATGACAAGTGAACGTAATTTACACAGCATCCTAGTCGCAGTTGTTACAGTATTTACAAAGATGATTCAACATCTTACTTTATCGTTTCATAATTTTCTAATATATACAATTAACAATCTATTCATGGTTTTTAATACAGGTGTAGTGGGGGTGGGGTAGATGAGAAGAGGAAGGTCTTAGACATGTTCTAATGGTCAGCAGAGAAGGTAGTATTCTGATTGGTCTAGAGCAGTCCTTCCCAAACTTTTTAGAACAACGACTTCAAACGATCGCGACTCACCTCGCTTGAATGGACGTGACGCAGGCCATTTTTACTGTAGTGAAAGCATTGTACGGTAGAGCGCTATAATTTACAGACAGTACATTTTCCATTGAAATGGTCACTAAATGTTCACAGACATGCAATGTTACTGATAAAACTATATTGCATACAAATGATAACGTGTGGAAATGGACTTTCAGTGTATAATTACCATTTGTACATCACCAAGTGTAATGTCTTGATTTATTTTGATATTATTAAAATCTTTTTTTCCATCAGACCTCAGAATTCTAAAATAAACGGGTTTCATTTTTGCTTTCCAAACTGTTGAACGTGTAGTTCATTTACAGGTATTTACATTGCGTTGTGTTACAACAATGATGTCCTGTCACTCTCCATGTACCCCACCAAGACTGTCAAATGATTCACTTTACTTCTCTTTCTCAGACTGCAAAGTGAGAGGAGTTTCTAAACACCAATCTCCATGTTAGAAAACATAAGCAGCAGTTTGTCAGAAGACATAGCCTGGCATTCAACCTCTGTCTGTGAAGCATAGCAAATGTGACAATATAAATATAGAATTTAAAGGCATCTTTATTTATTGCTTCGACTTTTGACCCATCAAAAATTAGCTTGTGACCCACCAGTGGGTCACGACCCACAGTTTGGGAAATATTGCTCTAGAGCAAGGGATTGAAGGAGAAAAAAAGATTGTTTCCCAGCCTTTTCTTTCCTGGGCTGGGAAATTGCCAGGAGCATTTTTTGGTGCTGCAGATGGGTGAATGGCTCATGAAGGAGAGTTTGTTGATGTACATGGATCTGAATTTGATGCATGGCGATGGTCTTACAAGCTGAAGGTTCTTGAGAGAGCGAGAAAGGCACCGTGCTCCTGGCAAGTCGTTAGTCGAGCTGCCTGGAAGGAGAAGAGGGGACCAAGTTGGAATTTGAGAGGCCACAAAGTAGGAGCTGCAAAGCTGCCTAGGGGGTGGTTACTGGGAAAAAGGGTTCGTTTTCTGTAGGAGGCTGATTTGGTACCAAGCTGTCTGTGATGTCATATTTAATTGATTTTCAAAGGTGAGGCTCTGGTGAATGTAAATGCCAAGGGCAGTAATTAACACCTATTATTAAGTTCCACAAACCAATATTGTTTGTATTGTGTGCTATATAAACGGCCATTAGGGGTGTAATTACACGTTCACACATAGAGCTGCATACCATACTTAGAAAAGCACAAAGCTTGAGGAAAACATTGCATCCATACATTCATATCTTGGTTTATCTGATGGTCAACGTGTGAAGCAGCAAGCTGGGTGCATCTTTGTTTCTCCTGAGGGGCTGCTGAGTCTGGAAGCAGTGAATGTCAGTGTCCTGCTCTTAGGTTTATGACTTCAGATACCTTCTCCTAGCCATTGACAAAAATAGCTGCATTCGTGGTTAGATTTTTTAAGCTATGCACTCAGTGAAAGAGTTCCATTTAGAAGTATGTTAACGCATGTTATGTGGATGTCCAGAAAATCAGGAACAGATTAAGCAGTTTCCACCTACGTCATAAACTCTTAATCTAAATCAAAGAAATGGCAAAAACTGCATTGAAAACACATTTTATTTCTTTCAATGCTTATTTGTATAAATGTCATGATGGTGACGTGGAAAAGCCGGTAGCAGCAGAAGGAAAGTTGAAGGGAGGGATGAGTGGTCTAAAGGACACTTCTTTAGCTGAGGTTTCAATTACTGTTGGCGTATCAAGAGGGAGAGAGAGGACTAGATAGCTAGTCCGAATCCCCAGGGATTTCTATGTAGTATCAACAGGGACTAGCCGTGTGTGACCGTATTAGGACTCTGAACTGTATTTTCAGCAGGCACCTAGTCGGTGTGTTCATGAAGCCCTCACCCACCAACCTAGTTGGTGGCATGCTTCATCATCGGGCCCACCCAGTGACATCTAATATGTCCCGGGTGTGCTTCGACGCCTGATTACAGCGGAGCAGGTATTTTTACTGAGAGTGCAGTGAGGTAAGTGATAAAGTGAGAATTAAAACGGCTTCTTGGTGGTCCCAGTACCCGAGGGTTAAATTAAAGTTTAATAACTGGGCCTCCAAGAGCGGTTAAAAACAAGGCGAGTGGATGTTGTGGTGGTTGAGTTAAGACCACCTACATCCAGTGTAGTTCGACATGTTTCAGCCAGTGCCTTTATTAATGCTGACTTTCCTCGGGACCAATAAGTAGTGTGAGTGTGGGTTAAAATATATTTAAGTGAGTGTTGCGCAGACTATGTGTTGCACTCACTACGGTGCTCTAAGTGTGCGAGGGGGATTCCCTCACCACGCATACGCTAGCAATTAGCTTCGTTTGTCTTCCTGGAGTGATGCAGAAAAGGGATTGACCGGGATTTCCAATCAAAGCCTGCCAGGTACCTGTAGTGCTGCCATCGACCTCCTGCACTCTCAGTAAAAATACCTGCTCCGCTGTAATCAGGCGTCGAAGCACACCCGGGACATATTAGATGTCACTGGGTGGGCCCGATGATGAAGCATGCCACCAACTAGGTTGGTGGGTGAGGGCTTCCAGTTCAGAGTCCTAATACGGTCACACACGGCTAGTCCATGTTGATACTACACGTTTCAATTACTGTCCCAGAGCAACTAGAAGGACAAACAGGGCAAATCTCTTCTTTTTCTCTTCTCCCACGTTTGTTTGGATAACTGCAGACACTTCTTAATAATGTCTCTGTGCAAGAAGTGCACATCAACAAGCACCCCCTCATATGACACTAGGCAAGAGCTACAGTGAAGGTCAACAACATGCAAGGGACATGCCCTTGACACACACACCACAGCAGCACACTCAAAGCACGCACCCAACCACATTCAGTGTACACAATAACAGTAACAGAGCACACCAGACTCCTCTCCACAGCAACTGTGAAATCCTCAGACACTGGACTGCTAGCTCAACAGGCAAGAGCAGAGACCCATTCATCCTGGCAACACAAAGTAGCCCGTTCCAGATAGCCAAGAGCCCGGAGAAGGTCACACCAGGGCCAGGGAGGAGTACTGGTCACACTTGACTGCCTTTATTAGGAAAAGGATTCAAGACGGATTCACACACATTCACCCAACACCTAGGAAGGCAGATGTGTGCCCCCTGCAGTACAAAACGCACCAGGGCCCCAAGCAGCAGCGGCAGACAGCAGGGAAAAGCCAACATTCACATAACTTCAATTTCCTTATAGTGGACATGGTCTGTCCACTGACAGGCAAAAGGGGACTGGTGGATGCTTGCAAATAGTGTAACCACTGGCAATTGACCCGGGTAGTATTCCAACCCATCATGACCAAGGATATGCCCAAAAGTGAGTCCCAGGCACACTGTGCCATGGGATTCAAGCTATACCTCACTGACGAGGCATAACAAGGCTGAAACCGGTCTGAAAGGCACCTCATCTGGCAGTTTGGGAGGGACTGTTCCCATGAGGAGCAGGGTCAGTAATGATATGCAAAAGGCAGGCCTCTGTCTATGGTGGCAAAAAAGGATGGGTTGGAATGCTACCCCGAACAATTGCCAGCGGTTAAAATCTCTTTACGGGACCAACTGCCAAACAATGCTACACATAGTTCTTTTGGTAGGTTGTGAATATTTGGCCGCACTTTATTCAAATATTGATTTGCAGCACTTGGCCTTTCAGATTTTTTTATTGGAGCCATAAATCATTCTCAACAGGCTTACCATCAATCACTTTGATATTTTTATGGCCCAGTTGAGCCATAAATCATTTGTGACAGACCTATCATAAATCCCTTTGACATCTTTATGAGGCCCAATAAATCAGTGAGGCCATTAATCACTTTCTGTATCATTGACCTGTCACTCGGTCATTCATAACTCAAGACCTGGGCTGCGAGCGCACTGTTTTGGGTGCCCCCTCCAAAGACTGTCTTACCCTGCTGTAAGGCATCCCTAGGTAAGTAGTCCTGTCACCCTGCTGTGTCAGGTGTGGCCTCCCCATCATCCTTATGCTTCTTTCTGCACCCCTTCACCGCTGACTTGCCTGCAACATTTCTGGGCTCTTGCTTTTTAGTGTGGGTGGGTGGGTTTCTCTGTATTGGCTGCCCAGCCACCCCGATGAATGTAGGTGCACCGGCCGTTGCAGCCTCAATTTGAACACTCAACAGCGCATCAGCAGGTGGTTTCAAACGTAAACTCGGCTGCCATTGGCTGCTTGTGTTTGTGCCTTTTGCCTTCCGTTTGGCGCTTCTTGCACCCCCAGCCTTCCTCCCTCGGGGCAGGGGCTGTCGTTACCTGATGGCACCTTTATCGCACCCTTTCTTTTCCTGGGCCTTGGCGGGGTTTCCGCTCTGGCCCCTTTTGCCCTGACTTTTTGCAAGTATTTCTCCCATCATCTTTTGTGGGATTGCTGTCAACTGACAGCACCACAGAAGACAAGACCCTTTGTAGGGAAACCCAAAACCACAGGTGTGTGACTCTGCCAGTACTATGAGTCTGCCAGAGGGCCTCTTAATTGGCTGAAACGTGCCATTTGAAAACCGTGTAACATTAAGTCATAGAGTGGCCCAGGGCCTTAAAGTATACAACTTAATATTGTTTTTTTGTGACTTCAAAGTGTAACCTCTGATAATTCGATGTAGAAAGCGCCGCCAGATGGTGGTCTTAAAAGATCGACAAAGACTGCATCAAGAACCGCCAGAGCTCCGTCCCCTCAGGGCCGCTGCGTCAGAGCTGGAAGTCTGTTGGGGACTCCTTCCGTCCGATCGGGCTTCTCACGGATGAGTAGATTGGTTCACGAACCGATTACGTGTATCTGATATATCTTCTGGCGGGGGAGAGCGATTGAGCAACATTTGCTTTTCATGTTGGCAAGCTTAAAAGACGTCTGGGGGCCAGGCCCGGCTCCAGGAATTTTTAATTGGGTGGGCCAAGGGCGCATTTGGGTGGGCCACAGCGGGCTCGATTTGTCGCATATATGTCTAGGCAGGCCTTCTTCAGGGCCCTCCTTTACCTCTTCTTTGTCTTACAAGGCCCAGTAAAACTTACTCTTTTCCAAATCTCTTTTTAATGTTATCACTCACAAAAAGTGTGTTTTCTATGTAATGATCCTTTGATGGGAAGAGGAGGTTTCTGAGGTGGGAGTATCAGGCAAGTGACACTTCTCGGGCTCCCTCTGTGTGAGCCTTCAGGGAGAATCCCTCTTCATTACTACCTCCACCTGACCACGGACTCTTCAACGCACTCCTTTACAAGCTTGATTAGCCACTATTCCTCTCCAGTGCACCTTATCTCACAGATGACCTTGGACCCGCCCCATGTCAGGCACCATCTCCCGGTAAAAACATTAGTAAAATCACCTTCATACTTAAAACATTGAATAGAGCAATAAATATAATTAGCACGCACTTTAAAGTATGTTCCACAGTGGCCCTTATGGCCCGACTGCTAATTAAATAAACAAAAACAGAAAGGCTATGACAGGGCCGGCTTCAGCGCTGATGCAAAAGTCTTTTTTGGCGCTGCACCAAAAACCTCTTTCTCCATAAATACCTTTACTACCACCTTCCAACAGTGTACCTCATCCATCCATGCCCCCCCTATTGACCTCTTCCTCGGGTTCCCTCACTGCCACACGCCACAAGTGCCCCTCATCTCCCCATAGCCCCTCCCCTTTATGACCTCCTCCTCGGATTCCCTCACTGCCACCCTCCCCCCAGTGCCCCTCGTCTCTCTGTAGCCCCTCCCCCTCATGACCTCCTCATCAGACTCCCTCAATACCACCATCCACCGGTGCCCCTCATCTCTCCCTAGCTCCCCCTCCACCCCATGACCTCCTCTTCGGATTCCCTCACTGCCACCCTCCACCAGCGCCCCTCATCTCTCTGTAGCCCATCCCAATCATGACCTCCTCCTTAGACTCCCTCACTACCACCCTCTACCAGTGCCCCTCATCTCTCCCTAGCTTCCCCCTCCACCCCATGACCTCTTCCTCGGATTCCCTCACTGTCATCCTCCAACAGTGCCCCTCATCGCTCCATAGCCCCTCCCACTACCTCCTCCTCGGATTCCCTCACTGGCACCCTCCACCAGCGCCCCTCATGTTTATGTATCCCCTCTCTCATATGCATTTAATTTGTTGTATAACGCTGCTCATATCAATGTAGTGTGTCAGTACTTTACACCACGCACACACTTACAGAGACAATGAATCATGCAAGTATGTAAATCAGTCTACAGGGAATGTAACATAAGCCAATGAGGATTACAAGGTGTAGGAATCATAGGTCATCCATTCTGATGGGTAGTATATTTTAAGAGGGTTTGGTCTGGGGAAACACAACCTTAGGATTTAAAGAGTATTCCATGGGGGTCAGCTTTACTGATAAAAATATATATCTGCCCAAACATACTCATTTTAGCAACATTAGAATAATGAAAAGACTAGGGAAGCTCTAACTATATCACAAAACAAAAAAAGCGAAGTTCTAATTATACCATTCATGTTTGTTTGCAGCTCTTTGGTGGCAGTTCATTGTTCACTGCCTTTTGTTAGGATTGTAATTTCTGAAGTAACACAAGGATCTCTGAGACAAAGGCAGTAACCCACTGAGCTATCCACATAAAATACAGTGCGTCTGCATTTAAAAAATACTAACAGACAAACGATTGCTCTAAAGCAAGATCATTAATCACCAACTTTATCTGGGCATTGCCATTTTGTATTGTTTTATTGTTGACCAGCATCGGCTATGATGAAATGATAAAAACTGTTTAAATGAAGCACATACGAAGTATGTGTCCTGCTGGGCCTGTGCAGATTTTAAAAAGATTTTTTTTTGTAACACATTCTCTTACCTACTCCATTAGTCATACTTTGTGTCACAGCCTTATGTGATAAGCAGCTGCAGGGGTCATGGGGTGACTAGGAATAAACAGACCACTTTTCCCCTGCACTGCAAAGAAAAAGAAATATCAACGCAGCAGGACAGTAGGCAAAGGTTACCAAAGGTTACCGTTGTCAAAGAAAGGATTTGTCCCCTTTCACCATGCAGAGATGAAGGGGTGAAAAAAGTTAACAAAGCCTAGTTAACATGTTAATGGTCTTTTAAAGACCTGTTAAGTACTTTGGTGCGGCTGCGATAATTTTAAACTGTCTATGTGTGTGTGCGCGCCCGGGAAGCTGTCTCCCCGGGCTGACACACACGACCTGTGGGTTGCACGCCTGCCTTCAAGCCCTCACTGCCAGGGCCAAGGCTCCTGTTTGGGTGGGCCAGGCTCATCTTTGGGTGGGCCAGGCCCACCCGGCCCACCCTCTAGAACCGGGCCTGCTGGGGGCTGGGGGGGGCAGTATTATGCAGAACTTCTTGCACTGCTGGGGGCTTGGTTGTAGCCTCCCAAGGCAGGCGGTGAGCATGTGAGAGCTGTGTGCACTTACCACTGACCCTAGGAATGGCAGTGGGTGGCACGGGGTGCTGCAGAACACGGTTGATGTACACTGACAGAGGTGGGTGCATATACCAGGACTGGAACAGCAGGGGGCGTTGCAGGAGGATTTACCTGCTCCGACACTGATGTTTGTATGAACCATAACTAGCAGCCCGTCCCGACGTTGTCCGTGTATGAATTGCTGCCGGCCAGTAGTATATTGTTTTGTAGGATTTCGTTTTGATAGCATTTCTTATCTGTGACAGGCCTGTGAAATGCTCCAATTCACAGTGCACTGCTGATGCACTTAAGAGTGCGCGTTCAGTAGTGTGTGAACTCGAGTTTCCCTACTTTATTTTTCCTTGCAATATTATATAGCGCGAACTTGACAACATGGCATGAGCACAAATTACATTACAGAAGAACACATTCATTTGTGGTAGGCACAAGGAGACAAAACGATTTGCCTGGAATCACAGGATGTTGAGCTGATGTCGAGATTCGAACGTAGCTCCCCAGCTCTAAAGTTCGCAATTCTAGAACTTGTGGTGGGAGGTGTGTCTAAAAGTGTATGTCGGTGCTGGCCATCAATGAGAGAGACCTGTGCATTTTTCAAATGGTGAAAAAATATGAGTATGTTGCTGGAGATGTGGGCCGCCGTGCCACCAATGTACTTACTGGGAGAGGGTAAACACCCATTATTCCGCAACTTTCTTTCTGCATACCATCACTCCGCATACTTTCATTACGAAGTACCATGACTCCGCAATGCCATTATAACGCATGGCATTATATTTTATATGCTTTACCAGGCATACATTCACAACAAATTTCGTTGTAAATGCATGAATGATAAAAGCATGTTTTTTTAAATGTTTGGATAAGGTAAGTATGTGTATAGGGGTATATGTTTTGGGGTACTGAGGTATATGATTTGGGGTGTTTGGATATTTTAAGGGTTCAGATATAGTTTTGGGTTATGGGGTACAGGGGTAGTTTTAGGGTTTAGGGATAGGTATGGGTTTTGGGGTACAGGGGTATTTTTAGGGTTCAGGGCTGGGTTTGGGTTTTGGGGTATAGGGGTATTTTTAGGGTTCAGGAGTAGGTTTCGGTTTTGGGGTGCAGGGGTATTTTAAGGGTTCAGGGCTAGGTTTGGGTTTTGGGGTACAGTGGTATTTTTAGGGTTCAGGGCTAGGTTTGGGTTTTGGGGTACAGGGGTATTTTAGGGTTCAGGGGTAGGTTTGGGTTTTGGGGTACAGGGTTATTTTTATGGTTCAGGGCTAGGTTTGGGTTTTGGGGTACAGGGTTATTTTTATGGTTCAGGGCTAGGTTTGGGTTTTGGGTACAGGGGTATTTTAAGGGTTCAGGGCTAGGTTTGGGTTTTGGGGTACAGGGGTATTTTTAGGGTTCAGGGCTAGGTTTGGGTTTTGGGGTACAGGGGTATTTTTAGGGTTCAGGGGTAGGTTTGGGTTTTGAGGTACAGGGGTATTTATAGGGGTCAGGGCTAGGTTTGGGTTTTGGGGTACAGGGGTATTTTTAGGGTTTAGGGATAGGTTTGGGTTTTGGGGTACAGGGTATATTTATAGGGTTAAGATGGGTTAGTGTTTAAGGGTGTTGGGGTATTTTAAGGAGTACGGGTGGGTTATGATTATGGGGTGCAGGGGTATTTAAAGGGAGCAGGGTGGACACCCGGAGCTGGAATGTACAGAACCTGGGAAGAAAAATTAATGAAATATTGGGCACAACGCTAGCTTTTTCTCCGTAATCCCGCGCCCCGCACACGCCCACGCCCCCAGCACCTGCCCACAGCACACGATATGAGACATGGCATGAAGGGCGGAACGTACCACACGCCCCCAGCGTTTGTCACGCCCCCCAGCACACGCCCACAGCACAACGCAGACACGCCCACAAGGGACTACTTTGCTGGCATGGTTCTTTTACCTTTTAAATGTATATGGTGGGCGTCTGCATAGCCTATGTCCTTCTGTTGCAACTGCCCTTTCCAACGCTACATTGGGTGTTTTGATTGGTGCTGTGGCTCCTGAGATTACCCGCCTCAAAGGTTTGGGCTCTCTCTTTATTATATTAGTGTAGATTAGAAAAGCTAGAGGTCCTGCACAGTGCTTAATTTCTAAAGTTAAAAAAAAGGTACCATGGCTCTAGTCAGGAGGCCACTGCAGTTTGCACCACACATTGCCCCTGCCAGCACTGCCAATGAAAGTAAAAACACGACTATTATCCGTCACACAACTAAATGTGACGATTCTGACTATTTCAGGCTCCCAAGCAATAAGAATTGATTGGGCGGAAGGTATTAGTCATTTTCAATGTCGACTTGCAGAGTTACGGGAATCTGGTGCCGTATCACAGGCACTGAGAACTTGTTTTCACCCTCATTACGGGTACAACCCCAACGGGAGAAACGCCAAATCATATTGTGGGGAAGTATATTTTTCGGTCCTCATATATTTTCTCTGGGAATTTAAATAGAATTTAGATGCAATTTGTATTGAGGCAAACTATCCAATAATTCAACTGTCTAGAATTCAATTTGGAACAGATATATAGCTTGAACACCTACTTGGATCATTGGGGGCTTGAAAACTGGTGGCCATCGCCAGGAGGACCCCTTATAAAGGAAGATAATAGTCATCGTTCTATAAATAGGATTATTCGTCCTGGGAACGCTATTGGTGCTAACCATAAGACTATTTTGAGAACCTGAATACCTGGGACAATACACCCTTGATGTCCGTTTATTGAGGAACTTTACTCACCGACACAGATCACCATATTTACGTGTTCTCCATATATGCCCTGACGAAGTTCCCGTGGCACTAGGGGAATGAAACGCGTTGGCTGTGCCCATGTTTTAAGAAAATGAAAGAATATAAATAAAGAGAACACATTTTCAAAATATTGTTCTGTGCTATCGACTTCATTGGAGTGCACCTTCCATTTTTTCATGTACATTTTGTAGTTGATACATCCCAGGGCAGCGAATGTCGGAAGTGGTTGCGCCAACTGATAATTGAAACAGAGGGAACTAGTGTGCTTGACCTTGGTCTGCTGCTGTGTGCTTTTGGTACCATTTTTAATGCATATTGAATTAACAATTAACTGTTTGTGGTCATCTCTAAACTAGCTAGACAGCACCACCTTGTGGCAGACTGTCACAAGCACCGGCGTTGACAATTAAGTACCAGTGTGAGCACCAGAAACCTCCGGCTCAAATTAAGCAGGACTCCTGCAGGAAAGAATGTACCTACAAGACTGAAATAGCAGTGAGGCAGGGTGGGTGCTGCAGGGCAGGGTTGAGGTGCATTGGCATAGTTGTGTGCATATAACAGGATTGGAAGTACTAGAAGAACAGTGTGGGCTATGTTACACATAGAGCTGGAAGGGCTGCAGAACTGAGGCACACTAGTGGAATTATTTGAGGAAAGTCTGGCAAGACTGCACCTTTAGCCTGCTATCTCTCAGAAGAGCAGTGTGGTGATTCAAAAAACTCACAGTGCTAAGTCCCACACAGGGGACTACGCCTGGGACTCATTTATGAGGGCCTGATTCACAAAAGCAAACTTGCCCTTTTTAGTAACTTTGTTATTTTTTTTATATTCACAAATAGTCACAAAATAGGAGTTTACTTTTACTAATGGTACGTTTACGACTGGGGAGAATCCAGGGTGGGGCGGCGAACTAAATACATAAAAAGATAGGACAGGCCTATCTTTTTATGTGTCCTACTTTTTGTTTGCGGGTCCTTCACAGTCGTAAAATTACTAATAGTAAAATTAAACTTGTAGTTTGTGAATTTTAAAAAAAATTGTAAAATTAGAGAAGAGTATCAGTTTATCTTTGTGAACCTGGCCCGGGGTCTCTGGTCTTGAGTGCCGGTGCCCACTCTCGGCCACCCACACAGGCCGCAAAATGTTGGCAATGCCCCAGGAATGCAAGACCTCTGTTTCCGTCTGGGCCCAGGCCCGGCTCATTCCAATGCTTGTTTTTCTTCCAAGGCAACAAATATGAGGGAAAATTAGAACCAGCTGTGAGCGCACTCTGCCCTTCCCGTGGTGCACAGGGGCAGGATATGAGGTCATCCCTGAGGCTCCTAGGGTGGATCCAAGGAAAGGCAGCGTGCCAGACTTCTCAGAGTGTAAGACAGTCAGCCTCCCGAGAGTGCCAGCTTCCTGAGAGTGTCTGACTCACGAGAGGCAAATAGCGTTAGGCTCCAGAGTGTGTCTGAGAGTCTGACTCTTCAGAACACCAACCTTCAAGAGAGTGACTGTCGGAGTGCCACCTTCCGAGCGTCAACCCTCTGAGCCCCTCTGAGAGTGCCAACTATCGGATTCAGGAGATTGTCAGACTCCAGAGATAGATCACCAGACACACGAGTGCCAAACTCCTGCGACTCTCAGAAAGTGCCGAGGTCTCGAGTGTCAGCTTGACACCTGAGACTGTCAGACTCCACACATTGTCAAAGTGGCAGCCTCCTGAGTGTGTAACACACGTGAGAGTGTCAGGCTCATGGGTGTGTAACACGGTATACAACGGTAACCACGCATTTTTTACAACGCGGTACCGTTACCACGCTACTTTTACCACGCAAGTCGTTACTACGACTTGCGCTGGGGGGCGCTCCAGGATAGTAAATAGATTAATTTACTATCCAACTCCTTTCCCTAGAGTCCACGGGGACTGGAGTTGGAATAGTAAATTAAAAAATTTACTATCCAGCGCCCCTCCACGCAAGTCGTTGTAACGACTTGCGTGGTAAAAGTAGCGTTGTGACGGTACGCGTTGTAAAAGTACGCGTGGTACCGTCATATATCCCACATGAGAGTGTCAGGCTCATGGGTGTGTAACACACATGAGAGTGTCGGGCTCCTGACAATGTAAAAAAGTGTTAGCCTCCGAGTGTCAGAGTGTGTAACACACATGAGAGTGTCAGCTCCTGAGAGTATGAAAAAGTTTCAGTCTCTTAGCGTGTCAGAATGTTATGTCTCGAGAGTGACAGCCTCGGAAAAGGTCGGTCACATGAAAGCCTGAGACAGTGCATTAGAAAGAGCCACCTCCCGCGAGGGGCTAGCATACATATTCCAGCCACCTGAAAGTATGACAGATGAGAGTGACTCCAGAGACCGTCAGAGTGTCTGCCTTCTGAGAGTGTCAGAGTACCAGATTCCTCTTTTTTTTAATTTTATGCAAGGAAAACAGAGCATACAGATCAGATATTGTCAAAACATTACAAATCGAGGAGAAAAAACAAAAATAGAAAAAAAATCAGTTCATCAGACCGAGTAAACACAATGAAAAGAACGTATACATAACATCTGTACTATTTCCTAAATCCATTCCGTGATAGGCGCCCAAATCTTTGCTCCCATAATCTTCTTCTTAATTCCTTTAGTTTTATAAATGGCACGTTCCAAATTATACATCATCAATAAACTTTCACGCCAGCTAAAGAAAGAGGGCGGATCAGGATTATTCCATTCTCTTGTAATACAAGCCGTATTACAGCCATACAAATAAAGATAAAGCATATCATAGACTTAGGTCTTGAGTGGCCCACATTTCCCAGCCCACAGCCAGTTACCACCAACTCGCCAGTTATACTATAGTGGAGAAGTGTGGCTCACTGGTTAGAAGCGGCAGACCCTGTTGCAGAGGTCTGGCCCGGGACCAGGGTTCAATTCCCTCCTTGGTGGCTCTTGCACTGAATTTCCCCGGGCCTGAAAATTCTCGCCTCGGTGCCTAGTCCAATCATGGGTCCCACTCTGTGACCCTGGGCAATAGCTTGCTTAATCTCCACAACGGCCCCAGCAGCGCTGTGGATGCCTGGCTTCACCTTGGGGGTGCCCAGGAGTGGACATTTCACAGGAAAGCCAGGATGGGTTCCACATCGGTATGAATACAGCGCTACGAGGCCTCCGGGTAGAAGTGTGCTATATAAATACTCTACATTTATATAAATACTCTACATGCTGATTGAGAGCCCCAAAGTTGCAGACAGAAACTGTTCACTAAGAAAGAAAAATTCAGAAAGTTTGGGGCAAGAAAAAAATCATATGTACCGCATCAGCAGCGAATAGCCCACACCTATTACATTTTGTCCCTGTAGTCAAGCTCCATTTAGAGATCTTCCTAGGAGTATAGTAAAGATCATGTATAGCCATTAAATGCTGTGAGCGCATCATTCCTGTGATGAGCACTCGATTGGCCAGCATGACGGATTCAGCAATATTAGTTTCAGCTATCCCAAGTTTAATTGCCCACTTCATTTGGCAGCTTTCCAGATCATCTGAGAATTCATGAATCAGATAGGAGTAAAATTGGCCAATTGATGTTTTTTTCGCCATGCTCTCAATAAGAGGAATTTTAATCATTTGAAGTTCTGATCCTAATCCTACAGTCTGTAAAAAACTGCGAATTTGAAGGAATTTAAAGAAATCATTCTTCAGTAAACCAAAATTATTCTGCAGATCAGTAAAAGAAACTAAATGTCCCTCCTGAAACAGGTCCCCTAGACATCGAATTCCTTTAGTGCTCCACCTAGTGACAATTTGGTCACGAAAAATAAAAGGTAATAGGTCAGACGAGGTAAATGGTGTATATACATTTAATTTTAAAATTCCCAAATGGCGCCTGACTAGTTTCCAAACTGTGTAGGCAGCTTTTAAGATCTTGAATTTGGTCTTCTTAAAGTAGCTAGGTTCAACTACCTTCACCAAACACCCCTTTATCTCTTCACCCATCACAAGCTCGTAAATGGATGGAGTGTTACACAAAGGAATTCGTGCTCTATCCCCAACCACGAGTGGACTGGTATATTGTAGAGATGCGGCCACATCGTAAAAGAAAAAATAAAGGATGCCCCATCCACCCCGCTCTTTAGGAAGAACCATCTTCTTGTAAGCTCTACATTGTCGCTTATAACCCCACAAGAATCTGGAAGATGCCCTCTCTAATTTTTTTAAGCAGATAGCAGGGAATTCAATGGGGATTGTGCGGAGCATATATAAAAATTTAGGTAAGATTAGCATTTTTAACACATTGGCTCTGCCATATAAAGATAAATGGAGGTGATCCAATCTCTCCAATGTCGTGTTTATTTTAGCCACCGCAGGATTAATGTTTAACTCTGGAATTTTAGAAACTGGGAGTGAGATCTTAATTCCCAAATAAGTAACTTCAGAAACAGTGGCTATAGTAGGCGGCGGATTATCTCCAACATACAGGATCAGAGTTTTAGATAAGTTCAACTTATAACCTGAAAAGGATCCAAACTGCGCCACTATTTCATTAATAACAAGAAGTGTAGTTCCTATATCTGTTGTGACTTCAACTATGTCATTCGCATAGGCTAGGGCTCGATAATCTGTGTGGGCTAGGTAGATAGGTTTAATATTTCAGCAAGGTTTAGCCGGTTCAAAAAAGGGTCTATGTAAAAAGCAAAAAGTAGTGGTGAACACGGGCACCCTTGCCGTGTCCCGCGAGAGATTAGAAACGAAGAGGACGTTTGGGCACCCAAACGTATAGAAGCAGTAGGGGAGTAGTAGATAGTCTTTAAAGCTGTTAAAATGCCTGGCCCTAGTCCTTTTCTAACTAAGGATTCCCACATATATGCCCAAGAAACCCTGTTGAATGCTTTTTCAGCATCCAACAGGGTTACACCGATAGTATAGCTAGTAGCTTGAGCCCAATCCAGAAATGTAATTAAGCGACGTACGTGGTCAGCTGTGTCACGTGAGGGAATAAAACCATGCTGGAATTTAGACACGAGCGGTGTAATGATGCTGGATAGGCGTGTTGCTAGAATCTTAGAATATACCTTCTGTCCGCATTAATGAGCGATATGGGCCTAAATGACGTAGGCAGTAACAGCGACGTATCTTTTTTAAGAAAGATAGTAATTACTGAGTCCCGCCAAGAGAGTGGTGCACTCCCTTTTTGAGCCGCCAAGAAAACTGTTATCAGTTCTTTTTTAAGGACAGTTCAGAATGCCCTAAAGAATTCCAGAGGGATGGCATCGCGCCCGACAGCTTTGCCCGAGGCTAATGACATTAAGGATGACTCGATTTCTTCCCAAGTAATTGGAGTATCTAGTTGCTCAGATTCTTCTAGTGTTAGGGTGGTATTAGTAATAGTGGCACTAAAATCTGTAACTATTTCTTCAATACCTCCAGTGATGTCCTCTGTATATAATTTACTATAGAATTCCCAAAAGATCTCCAAAATGTTAGGAGGTTTGTCATGCAATGGCCCTGAATTGTCCAAGATCTTATCTATTCTTGTGGACACCTCCTTCTGTCGAAGTCTTTTCGCTAATAGTCTCCCTGAATTTTCTCCCACCTCATACATCTCTGATCTATACGCAGCGATTTGTTGAGCTAATTTTGTAGCAAAATTCTGATGTATTTTTGCTTTCTGTATAACCAGATCTTTCAGGATTTGATCAGGATTTAGCCCTTTACTACAAGCTGTCATCAGCTGAATTTCAATATCTCGAAGTTTTCTCATCTCAGTATCTTCTGCCTTCCTAATTTTACGCTGCCTGTTAATTGAATAGCTTAGTGTTTCTCCCCTAACCCCTGATTTAAAAGCATCCCACACCATCTCTACCAATGCAGAACCATAGTTAATTTCGAAAAACTCAGGAATCCACTTCCCCATCTGCTCGACATATAGAGGATCAAATAGTAATTTCCGCTCAAAGGTCCAAGGTCTAGGGGATGATCTGAAATTGATGTCGAAGTCAAGAATAATAGGGTTGTGGTCAGAGATTATTTTGGGGAGAATCTCAAACCTAATATTTTTGGCAGTGTTAATATATCCAGCAGTTACAAAGAAATAATCTAGGCGAAAATGTTTCTGATGCGGGGCAGAGTAAAAGCACTCCCTGGGGCGCCCCTTCCGTTTAAGTAACCTACATCTATTAGCCCAAATTCTTTAATGATCCCTTTAGTGGCCTTGAAAACATTTTTCTTCTTTCCCCCATAGACATAATTACTAGATATATCATCTTTTCCATCCAAATGCAGGTTAAAATCCCCGCATAGAACTAGGGGAGACGGCCACGCTGCTAACTCTATACTCAGCTGATTCAGCATATCCGGATCATCTGAATTTGGGCCGTAGATAGTGCAAATAGTCAGGGATGAATCCTCCAGACATAATTCAGTAATTACCCACCGACCCAAGGGGTCCTCTTTAACGCGCTTACTTGTCGCTAGCCCATATCTTTTTAATATACCAGCGCCTCTTGTAGTTGTACCCTGCCGGGTACAACCTACTAATTCAAGGCCTAGATCTTTAAGCCAGTTCTTATTCTTCCATGCTATATGAGTTTCTTGTATGCACAGTACATCAATGTTCATAGTTTTAAGCATTTGGACCATTATCCCCCTTTTCCTCCTATCATTTAGCCCACAAATGTTCCAGGAACATATAGTGAATTTACCCATTCTCAAAATAAATCAGGTCACAGAAAATCAGACGAGCAATGATCGCACTGGCTTATACGGCAAAAAAACAGTACATGCTTAAGAAGTCCTTATTAGCTAAATCTAGATTGTAATTTGTACAACATATTCCTTTTTTGTTATTCCTTGCCCCACACACCACCCCGTCCCCCCCTTCCCCACCTGAAAGCCCACCCCACCCACCCTGAGACCCACCCATATGAGGCAAAGGGACTGACAAGTCCCCATAAGTGATGGAGAGAAAGGCTAGCTGCCCCCCCCCACCGATCAACCCCATCTTCTACAAGAAAAAAAGGGAAAACAGATTGAGAACATAAACTTAGGATAACATAACATAATTAGAGCTCATTATGCATTGCCCAAAAAAATCAAACAGAATCATTAAGTTATTGTATCTATGAATTCTCTAGCAGCAATCTCTGATTGAAAAAAATACGTTTTCTCTTTATAGACGACCTTTAGCTTGGAAGCATTCAATAGGAATGCTGAGGCTCCCCTAGCTTGGAACTGGGGTATTAGGTGTCGGAAATGCCACCTCTGTTGAACTGTGGCATGGCAGTAATCTGGGCGAACAAAAAACTCAATCCGCTTCCCCTTCCTCTTACGATCTGGTCTGGCTAAGTCATATAGAGCTTCTCTGGATACAAAGTTATTTAAACAGATCATAATTGCTCTAGGTTTCACATCAGTAGACCTATTGCCAGAGCGTTTTTGAAAGGGGAATCGATGTACTCTTTGTAGTTCGAGTTCCCATCTCCATTGTGTTAATTCTGGAAAGGCTTCTGAAAATAACTCTTGGACATACTGCCGGATATTACTCCCTTCAGACCCTTCAGAGATTCCTAAGACTCGAAGATTATTTCTTCTCGCTCTGTTCTTCAAATCGATCAATTTCCAGTTTGTAAAACTAAGGGTTCAGGCAGGTCAGGTCAATTACCCCTTTTTCCATAGTTGCCCGGCGTTAGCCGCTTCTCACCCAACTCATGATTACCAAATAAAGAGGCAGGCGCTGGGGACTGGAAGGCAGGAAACAGGAGTTTATTTCCGACGGAACAGAACACGTCAAATCAGACAACAGGGTATCTTCTCGAGGTGCTCTAACAAGTTTCTCTACGGCTCCGTCTTTTATACACAGGTTTATGATGCACAAACATTCCTTATTGCAATAAAGACACTTTGAAGTACAAAAAGGGCATGTTTGGGATCCCAGCTCCAGGCCTATTCCCATACCGGCCGCTCTGATGTTGTTTTCCCCTCCCAAATGTAACATGTGATTGCAATCTGCAGCCGGACATTACAACAGGACACGAGGGCAGGAGGGGGTAGTCTGATCTAAGGTTGGGCAGGCGATAAGATCACGTTTTGCTATGCGGGGCCGGAGGGTATATCCACGAGACCTAGTTTTATGACTTGGGACTGGGTCGAGAGGCCAGGTGTAGCCGGGGGGGTCATCAGAAGAGAGGAAGGGTGTTCCTGGGAGGAATGCAGGGGTGTCGGTCAGATCTAGGGGTGTAAAGGCCTTCATTAATCACTGCTCCTCTGATGTGAGGCGAGGTCCTACTGTAGGAAGCAATAAACTGCATCTGTTGGGCTAGGTGATGGCCTGGGATCAGGCCGGGCAATCGGGCAGGGAGGAAGAGGTTACCAAAAGGGTCTGTTCTATGGGTGGGATGAAAGAGCGAGGGGGCAGGGGTTCAGCACGGAGGCAGGGTCGTGTTTAGACGTGCGTTTATGGCCCGCGCAGGAGAAACCGGGGGCTGTCAGGGCGCGGGGGAATACTCGCGAGGCTGGGGAGTGGGGGAGAGAGAGAGAGACGCAGACTATTGGCAGTGGGCAGAGAGGTCATGACACAAAAATGGCTACTATCTATGTTCGTGATGGGGCCTAAAAGGGGACAAGATGGCGGGGCCACTGTTTCGTGACTTTCGCTTTACCTTCAACAGTGGCGAGGGTGAACACAAATGAACGCCGCTTATGTACATACACATTGTCATTTTCCACAGTCGCCGCTTTTTAACATAAGTTAGGTCATTTCCGTGTTTATCATAACTGACGGGGTGTACATATAGTCGTGTGTTGTCAATGAAATAGCGTTTGTCAATACTGGTGGACTTGCATATAACCGTGTGCAGTTGATGCGACATACGAGGTGGAATACATATAAATTTACATTTGTCGTATTTAAAAAGTGACCGATGAAACATTTTACAGGCAAAAAGTGGTTTAGGGAGGAATTTAGTCCAATACAAGCAATTAGTCAAGGGGTGTAGAAAGTTCTGAAAAAAAGGGGGGGTCTTCGCCACAGTGTCTTTTTAGTAGCGAGCCATCACTGGTAGGCTCTGGTAGTTCGTTTTCTTCCGATGGCGCTGTTGAGCACCGGCGGTGGAGCTATAGGTCCAGCTCGGATCCTTCTTTACACGTCGCAGGGTGCGATCTGTCTTCTGCTGTTAGACCACAGTCCTGTTTCCTAACTAATCTTTTTAAGGGCGCCTCATGCTGGGCACCCACATTTCTTTTCTCCTTCCGTAGCAAACCCTATTCTACCTAAATGCTGTTCTTTTTCTCTGAGTCAAAAATCCATGTGAAAGGGAAAGAGGGGGGTTTTGTCGGATAATCGAGGGAAGAGAGGGCGGAGTGGGACCAGATCTTTGAGACAAACCAAGGGAGCAAAGGGTGATGCGCAGGCAGGTCCATCAATCGGGCTCAAAGGGGCGGGGACTTCTGGCACGCGTTGGTCAACAAGTAGAGGGCTTCAAGGCAGCCCTCCATTCCTTCATTTTCTGCGTTTGAGAGTGGTGCATCGTCCCGCGTCCCGTTGCTCTGCGGCTCCATCTTAGGTCGAGGTCACACGTGCCTCATGATCTGTGGCCAGGCTGTGCGTCACGTCCGGCCCCTCTCTTCCGGTGACTGTGTGTCCTTGAATGGGTACAAAACAGGTTTTAGAGAACTGACAAGAGAAGATATTTATACATTTCAATTCCGTCCCAAATCTAAGTAGTTGGGGGTTCGTTCATCGGTCACGGTCAGAAGTTATCACTGTGGAGCGTGTATACAGGCATGTCTACTGAGTATGTGCTAAGCCTATTTCGCTTCATTCATGACGTACAGGGAGAGATCCGACTCTTATTGACTGTGTACTTCATCAAACTCGAAATCGGATCCTTCGGTAGAGACTCGTTTTTCTACCCCAAGCCCTGGCAGTCTTCTATCATCATGAGAGAGGGGTAGAGGCTAAACACTCTTTTCTCGGGGAGCAACAGTTAATCAGGGTCATCAGTTATACTTCGAGTTTACGGAGCTGGGGTCAAGCGGGAGGAACGGGGACGTTTTGGACATCCGCACTTGGGTGCGGAGGGGTGGGGCAATCTGGGCATAGGAGATTGTGTTTCTAACGAGCTGAGAACAGAAGGCCACTGACGTATATCCTCCTATAAAAAGGGCCAGATTAGGGGGACATCAGTCGTCTTACCTGTCCTTTCCTTCATAGCCAATTTGAGTTCTATCATTTTTACAGAAAGGAGAGGTAGTAACATGGCAAATTACAATTGTTTTAGTTTCTGGCAATTTGTCGAACACCTTTGTGTTCGAAAAACCAATTAGGCTCGTGCAGGCGGGGGCACAACGTTACCACACAAGGGAAGAGGGAACAGGGGGACCCTCGGAGAGAGAGTCGTCCGCATTTTAAATGAACTATTCGGTACACGTACGACATGGAGAGAAAGAGAGAGAGAAACGTGTACAATAATAGGCCATTTTAGTGCGCACACAACACAAAACAGTATGGTCATGTTATATAGAAACACAGACTGAGGGACAACGTAAATCCATATACTACGTACACATGAATTCAGGCGGGGGGGTACATGTATTTACATACAGAACTCAAGACAAAACATAGAACAGTACTTGGCCAAAGATATTTCCTCCTGCATGCTGCGCATCCTTAGTTTCCTATTTAATTCGCCTGGCTGTCTTTTGCTGTTGGTCTCTGTTGCAAATACTTACACTTTCGTCAATTGTTCGGGAACTAACCTGGTCGGGCTAGTACTTACGGTGGGATCTTTGAATCGTTTTTAGCGAATGGGTATCCAGGCTGAGGCAACGGAGGGTGTCAGTTGGGGGAACAATGGGCAGCTTCGAGTTTCATGTCGTAAGAATCTACTCGTAGGTGCACGTCATTCTTGGTTGCATTATTCGGGGGCCGGTTGGAGTCATATTTTTGTCATACTGCAATAACCCGCCAAGTTTCTGCTTCAGGCCACCCCTCCAGTCGCTGGGTTCAGAGAGAGAGAGAGATGGTCGTTTCTAAGTAAGGGAGTGTTATATCTATGTCTGTTCGTCGTGTATAGGTACTATGTTCAGACCCCCTTTTTCCCCATTCCATCGGCCGTTCAATCATCACTCAAGTCGTACAAAAAACATCTCTCTTATCAGGTCAACGCGTGCAACGTATATCCAGTCGAGTTACACACATCCGGTCATACACGCGTGCATTCATATCACCCAAATCCGCGTTGCTTAGGTCTTCTCCACACTTTAGTCGATGTTCCGATGCGACCTGCAGAAAGAAGGGGAAGAAGAAGGGGTGGAGGCAGCGTTTAAAACACATCCGCGCGCATAAACCCAAAAGGCTTTTACTTACCACGTATTCGACCTATCTCCGCGGGGTGCAGTCCCTTCCATCTCGGCGTTTTAAGCCCAGAGGGACTGGTGGTGCGGGAGGCATAATCATTGATGGACTGTATATTGCATAGATCGCCCACGTGTGGTATTGCGGATCTTGTGTGGGGGGGGTCGAAACAAAAGGGCAGTCAGTGTAAAGTGGGGGTGAACTCGTGTTCTTCCTTCAAGGAGGAGGGGTGGTCTACAGTGGTACCGGGTCTGGCTTATGGGCATCTGAAACAATTTCCCTGAGATATGTGGCATATAAAGAAAAACAGAACATCGGGACCTTTGTCGATTGCTTTATGTTGCACAGAAGTAAAATAAAATAAAAAAAACAACACACGCATCGAACTTGGACCATTCATATTTGCAATATTTCTGGGTACTTTGCTTTTTTTTTTTTTTTTTAACCTTTAAGTGATCGAATTGCCTTATTTTGCCGGTATTTTACGTATATCGGAAACAATGGTCATGTATTCGAACTTACCAATCCAAGAGCTACGACTATTTTTGCTTTTCACAAAACTTTTATTTAAAAAAATACTGACGTACAAATGCAGGCCTACAACCACGTGGGGCGGCCACGGAGCAGACTGGAACTGTACCTGAGGGCATATTTATTTGAGGAAAACGTAACTGAGTCGGTGGTCGTTTTATTTCATCAAGGTACGATAAGTGCAATAAAATTATATCGAAAATTCATTGTGGGCAAGTACCATAAGTGTTGAAAATTCGAACTTTCAATAATACTGTAATCAATGACGCGTCAGAACTTAATATCAAATCATTGTCCGAATGTTCAATCAATACTCATCCCCTCCCGCCATGTGCTTCAAAAAAACTGCATACATATCTCATGATATCAAATCTGAGCATCCGGAACACAACAGGGAGTTGCGGGTTTCGTTTGTACCGGCGCCATTTTGGGTGGGGTCAGGTGGGTCCAAGTATAGTCAAAATGTCTCCACCAACTCGTGGTCGGACCAGAACCTCTTTCGGCAGTCCAGAAGTTTCATTAAGGGGCAACAGAAGGGACCGGTGACATGAACCATCAATCAAAGAAAAGGGAGGGGGCAACAATCTTTCCTACTGGGTCATACTGATGTTCCACCGGAACTGATCAAATCGGTAGTCTGCAGTATTTTTGGTCATTCAAAACTGAGGCTGGCGCCAGCATGAGGGCGCCAACGTCTCGTGGCTACGTCTTGGTTGTTCTGCGGGCAATCATGGCAGTCGTTCCCCATCGGGGGCCTGGGGCCCCTGCAGTTCTCGTAGAATCTTCAAAGCTGAGGAGAACGCTTCGGGACGGAGGACTCGTTTTTCTAGCTGGCCAGCGACCAGGCCATCCTTGCACGCCAGGCTCATTCCCGCAGAGTCGACCGCCATTTTTAGGAGTTCTGCAGCTACCGGCAGTCACTGGGTCGAAAGAGCAGACGGATTCCAGCCTGCCGGGCGAGGCGTCGTTGCACCGCCGCAGTGGACGAGACCCTGCTGGGTGAGTGGAGCGTCGCTGCACCGCAAGAGTGGACGAACCCTTTGCCGGGTGCGTGGAGCGTTGGGGGTGCAGCTGAGGAGCCTCCACCTGGGGAGGTGGGAGAGGCTCGTCTGCGCCGCCTCTCCCTCCCAGTGCACCCCACGCCGTCTCGCTGACATTCGTTATGGCTGGACCAGGCGATGAAAGGGGGGGGGGTCGGAGGCATATGCAAGACATCCCCCCCCGTGGCCTGCAAGGCGCCGGGAGAAGAAGGGAATGGGAGGACCAGTTCATTCCGGGCCGGGCCATTCACCCCACGACTTCTCCGGCCGATGGCGGCCAGCCGCTCTTTACCACGGCCACAGGAGCGGGTCCCCCGGTCAGCCAACCGCGGGGCTCGTCGAGCGGAACGCTGATACATCCTGGGGGCAGGCCTCGGCGCGTGGTGTCGCCTCCGGGCTATTTGCGCAATGGTCCTCCACCCCAGGCCGCCACCGACGCTACCTCGCCAGCTGATGGCTTTGTAGACTTTCTAACGCCCAAAAACCTACTAAAATGTAGCCCAAAGTAGCCCAACATTGCTACTTTGAGGAAGGAGGGACAGGAACGGCGTCAAGCAGGCGGCGAATTGCATTGTGGGTTTGGTGTTGCAGCCGTTTGCCATGTAAATAGTTGTTTAATATATAGTTGTAAAATAAAACGTTTTAACATGTTCCCTTGCTGGAGTGTTGTATATTTCTAATATTTGCCTAGGGTTTGTCGTTATTTGGGCGGGGTGGGCGGTGGAGCCGAGCTGTCTTGCAGTCATAGCGTCGAGTTCGGCTCTTCTCACTAGTTTCATATTTCCTGAGGGGTTGTTCCTAATGTTTCCATTTCAGCGAGGTCGAAAAGAGATCTCATCAGTGGCCTACTGATGTTGCTCGATTCCTTTTGCTTTTCCTAACGATTTTTATGTTCTTTAATTTGCTAGCACGATACAGCGGCTAATCCGCATTTTTCTTTATATATGTCCTTTTTATAAGGGGTGTCCTCCGGTGGAGCCAGATGGTCTACCTCTAATAAATGGTCCGGGCTGAACCAACTACTGAACAATGGGGAGAAGATAGGCATGACGGGTTACAACGGGGACAAAAGTCTGCACTACCTATCCTTCACTACTTTGCGGAGACTAGATAGAATATTTCTATTCTACAGTATTCGCAAATAGGGAATACCCAAAGAGAGAACCAATTCCAAACAATCAGTGTTCGGACAAACAATCAATCAATCAAATGAGGAATAAAAATAGGCGCGACGGGTTACAACGGGGGCAAAAGCCTGCGCTACCTACCCTTCACTATCTGCAAAGAGAGAGGTCTTCCTGTTCCTCCCTGTTTGTAGGCAGAGAAGATCCTTTCAGAGAACCAATTCCGAACGATTAATGTCCGGTCAAACAATCAATCAGTGGGGGATAAAAATAGGCACGACAGATTACAACGGGGGCAAAAGCCTGCGTTATCTACCCTTCACTATCTGCAAAGACTAAACAGAGTATGGCGACTCCGTGCTTGTTTGCAAATAGAGAATGATCCAAAGAGAACCAATTCCAAAACAATAAATGCTTGGGTAACAATCAATCGAATGGAGAGGGAAGTAGGCGCGACGGGTTACAACGGGGGCAAAAGCCTGCGCTACCCACCCTTCACTATCTGCAAAGGGAGAATACTCCTATCCTTCCCCGTTTGCAGACAGGGAATCTCTCAGAACACAACAATCAAATGCGTAATACTAGTATTTTCCAATGACAATCAAACAATCAATTCGCAATTTGTCGTGTTACACGACCTTACCCGGACCGCATGGACAGTTTCTCGTCTTCCGTTTCCAGCGCCCGATCGTCCTCTATTCTCCGTAATTGCTGTGGCACTCCTGATGGTTCCCAGTCAGGACCGTAGATCACTCGAGAGAGGTCTGCTCGGAACCAGTGAAGTTCGGATGATCGGCTGCCAGACAAGGGTCTATCGGGCAGGAGCTCTTCCCGATCGTTGCAGTTGTTCACTCTGTCGTTGGGACCTCTCCCACTGGATCCACGTGTCGCTGATGGGCCCCACGTTTGGGACGCCAATTGTAAAACTAAGGGTTCAGGCAGGTCAGGTCAATTACCCCTTTTTCCATTGTTGTTCGGCGTTAGCCGCTTCTCACCCAACTCATGATTACCAAATAAAGAGGCAGGCGCTGGAGACTGGAAGGCAGGAAACAGGAGTTTATTTCCGACGGAACAGAACACGTCAAATCAGACAACAGGGTATCTTCCCGAGGTGCTCTAACAAGTTTCTCTACGGCTCCGTCTTTTATACACAGGTTTATGATGCACTAACATTCCTTATTGCAATAAAGACACTTTGAAGTACAAAAAGGGCATGTTTGGGATCCCAGCTCCAGGCCTATTCCCATACCGGCCGCTCTGATGTTGTTTTCCCCTCCCAAATGTAACATGTGATTGCAATCTGCAGCCGGACATTCCAACA
This sequence comes from Lissotriton helveticus, assembly GCF_964261635.1. Taxonomy (NCBI): domain Eukaryota; kingdom Metazoa; phylum Chordata; class Amphibia; order Caudata; family Salamandridae; genus Lissotriton; species Lissotriton helveticus. The sequence continues at coordinate 1,314,993,129 of NC_136057.1, read as the reverse complement.
GGACACGAGGGCAGGAGGGGGTAGTCTGATCTAAGGTTGGGCAGGCGATAAGATCACGTTTTGCTATACGTGGCCGGGGGGTATATCCACGAGACCTAGTTTTATGACTTGGGACTGGGTCGAGAGGCCAGGTGTAGCCGGGGGGGGTCATCAGAAGAGAGGAAGGGTGTTCCTGGGAGGAATGCAGGGGTGTCGGTCAGATCTAGGGGTGTGAAGGTCTTCATTAATCACCGCTCCTCTGATGTGAGGCGAGGTCCTACTGTAGGAAGCAATAAACTGCATCTGTTGGGCTAGGTGATGGCCTGGGATCAGGCCGGGCAATCGGGCAGGGAGGAAGAGGTTACCGAAAGGGTCTGTTCTATGGGTGGGATGAAAGAGCGAGGGGGCAGGGGTTCAGCACGGAGGCAGGGTCGTGTTTAGAGGTGCGTTTATGGCCCACGCAGGAGAAACCGGGGGCTGTCAGGGCGCGGGGGAATACTCGCGAGGCTGGGGAGTGGGGGAGAGAGAGAGAGACGCAGGCTATTGGCAGTGGGCAGAGAGGTCATGACACAAAAATGGCTACTATCTATGTTCGTGATGGGGCCTAAAAGGGGACAAGATGGCAGGGCCACTGTTTCGTGACTTTCGCTTTACCTTCAACAGTGGCGAGGGTGAACACAAATGAACGCCGCTTATGTACATATACATTGTCATTTTCCACAAGTTGACATCATCTCTAAGAGTGGTTAGTGAGGCGACTTCCGCCTTCTGTTGCAACATTTCATCTTCAACTGAAGAGATTCTAACCTCCGCCTCGGCAACCCGTGTAGTCAGGGAGGCAAGATGGCAGACACAGTGATGTCCGAGTGAGGCAGGCTCTCTGCTGCTCCTTGCCGATAAGTCTTCCCCTACCTTCCTGGCTCTTTAAGTTTGGGAAAATTGACTTTTAATCTGCTGTAGGCCATGCTAAATAACTTTCTGCGATATTAGCAGCGCCGGTTTTGGAAATTGCAACGCTTTCAGGAAACTTATCAACGTCTGGCTTACCGTCTGATTGCCCGCTCATCGGCTCTGAAATGCGGCAGCTCTTTCCGGTCTCTGCTCCCACCCACTCTCTGCATTCCGATACCAGCAAATTTCCTGGAAAACCCGCACTGGATTGCAGCTTCAACCCAGCATCTGATGCCGAAAAACGTAATGGCTCCCAAGAACGCCACCGGCACTGCGGGAAAGGGAAAGGTCCGTGCACTCGAGCCGCGGTAGCTACGGCTACAGTGATAAAGGCAGCAGTAGCAGTTGCTTCAGCAGGCGCAGCTGGCACAGACAGAGGCCCCGTAGAGGACCCGACTTGCCCAGCGTCTAAGGACATGGTTGGGAGCAGATAAGGCAGCAACAGTTCTCCACGAAAGGGCAGAGCTCCCTCTCTAAATCCATCCAACCTATCTAATACCGCAGCGGAGGTCGGCGGTACAAAGCCTAAGATCCCAGGGATGTTCAAAAGGAGACCCAGCTTAAGGGTAAGAACTCTTTGCAAGATGCTACTATGCTTGAGACTTCTGAACCACAAAACGAGCAATCTGATACTCTACAACAACTAAACCAAAAAGTTACAGAGGCATCAGTTAGTAATGGGGCTAAAAAAGCTGGTATAGCGACAGTTATGGGAAGTGATGATGATATTCCACCCCGTTTTTCTGAAAGGAACCCATTACAGGTTGACCTGGCTACTACACAGACTGGGACTCTGCAACAAGGTATGTCTGATGTTGACTCAGGGGATTCTGCTGGCAAATTGTATTCCATGTCGGACTTATCTAATATATCAGGCACTGATAGCAACGAAATTGATTGGGCTGATGATAGAAGCTTGACTAGCTCGGCGCCTTTGGAGGAGGATGAATGTAGCCTCACGGAGGGAAATACAGTGCGCAAGGCTACTCCTGCAGTGCATGTGTCTGGGCAACGATCAGCTCCCACTGAGTATACTGAAAATGATGGGTCTCCTAAGCTGCTCCCCCTCCCCCCCCCCCCCGATGGAATCTGGTTCTCCTGGATCAACTGTCTTAGCACTTGAATCTATCGAGCCTGTCTCTTTTTGAGAACGCTTCCCCCAATCCTTCCAATGTTTGTGTTGGCCATGAGACTGGGACTGTATGTGAGACCTAGATTGAGATCACCTTGGCCACAATTTTCCAAGCTATTACATTGCTTCGGGAAGAGACAAGGGCAGAGGCTTTGCGTACACAAGGAGCGGTCTGCAAACTTCAGAACACAGTAGGTCGGGTTATCAAGTCAACTAACAGAGTACCAGATTCCTGAGAACACCAGCCTCATGAGTGGTAGACACGACAGTATCAGAACCACGAGACTGTCTAAAAGAATACCACCTGAGGCAAAAGTCAGAGTGTCAGCATCATGGCAGTGTCAGATACCTGAGTCTCAAGCTCTAGAAAGTGTGGGAAAATGTCAGACTTCTGAGAGTGCTAGCCTCACGAGAGTGCCAGACACACGAGTATCAGACACCTGAGAGTGTCAAAGAATGTCAGCGTCCCAAAGCGTCAATTTGCCACCTCTTAAAAGGACCCGCCTCCTGGGACTATCAGACATAAAAGTGTCAGACTGCTGAGATGGTCAAAGAACGAGAGCTCCTGTAGTGTCATCTTCTTAAAAGTGCCTGCTTCCTGAGCGTGTGACACGCGAGTGCCCGACTCCTGAAACTGTCACCCTCGTGAGAGTGAAAAAAGAAAACCAAGTGCTGGATGCTAAGGACGGTAACTATGGAAACGTCCTTTACCACTGTTTATAACGGGCATATTTAATCGTTGGCACCTTTACAGACAGGAACTAATCATATGCAAATCAGTCCTGGCCCTTTTCCAATAGGTGGCAGCCCCAGGCTAATTAACAGTGAAATGGGCACCGAGCTCGGGTCTAGGATCTCAAGATACGTGATGTGATTCAAGTTTGCATGTAGAAATATGCAGACAACGCCAGTAGAACAGGAAAGAGTTAATTCTAAGTTAAATGGATACATACATGACCCACCAGGAGCAGATGCAGTCAGACACTCAGCCCTGGTCTGTCTTGCTCAACCGCCCTTCAGGGAACCCTCTTAACCCTGGCATTCCAACCCATCCCTGGGTCACCTGACAAGCAGGGTACCACATGCACCTCCCAATGAGAGCCCAAAAAAAGCAGAAAGTGATATTGGACTGCTTGCTTTCTCGTACAGTGTGGCCTCGAGATGCAGTCTTACTTTCGCAGTGAGGCAAAATCATTTGCCTATTGTTGTCCCCGTCTTCAATGACACATAGGAGACATAAAACGATGGAATGTCCCCAGAGGAATTCTCAGTTGTTCAAACTGATTCGATCACTTCTGCTTTTCTCACAAGTGGCATGGCCATACATAGATGTCTGAGCTCTCTGTCCCACAGGGGGTTCAAGCGTCACGTCGTCAATATCAGGAGATCCCTGTCGGTTTCGTGGTGGCCTGCTTCCACCTGCTAACAACGCCAAGAAGTCTTGGCTGGGCGGAGAATGTTAACTCAATATTCATCCCAGAGTTTCATCTGATGGTCTGAAGACAATCTACCCCTAATCCCAATGATAGAGGCTTTCAAACAGAATAGAGAGCGGAACCCATGAGGAAGAATATGTGAATTAACAGACAAAGATGAAGCCCATTGACCAATAGTCCCAATTTGTATGAATATTATGCATGATTTTGTTTTTTAAACATTAGTCTTGTGGGACAGCTAAAGCTGTCTCAAATGCCAGACATAAAAACCTGTTTTTCTCAATGGACCAGAGGTTGTCATTTAAAATCCTAGTGTAAAAGGTGGTTCAGGCAGGGTTTTTTTTAATCTGAGAAGAATTAAAAACATTTAACAATTTCCACCCTTTCAAGCACAGGCTGCAGTATATGTTAACTATGATATCAACGAGACGGAGGGAAATGGGTAGACTGAAGGTCGCATAGCTTTGAAGTTTCCAAGGTCTATGGGCGAGTGCCTAGTCCAGTCCTGGTTTTTCTTTGCATTCTGGGACCTGTAGTTCTCATTTTAATATGGGACTAAAACTTCAAGAATGCAAATAAAAAACTGTAGAAGCTCGTCAAGCACGGCCTGGGAAACCTAAAAGCTCTCAGATCTTCCATTTTCATGTGTTGCGGTTCTGGAGACAGCATTGTGTTGTCAGGAACCAGGCAGTGTGAGCAGTAAATGTGTCCAAGGGTCTGGGGAGCAGGCTCATAAACAAAACTTGCACATTTGTGGTGTGAGCTGGCAGAAAAAGACTTGAAGAGAGGGAGACGGGCACCGCAAAAAAATAAAACTACTTGAGCTCTCAAAATACCCAGTTCCATGCATGAGTAGTTCATCCAGTCCAGGATTTTGCTTTGCATTCTGGGATTTGTAGTCCACTTAATGTCTTTATAAAATCAGGACTACAGAAAACAGAATGCAAAAGAAAATCGTCGACTTGACAAGCCCTTCCATCCATGGGCCTGGGACTCTTGACAGCTCTAAATGTTCACTTAAAACCCTTACAAAAGAGCATTGAAGTGAAAGTGACAGGAGTGGCACACACTGGAGAAAGTAAGAGATGTAAGGTCTTAGCAGAGATCTCCAGATTCCCAGTTCCCTACAAGAGTAGTTGGTCAGGCTTTTCTTCGCTTTCTGGCACTTGTGGTCCTTAACTTGTAATGGAATAAACACAACTACAAATCCCAGGATGCATAGCAAGGAACTGGACTGAATGTTCTACTCACATGTGGACATGGGAAACTTGAGACCTCTGAGGTACCTGAAGGGTCTTGACCGCACAAGGTTTTCTGGGGTGACTGCATGATAACTGTGATACATTTCCTGGTACGAGTCATAAGTGGACACTGTCCCCACGCTTTCGGAACGAGAGTGGATGTGTGTTAAAGTTCTTCCCCTATTTCCAGATATTTCAGGCAGGCTTTCTTGGTAGCAGTTACATCCTCTGCAGTGTTTGTGGCATTTGGTGGGAACACCTCAGTCAATATTTGGAAAGATTACAGAGGAAAGGATGGGCAACAGTGTAGGAACAGGATAAAAAGAATAACAAGCATTTACAATGCAATAGTCTCGTCTTTGTTAAAGTTAGAGCTATTGGCATTGCTCATAACATTATTTTTGTTTTTAAAACATATAAATAAATGGCATTGTCATTTACAATGCCAATAGCTTAATCTCTCGCAAATGCGAGACCTATTGCATTTGCACCTACACACACACACAGAGCCACACACAGAGCCACACCCACCCACACACACACAGAGCCACACGCACCCACCCACACACACAGAGCCACATCCACACACGCAGAGCCACACACAGAGCCACACAGAGCCACACACACACACACATCCACACACACACACAGCCACACACACAGACACATACACAGACAGAGCCACACGCACACACACACACACACACAGACAGAGCCACACACACACACACACACAGACAGAGCCACACACACACAGACAGCGCCACACACACACACAGACAGAGCCACACACACACACACAGACAGAGCCACACACACAGAGACAGAGCCACACACACAGACAGAGCCACACACACACAGACAGAGCCACACACACACAGACAGAGCCACACACACACAGACAGAGCCACACACACACACACACAGAGCCACACTGAGCCACACACACACAGAGCCACACAGAGCCCAACACACACAGAGCCCAACACATACAGAGCCCAACACACACACACAGAGCCCAACACACACACACACACACACAGAGCCCAACACACACACACACACACACACACACACAGAGCCACACACACACACACACACAGAGCCACACACACACACACAGAGCCACACACATGGAGAACCACACACACAGAGAGCCACACACACACACACAGAGCCACACACACACACACACAGACCCACACACACAGAGAGCCACACACACACAGAGCCACACACACACACACGTAGAGCCACACACACACACACACAGACAGAGCACACACACGCACACACATACAGAGCCACACACACAGATAGCCACACACACACACAGAGCCACACATCCACACACATACAGCCACACACACACAGAGCCTTGCAGCCCCGCAGTACAGAGCTGGGGGCTCTTTGGATTTAGCAAGTAGTTTAGCCACCTACAGGACACACATGAGTATTCCCCCTCGATTTTTTTATCGCTAGGAGAACCTCTCATATAGACAGAATCCTGATGCTGGGACTCTTCATGTGAGGCAGCCATGCGCTTTATAAACCTAACTAGCAGCCCGTCCCGACGTTGTCCAGGTATGAAATAGAATGTCTGCAATGGTTGTCACGTATGCATCATTAGGTAAGTTGCAGAAAAGGTAAGATTAGTTAGATGGGTGCTTTAAGAATGACCTTGCATGTCGTCTTTTACCTGTTCCGTTTACCTGTGCATATAGGGTAAAGTTAGTTCTCCATTGCTGTGCAACATGGGCGTACGCTTCTGCAGCCAGTGTGAGGCTCCAGCCTTGTGATATGTGCCTCAGCTGATGTGTTTGCCCGCTGTGTTGTCAGTTCCACGACCCACATTGGTGTGAAAGGCGAACGCACCGCAAATTGCCAAAAGCACCGCCCAGTGTTATTGTAACGGTAGTCGCCCCCAGAAGGCTTGGCGCAAGGGGTGGAATCCAACTTGGTTTGAGGTGCGCCTATCGCTGTCTGCAGACGCCCCAGCCCTACGCACACGGCCACAACGGAGTCCTGTGAACGCTTGTTTTCCAGGATTTCCGCGTCCCATTTTTGCCGATTGCCCGTTGAATACCACGCACATTGCTGTATGGCCACGCCCCCACATGCCCATAACGGAGTCCTGTGAACGCTTGTTTTACCGGATTTCGCCATGCACCATTTTTTCCGAATGCCACAACCATTGCTGTATGGTGACGCCCCCAGCACAACGCACACCCCCACAAGGAAGTACTGTGAAGGGTTTTATTTTCGGAATGCCGTTGTAATATGTAGTGAATGCCCCGCCCATCGCTGTATGGCCACGCCCCCAGCCCAACACAGACGCCCACAATGAAGTACTTTGAAGGCTTTAGTTTATTGCTGTATGCACACGCCCCCAGCAGAATGCCCCGAGCAGAACGCCCACGCCCACAAGGGACTACTTTGCCCCTAAGGTTCTTTTACCCTTCTAATGTATATGGTGGCCAGCTGTATAGCCTATGTCCATCTGCTCCAACTGTCCTTTCCAACGCTGTATTGGGTGTTGTGATTGGTGCTGTGGTTCCTGAGATTACCCGCCTCAAAGGCTTGGGCTCTCTCTTTATAATATTAGTATGGATAAACATATGGGATGAGCAGCAATGGCAAAGGGTTGTGGGCAGCAACCATTAGTGAAGCAATGAGGTGAAAACTGATGCCAATGGGGGATATCATTGCAGTTACAATGGTTGCTAGTGAAATGGAAAGGGGCAGCAGGCATGGTGGTGGTCAACAGAAGACATGATGACAGTTGCTTCAATAGATGGAAATAATGTAACACGTTTGACGCCTCACCCTGTGTGTCCCCATGACTTACCGTGAGGTTGACGCCCCACATAAGGACGCTGAGGAGGGGTTCACTGGCTCTGAAGTGCTTCACCTTCTGACATACAAAGTGCTTCTTCTTGGTTTTGGTTTTACTGGCGCTGAGTGCGGCCGCCACCGAGGAACTGCAGTTTGCTGCCATGGCTCTGAGATTTTGGGGGAGGCTATAGCGGAATGCATGAGCCCTAAGCAGTGATGCCCTACAGTCAGTTACAACTATGGAACTTCAGATCGGCAGCAGAGATGAGGATAGAGGGGGTCCCAGAGCCCTGGTGCAGGTAAAATTGGTGAAACTACCAAATGGCAAGGGTGGCACCGGGGGTGGGGGAGACCAAATGGCAAGGGGGGGGCGAAGTCTCAAAAACTGATTTAGAGCCTGTGGAGGACACATAGGATTTGTGGGGGCGGGGCAGAAGGGGGAGGGGGGTCATGACCAGCAGGAAGGTGGATTCTTGGCTACGGTACGCCTGACAGTCTCTGATTGGAAGAACAGTGCTCGGTGTGAAAAATCTGACACTGAGAGCGCACCCCAGGGAGGCAGCGTCCGGATGATGTGGCCAGTTTCCACTATGTGAAGCAGGACCCAAATGGGATTAAACACTATCTGGTCGGGCTGGAGTGGGAAGGAGGGTCACTTCTGAAATGACAGAATTGCAGTAGTGCTGGTAACAGCGGGCAGTCTCCGATAGGAGGGCAGAGCCCAGGAGAGGGCTAGCAGTATGTATTAGGGGCAGGGAAGTCCGAGAATAACAATCTTCGGTAAATGTAAACCAGGAGGTGGTTGGTGTTTCCACAATTAGCTAAGGCGGAGCCCGGCGTGGATGCTTTTTTCCGTGAGGCGGTCGCAGTGTATGAGCTGAGGACTTGCGTGCCCGGGTGTTGGTGGGGTCTCCCGCAGGAGGGCGGAGCTGGGGACCTGGAGGGCGGAGCCCCGGGGGCTGCTCAGCACGCCATGGCCTCCTTTGGCTCCGGCCACCTCCCCGCTTTCTCCCCGCTCCTGTCGCTGGCTCCACAGCCGCCTCCCTCCTTCACTGACGAGCCAAGATGGCGCCCACCCATTGCCACCTACAAATAGAAAAGGGACATTCCCATAGGCCTAGAAAAAGGACGATGGTAGCCTCGCCCTTGACGCACGGAACGGCCCTCACCTTGAAGGTGATTAACGCGTGCGCAGACTAGGATGGGATTTACAGTCTTTCAGGGGCTGTTGACGTGAGAAATTATCATCCGTTTTCAAGCTGTTCAAAGTTTGTCGTTTTCTCACCAAGATCTGCGTTTTGATCATGTTTCACCAGTTCTATAGCGGCACAAATAGTTCGCAATTAGAAACTAGCATTGGGTAGGCTCACGCAGGAGTCTGTAAGCCCCATCCTTTTCAGACTGGGGGTGTGTTTTTTTGATTGATTGAAGACGTCACAGAGAGAAAGAACATGAAAAAACACGCCCCTCAATCCGAAACGGACGGGGCTTAAAGTGACAGACAAAGCTTTTCTCCAATGGCTGGCCGCCGTTTAGGAAGCCAGCCAATGGAGAAGAGCTGGCTTGTTTAAGCTCCATACTAGAAGACATAAAATCTCGCCAGCGAGACTGCGCAAGCGCAGCCTACGCTAGCCGAGACCTAAAAGCAAAAAAAGTATCAGGAATTCTATCGAATGTATGTTCTTCTTCCATTGTTACCCTTGCATTACAGATACTTGGGGGCTGATTTACAAGAACTGACGCATCTCTGCATATCTGCACTGCCTGATACATTCTTGGAGTTGTGGTCTGAGTTTGCTTCCACTGATTGACTTGGACTAACTCACCTGATAACAATGGATAACAGAAAAGCTGAGGACTGACAATGTGTTCACTCTCCTGTGGCCGGTGCCCATTAACCATGGTGGAAACCCTACCTGATCCTCAGCCTGCTGGCTCAAGTGACAAATGCAAAGAACTAGGGCCTTCAGCAAGGTGCCCAGACAGCACTAGAGCAACGATGGGACATCCCTTGACAAGCCGGAGGCCTTAAATTGCAAGGAGGGTGAGGGGAAAAATGTATGAATCAGCCCTATCTTTATGTCGAAAATCACCTGATTCGGCCAAGTTTGTTGTGTGTTCACAATAAGGGAAAGGTGTAGAGGTTTGGTGCAGCAACTAAAGCGGCTGACCCCAGAGTGTGGGGGTCAGGGTTCGATCTTTAGTGATAGCTCAGAACTGCACCATGTGACTCTGGGCAATAACTCACTTAATCTCCCTGACGGCCCCCACCGCCTTGAAACCTTAAGGGGTAATATGTTTGCGCTTTACAAATATGCATGGGTGTGTGTGAATATATGTGTGAACATTTCAAACTACAAAATTGCTTCCATAATTCTGACTACCGCCATATTGTAAAGGTAAGTAGATTTGGAGTTAAGGGGAGTAAAAGAATATAGATTTAAGATCACAATATTGTGACATGCAACCTTCCCGTGACTGAGGCTGGTTCCAGGTGAGTGCAGGATTTGTGGGCACAACGTGAAGGGCATTTGGCAGCTGTGCAGGTTGGAAGCAGGGCAGTCAGTCATGCTAGCAGGATTTGTGTTTACTAAGTAAATACCACGAGCACTTTTACTGCTACGGGCATCGGATTGGCGCACATAATCTATAATCCTCTCCGGGGAAACAGACCTCGAAAAAAAATAGAACATGAGAATGTGACTGCGAGTGAAAAACCGAGAGTCGGGTTCCAAGAAGGACAACTTTGGTTTCTGAGAGTCTGGGGTGGGGCCCGACGCTGCTAATCTGTCCTAATCACCCTCACCTGTAGCCGCTCGTTATTTACTGAGGTGTTTCGGCCACAGAATCCGTTTCAGTGTTTTCGTTCCCAGTGAAGCTGACATGAACACGGGGTTTAAATTAAATCCGTTTTCGGGGTCCAGCTCCCTTAATACCATTCCCTCTACTACGACTCCCAGCGCACCCTACACTACCGGCTGCCAAAGACACACCTGTACATTATATGTGGGCTGCTACCATCATTACCAAAATGCGCCACTCACAGGCACCACGGGGTTTATTTACAAGGCCCTTGCGCCACTTTTGCGTCAGTTTTCCTATATAAAAAGTGGCGCAAGGGCCTTGTAAATAAGCCCCCACGTATATTGAAATGTTCGGCTTTCGTCACGTCATCAGGCACCCTATTGAAGTTTTGAGCTTTACTTTTACATATCTTTGTTTGCACGTGTGTTAGTTTGGCTGACGCAGTTGGGTTCAAGCACAGCAACAAACCCCAGAATGCACTGGGCGGTTAGGCCTAGAGAGAGCAGGGGCCTGGCGCTCAGTCTCTGTCCTCACACCATGTTTCCTTGTTTGGTGGATGTTGCTGTGTTTCACAGTTGAGTTCAAACAGCAGTCAGGGTTCCATTCCCTTCTTGCACCATGGCCCATGACACCCTGGCTGCGCCACTGGCCGGGTCAGCCGCTTCCTCAGTCTGGTTGGATCCGGCAGCTCGCCCCGTATGGCGCAGTCAGTCAGACATGTTGAGTCTGGTAGGCCTGATGTGTGGGTTGGTTGGTGATCGGCCTCGGGCCAGTGCAGGGGTTTGATTGACTGCCTGGTCTGGTGTGTGTGTGGAGGAAGCACCTTGGGAGACATGTAAAGCAGCCACGCTGACGAGGCAGGCGGGGAGCGGAATGCAAGCAATCATCTCAAACACGTCCCCCCGAGGGCTCCCGCTCGGCAGGGGAGCGTGGACCAAATACCTTCCGAAGCAGGCGGGTACAGGGGTACAGGGCTGCGTACCTGCAGCCAAAGCCTAGACGAGGGCCTGGCTGGCCACGCGGATGGCAAACTGCGGAGGGCTGCGTCCAGTGGGGTGGCCAATACATGGGCCATTGCGCAATGAAGGAAATTGGCCCCCTAGAGGCATTGTAACAAATAGCAATAATCAGGGTTAAACAGGCCTCTGGGCCCGGTGCGACTGTACCTGCTGCTTCCCCCGTGGCAGCTACGCCTCTGTCTGTACAGCCTACATACCTGGGAGGGCTTGTCAGCCTGAAAGGGGTGGGCCATCCATGCGTTTGAGAGGAGTGGACCATGTTCGGAGAGGTGGGACGTTTGTAAGTCCTGGAAGTGCTGTCTACCTGCAGGCCTGGGCCTACATTGGCCTGAGGGGGGTGGGCCATCTGCAGCTTGGGTAGTGCCTGCTTTCTGCATGACAAGGAGAGAGAGCAGCCTCCTGGCTAGGCGTGATGGACGACCACCAGACATGTATTCTTAGAGCACCTTTCAAACAGTCCCTGTAGATCCTGGTCTGTGGTCTCTACAGTGAAGGGGAATGGTGTGCAGTGAGAAAGCGGGGAACACTTTGCAGCCCCCCTCTGCCTGGTCTGCAGCGGGGACAGAATCTGCAGTGCAGATCAGTGGAAGAAGGTTCCTCTCCGAATCCCAGCAGCGCCTGATCTCGAGAGAGAAGGGACGGGGCAGTGCGGCTGGTGGGCTGAATGTTCTTTGCATGGTTTTGGAAGGCTGCGCCGTCATACCCATGTACATTTCGGTTCGGGTTTCCTCTCTGTTTTCTCCAGTGGACTTGACCATTGTGGGAACTCAGTGAGGGTTCTCCCAATTTAAGACAAAGAGATTTTGTAGTTGGCCTCTGAAGTCGCGTGGGTCCCCAAACACCTCCCTTTGCGAGGGAGACTAATGTTGTCTACTTTAATAATCTCGGGCAGTCGGGCTGGGTTGAGGCCTTGGCTTCAGGCAGCTTGCTGCACCTACATCTCAGGCTGGCTGAGGCCTGCTTCCATTTCACACCAGCTGCGCCTGCTGTTTCTGCCCCAAGCTCCTCCCCTTTTCTGCTCCCTCCACACCAGGGCCCTCTTCCCGCCACTTTCGCTCCCCCGCCGTGGCGGAATGCGCGTCCTCACTTTCCCATGCACCCAGACAGGGCCCCGGGCGACATGTTTCCATTCCACACTGAGACGAAGTGGACTTTCCGGTCCGAGCAGCAGTTCCCCGACCAGGCTCCCCAGCCATTGAGGGCCTGAGTGGGTGAGCGAGTTCTTCTCAGAGGAGGCGAGGAACGACGAGAAACATAAACAGGCATCTTGGAGAAAGAGCTAAGCGGCCGGCGGCTCTCCACCGCAGTGAGAGCCGGCCTTGGGCCTCGACCTCACGGAGGGCAGACGCAGCTGCAAGACCCCCCGTCCATTTTGCTGGGAACGGGTCTCACGAAAACTGCTGAGACGCACACAGCGAGGCAGAGGGGCCGCTGAGCTCCGTAGACGGGAACACGTTCATTCTCAGGACCTTCGGACAAACATGGAGGGACTGGAGGCGGATAGAGTCTGATCCCCTTAGTGGGAGTCCGGTCTCAGGATTGGCTCAAGTTATGCCAATTGTAAATATCAGTATGTACCGTATTTTCACGGGACCTGATTGAAAGCTATGCGTTAGCTATGAAACTAGAATACTTGCCATCTAATCTTATATTTTCCACTTCACCTAAATATGCTGGTAATACTGCATTTTAAAGCTGGTCAGAGTCCACAACACAGTGACATGTCCTAGGAAAGGGCAGTCCTGTGACCATGCCATCAGAATCACTGCCATGCCAGTTGTGGTCTAGTATAGTGGTTCTTAACCTGTGGTCCTTGGACCCCCTGGGGGTCTGGGAAGCCTACTCAGGGGGTCCCCGACTGCTTAGAAAATGTAATAATATTGACCGATTAAGAAAGTGTATAAAAATAAAGATGTAAACGTACAATTGAAAATGTAAAAAAAATGTTCTGTAAATGTGCAGGAATTTGAAGTTGGAGACTATAAATTGAATCAGTATTCTCAGATTGATTTGCATGAGTAGTGCAAGTGCATCAAACGGAATATAGTGTGGACGATGTTTCGGTGGGGTCCCCGGATTCCAATAATAATTCAGTGGGGGGGTCCCTGGGTTCCAGTAATGACTAAGTGGAGGTCCACAGAAGTCAAAAGGTTACGAATCACTGGTCTTTTGAACAGGTTGAAAATGTGGACCCAGAAGACATGGTTTTTAATCCTGGCTTTGTTTGATCAAATTGTGTGCTCCTGGGCAATCACTTTTTGAATGGGTATTTAGAATAATTGTAAACCCTGCTAGTAGGCACACATTTAAAAATGGATTTGATATTACTTGGGGTAATGGAGAAGTACCCAGTCCCATAGTATATTCACCAAAATGCAATATGGTTTTAAATGTATAGCATTTCAGCGAGACGGGTGTGCTGCAACCTCAGGTCTACTTCTCTAATAAACTGTTTGATACTGGGCAAATCATACTCTCCATTTGCCTCTCTCCCCTGAGCTGACAATCTGTCAGTACTTAAAAACATACTTGATGGAAGAAATGCTCCCAGGGCAGATCCCCAGCATGGGGAGGTGGCTGGATGTGCATCACAGTTGCTGAACATGCTCCTGAAGCAGCTTTGTGGTGCAGAGCCCCTCCTGTGCCTTTAGCTGCCAAAAGTAATGAGGACAGGAAGGCACTCTCAAAAGTTCAAATACTGTATTTCCCTTTAAGTTGCTTCCTAGTCCTTAGTGAGGGAAATTACATTGATTGCCCAAACCAATTCAGACCATGTTCAATCAATCAATCAATCAATCAAAGCATTTGTATAGCGCGCTACTCACCCGGAGGGTCTCAAGGCGCTTGGGGGAGGGGGGGTCCGCTACTGTTCGGACAGCCAGGTCTTGAGTTGCTTCCTGAAGGAGAGGTGGTCTTGGGTCAGGCGGAGGTGGATGGGTAGGGAGTTCCACGTCTTGGCAGCCAGGTAGGAGAAGGATCTTCCTCCCGTTGTGGCTCTTCGGATGCGGGGAACGGCGGCGAGGGTGTGGTTGGTCGATCGTAGCTGGCGGGTGGGAGTGTAGAAGGTCAGACGGTCGTTGAGGTGTCTGGGGCCTTGGTTGTGGAGAGCTTTGTGTGCGTGGGTGAGGAGTCGGAACGTGATTCTCTTGCTGACGGGGAGCCAGTGCAGGTCTCTCAGGTGTCCGGCGATGTGGCTGTGTCGGGGGATGTCCAGGATGAGTCGTGCTGAGGCGTTCTGGATGCGTTGGAGTCTTTTCTGAAGTTTGGCTGTGGTTCCGGCGTAGAGGGAGTTGCCGTAGTCCAGTCGGCTGGTGACGAGGGCCTGGGTGACCGTCTTCCTGGTTTCGGTGGGGATCCACCGGAAGATTTTGCGCAGCATGCGTAGGATGTTGAAGCATGACGAGGAGACGGAGTTGACTTGTCTGGTCATTGAGAGGGAGGAGTCCAGGATGAAGCCCAGGTTGCGTGCGTGGTCCGTTGGTTTGGGTGCGTTGCCCAGGGCAGGGGGGCACCAGGAGTCGTCCCAGGTGGAGGGTGATGATCCTAGGATGAGGACTTCCGTCTTATCTGAGTTCAGTTTCAGGCGGCTGTTCCTCATCCACTCAGCTACGTCCTTCATCCCTTCATGTAGGTTGGTTCTGGCGGTTGTGGGGTCGTTGGTGAGGGAGAGGATCAGCTGGGTGTCGTTGGCGTAGGAGATGATGTTGAGGTTGTGTTGGCGTGCGATGGCTGCGAGGGGGCTCATGTAGACGTTGAAGAGGGTGGGGCTGAGTGATGATCCTTGTGGTACTCCGCAGATGACTTCGGTGGCCTCGGAACTGAACGGGGGTAGCCGGACTCTCTGGGTTCTTCCGGCGAGGAAGGAGATGATCCACTCCAGTGCCTTCTCTTGGATTCCGACGTTGTTCCGGCGTTGAACGAGGGTGCGGTGGCAGACCGTGTCGAACGCTGCGGAGAGGTCCAGGAGGATGAGGGCCGCTGTTTCCCCGTTGTCGAGCAGGGCTCGGATGTCGTCGATGGCTGCGATGAGGGCGGTCTCGGTGCTGTGGTTGGCCCGGAAGCCGGACTGCGAGTGGTCGAGGGATCCATTCGTCTCGAGGAAGGCGGCCAGTTGTCTGTTGACGGTCTTCTCGATGACTTTGGCAGGAAAAGGAAGGAGCGAGATGGGGCGGTAGTTTTTGAGGTCGGTGGGGTCCGCTGACGGTTTTTTCAGTAGGGCGCTGAGTTCGGCGTGCTTCCAGTTCTCTGGGAAGGTGGCGTTGTCGAAGGAGGTGTTGATGATGTCCCGGAGGTGGGATGCGATGACGGCGTCGGCCTTGTTGAAGACGTGGTGAGGGCAGGGGTCTGTTGGTGATCCAGAGTGGATGGAGTTCATTGTGCGGATGGTGTCTTCGGTGTTGATCGGGGTCCAGGCTCGGAGGGTGGAGGTGGGGGCGTTGGTACTGTCGTGTATTTCTATAGGTTCTGATTCGATCCCCCTATTCCTGACCCTATTCTGGTTAAACTTACTAGCTAGTTAACTAACAGTCAGCCCATGAGGCAAGAAATTCCCCATGATGCAGATACCGTTATCTGACGCAGTCACACTACGGCACAGGAACGTGTTATCTGATTAGGTCATAACGCTTGAGATCTAATTAGACAAGCGATATTCCTCCAGCCCCTGATAAGGCATACGACGTTCTCATAACAAATCAAACCTATGACAACCTGGATAATCCGTGCGGCCATTGTTTTGATTTCACAGAGAACTTTAGTAAAGAATGTGCTAACGAGCAAGTCGTATGACATCTTTATTGACGTACCTATGTCCATCCTTACGTCAATCCCGGCACCTTTAAGGTATAAATATTGCCGACCTTGCCCTATGCAAACACACGCGTGGTGACAAGACGGAGCAGCCATACTTGCCGAAGCCGAGAGCAGAAGCAGACCCCGCAGGCAGCAGCCCCGCCTTCCTGACGCGCAGAGAGACGCGCTGCTATCTCAAGCCGAGAGACCCAGCACCGGCGCTTCTGGGCAGCCCTCGCAGGCAGCCTGGAATATCGAGAGCAGAGAAAGAGATACCATTCCTCATTCATCCTAAATTCCAGGTACAGAACTGAATAACCCCTCCTAGAGAATTCTTTAGTTATTCACTTGGCAAAAACAAACTTAAACTAAACTGTAACTTTCTATTCCCGCCCACGCATTAGACTTAGGTCAGGTACACGGGGTAGGCGTATTTAGAAACACCAGTTGAGTACGTTTAGTCAAATGTATATGTGTATGTAAATATATTTTATTCATTTTAAACATCATATGGCTCAGAAACCATATCAATGTTTTTACAGTATTATTTTATACTATTGCTTCTAATGTATGCACTTTACTTAACTATAAGTATTGCAATAATATCGATCCATTTCTCTTGTACGAGAAAAGAGACTGATCAATAAATAACATCTTTTATTGAACACGCCCGTCTCTTCCTTTTCTCTACATTCTGATGAGACTAAGAATGCACGTACTGACTGAGTAAAATAATTGCCTTGTGCTCACACGACTCTCGAGATTGACTCTTGATTAGGGGAGAGCAAAGTTGTCATGTTCTATGGTTGTCAGAAACTAAATCCCTTCTTGTCTAATCAGGGGAGTTAATCCTTCCTTGAACATTCGAGAAAGTTTCTAGCGAACTCTGAGCTTAGCTGGCAAACCCAAAAATTAAGTCTAGTATCGACAGTAGTAGACCTAGTTAACGTCTGGCCTAGGCCTTTACTGCTGTAGGCACTATTCCAATGCGCAGAGCCTATTGGGAAAATAGGAGCTACACTACAGTACGGTCGTAGGGTGCATCGGCTGTGTGCTGAAACTGTTGTGTATGTCTGCGATCTTGCTGTGGAAGAACGAGGCGAGCGAGTTGCAGAGGTCTTGCGAGGGAGTGATGTCGTTGTTTCCGGCGCTGGGGTTCGAGAGCTCTTTGACGATGATGAAGAGTTCCTTGCTGTTGTGGGCGTTGTTGTCCAGTCATTCCTTGAATGCGGTTTTCTTGGTGGTGTGGATCAGCTGGTGGTGTTTTCGGGTGGCGTGCTTGAGGCTGGTCATGTTGTCTGCAGTCAGGTCTCTGCGCCATGCTTTCTCGAGGGCCCGGCAGTTCTTCTTGGATCTCTTGAGTTCGTCGGTGAACCAGGATGCTTTCTTGTTGCCGGGTCTGACGGGGGGGTCTTCAATGGGGCGAGGTCGTCTGCGCAGTTGGTGATCCATCTTGTGAGGTTGCTGGCGGCTTGGTTGGGGTTCGTTGAGCTGGCGGGAGGGTTCTGGCTCAGGGATGTGGTGAGTTGGTCGGTGGTGATCTTGTTCCAGCTTCTGCGGGGAAACTGTTGCGGGTGGTGGTGAGTGGTGGTCCTACTGAAGCTGAAGTGGGCGCAGCTGTGGTCTGTCCAGTGGAGTCCGGTGGTGTGGCTGAAGGAGATGTCCTTGCTGGAGGAGAAGACGGGGTCAAGCGTGTGGCCGGCGTAGTGTGTGGGGGTGGTCAACAGTTGCTTGAGTCCGAGGTTGGCGAGGTTGTCCAGCAGGGTGGTGGTGTTGCGGTCGTTGTTGTTCTCTAGGTGGAAGTTGAGGTCCCCATGGAGGATGTAGTCAGCCGAGGGGAGGGCGTGCGGGCTGATGAAGTCGGCGATGTCTTCGCTGAATTGTGTGCGTGGTCCTGGGGGTCTGTAGATGAGGGTGCCTCTGAGGGTGGTCTTGGGGTCGGTGTGTATCTGGAAGTGCAGGTGTTCGGCGGCTGTGAAGGTGTCGTCGGAGTTGGTCGTGATGCGGATGGTGTTCTTGTGGACGATGGCGATGCCTCCTCCGGTCTGGTTGACGCGGTCCCTTCGGGTGATCTTGTATCCGTCCGGGATGGCGATGGCGATGTCGGGCGCTGAGGAGGCGTTCATCCATGTTTCCGTGAGGAAAACGACGTCTGGTGATGTGGAGTCGAGCAGGTTCCATAGTTCCACGGCGTGTCTGTGGACGGAGCGGGTGTTGAGCAGGATGCACTTCAGGTGGTTGCTGCTGGTGCTCGGCTTGGCAGGTGCGTTGCAGGTCCGGAGGCAGGAGAACTTGCAGGATTGGCAGGCGAAGGGTCCGTGGGTGCGTCCTGGGGTGGCACGGTGGCAGCCGGGGATTCGGCCGGTGTTGAGTGCGTTGAGGGTGGCGGTGTCATAAGTCCGGTGGGTGGGTTGGCAGCTGCTGGGGCCAGGGGGTCTGGCGCTGGGCGCAGTCCAGGCGCGGACGGGGGCAGACGGGCTTGCCTTTGGCGCGCCTTCGGCGCACAATCGGCACGCGTGAACGCTGCGCATACGCGCGGACTCTGCCATAAATGGCGAGTGGGGGGGGCGGAGCAAGGGAGGAGCAGCTGGGAGGTGGGAGCGGGGTGGCGAATGGGAGAGGGACCAGGTGGAGAGGGGGCGGGGCCGCGGGGGAGCAGCGGCAGGGAGCGGGGAACGGCGGCTGAAGCGCTAGGGGGTCAGCAAAACAAAGGCAGGGGGATAACAGCGGACAATCAGGGGCACAGCACGATAACAGAGGCAAAAAACAGCAGAAATACAATTACGAACGCAGAGATACAAACGCACAAGAGCAGAATCAGGGGCACAGCGGAAGCAAGGTGGCAACGAGCAGGCGGTGGCAGCAGGGGGACCGGGTGACCTCGGGAGGAGCCACGCGGCGGGTTGAGCGACCGGCACTGACGAGGTCAGGCTGGTCACAGCTCCCCGTAATGTTCAATTACTTCTTTGTACCAATTTCTCATCTAAAGGCCAGCCAACACATTTCGTATCTCTACAGGGAACTTCTTCATGGCAATATGTGGCATCGAGGTTACTCAAAATATATGCTTCTGCCAACACCCATGGCCCTTTAAGTTTAAAAAACTGTTGCTTGTACATCTGAGGTCAGTTCTAAGTAACTTTGTTTTCACAGGTACAGTTACAATCACTTAGTGAGATTCAGTGCGCTAGCTTATAACTTTTTTTATCCTCTCTAATTTATGTTAGTCACAGCTTTGTAGCAAAATGCAGACATAACTTGAGTCCCTGGGACCCTCACACCCCTGAGCCTCTTTGCCACTGCTTTCTGCACCATTGATAGCTAAGTCCCTGCAATATATTAAGGAAAAGGCGAAAAGCTGTGGCTTCTATGCACCAATGATGCAGAAATCCCTCCTCATTTAGACCTTTAAATCTCCATAACTCCTGCACTACAGGAATGGGAGCTTAGTGGGCAGGTGACCTTGGGGTGTTGCTACCCAGGCTTTTCGGGTGTCTTGGTACAGACCATGGTAGTGGTGGGCATAATTGGATGAAGGTAAAAGGAGGAGGGCTGGGTGGATTAAGATGGGGCTTCCATCTCTGGCATGAGACAACACATTGCTATTAGGGTGTTCAGGTTTAGTTTTTAGTGGAGCGGATAGGCCTTTGACAGGAGTTAGAAAGAGCTGGTTATGAGAATAAAGCTGTGGTGGAAGTATTGCTGATGCTGAGGGAGGTTGGGAGGAAGGACACCTGTGGCGATCTGCAGGGGACATCGCGGCAGCTGCTTTGGCTTGCTAGTTTCCAAAGATACACTAAAGTGAGTGGAGAGCGCATTGGGAATAAGTTGAAGTGGGTGTAAGGAGGAGGAGGCAGTGGCATGGCACCCATCCAGGGCTGAATGGTGGTGGGGGCTGGGCATGGGGCACCAAAGCGTACAGAGGCTTACCTATGCTGGAGAACACTGGTGCAGGTAGTGGAGGCCTTGTAAGAAGCAGCAGAGCGTCTTCGTTTCCATGCACGGGTGTCGTGTATTCCTATAGGTTCTGAATCAATCCCCCTATTCCTGACCCTGTTCTGGTTAAACTAACTATCAAGTTAACTAACAGTCAGCCCATGAGGCAAGAAAAGCCCCCATGATGCAGATACCGTTATCTGACGCAGTCACACTACGGCACAGGAACGTGTTATCTGATTAGGTCATAACGCTTGAGATCTAATTAGACAAGCGACATTCCTCCAGCCCCTGATAAGGCATACGACGTTCTCATAACAAATCAAACCTATGACAACCTGGAAAATCCGTGCGGCCATTGTTTTGATTTCACAGAGAACTTTAGTAAAGAATGTGCTAACGAGCAAGTCGTATGACATCTTTATTGACGTATCTATGTCCATCCTTACGTCAATCTCGGCACCTTTAAGGTATAAATATTGCCGATCTTGCCCTATGCAAACACACGCGTGGTGACGAGACGGAGCAGCCACACTTGCCGAAGCCCAGAAGCAGAGCAGACCCCGCTGGCAGCAGCCCCGCCTTCCTGACGCGCTGAGAGACGCGCTGCTATCTCAAGCCGAGAGACCCAGCACCGGCGCTTCCGGGTAGCCCTCGCAGGCAGCCTGGAATATCGAGACCAGAGAAAGAGATACCATTCCTCATTCATCCTAACTTCCAGGTACAGAACTGAAT
This sequence comes from Lissotriton helveticus, assembly GCF_964261635.1. NCBI lineage: Eukaryota > Metazoa > Chordata > Amphibia > Caudata > Salamandridae > Lissotriton > Lissotriton helveticus. The sequence continues at coordinate 1,314,972,269 of NC_136057.1, read as the reverse complement.
AACCCCTCACAGAGAATTCTTTAGTTATTCACTTGGCAAAAACAAACTTAACTTAAACTGTAACTTTCTATTCCCGCCCACGCATTAGACTTAGGTCAGGTACACGGGGTAGGCGTATTTAGAAACACCAGTTGAGTACGTTTAGTCAAATGTATATGTGTATGTAAATATATTTTAATCATTCTAAAACATCATATGGCTCAGAAACCATATCAATGTTTTTACAGTATTATTTTATACTATTGCTTTTAATGTATGCCCTTTACTTAACTATAAGTATTGCAATAATATCGATCCATTTCTCATGTATGAGAAAAGAGACTGATCAATAAATAACACCTTTTTATTGAACACGCCCGTCTCTCTTCCTTTTCTCTACATTCTGATGAGACTAAGAATGCACGTACTGACTGAGTAAAATAATTGCCTTGTGCTCACACGACTCTGGAGATACACTCTTGATTAGGGGAGAGCAAAGTTGTCATGTTCTATGGTTGTCAGAAACTAAATCCCTTCTTGTCTAATCAGGGAAGTTAAGTCCTCCTTGAACATTCAAGAAAGTTTCTAGCGAACTCTGAGCTAAGCTGGCAAACCCAAAAATTAAGTCTAGTATCGACAGTAGTAGACCTAGTTAACGTCTGGTCTAGGCCTTTACTGCTGTAGGTATTATTCCAATGCGCAGAGCCTATTGGGAAAATAGGAACTACACTACATGGCGCCCAACGCGTTTGGAAAGGGCGATAAAACTAACGTAAGACATTTAAAGTAACTCAGTCGTGCTTTCTCACTCAGACTCCTTCTCCCATTATACTCCAAAGACGTCTGGAGTGGGTGAAAGGTTATATCCTCCAAAACCTCGCAGGAGGGAACTCCTATGTATGGTTCTTGGTATAGTCAACGTTGAAGGATACACTGTTCCAAAATATTGTGCATCTAATCTCTGTTTCCATAAGAAACCTGATCTGCAAACAAACAAAATAACCATCCTGACAGTAAAATGTCAGAAAGTGATGAAGAAAGAGAGGCAGTTAAATTAGCAGCTGAAATAGCAGCAGCTGATACTGCACTACAAAACGCAGACCGGGATATAATACTCATCCCGGTCATCAAAAGGAAATCTATAACCTTAAAACTTATAGAAAATGGACTGACACCTAGAGGTGGCACAGTCATATTCGTAATTGAGGCACACGAATATCGGCAGACAGAGGTATATTATTCATGGATACATTTTCCAGCAGCAAATGCTGTGACAAAGTACTTCCACTATTACAAAATAGAGGAACCTCCTAATGAGTACACTCCTTTCGAGGAGGTGGAAGTACCACTCAAATTCCAAGAGCATTTGCTCTTATTTGATGGCGCCCTAAACCACAATAATCACATCACAAGGCTCGGTCCTTTAGGTAGACCAGGAGCAACGTGGCCGGTCTTAGCCGGATACACACCACACCCAGACATCGAAGGGATGTCTACAGGAGAGCTGTTAATACAGCTAAAACAATTACTAAAAATTCACAGACAATTAGTTCAGTATGTAATGCGGACTTCAACAATTCAGCCAGCGATTAAACTTCCACAGCTGACCCCTCACCAGGGGAACACAAATAAAATCACACCACAGAACATCCAATCCTGCTTAGGTAAAGTTCCGGCTAAACGGGAACAAATACCATTCTGGTTGGCACAGAAAATTACCCAAATAGAGGCGGTGTTTCCTGACACCACCCCGCTAGAAAAACACAGGATTCTGACTATATGTCTCCCAATGGGAATCGCACCACACATTGAGGACTGTGACACTTGGGGTACAGTCTTTGCTTCCATCTACACAAAAACGCACGGTGTTCCGTCCATTTCGGTAATACCAGATGTGCTAAAACAAATTCAAGACGAATACGGTCCAGAACCTGCTTTAACTCTTGGTATGAAATTACTGAAAGACTTCAAGCTGGTCTCGGCTATATTATTAGCCAACATAAAAGGTGAAGCAGCAAACGTGGCGATCCGCCAGAGGTTAAAAGAGACAGATATAGCAGACCAACCAGCTGAAATTGCCAGAATCATAGAAAAATCCTATGAGGAACTAGGCAGAGATAGTCTAGGTGGAATACCAGTAAAACCGCAACTGACTGAAAGTCCAGAAAAAATATTTTTTAATAATAATTCACCAAAAAAGAACTGGGATGGAAACAAACAATCCAATCCTAAAGAAAAGAAATTCCAGTCCCGAGGAAGGTCTCCTAGGCGAAGAGAGAAATCTCCAAACCGAAGACAGAGGTCACCGCAGAGTGACCCCTCTGGGAATAGATATAACCTTAGAAATAGGGATAATATTAAAAAACCTGATAGATATCAAGACATTGATACACGTCCCTCTCAATCTTTTCAGACTTCCTCGCAGAAATCGGAAAGAAGAGGACGATCAGAAGAGCACGCCAAGTCCAAAGACAAGGAACCTGCTCAACTAAAAAAGAAATTACAATTTCCAAAAAAGAAGGTAGCCAGTATCAAGGTAGTTAACAATGCCGAGAATACTGAGGACACAACTGAAAAACGGAGAGTGGGCTCAGACAAAGCTAGACAGCGCAGCAGAGGTGAGCATAGCTCGCAAAGTCCTTATGAATCATCTGGAGACAGTGGACACGAATGAATATCTTCAAGTGGAAACTGCAGACACCAGAGTTAGCAAACCCCACAAGATATACGAGATAACATTACGTATAGAGGGAGATAAGACTAGGAAAATAAGGGGACTATTTTGGGATAACCTCTCCAAGGGCTATGATATCCTTCTAGCTGAAAAAGACTGGCCACCAGAGTTTGTCAGGGAGTGCCCTCATGGCGGGGAAATAATTATGCCTGCCTTCTCGAATCAAATCCCGATTCATAAAAAATATACACTTGCTAGAAAGTGGGCAGTGGCCTTAGCACCTGCTTTATATAAAAATCATGTAGGATGGGATGAGGATTCTCCTCCTCACAAAATCCAGTTAAAATCACAGCCAACTGCACAAAGGCAGTACCCAATTAAGCAAGAAGCTAAAAAACAGGTAAATGAAATACTAGATCAGCTAGAATACCAGGGGGTGATTGAAACTTGCACCTCACAAATGAACAATCCTTTGTTTCCGGTCTCCAAACCAGACAATTCATATCGTCTAGTTTTGGATTACCGACACCTTAACACATGTTGCAAAACTTTTGCAGTGCAAAACTCACACAGTGCTGCACTAATGAATAACATAGTGCGCAAAAAATACAAAACAACCTTGGACATCTCCAATGGATTCTTTTGTCAAAACATAGCACCAGAGAGCAGATATTTAACTGCATTCTCAGTAAATGGCACTCCAAAACAATTCTGTCGGTTAGCCCAGGGGTACAAGAACAGCCCGGGGGTATTCTCAGCGAGAGTAACAGAATTACTACAACTATATGATGATGAAGCATTATCTTATGTCGATGACATTTACTTAACAGATGATGACTTGGAGACTCACTTGAAGAGAGTGAACACCATAATATTTGGGTTCGCTGCAGAGGGTTACAAATTCAACTTTAAAAAGTCTAGAATTGCCCATCTGAAACTCCTGTTCGTAGGATATGAATTATCAAATATAGCCTGGCTGACAATTTTCTAAAACTAGAAGAATTGAAAAATCTAGAATATGAAGAAACATATCCTCTGCCAATCGACATTCTGCCTCTACGACATTACGCCTGTGTAATCTATACAGACGGACATGCTCAACCCTCCGTTTGGGGAGAACAAGCATACAACCCCACATGTGAGATTACAAAAGAAGTGTGGCGCGGAGGTAAACTGAGACCTCTATTAACAAAATCACACTCGGTAGAAACTAATTCAGAAAAACAAACTGAAATAATAGCATTGAAAATGGCGCTAGATAATGCGGATCGCGAATTCCCGACACTTATAGTGTCAGATTCATATTACTGCGTCAAATCATATAACAGCGATTTGCAGGCATGGATTCAAAACAGTTACAAAGATGACACAGATGCACCAATAAAGCAGAAACTGCTCTGGGAACAAATAGCTCTTTTACAAAAAGAACTACCAAAGACTCACGTGACACACTCACTGAGTCACCAGCGTGATGGCGTTCACGTTGCAGGGAATTCATTGGCTGAAACAGCCGCAGCGGCAGCCACTAACTCGGCTCCCGTAGTTCGAAAAAAGCGTACATTAAAATACATTGACGGTGAAACATTGCTGGCGGTGAAAACGTCATCAAAAGGCGACTGCTCAGCATTACCGATCAACTATCCACTCAATTATACATACATAATCGATGCAAACTCCGTCCCTTTTGCTCGAATCCCTGGAGTGGGGGATAGAGTGATTCCAAACATGGACAGGAGAAGCTTGTTAATCGCAGACGCACATATGGGTGAGGGTCTCAGACACCTCAAACTAAAAGATTCTCTGGAAGATTTACAATCACGGTACTGGTGGCCAGGCATGAGCCTACATCATACCATGTTTGTAAAAAACTGCCCAAACTGCAACAGAGATCGCAGTGGGGAGAGAAACAGTTTAATACCTCGTCGTATCAAGGCAGATAATATTACCAGTAAAAAGAATGGCTTGCGATTAACATATACAGGCTAGTTTCCACTTATAATGTAGATCACCAGCACTCGGCTGACGTCCGGACTGTTATACAAGATTTGCGAGTCTATATGGCATATACGCTAAGAGCATGCTACGTTCGACCATTGTTTTCACTCAGGCCCACCAGCCTGGGGGGAAACATGGCCAAATGAGCACAGCCCAGCGGGAATCTTCTCACTTCCTTCCTGAGGGTACGGGATGGTGTAAAGAAAAAACCAAGGCAGAAAGCAATCTATAGCAGAAAGGATATTAGGTTCGGGAGCTGGGTGGGTCAAACATCTAATAAGTGTCCAACGTAGTCTAAATAACTTGCCAAGAAATTCTCTGAAGGGATTCAGTCCGTACGAATTATTATTTGGAACTAGGATGATGATCTCTGACCTTGATAGTCAGACTTCAGTGGTGAAAGAAAAAACCTTTGATATCAAAGACCGTTTGGCTATTTTGCAGGACTTAAACAAAACAAGAAAAGACCTGAGCAACATACAGTTGAAAAAACAGCCAACAACCACTGAAGAATCACCACCTGTCCCAGCAAGACCTGTCTGGATTCCAAAAGTCGGGGATCTAGTCAGGGAGAAGATCGTGGTAAAGAAGGAATTTGGGCCTTCTTACAGAAAAGCAGTTCCTGTCTTGTCTGTCAACGGGACAAGATCAGTTGTACTACCGCCACTTGCTGGTAAAAAGGAGAACCGAGTTGTATCCATCGACCTGGTAAAACCACAACATGTGGCCGATAACAAACAGTAGGCCAAGTGGACTCCCAATAAGTAGCAGAACACCAAGGTTTGCTACCAGTACAGAGGTCCTAACGAAGAGGCTCATCACATTCGAAACGCCTACAGAAGAACAGCAAGGACTATGCAACAATGCAATAGAACTCAGACCTCTGAAAACCCAAATAAAAACATTTAGCAGAGACACACCAATCTATACTGAAGTACCAAGTGACAATGCAAGAAACAAAAATCCTGAACCAATTGGAACAATTGACAGACCTGCATCCGGCTACTTCATAAACTTTGATGATTCCTCTGAAAGCCTCAGTGAATCAAAGACACAGCCATCATCAAAATCCTTTAAAGACAAAGCTAAGGAACTTTTGAAACAACTGAAAGAAACATATCTGATTTCTCCATGGATTGAATTTTGGGTGGGTTTTGGTGCATTTATCCTCATACTTTGGCTCATCATGGTATTAACTTTGGGACGCTTCATTGAGGGAAAATATGCTAAAATGGACACAGCAAGTCAGAACATCAACTTGATCCTCAAACCACACACATCTTCACACGTCGAGAAAAGAGAACTTTCTTCAGAACTTTCTTCAGCCAACTTCACAGCCAATCCGATACCTGGTGGGGTAGCCTGGGACAACACTGACTATGAAATTTATGGTCCGGTCGAGATCCTGAAATATCCACACCAAATCAAGATCTCCTTGAGTGACTTTGCAAAACCAAACTCATTTGCTGATGATTGGGAGTTCGAAAGCATTAATAACATGATGTCTGACTTAGTTATGTCTGCTAAATTTACAAAACATGATTATTTGCAAGGTTCTACAAATTATGATAGTATGTATTGCTATAACCATTATGGTAACCATTTTTTACATAAATCTGCACAACCTAGAAATGTTTTAAATTATAATCAATGGGAACATTGTGCTACACCTCCAAAAGGGAGCTCTAGAACCGTATATGACAAATATTCATATTTTTCAGGTTTTAACACAAGTAATGCTGAAACATTTTATTTTAAATTGTCAAACAAGACAGGGATGAAAACCATGATAACCAACACAAAATTGATTTATTCAGACTCATTCTTTGAACAAATGAATACTTTTGGATTTGATTATTGGGACAAAAATGTTGATTTGAAAAGTGTTTGGGGTACTAAAGAATGGCAAGTACAGGGTATAGAAGCTTTGTTTAGAGCCTGCATGATCCCAGAACAAATGATATTTTTAAATGACACTGCTCAACAAACCACCTGTCTTGGATTAGCCAAAATCAAAGATTTAAATAAACCGTCTATTCCGAAGCCAACAATGTTTAGCAATAGCTCTGATACAGATGAAGAGATAGACGTAAACCATATATTAAACCAAAACAGAACACATCCTGATTGGAAACAATGGTTGATCTGGCCCACAGATACTAATAACTGTCAAGATAGATTCCTGAACAAAACACAGGGGTTCAAAATGACCAGGCCAGACCCTAGATATCCTCAAAGACATCACCCAGGGATAATAACAACCTACAGTGTGGGCAAATTATGCCTTCAATGGCTTCAAACTTCCACACTGCCTGAAATTAAGCAACACCTAACTTTACTTACTGATGGTGCTGACTTGCGTGATTTCATAATGGGACCACGCAAACAGCGTCAAAAGCGTTTCATAGCAGCCTCTGTATATGCAGCATACAATGAGGCCTGGAAGGTTACTCAAATTGAAACAGCAGAAAGAATACGGGAAATTGACCGTATTAATTTGGAAAAATCACTTTCTGTAGTGGACAATGGGTTAATGACTCTGTCCTCCAGAATTTTTTCATTGGACAGCATTGTGTCTTCAGCAATCAATATATTATCGCAAGACTTACTGTTATTACAACATGGACAGTCACAATTGCGTTCTATTGTACAGCTTGGCTGGACGTTACAAAATCTGCGTTCAGGCTATGTGCCTTGGCGTTTAATCAACACAACGTCACTATTCCAAATCTTTAACCTTACTGATAGACAAATCGGTATGGCGCAAAAGGGTGCTGATTATACAATCTTGAGCATTGAAAAACTAGAAAGATTACCAATGACAATGTCAGAACGACCTGTCAGTGAATGGATAATACACGGAATCATAAATATTCCTATCTCAACCTTCAGGTTTCAATACTGCCAAAAATATATACAGGCTGGCATGTACGAGAAATTGGGAAAGGGGTACCTTAAAACAACTTGGAACCTGCCCTATTCACATGCATGTGTCAGTAATAAAGGACAGAAAGTGTTTCTTAGTGGCGACAATTGTGCTATGTCACTAAGCGGCACGCTTCTGTGTAACGGTATTAGTTTGCACGGAGCCTGTGAAGGGAATTCATACAACCTTTCATGTCACCAGCAAGGCGCACCTGCAACTGAAATAGAACCATTCTTTCAAAGACTCTATAATGGGAGTTACATTCTTATTGTAGACCGCAGATGTTGTAGTCTTATGCCCGGGACTCCTTATCTAGTCACTACGACTGCGAAGGTCAAGTGCTGTGGACGTTCTTTGTTCCCCAGCTCCTTTCCAGACAGGGAGGCAAGGGCATGGCCCAATTTGAAAATTACTTCTATTCGAATAGATACTTTAAGCAGAATGAAAACAGTGCTTCTTCAGACGCCTACAAGGCTCACGTCATCAAAAGAAACATATGATCTACAAGTCGCAAGGACGACTGCAGAGATACATACATTATTATCAACTAATTCCCCCGTACATTTCGCGGAAATCCTGAGCGAAATCTTAAATATTTCTGATACCAATGGGATCTCAGGGGTATTTAAGACAGTATTTTCGATGGCATTAACACCATTCAAAGCCATACTGGGTATTTTTCCAGATTTCGTCCATTCGATTTTTGGCGGACTTCCCCTGATCCTGGGACTAATTGCAGGAATCCTATTCTTAGTCCTTATTTTTCGTTATGGCAACCCATGTCACAGATCAAACTCTCGCGACAATGGAAGATACAATCCTAGCCATTGGATACCGGGACCGGATATCAAAAATCCTGGGACTCTCCCGGCTTAGAGACCTGAACATGACTTGGTTTCTATCATTTCGACCAATGTGGCAGAGGTGTGTTTTACCTGTACTACGGTGTCTGCTATGCGCTAGAAGAATGTGTGTTAGACACCTGTCTGACGCTACAATCAGATGCGCCGGTGGATGCAGATACACTGTTGGTTCCTACCAAGGTTCACGCTTTGTGCTGCCCTCAAAGGCTGCCAATCCTGATGACGGCATTCGTGGAATCTTCACCACTACGATTGAAGAGTAGTGAAGTTCAAGATGAAAGCAGCATCGAACAGGTACGACCTTCTGTCAGCAATGCGAATCAGAATGTCAATGGAGACAATCATGCGCACGAATGCATGGTTACACCTATTTCCGACTTAGTGGAACTTTCCCATGAAGCTGTTGACAGTTTTTTCGAGAGCCTTAATGATATGATGTTCTCTCCAGAACAGAAATAGAGACTTTTGAGCAAGCTCGCACACGGCGTTCCCTGAATTCGGCCTTCAACTTTAAAAATAAAGTCACATGAACAATTTTTCCCACCAGTTCACGGACAGCAATTTTTTAGCAGCCCCAAATTATTTTTTACAAAATTTTCGGGACACTCATCTTCTGCTTAAAGTAAGAAACTATTCCTAGAGAACTAAGATTTCTATTTTTAGATACTTTATAATCTTTAGTTGCCCACTGGTATGTTCATAAATATTTTATTATGTGATGAAATGGTCTCGGACTTCCTTTCTGTATAGCCATATTAAGAGCCATTTCATGTGTATTTCTCAAATACCAAATTAGCAATAATGCATACAAATGCGTGTTTACTTTTGCATTTAATTCATAGCTTAAGTGCATACAATATATATGACTGCAATTTTTCAGTATATTTGAAAATTTCAATATGCTTTTATGTATTTTGGGGTGGTAAGGTATACACTATACTCTATAGTATGTTGTACTATGTTATACTATGCATAGATTAGTAAATATGACCATAGTTAGCGTGGAGTGGGTGTCGTGTATTCCTATAGGTTCTGAATCAATCCCCCTATTCCTGACCCTGTTCTGGTTAAACTAACTATCAAGTTAACTAACAGTCAGCCCATGAGGCAAGAAAAGCCCCCATGATGCAGATACCGTTATCTGACGCAGTCACACTACGGCACAGGAACGTGTTATCTGATTAGGTCATAACGCTTGAGATCTAATTAGACAAGCGACATTCCTCCAGCCCCTGATAAGGCATACGACGTTCTCATAACAAATCAAACCTATGACAACCTGGAAAATCCGTGCGGCCATTGTTTTGATTTCACAGAGAACTTTAGTAAAGAATGTGCTAACGAGCAAGTCGTATGACATCTTTATTGACGTATCTATGTCCATCCTTACGTCAATCTCGGCACCTTTAAGGTATAAATATTGCCGATCTTGCCCTATGCAAACACACGCGTGGTGACGAGACGGAGCAGCCACACTTGCCGAAGCCCAGAAGCAGAGCAGACCCCGCTGGCAGCAGCCCCGCCTTCCTGACGCGCTGAGAGACGCGCTGCTATCTCAAGCCGAGAGACCCAGCACCGGCGCTTCCGGGTAGCCCTCGCAGGCAGCCTGGAATATCGAGACCAGAGAAAGAGATACCATTCCTCATTCATCCTAACTTCCAGGTACAGAACTGAATAACCCCTCACAGAGAATTCTTTAGTTATTCACTTGGCAAAAACAAACTTAACTTAAACTGTAACTTTCTATTCCCGCCCACGCATTAGACTTAGGTCAGGTACACGGGGTAGGCGTATTTAGAAACACCAGTTGAGTACGTTTAGTCAAATGTATATGTGTATGTAAATATATTTTAATCATTCTAAAACATCATATGGCTCAGAAACCATATCAATGTTTTTACAGTATTATTTTATACTATTGCTTTTAATGTATGCCCTTTACTTAACTATAAGTATTGCAATAATATCGATCCATTTCTCATGTATGAGAAAAGAGACTGATCAATAAATAACACCTTTTTATTGAACACGCCCGTCTCTCTTCCTTTTCTCTACATTCTGATGAGACTAAGAATGCACGTACTGACTGAGTAAAATAATTGCCTTGTGCTCACACGACTCTGGAGATACACTCTTGATTAGGGGAGAGCAAAGTTGTCATGTTCTATGGTTGTCAGAAACTAAATCCCTTCTTGTCTAATCAGGGAAGTTAAGTCCTCCTTGAACATTCGAGAAAGTTTCTAGCGAACTCTGAGCTAAGCTGGCAAACCCAAAAATTAAGTCTAGTATCGACAGTAGTAGACCTAGTTAACGTCTGGTCTAGGCCTTTACTGCTGTAGGTATTATTCCAATGCGCAGAGCCTATTGGGAAAATAGGAACTACACTACACGGGCAGTGGCTTGCGGGTGGTGCTTAGTAGAAGAGCAAGGGCATGCATTCTGCACGCCATGTAGAGTAGCGGAGTGACATGGGCATCTAAAGGATTTTGGGGGCCATGGACCAAACCTATTTTGGGGGTTCCCATGTTCGGAACAGCTTTAAAATTATGATCCAGTTTCTCCTCTTTCATGCCTCTCTGGACAGGTCACTGACAATGCACAGCTACACTGGTCCAGATTCTACATTTGTTTACATCTAATATTCAGGGATAGTGACTTGTTTTTTCAACATTGTACCACAGCAGCAGCAGCTCACTAATATTACTGCAAATAACTCTGTGACACCCTCCCATTTCTCATATCTGCGGTCCTGTTTTGATCTAAAAGAAACGTTTTGTATGGATAGTGCATGAAACAAATACATTTCTCTGAAAATGTCTGTAAGAGCCTCTTTCCCATCACCCACATTAAAAATAAATAAAAACGGTATATAAAACAATGGGTTGGAGAATTATTCAAGGTCATCAGGGCAAGCCTCTCTGCAGAACATGGCTGACTCTTATCAGGGGATCCCCTGAAATGCTGGGGCCCTGGGCCAGAGTCTACCTTGCCCATGCCCTGAATCAGCATGGGAGTGGTTCTGCAAACAGTGACTATGGAGACAGGACCGCAAAGGCTTTAAACTGGATCACACCAAGGACTCGCATCAGCTCTGAGGGATTGCACCTGATGGGGTTTGTGTGGGAAAAAGGCATGGAGAGCACTGGAAAGGAAGAAGAACTAGGGGTATAAGATGCAGGGGAGGATCTGGAAAAAAGGTGCATTAGAGTAAGGAGGCAGCACGTGGGAGGTTTGGGAGCACAGAGGGTGCAAGGGGCTCAGTTGTGCCATGAGACAGAATAGGGTAAGGGGCAGCATAGGGGTTGTGGAATACAGGAGGGAGAGGGAACAGGGGAAGGTGGTAGATGGGCTGATTTGGGCCACAGCAAAGACAGGAGGTAAGAGCAGATGGGCGTGGGTGGAGAGTGAACAGGGGAGTGAGTGTGTTGATTTTGAAACAGTGAGGGAAAGAGGAGGTGGCCAGGTGGGAAGCAGGAGTAGCAGCAAGGAAGAATGGAAGGTGCAGTGAATCGGAGGTCATCAGCCATGTCTCTTGGGGACACCAGCCAGAAGTCAGTGCACTGTCCAGGCTATTTGTACTTACAGCAGCTGGGGATCTGAACAACCTGGAGCAGGGAAGGTTTGCTGTGGCCTCCACCAGCTGAAGAGGTCGTCCCAGACACAATTGCTGGATTTCAGTGATGGAGGAGTGGGTGATAGAGAAGTCCCTGGTAGGAGTGTTGCAAACATCAGTGACAAAACAATGTTGGATTGTGATCAGGAGAAGTTGGAGAAAGATGAGGTGTTCGATGAGAATAATATGAGAGCGGAAGATTCACAGGAAGAATGGTAGTGGTGGTCAGAATACGCACAGAGCTAGGGAAGGCCCACATTAGTTAACATGTCGGAGAGTGGTGTGTTTCAGGACAAAATGGAACCACCATTGATTATAATGAGAATGTTGTCGTTGGAATAAGGGAGATAGTTGAAGAATGGTCGGCAAGCTGCGGTGTGAGTCTCGGGCAGAAAGACGGCTTCCTTAAATTGGTGGAGGTAGGAGGAGATTTGGCGGCAAAGGATGGGAGGATCTGCCTGCAGAAAAGCAAGTATGTTTCAGATCTGGATACAGGTGTAGAAGAGGCAGAGAAAGTGGCTGAGGGAATAAGGGGAAACGAAATATGGTAAGCAGGAAACTGCATGAGCTAGGTAGTCAGAGGACACATGAGGCAGATAAGAAGGAGAGTAAAGATGTTAAAAATACGAAGTTACTATTCAAGGAAGTGACAAAACCATTGGGCACAGCCTCCACAAAGGAAAGCATTTGGAAGGGAGACTACAAACAGGTGTTTGAACTCTTACACAAGGAAGTGCAGTTGAAAAAGGAGTCAAAAGAGAAGGAATTTGAGCCGTCCAAAATGCCCAATGTGCAAGTGATGATAGACTATTGGATAGCATTCTTTTTGATATACTCAAATGTATGCTACAAGAAGTGTCCTCATCGTTATGTCTCTTTATTTAAGTATGCCAATGCTATTAGAAAAGTACATTTCACTTTTGAAGGATTAGCTTGGGTGAGGTACGGCGAGGAGTTCAGGGGAAGGTTGGCTGAGGATGTGGATGGAAAGTTGGGAGGTTTAGATCAGGATTTAGGGCTTCAATGGATGGTGCACCCAACTTACATGGCGCTTACAACTTACATGGCGCTTACAACTTACATGACACTTACAACTTACATAGCCAGTGCATTGCCAGTGGTTCCTGCCCTTTCAGGGACATCCCACCCAGAGAAAGTTGGGAACAGCGTGAAGAGGTCAAGGCCTGCAGCAAGGGGTTGCTGGGTTAACAATAAAAAAGTTTGCTATAGGGAGTATTCCAGATTTTTTTCAACAACATTTTATTCGTTTTCAATAGCATAGTTACACACATCAAATAATAGAGACTGAGTTTCCTCTGTATCTCCTGCCCCTTTGTCTGCCACTCCCCCTGCTCTCTTTCTCAGGTTGAGTCCGATAGCAAGGCCCATTGCCACATACAGATCCACAGTTTTACTCTGGAGATAGTTTCTTTCACCTGATTGTCAATTAGTCATCAGGATCCACTCCTGTTGTAGAAGTAGTTAGCTCTCTAAGGGCCAGATGTAGGTGTCCAAATACCGGTCGGAAACGGCCGAAAATACCGATTTTCGGCCGTTTCCGACCGGTATCTGGACATTGGTATGTAGGGGCATGTAAAATTACAGAATCGGTAATTTTACCGAATCTGTAATTTTACCGATTCGGTAAAATACCAAATCGGTAAAATTACAGATTCTGTAATTTTAGATGTAGGTAGCACGCTTTTCAGTGCTACAAGGGTTTAAGAATTCTTAATTTACCACCAACTAGTAGTTGGTGGTAAATTAAGAAAACCATTTAAAAAGCATTTTTTTTGCTTTTTAAACAGTGCCATGTTGCAGACATACATGCCCTAAGGGCATGTATGTTAGCAACATGTGCACCCATGCACAATTGAGGGGTGCAACAGGGTGTCAAAGTGACACCCTGCCACCCTTCAATATTTCCCCCAATTACCGAATCGGTATTTACCGATTCGGTAATTGACATTGATTCCTATGGGCCTCAAGGCCCATAGGAAACAATGGCAGTTACAGACTCGGTAAATACTGATTCATTAATTACCGAATCATACCGATTCGGTAATTAATTTGGTAAATATACCTACATCCCGATTGCCAGTTCTTAAATACCGAATCGGTATGATTCGGTATTTAAGAATCGGTAATCGGGGATTACCTACATCTGGCCCTAAGTGATTTGGAATAGCCATACCCATAGCCCTTCTGAGTCAGATGGTCCACCAAAGGCTGACACATTTCTTCATATCTATAGTCCATCTCATCTAAACCCCAAGTGAGTTTTTTTATTGCTATTAACATCCATAGATTACCATCCCATTCTTGCATAGCATGAATATTTGGGGATTTCCATTTAAATGCAATTAATTGTTTTGCTTCCAGTGCAATGTTGATTATTAACCCCCAGTCCACCATGTGCAGGTTCTTGATCTCGGTTGTTTAATGTTAAGTATAATGGCCGCTTACTCTGGCCTCAGTGGGAATACCAACCACGCCCATACTAATATGACCAAGGGCACTCCAAAAAATATCAACTGACCAAATCATGAAAGTCGCGGTTGTGAAAGCAAGAACAGCTTATAGAGAGCACAGGTGGGACCTAAGGGAGAACGGACGACAAACTCTGTGTCAGGCTACTAAATTACATAAAATCCAACAGACATGAAAGCTTTTGAAAAACCAGAACCTCTGAAATTCCATAACAACTGTAAATATCCAGTAGGAGTGCTGGCATGACTCTCAGTCCAACCATTTTGCACAGAACAACAGCAAATGTGGATTGCCTTATGGCGCTCAAGCCCTATCAGTACAAGATCTCCCCCAAAATGCCTGTCCATCGCACCAAGTGGGACTCATTGGAGACTTGGCAAAGCTGAAAGCTATCACAGCAATCTTATCTCCCTGAAGCTTCAAGCTGCTACAGTTGAAAAGCAAATTATAAAGGGCCGCCGTGAAAGAGTACCAGGACCAGACAGCTACCCACGGTTATCTTCAAAGAGGATAAAGTCTTCTGGGCAAAGAGCTTGGAGCTGATATTTCATAGTATTATAACAAGTAACTGCATACCTTTCTCTTGGAATGGCTCGATCATCTCTCCCATTTATAAGGGAGGGAATACCTCTGATCCCGCTAACTATCGGCTAATAGCACTTCTTGACGTGGAATCAAAGTATTTGTCTGGATACCGACTTAAAGAACTAACATCTTGGCCAACAGAAAAGAAAAGAATCCCCCTCAATCAAACTGGATTCTCAAGGGCACTGGGGCACTAAACAACATATTAGCTCTAGCACATGCTAGTAGATCAATGCAAGAAAAATCGCTATCGTCTCTTCCTTTGCTTCATAAATTACAAAGCGGCATTTGATCAATTTGACGGGAACAAGCTTGGCCCGTGCTACAAGCTCTGATTCCCTTCACCCTGATACTTGGTTCAGAATAAAACTGTGGAACCGTTCCTCGTTATCAAGGGAGATTCGAACGAATCAAGGCCTAAGGCAAGGGTGTGTGCTTGCTCCCACACTTCTTAATCTCTTCATGGCAGACCTTCCACCAATTTTAGATCAGGTTAACTCAAATGCCCCAAAGGTAGGGAGTTTTTACTTGCCAAGCCTGATGTACGCTGATGACCATGTCCTAATCAGTGGTACAAAAATTGAATTTCAAAGACTCCTGAATGCCACCGCGGTGTACTCCAGGACGAACTCAATGGAAATAAATATAAGAAAAACTAAAACTATGGCTATGGGAAAGCCAGCAACCAGCTCAATGTCCTGGGACTTGGAAACAACTGAAATAGATGTAACAGTCCGAATATAAATATCTGGGACTGCTGTTTGACAGAATGAGATCCTTTAAACAGCACAAGTAGAACAGGTGATTGAAAGCCAATTCCCCCGTTGCAGCCTTTTTTTGTTGTTGCATAAAAGCAGGAACCGCTGGATCAACATACACATCCCTTCTGCAGATAATGGAGGCCTAACTGGTCCGAACTCTAGCCTATGGCAGTGAGGCCTTACGAGGCAGAGACGCCCTTCATCTGGACAAGATCATAGCCAAGGTCTTCAAGTCAGTGTTCCACCTACCTCGGTACATCTCAGCTGCTCAACTGAGACTGGAGTTTGGCCTCACAAACATTTTTTTGCCAGGCAAGAAGCGTTTATCAAATGCTGGGCCAAACAAAAAAACACACCACTAATACACTCAATTCTACCTATGGGAGGAAATTGTCACAAGGGATAACTTCCTCCCCAGGAACTGCCTCATTTTGTCTTTAGCAAATCTGGCCTGAACCCACTGTGGAACTAAACAGATAGTTATTCTCAATTCAAAAGCACGGCATATGAAACAATCAAGCATGTTGCACTGCTGGCAGACAAAGAGGCATTTTCGAAATGGCGACACACCTGGTTAACAATAGCCACCTATATCTGACACCGCAAATGTACTTAGGATCTGGCTCTGGTACTTGGATCAAGAGGAGCTTTTTGAAATATTGTCTAGGTTGTCTTCCCTCGCTTTTACACCTGCCACCATGGCAACGGACCAACAACATGGAGCTATGCCCCCTATGCGGCCAAAGACCTGAAACCATGGTACATCAAATCTCCTTATGAAAATCGACACTGGAGGATCGAAAAATCTTTCTAAACCAGCATTCAACATCAGGGCGCTATGACCCTGCCTACAGGCCATTATAGCCTGCTTCAATCCTTCAGACATACAATTAAATTGCAAATTAGTGAAATATCTGGCATGGGGAGAGTGGAAAATTGAGAAACTCGACAACTTAAAAACTACAGGTCCTCACTCAAAAAGAGTCTTGATATCTCCTTGTCAATGCATAGTTAAACACCTTTGCTCAACTGCACCGTTGCACATTGAACAGTTCAGCGCGATCATTCAACGCACCTTACCCACCAATGATGCTACAAGTTCAAGAAGTCTTTATTCGATTGATTCATCATAAAAGACATAAATACAATTACACAAGAACATATAAAACCAATATTAAATAATCAGCATCGAGTTGACTTCATACAGAACTATACAAAAATTAAAATAGTGTCATGCATAACCATATTATTACAATACATATAAAAAGTTTTAGGCAATCTCCGCTGTAATGTGTTTGATAAACCTGCATCTAATCACCCATGCCCACCCAAGAAACTTAGCAACCCCCACAACAGTAAATGGATCCAGATTCGTTTTTAACAGTCTCAGGGCTTCAGCAGCTGATCTGGTACCTAGTAGTCTACATATTGGTTTGAGCCACTTGGTTCTAGGGGCTGAATATAGTGGGCACACGTACAAAAAGTGAGAAAGACTTTCCCCTGTGCCCTGACAGTTAGCACATCAATGGGAGTCCAGGGGTACCTGTCGCTAAGGACCACTTGCTCTACCCACTACGAATTGATTAGTCACAGGCCCCCATGCTTTAGCAAATTCTGAATTGAAATTTAAAACTTGGGCCTGCCCCAGCTTACCTTTTGGCCTGGAGGGCGTGGAGTAGGTTCAGGAACAACAACCTCAATAAACACCTTTTTATAGAGCAACTATATCACAAAATGCTTTTTTACCTAAAATTATATTTACAGAACATCAAGACCTCTTTTTTTTTACCTCGTTTTTATATTAATGGATTGTGATTCATGTAATGCTCCATATCAGTATTGCACTTCACATTGTACAAGTCCTTTCTTCTTATTGTCTTTGTTTTAAAATTGCATGTTTATTCATTGGAGCGACAGTTTTAATTATCAATACACTTTAAACAAATACATTTGAAACTTGACTACGGTCTCCTTCCAAAATATCGTCAGTCTAGGGCAAGGCCAAAATACATAGATCTTCTGCTTGCCCACATCCCTGCCAATATCTTATCATAACTAGTTGCACAGTCGTGATATGCCATCCCATCATATTTGTATATAATGTTCTCTATTCTGTACGCTTATACAGAGGGAGGGAACATTTGCCCATAACTCCTGGCAGATGTCACGAGTTGCCAGTAATCTCGTCAACTCTCTCGGAGTGCCTCGTGGCCTTGTAGCTTCATTGACAAGATTCCATCACACCGACAATAAAAGAAGACTGTGTATTTTACATTATGTTTATTTACATTGCATATTTTATCTGAAATGCCATTTCTGTGCACATTAGCACGTGCCTGCCCTCAGCGTGCCAGCTGCAACAATCTCAGGTGAGGGAGTGCAGGTTACGCATTTCAAAACCCCGTCATCACGTGGTACTATGCCCCCTAGCTTGCGCTGCATGGAACTGCGCTCCAGGACACTGCGACAATGCATGCAACCTTCAAGGTTCGGCCAGGCTCTGGCTTGTGTGTAGGCCTGAGTGGCACCCAGCCACATGCCACCGGAAACTCGGAAGAGACCTAGGACTGTGGCTGTTGGCAGCACAGCACTGATCCCAGTCATCGAATCTCTGAAGAGCAGGGCCGGACTGGCTGTACCGGGCATCGGGCATTTCCTCAGGAGACTGGAAGGGTGGGGGCCGGTTTATCAGCAGTGGGGGCGGTTTTATTGGGAACCGGTTTAGCAGCAATGCTGCAATATCGGCCCCTGTGGTGTTGCGCCTGTGACGCAACAGGTGCACTGTGGGACAAGTGGAAGTAGCTTTCCCCAGACATGGGGTGTAATTGGTTGTCCCCTATGCAAGGGGCAGGTCTGGTTTGTTCCACACCACGTGGTGCAGTATTAATAAATAAGACCCCGGGCGGGGGTGACGTCAGAAGAGATACCTGGGCCGGGGACGATGCAAACCACAATATGGTGTCCGTCAGGGCTGTTTCTTGGTGTTTTGCCGCCCTGGGTGAGAATTAAAAAATGCCGCCCCCTCTCTTTTACTACTATCAATCTCTCCCCCTGTCATCCAGGCTCGAAGAATTAATGCATTAGATATAAAAGAACTTGAATTAAACATTAAACAATAAAACACATCAAACATTAAATAACTAAATGCGACATTCAACGACTATGAGTGACACTTTCTCGCGAGCAAAATCAAGCAGTAAAGACAAGGAAAAATATAAATATCAGAAATTACACCCATTTGAACAACGAGAAACACTAAGAAGATCTTAAAACTGATTGCACGGATGGATGATGCCGTTCCTATGCATTATTCATTGTAAATCTTGCATAAACATCATGTGTTTCAACATCCATTCTAGATCATCACATTGCATATAGGTGGGTCAACAATTAACCCCTTCCATGCTCATGACGAGCTCAGCTCGTCATGTAACGCGGCTTTTTGCAAAAAGCCGTACAGCGCAAAAATAGCGGCCGCACGCATGCGGTTAAATAAACCATGTTGCCTGTACATAACTGCTTTATTCTATGAATTGTGAAAGTGCCACAACTCAAGTATTGAAATATCACACATAGTAACACTGCATACAAGGAGTACTGCACATAAACAACCTAAAACATGGCAATTAACTTCAGTTTTAAATCTGTAACAGGCACAATTCTATGTTCACCTCTCCCTACAACCTTCAGTTGTAGCCATAGCTGATGCTCCTCAATAAACACACCTTGTCAGCTGCCCGAAAAATTAAGTGACACAGTCAGCTGACTCATGGACACCGACACAGACAGACAGGCACTAGGCAACCCTCTCCGGCAGTCACGGCGAGCCAGCAGCCATGGTGCTGTAATCTATTAAAAACTAGTCTCATCAACCCAAATAAAAATCATGATTTCCCCGAAAGCGGTCCGCGCTGCCTGCCCAGCCCTGCAAGGGTGCAAAGCGAGGGCTGCAGGACACAGGAAGATTTACAGGGAGGTGCAAAGAAACGGAAACGGAGGAGGTAGCTAATAAACACGAAGTGCAGGAGAGAGAACTACAAGGCGCCGAGAAACATGGGTTCCTAATATGAGCAGTCTAGAAACACGTGCTGGGCATAGGAAGGAGCTGAGGACATTAGGCAAACATCATAGATCATCCTCTGGTGCATAATCGGACGCAGATTTAAGGGCAAAAGGCTGTACGTAAACAGAGAATAGTTCATAAAAACTGGGAAACGGTGTACATGACAGACGGTACTTTGCTACGGGAGGTGGGAGGCTAAATGTTTTCAAGAAGAAAGTATGAACAGAAGGTGATGGATGGATAGGGGACTAAATAATCTTTAAGAAGACGAGCACGGGAGAAAAACACGATACATAGGAGTCGCAGCGAGTATTGAGAGAAAGTGTGGCTGGAATCAAGAATTTTTAAAACAAGAAGATTCTAAAAGCATTAAAGGCTAACCCATGGTGTGGAGGCATTAAGGCTCTCTTTGGGGCGGGAGAGGGGCAGAGCTTCCCGCTGGTGCCTGCTTCCCCATAAACTCAGTATATTGGGGTGCATTCTTCTCTAACAGGTAGAGGCAAAGGCACTCATATTCCTTCTAGTGGCCCTCTCAGTAAATTGTGATACTGATATTAAAATTTTGGGATAGGGAAAATTTATACTACTACACAAAATGTCACTTTCTTTGGTAGTTGTGCTTGCCTAATATGGGCAAACGTAGATACTGAACTGCTGGTATTGCGGTATTGCCGTCCTCATTCAGCTCTCTCCATTGAAAACGGGCGGAGCTATCGTTAGTGCAGTAGGCACAGTGGCACCGGGATCCGGGGATGTGAGAGCTCTCTGCAGCCCAGGTTATGGCTGCATTTTACTATCTAAATGGCTGCCCATTTTCCTTACTTGTCTTAAGGCCAATGGTGCCCCGCTGACAAACACATTATTTCAGAGTAAATCAACCATCTGAGAAAGGAAGGTGGGTCAGTGATCTAATATCCAAGTTGTTATTGGTCTATCTTCCAGACTAATTAAAATAGGGCCTAACTAGTAGAATTGAAACGTGCACCTTTCAGCAGCATTCACAATCTGTGGGTGCTCCAAAAATAACAAAGGTTAGCACTTTAGGACTAGTACAAAATCTGAACATTTTTGGAGTGCTAACCTTTGCAGGACTGATCGACGGTTAAAATGCGTGAAGCAGAGATAAAGTATCAATGGTTGGCACTTTAATTTATAACGGGTTTCCCTGCTCCTTGGCTATTACTGCACTCCAAAGAGCTATTCGTTTCTGGGAATTCTGAGGTGCGAGGGAGGAAGAGGCAGTGGGTTTAAGTCATCCATTGGTGCATGTGCGCATGTATCATTAATTCAACATTACTGCTCAACTAACCGACACACAAAAATAATTATACCCCGGTCCACCCCTCCCCCTTCCCTCAAACGCACATATCACACCACAGCAGGGCTGTCACAGAGAGCTATCAAATGCTGCTGAGTGACGCTGCTGACCTGTGTGAACAGGGCGCTGGCAGGCACTTGATTATGACCGCGCTACAGTACAACTGCTAATTTAGCAGTTCCATCCATTGCCAATCAAATGGCAGTTCAATTATACTCTTTCAGGGGGCACTGTGATGCACACTTACTTTGCGTGGCTCACTGCAGCAATTCCGTTCCGGGCCGCCTTGTGGCCACAACAACTACCTTTCTTTCTTCCGGCGCCAGCCTGGAAATTCTCCTCAGACACTGTGACCTGTCAGCGGCAGCTGGAGCACAGTGGTGTAGTGGGCTCCATTGCGGCCATGGGCCACGGTCCGGGTTGGGGGTTGGGACCATCCGGGTCCGTTAGTCATGTTGCAGTGCTTCACATTAATTTGAAAAGTGATGGAAAACTGCGTGCCCTGCCTTCCCTCCAATTAAATTGTAGCCAACCCTCGCGCCACCGCAGAGGCAGCAGGATACCCGGTCCCGCCTATTAGTTTCTGCACGGCCGGTGTCGGGAATTGTTACAATGTTTGTAGCTAGCTGCTGCTCAGCCAGCCCCCATAAGCCGCCTGCTGGGAGCTGCGCGCACGCTGCCACTCCACCAGGGAGAGACAGTATCAGTCAGGAATTGGAAACTAATAGCAGTTAATAGCATGTTTTTTTCTGCCCTTCCGCTTTTGCCGCCCTAGGCAGCCGCCTAATCCTGCCTAATGGTAGAAAAGGCCCTGGTGTCTGTGTATCATTGCGCTGCGACATCAGGCCTGCTAAGCACCCCCTTCCCATCAGCGGTGTGCGTGTTCTCCAGTTGCTGATCACGGTGCACCGACACAACATTGGCGACAAGGGAGGCGCTGTTCTGCCAACAACAGGCTGCGTGTGAGCTCGAACAACATACAATGCTCGTGCCACAGGCCCGGGGCAGCTCGGAGTACCGGCGGTGTGTAGCGCTGCACTCCTCCAATTACTGGTAGGTCGTCTCGGTCGCATTGTGCTCTTGGAGCGACTGCCTGCGTTACAGTTGATTGGGTCTTCGTTGTGCAGCGCCATCTGCTGACAGCTGGAAGGGACACAAGTTCTCATGTTTGGGGTAGGACATGACAGTTCCTTACATTCCCTACACCAAAGTAACACACCCCATCTACAAACATGAGGAGACAAATGGGAGAAAGGACAGATGTACCACCACCAAGTGAAGGTGGACTGCAACATTAAATACAGCCCTTACCCTGAGCCTGAGTAAAGAGTTCCACAGCTGATGAACGTGGAGCTGCCTATGGGTGTACTAGATTTAGCTCTAGAAAGTGACTGAGTCAACACTTTGGACATTGCAAACAAGAAAACCAAAAAAGAACTAAAAGAAAACCCACCATACTCAAGAGGGCAAGAAGACAACCAGTACAGGCATCACCCTAATTACACCTGCGTCATGGCAACTATACCGCCCAAAAGAGAACCATGATTCTTCACCTAGGGGGAAGAGACATATACAAAATATCAACGTCCATCAATGAAGCAGCTCCCAAGACACACCTCATCCTCATAGTGGCCCTCACTGCGCATTTTGAACAAATGTCGAACCAGGACTCTCAGCGGTTCATATTTTGGCTAGCAAGGCAACAAGCAGAGGAGTCCATTGATGTTTTCCATGCATGTCTAAAGGAATATTCCTTCAACATGTTAATTCAACAATGAAAATGAGGAAATACGAGGGCAGAGCATAGAAGGGTGTGCATCTGCCAAATTTCACGAAAGGATACTGGAAAAATCCGGAAAAATCCTTAGTGGACATGCTAACACTTGGCAGGACAAAGGAACTTTCCAGACCTCGAGAAGCTCACATGGAAGCTGCACTGCATTCACCAGTGAAGGTGGGACCAGTCAATGCTGTCACCTCAAACGTCACGGCAAAACAGGGCTGGAGAGACAGCACTCGGCCACAAACTTGTGAGTATTGTGGCAGAAATAGTCATCGCCCATCTGAATGCCTGGCAAGAGGGAAGAAGTGTGCTGGGTGTGGCAAACTCAACCACTTCATGAGGTCTGTCACAGGAAAGGATCGGGGACAGCACACCTTGATTAATACAATCCCAGAAGTGAGAGACAAAAGCAGCGATATGGATGACGATGATTCGGAGGAACATACCGTCCACTCAGTTTTCACTATTGGCGTCTCCGCCGCTCAAACCTCACGGCGGCTGCCACAATGCCAGATATGAGTTGGAGACCAGGTCACCACTACCGTGGTAGACACTGATGCAATAATCAACATCATGTCAGCGTCGGCGTATGAAACTTTGAAACCAGCTCCCAAATTGCATCCAGCAACCCAAGGTATTCGCATATGGTCATTATCGAAAAAGTGAAGGGGCCCACCCCACGGGTTGCACCAATTGTTGTAACACAAAAGCCTTAGCAGCCTGGCGAGGTGAGAATATGCTTTGATATGCGCCTGCCCAAAGTGGCAATCAAGAGGGAATGGCATATCACACCCTCAATAGATGACCTGATTGGAGAGTTGAGTGGTGCCAGCTGGTTTTCGCAACTGGATTTACGTTCAGGATATCACCAGCTAGCCTTGGACAAGGAATCTCGGTACATCACGACATTTTCAACTCATGTCGACCTGAAGATGTTCAACTGTTTAAGTTTTGGCATCTCCTGCGCGGCTGCGGTGTTTCAGAACACCATTCAGGAGCTTCTCAATGACATCCCGTGGGTCATTAATATCAATGAAGGCATTCTGATTTATGCCAAGGCTGTTCCTGAACATAATGCACCATTGAAAGGGGTTCTTCAGAGAATTCAAGAATCAGGTCTGACGCTTCAACGTAAGAAGTGCGAGTTCTTACAAGAAAGATTACATTTCTTTGGATATGTGTTTTCAGCTGCAGGAGTAACACCAGATTCTGGCAAAGTCTGAGATCTTAAAGAAGCTCCTGCGTCTATGACCAAAGTACACAGTTTTCTAGGGATGCTCAATTACTGTGGCCGGTTTATTCGAGACCTCACTAATCTGACATAGCCCATACGTAAACATACCAAATGATCTATCCCATGGTACTGAGGCTTTGCCCAAGATGCTGCCTTCCAAGCAACCAAGGAGGCTCTATTGGATGAGACCATGCTGGCCTACTTCAATCCCCTCAAGAACATAACTATTGGCGTGGATGCCGACCCAAAGGTCTGGGAGCAGTGTTGATGCAGCGCTCATCAGCAGAAGATTACTTGGGTCCCAATGGCGTTCGCAAGTCGCTCACTAACGGACACTGAGCAGAGGTACTCTATATTGAAAAGGAAGCAATAGCTATCCACTGGGGGGCCGTCATTTTCACATGCATGTGTACGGAAACTAATTCATGGTAATTACAGATCACAGCCGTTCATTCCTCTGTTCAAGGGGGTGGCCGCTAAGGCACCGCCGAGGATTGATAAGTGGTTGCTACAGCTTGAAGAGTATAATTGTCAGGTGTAATACAGTCCTGGATCTCACAACCCAGCAGGTTATTTAGACAGACATCCTAGGGTGGCCACTCCGGAAGAAGAAGCAGATGCTGATGAGACGGAGGAGTATGCCCGGCCTGATCTCGTCATCTTCCCCTTTCCATGGAGGTCCTCTGTCAAGCGACCAGCCAAATATAATGCCTGCAGAAAGCTTTGAAGACAGTGCAAGATAGCCAGTGGCATAACTTCAAGAAGAACTGGGCTATACTTACCCTGTAGGCTCGATGAGCCATGGAGGGGTTATATCACATTCTCCAGGAGTTGAGTGGATGCCTTTTGAGAGGACATCGCCTTGTCATACCCACTGCCCTTATCGATAGAGTCATCCCACTTGCCCATGCAATACATCAAGGCATGGTCAAGACCAAAAACAGGTTGTGAGCCAAGGTGTGATTTCCCTTAATGGTTGAAAAAGCAGAGGTGGTTAGTTCTTGTTCCTGGTGTCAGGCCGCGGGAGATGCAAACCCTCCCTCCCCGGTGGTGACCGAGAAAGGACCAAAGCATCCATGGATATGTGCCAGCCTTGATTTTGGGAGCTTGCCGAATGGGAGACACATATTTGTGATGATTAATGACTACTCAAAATACCCAGAGGTAGAGGTCAAACCATCTTTGAGCACTAGCGATGGGATTCCCAAACTGGAGAAAATAATGTCCACTCATGGCCTGATTAAAGAACTGAGAACTGATAATGGCCCTCCTTTTCAAGGGCAAGAGATGTTGGCATATTTGAGTTCTTTAGGGATCACTCACAAGAAGATCACATCAAGGGGGCCGCAATCAAATGTGGAGGCTGAAAGATTTATGCGAAATGTGAACAAAGTTATTTGGATTGCCTCTGCGAGCCACCAATCTCTTGAACTTAGCATATACTCCTACCTTTGAGAATATCATCAGACACCGCATTCTACCACTGGTATGGCACCGGGGCATCTTTCGATGGGCCAAGTGGTTGTACATTCCATTCCCCACCATCCACGGTGGATGCTGTTCCTGTTGATGACCGCCGAGTCTATGGGAACGGCCAGACATCTAATGATAATGCCAGTCGTCAGCTAGGAGGTCCAACTTACAAGTGGGCAATATGCTGTTGGTGCGAGATCGGTGGCCTGGCAGCAAGTTTGTTTGCCGTTCCAGCTAAATCCTTGGACCATAAGTCATCGAAAGGGCACTGGCATTACTTCGAGGAGAGGACTAGAGACAATCACTCAGAATGTTTCAACCTTCAAGCGTTTTCATCATCAGCCAGGGCAGTACCAGAATGAAGATGATGGTCTTCCGACAGAACTAGTGCTGCCGGAGCTCAGTGCAGACTCTCCTGATGTTCCGAGGGGATCATCTGGTGTAAGCGGGGGTCTCATAAGTGTAGTAGCCGGTGATATGTAACCCATCAGGTATGTGTCTGTAACACATGGGTATTGTTTGAGTTGTGGGAGCGTTTTTTTTTTAGATTTACTATTTTTGATGACCACGATGTAATGGTGGTATTGTGGGGTTGTCATGATGTTGCAATTGGTTTGGTTTTCATTTTTCATTTTGGGGAGGAATGTAGTGTTGCGCCTGTGACCCAACAGGCACACTGCGGGGCAAGTGGAAGTAGCTCTCCCCATAGGTGTGCAATTGGTTCTCACCTATGCAAGGGCCAGGCCTGGTTTGATCCGTACCACGTGGTGCAGTATTAATAAATAAGACCCTGGCCGGGGGTGATGTCAGAGGAGATACCCGGGCCAGGGGCGATGCAAAGCACAGTGTGGTGTCCATATATTGTTGCGCTGCGACATCAGGCCTGCTAAGAGCACATCCCCCCCATCAGCGGTGTGTGTCTCCTCTGGCTACTGGTCACCCAATACCGACACAACAGCCCCCAGAAACAAAACCTGCAAGTAGGTGTTTCCATCCTCCTGGGGCCAGACAGTGCTCCCCAGGGACTGGTCTGAGAAAATTGCCAAGGCTGCTTTGGGTTCCCAATCCGGCCCTGCTGAAGAGGCCCCAACACTGGGTTGGGGCCCCCAAGGTGCCTGACCCCGCTTTGTGACGCATGACATCGGAGCTCTGATATCAGGTGGATAAGCTTAACCGAGATAGTTTAAGAGAATACATAAAAAGAATGTGAACATGTTTAATATATATGAGGTGGATAAGATAAGTGTGGGTGGGGGCGACGATCAAAGGATTTCGGCCCATGTGGCTTATGTAAGTGCATGATTATTGATTGTATCGTTACCCAGTACAATGATTTTCCTGCTAGAAGCCCCCATGAACGGTAAGTTTACTAGGTTTTGTGTTAAGTTTTCATGCTCTTCCTGGTGACAATTCTGCAGAGAGGAACAAAATTACCAGTCATAAAACAAATCATGCGTACATTTTCTTGAAAAAGTAGGTTAACAGGAAATTTTAAGTACATGTAAGTGGGCCCAAATCTCCTTTATGTACCATAACAGGAAATGCAGTCTGGCCAGACACTGGATAGAGACTAATCACCAAATATCAACAATCAGATACAAACTCATTGAAAGAATAATCAAACTACAACATGGAGACAATATAGACAAGACAATAGGCTTTAAATTTTTAAGACCTAATCTAGGCTCTTCTTGAAAGGTAACTGCTGGGGTTGGGAGAGTTGACTGTGGAGTTAATAAGGGAACAGAAAGCACTAAGGGGCAGATTTACAGAGCCATTGTGCCAACTTTGCGTCATTTTTAACATGGGAAAAGTAATGCAAAAGTGGCGCAAGGGGCTTGTAAATAAGCCCCAAAGATTTTAGAAAATGTTGGGGCAGATTTACAAGCCCCTTGGTCCACCCATACGTCACTTTTCCCATGTTAAAAATTATGCAAAAGTGGTGCAAGGGGCTTATAAATCTGGCCCATTGTATTCAGGGGTCCTAATTTATGAAAAGCAACGCATCGCTGCGTGAAAACAGCAATGCGTCACTTTTCATTGCGCCCTACCTGCGACATGCTGGATGCGCCATATTTACAATATGACGCATCATGTCGCAAGGAGTTACAGATACATCAGTATTTCTGACGTATCTGTAGGTGCAAAAATGACGCATTGCTGGAGTGTGTCACAAAAGTGACGCAACTCCATTAATGGGTCATTTAACAAGGACAAGTCCCATTTCAATGTGCCTGCATCAGTCTTACTCCTTCTGTGAGGCAGGCGTAAGATATTGACATAGATTTCACTGCGCCACTTCTAGGAGGCTTACTTGCGTCAGAACGTCCACCCTGCATACATTATACCTGGCACAGGTATAATGTGGCGCAGGGATTTACAAAGTGACGCGTCTACCTAGAGGCGTCACTTTGTAAATATGACGCAACAAGGTGCATTTTTTACACCGCTGGTGCGTCACAAAAAGTGACGCACCGGTGGCGCAAAAGTGTCACAAGGGCTCATAAATAAGCCCCAGGATTTGAGTCACTGTGCCTCATTTATGAAAAGTGACGCATTGCTGCGTGAAAACAGTGATGCTTCACTTTTCACTGCGCTCTCCCTGCAACACTAACAATGCATCATATTTACAGTATGACGCATCATGTCGCAAAGAGTTCCAGATACGTCAGTATTTATGACGTATCTGTAGGCGCAAATGTGACGCATTGCTGGAGTGTGTCATACAAGTGACGCAACTCCAGTAATGTGTACTTTCACACGGGCAAGTCCTATGCTGTTAGAACCTGCGTCAGTCTTACGCCTGCCATGAGGCAGGCGTAGGATTTTGACGCATTAGCGTCCAAGAAATGGCGCAATCTTATAGATTTCACTTTGTCACTTCTATGACTCTTTCTTGCGTCAAAACGCCCCCCTCTTGCATACATTATACCTGGCACAGGTATAATGTGACTCAGGGGTTTACAAAGTGACACATCTACCTAGATGCGTCACTTTGTAAATATGGTGCAACAAGGCACATTTTTTACTCTGCTGGAGCGTCACAAAAAGTGACGCACCAGCGGCATAAAAGTGACGCATTGGCTCATAAATAATCCCCGTAATGTGGATTGTGGAGATGCATGTGTTATTGTCGGAGGTTTTGTTAGGGGTGCGGGGTGGTTGTGGTTAGGAAAACAGTTATCTATAGCGAAGGCTTATTGTATGGAGATGTACCAAGGGTGTGTTTATGTCATATGAACCTGCTCATTAGAGCGGCCGTTTTCGCGCGCATTCGTATCTGGCGTGAAAGCTGGGCTGTGCAGTCTCGCGCCATGAACGACAGACTCCTCCCTCCTGCCTGCGTCCCGCCGCTCGGCTCCGCACCCTGCCTGCTGCTTTGCAGCAAGGTTCTTGCTTTATAAATCTCCTCAGGCAGAGAGAAACAGGCATAAATCTCGTCCACTTTGCAAACAAACAGCTAAATCGAAAAACATTGCTCTAAGACAAATACTGCTTATGAATGTCCACAAACGCCCCTGCAAAGATGCGCACCTGGTACGTTCTCCTACCCAGCAAACACCAGTGGGAATTATCTAAATGTTTAGATTTCTACGCTTATGTTTAACTTGTTATGTTTGTTTCTGTTTTCTTTTGTGTATTTTAGTTGTTGACTTTTGTGTGTGTTTTTAAGCACTTGGTTCAACTGGTTATTTGTTTTAAGGCCTCGTATTTACATGAGTTGCCTGCACACTGAATCAGCACCATCCCAAGACAGTCTTGTTATTGAGGCTTTTGAAAGCGTGAGGGGCAGAGGAGCAGCAGGCACCAACATTTTCAAGACATCTAGAATTTTTGATCTTGTTTGATCAGGTTACAATTGTAGGCTTTACAAAAAGTAGCAGCCTGTGTGTTTTTAAAGCCCTGCAAAAGTAACATTTGTAATTGGAGATACACGACACAGATCACTTGGAAAAAAGAGAAGGGCCATCAGGCGCAGAGATTAGCTAAAATAAGGTTCACAAAATGCAGCCAAAGCTCGTGAAATGCCTGTACAACTCTACAATACCATCTTATGGTAGTCAAACTTTTTGAATCTTCCTTTAGCTTTAAATCTTTAATGCGGCCTATCATTGGGCCATGGAGCCAGCCAATCTCTACAACAATGGAAGTGCTGCTACCATCTCTGTGGGGCAAATCATGGGTGGTAGGGCAGTGGAGGTCTGGCGTAAACTACTTTCAATAACCAGTACAGTCTCAGGATGTACTGGTGCAGTCCATGTAGTCCCCCCAACAAGGTGCACACTCAAGCCTTGTTTAATCTCTACAATCTGGCTAGAAGGAGTTTCCTTCCGCTCCTGCTATTCTTTCCAGCCAGTTGAGAAACAGTTCCCGCACTCAAGAAGAAGCGTCTCATGGTTGGCGAGCGAGCATGGAGTTTATCTGGAAAAGTTATTTTAATCAAATCTTTAGGCAATATCCCTCCTGCCAGCTCCCAAGAAGCTTGTGCCCTCTGAAATCTCTTCGACATAGTTATGAATCAGGGAGTCATAAAGCGAGGAGTTACTAATCACAGCTTCAGGAGTTCCTTCTAGTGCTATTGGTCTCAGTCTATGGTAATAAAGTGGCTGTCATTTGTACCCGACTTTACCAAGAAGACATGCAACCCCAAGAAGACATGAAGCCTCGAATGAACCCACCAGTGGTAAGAAGCTGTCTCCAACTTCAGAGCTGTCGGGCTAACAACTTGTACAATAGGAAATTGGTCCCAATATTCACTCATTTCTTGGAGGGCCCAGAGATGGTTTGTTCTGAGCCATGCTTTCATTTCCACTCCTAAACACAGAGAAGGCAGCTTCCTAGTTTCCGCTGACTTCTTATTTCCCTCTAGCTGTGAATGGACGCAAGCTTGTCACGCATAAGTTGTACTGCCCGCATAACATGTATGGCAACAGACACACCAATTGGGACGACGAGGGTAGCAAGCTTGGAAAATGGAACACAACTAAACTCCTGTTGTGCAAATGTATTTTTCAAACCTTTTATTGATCCTCCAGTGAAGGGCTACAGGCCCTATAAAGAGTTAGGGTTGCCACCTGACCGGTTTTCTACCGGCACCACTGGTATTTTAAGGCTCTGGCTGGTACAAAAATAAGTAAAATCTCCTAAAGCCTGTATTTTAGCCCTTATTTGTGCATACTTCAAACAGCAAATACAAAGAGAAAGTACTTTTAAATGTGTTCTAGTGCTGCATTAATGATCCCCTTTAAAGTAAATAAATGCAGAAAAGTCATGTACAAATTAAAACATACCATTTTGTTTAAAGCCCTATTTAGTATGAAGATCAGGCCTTTGCAGAGTCTTAAAACAACAAATAATGGCTGGTATTTTTCTATTGGAAAGGTGGCAACCCTAAAAAGAGTGTACGACATTCCACTCTGCAGGAAAAGGGCTTTTTCCCTGAACCGACCATGGGTGTCACATACATTCATGGGATTTGTTACGTTTCTTTTTATAAATTCTTTTGGTAGGTAGCACACTTCCAGGCTCGAAAAGGGGATAAGACCTTCCATCCCAAAAGTTCTTCCTCCAGCAACCGCCACCCTTTCCCAAAGGTAGATCGTACCTGTCCCATAATGCCTTTTAAAAAGTTCAATTTTTCCACTGGTGGACTGGGTGTTTGTGGAACCACTAACTTCCATCGTCCAATTTCCCTTCTAGAAGTTGTTAGTCCTCAGTGGAACTGACCGCTTTGTCCCAACCTCTTTTTCTTAGGCTATACACTGATGACACTGCCACTATTGCCAGACCTCTTTGAATGCACCATATAGCATAGCTAGTGACTTAATTAAACAAGGCCACTTTGCCGCTGATACACCCAGAAGCCACATGGTTAAGTGACATTGCAAATGCTATGGATGTCGGACAGTACATGGTTCATATTCTCCATATGGCCATATTCGCAACTTTTGAAGAAACCTAGATTCCCTCTCTCTAGATTACTGTCCTTGATTAATCACAAATTATTCTTCTGACCCAGAATATGTAAAAGCAAGAATGTCTCTATGAAACTTCTCTAGGCTGTGCTTCTAATTTTGTTATGACCTTGCACCCGTCATGTTATGTGACCTCAAAAAACCCATGTGTACTTTGGGTCAAACCACTTACCAAAAGGTTGCACTAGCCGCAATCTCCAATACTTTCGGAGGCCCAGCCACTACTCTTTACTGACATCTTGATACAAGGTCAATTCCCCCATCGGGAGTAACTTTCTCTATGCTGCTGAGTCACTGGCTTAAGAAAACGGGCACTAATCGATCAAAGACAAGTGCCACCAACTTAACTGGATGCTGTAGTACCTGAACAGAGGTGTGGGGTAAGGCGGTGTAGAAATAATGATTATTTGATAAATCAACAGAAGACTCTAGTTTTCAATCCGCCTTTCTCTAGACAACAATTTCAGAAGACCATCATGAAGCGCGTACGCGCAAAAGGCTCTAAAGTGTGGGTTGCTGACAGAATTCCACCGTGATTTGACCAACTCGGTAACAAGTGTGTTCTGCTCTGTCCCTTCACAACAAAACAATATTTTAATTCAATTCTGTGACTGGTAACAACTTAGTTAGTCACCAGTGACAAAAACTGTTCTGGGTATAGTTCGAGAGTCATTGTAGTACTTTCCATTTGTCCATCCAACTGCGGATCGGAGGCTGCTGGAAAATGCATTCACATACTTAACAGATCACCAATTTAACTTTGGCCAACCTGCCAACTTTGGCCAACCTGCCAAGTGGCCAACCTGCCCTCGGCCTAGCAGTCTGTGTTTAGGGTTGCCACGTATTTAGGACGCAAGGTTTTCTGAAGGTCTGAATTTTTGATAAGACAAAAGACCAGGACAGACATACAGTGTTCAGATGACGTGGAGCAGTATTGCAACTCTACTAATGTTACATGTGCAAAGGATGGGCAGCTAACAAAAGAGGTGGCCAGTTGGGATATTTAACTTCTACATCACCTGTGTTACCATGCAGAGACATGAAGGGGCAGATTTACAAGGTTTGGCGCATCTCTGCAAATCATCAGGGATGCGCCAGAACACTTGCGACACGCAAAACCACCCGTGCGCCACCACTGATGCGCCACATTTGCAATGCGGCGCCCCTTGGCGCATGGATGGGCAGATGCGTGTCGCATCCCCCGGCATAAAGGCAGCGCATTGCTGGAGTCGCGTCGCAAGCACTATGCGGCTCCAGTAAGGCTCGGGGGCGCCCTATGTCTAACATGCTGCGTCACTCCATATGCCTGCTTCAAGCAGGCGCAGGGTTTTGACGCACATTGGCCATAAAAGTGACTCCGTGAAATCTTGTAGATTTCACTGCGTCACTTTTACGAGGCGAACCTGCGAGGGAACACCCACCATGCACCGGAACACCCAAATGAAACCTGATGCAGGTTTCATGTGGCGCAGGGCTTTACAAGGTGACGCATCTCCCTAGATGCATCACGTTGTAAATACGGCTCAACATGGCGCATAGTTTACGCCGCCGCTGCATCACAGAAGTGACGCAATGGTGGCGTAAATGTGTCACAAGGGGCTTGTAAATCTGCCCCGAAGTTTAATTGTTCGATGCGAAGTCATATGGTAAGTTTCAGACTTAAGCTTTGCTCTTTCATCTGCTCTATAGGCGTTTATGACATAGGACTGTTTAAGAATTGGTAAACAAACTTTTCCAGTTTGTTGTTGTAAAAGAGAGATCCTTTGCTTGTTTCACCATGTGATTCTAAAAAAGTATGTACAGAAATTCCTGGAACTACCAGATATGGAGGTGATACAAAACACAAATGTACCTAGGCACCAACACA
Source organism: Lissotriton helveticus (assembly GCF_964261635.1). Taxonomy (NCBI): domain Eukaryota; kingdom Metazoa; phylum Chordata; class Amphibia; order Caudata; family Salamandridae; genus Lissotriton; species Lissotriton helveticus. The sequence continues at coordinate 1,314,938,670 of NC_136057.1, read as the reverse complement.
TAAAAAAAACCTCACATTGTATAGCTGGAGACAAAATATATATGTGGTTGGGTCAAAAGCTATGCACACAGGCTTAGTGGTCCACAATAGGGAAAGATCCAAGCTACTAGCTATGTTCACTTATGTTTTGTTATCCTGAAGCCAATGGAATGATATGATTTCAAGAATCGGGAGAGTTTTGTAAATAATTATGATTTATTGCTAAGAAGATTTTGGTGAGTCCAATAGTTATTTGCTGAGTTATGGGATTAAAACCCACCCAAGATGACATAGGGAACTACCCAGTGTTCAGACTCCTATAAACACACTTGGTGGTCTGAAAAGGAGTGTCACCAACAGATCTGGGGCATCCCATCTTTGAAGGTCGTTGGAGACAAGGTTACAATGGGACAGCTGCCAGCAGCTCAGGATGCAACTGGTTCTCACGTGTCTTACCCTTGGGCTACACTTAGGTTCTGTCCCATCCTGGGAGGTGGCATTTTCAGCGAAGTGTACCCCTGGAGCCTAAATGCTAAGCACTAGTCTCCTGGGAGTCTTCCTCTTCTACGGTTTCTCCAATATCTATTGACTACATGAACACTATGGCAGACTACATTTATGCCTGTACATCATCAAACTCAAGCAGACTATGGCCTGGTGCAACCTGGAATGCTCATGCCACCTACCACTAGGTTAAACCTCCAGTTAATATGCATCCACAAGTCTCTAAAAATAGGACGTCTCGTCTTTCTCAAACTTTGAACAATGTTAGTGGGAATTATCCAGTGTTAATATTAATTTCCTCATCATTTTTAAAATGTTGTTTGTTTTTCTTTGCCTATGTTTAATCTATGGCTTGTGTTATCCCACTCAGCGTAGGAGAAAGGACAGAGGTGGAGGCAGGCAATTGCGACAAGTTCAACGGATATTGCTGGATGGAAAACAGATACACTCACTATTGCGAGGAGATTTGTACAGTGTGCGTAAGCAATGAATGATGGAGTCCGAGGTAAAACGTGTTCAGGGTTGGCATGGCCTAATTTGGGGTTTTCAACTCCTGGCCTCCCCGGTTTTCACTTCACTTCACTTCACTTCACTTCACTTCCCTTTCCTTCTTTAACCCTGTTTTTATGGAGATTAGAGTTATGTGACATCCATGCACCATTGGCTGGATTAGTGGGGCTCGCCTTAGAAGATGAGTACCAGTATAGGGTCACATAGATACTTGGTGGGTGAATTAAAACCTGCAGGTTAAAGGCTCTCTGTTCTCCAAGTGAAGGGCATCTTAGTCACCAGAAGGTACACAAAGTTCATGAGTGAATGAGTAGGGCCTTGTGAGCTCACCAGGTATCTCCACGAGCTAGTAATGTCAGACTAGATCCCTACTCCTTATCCAGAAGACACTTCTAACACCCTACGCCACAATATAAAAGAGAATACTGTCATTTCATCCTAGTACATTTCGGGAAAAAACACCCCAATGAAAACATTTCATTGGTTGACCATTGAATTGAAGAAAAAAATCAGAGGACTACAAATACAAAATACCTTTTATCAAAAGCAGGATACTGTGGTGATGTATAGGCTCCCTATTAGTGATAAAGGATAAATGATAAAGGTAGGTTTAGGGTAAAAATTAGGGTCAACTTGGTTTTGTGGTAAGTGCCAACATCAAACCTAAGCCTTGGGCTGAGATTAGGCTCAGGTTACGCAAACAATTTGGGAAAAAACTAGTGCTTGGATCAGAGTCATGTTAGATGTAGGCAAAGGATAATGCGCCAGGAAACCGCTTGGTCACAGTGCGCTTTACAAATACTTTCAACATCAACATCAACATCAATGTTCAAGGTAAGTCCTGGTTCAGAGGAGTAATTAGTAGTATGTGTAGGTCTGGTTTGGGGAACTGTATGAGTCAAGGTAAGGTTTAAAGGCAGAGTCAGGGTTAGACTTTGCGTATGTGTTAGAAACTAGATTTGTCTAAGGTCGGTTATTTCTGAGGTAACACCACAGTTAACCTAAGAAAAAAGTTTGGATGAGGTAAGGGTCAGGTTAGAAATAGTACTTGGGCTAGGATAAAAGTTAACGGTGGAGGCTGGAGTCAAGGATACGGCTGGGTTTGCAGGTGTTTGTCGACAACAACTAACAAATATTAGCATGGCTAAATGGCCTTGACTGCCACCCATTTGTCTTTGTCAAGGCTTGTTTTGTCATGATTTTTTTTATATAAAACGTTGTTATGGGAGTTGCCAGGCTCTTGCAAATATTAAAAAAGAATATTGGTAAAAGCAAAAATATTTTTGGTCTCAAAAAGCACACATTGCTGTAGTAGTCTCTGGCACTGAGCGGAACTACTTAGTGTGCGGATGCGCTCCTTATGAAATAGAAGAAGAGAAGTTAGCCAGTGGCTGAAGTGGGCTAAGCCTGTTGCCCCATGCTGTATGCTGTAGTAGGTGGAAGAAACATGTAAGCGACACAACAAAAGATCACCGGTCGAAGAGGGCTGTCTGAATACCCTCATATGTATATTATAAAAATATATAATTTTACTAAAATCAAAAGGTCTTGACTAATGCTAGACCTTAAAATATGCACTGAAATTAGGGGGGATTACCACTGAAATTCAGTGCTGTTTTTCAACAGTAATTTTTCAATCACATAGTACCATCGATATGTCCAATTTAATGCAATTTGCAGCAAATACCTAGCTTTTATGTGAAAAGGATAGGGTAATATAAAGGGAAGTAGGGCTGTGTGAGGGGCACAGTTCTTTGGTTTGGTATGCTGGAGGATTGCTTACCGAGCGGTTGCCCAAACACAAGGGTTGTTGGCTGTTCTGTCCGCTGAGACCCCTTTACTTGTAATAGGGCTAAGTATTCTTCATGTATCTTGCCAAATGTTTTATTACCCATGGACCAGGTGAAGTGTACAATTATTATTAAACAAATAATATGTCGCTTTTTTAAATTTCAATTATATTCTCTTTACTTTGTATAACATTGCATTAAATTTGGAATTTATCAAATGAAGATACAAGAGACTCGTCCACAGCTGTAAGACCACTTCATTTCATCTGGAACTTTAGCTTTTGTCCGGTTCTTTGACAGGCAAAGGCATGATGTATTCCATGGATGGAAACCGCATCACTTTTAAGTCTTGAGTGTTTGATTATTTAAAATGTATTTAGGAGCATATATCAAATAGTTGCGTCACCACGCAATGGGACATAAGGGCGACACAACTACTAAGTAAGATTTATCAAGCCATGCAACGCCATCTTGCATGGCCCTGTCTGGCTTTATACATCTATATTTATGATCAAAATCAGAGTAGTTCCTCTTTTGCCAAGTGGACACAAACTGTAAGGCCAGGTGGCTAAGGAACGTGTTGCTGGAAGATCTAAAAATCAGATCTTGATATCCTCACATATCTGTTAGGGTGTCATGCTTCATCATTGGGCGGTCCTTGTCTGGCCGGCACTGCAATGTCTGACGGGCCTGGGGTCTTCTTTATCGGAGATCTTTTGATCGCGAGATGCTGTAAAGATGAATGCAGGTGAGGGAGTTAAGTGAGTTTAGTGAGTGAGAAGTGACTAAAATAGGCTCTGGTAAACTCCAATTTTTTTTAATGAGAACAGGGTACCAGGAATAAGTAAAAACAGTGGTGCTATCTTGTGGTCTTCAAGTACCAGGATAGGTACTAGGCAAAAGTGGTCACTAGTATGGTGTGGTGAACATGTTTCATGCCATGAGGGCCTAATCTTCGGGCTGCACTTCGTCAGGACCAAAAGTCAGTCAGTACCCTATCTGGGGCTGAGGGTCTCCTTTAGAATAAAGGGGGACCGCTTAGTGTTTGCCGGTATACCCTATAACAGGGGTACTCATAGTATGGCCCGCGGGTTGCCAGCGGCCCGGCAAGCCTTCCTTGGCGGCCTGCGGACCTTACAGACATCCTACCGGTGTTTTTTTTTTTTTTTTTTAAAGTGTGTCAGAAAACACCGCAGGTTGGAGTCCGAGAGACTCTGCTCTCTGGGGGCTGGGCTATGTTCCAGTAATAGTCAAAGTGGAGATGCAGGGGCGCTAAGAAGAGGCGAAATACAACAAAGCCTAATTTGCAAGTCAATGGTCTTTTAAAGACCTGTGAAATACTCAGGTGCGGCTCTGTGTGTGCCGGGAAGCTGTCTGTGCCGGGCTGACACACACTTGGGGGTAGCGGGAGGGGGGAGAGGGGACGGGGGGATTTGCTGAAGCCCTTTCGGCCAGGGTCTGGACTGGTGTGGGTGCACACTGCACACTTACAAGTGCAGGAATGCCAAAAATGATTCCTCAAACCGTGACCCCAGCTGGGTAAATTAGCCTGCCACAAACACGTCATGGAAATAGCTCACCCCACAGAGCAAGCACGTGTACATTGGCATTCAATTTGTGAGATATGCTAATCATACGTGCAAAGTATCTTTTCTTTTTTTTAAATGAACCAAATTACGATTTTGACAGCATCGTTTTCACATGCATATGCCCACAACGTACATAGATACTGAAGGAGAATCATAAATATCCCTGTACTCTTATGGTTCACAACCAAGCATACCTCTCCCCAGGACTGTGGCTGCTTCCCGTGGTACCCATAATGCGGCCGGCAGGCCTTCACTGGCGGCCCACTGACTTTGCAGTTAATGTACCCATGGCCCTCCAGAAACCCACTTTTACCAGTGACAGAAGAGAGTGGAAAGAGAGAGAGAGGAGAGAGAGAGAGAGTGGAGAGAGAGAGAGAGAGAGAGTGGAGAGAGAGAGAGAGAGTGGAGAGAGAGAGAGAGAGTGGAGAGAGAGAGAGTGGAGAGAAAGAGACAGTGGAGAGAGAGAGAGAGAGAGAGAGAGAGAGAGTGAGAGTGGAAAAAGAGACAGTGGAGAGAGAGTGGAGAGAGAGTGGAGAGAGAGAGTGGAGAGATAGAGAGAGTGGAGAGAGAGAGAGTGGAGAGAGAGTGTGGATAGAGAGTGAGTGGAGAGAGAGAGAGGAGAGAGAGAGTGAGTGGAGAGAGAGTGAGGAGAGAGAGAGTGAGTAGAGAGAGAGTGAGGAGAGAGAGAGTGAGTGAGTGGAGAGAAAGAGAGAGAGGAGAGACAGTGAGTGGGGAGAGAGAGGAGAGAGAGTGGAGAGAGAGAGGAGAGAGAGTGGAGAGAGAGAGAGTGGAAAGAGGAGAGGAGAGAGAGAGCAGTAGAGAGAAAGAGTGGAGAGAGAGGAGAGAAGGAAGAGTGGAGGGAGAGAGGGGGAGAGAGAGTATGGAGAGAGAAAAAGGAGAGAGCAAGAGTAGAGAGAGAGAGTGGAGGAGAGAGAGATAGTGAGAGATTGATGAGAGAGAGTGGAGAGAGACTGACTGACTAAGAGAGAGATAATGACTGACTGAGAGAGACTGACTGAGGGACTGACTGGCAGAGAGAGACTGACAGAGAGAGACTGACAGAGAAACTAACTGACTGAGAGAGAGTGACTGACAGAGAGAGAGACTGACTGACAGAGAGAGAGAGACTGACAGATAGGCTGACTGACTAAGAGAGACTGACTGACTAAGAGAGAGAGACTGACTGACTGCGAGAGTGCTTGGCTAAGAGAGAGACTGACTGATAGAGCGACTGACAGAGAGAGACTGACTGACAGAGAGAGACGGACTGAGAGAGAGGCTGACAGAGAGAGACTGACTGACAGAGAGAGAGACTGACTGACTGACTGAGAGAGAGACTGACTGACAGAGAGAGAGAGAGAGAGAGAGACTGACTGACTAGGAGAGAGAGAGAGACTTACTGACAGAGATTGACTGGCAGAGAGAGAGAGAGACTGATTGAGAGAGACTGACTGAGAAAGACAGGAGAGACTGACATAGAGAGTGACTGATAGAGAATAACTGACAGAGAGAGAGACTGACAAACAGACTAGCTGACTTACTTAGAGAGACTGACTGAGAGAGAGACTGACTGACAGAGACTGATTGTCTGACAACGAGAGACTGAATGACTGAGGGAGAGAGACTGATAGACAGAGAGAGAGAGACTGACTGACTGAGAAACTGACTAAGAGTGAGACTGACTAAGAGTGAGACTGACTGAGAGAGAAAGACTGACTGAGAGAGACTGACTGACAGAGAGAGACTGACTGACTGAGAGAGACTGACAGAGGGACTGATAGAGAGTAACTGACAGAGAGAGAGAGACTGACAGACAGACTAGCTGACTGACTTAGCAAGGCTGACTAACAGAGAGAGAGAGACTGACTGAGAGAGAGAATGACTGACAGAGTGAGAGAGACTGACTGAGAGAGAGAATGACTGACAGAGAGAGAGACTGACTGAGGGACTGACTTACTAAGAGTGAGACTGACTGACTGACTGAGAGAGACTTACTGACTGACTGAGAGAGAGAGAGAGAGACTGACTGACTGAGAGAGACTGGCCTCAGCAGTCATGGAGTTTGCTCCAGGAATAAAAAGTAAACCCATGGGAGTCCTCTTGACTTTCTGCAGTTCGTGGTCCTTTCCTTACCGCCATTGCGTTTGCAAGACATTGCAGGCTTTTGCGGGGTTAAGGATGGGCCAAAAGTAACCCTGTGATGGAATTGGGGTAATGTGTGTATGAAGCTATGCAATGCCTTTTAAGATTGCATTGTCTAATTTTTTAAACAGGGTTGATTTTTTTTATTCTAGTCCCGCCCCCTCACTGACCCCGCCCCCCACTGACCCCATCCCTGCCTGTGCGGCCCTCGGCCACAAACTACACTGTCATTTTGGCCCCCAACAGAAAGTTTGTGAGTACCCATGCCCTATAAGGTTGCTGGTCAGCGATTCCACCTCAAACGAGGCTTGGTAGTACTCCGTAGGCGAAATGGAGGATCCCAATCACAATGATGGACACTTGATGGTTGATCCGAACAATCCCGTCTACCCTTCCCTCCTCCATCTGACCTGGATTACCGATAATTCTATAGTAATGAAACACAGTGCAATGCTGCGTTGCATTACTGCAGAGTGAGGCAATTCATAGGTGGAGCGTTGGTGTTTCCATGCATCCACCCATGGATTTTGGCGCATTCCCAGATTTACCATTACTGGTAGACATGGAAATGCGTCAAAATGCTACGCCTCCCCAGGTCAGTTGTAATGAGGATAAATATCTTTATTTCTCCTCGTTTTTTCCTTTTTCTATGTGTGCTAGAAAGAGGTAAATGCCTCTTGAGGATAGCTATTGTGCAGGAAGGTGCCCCTTCCTGCACAATAACAATCCTGCTAACAATCTAGGCACCTGTGCACCATGGTACAAGGGTGCCTGCATTGGCACATTGTGCGCCAGCACAAGGAAATTACAGCAATGGATCATATAACGTTAGGTTTGTCATTTCTGCCCTTTCCCTATGACACAGCACATCGCAGCAAGGTGGCTAGCTATGCTGTGTGATATTTTTTATCAATGTGCCCCATGGTCTTTACGACATTTGTAGGTAAATTCTCCGCTGCCTGACCTTAAACCCACTTAGCTGTCCCTCTTGCACATGATAGAGGAAGAAAAAGGGACAGAGGGACAAATGATAGACACTGGGACAAAGGAGAGACATTGGCACAGAGGAGAAACTAGAAGAAAGGTCAGCAGTATCATCACATACTTGATAGCTAATATTGTTTCATCTTAGATTCATTGTTTGGGGACAGCAAACAAAGCTGTAGTAAAAGAACTGAGACCCTGTGTTTGTGAACAGTTAACTGACAATTTCCCCAATAATGATACCGACCACTACAGGCCCCTGTGTGTTTTCTGAACATGCAACTGTATTGAATAAGGAGATAAATATGTTGTGAGTTGTATTTCGCATAATAAATTGCAAGAATTTTCCAGCTTATTTCAATGATCATCATTGTAGAGCTCCTGCATTCTGTCTATGGAAGTAAATAACAATTAAAGACTGGATTGACAACATTGGTGCCTACAGGATCATTGTTTTATTTGGATCAGCCTTCCGCCACTAGCTTGAGATGTTATCAATCACATCTTAAATCAGCCTAGAGAAGTATTATTCTCTCACCTCATGCGATTGGCTCTTTTCCGTATAATTCCGCCTCCTGTGACGCGCTGGCATTGCAATACATAAGTGACTATTTTACAACAAGCTGCTGTTTCTCCATTATGGCAGTGGAGCGTCGCCCCCCTGCAGGAAACCGCCACGAGTTGAAAACTAAAAATTATTATATTTGTTAACCTGCTTGCCCGCTGTCCCAACCACAATGCTGAAAGGGTTGGGTTTAATTGGGGCGGGTGAGTTAAAATCTGTTGATTAGCAGCCATAGTGGGAGTACTTGAATGATTCTAAAACAAGTGCAAATGTCAGATTGGGCAAGTGGATTGTTATGTCCAGTCTGACATGCGCACTTCAGTGCCTTCTAACCTGCACTCGTTTGGGTAGCCCGGAGGAGCACAGCATAGCCCCATTCTCTCCTATGGAGCACCAGGTTGCCCTGCTCCAACCAATCCTTGCGCTGCTTTCATGCTGTTTAATATTATAAAAAGCATGACAGCAACATATGGATTGGTTAGGGTGATGGGGGTTTGCTTCTGCTTGCAAGGCCGCGCAGCAGCGGGATGATTACAGAACTTGGCCAGTCCATGTGTGGCCATATTTTGAAGCTACAAAGTGACTGACCATGTTTCTGCTCCCTGCGCTTGACGCAGGGCGGCTCTTGGGTGGTGCGATCGGTGCCACTGCACCGGGCGCTGACTAGGGGTTTTTGCAAGTATATTTTCGTTTTAAAAGGACCTCCGGCCCATTCCTTGCTTCCAGCAATTTTCAGCCATCAATAAAAATGTCAAGATCACTCAGTGATTCATCTTCCTGCTGGAGAGAGATTGAGGTTTGTCTAGTGGAAGTTTTAACTCATTTCAAGGTAGTGCAGCGGGTTAATATGCCTGTTGCAAAGAATGTATGCCATGCAGATCACAAAGTGCATATAATGTAAGTAGGTCAGTGGGTTACTGCTTGTGTCCCAGGGATCATTTTGTTACTTGCAGTTTTTAAGTTAACATCCTAAAATAGCACAGTGAGCTATCAACTTCATCTAAACGATGCATGCAAACTGCAGGATTTGTATTAGAGCTATACGTTTTATGCCCCGTCTTTCATTATCCTAAACTTGCAAAAAGGGTTCATTTGGGTAGAAATTGATCAGTCTTGACCCCATTTCTCATGGGAACAATCCAGACCGAACTGTCAAGGCAGGTCCTCCCTGGACCACAAATAAGCATCCTGGGACCGATTTTGTGGTAATACAGCTCATCAGCCGGGCTAGCTTGAATCCAGTGGCACAATGAGCTAGGGACCCACGTCTGGGCATACACATCCAGGACTGAACTGGCCGCACCAGGCATTGGGCATTTCCCTGAGATGCTGCAATGGTGGTGGGCAGTTTTGGGGAGGTAGAGGGCGGTTTTGTCACTGGCCAGGTTTTGCTGCGGTGCTGCAATATTGGTCTCTAGTAACTGAAGCAGCAAGCGTTTCCAGCCCCCTGGAGCAAGGCAGTGCTTTCCCAGGTTGGTCCGAGAAAACTGCCAAGGCTGCTTTGGGTTCCCAGTCTGGCCCTGTATCCATCCTACTTAGGGAGAAAAGTGCTATGCAAACAAATGATGGACGGAATGCTGAATAAATCATACATTCACCCCGAGTCAAGAGATCAGGGTTACATCCATCCTTCTTTTGCTCACTACACCACCCCAGTTTAGACCCAGCCATATACAAATCAGTCTTGACCCTCTTCCTCATGGTGACAGTCCAACCCAAACTCCCAAGCCAGGTCCTCCGTGGACTGGAAATAAGCATCCTGGGACCGGTTTTGGGGTATTACCCCTCAACAGCCAGGTTTGCTTGAATCAAGTGGCCCAGTGAGCATACCCTTCCCACTTAGGGTGAAAAGTGCTGCGCAAATAAAAGATAGACAGAAGATAAATAAATCAAACATTCAACCCCAGTCAAGAGATCTGGGTCAAATTGGTTATTCTTTTGCTCACCATGCCACCCCAGTTTAGATCAAACCATATACAAATCAATCTAGACCCTGCCCAACTCATTTTAGGTCTGAGTTGACAACATTGGTGTCTACAGGATCATGGGTTTATTTGGATCAGCCTTCAGCCACTGGCTTGAGACGTTATCAATCACATCCTAAATTAGCCCAGAGAAGTAGATTTCTCTCACTTTATGCGAATGGCTCTTTTGTGCATAATTCTGCATCATGTGACATGCTAGCATTACAATAGTTAAGTGACTATTTTACATCCAGCTGAGGTTTCTCCATTGGGGCGGTGGAGCATTGCAGCCCTGCAGGAAACCACCATGAGTCGACCCATGAAAATTATCATTATAATTATAAACCTGCTTGCACGCTGTCCCGATCACGGCGCTGCAAGGGTTGGGTTTGACTGGGGTGGGAGGGGCAAATTCTATTGATTGTATTGTCATACATTCACCCCAATACAGAGTTCTAGGCCTAAGTCCATTGTTCTGTTGCTCCCCATGCCATTCTAGTTTGAACCCAGCCATATACAAATCCGTCTTGACCCTGTGCCCAATGGCAACAGTCCAGCCAAAACTGCCAGGCCAGGTCCTCCCTGGACTGGAATCAAGCATCCTAGGATTGGTTTTAGGGATTCACCCCGTCAACAGCCAGGATAGCTTGACTCCAGTAACATTGAGAGCATGGGACCCACATCTGGGCATGCCCGTCCCACTCGGGGTGACAAATTCAAAAAGAACAATTGATGGACAGAATGCAGAACAATGTCATACATTCACCCCAGTACAGAGATCGGGGCCTAAACATTGTTTTTTTGCTCCCCATGCCATTTTTGTTTGAACCCAGCCATATGCAAATCAGTCTCGACCCTGTGCCTAATGGGAACAGTCCAGCCGAACTGCCAGGCCACGTCCTCCCTGGACTGGAATCAAGCATCCTAGGACTGGTGTTGGGGATTCACTCCCTCAACAGCCAGGATAGCTTGACTCCAGTAACATTGAGAGCATGGGACCCACATCTGGGCATACCCGTCCCACTCGGGGTGGCAAATTCAAAAAGAACAATTGATGGACAGAATGCAGAACAATGTCATACATTCACCCCAGTACAGAGATCGGGGCCTAAACCATCATTTTTTTGCTCCCCATGCCATTCTTATTTGAACTCAGCCATATGCAAATCAGTCTCGACCCTGTGCCCAATGGGAACAATCCAGCCCGAACTACCAGGCCAGGTTATCCCTGGACTGGAAACAAGCATTCTAGAAATAGTTTTGGGGTTTCATCCCTCAACAGCCAGGATGGCTTGACGCCAGTGGCATTTAGAGCACGAGACCCACGTCTGGGCATACCCGTCCCACTCAGGGTGACAAATGCAAAAAGAACCATTGATGGACAGATTTCAGAACAATGTCATATATTCACCCCAGTACAGAGATATGGGCCTAAATCCATAGGTTTTTTGCTCCCCATGCCATTTCAGTTTGAACCCAGCCATATGCAAATCAGTCTTGACCCTGTGCCCAATGGGAAAAGTCCAACCCGAACTGCCAGACCAGATCCTCCCTGGAATGGAAACAAGCATCCTAGTACCGGGTTTTCACCCCTCATCAGCCAGGGTAGCTTTACTCCAGTGGCAATGAGAGCACGGGACCCATGTCTGGGCATACCCGTCCCACTCAGGGTGACAAATGCAAAAAGAACAATTGATGGACAGAATGCAGAACAATGTTGTACGTTCACCCCAGTACAGAGATCTGGGACAGGTATGCCCAGATGTGGGTCCCAGGCTGACTGTGCCACTGGACTCAAGCTATCCTGGCTGATGAGAGGTGAAAACCCAAAACCGGTCCTAAGATGTTTGTTTCTGGTCCAGGGAGGACCTGGCTTGGCAGTTCAAGCTGGACTGTTCCCATGGAGAAGTGCGGCTCAATGGTTAGAGTGGCAGACCCTGATGCAGAGGTCTAGCCCGGGACCAGGGTTCAATTCCCCGCCTCTGCGGGTCTTGGGCTCAAAAAAATTCCACAGACCTGATCATTCTCGCCTCGGTGCCTATTCCAATCATGGAGTCCCACTCTGCAACTCTGGGCAATAGCTTGCTTAATCTCCACAACGGCCCCCACAACGCTAAGGATGCCTGGCCTCCACCTTGGGGGTGCCCAGGAGTGGACACCTCACAGGGAAAGCCAGGATGGGTTCCACAGCGGTATTCGTACAAGCGCCTTGGGACCCTTGCGGGTGAGTAGTGCGCTATACAAGTATCAATTTACATGAGGCACAGGGTCAAGACTGATTTGCATATGGCCAGGTCTAAACTGGGGTGGCATGGTGAGCAAAAGAATGATGGATTTAACCCAGATCTCTTGACTGGAGTGAATGTTTTGATTTGCTCTGCATTCCGTCCATCAATTGTGTGTCTTTTATTTTCTAAAAGTGACATTTTCAAACACACGATTTAAAACCATCTTTACTAAAAGATGTGTTTTTAAATTCGGAGTTCAGAGAGCCTAAACTTTAGTTCTCTATCTTGTCCCAATGGGAAGTTATACTTGTAAGATGTTACAAAGCATTTCCCATTCTATCCTATTGGGCAAGATATCCTTTCAATAGTGAAAAACAAAATTGGCAGTATTTCACTATCAGGACATGTCACACACACACCAGTACATGTCCTGCCTTTCACATACACTGTACCCTGACCATGGTGGTACCTTAGGCTTGCCATAGAGGTGTCTTACATGTAGGAAAAGGGAAGGTTAGAGCCTGGCAAGTGGGTGCACTTACCAGGTTGACATGGCAGCTAATAAACTGCCCACAGACACTGCAGTTGCAGGTCTGAAATACCTTTCCAGGGCTACTCGTGTGGTTGGCACAATCAGTGAAGCAGGCCCATTAGTAGCATTTTAAGTTACAGGCCCTTGCACACCCAGTGCACTTTACTAGGGACTTACCAGTAAACAAAATATGCCAATCAGGGAGAACCAATTGTAATAACAATTTACACAGGGAGCACTTGCACTCAGCGGTGGCAAAGTGCCCAAAGCATCTAAGCCAGCAAAAACGAAATCCAGCACAGCATCACAAATACAGGAAGTAGAGGCAAAAAGCCAGGGGAAACCACACCAAAGATGCTAAGTCTAGCACTATCATGCTAAATTGAAACAAGGCACAGTGAGGTAGTCTTTTACATAGGACCATACTATCTGGTACATTGGGGAAGCTTGGATTTTATCTCAGTTTTCCTGATCACAAACACATTATGTATTCAGCCACAGGAGGTCTAGCCGCATCTCTCTCTGACTTAGAAGCAGCGGACAATGCTTTGTGCTCGTCAGTGCCTGATGTCAGGAAGCAAATAGTGCTCTTTAATTTTTCAAAAGCATTTTGTTTTGGTAGGCCTATTTTCTTTGCGCTATTGTACTAATGGAATGAAGGATTGATTTGTAAAACAATCCCAGGTCTGAAAGGGTTGAGAACTGTCCAGTGGGGGCTCCTTCGCTATGGGAGAGAAGCGTCGGGCCACTGCTTTTGAGCAGTGCAAAGCACAAAACAAAAATGATAATAACTTTGTGTTATTATAATTTTATTCTTTGTGCTGCTTTGCGGACGGGCGGGGCTGCTCTGCTCTCGGAGCAGGGCAGGGGAGGAGTGGTGTGCGCACTACTAAGTGCGCAATGACTGTTTGGTCGGCCCTCTCGGGCCGCCCAAACCAGTCGTGCGCACTTTCCATTTTCTCCATGCAGGCTGCAATACAGCCTGCATGGAGAACATGCCCACCCCTCTAACCCCTGGCTGAGTGCCTGGTCATGGTGATCAGACCAATCAAAACGCTGCATTCCAGTGTTGTATTTGGCCAGTGGGGCCTGGCTGTGTTTCCTGTTCCAAGTCTAGGAGAGCAGGAGCAGAGACACAGGACTGGCGACACGGTACATTTTTTTTTGTAATTGCCTACTCACCCCCTAGATCCGCCCCTCCTCCCACCGCCCTGCCCCCCGTGCCCACGAGCCCTGTCGCCGCCACTGGAACTGTCAGAACTATATTGGGTGCACAGCTCTGTAAAATAGTGTATTCTGTAATGGCTGAGCGGTGTAGAACCCATTGCCCTTGATGGGTTGAAGTACATTGCTTGAGTGTTGTAGTGGTCCAAATCCTTGATGTATGGGTTGATGTGAAGCTAAAGAGTAGCATTTAGGTTCCAGCCTTATGTGTTGTGAAGTGCACTGAGAGAGCAATGCAGGAGGTCCCAACTTTAAATGTGGTATGACAGTATGGTGCTGCCAGAACAGGTACTGCAGTGGGTGGGCTCTGTTCTAAAGTGGGCGACGTGCATTTGACAAACTGTGTGCTTCTCCCTACTTTTAATGGGTTGAGGTGGATTTGCAGAGCAATAGAACCTTGTCAACACCACATGGTTTCAGGAGCCTTGGCAGAGCAATGTATTGGTTCAAGCACTGGGTGGAATAAGGTCCTTTTTGGGAGCCGTGTCTATTCCCTAGAATTGGGTGAGCTAAGATGCAGTGTAGTAGTGTCATCCTGGTTGTTTTATAGTGCGCTGCCTGTCAAACCAATGCTGTGGCAGGATGTGTTCAGGTGCCATAGCAGTGCGGAGGTCCATCCTCACCTTGAGTGCCTTCACATGTACTTTTAGAGTTGTGCAGTGTTCAGTGTCTGGGTTGGGATGGACTGGCAGAGAAGTTAGGTGGATCATTCCAGGGTGGGATAAAAGGGGCTTCACTAGGGAGAGCGCTGGCCAGTAGCGGCTGCTGCAAATAAAAAGTGGTGAGACGGGTGGATATTAACCCCATCCATGCTGCCGTCGACCATTGGCCGACGGCAGCACTACCTCGCTGGTGCTGCCGTCGACCAATGGCTGACGCGGCACCGCCCGTTTTGCAGACGTGCCGCACTTCCGCAAAATCGGCGGCACAGCCAACGGGTTAAAAAAAAAATAACTTACCTGATGCAGCCAGCCGCCTTGGTGCTTCTCTGTTCCCGGCAGTCCATGGGCCACACAGCACAGGCTCCCAGAGATCCCATCCAATCCAGGTGCTGCTCTCATGCTATTACCAAGCATGTGAGAAGCATTGAGATTGGCCTAAGTGGGCTGGTTTGACGCTCGCTCAGGGACAGGGAGCCTGTGCCTTTTCTTCAACACAGTTGGGTTGAAGAAATATAAACTGCGCCTGACAGTTGGCCAAACTGACATGTGCACTTACAAGTGGCCAACACTCCTCCTCCCTGCCGCTGTCCAAGAGGATGGGCCGACCCCGCCTGAGACTTGCATCGGCTGTCAGAGAAAAATAAAATGATAATAAAAAAATGTATTATCATTTTATTTTTCATCTGCTGGCTTTGAGTATGGGGCAACGTTCCTCCACCCTTACGGAGAAGTCGCCGCTGGCACAGGCCTACTTTGTAACAAGGATAGATGTGAAATTAATTATGTTATGGATTACCTAATTGGTCACACACAGACTGCATTTTAAAACATTTAATAGGATTAAGTCATCTGCAGTAGAGGTCTTTAAGTGCCCAGCATGTTAGTTGCCCCCAGAAACAGCAGTGAAATCTCTGTGGGGATTAACAAACTTGCTGGTGAGAACGGTGTGCAATCCATATCAGTTTGACATGCTCACTTCACTCGCTCTCTAAGTCAATCTTGGCCCCACTTTTTTGTTGAAATTCTGTTTATTGAAGGCAAGCAAAACGTACAAACATTTTGCTGCTGTGTTAACAATAAAGGACCAGCACAGATTAGGGTGGAGAGTACACTAGAGGGGCATAATTCTACCCAACGAAGCAACCCCCTCCCATCAAACATGGTGAGTTGACATAGGGCATGATGTAGAGTCCTCCCGGGGCACAAGCAACAAGCCGGAAGGGCCTGAGTCTGAGGAGGGCGCCCCTACTTTTTACGCCCATCCGCTTTGAAAGGTCACCAGCCACCACTGTTTATATCTAAAAGGTACACTCAACTATCACACATTTTGTCACATCCAGTTCTTTATCTTAATCATGCACTATACACAGAAAGCATTCTTTTCGGCTGTAGCATGCCTTTGCGAATGCTTTTGTCATTACCCAAATATGAGCTTGAACTTACCATGTGCTCCTTATGTTTTGGTTTATTACACAACCAATACCACCACCACCAATATCACAACAGTCAATACCACCACTACCAATATCACAACCGTCAATACCACCACCACCAATATCACAACCATCAATTTCACCACTACCAATATCACCACAGCCATCAGTACCACCACCACAAATATCACAACCGTCAATACCACCACTACCAATATCACCACAGCCATCAATACAACCACCACCAATAACACAACCGTCAATACCACCACTACCAATATCACCACAGCCATCAATACCACCACCACCAATAACACAACCGTCAATACCACCACTACCAATACCACAACCATCAATACCACCACTACCAATATCACCACAGCCATCAATACCACCACCACCAATACCACAACCATCAATACCACCACTACCAATATCACCACAGCCATCAATACCACCACCACCAATATCACAACCGTCAATACCACCACTACCAATATCACCACAGCCATCAATACCACCAGCACCAATACCACAACCATCAATACCACCACTACCAATATCATCACAACTATCAATACCGCCACTACTAATCCCAACAATATCACAACTATAAATACCATCGCTACTAATCTCGCCAACATCACCACAACTATGAATACCACTACTACTAATCCCAACAAAATCACAACTATAAATACCCACCACTACTAATCCTGACAATACCACAACTATCAATACCACCACTGCTAAACCTATCAGCATCACCACAGTTATAAATACCACCACTACTAAACCGACATTATCACCACAACTATCAATACCACCACTACTAATTCCAACAATATCACTCTCAATACAACCAGTCGTACTACCACTAATACTATACCACCACCACTGCCATTTGTACCACCAGAATACTGATTCCACTAACCATTGGTAAAGCCAACAGTTCTGGCTGTAATGTGCTTTCACGTGGAAGCATAATTTCTACATGCCTGTCTTTGCACACATTGTCACAATTAAACTCAGCGCTTGTCTTAAAAAATATAGGGCTGACTAGAAATGTGGTTATTGTATGTGATTACTCTGGCATGCTAAATTTCAGTTTCAAACCTCCTACCATCTCCTGGTGTAAGCCCCTTATTTCTTGCCCCCGCTACCGTGAGAGAGTCAAATGTCCAGAGGGAGTAACATGGGTACCCTTCCTAGTACAATAGTACCTGGCGTCCTCACACCCCAGTTGTAAAGTCCCGTACCTACCACAGATAGTGCTCAGTAACCACTGACTGCCCCAGGACCCACAAATAAAGCCTCTTAAAGGTGATATAGGATGCTGTCATGAAGTTATAATCTATTCTGGAAGAGGACCTATTATGTGATGTGAAAATCTAGAATGATCCTTCTTGAATTAAAAGTATGGCATCCTTGCACTGGACAGTGGAAGAACACACACCAACAAGAAGACTCAGACTGACAAAGGAGAGACACAGAGACAAAGGAGAAAAGCAGGAGATGAGTACAAGAACAGAGGGGGGAAAGTGAACAAAGAGCAAAAGAGAGCCGCCGGGACAAAGGAGACACAGGGGAGCAAACGAAAGACAATGGATAAATGAGACAGACAGCACAAAAGAGAGGGCGGGGACAGAGCAAAGACAACGACGGAGGAGCCGGTCTGGCACGGTGGTCTCGCGCCTGTAAACAACACCCGCCCCGTGCAACGACACTACCAGTATCAAGGAGTCACGTGCTAATCCCCATAGAATGGGGAATAACGGCGTCAACACGGTTGTAATGGGTGGAATTTCCTGATCATGGGCTTGATGCTCATAGTTACCACCAGCGTTAAAAAGGTGTTAACTGTGAGTGGGGGCTAATGCGGGACGGGGGAGGGGCAGAGAGCGGTGTGGAAGAGAGAACATTAGGGCGTTACTTGCAAGGCTCGTCTGCACCTTGGAAGGTGGTTGGGAGGGGTAAGAAACGAGGAGGGCTGCATTCCAGCACCTTTTGAAGACAGACTTGCAGGCTGGACATAGTGGCCGGTAGAATTGAGCCCATTATTCCTGGCCAGTAGGCACAGGTGCGGAAGACCGGCCCATTCACGACTGAGGGGGGTGGAATTACACACCCAATTGTCTCTCCTTCATCTTGTAATCTGGGTTTAAGGGGAGAAACACATGGACAAAGATGAGACACAGGTATAAAAGGGATAAAGAGAAACAAAGGAGAGACATAGACAGACAGGAAGGACACACAGGCAAAGGAGATACGCAAGTGGGAGACACTGGGAAAACAAGTGTTGCCAAACCCAAAATGTCATACTTTTAGGAACCTATTGGCTCTGGATATTTTTGGGGGGATGATGCTGTGCGACATCAGCAAAAAAAAAAAAATGAACCAAAAAATGTGGCATGACATGACACAGGTGTACGTGGCATTATGGTGCTAGTGTTGAGTCTTTCGCTAGACATGTGCAGGCGTGATGACATGTGCCTGTGCATGCGCACACTTACTGATTGCTGTGGACACCTTTGTTTTCTACTGATCCAAGAAGGTGGGCGCCACTGAGATTGGTATTTTTTTTTTATATTACCAGCATGCATACTTTTTTAAAAAGTGGCCTATACAAATAGAAAATGGTAGCTGCCAGGCCCTCTAAAACGTTTTTTTTTTATTAGCTTAAGTGGTGGGGAACAACAAAGGAGCTGGTGGGAGGGAAGCAACTGAGAGCAAGTAGGTGGAACAATAGGTAAGGCCAAACATTTTATGAAAATAAAGTTAAATGCGCAGGAAAAAATAAAATTTGTGGGGGCGGAGGGGAGGAGAAGCAACACAGAATGCATTGGGTCGGGTGCTGGAATTTGGTGGGAAGAAAGCTGCAGACAAGGGAGAGATCCTGAAAACACATGCACTCTCATGGAGCACTTAAACAAAAAGAAAAAAGTATTTCCCTAAATGCGATCAGTATTAGGATAAAAGCCAGCCAATCCAAAGGATGGTAAACAGGCTATGCTCCAGGGAAGGGACCAAACAAGAAGGGGACAGAAAACCAGTGAATAAGAAGCAAAGAAATAAGAGTGACAAAAAAAGTCTATCAATGGGATCAGTAGACGGGTTCTAAGCAGTAGCGACTCCTCCGCAATGGCGGAGGAGCATCACCCCACTGCCTGGCGCAGAGCTAGCAAACGAAAAATAAAACGATGCTCTAGCATCGTTTTATTTTTGGTTTGCCGGCCCTGAGCCAACGTGTGCATGAGAGGGTAAAGGAGGAGTGCTTGTGCACTCCCTAAGTGCTCAAGTGTGTTTGGCGGCCGTCTCTGGGGTAAACGTCGTTTACAACGCGGTGTTTACACCGCAAGACCTTCACCACGCTGACATTACAACGCAAGTCGTTACAACGACTTGCGCTGGATGGTGCTGTTGGTTAAGGAATATTGTAATTTTATATTCCAACACCTTCCCTACTGTTACGTGAGCTGGTGATGGAATAGAAAATTATAATAATCCTCAATCTGCGCCCTCCAACGCAAGTCGTTGTAACGACTTGCGTTGTAAAATCCGCGATGTAAAGTACCGCGATGAAAATGATCACGTTGTACTATCATACATCCATCTCTGGCTGACCAAAACACACATGCACACCTAGGTTTCTCCAGCCCGGCTGCATTCAGTAGTCGGGCTGGAGAAACCCCACATACTCCATGACCTGAGCAGGGTGTCTTTCCTGCCCGCTCAGGACAATCCCTGTGCTGCTCTGCAACACAGGGACTGGCTAGGAGGCTGTCCCAGGGGCTGCTGGAACCCAGGAAGAGGCCAGCAGCAGCAACCCAACGTGGGAAGTGGCCAGCGGCATCAGGTAAGTTTTTTTTCTCTTATTTTTAACATGCCCCCATCCCCTCCCCTGTGCTTCCCCCACCCGCTCACCACCCTTTGTTAATGGCGGCCGCTGCTGGTTCTAAGCCCACTATAAATTCTTTGCATAGCCCATTAACCCCTTCGGGGCTGATGACGAGCTCAGCTCGTCATGAGCGTAACCTGACGTACGCTCATGACGAGCTCTCAGCTCGTCATGTAACGCGGTAATTTTTAAATTGCCGCGTACAGCGGGAAAATGCATGCATGCGGTTAAAGGTCTTTCACAACCATGCAGAAAGAAACTACCTGTTAGGAGAGAGCCAATGAGACACCTCACACAGGAGAAGGATCGCGCAAAGCATAGTGAGACTTAGGTGAGAGACACCTGAGAAAAGAAGAGGCGCACGTTTAGAGGTAAGCCACTACGAGTTGTGATACAGGGGCAAAGAGGACATGCAGGTTTAGAAGCGAGTGCTACGCAAACAATTGATGGACAGGTGGCTGAATAAATCATACATTCACCCCCAGTCAAGAAATCTGGGTTAAATCCATAGGGACAGATTTACAAGCCCCTTGTGACACTTTTACGCCGCTGATGCGTCACTTTTGTGATGCAGTGGCAGCGTAAACGATGCACCACTATGCAACATATTTACAACGTGACGCATCTAGTGAGATGGTTCACGTTGTAAAGCCCTGCGCTACATTATACCTGAATCAGGTATAATATATTCAGGGTGGGCGTTACATCGCAAGGAAGCCCCATAAAAGTGACGCAGGGAAATCTACAAGATTTCACGGAGTCTCTTTTACGTCTCAACTAAGTCAAATCCTTACGCCTGCTTGCTACAGGCGTAAGGAGTGACGCAGCACAGCAATTAAGGGGGGCCCCTGAAGAGTGCTGGAGTTGTGTCGCACTTGCGACATGACTCCAGCACTGCGTCACCTATACGCTGACAGATGCATCATGCACCTGTCTAGCCTTGCGCCACGGTGCGCTGCATTGTAAATACGGCGCATCCATGGTGGCGCAAGGGGTTTCTAATTACACGCAAAATAACTGACGCATCCCACCTGATATGCAGGGATGCGCCAGTTATTGTAAATCTGCCCCATTGTGTTTTTCTCACTACACCACCCTGGTTTGGACCCAGCCATATACAAATCAGTCTTGAACCTGTTCCTCATGGGAACAGTCCAGCCTGAACTGCCAAACCAGGTCCTCCCTGGACTGGAAAGAAGTATCCTGGGACCGGTTTCGGGACATCACCCCTCATCAGCCAGGCTAGCTTGAATCAAGAGGCGCAGTGAGCAAGAGGCTGCGCTGGGTTAGAGGAGAGGTATGCGCAAAGAAGAAATATGTAGCCTAAAGAGAGGGATAGGGGCAAGGAAGCAAATGAGAAAGACATAGAAAACAGTAAAATGACTAGGGCAAAGCAGAGATACGGTTAGACGAGTGGTGTGGGGAGAAAAGCACAGAATTCGGCAAAGGAAGAAAAAAAGAGAGGGCAGCTGAGAGTGATGAACAGACGACCATTGGCAAACAGCCCCACAGGGCACCGAGAAGTCATGCAGAGCTAGAGAGTGGGGCATTTGCACACGTGCCAGTTTTCTCGTATATTTATTTAGTAAATCGCTGTTTGCTTATTGCTACTTCGTGGCACTAACAGGTAGATGCATCAAGCATTTTTGCGAGCGCAAATGGTGCGAATCGCAAAATTCGGTCGTTTGCGCCCGCAAAAATGGCATTTGAGATGTATCAAGGGTTCATGCACTCGCAATTTAAGAATTAGCAAATAATTGCGAGTTCTCAAATTGCGATTACATTTAAGGAATCGCAAATTGCGATTCCTTAAATGTAATGCATGAACCATTTCAAAATTGCGAATTCGCAATCTGGGGCCGCTATTTACCGTGAAGTCTAACTACGTGGTAAATAGCAAAAACTTAGAAAAATGCACTTTAGTGCATTTTTCTAAGTTGTATGTTACACACACACATGTCCTTGGGACATGTGTGTGCGCAACACCGGTGAAGATTACCATTTCAGGGGTGCAACAGGGTGGACACCCTGGCACCCCTGAAATTGCTTCCTTATTTGCGATTCGCAATTAGCAAATCGCAAATAAGGAATCAGTAGAAATCGCTAAAAATATTGCGATTTCTACATGCATCCCGTTTTGCGAGTCTTTAATAGCGAATCCTTAAAATTTGCAATTAAGGACTCGCAAAACATGACTTAAATGAATCTGGGGGTAAGAAACGTGGCGCAGTGATTCTCGGAGCAGGTCGCTAGTTTTTATACAAAACTTTATTTTTCTGTACTTGAGGTTCATACTTTCTCATTCTCCCCCTCCAATGGAATTCAATGTGAAAAATCTCTCGCCCCCACTTAGTAAATTCCCACCAGCCTACCCTCTTCCTAGGGACAGGCGGGTCACCGCTGCAGCCGCTCTCGGACTCGCCGTGAGGGGTCGCCCGCAGAGCACTGCTCGGATCTGCCGCGGTGACCCCCGGTGCCCATCCCCCACCCCAGCCCGGGCCGCCCCTCTGACCCCCGCGCAGGTCACCAGGGAGAAAGGCTCCATTGTCACCGACTCACAAAGCGGAATTATTCCGTCGGATTAATATGCAGATTTTGGCTGCTTTTATTTATGCATAAAATCCCCGTCTTTTCCCAGACGAGGGGCACCAGCCCCCGGGCCCAGGCCTGAGGACCACCACAAGCCCGTTTTAACAAGACTGTCCATTCATGGCCTCTTCCCATCCGCATGTGGGACTCTGCTGCCCTACTTTCAGCCCTGGGCGGTTCGACGCTTGTCAGAACAGATAGTTTAATAAAAGGAGCGCACCTTAAATTCGGAGTTTTCTGGGCGGCTGTCGGCGGAGTGGGAGATTATTCGTAATTTTTGTGTTTCAAAGGGAATGGATTTATGATATCTGGAATCGATGGAAAACACTATTATAATGGTAAAGATATAATATTCATGTAACAGGCCGCAATCGCGGTTCTGGCGCATGTATAATATTTTTAAAGCGCTGCAATACTGAGTGAAAGCTGCAGTTTAAGCTGACGCCAATTTACTGTGTGACAGACCTCATTATCAACTCAATTTAAGATTGGGAGGCGCTGCGCTGCAAAATGACTCCCTTCTGGTACTCGACTTGATTAAGGCCAGGCCAGGAGAGCTGAAATTAACTGGCAATGCTGGGACAGGATGGGTACCTTGATTGTGTATTAATTGGTCAAGAATCTAGAGCAGACCGACTTTGGCACTGTGGAACCAGGTTCGAGTCTCGGCGTTAACAGCCTGTGGTTCTGGAAAAAGTCGCTTAACCTTGAATGTGTCCTTGTGTAAAATAACTGGTGCACATGTAAAGCGCTCCAATACCTTTGGGTCAAGTTTGTGCTATATAAAACCGCAAACAACATTATGTGTATAAGGTATACTAATTACTGCCGTCGATGCCTAGTACAGTTGGGCAGTATTCCAGACCTGGCTCAGGTTAACAGGCAGAGTGAAACTTTCTTTTTAGTTTGGGGGCAGTTGGAGGAGTGCGGGGATTAAGCGCCTTGTACCTCATTGTTCAGTGGTCCTTCAATTTTCTACAATCTGTTACCCTTACAAATAAAAGCCGGACTGTGAGTGTACAGTGCCTCATTGTTCTTAAGCGCTTTCACCCTGTGAGCTGCTATTTATCACACACGAGGCAACAAATGGCAAAGGTCTTGAATTCCTACAGATGAAACTCAACAAAGATTCCAACCCAGGAACTGAGCTCCCCCACGAAACACGCCCCCTTTCAAGGAGAGATCAGTAGGTGATTCTTCTGTCCCTGTGCAGGCTGTCAATTTATGGAACCCCCTGGCAGCAGAAATAAGTCACTGAAAAACATATGGGGGCAGATTTACAAGAAACTGACACATTTGAGGAGATGTGTCAATTTCCCTGCACCAGCGTGCGAAACCGTTGCGCCACCATAGATGCGCCGTATTTACAACACGGTGCACCATGGCGCAAGGTTGACAGATGCGTCAGAAATTCTGATGCATCTGTTGACGCAATAGTCACGCATTGCTGGAGTCGTGTCGCGAGCACTACGCAACTCCAGCAATGGATGTTGAGGCCTATTCTCACTACACGGTGTCAGTCCTTACGCCTGGTTCAAGCAGGCGTAAGGTTTTGACACAGTGGCGTCCTAGAAGTGGTGCAGTGAAATCTTGTAGATTTCACTGCGTCACTTCTACGAGGCTTTCCTGCGTGGGAACTCCCACCCTGCATACATTACACCTTGCGCAGGAATAATGAGATGCAGTGCTTTACACTGTGACACATCTCCCTAGATGTGTCTCGTTGTAAATTGAACGCATTTTTTACGCTGCTGCTGTATCACAAAATTGACGCAACGGCAGCACAAAAGTGTCACAAGGGGCTTGTAAATCTGCCCCAGGAATTCAGAGGAATGGTTCAGAATTGGTGATTCCCTACTTGATCATCAGGAACACCCTGTTCCACCATTATCATAAAGTTAGGACACGCAACAAGATGTCCAGCTGCTGTGCCCACTTGACAGAAGCTCAATCCGAAGTGACAACGATTTATGCAATCAATTCTAGTATCAGTCACACTATTTGGCTGATCTGGCCCCTATCTTTCTGAGAATAGCCTACTCTATCTCACATAGCTATCTGCCTTAATCTCTTTTAATGTATTTCTACAAATTGCCCACACCTTATTTCGTAGATACAACCTCCCCTGCTTTGAAACCATATCCCTGCAACCTAACCGTACCTAATCTCCTCAAGCCGATCTATTAATTCCCCCAACCATCTGGATGAACTCGCATACGCCCACTAATGATCACACCTAACTCTGGTTCATTTAATCTACCACAAAGACACTGGAGCCAACAAATTGAATGACTTCATTGTGAGCATAAGGCTAATCACAGTGACCAATAATAACCAGTAATCACTGGATTAACCACTTGCTTTGAGTTCCAGAGTAGCCTGCTATTTGCCATAAAATGATTCAACGCCTCGTCAGTCGAAGTAAGCACGGCATAAATACAATCACAATACTATACAAAGAATAAAATGAGGCAAATAAATAATTGTGTTTACATGGTTTCAATGAAAATAAAAACACATGGTACAAATATTAATTCTAGTTTAGCCTAACAGGGCCTAGCGGTCAGTCACTGTCTGCCAACATTTCAGCCACAGCAGTGTCTTCAGAGGGACTTCCTCAGGACAGGTATAATGTATTTATATATTTTACTCGATATGAAGAAGTATACGGTTCTAGAGGCCTAATATTAAGTATCATGACTAGTTATTGAGGTCTCAAATTGAGTATTGAGTGTAGTGCTAAAGGCCTTACAAGCCGTGCTTGTTTGAAGAATATGGTACCCGATTTTAGAGGCCTCAGCTGGAGAATTATTCCCTGTTCAAGAAGCCTCAAGAAGAGGAGTTTGTATCCTGAAGTGTGATAAACAGTTTGACTTCATTCGACCCCGTCTTCACCGCTAGCGGGAACATCACCTATAGCCACACCACCGAACTCCCCTGGACCGACCACCACTGCGTGCACTTTACCTTCACCACCCCCAACATCCACCACCACCGCCCTCATCACCTCCCCCGTCACAGCTGGAACAAGGCCACCGAGGAACACCCCACCACCTTCCCCAGCACTGCCACACCACTGGCATCAACAGACACCAGCACCTCAGCACGTAGACTCCACCGATGGATCTCCAACTGCGCTGACACTCTGTCCCCCCTCAAGAGGGCCCCAAGCAATCAACACTCCAATAAATCCAGCTGGTTTACTCCCGCCCTTCACGAGTCCAGAGGCACCTGCAGATGACTTGAGAAGAGATGGAGGAACAACAAAATCATGGAAACCCATGCAGCCTTCAAAACCGCTGTCAACGCACACCAACACCGCCTCAAAACCACAAAGAAAATTGCCCTCCAAGACAGAATAAACGTCAATGCACACAACACCAAGGAACTCTTTGCCATTGTCAAGAAGTTCGCCGGGTTCAACAGCGAAACCACAGACATCCCACCCTCCCACAACAAACTCGGCACCTTCTTCCACCACAAGATCAGGCAGATCTACAACAGCTTTGACACCCAAGACCCCGCTTCAACACCCGTCACCATGGCACGCAACCACGCTGCACCCCAACAGACCCTGCTCAACTGGACCCCACTTACCATAGAAGACACACTCGTGACCATGAAGAGCATCCACTCCGGAGCCTCATCAGACTCTTGCCCATATCACATCTCCCATAGAGCTGCCACTGCCATCCCCCCAGAGCTTCTCGGCACCATCAAATGCTCCATCAAAACCACCACCTTCCCTGATGACTGGAAACAAGCAGAGATCAACCCCCTGCTGAAGAAGCCGTCCTCAGACCTGACAGACCTCAAGAACTTTAGACCTATCTCCCTCCTCCCTTTCCCAACCAAGGTCATGGAGAAGGCCATCAACACCCAGCTCCCGGAATTCATCGAGGAAAACCACGTCCTGGAAGATGCCCTATCTTGTTTCCGAAGCAAACACAGCACCGAAACTGCTCTCCTCAACACCACCGATGACATCCGCTTCCTCCTCGACCCTGGTGAAACCGCAGCCCTCATCCTACTGGACCTTTCGGCTGCCTTTGATACCGTCTCCCATTGCACCCTAATCACAAAACTACACAACGCCGTCATCCACGACAAGGCCCTGGGCTGGATCCACTCATTCCTCACCGGCCGAACACAGCGAGTCAGACTACTTCCATTCTTCTCAGAATCTACAGAGATCAGCTGCGGAGTGCGCCCAAGGCTCCTTACTGACCCCCACCCTCTTCAACATCCACGTGGCCCCTCCCGCAGCCATCGCCAGAAACCACAGACTTACCATTGTCTCCTACGTCGATGACACTCAGCTGATCCTTTTCCTCACCAATGAACCTACAACCGCCTGAACGAAGGCTGTGGCCACCTGGATGAAAGATAGCTGTCTCAAGCTCAACTCGGACAAGACCGGTGTACTTATCCTATGACTCACCCCCTCAGCCTCGGACAACTCTTGGTGGACCACAACTCTGGGAATCCCTTCCACCCCCACGGACCACGCACACAACCTCGGTATTGTACTGGACTCCTCACTCTCAATGAGCTGCCAGATCAACGCTGTATCTTCATCCTGTTTCCACACGTTCTGCCTACTCTGAAAGACATTCAGATGGATGTCCACAAAATCCAGAAAGACGGTCCACCATGCACTTATAACCAGCAGACTAGACTATGGCAATGCACTCTATGCTGGCATCACCCAGAAACAGATCTAGAAACTTCCGAACGTCAAAAACGCTGCAGCCAGACTGGTCCTTGACATCCCCCGGGCAGCCACATCACTCAACACCTCTGTCAACTCCACTGGCTCCTAGTCAATAAGAGAATCACTTTCAGGATCCTCACACAAGCCTACAACACTCTCCACGACGCAGGACCAGCATGTCTGAACCACCGCCTCTCTTTCCACGCACCCGCCAGACCGCTTTACTCTGCCCAACTGCCCTGGCCACTGTCCCACAGATCCACAAGACCAGAATTGGAGGAAGATCCTTCTCCTACCTTGCCGCCAAGACCTGGAACACCCATCCCCTCCACCTCAGGCAATCACCCTCGCAGACCCAATTCAGGAAGGATCTCAAGACGTGGCTCTTCAACTGAACCTCCATGCCAGATGGATTAGCAGTGTCCCCCCACCCTCAGCACCTTGAGACCCTTACGGATGAGTAGCTGTGCTATATAAATTCCTGCTTGATTGAGAGGACTCCCCTAAAGAATTGTGGCCAGTTCTAGTGACCTCATCTAGAATATTGTTTCCAGTTCTAGCGGCCCAACACAGAGTTTTGCATTTAGGGCTGGAGTTTGGCGCCCAGCCCTAGAGGCCTCATCTTATATGTTGATTTATTTTTGCATTTTCAAATAGTAGGAACATGGCCCAAAGGCAGTGAAGCACTTAACAGTATCGAATGAGAAAGCTATAAGGTGAATTAGGCAATTACAGAAACCCAGATAACATGGAAAACAAGTACACTGCAAACTGTTAAATATAACAGCGACTTTATATATTCAAGGGCAAATTCACAAGCCTCTATCACCACCACAACGCCACTTTCAGTGACGTTGTGATGGTGATACAGGCCTCGCCTTATTCACAAGGCAGTGTTAAGCCACTTAACGTGGCTTAACTTTGCCATGTGAATAAGGCACCCTTTCAAGCTGTATTTAGCGTGAAAGGGGAGGGTAATGGGTGTTGAGGTGGGCTTTCCACCTCAACATCCATTGATTTTGACGCTGCACCCTATTCACAAGGGCAGCATAAATGGGAGGCAGCGCCAAAATTAAGACCAGGAAAATTCTGGTCTTAAAATGGCGAAATGGGGAGAAATGCTTTCTTTCTCCTCGTTTTTGCTTTTTCCATGTGTGCTGCCTTGTGCAGCACACTTGGAAAAAGCAAATTGCCATGGTTTGTGTATGCAGAGGAAGGTGTCCCTTCCTGTACATAAACAAACCTTTTTTTAAAATGCCATTCTGTCACTTTCATGTATGCTGGATAAGGCAGCACACATGACAGTGAGAGAATTGCATTTAGGATTGTTTATGTGCAGGAAGGGCCACCTTCCTACACATAAACAATCCTTCCCTGCACACAGACACCCTTGCACTCTGGTGCAAGGGTGCGTGCGTTGGTGCTAAGTTGTTAATCTTAGCACCATCGCAGGGGGAAATGCAAGGCTTCACCATATCCTTGTAAATATGGTTCAGCCTTGAGTTTCCGAAGTGGCGGAGAGAAGCGTTAAGCCAAGAAGGCTAAAGCCTCTCTCCGCCACTTCCTTGTGAATATCCCCATGAGAGTTTCAAAGGGACTGGAAGTGAATCCATGCGTTTGAGAAAAAATAAATAAACTACTGTAAAATACGGGCAAGAAAAGGTATCAATGAAAAGGAGGAGCGTGGAAAAGAAGGTGGGGAAGGCAACATCAGAAACACGGATATATCAGGAGCCGATCAGGAGGTGTATTTGAAAGAGAAGCAGTTAGTGCTACTTTTTGAAGGTGTCCATCAGGGCAATGATGCAAAGCCTAGGAGGAGAGAGTGAGCCAGATTCCACTTGCATGGCCAGAAAAGACTGTCATTGTGTGCTCCTTTTTGAAAGTTGGTGGCTCTAGCGGACTTTATGTACTGTTTAGCAAAATGAGCACCCTAATACTATTACTTTGGGGACTAAACACAAGGGACAGGGAAAAGGTGATGTGTAGAGACTTGTGAGTAATACAGACAATCTCGTACAGTGTGCTAGCTTCCAAGGGAAGCCACTGAAGAGTTAAAAGCACAGGAGGAATATGGTCACCGCGACATAGCGAGCCGTTGTATGCAAAACTGCCTTCAGGGGAGCAAGATGTGTATTAGAAAGTTATGTCTACTTCTAGAGTACTTTTTTTTTTTTTTTTAATTTGTTTTATTGTTGCATCAAAGTAAATGGATACAGTGGAAATTATCCGCTGACGTGGCCTCAACATTCAGCCATGCGTGCAACGTTTTTCGGTTTATACAACTGGTGCAAATATACAATTCCTCAATCAATCTGTGCAGATCGTACAACCATGTCTGCTGGTCGGGAGACAGTGAACCTGCATAGCCAAGAGGACAGTGGATGATAACAGGTACGTAAATTCCCGTCTCAAGGGCTTGGGATCGGGGCCTGTACTGTCCGTGAACGGTGCTACCAGAGAACAGGGGGGGACAAAACCGTGGGAGGGAAGCATGTGGGCGCTAGCATGGTCAAAGTAGGGGGATACCGGTGACGGGCGTCAGGGGGGGGGGGGACCCAAGGAGTCAATCAGCCTGCAGTCCAGAGGGGTGAGTAGGCAATCAGGAGCCTGCTCTGGGGGAGGGGGGGAGACATCGGGTAGATGCTATTGGTCTTCTCGGGCTGGGAGGGGAGGGGAAGGGGTAGGCGGATCACTTACACTTGTGGACTGTCGGAAGCTGTGGAGGAGCATGGCCCATTCCATGGATATGGGAAATTTACGCGCGCCCCTGGCTTCTTCCTCTCTAAGAGCATCCTCTTCCGCCGCCGCCCATTTACCGACCGCCCCCGTCCAGGCTGCTATAGGGGGACCCTCCGGGGATCGCCAGCGCATGGTTATGCATCTGTTCGCTAACAGGAGCGCTAAGGACACGAAGCGTCTATGCACTGGGACTCGTTTAGGGACATGAAAGATGCCTAGTGCGCTAGACTCCCAGGTGGATAATGTGGTGAGGCCTGTCAGTTCCGACAGGGTGTCGTGTACCGCCCGCCAAAAGGAATGAAGGTCGGGGCAGCTCCAAAACATGTGGCGAAAATCTGCGGCAGGGGCGCAGCATCTGGGGCATAGAAATGGCGTGGAGGGATAGAATTTCTGTAAGCGCGCTGGGGTGAGGTACGCCCTGTGTAGGATATAGTATTGGATGTTCTTGAAGCGGGCGTTCCTAGAGACGCGTTTGGGGGCCTCCAGCGCCTTAGTCCACTCAGAGTCATGTAGCGCGCGGCCTATGTCCTCCTCCCACGTAGTTCGCAAGGTCGTCAGGGGAGCGTGTGAGAGTTCTCGGATGGATTTATACAACCAGGTGACTAAGTGGCGTCCCACCCCCATACGTAGGATAGTGTGTATAACTGGATGCGTGTCTGGCTCACCCGTACGAAAGTTAAAATGGGGTCGGTATCCATCAATCAGCTGTCGGTATCTGAGGAATTGGCCCGGGGGGAGCCCGTATTCAGCGGTCAGGCGGTCAAGTGTTTTTATCTGGCCTTCCTCAAAGAGCGACTCCAGATCCGTGATGCCACAGAGCGACCATTCGGCGAAGAACGGAGCCGTGAAGTAGGAGTCTTGCCTGGGGCTGCCTATCAGTGGTAAGAGCGGAGAGTACGGAGGTCTATTGGGGGACATTCGGTGGATCCGCATCATGCACCGGCGCGCTATCGCCACTTGGAGGGGGTATGTGCGCCGTGGCTTGGTGCCTGGGAGCAGTAGACGGGTGAGTTCCGGGGTCGCGATTCTGCCGGTCGAGGTGACAGTTTCCTGAAGGTAACGGTCCGCCGTCCAGTACGACAGCCACTGGAGCTGTGCTGCAAGGAAGTATGACTCGAAGGACGGAGCTCCGAGCCCTCCCAGCGTCGTGGGAAGTTGGAGGGTTTTCAGGGCGACCCTGTGTCGGCCCTCGCCCCAGATAAGGATCCCTAGGAGGGGGTCAACGTCACGGAAAAAAGATCTGGGCGGCACCACTGGTAAATTCGTGAAGTGGTATAGGAGTCGGGGAAGCATTATCATTTTAGCCAGTGCAATCCGACCTATTGGGGCCAGTGGGAGTTTATTCCAGAAGGCAACCGCCGGGCGCAGACTGGCAAGTGCTTTGCAGTGATTCCCTGCGAAGAGGTCAGCTGGGGAATGGTACAAGTGAACACCAAGGTATCGGGGGGCTTCCGCGGACCATGAGAGTTTATGCGCTCCGAGCTCGACTTCCCGGGGGGGCAGGCTCGGGTGTAAGGGGTAGACTGTGGATTTATCCCAGTTCACCTGTAGTCCCGAGGCAACCGCAAATTCCTCCAGTGTCGCCCCTATAGGGGTCAGGTCCGTTTCGATGTCTCGGACGTATATGAGGAGATCATCCGCGTACATGGAGACACAATGCGTGCTGTCCGCAAGTGGGATGCCCCATTCCGCACCTTCCAGGCGCAGCCGAACCGCCAGCGGCTCGACTGCCAGTGCGAATAAGAGAGGCGACAGGGGGCACCCTTGTCGCGTGCCTCGCCGAACCTCGAACGCTGGTGATATACGTTTCCCGATACGGACTCGCGTGGTCAAATCGGTATACAAGAGGCGTGTGTATGCTATAAGCGTCGGGCCAACATTGAGGCGTTGCAAGACCGAGAAGAGATAGGGCCAGGTGAGGGTGTCAAATGCCTTCTCCAGGTCCATAATGAGGCAGGCGGCGCGGGGAAATCTGCCACGCACCAGATCTTGTACATGGAAGACTCGGCGAAGGTTCTGGGAGGTGATCCTCCCCGGAACAAAGCCGCATTGGTCGGGGCGGACCAGCGGGCGTATGACCTGTGCATAACGATCAGCTAGAATTTTCCCCAGGATTTTACAGTCGGCCGATAGGAGCGTGATGGGGCGGTACGAACCCATGTGGAGTGGATCTCTGTGGGGCTTGGGAAAGGTGACAATCACGGATTCCCGCAGTGACTGGGGTAACCTCCCCAGATGAAGGGACGCCCCAAACACCCGTGACAGATGGGGGACCACTAGGGGAGAGAATGTCGAGTAGTATTCCAGCGGGAAGCCGTCCAGTCCTGGCGCTTTATTCCGGGACATGGCACGAATCGCCTGGGTAATGTCAGAGGGTTTGATCTTGGTGTCAAGGGTGCGCTTGTCCACATCCGATATTGTAGGTAGCGTCAGTGGGCGTAAAAAACTATCCACAGAAAATGGGGAACAGTGGGTCGGAGTCCCGTACACTTGTGTATAGTGTCGCTGGAACGCTAAGAGGATCCCGGCTTGTGAGCGCACCAGCACGCCGTCCGGATTGACAATATCCGTGATCGGCTTGATTTCGGTATCCTGCCTCGCCCTCCAAGCCAGTAGCGCTCCAGTTTTGTCCCTGTCCTTATGCACCCTAGAGGCGTAAGACCTAAAATTGTATTTTCGGAGGTCAGCGCAGGCAGTCTGATACTCCGTCTTAGCCTTGGCCGTGAGCATGGCGTGCTCCTCTGAGTCATCAGGCTGTGTAGTGAGTGCGGCCAGAGTCTGCTCTGAGGTTTGGAGCATCCGTTTCAAGGTGCGGCGGACCCCGACTACCTGTTTGATGCATTCGCCCCTTGCCACCACTTTAAAAGCGTCCCATTCCACCAGTACCGACGATGCCGTGTCTGTGTTGTGTGTAAAGTAGTCTTGGATGCTGGTCTTGTGTGCGTCTCTGAATACTGGGTCCGAGAGGCAGTCTCTAGGGAGGCGCCAGGTGGGGACTGGCGGGTGCGGGGGCGCCAGTTCAGCCGAATGATGTGGGCATCATGATCCGAGAGGATCCGACCCAAGTAATCTGTAGATGCGATCTTAGGGAGGATCGGTGTAGAGCAGAGGAAACAGTCCAGGCGGACCCTGAGGTTATGTGGAATCGAGTGGAAGGAGTAAACGCGAGCCAGTGGGTGTAGGTGTCGCCATGCGTCGGTGAGCGCCCAGTGCGTGGTCCATGCCCTGAAGAGGTCTGCCTGCCGGGGGGCCGGGGAGTGTGTGGGGGGAGGATGTGAGCGATCCAGGGTGGGGTCCAGTGTGCAATTAAAGTCACCTCCCAGTACCCACGGAACTGTAGTGAACTGGGCCAAAACGCCCGTGAGGTGGTCCCAGAATTTGTCCTGATCTGTGTTGGGGGCGTATATGCTGCCAAGGAGTATACCTTGGCCATCAAGTATCCCTTCTAAAAGCGCATACCTGCCCTCTCTATCTACCACCCGTCGAAGCTCCCGGAAGGGAGTGCCAGGCCTGACCCAAATTAACGCGCCGCGCGCAAACGCCGAATAGTGTGTGGCACAGAGGATCCCTCGCCATTTGACCTGCAAGCGAGTGAGTTCGGTGGTGTTAATGTGTGTCTCCTGTAGAAACGCAATATTGGCTGACATGCGCCTAATATATGAGTAAACAGAGTAGCGTTTGCTGGGTGTGTGTAGGCCTCGTACATTCAGTGTAAGGACATTAATGTCTGAGCATGAAACTGCCATTCTTAGGGTGTCGTGAGTGGGAGAGGGAACCCCCTGCAGCCCCCGACGGCCGCCAGTGTGTATGTGTCACGTGTGTTCCTATGCGCCGAGCTTCCACAGTCATGGGGGAGGGACTAAGGGGAGTAACAATAAACAGAACTTTAGGTGGGAAACAGTCCCAATACTGGGGATATCTCACCGGAGGTGGCATATCCAAACTAGTGTCCCACTAGGGGAGAAATACAACGAATAACTGCGGGGGTGGCAGCGTGTGTCGCTGCTGGGCTTGTGCGCGGGTCGGGCTCTTGCAGGAGAAGCGTCTATCGCTCGCTAGCGCTTACAAGCATATGACAAAGCAGTCTAGGCTCCTAGACGTCGCGCAACACAATAGAACACCATGAGAAGGATATAACAGTAGGTAGTCCTTTCATCATGCAGAGGTGCCAGGTTGGCTGGCCAGGGTAGCTTCCAAGGTGTGCACCGCTACAAGGGGGGAGGAGATTGGTCCAATCCCCGACATTGTTCCGTCACTGTCCCGGTCCTTCTCAGGGGTGAACAGGTGCGGTCGACCTTCCAGATCCGACGCCGTGGGCGACGTGTGCAGTCCGGTCACCGCTTTTAAGGCATCTCGTCGCTCCTGCATGATTTGTGTGAGGTCGGGTGAGCCCGTGGGGGGTGACTCCTGGCCTCTGGGGCAGCCCGATCGAGCACGGCTCGCACCTCGTCGTCTGGAGCGTCGAAAGTCGTTGTTGCGTGCTCTCTGGGGTCCAGGATTAGGGATTATTGGGCAGTGAAACTCAGTCCAATCCTGCGCTTCCTCCGCCGTATTGAAAAAGAGGGCTTTCCCTTTGTGCAGCACTTTCAGGCGGGCCGGGAACAGCAGGGAGTATTGAAGATCATTTGCGCGGAGGCGTCCCTTGACATCGAGGTAGGTGGAGCGCTGGTGCTGGACTTCTCGGGCATAGTCTGGGAACACCATAACATGCTGGTCCTCCACTTGTAGGGGGCCCGCCGTCCGGGCCGCACGGAGCACCGCGTCGCGGTCTCGGAAGTGCAAGAATTTAGCCAACATGGGTCGTGAAGGAAGGCCCGGTTTAGGTGCCCGGGCCGGGACCCTGTGGGCTCTCTCAATGGAGAAGTATGCCGACCTGTCCGCCACCGGTGTGAAAGATTTGGTCCAGGATTCCATGTACGTCAGAGGGTCCGAGTTCTCAATCCCTTCCGGTAGACCTAGGACGCGAATGTTACATCTTCTTGAGCGCCCTTCTAAGTCCACTGTGCGTTCCTCGAGGGCCGCCACGCGGTGTAGGACCCCCTTCAGTTCCGCTTCCTGTGTTTTCACCGCAGGCTGTAGCTCGGTCACGATCCGTTCTCCCTCCTTCACTCTATCCGCCAACTTGCGGTGGTCGTCGCGGATTAGACTAATGTCCGTCGTTAGGGCGCCCAATCTCTCCTCCATCGAAAGGCGGGACAATTCGATTGCTGCCAATACCTGATCCAACTTCGCCGACAGTGTAGGGTCGGTTTGCGACGCATGGGCTTGCGTCCATGTTCTTGTTTGTGGCATCCTCTCGGGGGCCATCTCGGGGACCGCCGTCCACTTCGAGGCATTTGTTTTCCCCATGAGTGCTGTCAGAGATGGGGGGGGGGGCGGCTCCTGTGTATCTTGCGTTCAGCAGGCCGCCTCCCTTCTGTACGCCCAGGTAGGTAGTAGCTCAGTGCAGGTTGAACGCCCAGTCTTTTGCGGTCCCGGGGGCGGTTACTGTCCTCCTTCTAGGGGGCCCCACGTCAGGTCAGGGCGCCCTTAGTAGCTCGTGGCTGCAGGGGGCGACAGTGCAGGTGTTAGGAGATGCACAGTAGGATGGCACTGTCACCACAGTCCAGACGTCCCTCGGAGACCGGGCGTCTTTAGTGAGGCCGGATCCTGTGCCCCCTCCTCCCCGGTGCGCGGCGCCGTCCCCCAGGCAACCCCGGGGGCCAAGGAGCAGGCGACCAGGGCCCAGGGGGGGTTCTCGGGCCGATGAGTGTCCACGTCGATCACGGCGCCCCGATCTCTATGGGCGCCATCTTAGGGTCAGGCACCCGGGTCCACCGGGCCACACGACGAGTCAGAGGTGTTCTAGCCCCCCCCGAGCAGGGGCCGATGCGATCCGCGACCCCTCGGCGAGCCCCAGAGGGGATAGGGGGCCGCCGGGTCGCCGGCGTCGCGGCCCACGGGAGGAGGGGGAGGGGGGGGCCTACACCTACCGCCTTCAGGAGGGATCGTGGTCGCCCGAAGGGCTGAGCGCCACACAGGCGGGACCTCCGCTGGTGTTCCGCGGTCCGTGGCGGTGAGCTGGACAGTGCTAGAATCAGGCTCCTGGCCGTGGAGAGGCGCCGGTGCTGCGTTACTTCATTATAGCGGCCGCCATCTTGTGCACCGAACTGACTCCGCAAATATTAGCTCTGGACCGAAAGTCCGAGATCCGGCTGCTGCGCTCCTCGCCGGGGCACCGGAGCCGGCAACAGTCCGTTTCGGCGAGGGTCGCCGCCTCGGGGACAGGTTTTCAGAGGTGCCCCCGGCAAGCAGAAGGAGCCGCGCCCGCCATCTTGGGCGCTCGGCGCTCGGCTCCGGGCTCGGAGAGGGACGGGTCAGTGGCTATCGTCCGTCCGCAGCTCCCACGACGAAGGTAGAGGATGCCCCACTGCAGGTAAGCCTCTTTGGAGTGGTTGTTGGTAGGCTGAGGCTCCCAGCGATCATAGGAAATGGGCAAGATGCTAGCCCGATCGCGGAGCCTCAGCAGGACACAGCCGCCATCGTGGCTTGCCAAGACACGCCCCCTACTTCTAGAGTACTTGTGGGGAGTTTGTATGTTGCTCTACATTATGGTGGCCAGTTTTATAGGGGAAACATCCTTTACAATGAAACTTTTACAACGCACTACCATCACGACGCAACTTTTACAACGCAAACTATTACAACGCATAGCGCTTGGGGGCGCTCTAGGATAGGGAATAGGTTAATCTACTATCCAATAACCTTCCCTAGTGTCCACGGGGACTGGAGTTGGAATAGTAAATTAAACTATTCACTATCCAGCGCCCAAAAGCATTATGCGCTGTAATGGTATGCGTTGTAAAACTTGCAATGTAAAGGTAGGCGTTGTAAAAGTATGCGTTGTAACGTCATACATCCGTTTTATAGGCCTCAATTGATGTGTCCTGCATAGTTCTGAAAGCGTCACCTCGACACTGTCCGGTTCTAAAGGCCACCCCAGTGCATGCAGGACCAAAACGTTGAACCTATTCAGTGCCACCTGCCAGCCACTTATGCATGGAGCATGCCAGCAGTGCTGCCTCTGTGCCCTTTACGTGCCACTTGTCAGCCAGTCTCACCTTTGGATGGAGCCTGCCAGCAGCGCATTCTCTGCCCATGTGCCACTCAATCTCATCTTTGGGTGCAGGATGGCAGCAGTGCACCCTAAGTGCCCACTCCGTGCCAGGTTTAAGGTAAAATCCCCTTTGAGTTAAGGATGCCAGCAGAGCAGTGTCAGTGCCAGTCAAGGTCTTTCAGTGGCTGAATCCACCAGATAACTGGAATGTAGGCTCCGGCAGTAGTATGGCGACAGTCTTCTCAGAGGTGTTGGATGATGTGCTTAGAACCTGCGGCAAGGAGCAGGTATCCTTCCCGGCTCACTGACCTCATCTTCTCGAGGTCGTGGGGAAGGGATGGGGTGCACCCAGCAGCATTAGCTAGGTTCATTGCAAGTGCTTGTGAAGTAAATTGGCTGATATATGAATGAATAAATGAATGAATTAGGTTGGTAAAGCACGCAATACCCAAGGGTGTCCTAGCGCTGAGCGAAACAAGACGACAGGACAGGGCAGCAACCAGGAAGGTGAGTCACTGGGCTTAAGGGCTAAGTCCCTGGGAACAGCCAGGTCTTCAGCTGCTTTCTGAACAGCTGCAGGCTTTGTTGGGAACAAGGGCCAGAGGGAGGGAATTCCATAACTTTCCCCTCTGAAATGTCAAAGTTCACCCGCCCCACTTTAATCGCTTAATTCTCGGGATCGGAACCTTGTGTTCTGTGCTGGATCTCAGCGTTCTACTGGGAGTGTACCAGGCAAATAGTTCCTGAAAGTAAACTGGGCCAGTACCATGAAGTGCCTTATGCATTAGGCACAAGGCTTTAAACAATATTCTCCTCTGCACAGGAAGCCAGTGTAGGACATGTAGTAGATGAGCCACCGGTTCGAACTTAGGAATGTTCAAGAGAGTGCTTGTCACCACATTTTGGAGAGACTGCAGTTTTTTAATTGAATATTTTGGAATGCCTAGATAGAGTGTACTACAATAATCTAGCTTTAAACCAACTAGGGCCAACATTATGGTCTTCCGAAGATTAATCGGAATAAACGAAAGCATTTTCTTCAGAACCCGCAGCAAATAGTAGCCCCCAGAGGTTACTGCATTGATCTGTGCACTAAAGCATAGTCTGGTATCGAAAATGACTCCAAGATTATTAGCCTTCAGAATTGGCTTCGGTAGATCCCCCAACTCCTGGGGCAACCATGACGCATTCCAGAAGGAGGGTTCATTCCCAAATAGCAACACCTCTGTCTTCCCAGAATTAAGCTTTAGACAATTTACCTCCATCCAGCCTGCCACAGTGGTCATGCAGCTGCGGAAGTTGTGGGATTCATTCTCAACCTGAGATGCTACCGACACCACAATCTGTGTGTCGTCAGCGTAAGAAAGTACGGGCTGGCCAAAACTCACAGTAAGCTGAACCAGAGGGGTAACGTAAACATTAAAAAGCACTGGACTGAGTGCTGATCCCTGTGGGACCCCACATGGGAGAGAGAAGGGGCTAGATTTAACCCCACCCAACTCAACCCACTGTTGTCTGTTTTCTAGAAAGGAGGTCAGCAGGGACAGTGCTGTACTCCTAAAGCCCAGCGCATGCAGGCGTCTACTCAGGAGCACCTGGTGGACAGCATCAAAGGTGACAGAGATCAAGCAGAATTAATGCCGCTCTGCCGCCCTTATCCACTCTCCCTCTAATGTCCTCCGCCGCCGCCACCTGTGCCGACTCGGTGCAATGTTGGGCTCGGAATCCATGCTGGGCAGGGTCCAACAATCGATGGGCATCCAAAAAGGACCTTAGCTCTATATTCATGGCCTTCTCCAGGAGCTTAGCCAGGAACGGGAGACGAGAAATAGGTCTGTAACTGTCCACTGGCCCCCCAGATCAGGTATTTGTTGAACACTAGTTTTATTCTACAGAAAGTCCAAGACACGGTTCATAAATAGGAATTCACCAAACTCTGAGGGGCTTCATGCAAGGTTGGTTTAGTGTTTGGTGGTTCTTAAAGCTCTTGCTTTCCAGCCTTAGCGCCTACTTGTTTCTCATCGCCCTCCTCCCTCTATGAATATTGCATCGGTCCTCAAGGTGGTTCATAGAGCCAGGAAGGACAGCCATGCACGGCAGAAAGACTTGCTGAGATTCAGTGGTCTCTGTAGAGAGAGAAAGAGCGTGTGTGGTGTGTTTGCGCCGGGACACTCCAGGGAGTAGCTGTGCGCTTCATAAGTACCCAGTAACATAGTAACATAGCTTGTGATAAGCGCACACAACAACCAGAATATGTGCACAGATTGCGTGACGGCCCCAGGTGTCCACCGAATCTGTGATCAGCACAGCTCATGTGTGTTGCAGGAGTGCTCCACGTCTCCTACGCGCCTGCAGTCGCACTGTCCCATGATTTAGGCTGAGAAGGTTGTCACTGTACTCTGCCAACTCATCATGGTTCATGCATCTCTCGACACTGACGTCCTACTCCTTCCTGTTACGTCACATAACAATTTACAACCATCTAGATTAGAACGTGGGACTTCCAATTCAAGATGGCGACTGCTGTTTTATTAATTCAGACGCTTTTCTAATCTATCAGGGGTCCTGCATTTCCTGTCCGTCCTTTAGTGTTCCTTCCACTTCCTGTTGCCAACTATAAAAGAAGCTTTAAAGAACAAGAGACACTGCTTTGCAAAGCAGTCAAATGAACCTTACATTTTTGTCCCGTTTCTGACTTTTGTCTGAAGTGCCCCAGTAATTGCCAGGTTGTGCCCAGCCATGTTCTTCAGAGCTGTTTATCACTTAGTCATTCTGTTTTCTCGTCCCTTCGGAGGAGCTTCACCTGGATCTTGCCTTGGGGTTTTTTCCTTAATTGCCTGTTTCCTCCAGCCCACGACTTTTTCCAGGAGACACACTTTGCTTCTCTCCAAGCATAGGAAACCGGTGTCAAACGATACTGTGGCTCCAGGAAGGAGTGGCTCTTATCTTTGGCAAGACTTGTGAAAGCCACAGGAGAGACTTCTATGTCCAGCCTCTTACAGTGAGTGGCTCGAGTTTCCCAGCAGGTTTTTAAGCGAGACAATGGTGAAAGGAACAGCGGGCCTCATTTATGAGGCTATGCGTCACTTTTACGCTGCTGGTGCGTCACTTTTTGTGACGCACCAGTGGCGTAAAAAATACGCCTTGTTGCGCCATATTTACAAAGTGACGCATCTAGGTAGATGCGTCACTTTGTAAACCCCTGCGCCACATTATACCTGCGCCAGGTATAATGTATGCAAGGGGGGCGTATTGACGCAAGAAAGGGTCGTAGAAGTGACGCAGTGAAATCTATGTGATTTCACTGCGCCACTTCTAGGACACAAATGCGTCAATTTCTTACGCCTGCCTCACAGCAGGCGTAAGACTGACGCAGGCCCTTTCACATGGGGCTTGCCCCATGTGAAAGGATACATTGCTGGAGTTGTGTCACTTTTGTGACACACTCCAGCAATGCGCCACTTTTGCGCCATACAGATACGTCAGAAATACTGACGTATCTGTAACTCCTTGCGCAATGATGCGTCATACTGTAAATATGACGCATCATTGGTGGTGCAAGGAGGGCGCAGTGAAAAGTGACGCATCGCTGTTTTCACGCAGCGATGCGTCACTTTTCATAAATGAGGCCCAGCATCCTTTGTAAAATCAATCTAAAAAATGCAGACTTCCAAAATCTGGTCTGTACGCAAATATATCTCCTTCCAGAAATGTCAGTCGGAACCTGCTCCCACTAACAAGCACTTACCTCCAAATAATAGACCTTGATTTAGAAAAGTAAATTAAACCAGTCCTGAAATAGTTGGGACATGAGACTGTCGACAATAAAAAAAGAATTGTGTGGTATTGAGCTTGGAAATGGAACTTGTGAGTGTGTGAGGTGTAGGTAGGTGTAATGTAGAATGCATGAGGCGAGCGTGGGATGCAGAAGGGTGGAGTAGTGGTGTGAAATGTGAACAGAAGGACATCAACATTATTGGCACATGGTGCACTTAATTGTGTACAAATAAACTGCCTTCCAAAGTAAGTAAAAGCTGACTGTTCAGCTTTTTCATAATGGCGGCGAGCGAACGGAGGAACAAAAAAATCGTCCAAAGTTATGATTTCCAACAGAGGTGGATATTACCGTTCTGGTAGTGAAACAACGTCGTAGTCGACAAAGAACATCTAATGGAAAGTCTCAGGTGGATACTGTGTCTGCTGTTGGTGAGACGAATATTGTCAGTATTGTGGCGTAAGGGCGTGCACGAGAGGCCTACGGGCTCTTGCTATCACCAGCATTGCCCTGGCCCTCCCGGCTGTTAACCCACATGCAGGCCTTGATTCATGGTGTTCAAATGGGTTTATACTCACCTGTAACGCCTCCACAGACCCTTCGGGATCTTTTACAAATCAGGCCGACTACCCAAACTCACTGCAGTAATTGTGTCGGTAAATCGAGAGAAGGCCTTTGACACAGTGGGACTTCCTGGAGGCCAAATTGCTCAGAATGAGACTGGACGATGATTGGCCATGATGGGTCAAACTACGTTATACCTACCCAAAGGCAAGTGTTCGAATGGAACCAACATTCACTGTGGATTACGATATATACATATATACCAGGCAGGGTTGCCCCCTGTCGGCCTTATTCACAATTGCTTTCGAGCCGTTGGCAGGGAGATTCTGCAAAGAGCATTGGACTAGGGCATTGGACCAGACGGCACCCTACAAGTCATCTCTCCATGCAGATGACATGCGTATTTATGTCCAGAATGATGCAAGGGATATCCTCCAGGTGTTGCAGCTCCTTGAATACTTTGGCCAGTAGGGTCTCTGAGTTAATCGGACCAAGAATTGTGTATTCCTGGTGGGCGACTGACCATGCCACCTCACGTCTTGTCTGCCTGATATACCCTGGGCCATGCGTACTTTCAAATCCTTAGATCCAAGGGGATGCCCTCGCTGCGGGGCACTAGACTCTGATTTTGCCCGCATGACTTGAGAATGTCCAGGGCTCACTGGGCTTTAGGATGCCTTCATCTTGAGGCTTAACAAGATCCTGAGTATGTCGCTAGACAGTTCGCCTGCGATTTGCCTCCTGTGCCTCTTTCACAGTCTGGCACCCAAGAAAGTGGGGAACAGATTTGTGGACCTAGCCCTGGCCAAGCAACGAGTGGCTATGGCTTGGAAATCACTGAGGGGACTAAGCTTGGAAACCTGGGTGAACAATGTTACACATTGGGCGGGCAAGGGCTGAGGAGAGGGCCCTACAGCGGGAGGAAGTGCGGGGAATCTGACGCAGGCCCATTGCATCCCTGTGGACAGAAGTAGTGGATGAGTGGGAATCTCCTGGGACAGTGGATGAATTGACTGGCGATGAGGGTGACGGACCGACTGAGGGGATATGTCTCACCTGAAGCTGGGGTCTGACCCTAATGGAATCTTGCCAACCGGTTACTGGGGACTCAGAGGTGAGGCGCTGGAAGATGGGTAAAGGCCCTGACGGGCTACTCTATGACCACCCCTCCTGCATGCCTTGATGTACCCATACCCCCTTCTTCTCCTGGCTTCCACTTTCAGGATCTTGACCCCCCTATTTTCTACCACTGGCACAGATTACACACTCCACAACAAGATTGAGGCATATATCAACGCAGTTATAGTTTATAAGGTGTACATGATCTTTTACTATTACTGTTTCACGGCTTGTAGTCCTCCTGCAAAGTGGTCACACCCCTACCCCCTATGGGAGATAGTTTGCTTCTGATTCCACTATGAGCCCTAATAATAATTGATACCAATGCATGTGCCTGAAAGAGGCTTTAAATACCATGGATATTAGACAATCTCCAATGTACCACACCAGTGTCTACAATATACCGTGTTCTTGTACTTAGTGAAATGCCAATAAATAGAAGTGTTAAAATAAATTGCTCTGGCCCTGTGAGAAAATGTAATATGATGATAGAATTGCCTATGATAAGTTGACATTCAAAAGAAAAATGCTTCGGCAAGGGCGAATACATTGAGGCCTCTGGTTAGTTTCCATTAAAAAAATCATATATTTGGCACATGAGGGACATCGCAGGATGTCTGGGACCAGGAGGAAAGTAAGAGAATATTTCTGGTGGCCAGGAAGGGATGCCAGGATTGATAGATGGGTGACAGAGAGCCATGTATGTCACAGAAGTGATTAGTCAGCACTGCATTATCGGCTTCACTGAGCACAGTTGATTTGCCAGGTAGACCTTGGAGGAAACTGGCATGGGATATTACTGGGCCTGAAAAGGATTATTTAGTGATGAATTTTCCGATGGGACAGAGGTGCAAACGGTGGGTAATATAACCACAGATATTGTCAAGGAATTCTTGTGGATATATTATGTGAGGTTATTCCAGATGAGTGGTCACAGAAAATGGCGTTGAATTTCCATCTGGAAAAATGCAGCAGTTGTTTGCCATCAAGTGGGATTAAACTCACATTAGTGAGTTTGTACCAGCTAGAGGGGAATGGTCAGCAGTGACGTAACAAAACACGAGGTGGCCCCCCTACAAGATAAGCTGAAGTGGCAATCACATCAGTAGAGGCTGAGAGGGCCCCCTCCAATATGGGTATGCCTGTAGGCCTCCCACACCGCGGGAGCCTTTATTACGCCCCTGATGGTCAGGTGAAAAGGTATAACAGGATGGTGAAGAAAGCAATTCAGTTGGCTCTTAAGTCAGGGTTATGTTGGAGGAAATTGTCGCAAGCCACTCTGTTACCTTACAAGTAATGTCTCCGGCAAATCACCGTTTGGTGAGGAGACAAACTAGTTAAACATTTTGCCTGGAGATATTTTTGTACGGTTGACATTTTGGCAAAGTATATTTTGGAATTATTGATATTGAAACGTATGTTTTTCAGTCTGATTTCCCTTGGACTCCTGAAAGTCAAGTGGATGGCAATGAGTTGACGTACAGTACTTAGATAGAAAGAGTGTACTCACAGTGTACCGGTGAGCCTGTGACCTGTCTAGAACAGATGGAGCTACGGTGTAACGGGAGTTGTTCTGAGACATAGACTATGTAGTAAGGACACTGGACTCAGTACTGAGCAGCACACCTACTATTTCTGGAGAGATACGTGCAAAGAATTTGTGTACTATCAGAATCCGAATACACAAAGCACTCCACAGTGCACTAGCGTCACCTCTTTTGGATTGGTCAGCTTCTACGTGATGTCAGCGGTGATTTATTCGTGGTTACATCTGATGCTTTGGTGATGCCATCAGCAATTTTGCTTGTGAGATGCTTCTAATGGCC
This sequence comes from Lissotriton helveticus, assembly GCF_964261635.1. Taxonomy (NCBI): domain Eukaryota; kingdom Metazoa; phylum Chordata; class Amphibia; order Caudata; family Salamandridae; genus Lissotriton; species Lissotriton helveticus. The sequence goes on along the minus strand of NC_136057.1, from coordinate 1,314,894,241 downwards.
TCACTAGACCTAACTCTGTATAAACCCTCCACTAACCATGCACAAAATGTCATTAGTAAATAGTAATGCAATTAATGTTGCTATTGAACTTATCAACAATTTAATCTGTAATGGAGTCTATGACATGATTTAGCATTTGATGTTCGAAGTAGTTGTGTGCTATGTGTATACTCACGAAATCAAAGCACCAACTGACATAGAGATAGACTTGCCAGTTTTGTCAGCTAATTGCTTGGCCTATAGACCTCCTAGGTTCTTGTGTGTTATTTATACTCACGAAATTCCAGATTTTTTAAAGTCTCATCCAATGCAGCACATCAGGCAAAAATGCTGTGCTGCGTTCCATGGCAGGGAGGTAGCAGGAGAGTGCCATATCTACAGAGATTTGGCACTCTTCTCCCCTCTTCCTAACGCCGGCGCAGAATTTTGCTGCCAAGCGCAGGCACACACCTTTGCGCCATAGTGCAAAGGTGTATGCGTGAGTCTAGCACAGGTTTTGTACTAGAAGGGTTCCCTTCCAGTACAAAATACTATGCCTAGACAAGTTTTGAATAGGTGTGTTGTACAGTGCAAAATTAAGTAGAAAAGGACACTTGTATCTACAAAACCCATTGGTTCACTTTGACAACCCTCATAGACGCCAGAAGTTTTTTCGATGCGGTATATTTGTTTGTCCGCCCCTCTTCTAGCGACATGGCATAGTCATTGGGTGGTCAAATGTAAAGTATGCCTGCCTCACCCGAGGCACCTCTGGAGAGTGTAGAAGTGTCCAGAGATCAAAAACAGAGAGGTACAATGGCCAACCAGCGAGGGAATAGTTAAAAGACAGTATAGTCACCAGAAACAAATTTAATAAAGAAGGTGAATACTGTAAACTAAAATCCAATGGATATATTCGATAATCATGTAACCAGATTATCATATACGTTGTTTTTTAAAAGTCGACATGTTTCAGCTCCTAGAGGCCCAGGAGGGTCGGTGGAGCTTTCGTCAGGACGTACACACAAAATTGTACTTACACTACTTGTGCAGTATTCGAATGCTTAATAGGCAATCATGGAAATATTATCCTGTATTTTAGGAAACAAAAACAACAAGATCATGCTGTTCACAAGTAATTGTGAGTGTAATTTCACATGTAATTTCGAGGCATACCAGACTGTTCAACACGCAGTCTCCATCACACTATATACATTGAAAAAGTGCAATTCTAAGGATGCACAGTGATCAGTGCAGATAAACTAACAAAATGGTGAAACACGGGTGCAGGGAAAGAAAGGGCTTGGTCTCTATCGAGGACAATGGAACACACGCTTTTGCCAAAGAAATCTTTGTTGAAGCCTGCAAGCATTAGCCAGAGTAGCGCTTTTTTATATTCCAAGGCAGATAGAATCTCACATGTTAAGTAATACGTGCATCCAAACAAAACCAAAATTATCAGTGCATATTGAACACACAACCACAGACGTCCACCCAGATGTAATACGAGCACCTTGGTATAGTTATCGAGCGGTTTTTGCTTGAGTACCTGAATGCTCGGAGAAATTACTTCCTCAGGATGCTATGAGCCGCCGTATTGTGGTCTCCGCTGTAAGTAATAGGTACAGCTTAGAAGTTGCGAGATATACCACCAGGACGAGTGATGTCCACGGGGACCTCGCACTTACCCACATGTGTTGCGCGCGGTGCTTGTGCTGGCTCTGCCCCTGGATGCGCCGGGGCCGGCCAGGACAACGCCTTATGACGCTCAAAATGGAAATAGACGATGTCTATCAGTTTGGAAAACAGACTAGCGTCTAGGTTAATGGCAAAATTAGAGATAAATTTTGAACAGACAATTAAGTCTATCTAAAGGATTACCAGGTTAACAAATGGAAGTGTAAACCGTTTTTGTGGTTAATTGTATATTTATGCTCAAACCACGCTAAGATCATAAAGAGCAGGTATTCTACTATCAGAATGGAAATATCTAAATGTGGTACGAATCGCCATGATTTATCGCACAGTACTCAATAACATGCCCAATATTATTTGGTGTGGTGCAAACGTCATGCTTTTATATTCCTCAATAACCTACCTTATATTCTTCGGCAATGTCAATGTAGCTAAATTGGAATAGGGTATACCATGGGTAAGTCACTCAGTAAAAATGATGCCACGGAATGTTATCGTTCATCCCTGTCACATGAGTGTTAAGACGGTTCACCCATCTTTGCTCCTTTTCGAAGAGAATTTGTTCAGCGTTGCTGTCTTTGTCTTGGAGCATCTCAAGAATTGTCCATCTCAGTTCATCGCATGTATGGCCAGCTGTGACATAGTGGGCACATAACTTGGTAGTGTTCTTCTTAAGTCTCACGTTACTCCTATGCTCTCCCAGTCGGACTTTCACTTTTCTGCAGGTCATGCCCACATATTGTTTTTGACAGGGGCAGGTGATCAAATAGATCACGTGACTGGAGTTACAGTTCGTATGTTGACGTTGGGTCCATAGCAATTGGTCAGTAAGTTGTAATGTTTTTGTTGGCCTTGTGAATTTACACACTCCACACGTCCCACAGGGATAATGTCCCGTGACTGGGGCCATGTTCAGATCCCGAATGTTAGATACTGGTCGTGTTGAGCGTGGGCGTGTGTGAACGAGTACATCTCTGATGTTTTTTGTTCTCCTATTGGCGAATCTAGGCTTCGGCCAATTGTAAGCACCAGAATTGATGATTGTCCAATTTTTCTTTATTAATTTCTGGACTTCATATGTTGCAGGACAGAAAGTCGTGACACAGGTCACTAGATCTTTAACTGGTTCCTTTTCGTAGATTTGCAACAGACAATCACGTGGTTGGTTATTGGCCCTCTTTCTGCATTTGGAAATAACTCGAGTAGTGTAGTCTCGGTCTTGGAGTTTTTTGCTCAAGATTTTTGCCTGATGTTTATAGTCACTTGTTATGCTACAGTTGCGTTTGTGTCGTAAAAACTGGCTATATGGAAGGTTATCCCTCAAGGGTTGAGGGTGGTAGCTCAGATACGACAGAAGGCTGTTCTTGGCAGTTGGCTTTGTGAACGTCTTTGTCTCCAGTTTTTTATTCTGACAAAAGATCGTCAAATCCAGAAAGTCGATGCTTTTGTTGCTTGCAGTGAACGTAAAATTTAACCACCGGTCTTGCCCATTCAGCCAGTTGATGAACATCTGTAGGTCTTGTTTGATGTCCCAAATTAGCAAAACATCATCGATGTAACGTTTCCAGTACAGAATACTGGAAACGAAGGGATTCATGTTATTCAGAACACAGTTCTTCTCGAACTGGCTCACGTACAATCCCGCCACCGAGGGGGCAAAGGCACTGCCCATCGAAGTCCCATGGCATTGTAAGAATAGTTGTTGATTGTATTCGAAATAATTCTCTTTTAGAGCCATGTGACAACATTCCAAAATGAAATGGCGAGGGGTGTGGTAATTCCATTCCTCCTGGAAAAGTAAGTCTTCAAGCATTTGTAATGTTTCATCCTGGGGTAGACTAGTGTATAAGGATTCGACATCTAACCCCACTAGGAGCATAGTTTCTGGGTCGAAATCCTTATTCGCAATTTGTATCAAGAGGTCTCGAGTATCCTTGAGATACGTGGGTGTCCGTTGTACCACCGGTTTGAGGAACTGATCCGCAAACTTAGACAGAGGTTCGAGGAGGGAGCCAATGCCCGAAACTATTGGGCGACCAGGAGGGGGGGATTTATTTTTGTGAGTCTTAGGTAAGGAATAAAAGAAGGGGACTTTTGTTGATCTTGGTGTCAAATAGTCCGCTTCCTTTTTCGAAATCCATCCGTTTACTTCTGCTTCATGTGTCATAATCGCTATTGTGTTCGTAATTCTCTCTGTAGGATCCGAGTCCAGTCGTTTGTAAAAGGTTTCATTTGAAAGCAAGGCGAGGCACTGTTGATTGTAACCTTCTTTGGACATGATAACAACTCCTCCCCCTTTATCCGCAGGTTTTATGACTATATTGTCATTTTCTTTCAGCTCGTCGAGTGCTAGACGTTCAGATCGGGTCAAATTTTGAAAGGATTTTTTCTTATGGTCAAGGTTGTCAATGCCTTTGAGAATTGCCTGTTCGAAAGCTAGGATCTCCAGAGGGATTGCATTAGTAGGCGGTACGAATTTTGATTTCCTACGTAGGGTAGTATCTCCTTCATTACTTTGGACTGGGGTTCCTTCAAAAAAGGCCTTTAATTTCAGAGTTCTACAAAATTCTGATACCTCACACTCAAGTTTGAAAGGATCAAGTGGCGGAGTTGGAACAAAGCCAAGACCTTTGTTCAGGATGGTCTCTTGGTCCGCAGTCAAGGGAATGTCAGATAAATTGACAATTAAAGAGTTGTTTTGTTTGTCACTGATTGGGCTGATGCCATACTCCTGGTTTGCACATTGGGTGTGTGATCTTGCCAGGACAGATTTTTCTTCTTGCCTCTTTGTTGGTTCTGGCCTTGGCCTAAAAAAGGTTGCTGTGTTTGGTGTGAAGTACTGGCCATCGGCATTTGCATCATCTGGTTTCCCATCTGTGGATTTTGATCCATATTCGTATTGTAGGGGTTCATCCAGCCGCCAAACGGAGGCATGAAAGGTTGGAAAAAGGGCATCGAATTTCCTTGGAAGAAGGGTGGTCTTTGCCATCTGTTACCTCTGTTTCCTCTATTGCCTCTATTTCCTCGTCTCGGTCCCCGGTATCTGGAATTATAACCCCCCCTTCTTGTAGTGTGTTGTTCTTGATTCCCATCTGAACCATCTGAGGATCCACCTGTAGAGTCAGCGTCAGACCCAGACTCAGTTGCGGTGTAATCCTGCTTCGAGTAAGGGTGCATGCGTTCCTGGCTGAACTTCTTAACATCTTTCGCTAACTTTTGCAATTTGGTTTGCATCAGGAACTCTTGGGTTTCGTCCATTTCCTTAGTAATCTCTTCTAGTCTTTTCTTATAGACGAGAGGATTAATATTTTTCTGTAATTCATGCTCACAGATTTTTATCTCGTCCAGTAGAGCCTCCGAAAGTCTTTTAGCTGTTTTGACTATTAAAACTAAATAGTCAAGGGTACATTTCCACGATATGGATGACCAATCGCGACGAAACGCTAAATCATGTAGAAATATACGGGGAGCATTCGATATCCATAGGCCCTTTGGTGCAGTTTTAGATCGTAGGTACTCAGTCATAATGATTCCATGAACAGCCGTTCGTATCTGTTCTCTTTTTTTGTTAGATAAGTTATCCCAGTCATCTGTCTGCGCAATTACTTCAGAGAATCTGAATTTTGAAGCAGAGGCTGTGCTGCTAAGATTTCGTCAATGTCACTTCCGGTGAAACTTAAGCCACTGTTTCCCTCCATTATTCACCACTTGCAGTTAGAAAATAATAAACAATCACTCTGCTATTGAGATTATAGCGAGGATAGATTTTTCCCACAGCTGCACGCTGCTTTAAAGACGTTCATCAAAAGAAGGGATGAGGAATACTTGTCCCATTCAGTTCCCCAAGGACAATATTATAGTAATCAAGTAGAAAAGGACACTTGTATCTACAAAACCCATTGGTTCACTTTGACAACCCTCATAGACGCCAGAAGTTTTTTCAATGCGGTATATTTGTTTGTCCGCCCCTCTTCTAGCGACATGGCATAGTCATTGGGTGGTCAAATGTAAAGTATGCCTGCCTCACCCGAGGCACCTCTGGAGAGTGTAGAAGTGTCCAGAGATCAAAAACAGAGAGGTACAATGGCCAACCAGCGAGGGAATAGTTAAAAGACAGTATAGTCACCAGAAACAAATTTAATAAAGAAGGTGAATACTGTAAACTAAAATCCAATGGATATATTCGATAATCGTGTAACCAGATTATCATATACGTTGTTTTTTAAAAGTCGACATGTTTCAGCTCCTAGAGGCCCAGGAGGGTCGGTGGAGCTTTCGTCAGGACGTACACACAAAATTGTACTTACACTACTTGTGCAGTATTCGAATGCTTAATAGGCAATCATGGAAATATTATCCTGTATTTTAGGAAACAAAAACAACAAGATCATGCTGTTCACAAGTAATTGTGAGTGTAATTTCACATGTAATTTTGAGGCATACCAGACTGTTCAACACGCAGTCTCCATCACAATATATACATTGAAAAAGTGCAATTCTAAGGATGCACAGTGATCAGTGCAGATAAACTAACAAAATGGTGAAACACGGGTGCAGGGAAAGAAAGGGCTTGGTCTCTATCGAGGACAATGGAACACACGCTTTTGCCAAGGAAATCTTTGTTGAAGCCTGCAAGCATTAGCCAGAGTAGCGCTTTTTTATATTCCAAGGCAGATAGAATCTCACATGTTAAGTAATACGTGCATCCAAACAAAACCAAAATTATCAGTGCATATTGAACACACAACCACAGACGTCCACCCAGATGTAATACGAGCACCTTGGTATAGTTATCGAGCGGTTTTTGCTTGAGTACCTGAATGCTCGGAGAAATTACTTCCTCAGGATGCTATGAGCCGCCGTATTGTGGTCTCCGCTGTAAGTAATAGGTACAGCTTAGAAGTTGCGAGATATACCACCAGGACGAGTGATGTCCACGGGGACCTCGCACTTACCCACATGTGTTGCGCGCGGTGCTTGTGCTGGCTCTGCCCCTGGATGCGCCGGGGCCGGCCAGGACAACGCCTTATGACGCTCAAAATGGAAATAGACTAGCGTCTAGGTTAATGGCAAAATTAGAGATAAATTTTGAACAGACAATTAAGTCACATGGCTCTAAAAGAGAATTATTTCGAATACAATCAACAACTATTCTTACAATGCCATGGGACTTCGATGGGCAGTGCCTTTGCCCCCTCGGTGGCGGGATTGTACGTGAGCCAGTTCGAGAAGAACTGTGTTCTGAATAACATGAATCCCTTCGTTTCCAGTATTCTGTACTGGAAACGTTACATCGATGATGTTTTGCTAATTTGGGACATCAAACAAGACCTACAGATGTTCATCAACTGGCTGAATGGGCAAGACCGGTGGTTAAATTTTACGTTCACTGCAAGCAACAAAAGCATCGACTTTCTGGATTTGACGATCTTTTGTCAGAATAAAAAACTGGAGACAAAGACGTTCACAAAGCCAACTGCCAAGAACAGCCTTCTGTCGAATCTGAGCTACCACCCTCAACCCTTGAGGGATAACCTTCCATATAGCCAGTTTTTACGACACAAATGCAACTGTAGCATAACAAGTGACTATAAACATCAGGCAAAAATCTTGAGCAAAAAACTCCAAGACCGAGACTACACTACTCGAGTTATTTCCAAATGCAGAAAGAGGGCCAATAACCAACCACGTGATTGTCTGTTGCAAATCTACGAAAAGGAACCAGTTAAAGATCTAGTGACCTGTGTCACGACTTTCTGTCCTGCAACATATGAAGTCCAGAAATTAATAAAGAAAAATTGGACAATCATCAATTCTGGTGCTTACAATTGGCCGAAGCCTAGATTCGCCAATAGGAGAACAAAAAACATCAGAGATGTACTCGTTCACACACGCCCACGCTCAACACGACCAGTATCTAACATTCGGGATCTGAACATCGCCCCAGTCACGGGACATTATCCCTGTGGGACGTGTGGAGTGTGTAAATTCACAAGGCCAACAAAAACATTACAACTTACTGACCAATTGCTATGGACCCAACGTCAACATACGAACTGTAACTCCAGTCACGTGATCTATTTGATCACCTGCCCCTGTCAAAAACAATATGTGGGCATGACCTGCAGAAAAGTGAAAGTCCGACTGGGAGAGCATAGGAGTAACGTGAGACTTAAGAAGAACACTACCAAGTTATGTGCCCACTATGTCACAGCTGGCCATACATGCGATGAACTGAGATGGACAATTCTTGAGATGCTCCAAGACAAAGACAGCAACGCTGAACAAATTCTCTTCGAAAAGGAGCAAAGATGGGTGAACCGTCTTAACACTCATGTGACAGGGATGAACGATAACATTCCGTGGCATCATTTTTACTGAGTGACTTACCCATGGTATACCCTATTCCAATTTAGCTACATTGACATTGCCGAAGAATATAAGGTAGGTTATTGAGGAATATAAAAGCATGACGTTTGCACCACACCAAATAATATTGGGCATGTTATTGAGTACTGTGCGATAAATCATGGCGATTCGTACCACATTTAGATATTTCCATTCTGATAGTAGAATACCTGCTCTTTATGATCTTAGCGTGGTTTGAGCATAAATATACAATTAACCACAAAAACGGTTTACACTTCCATTTGTTAACCTGGTAATCCTTTAGATAGACTTAATTGTCTGTTCAAAATTTATCTCTAATTTTGCCATTAACCTAGACGCTAGTCTGTTTTCCAAACTGATAGACATCGTCTATTTCCATTTTGAGCGTCATAAGGCGTTGTCCTGGCCGGCCCCGGCGCATCTAGGGGCAGAGCCAGCACAAGCACCGCGCGCAACACATGTGGGTAAGTGCGAGGTCCCCGTGGACATCACTCGTCCTGGTGGTATATCTCGCAACTTCTAAGCTGTACCTATTACTTACAGCGGAGACCACAATACGGCGGCTCATAGCATCCTGAGGAAGTAATTTCTCCGAGCATTCAGGTACTCAAGCAAAAACCGCTCGATAACTATACCAAGGTGCTCGTATTACATCTGGGTGGACGTCTGTGGTTGTGTGTTCAATATGCACTGATAATTTTGCTTTTGTTTGGATGCACGTATTACTTAACATGTGAGATTCTATCTGCCTTGGAATATAAAAAAGCGCTACTCTGGCTAATGCTTGCAGGCTTCAACAAAGATTTCCTTGGCAAAAGCGTGTGTTCCATTGTCCTCGATAGAGACCAAGCCCTTTCTTTCCCTGCACCCGTGTTTCACCATTTTGTTAGTTTATCTGCACTGATCACTGTGCATCCTTAGAATTGCACTTTTTCAATGTATATAGTGTGATGGAGACTGCGTGTTGAACAGTCTGGTATGCCTCGAAATTACATGTGAAATTACACTCACAATTACTTGTGAACAGCATGATCTTGTTGTTTTTGTTTCCTAAAATACAGGATAATATTTCCATGATTGCCTATTAAGCATTTGAATACTGCACAAGTAGTGTAAGTACAATTTTGTGTGTACGTCCTGACGAAAGCTCCACCGACCCTCCTGGGCCTCTAGGAGCTGAAACATGTCAACTTTTAAAAAACAACGTATATGATAATCTGGTTACACGATTATCGAATATATCCATTGGATTTTAGTTTACAGTATTCACCTTCTTTATTAAATTTGTTTCTGGTGACTATACTGTCTTTTAACTATTCCCTCGCTGGTTGGCCATTGTACCTCTCTGTTTTTGATCTCTGGACACTTCTACACTCTCCAGAGGTGCCTCGGGTGAGGCAGGCATACTTTACATTTGACCACCCAATGACTATGCCATGTCGCTAGAAGAGGGGCGGACAAACAAATATACCGCATCGAAAAAACTTCTGGCGTCTATGAGGGTTGTCAAAGTGAACCAATGGGTTTTGTAGATACAAGTGTCCTTTTCTACTTGATTACTATAATATTGTCCTTGGGGAACTGAATGGGACAAGTATTCCTCATCCCTTCTTTTGATGAACGTCTTTAAAGCAGCGTGCAGCTGTGGGAAAAATCTATCCTCGCTATAATCTCAATAGCAGAGTGATTGTTTATTATTTTCTAACTGCAAGTGGTGAATAATGGAGGGAAACAGTGGCTTAAGTTTCACCGGAAGTGACATTGACGAAATCTTAGCAGCACAGCCTCTGCTTCAAAATTCAGATCTCTCTGAAGTAATTGCGCAGACAGATGACTGGGATAACTTATCTAACAAAAAAAGAGAACAGATACGAACGGCTGTTCATGGAATCATTATGACTGAGTACCTACGATCTAAAACTGCACCAAAGGGCCTATGGATATCGAATGCTCCCCGTATATTTCTACATGATTTAGCGTTTCGTCGCGATTGGTCATCCATATCGTGGAAATGTACCCTTGACTATTTAGTTTTAATAGTCAAAACAGCTAAAAGACTTTCGGAGGCTCTACTGGACGAGATAAAAATCTGTGAGCATGAATTACAGAAAAATATTAATCCTCTCGTCTATAAGAAAAGACTAGAAGAGATTACTAAGGAAATGGACGAAACCCAAGAGTTCCTGATGCAAACCAAATTGCAAAAGTTAGCGAAAGATGTTAAGAAGTTCAGCCAGGAACGCATGCACCCTTACTCGAAGCAGGATTACACCGCAACTGAGTCTGGGTCTGACGCTGACTCTACAGGTGGATCATCAGATGGTTCAGATGGGAATCAAGAACAACACACTACAAGAAGGGGGGGTTATAATTCCAGATACCGGGGACCGAGACGAGGAAATAGAGGCAATAGAGGAAACAGAGGTAACAGATGGCAAAGACCACCCTTCTTCCAAGGAAATTCAATGCCCTTTTTCCAACCTTTCATGCCTCCGTTTGGCGGCTGGATGAACCCCTACAATACGAATATGGATCAAAATCCACAGATGGGAAACCAGATGATGCAAATGCCGATGGCCAGTACTTCACACCAAACACAACAACCTTTTTTAGGCCAAGGCCAGAACCAACAAAGAGGCAAGAAGAAAAATCTGTCCTGGCAAGATCACACACCCAATGTGCAAACCAGGAGTATGGCATCAGCCCAATCAGTGACAAACAAAACAACTCTTTAATTGTCAATTTATCTGACATTCCCTTGACTGCGGACCAAGAGACCATCCTGAACAAAGGTCTTGGCTTTGTTCCAACTCCGCCACTTGATCCTTTCAAACTTAAGTGTGAGGTATCAGAATTTTGTAGAACTCTGAAATTAAAGGCCTTTTTTGAAGGAACCCCAGTCCAAAGTAATGAAGGAGATACTACCCTACGTAGGAAATCAAAATTCGTACCGCCTACTAATGCAATCCCTCTGGAGATCCTAGCTTTCGAACAGGCAATTCTCAAAGGCATTGACAACCTTGACCATAAGAAAAAATCCTTTCTAAATTTGACCCGATCTGAACGTCTAGCACTCGACGAGCTGAAAGAAAATGACAATATAGTCATAAAACCTGCGGATAAAGGGGGAGGAGTTGTTATCATGTCCAAAGAAGGTTACAATCAACAGTGCCTCGCCTTGCTTTCAAATGAAACCTTTTACAAACGACTGGACTCGGATCCTACAGAGAGAATTACGAACACAATAGCGATTATGACACATGAAGCAGAAGTAAACGGATGGATTTCGAAAAAGGAAGCGGACTATTTGACACCAAGATCAACAAAAGTCCCCTTCTTTTATTCCTTACCTAAGACTCACAAAAATAAATCCCCCCTCCTGGTCGCCCAATAGTTTCGGGCATTGGCTCCCTCCTCGAACCTCTGTCTAAGTTTGCGGATCAGTTCCTCAAACCGGTGGTACAACGGACACCCACGTATCTCAAGGATACTCGAGACCTCTTGATACAAATTGCGAATAAGGATTTCGACCCAGAAACTATGCTCCTAGTGGGGTTAGATGTTGAATCCTTATACACTAGTCTACCCCAGGATGAAACATTACAAATGCTTGAAGACTTACTTTTCCAGGAGGAATGGAATTACCACACCCCTCGCCATTTCATTTTGGAATGTTGTCACATGGCTCTAAAAGAGAATTATTTCGAATACAATCAACAACTATTCTTACAATGCCATGGGACTTCGATGGGCAGTGCCTTTGCCCCCTCGGTGGCGGGATTGTACGTGAGCCAGTTCGAGAAGAACTGTGTTCTGAATAACATGAATCCCTTCGTTTCCAGTATTCTGTACTGGAAACGTTACATCGATGATGTTTTGCTAATTTGGGACATCAAACAAGACCTACAGATGTTCATCAACTGGCTGAATGGGCAAGACCGGTGGTTAAATTTTACGTTCACTGCAAGCAACAAAAGCATCGACTTTCTGGATTTGACGATCTTTTGTCAGAATAAAAAACTGGAGACAAAGACGTTCACAAAGCCAACTGCCAAGAACAGCCTTCTGTCGTATCTGAGCTACCACCCTCAACCCTTGAGGGATAACCTTCCATATAGCCAGTTTTTACGACACAAACGCAACTGTAGCATAACAAGTGACTATAAACATCAGGCAAAAATCTTGAGCAAAAAACTCCAAGACCGAGACTACACTACTCGAGTTATTTCCAAATGCAGAAAGAGGGCCAATAACCAACCACGTGATTGTCTGTTGCAAATCTACGAAAAGGAACCAGTTAAAGATCTAGTGACCTGTGTCACGACTTTCTGTCCTGCAACATATGAAGTCCAGAAATTAATAAAGAAAAATTGGACAATCATCAATTCTGGTGCTTACAATTGGCCGAAGCCTAGATTCGCCAATAGGAGAACAAAAAACATCAGAGATGTACTCGTTCACACACGCCCACGCTCAACACGACCAGTATCTAACATTCGGGATCTGAACATGGCCCCAGTCAAGGGACATTATCCCTGTGGGACGTGTGGAGTGTGTAAATTCACAAGGCCAACAAAAACATTACAACTTACTGACCAATTGCTATGGACCCAACGTCAACATACGAACTGTAACTCCAGTCACGTGATCTATTTGATCACCTGCCCCTGTCAAAAACAATATGTGGGCATGACCTGCAGAAAAGTGAAAGTCCGACTGGGAGAGCATAGGAGTAACGTGAGACTTAAGAAGAACACTACCAAGTTATGTGCCCACTATGTCACAGCTGGCCATACATGCGATGAACTGAGATGGACAATTCTTGAGATGCTCCAAGACAAAGACAGCAACGCTGAACAAATTCTCTTCGAAAAGGAGCAAAGATGGGTGAACCGTCTTAACACTCATGTGACAGGGATGAACGATAACATTCCGTGGCATCATTTTTACTGAGTGACTTACCCATGGTATACCCTATTCCAATTTAGCTACATTGACATTGCCGAAGAATATAAGGTAGGTTATTGAGGAATATAAAAGCATGACGTTTGCACCACACCAAATAATATTGGGCATGTTATTGAGTACTGTGCGATAAATCATGGCGATTCGTACCACATTTAGATATTTCCATTCTGATAGTAGAATACCTGCTCTTTATGATCTTAGCGTGGTTTGAGCATAAATATACAATTAACCACAAAAACGGTTTACACTTCCATTTGTTAACCTGGTAATCCTTTAGATAGACTTAATTGTCTGTTCAAAATTTATCTCTAATTTTGCCATTAACCTAGACGCTAGTCTGTTTTCCAAACTGATAGACATCGTCTATTTCCATTTTGAGCGTCATAAGGCGTTGTCCTGGCCGGCCCCGGCGCATCTAGGGGCAGAGCCAGCACAAGCACCGCGCGCAACACATGTGGGTAAGTGCGAGGTCCCCGTGGACATCACTCGTCCTGGTGGTATATCTCGCAACTTCTAAGCTGTACCTATTACTTACAGCGGAGACCACAATACGGCGGCTCATAGCATCCTGAGGAAGTAATTTCTCCGAGCATTCAGGTACTCAAGCAAAAACCGCTCGATAACTATACCAAGGTGCTCGTATTACATCTGGGTGGACGTCTGTGGTTGTGTGTTCAATATGCACTGATAATTTTGCTTTTGTTTGGATGCACGTATTACTTAACATGTGAGATTCTATCTGCCTTGGAATATAAAAAAGCGCTACTCTGGCTAATGCTTGCAGGCTTCAACAAAGATTTCCTTGGCAAAAGCGTGTGTTCCATTGTCCTCGATAGAGACCAAGCCCTTTCTTTCCCTGCACCCGTGTTTCACCATTTTGTTAGTTTATCTGCACTGATCACTGTGCATCCTTAGAATTGCACTTTTTCAATGTATATAGTGTGATGGAGACTGCGTGTTGAACAGTCTGGTATGCCTCGAAATTACATGTGAAATTACACTCACAATTACTTGTGAACAGCATGATCTTGTTGTTTTTGTTTCCTAAAATACAGGATAATATTTCCATGATTGCCTATTAAGCATTTGAATACTGCACAAGTAGTGTAAGTACAATTTTGTGTGTACGTCCTGACGAAAGCTCCACCGACCCTCCTGGGCCTCTAGGAGCTGAAACATGTCAACTTTTAAAAAACAACGTATATGATAATCTGGTTACACGATTATCGAATATATCCATTGGATTTTAGTTTACAGTATTCACCTTCTTTATTAAATTTGTTTCTGGTGACTATACTGTCTTTTAACTATTCCCTCGCTGGTTGGCCATTGTACCTCTCTGTTTTTGATCTCTGGACACTTCTACACTCTCCAGAGGTGCCTCGGGTGAGGCAGGCATACTTTACATTTGACCACCCAATGACTATGCCATGTCGCTAGAAGAGGGGCGGACAAACAAATATACCGCATCGAAAAAACTTCTGGCGTCTATGAGGGTTGTCAAAGTGAACCAATGGGTTTTGTAGATACAAGTGTCCTTTTCTACTTGATTACTATAATATTGTCCTTGGGGAACTGAATGGGACAAGTATTCCTCATCCCTTCTTTTGATGAACGTCTTTAAAGCAGCGTGCAGCTGTGGGAAAAATCTATCCTCGCTATAATCTCAATAGCAGAGTGATTGTTTATTATTTTCTAACTGCAAGTGGTGAATAATGGAGGGAAACAGTGGCTTAAGTTTCACCGGAAGTGACATTGACGAAATCTTAGCAGCACAGCCTCTGCTTCAAAATTCAGATCTCTCTGAAGTAATTGCGCAGACAGATGACTGGGATAACTTATCTAACAAAAAAAGAGAACAGATACGAACGGCTGTTCATGGAATCATTATGACTGAGTACCTACGATCTAAAACTGCACCAAAGGGCCTATGGATATCGAATGCTCCCCGTATATTTCTACATGATTTAGCGTTTCGTCGCGATTGGTCATCCATATCGTGGAAATGTACCCTTGACTATTTAGTTTTAATAGTCAAAACAGCTAAAAGACTTTCGGAGGCTCTACTGGACGAGATAAAAATCTGTGAGCATGAATTACAGAAAAATATTAATCCTCTCGTCTATAAGAAAAGACTAGAAGAGATTACTAAGGAAATGGACGAAACCCAAGAGTTCCTGATGCAAACCAAATTGCAAAAGTTAGCGAAAGATGTTAAGAAGTTCAGCCAGGAACGCATGCACCCTTACTCGAAGCAGGATTACACCGCAACTGAGTCTGGGTCTGACGCTGACTCTACAGGTGGATCATCAGATGGTTCAGATGGGAATCAAGAACAACACACTACAAGAAGGGGGGGTTATAATTCCAGATACCGGGGACCGAGACGAGGAAATAGAGGCAATAGAGGAAACAGAGGTAACAGATGGCAAAGACCACCCTTCTTCCAAGGAAATTCAATGCCCTTTTTCCAACCTTTCATGCCTCCGTTTGGCGGCTGGATGAACCCCTACAATACGAATATGGATCAAAATCCACAGATGGGAAACCAGATGATGCAAATGCCGATGGCCAGTACTTCACACCAAACACAACAACCTTTTTTAGGCCAAGGCCAGAACCAACAAAGAGGCAAGAAGAAAAATCTGTCCTGGCAAGATCACACACCCAATGTGCAAACCAGGAGTATGGCATCAGCCCAATCAGTGACAAACAAAACAACTCTTTAATTGTCAATTTATCTGACATTCCCTTGACTGCGGACCAAGAGACCATCCTGAACAAAGGTCTTGGCTTTGTTCCAACTCCGCCACTTGATCCTTTCAAACTTAAGTGTGAGGTATCAGAATTTTGTAGAACTCTGAAATTAAAGGCCTTTTTTGAAGGAACCCCAGTCCAAAGTAATGAAGGAGATACTACCCTACGTAGGAAATCAAAATTCGTACCGCCTACTAATGCAATCCCTCTGGAGATCCTAGCTTTCGAACAGGCAATTCTCAAAGGCATTGACAACCTTGACCATAAGAAAAAATCCTTTCTAAATTTGACCCGATCTGAACGTCTAGCACTCGACGAGCTGAAAGAAAATGACAATATAGTCATAAAACCTGCGGATAAAGGGGGAGGAGTTGTTATCATGTCCAAAGAAGGTTACAATCAACAGTGCCTCGCCTTGCTTTCAAATTAAACCTTTTACAAACGACTGGACTCGGATCCTACAGAGAGAATTACGAACACAATAGCGATTATGACACATGAAGCAGAAGTAAACGGATGGATTTCGAAAAAGGAAGCGGACTATTTGACACCAAGATCAACAAAAGTCCCCTTCTTTTATTCCTTACCTAAGACTCACAAAAATAAATCCCCCCTCCTGGTCGCCCAATAGTTTCGGGCATTGGCTCCCTCCTCGAACCTCTGTCTAAGTTTGCGGATCAGTTCCTCAAACCGGTGGTACAACGGACACCCACGTATCTCAAGGATACTCGAGACCTCTTGATACAAATTGCGAATAAGGATTTCGACCCAGAAACTATGCTCCTAGTGGGGTTAGATGTTGAATCCTTATACACTAGTCTACCCCAGGATGAAACATTACAAATGCTTGAAGACTTACTTTTCCAGGAGGAATGGAATTACCACACCCCTCGCCATTTCATTTTGGAATGTTGTCACATGGCTCTAAAAGAGAATTATTTCGAATACAATCAACAACTATTCTTACAATGCCATGGGACTTCGATGGGCAGTGCCTTTGCCCCCTCGGTGGCGGGATTGTACGTGAGCCAGTTCGAGAAGAACTGTGTTCTGAATAACATGAATCCCTTCGTTTCCAGTATTCTGTACTGGAAACGTTACATCGATGATGTTTTGCTAATTTGGGACATCAAACAAGACCTACAGATGTTCATCAACTGGCTGAATGGGCAAGACCGGTGGTTAAATTTTACGTTCACTGCAAGCAACAAAAGCATCGACTTTCTGGATTTGACGATCTTTTGTCAGAATAAAAAACTGGAGACAAAGACGTTCACAAAGCCAACTGCCAAGAACAGCCTTCTGTCGTATCTGAGCTACCACCCTCAACCCTTGAGGGATAACCTTCCATATAGCCAGTTTTTACGACACAAACGCAACTGTAGCATAACAAGTGACTATAAACATCAGGCAAAAATCTTGAGCAAAAAACTCCAAGACCGAGACTACACTACTCGAGTTATTTCCAAATGCAGAAAGAGGGCCAATAACCAACCACGTGATTGTCTGTTGCAAATCTACGAAAAGGAACCAGTTAAAGATCTAGTGACCTGTGTCACGACTTTCTGTCCTGCAACATATGAAGTCCAGAAATTAATAAAGAAAAATTGGACAATCATCAATTCTGGTGCTTACAATTGGCCGAAGCCTAGATTCGCCAATAGGAGAACAAAAAACATCAGAGATGTACTCGTTCACACACGCCCACGCTCAACACGACCAGTATCTAACATTCGGGATCTGAACATGGCCCCAGTCAAGGGACATTATCCCTGTGGGACGTGTGGAGTGTGTAAATTCACAAGGCCAACAAAAACATTACAACTTACTGACCAATTGCTATGGACCCAACGTCAACATACGAACTGTAACTCCAGTCACGTGATCTATTTGATCACCTGCCCCTGTCAAAAACAATATGTGGGCATGACCTGCAGAAAAGTGAAAGTCCGACTGGGAGAGCATAGGAGTAACGTGAGACTTAAGAAGAACACTACCAAGTTATGTGCCCACTATGTCACAGCTGGCCATACATGCGATGAACTGAGATGGACAATTCTTGAGATGCTCCAAGACAAAGACAGCAACGCTGAACAAATTCTCTTCGAAAAGGAGCAAAGATGGGTGAACCGTCTTAACACTCATGTGACAGGGATGAACGATAACATTCCGTGGCATCATTTTTACTGAGTGACTTACCCATGGTATACCCTATTCCAATTTAGCTACATTGACATTGCCGAAGAATATAAGGTAGGTTATTGAGGAATATAAAAGCATGACGTTTGCACCACACCAAATAATATTGGGCATGTTATTGAGTACTGTGCGATAAATCATGGCGATTCGTACCACATTTAGATATTTCCATTCTGATAGTAGAATACCTGCTCTTTATGATCTTAGCGTGGTTTGAGCATAAATATACAATTAACCACAAAAACGGTTTACACTTCCATTTGTTAACCTGGTAATCCTTTAGATAGACTTAATTGTCTGTTCAAAATTTATCTCTAATTTTGCCATTAACCTAGACGCTAGTCTGTTTTCCAAACTGATAGACATCGTCTATTTCCATTTTGAGCGTCATAAGGCGTTGTCCTGGCCGGCCCCGGCGCATCCAGGGGCAGAGCCAGCACAAGCACCGCGCGCAACACATGTGGGTAAGTGCGAGGTCCCCGTGGACATCACTCGTCCTGGTGGTATATCTCGCAACTTCTAAGCTGTACCTATTACTTACAGCGGAGACCACAATACGGCGGCTCATAGCATCCTGAGGAAGTAATTTCTCCGAGCATTCAGGTACTCAAGCAAAAACCGCTCGATAACTATACCAAGGTGCTCGTATTACATCTGGGTGGACGTCTGTGGTTGTGTGTTCAATATGCACTGATAATTTTGGTTTTGTTTGGATGCACGTATTACTTAACATGTGAGATTCTATCTGCCTTGGAATATAAAAAAGCGCTACTCTGGCTAATGCTTGCAGGCTTCAACAAAGATTTCCTTGGCAAAAGCGTGTGTTCCATTGTCCTCGATAGAGACCAAGCCCTTTCTTTCCCTGCACCCGTGTTTCACCATTTTGTTAGTTTATCTGCACTGATCACTGTGCATCCTTAGAATTGCACTTTTTCATTTTTTTATTTTTTTTATTTTTTTTTGTGTTTTTTTGTTCAAAAACCTTTATTTGAGCAAGCATAGAAAAATACAAGAATGGGCCTACAACCACACGGGCTGGCCGCTAATAAGAAGTCACAAGGAAAAATGTAGAGATGTACTCCCGTGGTCAGGCACAAATCAAGTACCAAGCATTACTCCAAACATATCACAGAGCATATTAATTTTCTGTTTTATAGTAAAACAACAAACATTAAAAGGCGAATGCACAGTAATCAAGGTCAGCCCAAAGAACGGAGGGGATGGTCAACAATCAGGAGAACAGAACAAGAGCCCTGAGACTCTAACAAGGTCGGGGGGGGGGAGCAGCGGGGAGAACCGGAAATTCACGAAACAGTATGAAAAGGTTCCGGGAACGCTCGCCTAGGGAGATAGGACAACATCAGTAGTGCCTACAAGGGGAGGGGTACAGATATCCCCACGATAGTCATTCCACTGGCCCCAAATCTTCGTCCACGCCCTGGGTCTGCCCCTGGCCACATATACAGTCTTCTCACGAAACATGGACCAGTCCATGTTGTCCTCCCATTTCGAAACCTCAGGGGGCCTGGATGCGCCCCAGAGTTGCGCAATATCTCGTTTCGCAATCATGTAACCCAAGGTAGCCCATCTGGTCTGGGCTACAGAGTAGTCCGTGGGCTCCCACACATTCAACAGACACCGTCGTGGCTCAGGCCGCAGGGCAACACCAGTCACAGCAGTCATCACCTCAAGCACAGCAGTCCAGTATGCCGCCACCACCGGGCACTCCCAAAGAATGTGTAAAAAAGTAGCACTCGACCCACAACCACGCTTACATAACCCATCCGGGGAAAAGCCCATTGTCACCAGACGCGGACCAGTGACATACACTCGATGAAGGATTTTAAGTTGAACCAAACGGAGACGGGCAGGGATGGCAACCTCCTTAGGAGAAGAGAGCGCCGATTGCCAATCCTCGTCGTCCAGTTCCAACCCATCGCCGACCCAAACCTCCCGAAGTCGGACCAATAAGTCTGCCCGATTATTGATCAGCTTCTTATAGATCAGGGAAATGGTGCTATCAGGCAGGTGCCCATCCAGGACACGATCTTCGAGGGGGGAAGACTCGGGCAGGGCCTCATCAGGAGTCAAGACTGAGGCGAGGGCGTGTCGGACCTGCAGATAGCGAAAAAATTCTCTACCATTCAAACCGTATTCTGCCTGGAGGGCCTGGAACGACTTCACACCACCGTTCGCACAGACATCACCCACCTTACATATCCCAATCATATCCCAGCGGTCGAAGCCCTTAGTAGACCAGAGGCACCCCAAACGTTCAGAGGCGTAAAGCGGCGTCGCCAGTGTCAGTCGATCCTCCCATCCCAAACTCACATTCGCGGCTCGCCACACAGTGACTGCAATCCTGGACGGGCCCACAAGATGGCGCCCGGCCGATCGAGAGTAAAGTGCTCTATTAAAGTCCCCACCCGGCAGCTGGAGTCTATCCATCTCGAATGCAGGATTTCGACCCGGTGAAAACATCACGTGATTAATAGCAGACAACTGGGACGCCCAATAATATCTCTTGATGTCGGGGAGCGCCATGCCCCCGTCGTACCAAGGGATGGTGAGTTTCGCGAGGGCTATACGTGGACGCCCGTCCCAAATCAATTGCCTTTGAAGACTCTCGATCTCTCGGAAATAGGTCTTGGGGATGTCGTCATAGGAGTTCTGGAGCGCATAGAGGAACCGCGGCAAGGACATCATTTTAAACAGAGCCGCCCTGCCCAGAGGAGACAAAGGGAGCTTACGCCAACGGGCCACGTCGAGTCGCAATCTAATCAACGGGGGGAGGAGATTACGCTCAAACCGGAGCGAGGAGTCCAACGTAATGAAGATCCCTAAATATTTGAAGCCAGACTGGGCCACCTGGATGGGAAGTCTGCTCGGCAAGGGGGGTAAAACACCCGAAAGAACATACACGCAGGACTTGGCCCAGTTAATAACGAGGCCTGAGTTGGCACCAAATGAAGTGAGAACATCAAATAATACAGTCAGAGATTTACGCGGGGAAGTGAGATATAAAAGAATGTCGTCCGCGTAAAGCGAGACGCGGTCCTCAAAGTCCGGCGACCAGCGAATCCTTTTAAGCGAAGGCTCCCACCGCAGCCACGCAGCCAACGGTTCCAAGGCGAGTGCAAAAAGCAACGGAGACAAGGGGCAACCCTGACGGGTTCCCCTGCCGAGGGTGAAAGGGGACGAAACTCTACCGTTTACCACTACTTGCGCTAGGGGTTCAGCATATAACAACTTGACCCAACCAATAAACTCAGGCCCGAAACCAAATTTCTCGAGAGCCGCCCAAAGATAAGGCCATTCCACAGTGTCAAAAGCCATCGAGGCATCCAACGACGCCAAAATGGCCGGCTCCGTCAGAAGCCCCGCCCTCGCAATCGCACCGTGAAGACGACGCAGGTTAAGAGCAGTGTTGCGATGCGGGATAAATCCGGATTGATCTGGATGGACCAAGTCACTAATGACCGTCAGGAGGCGGGACGCCAGGAGTTTTGCCAATACCTTGGGCTCAACATTCAGCAAGGATATGGGCCTATAGGATGAACAAAGGTCCCGTGGTTTACCATCCTTGGGGATGACAACTATCGTGGCCAGACGCTGATCATATGGGAGAATACCCCGTTCCCGGGACTCCAGAAACATGGCGCGAAGATATGGTGCCACTCTTTCGGGACGCAACTTGTACAGTTCAATTGGCAACCCGTTCGGGCCCAATGCTTTGCCCGAACGGAGTGAACGGATGGCAGTAGCTATCTCGTCAACAGTAAAGGGGGAATCCAACGCAACACGATCCAAATCGGAAACACTGGGCAGAGCTATATCACGCAACAGAAGGCGAGAGTCAGCCACATCCCTCACAGACACAGGGGTATAGACCACACGGAAATACTCAGCAAAACAGTCAACTATTCCACTCGGGTCCGTCACACTCTCACCACACGATGACTGAATCACGGGCACAACACGATTAGCTCTCTCCTTCTTATCCAGCCAAGCCAGCAATTTACCCGCTTTGTCCCCTACATCATACAAACGACCCTGTTGCTCCCGAAACATCAATTTAGCAGCATCCGTAACCATAGACTTATAGGCAAATTGTTTCAAACCCAGGGCGTGGAGTTTCGCAGACGTGACACCCGATTCCAAAGCAGCCTCCAGTGTAGAAATCTCTCGCTCAAGGTCCACCACCTCCCGATTCCTCGCCTTCTTAGCTTCAACAATAAGGGAGAGGGCTTGCCCACGAATCACCGTCTTAAAGGCCTCCCACAGAGACACCGCAGAGGAGACCGACCCCTCGTTATCTAGAAAATATGCGTCCAAAGACTTAAGCAAAAGGCTGCGGGTCTCGGGGGAGGTAAGGTACCACGGGTTGATAGGAGCCACCCGGCCCACTGCCTCCACTCCGATCTCAAAACGGAGCCAGAGCGGAGAGTGGTCAGAAATGCCCCTGGGTAGGTGTACAATCTCACGCACCGCTGGCGACTGAGCCGCAGGCATCAGGAAATAGTCCAGTCTAGACAGACTCCCATGGGCCCCAGAGTGAAAGGTGTATTGAAGCTGAGTAGGATGCAAAAGCCTCTAGCAGTCCACCAAGCCAAATGTATCCAAAAACCCACCCAACCACTGTTGGGCCGCAGGAGTATCTCTAGGGGGGTGGCGATCGTGTAGACCGGAGAACACAGAATTAAAATCACCAGCCATAAATAGAGTACTATCAGGGAGGTCCAACAACACACGGCCCAAATCGGAAAAGGTAGAAGTCTGCAGGCCGGGGGGCACGTAAACCGTAAATAAGGAGAGGGCGCGACCCTCATATCGACCCACAAGGACAGCATATCGCCCCCGATCATCCAGAATCACATCATCAATAGCTAGGGGGAGGGAAGCCCGAACAAGGATACCCACACCCCTAGAACCCGAGGTAAACCCCGAATGTGCTACGAGGCGATAGCCCCACCTATTCATCGCATGACAAACATTGCCCACCAAATGAGTCTCCTGCAGGAAAACAATATCTGGAGATAAACGTCGTATACATTTCAACACCACACTCCGTTTGATACGATCCCCCAGACCGTTAACGTTCCACGAAACAAATCTCAACCCGCTACCCCCATCCCACCCAGCAACACCAAAACCCCCCACCAATGAGCATGACACAAGAAACATCTTCAAATACAGAATAAAGTCGCCTTGAAAACAGAACACACAAACAACGAACTTCCCAACCGCCCACCCCCCAATGAACAAGAAAACACCCCCCACCCTGCACCCCTGCAAAAAGCTAAAAAGCCACCCCAACCTGCAGTGTGCCTGTCGCCCAAGAACCCCTATTCTACACAAAGACCCCGGAGGAGGAAAGGCTCCGTCCCACCCGCCACCCCGATCAAGACCAATAACGAGAAAAAGAACATACATCAAATCACATAAGCAGTAGAGGAACGTAGGCATACACTCCTGGAAAGAATTATTCAAAACAAGGCACCAGGCAAAGACGAAATGTTCAGCTCTCTACACCACCTTCGGCACCGCCCGGGTGGGCATCGGACTCAGTCTCAGGAGGTCGGTCAGGCAAGGAGTCCAGCCAGTCATTCACAGCATCCGGCCGATCAAAAAAAAAAGTTCGGTCATTATACTCAACCCGCAGCCTGGTCGGAAAAAGCATAGCGTAGCGCATCCCCATGTCCCTAAGACGCTTCTTGGCACCACGAAATCCCATCCGCTGCTTCTGGACCTGTTGGGAGAAGTCCGGATAAAAGTTCACCGTGGCATTCTCAAAGGCCACCGGGCCCTTCACACGTGAGGCTTGCAGGATAGCGTCCCGATCCCTATAGTGGAAAAGTGTTGCAACAATAGGTCTCGGCGGGGCACCTGGCTTACCCTGGCCCCCCGGAACACGATGTGCACGCTCCACTGTGAAAAATTTACTAAGTCCAGAAGGAGAGAGGTGGTTTTGGATTAGGTCTTCAACCAGGAGATCAACCGAGTGGGGTTCTGGATTCTCCGGAACACCAACCACGCGAACATTACAGCGACGTGCCCTGTTCTCAAAATCTTCCAAGCGCCGGGTCATGAAATCGTTCACCCTACGGAGATTGCCAATCTCCGTCTGTATCTCAGAGACGTCTGCCGTGAGGCTGGATGATTTGATGTCCAATGATTTCACCTTTTCATTGGTTTTTGATAGATCGGCTCGAATTAAATTCACGTCAATGGCCACGGTGTCAATTTTGTGGGCCAAGGTTTCATATTGTTGGCCTATCGACTCCCTCATGCCAGAAATGGCGCCCATGATGTCCTGCAAAGAAGGCTCCGTCGACGCATCCACGACGTGGTCAGACGCGCTGGGACCGGGCAGGGCAGCTCCGGGGGACCCCTTAGAGTGGGTATAACGGTCCATGACGTTCGATTGGACCGGACCCCCACGCAGAGGTGTCTTCGTCTTCCGTGTCTCCCGGTCCCCTCTGCCCGCCATTTTGGAGATGCGTCACAAGGAGATTCACCAGGGTCAATGGACCGGGCACCAGAAAAGGAGACCTCGAGACCAAAGAACCGCAACAAGGGTACCACCAGGATAGGGACAGCCAAATAGTAGAATAGTCCAGCCAAAGGCCCGACAGCCGACTCGTGCCCTGGACCCAGACCTGGCCCGACTCCCTCGCCGACGTCTCAGTCTGAGGCAGAATCGAAACCGAAACTTAAGAGGGGGACCCACAAGTCCAATCCCCCTGCCGTTGTTGTTCAACTCCAAGACGGCCACTGAGCCTCACCCAGTCCCGGGCGCACCTCAAGGGCGGAGCCCAAAAGTTCGAATCACCGTAATTCAGGCACCCGGTGTCGAAATCAATTTCTGAAAGGTCCAGGTAGATCAGCCCAACGTCCTCAATACAAATCCTCGTGGAAAATCAGGATTTGTGCAGGATATTATGCCGGGAGTGGCGGGGGTCCGGGGAGCGCTGTGCTCACGCGGCCATCTCGGATGCCCGCCAAGCTCCTCCTGAGAATTGCACTTTTTCAATGTATATAGTGTGATGGAGACTGCGTGTTGAACAGTCTGGTATGCCTCGAAATTACATGTGAAATTACACTCACAATTACTTGTGAACAGCATGATCTTGTTGTTTTTGTTTCCTAAAATACAGGATAATATTTCCATGATTGCCTATTAAGCATTCGAATACTGCACAAGTAGTGTAAGTACAATTTTGTGTGTACGTCCTGACGAAAGCTCCACCGACCCTCCTGGGCCTCTAGGAGCTGAAACATGTCGACTTTTAAAAAACAACGTATATGATAATCTGGTTACACGATTATCGAATATATCCATTGGATTTTAGTTTACAGTATTCACCTTCTTTATTAAATTTGTTTCTGGTGACTATACTGTCTTTTAACTATTCCCTCGCTGGTTGGCCATTGTACCTCTCTGTTTTTGATCTCTGGACACTTCTACACTCTCCAGAGGTGCCTCGGGTGAGGCAGGCATACTTTACATTTGACCACCCAATGACTATGCCATGTCGCTAGAAGAGGGGCGGACAAACAAATATACCGCATCTAAAAAACTTCTGGCGTCTATGAGGGTTGTCAAAGTGAACCAATGGGTTTTGTAGATACAAGTGTCCTTTTCTACTTGATTACTATAATATTGTCCTTGGGGAACTGAATGGGACAAGTATTCCTCATCCCTTCTTTTGATGAACGTTGTACAGTGCAAAGCCAGAAAATAAATGAGATACTAAAGCATTTCTCCTTTTAGTGCCTGCTTTCAAGTGGCGTTCATTTTTGCAGCAATACCCTGTCTACTATTTTTAGTAGATAGGGTTTTGTGTTAAAAAGCATGGGTGGTTGCGTGCGTAATGCAGCACACCCATGTAACACCTCCTTGATGCTATGCGTTACTTTTAGACAGCTTTTCAGGACAAAACAAGTTTTGCGCTGGAAAGTAAATAACAGAAAAAATAGTTTGCACTGGTTTGCATCACTTTTGTGACAAAAACAAAGTGCAAAATGTTTGTACATCTGTCCCATAGTGTGTAGGGTGAGGAAAGTGAAGTTTGTGTGAGTCCCTTAACTGATGAATTTCCAGGGATTCCAGTTCTTTATTATGACTTTGTCATCTTATCACTTAAAGGCGTGCCAGTGGATACAGTTTATTTATAGATGGGGAATTTTCTCAGACCCCCTCCTTCTCACATAAATGTGTCCCTCAAATAAGTGACTTGCATCAGCTAGACAGACAGGTAACTCCTAAGCACAGTCTGCATTGCTTTTTCAGGAACAGTGTCTTCAAAAGTATTACACTTACAAAGAGGGAAAAGCCTCTAAGGATTGTTTTTGTGCATGAAGGTCGACATTTTTGGTCGATTCATAAAGCAGAGGCCGATAAAAAAGGGGGAATCCCAAAATGCAAAACCTCCAAGCATTTTCCATAGACTTCTTTAAGAAGCACTACCAAAAAATTGCTTAACGGAATTACACCAAATTCGATAGGCAGCTAGATCTTGGTTCACAGATTGTGCTTATTGTGATTTGGTGTATATCCATTCAGTAGTTTTGGAGCTAATAAGTTCCAAAAATATTTGGATATCTGGACGGTTGGGTTCAAGGGACTCTCACAAGGGTCTCTGGAATCCAGTTTTTAAAAATAGAGTATTTTGATTGGCCCATGGAGCTTTTTCTTTCCTTTGTGTCCTCTTTGATCCCCCGGGAGACACGCTCCCGCTGGAGTATGTGCTCTGAATAACCATATGTGATTCTTGTCTTTCTTTTCTTTTTTTCACTTTCTTTTTTGTAAAGTTTCACATATGTGCAGTGAAGACAGCCAACGCGTTACATCCCTAGTACTTAAATTAAAAGGGGACAGGACTGCGGGACCTCCCTTTCTGAGCCTTTAATGATGCAGTGACCCCATCGCTTGGGGTTGGCTACCTACTATGCGCTAGGTAGCCCTCCCCCAGGACACAGTAGTTTTTCTGCAAGCACTACCACGGGCAGAGAAACATGTGTTTGCTCGCGTCTAGCAGGAGAATTTTGAAATCTCCCAACTAACGAGAGTAAACACTACATCTGCTCCTAGCCAGAGATTTAGAAAATGCTCCTGCTGGCTGAGGGCAGACTCCAGCCCGCAGACACATATTGCTTCCACCCGGACGCTGCATGCAAAAAGTAGTAGCTCTTCAGGGCAGGAGCAATGCCGCTCCCGCACCTTGCGGGGAAATGGCTGGGGCCACAGATGACCTGGGGTTCCCCCTGGGTGCCACACCATGTTGGTTGGTGAGTGCCCCAGGTGGGCACCGGGGTACCCACCTATTGTAAATGGAGGCCCCCGGGGATGGGTCCCCGGGTTCCAAGATGACTAAGGGAGGGAGGGCCACCTGGTCCCCTCTCTTCTTTTTAATAAAATACAGCACTGGGAATGGGGTCCCTGGGGGTCTATGAAGGCTCAGAAGGGGACCAAATGTCCCCTTCCCTTTTTAAGTATTTTGCTCTTGGGGATTGGGGTCTCTTGGGCATGTTAGGGCTCGAGAAGGATCCTGCATGCCCCCTCCCCTTAGATTTTGCCCCAGGGATGGGGTCCCGTGGGCCAAAGAAGGCTGGGGAATGGGGATCCCTGTCATTTGAGATGTCATCATCGATGTCATAAATTGATGTCATAAAACATGTCATGAGTGATGTAATATGTCAGGTCATTAGGAGTGTGTGGCTTGGGCACAAGTTACAGTTAGTTCTGCTAACTATAACTGGTGAATTTCTAGTTCAAAACATTCATGTTGTGACTGGCATATTCACCTAACTATACCATCACTTTAACCTTTGTTTTCTTCAGTGAATTGCTAAGGTTTTTTTCAAAACAAAACCAGTTTTTTGTATCACTCTTCACTATAAAATTACTTTAACCTTTGTGTTTTCAGTGAATACATATATGTATGTGTGGTATATGAATCACACAAGCACCTGGATTAAATACATTTATAATTGACCCTAGAGCACCTGGTGAGCAATGGCTTCGCACAAGGGATTTCCAACTTTTACTATAATGAGAGCTACTTCTGCTCAAGGAAAATCATCCGAGCTACTAACACATTTTTTCATTGTACAATAGTTACAACACCCATTAACAATACACTAGTAATCAACCATAAATGTATGAAAAGCATTATCAATATTGTAGGAAGGTAGGATCCTTCTGCATGGTAAACTCCACCTTTTGCCTGGTGCTAAGCTGTGTTTGGACTAGTCTGACTGGGATCTTGCTAATCAGGGCACCAGTCTCACTGGTTTCTCCCTTAAATTGTTATGTTCAGTACTCAGGTACATCCCAGATTGGATACTGGAGTACGCTCATGTGTACCTAATATATGGTCCTAAGGGACCCATGGCATAGGTACCCAGGGGTCTCCCATGGGCTGAAGCATGCATTATGCCACCCATGGTTGACCATTCAAAATGGAACTATAAGCCTCCATTGCAGCCTGTGTAAGCTGGTGCTAGCACCACTTACTAAAGATTTAGGTTTCCTATATCTAGGGGGGCTACACTTAAAACCTATAAGTCACCCCTACAGCAGGCCTTTGCAATCATGAAGGCAGGGTGCTTGGTTCTAAGTGAGAGGGTGCCCCTGTAAACGGTGTGGGAGGTATGATTCCAAGCACTGGACAATCCCCTAGTAAGGCTCTCCATGTCCCTGGTACCAGTCTTCTAGACCGGACAGCACAAAATGGTTGTTGCCGACCAGAGACACGATTCTGCCCTCCTGCTGCAGAGCCAAGCTCGAGCAGGGGAAGGCAGAATAATAGGCACCATGTCACAGGGAGGTGTGACCACCTCGCAGACAGGATTTAGTGTTTTGGGGCAGGGTGGGTGCGCTTGCCAGTGCCACTCAGTCTGCATGTGGGGCACATTTGGTGTCCCCATGCATAGTCCAGTTCAAACCAGTCCTGGGAGCCATTGGCGTGAAACTGGACAAAGGACATGTGAGTAACCTTCCCCCTGTCCAGACCCTCCCCTGGGAGGGTCTCCTGAATCATCCCAACCCTTTCCTTAGGGCACTTAAGGGCTTGCCTGTGGGTGGGTCCCTAGATTTGTCGTGGGATAAGATTCAGATCAGACACCACTTCTTCTACCGTCTGGGCACTCTGGACTTCGTTTGGGCTCAACTTCATCTCCCATCCAGTCTGCTGCATCGTCTGTGCATGTGCACCATACAGGACATGTGGGTATCAAAGACAACTAAAGGAATCTCCCTTGGAGTGAAGGAGCCACTTCCCTGCATTCGCAGGCACCGCAAATAAGTCAACAGGTCTGCTGATCCTGAGCTCTTCTGGAGTTGTGAAGGCTCTGCAACACAGGTGTTAGTTTCCACAGCTCTCGAGGCCTTTCCTGCCCTCTCACCAAGTTTGAGGCCAGTATCCATTTGTGGGAGCTGCAATAACCGGACCCCTGTGCACCACATCACTTTGCAGTTTCAAAGACTTGTTGGCTTCCTTCCAAGAAGATCTTCAGGCTCCATGTAGCCCCAACCTCAAGCATCTCCTGAGACCATAATCTTTGGCCACATTACATTGTGTGCATCGTGGCCTGCTTCTTTTGATGAGCTGCTTGAGGTCCTCTTGCGGCTCCCGTGACTCTGGCCTGTGGGTCCAATTGAGGGTCACCTTTACTTCTGTTGGATCCCCTGATTGCTTGTGGCCTGCCTTGAGTTCCCTGCTTTTGGTGAGTCCCCTAGACCTTGCTGGTCCCGACATTGCACCTTATTTGACTTCTGTGTGGGTTGCATTTGCCAAAGCTTGTTGTTGATCCTGCCAGGCACTGACCACTCTGAAATCAACAGCCAACATGGGATAGCTCGTCTACAGCTCCTGGACTTTCTCAGCATCGTCTGGTCCTCGCAGCTGCAGAGCCAAAGTCCTCGTCAACGCCTGCAAAACCGGACATCGGAGGACATTCATCTTCCAAGTCTCCTGGTCACGCCTGAGTGACATAGACTCTGTCCCCTCTGCTTGCAGGTACTTCTCATCTACGATCCACCTTCGGATTCCACCGGACACTTTCTCCTCTTCCAGCAGCAGCACTTTCCTGAAGTCCTCCATTAAAAACGACAGCGGTTTCCGACTCTACTTCACACTTATGCACCTGGCTTCCCTGGTGCAGGTAACATGAGTTCTATGGGTGGGGTGGCTCTCCAACCTTCTGTCTTCGATGAGGTTTCTTTGGGGTCCACTGGGAAGGGTCCTTAACCTCTAAAAATCCAACCACAACTTACACGTAAACTTGTACGGAGCACGCGGTCGTGTACTCACACGCTCACCATGGGGTTCCTAGTCACTCACCTCAGGTGGTTCCTTGGGTCCCCAGCACTTCTACGTCCTCTTGACATTGTCACAACTCCAGTTGTGGTTCTTATACTACCTTCTTAGTATATGGTTTGGTCCTCCCTGGGCCCGCTAAGTACTTTGAGCTATTAACTGTGATTTCTTTGCAAAGTATTGTGTGCATTGTGCATGTCTCCGGGTACGAGATATTTGTAGAGAGTATTATATAATAAATACAGATTTTTATAAATACCTTGTGTGGATATTTTTCACTTAATCTATACTATAAGATTGCATTCTGGTAATAGAAGCTGCTTTACACTCCTTCCGGACTAAGCCTGAAGGCTGCTCTCCATAGCTACCACTTAGATAGCTTTCTAAGGTTGTTTAAGACCTCTTAAATTACCATAATGGTTGACTGGACTGGTACAGGGTGTCCACTTACATAAGTGTACATCATATACCAGGCCAGCTTCTCACAAATATGCAATACCTCCACATGACTAAAGAAATAACACCAGAAGCAGTATTTGCCCTCTGGCACAAATGACTGAATCACAGCAAGAAGTCTCCCAAGTGCAGCTTGAATCACCGTTCAATTATCTGCTTTAAATATTTCTGGGAAATGCAACAATTTAGTCTTCATCAGTATAACAGTTGCTGAAAATAAACATATTTTTCTATCGAATACCTCTTCCATTTTGGGCGAACAAACTTTCTGAAAAAACAATTTCTGGCTTCAAATACCTATTTAAATTTTTAGCAAATATATATTATCAAAACATCAGCTTGTCATATTCATCAAGTACTCACGTGCTAATTCTTCACATGGAAGAATCTCATTTAAATGTCCAAGCTTTGTGAGCACGCCTTCCATAACACTAAGCCAATAATGAAACAGTTTAATCAGAGGCACCATTTTGCCAAGGCAAGGCTGGACACCATAAAGGTTACTAAATGTCAGTCATTGCAATTATTTGCAATTATTTGCCAGTGGCGACCACCTTTATGTCAGGGGTGACCAGAATTAGGCCATTCATGCTCACAATGACAGTGATGGCTGCCAGTATTTACAGCTAGACCCAAGGCTGGACTGGCCGTAGCGGGCACCGGGCGTTTTCCCGGGGGGCCGCTAGGATGGGGCCGATTTTGGGCCCCTGGGGGCCGTTTTTTACAGGGCCGCATAGCTGCAAAAACGGCCCTGTAACAAAATCGTCCGAAACCGGCCCTGGCAAACAGCTCAGCCGCTCCTAGGAGGGCCGACCGAGCCCTTTGCCAGGGCCAGTTTTGGTTCCCAGTGGTGCCGCTCGAGGCTACAGACTCGTGAGGAACTCTCCTGCTCGCCGCTGGCTGCCATACCGGGATAACGCCGACTTGGGGCTTC
This sequence comes from Lissotriton helveticus, assembly GCF_964261635.1. NCBI lineage: Eukaryota > Metazoa > Chordata > Amphibia > Caudata > Salamandridae > Lissotriton > Lissotriton helveticus. Next base: position 1,314,862,540 of record NC_136057.1, on the reverse strand, counting down.
TTTCTTGACCACTGCGGAACTGCGAGGACCAGGTTGCCTAGCGCCACTGACACCGGCCGCACCTGGGTCCTCTTCCCACTCCGCCCCCCAGGACTACATAGCGCCTCGCGGCCCCCGCTCCGCGGGGGCCGCTCAAGGCTACAGACTCGTGAGGAACTCTCCTGCTCGCCACTGGCTGCCATACCGGGATAACGCCGACTTGGGGCTTCTTTCTTGACCACTGCGGGACTGCGTGGACCAGGTTGCCTAGCGCCACTGACACCGGCACCACCTGGGTCCTCTTCCCGCCCTGCCCCCACAGCATTCCCTATTTAGGACCCTCTACACACGCGCACACGGGACGCGCGCGGGCGAAGCCCGGGCAAAGGGCGGGCCATCTGTGGCCATCAGGGGCCAGAAGAGGCCGGGCTGGGCCACCCCCTTAACAACTTCGGCGGAAATCTCCCCAGTGTTATTGGGAAGTAAGGTCCGAGACATTCTTTACGACAGGGTCAGCCTTTCCATTTTAGCGATTATACCTTCGTTTGGTCCTTTGTAAATTGTACATCATTATTTGTTGGCAATTCATATTGTTATGGCTAAATCTCTCTCAAAAGTGTGTCTCGGGGGTGGGGGGTGGGGACCTTGGATGCGTTTTTAAAAAGGGCAGAATCTGTTGTAGCTAAGGAAATTGAAATTTTTGAAAGACGGTTATCATCGGATCCAACTTGCCAAGTTCTTTTACCGCTAGCCACCGATGAGTTGTCTATAGGCACTGCTGTTCCCCATGTTCTCCTGAGTGGTCCCCAGGTAGTAAATGGTTCAGTTCAGGATGTAAGCTTGTCAATTTCCTTGACTTCTGATTCTTCCCCAACACCTAGTCTACCGCCCTCTCCTCCAGCTACACGCAATAGGCAGCTACGGGCTATTCCAGCCACCAGTACTAAAGCCCTATTAGGAAAAAGAAAGGCAACTAATGCCCCCAAGGGTAGTCGGCAACAAGCCAAGCAATAAAAATTTTGCATCTGGGGCGGGGGGGGGGGGAAAGAGGGAAATGTAATAAACCACCTACTGTGGTAATGGCACAACTAGCTAACAAGTACATCGATAAATCTGCAGAAACTATTATGGGGGAAAATGTGTCCGAGCTTATGAGACTAATGGACGAACGATTGAGCGTATTTATCTTGCCAATCATGGATAAATTGGAAAAAATTGATGGCAGATTAAACATAATTTAAAATCACATCGCCCACCAAAAAGTTTCTACATCTGGGCCCATACCTCCTGCGGTGAACACATTGAGTACAATCACAAGCGTAGTCGCAGACTTGGTGGATTCTCTGGTAATTCCAGTACCCGAAATTGCTCCCCTTAATGTTCCACATATAGTAGATGTAGTAGGAAGCGCCCAGGGAGTCAAGTTAGGTCCGAAGGGCCCAGTGGGGAGAATTAGCCTACCAGTACCGGCTCCTTCCGGCGAAACATCGTTGCATCTTCTCCCGGAAGCTTGCCCGTACTGGATAATTTTGGCTAATGTCCCCAAAACTCAGGACGGCAGGGAGGAACACTGGACGGCACTTAAAAATAAGGCGCTTCACTTTTTAAGTGTCAAAACTGTGTTAGGAGATCACCTGTTTGACAATTTTAAAATGGTGCGAAGGGTATCTTGGGTGGGTAATACAAAAAAGACCATGAAGGGGGATTGTGTCATGGTGAATTTTGGGTGTCCCATTTTGGTCGATCACATTCTGAAGCAGGCTGGATCATCTAGGATACACCACGATTATGTTAATGTGCTCCCACTGGGGTTCTTTTATCCATCTCAAAACACTGGGGCCCCCAAAGCGAGAGGTCTTACCTCCCAGGCAGTTTATCCCATTAACCCTGTTGCACTTAGTAACAGATATGAAGTTTTAAGTTCACTTGATACGAATGACTGACTCAGCTATGGGAAACATCGGGGACAGGGAACAGCCAGTCCAGTGGCTGATCGTAGAGCGCGCTCACCCACTGAATCTGGTTCACCGGGTGTGATCCCACCCATTGCGGACATAGCTCACAATTTTCCCCATGGAGAATTAGTATTACCGGATGGGGAGATTGTGCAAGTGGAATGCGTTAATACCCCAGCGAGATCCAGAGGGGTTGGGGACAAGGTAGTGGGTTTAGCCTACACCTCAGAGCAACCAGTAGCACCCATTGTAACTTTTTTGGTTTCATGGAACGTGGCAGGCTACAAGAATAAGGCGACTTCCCTTGACTGGCTGACTTTTCTCGATGGGAGTGACTTAGTTCTCCTCCAGGAAACTTGGCTACAAGCTCCAGAGTATAGACCCGGATATCTTATTTTTAGTGTTCCGGCAACTCCAAGTTGCCGAGGGAGAGCAAAAGGGGGGCTTCTCACGTGGGTCAGGCAAGACAGCAGATACAGAGTGACACAATTAGACTCTAAAAGCAGCGATATATTGGCTATTCACCTCTATGGGATGGACTGTGGTGACCTTTTTGTTTTTAATGTCTATTCAAGGGGTATGCAGGGGGGAAATCCTCTAAAACAGTAGAAGAACTGGAAACCCTCCTTGAGTCCTTTTCAAACAGAGGCAACATTATAGTTGGAGGGGATTTGTTTTACTTTTTTATTTTTTTATTTTTTAAACATGTTTTTATTGGTTTTACAGTGTTCTATAAAGCAGCATTTTACAGATAAAGGATATATGTAAACATTTCTCACATGACACTTCTGACAATACTTCAAATATTTTAGTCCCTTCCGTTGTATTAAAAAACAATCCTATCAACGGCATCAGCCCACCCAACTTCTCAGTCCTCCCCCGAGTCCTCATCTTCGCTATCCTGGTTGGAGTCTGGAATTAGTTCGCATATATCCCCTCTATAGGTATTCCAGGCAGTCCATATCTTGGACCATTTTTTAGGACATTTCCTATTAACATAAACTGTTCTTTCTGTAATCATTGTGACATCCATGTCTCTACACCAGGATTCCAGTAGTGGTCCATCAGCGGCCCCCCATTTCTGTGCTATGTTTCTCTTTGCAACCATGAAGCCCAACGTAGCCCATGTCTGTCCATGCCGTGTCAGATCGTTCGACTCCCACATGTTGAGGAGGCATCTGCGTGGCTCAGGCAGCAAAGAGATAAGTAAATTCTGGGATATTGTTCGTAGGACCTTGCGCCAGTACTCCATTATGAAGGGACAGTCCCAAACCGTATGATAAAAGGTACCCTGTTCCCCGCATCCCCTCAGGCAGTATGGGTGTTGTGCTCTGCCTATCTTGTGGAGTGTAGGCCTGGTGAGGTAAGAGCGGTGTAGGATTTTGAGTTGCACTAATCTAAGTCTAGCTGGCATCCCCACCTCCCTGGGTGAGGCAAGGGCCTCCTGCCATTCCGTCTCATCCATATCAGCAATATCTGTGGTCCGTTTGGCCTTCAAAGATGTCGTGGGATCAGGGATGTTATTAAGCAATTTTCGGTATGTGAGTGACGTAGCACGCTTGGGCATAAAATCTGTGAGCAGCCTGTCCTCTAGGGGAGAGGCCTCGGGTACCTCCATGTCCTGCGGGAGTATTGCAAGGAGAGCGTGGCGAATTTGTAGGTATCGGAATGTTTCTGTATGTGGTAGCTCGTACTGTTGCCGGAGCAAATCAAATGGAATAACCGTTCCCTTATCCCAAAGGTCACCCACTGTGGAAATACCAATGCTGTCCCAATGCCTGAAGCCCCTGCTGTTTCGGAGTGTGCCGAGCTGCTTCGAGTCCCAGAGCGGGGTGAGTTTGGTGATGGTATTTCTCCAGCCCAAAACCATCTTTGCCGTGTACCACAACATGACCGTATGTCTTGGTGGACCTATTAGTTTCTGCGCCCGGCCCCGGTCATACAGTGCTGCTAACATAGTGTCTGTTCCAAGTTGTGCCCTATCCGCCATATATGCCGGATCTGTGTGAGAGGCATGGAGCCACTGGTTAACGATTTTAAGATGGGCTGCCCAGTAATAAAACTGTACATCGGGGAGCGCAATGCCACCGTCATACCAACTTCGATGTAGCTTAGCCTGTGCTATGCGAGCTGGTCTGTTACCCCAAAGGAGTGTGGACACCAGCGCCGTTATTGTCTGGAAGTATTTCCGCAGCACTGGAAAGGGTGTATTCTCTAGCGCATATAAAAAACAATAATGTCAGGAGCAGGGTTCCCCAATGGGCCACGTCTCTACGTAAGCGCTCCAGCGGGGGGGCTAAGTTTTTGTCGAAAAAGGCGGTTGGGTTTTTTGTGATATTGATCCCCAGGTATTTAAACGAGTCCTGAGTCACCGCCAGCGGGCAGTCCGGGGGAAGTCGCGGCTCAGGACCCCCAAGAGGGTAGAGAACTGACTTAGACCAATTGATTGTGTAACCGGAGACGAGTCCAAAAGTCCGACAGATCTCGAACAAGACAGGCAGTGCCTCCTCCGGGTCTGTGAGATATATCAGAATATCATCCGCATAAAGGGAGATGCGGTCCTCCCAGTCTTCCGTCCATTGAATGCCTAGTAACAAGGGGGTCTTTCTAATTGTGGCCGCCAGTGGCTCCAATGCTAATGCGAACAGAAGTGGGGACAACGGACAACCTTGTCTGGTCCCTCTCGTAAGTGGTATTGTGCCTGACAGGTGCCCATTCACAGCTACGCATGCCACCGGGTCCGTATAAAGGAGCTGTATCCATGCACAAAACTTTGGGCCGAAACCCAAGTGTGGGAGCGCTGCGAAAAGATAAACCCATTCCATCATATCAAAAGCCATTTTCGCGTCTAAAGACAGCAGCACTGATGGTGCAGTTAGCAGATGCTCCTGTGCTATTACGCTATGGAGACGCCTGAGATTGAGGGCAGTATTTCTGTTTGGCATGAAGCCGGACTGGTCCGGATGAATTAAGTCAGGCAGGTGGGTCAGTAGTCTGTTAGCGAGTAGTTTAGCCAGAATTTTTGCTTCTGCGTTAATTAATGATATGGGGCGGTAGAAGAGACAGTTTAAAGGGGGCTTCCCGGGCTTCAGATTCGCCACGATCGTGGCTGTCCTTTGGTCTTCAGGCAGTACGCCCTTTTCATAACTGTCATTATACATTGCAAGTAGATGCGGGACTAGGGACAACGGTGCGCAATAGGGACTGGGCGTCAGTCTCCGAAGCACTCATGGACGACGCGTACACTGTTAGAAAATGCTCCGCTAGAGTATGTGCAATGGTCTCCGGGTCTGATACTACATGGCCTTCCGCTGTCAGCAGGTTTGCTATTGTTCTACTACCTCAGTCTCTCCTGTCCAGCCATGCCAACAATTTCCCGGCTTTGTCTCCCACTTCATATATCTTGTGTCTAGTCGCCTCAAGAGCCGTCCTTGTCTCCTGCCTAAGGTGTTCTCTATGCTGTTGTTGCTTCAAGTCAAGGGTGTGTGCGGTCTCGGGCGAGGGATCATGTGTATGTGCGGTGTCTGATTCCTGAAGTTCCCTTTCTAGATTTGCTAGATCATGGTGCCTAGAGCGTCTGTAGCCTGCAACGGAGGCTATAGCCTGACCCCTGAGCACTGTCTTGTAGGCTTCCCATAGGGTGGCTGGGGAGTCAACTGATGCTAAGTTCTCAATAAAGAAATGTTTCGTAGTCTTACGGAGCTCCTTCCTCACCTGCGGGATTTGCAAATAGCCCGGGTAAATAGGGTACAGTCGCTTACGGGTAGTATGCCACAAACTGTAAATTAATGTCACTGGTGAATGGTCAGACACCCCCTGGGTCCAATAGTGACATCCTGTATATGTGGCACGCTTGATTCTGAGGCAAGGAAATAATCTATTTGTGATAAACTATTGTGCACTGAAGAATGGAAAGTATATTGTCTCACCACTGGGTGTTTATATCTCCATGAATCTACCAGGCCCGGTGCTTTGGTAAATCTCTGAAGGCGGGAGACCCCCGTTGTCAAAGACCTCACTGGGTGTCGGTCAACACCGGCATCTATTGTTGCATTAAAGTCTCCCCCTATTAAGAGGTCTCCCTCCGGGAGAGATAAAATGAACTCACTAAGGGCCGGAAGTGCTACAGTGTGGAGAGCAGGGGGGATATAGACCGACACCACATTTGTGAGCCTGCCTTCCCATTGTCCGTGCAGTGCCGCGAACCTCCCTTGATCGTCGTGTTTCGTCTGCAGAACCATGAAGTGAGAGTTTTTCCGCATTAGGATGCCTGTGCCCCGTGACCCAGTAGAGAACTCGGAGTGTACCATCATTTTGAACCCCCATCTATCCATAGCCCTGCATGCCGAGCCGGTGAGGTGCGTCTCCTGAAGAAGCGCTAAAGTGGGAGCCTGTCTCTAGAGGGATCGCAATACCAACCCCCACTTAATTTTGTCGCCTAATCCGTGTACATTCCACATCAACAATGTAAGCGGAGTCACTGGTACCCCCGGGGTGCCCGCCGCGGTGCTAATTGAGTCATGCCTGTCGTTATTGGGATCGTGGGATGCGCTGGGGAATATTGACCTTAACTTGTCAGGTAGGGACCAATTGTGCCGCAGTTGCTGTGTTGCCGTGTCATTTTTACTAATTATCAAAACCAATAAACTAAAAACAACAGTTCCCCAATCCCCGGATCCCCCCCCTCCCTGCCTCCCTGCCTGATGGACTTCCAACTGACCGTCACCCCAACTTAGCAGAGTGCTCCATCCCTGCCCAAAACATTGTACTTGCGTGTAAGGGGTAAGAAGTCCAGTGTAGGAGAACCCTCCCGTTGCCAGCAGGGCCCGCCTCAGCTCAGCGTCCAGAGACAGCATAGAAAAAGTATCGGAAACAATTTAAAAGTCTTCGTCACAGGGCATTGCCCGTTGCTCCGGGTCATCCATTGCCCAGGTCGTTTGCATCCTTCCGCTGTGATAGGCCATCACTTTGTTGAAAGAGGTCTTTACTGTATGCCTCGTCTTCCTCGGACCGGCGTCGTTGCTCTTTGTGTCCGCGACTGGTCCCGTTCGCCCTCCGCCATCCCTCGAGCCAGTCGTAAGTTTCTCCGGGTGTCTCAAAAAAACATGTTTTCCCCTCAGCTACGATCCTTAATTTAGCAGGAAACAGCATAGAGTAGGGCACCTGTCGGGCTCTTAGTTCCTTCTTCACCTCTATGAAGCTACGGCGTCGTTTCGAGACCGCTGCGGTGTAGTCGGGGAAGAAGGAGATCGTGGAGTTGAGTACTCGGATTTGCGGGGAGATGCGCGCTGTTTGCAGGATCGCATCCCTGTCGCGGAAGTTGAACAGGCGCGCCAGCACCGGTCTGGGGGGCTCCCCCGGTTTAGCCCTGCCTCCCGGCACCCTATGTGCCCGCTCCACTGAGAAGAAATGGACAGTCCCTTTGGCTGTAGCCTTGTTTTTATTAGGTCTTCCACATATAGGTCCATTGCTTGCGTGCCCTCACTCTCCGGAATGCCCAAAATTCGTAAATTATTGCGGCGTGAGCACCCTACCTGGTCATCCAGTTTGTCGAATAACGGTTTGTTTTCTGCCTCAAGGCGCGACACAGTTTTTTTTAGGGCTGCCGCTTCCGTGGTTAGAGTCTTCGTTGTCTTCTCTACCTCCGTGACCCTGATAGTGATTTTCTGAAAATCGGCCCTGAGCAAAGACACATCGGTTGATATAGTGCCTACCGTGGTCTGGACCTTATTTAGCGCCGCCATAATGCCGTCTAGTGTCACCTTTGGGGGAGCGTCCTTTCCCGTGGCCCCTCCCAAAGCTCCCTGCCCCTCCGGCAGTGGGGGGAAATCCTTTGCGTAGGCGTATTTTTCAAGCCTCGTCTGGGCATTGTGGTTTCACGTGCCCCTGCCCGACATGGCGGTGGTGCGGGCTCTATCACGTAGGTTTGCGACTTTACACAAAATCGGGGCCTCCCTGCAGGGCGAAGATTCCCCCCCTGACGAGTCCCCGGGACTATGTGGTGGAAGTCCTGTCCGAGGGGGGAGCGAGGGGGGGGGGGATCACGAGGCCCGGTAATGCGCAGCTGGCAAGTTTTGGCTGTACAAGAAGAGGTGCCTGTGGATATAGGCCGCCTTAGCCGGGTAACTCGCCGCGAGATTTAGAGCCCCCTCCGGAGACAGCGCGTCCCACCCAGCGCAGATGGCGCTTCAGCCCGGCATCAGGTGGGCAGGGGACAGTATCTTCTATCGGCCTTATATGGTCACTGTATTGGCTAAGGTGATGTGGCCTTTGTTTTCGGCTGTCGATAGGTCTGGGTAGGCACAGGTCTCTGTCCTTAATACTTGGCAGTGTAGTCTAGCCAGGGGGGGGGGTCGTTAGGTCTGAAGATCCGCTCCCTCCGGTGGTACGTGGTGAGCCCCCTGAGCCTCGAAGTGCCGATCGGCTCTGCTGCTTTCTTCCGTACCTGTCTTGGAGGGGCCCTCGGCAGACTCTCACATAGGCCCCCCGTCCACCCGGCGTACTCCGAGGCCACGATACTCCGCTGCCGCACACAGGAATCACCCCGCCCGAACTGCTGCTGCTTGCGGCGGATCTCCGTCGCTATGCCTTTCAGCCCACGCTCCCGACCGGGAGTGTATAGTAATTGAGGCCCCGGCTCCGTGGTATTAGAAGGCCCTCATCGCTCGGGCTCTGCAGATCCTGACTACAGTGTCGAATTTTGCCTGGAACTGCTGCATCTAACGGCGCTCGGTCACCGGTTTCGGCGGGTGTCCCCACAGCTCAACATTTATCAGGATCAGTTGTCGGATTTTCGCCGGAAGGGTCTCACCCCGCCGGAGCTCTTTTAGCAAGCAGCCATCTTGCCGGCTGCTAGCCACGCCCCTTTCGTTGGAGGGGATTTTAATTGTTGTTTCTCACCTCGGAAGAGGATGGTTCATGGAATATCCCTCAGTTAACTATTCCTCCGATCAAAAAATGGACGGAGGCTGCCCTACAGTTAAAAGTCCTCTGTGTTAGCAAAGGGCTACGAGCAACTAATGGCAGAACTGCTTCCAATAGTAATGGGGCTTTTACCTTTAATAACGGTCAAAGCAAAAGCCGTATTGATTACATTCTCATTAACAAAGAGAATTGGTCTAATGTAAATGATATGGTGGTCACAGAAAGGGTCGAAAGCGATCATGACCCGCTCACTCTCACTTTTTTACTATGGAAGTCTGAAGAAGTGTTAAACTCCCCTGATAGGGTTGACATTGTTTTAGAAAACAATGCCAGACGTATTAGGTGGGCTAATTGTTCCAAGAGTGAGGCCGCGATTACAGCTATGAGGGAACTTACCATCCAGGCTACGGGTGAAATAAAAAAATGTTTAACATGTGAGGGGGAAGCGGCAGACTTAATTCCGATTCACTCAACTTTTTTTTTTAAACGTAAGGCTTTCTTTATTAAAAAGGGACCTTTTAAGCAAGTTAGGCCTGTTAAAAAGGAAAATCAGTGGTACGGTAAATCATGTAGGATAGCGTATAAAGCATTGGCTTTAGCTATAAAAACTAAAGATAGAGACATGATCAAAGGTGCTCGGGCCCTTTATAAGAAAGCGCAATACGACGCCAAACGCACCTGGGATGAAGAGTACTGGACGGAACTTTATTGTGCAAGTAGGGAACGTTCGATGTGCACCTTCTGGGATATGGTGAAATGGGGCAGGGGGGTTCAGCAGGGCGAACCAATAAATTATGTTTCGCCCGATCTCTGGGTGTCCCATTTTGCTATTCAGTTTGCCTCCCAAGAGTTGCCAACGGAACCCAAAGATGCCCCGGTGCTTCCTACCTTAGGTACTGCCCCCTTAAACTTCGAAAAGAAAGAAATGAAGAGGGCACTAAATTCCATCCCCAAGGGTAGAGCACCTGGATTAGACTGCATTCCTGCCGACCTCTTTATGCATGATATAGAGCTTTGGGCACCATACATTCAAGCGTTAGCTAATGGTATTGCCAATGGCTCGCCAGTACCAACTACCTGGAAGGGTGCCGAAATCATACCGATCTTTAAAAAGGGGGAGCGCTCTGATCCGGGTAACTACAAGCCTATCAGTTTGATAGACTGTATTCAGAAGGTGGTCGCAAGGCTTGTTCTACAAAGAATCCAAGGCTGGATTGAGGAGGAAGAAGTTCTTTCCCCTCTCCAGGCGGGATTCCGTAGTCATACAAGCACTATAGATCAGGTTTTTAGATTTGTTTTAATTTACTGGCGGGTGGTTGTCCTTGGTGAAGGAATGCTTTTCGCGGCCTTCGTTGACCTCAAGTCGGCGTTTGACTTGGTGCCGCAAGATAAAATGTGGGCGGTCTTTGAGGAACAGGGCATGTCAGTTAACATTTTGTCCCTCCTCAAAAAGCTACACGAGGACGATTTTGCTCAAATTAGATGGAATCAGCAAGGCAATGTGACTGATAAATTTCCAATTGCGAGGGGTGTACGCCAAGGGTGCGTTCTGGCCCTGACACTTTTTTCACTATACATCAACAAGGTGATCAGCTATTACGCGAACTATCCAACTGACACTCCCAAGCTGGATGGTAAGCTGATCCCCCTGTTGATGTATGCTGACGATACCCTCCTGATCTCTAAAACGCAGCAGGGCCTACAAAAGGCCATAAATGTGTTTGAGGTATTTTGTAGGGATCATGGACTTGCAGTGAATGTTAGTAAAACTAAATTCATGGTCCTTCACAGGTCGAGACAGATAAGAGGGAACGTGGCCATGAGCGGGGTCAGACTTGATCAAACCGGGGTGTTCTCGTATCTGGGAATCACCCTCGCCACTAAGCTAGATTGGAAACCACATCTTGCCCATCTGGAAACTAAGCATGCTCAACTAACAGGCGCCCTAACCAAAGAAGTATTCCTCTCCCATACTAGACACATTCTGCCTGTTTTGAAAATATATGAAGCAAAAATAGCCTCAGCTACCTTGTATGGGGCAGAATTGTGGGGCTTCAGCAATCTTGTACATCTTACTAGGGCCCAAAACAAGTTCTTCCGTGGGATCACGGGCTTACCGGTTTCAACCCCGTTTATTCCTCTCTTCTACGACCTGGGCTCTCAGCGTCTGGAGGACAAGGCTCGCTATAGACCGGTGGCGTACTGGAGGAGATTGTGGGTAACTCCAGAACTCTCCCAGTACGCCGGGGCCTTCCTTGATGTCCTAAACGCTGATAGAGGACACCAAATCCATTGGTTCCAGGAGGTTAAATCTATTTATTCAGCCATGGGTCTGGTTAGTCTGTGGGAAGACCCTATCGGTAGTATTTTCCCACCTAGAAATTTTTTAAAAGATCTTTATTGGAGACTGGTCATATCGAAGAGATTTGGTTCGACTATTGGTCCCTCATTGTCTGCAGATTTCTTGGAACTTAAACATATACCTGTCTATGAGGGTTATTGGGGCTATATTACTGTACCGGAGGCGAGAAAGAGATACCATCAACTAAGGGTGGGGACTTTTCCAACTAATTCCTTCGTCTCTAGTTGGCGAGAAGGACTAGCTCCCACCTGTCCTTTCTGCCCTTCCCAAAATGAGAACATTGGGCATATTTTCTTTATTTGTCCCGAATACAAAGTTCCCAGAAGGATCTGGCTGAAGCCCCTTTGTGTCCAGCTCAATCTCCAATCAGGATGTGAGGCGCTAATTATCCTCAGAAGTGATACCAATCAGCTGGTGGTTATTGCTGTTGCTAAGTTTTTACCCTGGGCATGGAGATTACGTATGAAGAAAGTATGCCCAAGTTGATTATTTTAGATTCCCACTGTATACACAGTCTATCTTGTATTTTTTTAATGGTTTTAACATGTATCTTAATGAATAGTATTAACTTATTTTCCTAATATGTGCTAAGGATAATAGTCTTGTTGCTAAACCCTGGTATGTTTACATTATCTGAAACATATACTGAACTGTATGTACACGTTGAAATGGGAATCCCCACCCCACGATAATTGTTTCTCTGTGTCTTTTATGATTATTTTATCGAAATAAAGACTTTTTTAATTTGAATTTGGTTCCCAGTCCGGCCCTGGCTAGACCATAAATGCCCAAAATATGTAAAGGATGGAAACTATTATGCAAGGAACACTAATATTCCAGCAACAGACACCATTGTGCCTGACACTCTTCTTTCGTTGCCCTTTTTCACACAGATAGTGTGACTGGTATAGTGGAGTCTACACCGCCAATCTCCTTGAGACTTTACTACGATGAGAGTGGATACATATGTTCATGTTGCAAGTTTCGTAGGCCAACAATGCTTGTTTGTATCTTAGAATGAGGCCTTTCCATAGGTATGTCTGCCTGTAATTCTACGTGTCTTGCGATTAGCAGCACTGTCTTCATTAATGTGTATAAACCACCTGAATGATGCACTGGGCTGGGATTCACTTTCGAGAGCTACTTTAAGGGTGTTGTCGAGCTACCAGTAGTTCCCAAGCTACTGGTTGGAGACCCAAGCATCACGCCAATATCCTCAATAAAGAACTCATGCTCCCTTTGCAGAAGAAGAGTTGTGACTCCAGTGGGATGCAAATATCACCAGTAATTTATTGGGGCAAACCACAGTAAAGTAAATAACCTGTTTCGACAAACATCGCCTTTCTTCGAAATTATCTTTTTTTTCAAACAACCACATCATTTCCTGTTTTACAAAATAATCAAAATAGGCAATAGACTGTCATATTGGGCAAAGACAATCAGAGAAAAAAGCGAAAAAAATATAAACAATTTGTGAAATACCCGATTTGATCTCACATTCTCTATATCGTTAACTGGAGAATTTTCCTTGCCGCTAAAACTCTCTTTGTTGCAAGGAGTGGTGACACATATCAGTTAACTGTCATTACACAATCTGCGCATGTCACATTCAAATTACTAATATATTAATCACATGTAGCTATTACATCCGAGTGGATGAATTATCCTGATGTGATACCATTGAATCAAGCCCAACAAGGATGACGGCAGAAAAAAGGACAAGTGAAGATATTCAATATCCATTATTGAAATTCACAGTGGCATCTGAAATTTAAAAAAAAATACTATGTCACTTATTGAGAACTCAAATCTGCTAATGTGAAAGCATGTGCACACTATATAACACATAATAGACAAAAGACTATTGTATCTTAAAATCAAAGAAAGCTTATAATGTATAACATTCTCACTTCAAATGGGTGACAAGCTCTTTGTCTGTATTGACTTCCTTAATTCCAGAGGTTCCTAATCGAATGCTGTACCTCGATTCTAGCTTTCGTAAGGTTAGTTCACAATTGCTTCCCCTTAGGGTCGCCTTCACTTGATCAATGCAAAAAAAGTTAATTCATCACAATTACTTATATGTTTCTCCTGAAATATCTAGCAATCAGGTATGATTTATCAACATGTGTGACAGCCCCCCCCTATGCTCAAGAATTATTTTCTTGACCATGAAGATGGTACTCCCCACATACCACAACCCACACGGGCACTCTAAAACATAAAATGTCATAGCATATGTGATAAATGTACTGATCTTTCTATTTTGTTTTTTATCTGTATGGTATAATTGTCTCTGTCTCGCCTGTTGCAACATGCCTACAATGTTCACATCTTTTGATGCCTCAAGTTGTACTGTTCTCAGTGAGAGGTTGCTCTGCACTAATCAATCTTTTAAACTATTGGCCCTTTTGTATATGTGAAGGTAGGTGAAACACCAATGACTTCACTCAATATGGTGTCCATTTTCTGTAGGCCCCAATGTTTTTCCAGAATTCTTCTCAAATTAGGTGCTTGTGAGCTATTTATGGCGATAAATATCACTCTGTTTTCAAGTGTAATAGGTGTTTTAGGGACTAATAACTTCTCCTTTTTTAATCCAATCACTTTTCTTTTTACCTCTCACAAATCATGCTCAGAACATCTTCTTTCTCTGAATTGTGACTGGGCAAATTCATGCTCCTTCTCACAATCCATGTCCACACTGCAGTTACGTCATACTCTGAGTAACTCTCCATAAGGAATACTCCACTTCATTCTGTTGGAGTGCCAACCATCCGAATGTAGCAGACCGTTGGTAGCTGTACATTCCCTGGACAGATTAGTGACCAATCTATCATTATCTATTCTTACCGTCACATCCAAGTAGGTCACTTCAGATTTGCTGGTGTCATATTGCAACTCCAGATTGTAGTAAGTGATATTCAGTTTAGACAGCGATTCTCTTGCTATCACCAGGACCCCACTACAGATAACAAATATGTCATCAATATACAGAAGCCACAACATTATGTCAATGATATATTGTGACGTTCCTTCTGATCAGACCACCTGCTTCTCCCACCAACCCATGAAAAGATTTACATAGCTGGGGGAGAAGCAGGCCTCTAAATACCTCTTACTACCCACCATACTTAATACATTACTAAATACATTTGTAATATTATTTTAAAATTACAAACAATTTTATATGTAAATTAATGTGAAAAATAATTACACATTAGTTAAATGTAAAATAATTAGACCTATAATGTAATATAACTCTCAATTACTAAATTTAGTGTGGGTATGATTAAATACTGTATATTAAGTATATTTATCAGATACATACTTGATGTGATATTTATAGATATATAAAGGATTACTTACGTTATATTAATTAAATATATACTTTGTAAGTAAAGGGCCCACTATGTAAGCCTTGGAAAATTACCTACAATGTAAGGATCCCTATGTAACTCCCACGATGTAACAACTCCTGATGTAAAAACCTTGATGTGTAAAGGTTACATACACAGATTTTTACACCATAGTCACAAAGATTTACAGAGAAGTAAATCTGGCGCTTTCCATAAGTGCACACACCCACGGTTATATGTTTGAAGAACAACATACCCACAAGCATTGGCAAAGCCAATAGGTCCCAGTAGTGAAATCTAATGACTTAGCGAAATATTTTTTGGGTTAGCTAGCTGCTGCAATGCGAATGTGGTTACCATCTTTAAATGGGTTTCTTGAAACATTACAAATGCATTCAAAGATACCCACCATGGACGTACGCACATTTATGGCAGCCATCTTTGAATGCATTTGTTATATATTAACTTACCAGTTCAAAGATGACCGCAATGGATGCACATGCATCTGTGGGGGCTATCTTTGAATGGGTTTGCAAAAATTCTTCAAAATCATTTCTGTGTGTTCCTACTGCAAATGTGAACGCATGCATGCTTGTGTGAGGCCATCTTGAAATGTGTAAGAAACCATTTCAAGATGGATGTTCATTGATAGCGTGGCAGTCACCAAAAAGATGTATGACATCACTGATGACATCTCAATTAACATAATTGATGACATCACTGATGACATCATCCAATGAGTGTGTTAGTTTGTTTTATAGTTTCATGTTGGCCGGTAAGTACCATATTATTTTTCTACCTCATTTTGTACAGCCTGTGTCCAGCTAATGGGTGTAAATGTTTACAAAACGCATGTGCTCCTAATGCATCTTAGGTGTGCAGAGGTAATGAACACATTATAAATCTTTGTATTGAAAACTAACTCTGTGTGCAGGCGACAGTTGACGACTTGTGTTCAGCTTGTTCGTTGCAAGATTTTTGGCTTTGCAGAAAAAGTTTCCAACACAGCTGTACGTGAATATATTAAATATTGTAAACAGACTTGAGTTATTAGACAGAATCGTCTCAGCATGACAATTTCCACATGGAAGACTGTGTACACCAGGTTCTAACCTATGTGCTTGTTTAGCTTCAGAAGATGGGTTATCTGTAAAGTTTTTCACCGCAGTATGAAGGCTACAAGTAGCATGATCTTTAGCATCTTCAGACCTTAGTTATTTTAAGAAAATTGTCAATCTTTGGACAAGCTTTGCATAGCTTGTGCACTTTTCTTTGCAAATACGTTTTAATACTCTGGTGTATTTCTCATGAGAGTTTCACTGTCTGCAAGCAGTGTGGTACAGAGTAAAATCTCTCCATAGAGTAAACAGGGTCACCACTTTTTTACTCATATCCACTTTATTTCTCAATGTTGATTCCATGACTGTCAGGGGTTTGATACAGGCAAAGATTGTCCATAGTAGGGCATTAGTTATGCAACAGGGCTTGAGTATCTGGAGGAACTTGGTTTATCTGACAATTGTATAAAGATTGTACATCATGTGCAGGATAGGTTACCCTTTTATCTGTGGTTCATAGTCAACATGAACTTGGCTACCCATGAAGTGTATAGTGTAGGGTCAATGTTGTACATAAGCTTTTTTTATTTTTATTAAATCTTTTTATTAACATCTACGACAAAATTTCACAATATTAATGCAAGAGACAAGACATAATTCGGATTTCTGACTTAGGTCACAGAGAATCAGGTTGCATTGTACACTATATAACAATCAGGGGTATCAAGAGTCTCCCCCACATCCCGTTCCACTTCCTGGGGCACCCTCTTGCAACATAAACTGATTTCTCCCAAAACATGCACCAATCTAAGTCTTCCTCCCATTTTCCCAGTGTGGGCGTTTGATGCCCCCCCTCCCCTCCCAGTGCTGCGCAATGTTCCTTTTCGCAATCATTGGTGCCAGAGTTGCCCACTGCTTGGTGCAACAGGTGAGGTCCGTGGGTTCCCAGATGTTTAGGAGGCATCTGCATGCCTCGGGATGCAGGTCGATGGTAAGAACCTCCTGTAAAGTGCAATGTATGGCTTGCCTATAAGACTGTATGTGTACACAATCCCACAAGATATGTATGAAAGTGCCAACCTCCCCACACCAACGTCTGCACTCCCCGCTATCTGTTTTGCCCATGCGGACCAGGCCCGGCCCTGTGGTGCAAATCCTATGTAGAATTTTGAGCTGGACTAAGCGTAGTCTAGCCTGGACTGCCACCACCCTCGGAGAGGAGACTGCCTCTCGACAGTCCTCCCCATCCAGTTCTAGGCCGTCTCTTACCCATTTCTTCCTAAGCGATTGTAGCGGATCCTCAATATTATTAATTCGTTTTTTGTAAATCAGGGACATGTTTTTTTCGGGAAGGTGTCCATCGAGTAGTCTATCCTCCAAGGGGGAGGCATCTAGAAGTGGGGACTTGCTAGTGATGTTAGTGTGCAAAGCATGCCGAATTTGGAGATACTGATAATACTCAGTAGTGGCCAGGAGATATTGCCGTTGGAGGGAGGCAAAAGGGAGAATTTCGCCATTGACCCAGAGATCTTTGATCTGGGAGATACCAATAGGGTCCCACTTGGATCGCCACAGACTTCCCAGCCTCTCAGAGCTCCACAGCGGAGTTGCCACGGTCCCATCCTAGCTGTTTGTTAGCCACATGCCATACATGGACTGAATATGTGGTCGGCCCAGTAAGTAGGTATCTACAGGGACTAGCATAGAGCTCTCTACTGTATCCCCCCCCTGGGAGGAGGCATCTGTCCATGGCATACCCGGGATCATCCTGATGACCATATACCCCTGGTGATGGCCGCCAAATGGGTCGCCCAATAGTACTTTTTAATATCTGGGAGACTAATGCCCCCATCGTACCAATTGAGAGGCAACTTGGTTAGGGCTATTCGAGGCTTACCATCCCATAAGAGGTCTCTTTGGAGATTCTCAATTTCCTAAAAATAGGATTTGGGAACTGGATCCATTGAATTCTGGAGGGCGTATAGGAAGTGGGGCAGTGCCATCATTTTAAAAAGGACAGCTTTAACCGGTAATGAAAGGGGCAGAGACTTTCAGCGTTTGACATCGCTTTTCAGTCTCTGTATTTGTGGTAATAGGTTGCGAGCGAAACGGAGCTCAGAGCTCAGCGTGATAATTATGCCGAGGTAGCAGAAACCGTCCGACGCAATTTGTATCGGGAAGTCCCTCGGAAGGATGGGTGGCTCTCCCTGTAGCACATAAACCACAGAATTAATGTTGTACATAAGCTTGCATTACCCATGGGGGTAATATGTATGATAGCAGTAATGATGCTTCATATAATCCTGAGGTATTTGGCACTTCCTTTTATAGCTCTAATGCTATACTGTTTATGCAAAGCACGAGGCTGGGCGAAGCGCGCCCTTAGGACTCGGCCCCCGGGCCCCCGCCCCCAGTCACGTGCGTGAGCCTTGGCGGCCGGCTTGCCCAATGGGCGACCGGCCGCTAATCACTTCCGGGTCAGGCCGGCGTGGTGACGTAGGTCCGGAGTGGCGGAGGGCGGAGACCTTTGACCTATATAGGGTCAAGTCCACGTGGCATCGGTCTCTTGTCCCTCTGCCACTCCGGTCTGCAGAACTCGCGTCGGTGCTCCTGCTCCCCCCCCCTTTTCCTCCTCGAGAAGTCCGGTTTTGACTGACTTTACCTCCCGTTGGATTGTCGAGGGAGTGCTTCGAGGAGGGCCAGGACTGCTTGACTCCTGTTGGATTGTCGAGGGAGAGCAGATTCTGGGTCGGGGTTTGGAGCGCGGCGCCGAGGCGTTCAGGAGAGGAGGAGACGGCAATTTAGAGCAGCGTGGTCGGAGAGACGCCCATCGAGCCAGGTGAGGAGTCGGGTGACTGTGGGGGCCCGCCAGCAGCGGTTGATTGCGGGAGGGGTAGGAAGGGGTGTGAGGGTCCTGATCTGTCCTGGTGGTCGGCTGCTGCCGGTGGGGCTCCGGGGGTGCGGGCTCCTGGCAGGCAACGTGGGCGGCTCTTCTCGGGGATCGGGGAAGTAGGCTCCGCGGGATAGCGCGGCGGGAAGAGCGGCAGATATTCAAAGAGGGGTCGCTAGGCGCGCATGAGACTGGGCATCCGAAAGGAGCATTACTTTGGTTGCTAGGCGACCGCGTGGGGCACGAGGAAGCGCGCGCTCGCCAGCGACAGTGTAAAGGGCAGTGCACGCGACCGAGAGGCAGAAGGAGCAGGAAGACACGCTTATTGCGAAGAGAGCAGGGGAGATATTTGAGGAATGGCCCCTAAGAAAACGAGCCACAAACGAAAAGAAAAGGACCCCGAACTGGCCCAATTGTTGAAGCTAGTGTTGGCGAAATTAGGAAAGGATAACGAGGAGAGCAGCGAGGAAAGTGAATCCTCACAGGAGGAGCAAGCGCAGGGTAATTTAGTCGAGCGCCCTCGCAGAGAAGGGGTGCCACCCAGGGCTGCCTTCCCGCCATTAGTTAAAAAGCCCAGAGCGCAGCGGAAGAAAAATGGGGGGGGGGGCTAAACACAAGAAAAGTAGAGTGCAGGAGTTACCTGGGGAGGACGAGGGATCAGTAGGTCCCGTCCCCCTCCCAGCTGAGGATGCTGGCGACCCCCTCCCGCGCCATTACCGCTGGCAGTAGACCCAGTGGGTTCAGCGCCAGCAGAGATAAGAGAAGAATTGAAGGCGTTGGCACCAGCAAATGGGCCTACAGCAATACCCGACCCGCTGCCCCCCCCAATCCCACAACCGGTGGTTCCAGGGGGGGATGCGGACCCTATGATTGGCTTACTGGCATCGGTGACTTCCCTAGTGGGGCAATTGGCGTCCCCTGCCACCAGTGGTAGGCCCAGTACCGCAGGGGTAGCCCTCGTGGGTCCCCACGCAGACGGCAGAGCAGGGTGCGCTGAATGAAGTGCAGAAGCAGTTAGCTCTCATAGTGGCAGCGCGAAGTGCGAATTCTAGCATGCCAGCGGCAACGAATACCCCAGCGCCAATAGTTGCAGCGGTGCCTACAGGAGGTAAGGCCTGCGAGGCAGCTGCCAAGGGCGTGGAGACGGGGATGGTGCTGGGGGGAGCGCACAGGAATGTGTTGTCCCAACCTGGGATGCTAGCTATGCATGTTACCTTGGAAGTGAGGGAAAAGATTTGGAAAGGGGCCTATGTGGACATATTTGCGCTTATCAGACCCAAGAGGAGGGATGTGGAATACAAAGAGAAGGATGGGAAAGAGGGCTCCTTCAGGGACAGGAAGCCAAGAATAGAGGAGACTTTAACTAACTGGCTCTTTGGTTTTCACGTATATTCAACTGTGTTGTTGGAAAAGAAACCTGAGTTGGCGATACCCTTGTTGTTCTACACGAATAAGATTGTGAAGGCACATGCGACCCATGGGGGCACAGCGTGGTTGGACTATGATAGGGATTTCCGCTGGGCAAAGGAGGAGAATCCTAACATTGGGTGGGATCAGGTGGAAATAAACGTCTGGTTGGAGAATGTTAATGGCAGGGAACTCCATTCTAAGCAGCCCTTTCGGACCTCCCAAGGAGGCCCAGGGGAGAAGAAAGGATCATGTTGGGCATTTAATAAAAAGGCGTGCACTTGGCCCGCGGGGCAGTGCAGATTTAGGCATGCATGCTCTTTCTGTGGCCACTCCTCCCACCCCGAGTTCAAATGTAATAAAAAGTCCAAGGAGAGGGGGAGACCAGGAGGCAGGGATGTCAAACCCGCTCAGCCATAGGCTGCCCACGCCTGTGGATATCGGGAGACTGATTTTTTGGCTCAATCAGTACCCTGACAGGGAGGCGGCCAAGATACTTTATGAGGGTTTTTCTGTCGGTTTCCGCATCCCCACCATAGGCGTCCCCCCCGTGGATAAGTGTAACAACCTCTTGTCAGCTAGGGTACACCCCGCTGTAGTAGCATTGAAGATTGAAAAGGAGCGGGCAGCGGGCCGGGTGGCGGGCCCCTTCCCCGCACCCCCGATGGGGGGATATGTTTGTTCCCCTTTAGGTGTGGTCCCTAAGAAGGAGCCGGGCAGTTCAGAATGATCCACAATTTATCTGCCCCCAAGGGATCTTCGGTTAATGATGCCATTGATCCTGTGCTGTGTTCTGTGACTTACTCTTCCTTTGATGCCGCAGTCCAAAAAGTGAGGGACCTTGGGCGGGGAGCCATGCTAGCCAAGACGGATATTGAATCT
Organism: Lissotriton helveticus; assembly: GCF_964261635.1. NCBI lineage: Eukaryota > Metazoa > Chordata > Amphibia > Caudata > Salamandridae > Lissotriton > Lissotriton helveticus. The sequence goes on along the minus strand of NC_136057.1, from coordinate 1,314,841,724 downwards.
GCATTTCGCTTGTTACCTGTTCATCCTGATGATTACCACCTTTTAGGCTTTCAGCTTCATGACCAATTTTACTATGACAAATGTATGCCGATGGGGTGTGCAGTATCTTGCAGATATTTTGAGACCTTTAGCTCCATGCTGCAGTGGTTTTTTTTCTCGCAGACCTGGGTACAGAGAGGTGGTGCACTACCTGGATGATTTCATGGTGATGGGGCCTGCGGCGTCTGAGGCGTGTGCCTTGGCCCTCAGCAATCTTGTAGCAATGTTTCAGGAGTTTGGGGTTCCTCTCGCGCCAAGCAAGACAGTGGGCCCAGATACATGTATGTCTTTTTTGGGCATTGAAATAGACACAGTGGCAGGGGAGTGTGGCTGCCTCCGGACAAGGTGCAGGTGTTCTCTCAGGCCATTGATGCAACCCTGACGGGGCCTAAGGTTACTTTGCATCAGTTACAGGTACTGGTGGGTCAGCTCAACTTTGCCCTTAGGATCATTCCCATGGGGCGCCCGTTTTCCAGGTCCATAGCCAGGGCAATGGCGGGCCTGACTCACAAACACCACCGCGTGCGTCTGAGGGCTGAGGTGAAGGACGACCTGAGGGTGTGGCGCAGCTTCCTGAGCGATTTCAATGGGCGGGTAGTGTGGCCTGCGCCGCCTGTGTCCAGCAAGGAATTAGGCCTGTTTACTGACTCAGCAGGCAGCATTGGTTTTGGCGCAATATTGGGTCCGTCCTGGTGTGGGGCGGAATGGCCTGCTGAGTGGCATGAGTCAGGCCTGACTAAGAATATAGCTTTCTTGGAGCTCTTTCCCATTCTAGTGGCAGTCACAGTCTGGGCCGACCGCTTTAAGGACAGGGCAGTAGTGTTCTGGTCTGATAACATGGCGGCGGTGGAGGCAATCAACAGGCAGGGGGCTACTTGCAGACATGTGTTGAGGTTGTTGAAACAGTTGGTACTGGCTTGCTTGAGACTCAATTTAACATTTAAGGCGGCACATATCCCAGGTGTTGATAGCCACGCTGCTGATGCTTTGTCTCGTTCCAAGTTGCAGGATTTCCAGAGGTTCCACCCACAGGCAGAGGAGCAGATGACAGTGTTTCCTACATCACTGTGGATAACTGGAGCCCCGCGTTAGCGGGGCTGGTAGGTGCCTCTCTGAGCGATCGCACCAGGAGATCGTACCAACAGCATTTTAATTCCTACAGGTCTTTTGTTGAGAAGGCATGGATGGCTCATTTGTTTTCATCTACAGCGATATATGGTTTCTTGCAGGCCTTAAGGGATCAGGGCAGGGCAGTTTCCTATGCTAGGGCGCACTTGTCAGCAATAGGCTTCTTCGCTAAGCTAGCAGGCGCGCAGGACCCGGGATCCTCTTTCGTGGTCAGGAAGGCACTGACAGGGTGGTCCAGATTAGAGGGGCCCAGGCGGGATCACCGGAGGCCCTTAGACATTTCTACACTGGGGAACATCGTGGAGTCTTTGCCCACGGTTTGCAGCTCTCCTTTTGAGGAGGCTTTGCTGGGAGCAGCATTTACGCTAGCCTTCTACGGGGCTTCCGACTGGGTGAGGTGGTGGGGGCCTCCAGGTCTGACCATGAGGGGGTATTCAATTCCGTGACACTCTCTTGTCCCCGGGAAGTCTGGAAGTAACTTTGAGGAGATCCAAGACTGATCAGGTGGGAAAGGGGGCCATCATCCACTTACGTCCAGCACCCGGGGTGGCGGCTTGCCCAGTTACCCGGATGGAAGCCTACCTGGCCCTGCGCCCAGCTTGGGGGGGGGCCCTGTTCATCCACGAGAACGGCAAGTGCCTGTCACAATTCCAGTTTAAGGCAGTCTTCAAGATGGCACTAGCGCAGCTGGGGTTAGGGGCAGTAGGGTACTCCTCCCATTCTTTTAGAATTGGCGCTGCCACCCTGGCGGCTGGGGCTGGCCTGAAGAGCAGTGAGGTAAAGAGGGTGGGGCGCTGGTCCTCCGACTGTTACAAACGATACGTGAGGCCTGAATTGTTGTGACCGAATGTTGATAACCAGTGGTGGACTGTGCTTGACATTTCCATTTCTCTCCTCTTCATTAGTATGCCCGCGAAGGTGGTCTGGGTCTTGGGGCACTCATTCGTGCGTCGCGCAACGGTGCGTTTACAGCAGGCTTGAGTGTGACGGAATTCTTGTGGCGAGGCGTCGGGGGCATGCGGATACGGCACCTGAGGCAGCTCGTGGAGGAGATAAAGGAGCAGGAGGCGCACAAGTCTCCGGATTGGATTATACTACATTTGGGAGGCAGTGATATGGTGGACCACGGCCGCCTGGCAGTCAAGGAGGCTTTGCTGACAGAATTCGCGTGGTTGGGGCGAGTCTTTCCATCGACCAGGATCGCGTGGTCGGCCATGATATCCCGCAGGACATGGGGTCCGGGAGTCCGTGCGAGGTCCTTGAATGTATCGGTGAGGCGACTGAATGGGGAGTTGGCAAAGTTGTGCTCAGTGAAGGGCCGCCTGTGTCATATCCCGCACAAGATGATCTCAAGGGACGCCATGTATCACCCGGATGGAGTCCACTTGTCGGACTTGGGCATGGACACTTGGATCAAGGGGCTTTGGTCTTTTGTTCAGAACGCAGGTGGGGAGGGTGGCAGACCTGAGGGCCTTGGCCACCCTTGTGGCGGTAAAGAGACCTGCGAACAGTGACATTCACTAACACAATGGATGGGAGTCCGCCTTGCGAACTCCCTAGGCCAGCACTGAGGGGGGAGACGGTAAGCTCTCTGCTGGGAAAAGGTGACCACCGGCTGGGGAGGCTAGGGCGACAGATTACGAGCCTCCTGGGTCCCTGGGCAGCCTGGTGGTCGGGGGTGGGCCCTGCAAATGGCGGACAAGGATCAGAGGGTGGGGCCCACCACTCTGGGGCGCAGGTGCGCGGCACCTTGCGCGATAGGCTCAGTGGGGAGAGGCGAGCCAGAGGGGCCCCCTTGGTGCTGGGGTGACGATGATAATTTGACAAGTATGAAGTCATTATTAAAAGTGGAATGCGGAAACAGGTCACCACGGTGGTAGGAACTTGTGTTGGCATGTTGCGTCAACTTAGGAAGATCGCGCCATTACTGTCCCATTCTACCCTGCGAAGGGCGGTCTCTGCTATGATCCTGGCAAGACTGGATTATGGTAACTCGCTTTATTTGGGCCTACCTCAAAAACTTTTGGATAAACTGCAGTTGGTGATGAATGATGCCGCCAGGCTCATTCACAAGAAACCCAGGAGCACGCATGTGTCCCCACTCATGCGTGAGTTACATTGGCTCCCAGTAAGGCAGAGGGTGCTTTTTAAAGGGTTATGTATTGCACATAAATCCCTTTATGGTAAGGCACCTAGTTACATCAAGACTCGCCTGACCCCATATACACCGTCCAGGGTGTTAAGATCTGCCGAAGCAACTATGCTCACGCAACCCCGGTTCAGATTGGCGACGGTGGGCGGTCGTGCCATTTCCAACACCCTTCCAGGGGTCTGGAACAGTCTACCGGTGAACCTGCGCAAAGAACCCAATTTGCTGACTTTTCGGAAGAAGCTGAAGACGGTTCTGTTCCAGAAAGCTTGGGGAGGGCTATAAATCGCCTGTAGTGTTCCTTTTGGTTCCTGTGGTGTTTACTGGACAAGCGCTTAGAGACCCCTGGGTTATATAGCGCTATATAAATCGAAATAAATAAATAAATAAATAAATAAAAGTGTTTTTTGTATGATTATTAATTATGCATGTTATTTGCTTTTGTCATGTTTATGGATGTTGTGATTAAACATGGCCTTTTTAAACCCACTCTAATCTCTTGGTGATTTAAATGTGGGCTTAGATGTTAACTAGGGGGAGGCGGGGACCAGGCTGGGGGATCCGGGTCCTATGCAAAGCGCGAGGCTGGGCGAAGCGCGCCCTTAGGACTCGGCCCCCGGGCCCCAGCCCCCAGTCACGTGCGTGAGCCTTGGCGGCCGGCTTGCCCAATGGGCGACCGCCCGCCAATCACTTCCGGGTCAGGCCGGCGTGGTGACGTAGGTCCGGAGTGGCGGAGGGCGGAGACCTTTGACCTATATAGGGTCAAGTCCGCGTGGCATTGGTCTCTTGTCCCTCTGCCACTCCGGTCTGCAGAACTCGCGTCGGCGCTCCTGCTCCCCCCCCCCTTTTCCTCCTCGAGAAGTCCGGTTTTGACTCCCACCCACCCGTCCCTATCCTTAGTGGTTTGAGGGGGTGAGTTGCGGTAAAGAGACCTGCGAACAGTGACATTCACTAACACAATGGATGGGAGTCCGCCTTGCGAACTCCCTAGGCCAGCACTGAGGGGGGAGACGGTAAGCTCTCCGCTGGGAAAAGGTGACCACCGGCTGGGGAGGCTAGGGCGACAGATTACGAGCCTCCTGGGTCCCTGGGCAGCCTGGTGGTCGGGGGTGGGCCCTGCAAATGGCGGACAAGGATCAGAGGGTGGGGCCCACCAATCTTGGGCGCAGGTGCGCGGCACCTTGCGCGGTAGGCTCAGTGGCGAGAGGCGAGCCAGAGGGGCCCCCTTGGTGCTGGGGTGACGATGATAATTTGACAAAGTATGAAGTCATTATTAAAAGTGTTTTTTGTATGATTATTAATTATGCATGTTGTTTGCTTTTGTCATGTTTATGGATGTTGTGATTAAACATGGCCTTTTTAAACCCACTCTAATCTCTTGGTTATTTAAATGTGGACTTGGATGTTAACTAGAGGGAGGCGGGGACCAGGCTGGGGGATCCGGGTCCTATAGAGCAATGTGTATAAAAGAAGCTTGGATGATGTCATCAATGATGTCATTTGAGATGCCATCAGTGATGCCATAAATGATGTCAAAGAACATGTAATGAGTGATGTAATATGTGAGGTCAAAAGAAGTGCATGGCAGGGCACAAGTTATTGTTAGCTCTGCTAACTATCACTAGGCTAAATTCTGTGTTTTTTTTAGTTCAAAACGCTAATGTTGTCAATGACATATTCACCTAACTATACTTAGTTTTTTTTCTGTGAATTTCTAAGTTTTTTTGAAAAACAAAAAGAGATCTTTTTATCATACCTAACTATAACGTTAATTTAACCTTTGTTTTTTTGTGAATTTCTAGTTTTACATAAAGTCATATTTTATTACCATAAGTAAAGCCAACATCCTGCTGTGCATAGCCTTTGGCCATGCGCAAAGGACAGTTGGCCGCAGGGCCCAGACTGTGACCAAGCCCTGTGGCAAACCCCCACAGGGCCTTATATTTTTTTAAGGGGGGGCCAAGTGGCTGCATTCGCAGCCGTCTACAACCCCCAACGGCTATCAGGTAAGCGCGCCAGCAAAACCAGCAATAAAAGCACCCTACCGCGCCATGTCCAGTAAGCAGGACGCGTGGTCGGCAAGGAGCACACACCCTGAATCAGCCTCCCGCTCAGCAGGAAGCGTAGGAGCGGCCCCATGAAGCGAGTACACATAGCGAACCCGCTCAATAAAGCACCAGATAGTCCGCTAGAGCAGGACAAGGGGCCCGGCAATAGAAGGGGGGAACAAACACCATTTATTAAAAACGAAAAACAACGAAAGAACACACGAGAACTAACTTCCCCCCTGCTAAATACCCATGGACAGAAGGGGCTGCTCAATCAAGACCCCAGCCCTACTCACCTGTACACCAGGGAGACAGCACTCGGAGCAGTACAGAAAAAGAACAGGTCGTTTTGCTGGATTCTGTATCCCTTTATGGGATTGGCTGTAGCCACTGGGGGCCATCTTGGAGGAGGGAGAGGGAGACTAGAGCGAGAACAATTATGCTTGGAGTTTTTGTGGGAGCCGGAGGCTCATGTGTTTATACTGTGGCGAGGAAGACGGACGAGGAGGTAATGTATTAATTCCATTCCACGTACATTCCACATCTCCAATTGGTTCAAAGCATACAGTACGAATAATCAAGTGCACCTCTGTGCTCAAAGTAGTGTCCACTCTGCCCTTAATTCGATTTCTCAATTCTTTGTTATACCTTCAATGCCTCATGGGAGTCGTTTAAAACATGAACATCAACCCGTCCCTCAAGAAATCAGTTTCATGTACTGCACAATAATGCCTGTATCTGACGTGCTCCGTGAGGCACAGCAAAGACTTTGATGTATCAAGATGTTAAAGAAGGCTCGCCTGTCAGAAGAGACCTCCGCTGAATGTTCCAAATTTCTGTCTTCCACACTGATATTGTGCTGGGGTAATTACCCCTGCAAACCTTGGGTGCAACCTTATTGACAATGATTTTCACAACAGTTTGTTGCTTCTGTCCACGTTATAAGACCTATGCAGCTGGCCAGGGCCAGCTTTAGCACCGGTGGCGCCCAGTGCAACAATCACTTTTGGCACCCCTACATACCATTACCGCCTCCTCGGATTCTCTCACTACCAGGGCCGGCTCTAGGCTCACGGAGGCCCTGAGCAGGGAGTGTAGGTAGGGGGCCCGAGGCCGCCAAATCCCTGCCAGGGGCCGCCACGCAAATATGTATCTAAGGTTTTTTATTGGCGTGGCGGCCCCTGGGGTTTGGCGGCCCTGTGCAGGTGCAGAGCTTGCACATGCCTTAGGCCGGCCCTGTCACTACCACCTGACAAAGTGCCCTTCGTCTCTCCAGTCATAAGATATTGCTAAGCACAGTGCCCCCCTGAGGTCACAGTGCCCCCCCCCCCCCCTCCACAGGTCAGCGCCCGCACCCATCGCACTGCCCTAAAGCTTGCCCTGCAGCCGGCGGGCATTCCATTTACAAACAGGTGACACTGCATTATGCGTCCCAGTGAAAATGCGCTTTCACTGGGAAGCAGCGTATGATATTCACCAGCTGGTCTGTGAAATGTATCAAAATGTTTACAAAAGATACAGTCTGCGAATTACTATTTTTTTTTTTTAACTTAAACCTAAATCTTTTCAGGCATTTTGTTGCAGCTTACCTTATACTGTGTGCAAAGCAAGTTTAAAATAAAGGCTTCGTTATCACAGTGCGTTCGGCCACAGGCTGGGACCGCATTAACCCTAAACATGTAACTATTACCCTCTGCACCAACCAGAATTCAATTCTATAGCTCTCAGGTTGGATTCGACATCTGCAGTGATTGCATTCACCAACAGAGGTTTCATAACCTTAAATAGTTACATTTCTCACTAATTACTTTGTTATATTTCTTTTTTCCTTTACAGTGTGCGTCACTTTGTATGTAGTTATCTGACGGTAAAAGACCAACAAAAGAGTTACAAAATATAGAGGGGCATATTACCAACAACTAGCGATAATTATCGCTGTGTTGGCTTAGCGGTACAAAAGAAAGATGGGGCTAAAGAACGGTGATGGATTAAACCCAGATCTTTTGACTGGGTGTGAGTGTTTGATTGATTCAGATGCTCCGTCCATCACCACCCCCTTTTGTACCGCTTTTGGCCGCCATAAGTGTGGCAGGGTATGCTCAGACGTGAGTCCCTTGCTCACTTTGCCACTGGATTCAAGCAAGCCGGGCTGAAGACGGCTGGAATGGTATACAGTCAAAATATCGACTTCAAAATATCGAATGGACATTATATCGAGTTTTAAATATTGAATGGACAAAATATCGACATGACAGAATATAGACATCAAAAATATCGTTTTTAAGGTAAGTGATTTAATATCGAATGTTAAAAATATAGACAGTTAAAATATCGAAGTATATAATATAGATTATTAAAATTATTGAATTTTTAATAATATCGAATTTTTTATAGTGATTTTTATGTTAATATATGTGTGAAAAGTGTGTATTTATGTTATAATTTATTTTAAGTAATGAAATTTGTTGTTTTATTTTTTGCATAATTTAATTCTGTAGCGGGTTGTGGGTTTATAGGGGAATAGGGTGGGAAGTAATTTAAATATAATTAATTAAATATGTAAATTTATTTATTGGTATTCATTTTTAATTAATTGTTAATTAATTTATAATTGATAATTAATTAAAATTTAATTGGCAATTAATTTTAATTAATTGATTAATTGTTAATTATGTTAATTGTACTAATTTATTTTATGTAGTGGGTTGTGGGTGTATAGGGGAGTAGGGTGGGAAGTAATTTAATTTTAATTAATAAAATATGTAAATTTAATTATTGTTATTCATTTTTATTAATTGTTAATTAATTGATATTTGGTAATTATTTACATTTTAATTGGCAATTAATTTAAATTAATTGATTAATTGCTAATTATGTTAATTTTACTAATTTTATTTATGTAGCGAGTTGTGGGTTTATAGGGGAATTGGGTGGGAAGTAATTTATTTATAATTAATTAAATTAATCAATGTATTTAATTGTAGTTAATTTGAATTAATTGTTAATTATTTTTTAAATGTAAAATTATTAATTGTTAATTTGTAATACATTTTTATTAATAGGTAAATAATTGTAAATATTAACTTTTAATTTGTAATTTTAATTGATTAATTATTATATTATATTAAATTGGTAATTACTTTTAATTCTTTTTTTCTAGATATTTATTTATATTAATTGAAATATTATATGAAGTATTTCATATCCCTACTTTTGCACTCTTTGGAGTGGGAATAGTAATTTTAACCCCTACGCTATCCAACACTTTCCCTACTGTTGCACCCACTGGAGTGGGTATAGTAATTTTTACCCCTACGCTATCCAATGATTTCCCTACTGTTGCACCCACTGGAGTGGGAATAGTAATTTTAACCCTACGCTATCCAACGCTTTCTCTACTGTTGCACCCACTGGAGTGGGAATAGTAATTTTTACCCCTACGCTATCCTATGCTTTCCCTACTGTTGCACCCACTGGAGTGGGAATAGTAATTTTTACCCCTACGCTATCCAGCGCTTTCTCTACTGTTGCACCCACTGGAGTGGGAATAGTAATTTTTACCCCTACGCTATCCAACGCTTTCCCTACTGTTGCACCCACTGGAGTGGGAATAGTAATTTTTACCCCTACGCTATCCAACGCTTTCCCTACTGTTGCACCCACTGGAGTGGGAATAGTAATTTTTACCCATACGCTATCCAACGCTTTCCCTACTGTTGCACCCACTGGAGTGGGAATAGTAATTTTTATCCCTACGCTATCCAACGCTTTCCCTACTGTTGCACCCACTGGAGTGGGAATAGTAATTGTTATCCCTACGCTATCCAACGCTTTCCCTACTGTTGCACCCACTGGAGTGGGAATAGTAATTTTTACACATACGCTATCCAACGCTTTCCCTACTGTTGCACTCTTTGGAGTGGGAATAGTAATTTTAACCCCTACGCTATCCAACGCTTTCCCTACTGTTGCACCCACTGGAGTGGGAATAGTAATTTTTACCCCTACGCTATCCAACGCTTTCCCTACTGTTGCACCCACTGGAGTGGGAATAGTAATTTTTACCCCTACGCTATCCAACGCTTTCCCTACTGTTGCACCCACTGGAGTGGGAATAGTAATTTTTACCCCTACGCTATCCAACTCTTTCCCTACTGTTGCACCCACTGGAGTGGGAATAGTAATTTTTACCCCTACGCTATCCAATGTTTTCCCTACTGTTGCACCCACTGGAGTGGGAATAGTAATTTTTACCCCTACGCTATCCAACGCTTTCCCTACTGTTGCACTCTCTGGAGTGGGAATAGTATTTTTTACACTTCTGCTATTGTACGGTAATAATATAGGATATTATTTAATTATATTATGTTACTTTCTATATATGTTTTTACAAATATGATTGTAAAAAATTTTGTTTTTTTACTTTCATTAATTATTTAATTTTTATAAGTTAATTTTAGTATTTTGAAGTATATTTTAGTAATTCATTTTTACTATTAATTTAATTTAACACTGTTTTCATTAAAGTCGATATTTTTTTAAACTATATTTTTGTAAACGATATTTTGTACTCAATATTTTTGTACTTACCTGTTTGTAGATACAAACTCGATATTCTGTCTGTCGATATTTTGGCATCGATATTTTTGATAGTCGATATTCTGTCCGTCGATATTATGTCAGTGATCCGGCTGGAATGCCAGAAACCGGTCCTCGGAAGCTTGTTTCCGGTCCAGGGAAGACATGGCTTGGCAGTTCGGGCTGAACTGTTCCCATGAGGCACAGGGTCAGACTGATTTGCATATAGCCATGTCTGAACTGGGGTGGCAGAGTGGGATAAAGAACGGTGATGGATTAAACCCAGATCTTTTGACTGGGTGTGAGTGTTTGATTGATTCAGATGCTCCGTCCATCACCACCCCCTTTTGTACCGTGTTGGCTTAGCGGCATTATTTCTATCGCCGCCCTTCACCCTTTTTTATCGCTGAGATACCTTGCTATTAGCAAGGTTTATCTCAGGAGCGATAAAAAACAGGCGAAATGCGTGAATATCGCTATCAGTACAGCGATACTCAGGCATTACCGTGACAATGCTCTTAGCCATGTTATCCACATCTCATTGGATAAAATGGCTAAGAACTGGTCAGGGTAGGCGTTAGCTTTTGGAGATATTCGCGCTTAGCGCGTATATTTCCAAAACAACGCCTGTGTTGATCATAGGAGATAGCGATGTTAGCGACTGTTTTCAGTCGCTAACTTCTTGGCATGCCCACTTTGCATGTCATTAGCGATAATTATCGCTGCCATGCAAAGTGCGCTCCTAAATGCCCGCTATCGCCTCCAAGCTGTCGCTAACTGGTGTTAGCGACAGCTTGGTAATAGGGCGATAAAATTATCGCCGCATTAGCGGGAAAAAGTCCCGCTAATGCGGCGATAATGGCCCTTGGTAATATGCCCCTGTGTTATTTTTAGCCACACCTTTGAAACCGCCCCCGCGCTCTCGGACTTCGCCCCCATTGCACTTAGGATAAGAGTTCCAATACTTGATAATGCCCTTCGAGCGCTGGCCTGCACAGTAACGTCTTAGAGGCGCCATGAGCAGTATTGCTCCTTTGCCAATTTTCATGGTTGCGTAAATGTAAAGCGCTTCCGCCATCTTCTAACGTGCTCCAGAAACACCTTCGCGAATCGGATCTTGTGCCTCGCCTGTCACAAGAGACTGCGAGGAGAAACAGATGTTTCTCTAAGACCCTGGAAGATGGAAGTCAAAAGCTTATCTTGACGGGACGCCATGTCAAGAGGGTTTAGACTCGTGGGTGACATGTACACTCGACAGCGCCCACCACGATATCTAGACTACACAGTATATATGTTTTATTGAAAGCCACTTAGGAAAGGTGTTGTATTGTGTGATAGAAATGATGTCATGTAGACCGTCTTCTCTAGCTTGATTCTGGCAAACACAAACAGTGAGGAATTGTTAACGTATGAACCCGGAAGCAAGAGAGAGGGCCAGCCAATCGCATTATTCAGAATGCAGTCATTAGCTACTGGCAAAGGACTGCTTCAAAAGTGTATCAAAGTACACAGGTCACTCACGAACTGGCACAGAGCCGGGTGTTGGGGGGAGGTGTGCTGGAGGGGCAGACTTAAAGTGGGAGTCCTAACCGACTCAAGTATGCCACTTAAATTTTGGTGTGCATTCCAAACAATGACATATTCACATTTACACAGCAAAAACTTTTCTTTCGTGATGAGCTTCCGATGTCATTTTTTATGTTCTCATTTATTAAAAAGCAACTGCTTCTACATTCAGTAACAGTCCTTAATTTAGCCCCTATGCAGGGCACAAGTCCTAAAAAAAGAAGTGGGGGACTAACCTAGGTAGGCAGTATGAAAGTGACATCACGGCGCGTGACATCACGACACGTGACGTCACGGCACATGACATCACGGCGCATGACATTACATGTGGTATCATAGGAATTGACATCATAGGAACTGGCATAACAAGCCATGACTTTAATATGTACGTGTGATGTAAAGCCCTCTGACACTGCTTTGGGATGAGTAGCGCTATACAAGAAAAAATTGTGGTACTTAAATTATTTCAACATCTCCTCAGGGGTAGTAAACGCGATATAAATTGCATTTATTTTGTGTAAATACTGGGAGAGACCAACACATCTGACATTCTTACAGTGCATACATATCTAGTAAACAGAGCCTGAACAATGTGAAAAGCTCCCTCTCTTAAGTATGTGTGAAGTGCTAACCTTTGTTTCACCTCTTCTGCATTTGCTTCTAGGTGTGAGGCTCCTGACTGCTCCCAGCCAGGAGACAAACAAAAGGAGGCCTGATGACTGTAGGAAGGTGGAATCTGACTATATGGTTACCCCCACTTTTTGCCTGGTGTTTTGCTGGTTTTCGGCTTAGTTGGACTGGGTTCCTGCAATTCAGGTTCCCAGTCTATCAGCTTTCTCTATAAAATGGATTCCATATACTTTAGGTACATACCAGATTGGTTACTGGGTTACCCTTGTGAGTCCCTGTATATGGTACCAAAGAATACCCAGGGCATAGGTGCCCCAGAGGCCTACCAGGGGCCGAAGCATGTATTATGCCACCCCTGGGAACCCTTCCAAAATGGCACCACAGGTCTGCACTTGCAGCCTGGGTAAGGTGGTGTAAGCCCCGCTTACCTAGATATAGTATACTTATATCTACCTTTACATATAGACACATACAGCCTGATTCATGTAGGTAAATTGCACTCGCAAAGGGCCAGATTCTGAGAATCTGGCCCTTTGCGAGTGCGATTTTTGCATTTGGTATTCATGATACCAAATGCAAAAATCGCTATTTAAGAAGTCGCAAATATGCGAGGAATAGCATTTAAGGAATCTCTAATAGAGATTCCTCAAATGCTATTCATGAAACATCAAGAAATAGCGATTTTGAACTTTTGGGGCCGCTATTTACCGACAGGTCAGACCTGTCGGTAAATAGCAAAAACTCAGAAAAATGCTTTTAAAAGCATTTTTCAAAGTTGCATGTAGCACACACACATGTCCTTTGGACATGTGTGTGCGCAACACCTGTCCAAAAGTGCATTTTAGGGGTGCTACAGGGCGTCCTTTGGACACCCCTGGTACCCTTAAAATCGCTATCTTAGTTGCGAGTAGCAAATTGCTACTTGCAAATCCCCATTCATTCCTATGGGCCTCTTGGCCCATAGGAATGAATGGGGAGTATTTGCGAGTAGCAAATTGCTACTCGCAAATAAAGAACATGTAGGAATCGCTATTTAAGTAGCAATTCCTACATGAATGCCGTTTTGCGTGTCCTCAATAGCGAATCGCTATGATTCGCTATTAGGGACACGCAAAACGGCATGTACATGAATCAGGCTGATAGTAACCTGTAAGTCACTCATAATGCAGGCCTTGACAATCCTGAAGTAAGAGTGCTTGGTTTTGTGTGAGAGGGTGCCCTAGCATGAGCTGAGTCCCTCTGCAGCTTTCGGAACCATCTCCTTATAGCTGTTCTATGATATAGCCATACCATATACTCTTAAGTGTATTATAATCCTCGCGGTTAATGCTACTTTGGTTTGGCTTTATCAAAACATGTCATGTTTGGTGTCAAACACTTTGGACTACTACCCCCCACCAGTCCTGGTGGCGGGGGTATCATTCCACCCTTCTAGAGGGAAAAGACATGTACACACTGGTATACCCGGTTAAAGTTAAACAGAGCCCCAGCATCACAAAATGAATGCTGCTGCCACAGACACAAATCGTTCCTCCTGCTGCTGGACGTAACTCCGGCAGGGGAGGCCTGGACAATAGGTTTCCTGTCCAGGGAGGTGCTAGCACCTCCCCAGACAGGCTTTAGTGTATTGAGGCTGGGTCGGTTGCATTCAGTGAATGCTTTTCAGACACTGCTTGGGGCACACAAGGTGCTCCATGCATTTCCCAGTTCAAACCGGTTACTGGGGCACTCTGCCCCAGCTCTGGCGCAAAACTGGACAAAGGGGAAGGGGTGTAACCACCCCCTCCCCAGGTCCTCCCATAGGTGGGACCCTAGAGTTAGTCCAACCCCTAAACATACTATAAGAATAGGAGCCCAGTCCCTAGGACTTTAGATTACCCTGGAAGAATCTCTGCAACATATATCTTGGACCTTCGACATTCCATATTGACTGGAAGACGGAAGAAATCTCCCTTGTGGTCAAGGAGTGACCACCCTGTCCAAACAGGCACCAAAAGCATCTTTGCCAGTCTGCATTTTCGAGGTTCTCGCTGGATCCTGAAGAATCTGCGACACAGGACACATACTTCCAGACATCTCTGAAGCTGACCCGAGATCCCAGCAAGTGCTATATAAATCCAAACCTTATTTCCCTCTTCTATCCTTCCGCTATCCTTCTGAATCCAAATAACTGACTAACCTATCCACCATTCAAATTACTTTCATATTTCACAATACTAAATCACCACTAATCCTTATTGGGTTCCGCAGTAGCGTGCTACTCACCAGAAAAGCGCATCATCGCCTCGTCAAGGGTGGTAACGCTAAATAAATGCAATTACAATACAATACAATAAGCAACAGTAGGGAAAGCATTGGACTTCTGAGGGGTTAGATTTACTATTTCTACTCAGTCTAAGCAACAGTAGAGAAAGCATTGGAATACAGAGGGGTTGGATTGATTATTCCCACTGCAGTCTAAGCAACAGTAGGGAAAGAGGTGGACTTAAGCAGGGTTACAAATAATAAAACAACTCCTAATAATTAACTAAAAATATGTCAATAAGTAATACAAATAAACAAATTATAGGAAATATATAAATACTACATTATGTAATAAAAATATGAAAAATGTGTAAAACATCAAATAAAAATATTTAAAAACTCACAAGCACATTCACATACCGAACTACAAACAAATGAAAACATTCAAAAAAGATAGCAAATTATGTAATTTAAATTAATACTAAGCAAAAATTAATCATTCCACACACCAAATTTCAACAAACTTACAGATCAATGAATTATTAAAAAAAACAAAAGTATTAACATAAAAAGTACAACATTAAAAATATACATAATCAATTTGCACTTTCTCTAATACTTATAAACAATTAATGTACAAAATATTATAATTACAAAGTAGAAAAAATACATTTATAACAAACATATCAACATTAAAATACACATATTTCTGAAATTAAACAACACAACATTTTTTATTGTAATTTACCTAATTAATGTTCAAATACATATTTAAAAGGGGATCTGCCTAAACTGTCTGGCACTGACCTGCAACACGGCCACAGGAACTTTTGGTGCCCTTAAACTCCTGGTCTCTCGCCGCCGCATCCCGCAGGCTGCCGAGGAGAGGACCGGGAGACTTCATTACCCAGGCTCACCGGCGTCGCCGCAACGTCACCTGTGCGCCCGGAGGCGCGATAAATCCCGGCCAGCCTCCGCAACGCGGGTCCGCACCCGGATCTGCGCCGGGCTAAGCCCGGGCAAAGGGCGGGCCCTCGGAGGCCAGAGGAGGCTGGGCTGGGCCGCCCCCCTAAAAATTGGCATCTGACGGGTAAGAGGCGATAAAGAGACAGGAAAACTGTGACTGTGACCTACATACAGTGAACCTTGGGCCACCTATAGTTTAAAGTAAGATGGCCCTCAAATCAAAGAAGGGGAGAAAGACTGAACTGATGAGATCAGGTGGCAGTACAATTGGGACCCTAGAAAGCTTCTTCACAAGGGCAGCCGGGCTGTTGGGGAAGGAAATAGAATTAACAGAGAAGCGGCTATCCTTGGAACTTGGTGCAACAAAAAGGTCGTCGATAGGTGCCATAAGAGATGCGGGTACACCAGAGCATGCTGATGACCAAAGACTTAATGCAGTTAATTTGATATCCTCAGGAAATGATCCAAATGAGACTATTTCTACTATTGACGATAACTCGTCAACCTGTAATAGTGTCTCTTCAGAGGAATTCCGTTCAATAGTATCAAAAAGTAAAGTAATGCCAAATGATAGCAGACCTGTGTGCTCTAAGCAAGCAGGAAAAAGGAAAAGGGGAGGGAAGCGTCATGTAGGTAGGAAACCCAAAGTCCCGAAAACAACTAATAAATTGGTGAAAACATCTTCGAGTAAAGCCAAGGCTATACCACCTAGCCCTCCAAGACTAAACTCGCCCCTAGCACTGTCTACACCCTTCCCAGAGATCGATTACCAACCTCGAGCCACAGCCGATAGTGATAGGGTTTGTACCATAGCACATATGGAACATCTATTAAGATCATTCACTCTCCCACTTATTGAGAGGCTGAAGGTCCTAAATGATATGGTGGATAACCTCCATAAGGTAGTTGCAAACAATAGAAATGGACAAGGGAATCCAGAATCTATTAAGCAAAAAAGGGGACATGCTAATGAGCAAAGTAAGCAGGATAAACCTACCCCCCACCCCATGTCTGAAACCAGCCAGTGTAGCTGAGGGGATACGATCTATTAAGATCATTCACTCTCCCACTTATTGAGAGGCTGAAGGTCCTAAATGATATGGTGGATAACCTCTATAAGGTAGTTGCAAACAATAGAAATGGACAAGGGAATCCAGAATCTATTAAGCAAAAAAGGGGACATGCTAATGAGCAAAGTAAGCAGGATAAACCTACCCCCCACCCCATGTCTGAAACCAGCCAGTGTAGCTGAGGGGATACGATTGATCAGAACAAAGAGTGACTCAGGGAACAACACAGGGAATAAAATAGGTAGTGAGAAGACCACTAAAGTAAAAGAGCAGAGGAATCTCGGGGTAAACTCATGTTCCACACAGGATGAGGGAGCAAGATGTATAGCTGAAATAGCAAGCACCCCTGCCAAGCTTCAGACCCTCAATCTACCACCGCAATCTGCACCACTGGTCTTAGTGCTAGGATATGTGCCACCCCTTAAGGAGGGAGCCCGAGAGAACTATAATCAGCTGAGAAACAAGGTTATGCACTGGCTGTCTAGCAATACAACAGAGGGTAGGATGGTAGGGCCGAATATCATAATGGTTACACGGGTGTTTTGGCTTGGCAGTTCTAGGAAATCAAAAAAGGGTGACTGTGTGGTGATTAATTTTAATAGCCAAGTACCAGTTGAGAGGATTATGAGTGAAGTGGGGTGTGGGGGGGGATCAGGGGTCAAGGTATTGAGATCTTACCGCTAGGCTTCTTCTACAGACCCATAAATCAAGCAAGACCTGCTAACGGGAATAACTGGCAACAAGCGAGGAGAGTCCCCCACGGACAGGAAGGATACCAGAGTGTAACACTAGGAGGACAGAGATGGGGTATACAGGGATTTAATATGTACTTAGGGCCTAATAGATTTACAGCGTTGTCCGGTCTAAATGACTGTGACTGACGGTGCGGAAGGTATAAGGGCTATAATAAACATAAGGGCCGAATCCAAAAGCTGAGCGGGGGTAGGGTAGTAATATCCTTGGAAGGGGATGAAATAGGAGGCGTACCAACAGAACCCCATAATGCACAAGATCTAGCATTAGGAATTACACCTTACGCGGAGGGCTTTTTCGATGTAGTTAGTGGAATCCCTAGTACCTTAAAAACGGATTCAACTAATTTGAACAGAATACAAGCTATCCCCAAAGCAAATGTTGATAAGCCCAATGGGAAACCAGCATGTGCAGTGGTGACCCGGGCAAAGGTAGCTGTGCCATTGTCAAATGAAAATGTTAACCACCCACTGACAAAGGCAGCGGCACCACGAGACAGGGTAAGGGTAGTTTTCTGGAACATCTGTGGTTTGGAGAACAAGGTTTCTAACACAGTATGGAGGGATTTTATAAATGACTGTGATATACTTTGTATTCAGAAAACGTGGATTATAGGGGAAAACACCTGGATGGCTACAAGACTTTTCATATCCCGGCTGTATACTCCGCTCATGGTAGACACAAAGGGAGAATTTGTGTATATGTGTCTAATTTACTGAGAGTGCGGGGGATAAAAATGCTGAAGTCTTCCCCCTATTATCAAATGGTGTCCATCCAACTAATATCGGGGCTAGGCCTGTTGGTGGTGAACTTTTATAATAATATAAAAGGACATTTTGTGGATGTATTGAATAATCTGATGGAAGACTTAAATCACTTGCACCTTGCCAACGATAGAGATATGACTGTTGTGTGGGGAGGGGATTTTAATATCAGCATTTGTAATTCACATGTATGTAATTCCAGAGAAGATGAGTGGGAAGGAAGTAATAGTGTGAATCATTTTACACACTCAGAGAAAGGGGAAAAAATAAATGACATTATGGCCACCTTTGACCTGGGGTTCGCAAATATGATGGGCTCTCCTTTGGTGGAATTTAGCCCGACCTTAATATCAAGGGGCCTACAATCGGTCATTGATTTCATACTAGTCCCTAATAAACATCATAATCGGGTGGAAAAGTTTGAGATCCACTCAAATGGCCTTAGCGACCACATGCCTATTAGTCTTTATCTAACCCTACCAGTTTCCAATAAATCAACCACCATTGAGGCTCTGGCTTGGGTGCAGGATGCAACACTGGCACGACTAAATGGTTATAGCCTAAAGTGGAGGGCATTAGATCCTGTGGAAACAAACAAGGGGATTATTACTAAAGCTTTGTCACACATTCAGGTCTGCCTAGACGAAAAGGCCACACATAAAGAAATACTGATGCCTTTGGAAGTATCACTGCGGTAATCCAGGATACCTTTATTAAAACCAGTAAAAAGCGTGCTAAGCCCACGGGGTGGTTCGATACCCAATGTACAAAGGCATATACCAAGCTAAAAGCCGTGCTTAACGCTAAATCTAGAGATCATGAACTAATAAGAAATTGTAGAAGGGCATATAACCAAGCTAGGTCACAACGGAAAAGGGAACTTAAAGAACAAGCATGGCAAAATCTGCTTCAAGCCTCAGAAAGCAGAAACCCTAAGCTGTTTTGGCAAGCAGTTAAAGCCCCTTATTTCACCAAGGAGGATATGGCAACAATAGAGGTCGCCATTGATGAGAAGGCATGGATTGACTTCTTCTCAAATGTTTACAAAAGGGAGGGGGGGAGTCCAAGTCTTATCATCAAAACGGATGCACCAACCATGGACCACTCACCGATAGGCCTAGAAATTCGCCTTGACGAAGTTCTGATGGCAATTTATAGTAGTAAAGGAAACAAGGCCCCGGGCCCTGACGGAATACCAAATGACGTCTTTAAGTTGACCCTGGATTTGTGGGCCCCAATATGCACGCGTGTCTTGCAGTCATGTTGTGCAATAGGATTTATTAAAACCTGGACTGAATCGGTGATAATAGCGATACACAAAAAGGGGAATAGAGAGAGACCATGTAATTATAGGCCAATTTCCCTATTGGACTCCCTTATGAAGCTAGCAGGCAGGGTGGTCCTAATAAACTCCATATATGGACAAATGACAACAACATCCTGAGTCCTGTTCAATACGGTTTTAGAGAGGAGATGGGTACGGTGGAACAGGCCCTCAATTTTGTAATAATTCAAGGGAAATACACACGGGCAAAGAAAGAACGCCTATATGCCATCTTCGTTGATCTCACAGCCGCTTTCGACTGTGTGGATCATGCGAAGTTATGGCAAACCCTGGAAGAAATAGGAGTGGAACCAGCCATAGTATCATTCCTTCGCCAGCTGTATTCTGGGGCTACAGCAAGGGTAAGATACGGGACGAAGGGAGAATGCACTGGGCCCTTCCGCATAGAGAAGGGGGTGAGACAGGGCTGTGTGCTGGCCCCATTCCTATTCTCCATTTATACGAACGCAGTGGAGGGGGAATTGGAGGCCAGTACAATTGATCCCCCGAGATTTGGTGAGAGACAGGCTGTCTCACTCCTCTATGCGGACGATGCAGTGCTTATGGCCCGAACAAAGATGGGTGCCAAAAGGGCATTAGTAAAATATAATCATTTTATGGGATCAAGGGGGCTAAAAATCAATGCCATAAAATCATTCATGATGGTGTGTGGGAAGGGGCGGGCCGAATATAAGGAAATTAAGGTGGATGGCCTCACGATTGGATGTACAAAAACCTTCCCTTACCTGGGTGTATTGCTCGATGGTTCAGGCACGTGGGGTGCAGCCATAAAGATCAGGACCTTGCTATTTAAACGCTCTATAGCGGCCCTTATGAATTTTTCTAAACAATTGGGCAAAAGACCTCCGGAAATCCTTCTACAAATGTACATGGCAAAATGTAGGAGTATCGCTCTATATGGGGCTGGTATTTAGGGGATCCAAAATGCATCAACCACTCAAATAGTTGAAAACTGTTTTTTAAGATATTTCTTAGCACTGCCGCAGGGTGCGTCAACATTTAGCTACCATGCAGAGTTAGGTCTGGATCACATCTCCGATCTTATAAAACTTCAACCTATCTTATTCTGGCATAGGGTATGGAAGGCGAAAGCCTTGGGACTTAATCGGGACATTATAAAGGATGCGATGGCCCTTGATAATGTAAAATGTATTCCGTGGTTAATGTATGTCAAAAATACCCTCTCAGACTTGCAAAGACCAGAGTTATACAGTAACCCAGATAATAACAGCGGGATATCAAGGAAAGATCTGAAAAGACTATGTATGAGTCACTTTGAAACACTAAGAATCTCAGGTGAACTCTTGAAATGTACAGTCATTCAACATCAAATGACCCTGACATGCCAGCTGATCCAACCCTATTTATCTATTTGTAATGTGGGCTTTGACCGTTTTATATTAACACGGTTTAGATTTGAACTATTTTTTCGCCTGGTAACTCTTCCATTAAGAAATGACTGGTCACGGAATCTGGCACCCTGTACTTGTGATAATTCGTCTACACAATCCACATTCCATCTGATCTTATTTTGTAAACATTACGATATTGAACGCAGAAGATGGATCAGACAATATTTGAGACAGGGTTATTGGCGACAATGTAGACCTGCGTATTTAAGCTTGCTACAATTAGGGAGTGAGAAATGTATCATGGTTATGATTGGCTTTTTAAAAAGTATTTTAAAGAAACAGAAGTTAATGATGACAATTGAATGTCGATCTAATCGAGATAATTAATATATATAATATGAATTGCTTTATATCGATAATGTATCATTTTAATGCTCTTTTTTCCTTGAAAAAATTGTTGTTTTTAATGGAGGGTGATTATGTATGTTATGAAATGTGTATATATATTATGAAGATTTTATGAAATCTATACACTGTTAAAATTGAATAAAGCAGTTCTGAATCTGATATTTAATTAAAATTAAGTAAACATTAAATATAAGTTAATTTTATTTTAAGTAACTACCCATTCTGTCCCCCTATATACCCTACAATCTGCTACTGAAATTTAACTGTACTCAAATTTAACTTAGTATTCCTAACAATAAAATTTAAATGTACATTAAAGTTAACAAATTAAAATTTTAAAAAAAGTATCAATTAACAAAATGTAATTAAATAATTAATTTACAATAAATATAAAGTAAACATTCATTACCATTAAATTTAAATTATTTCTAATATTTCTAATATAATTTACTTCTCACTCTATTCTCCTACAATCCCAACAACTTGCTGAAATATAACTATTATTAAAAATGAAATTAATTATAAATGAAAATTTCAGATTAAAATAGAAAATATAATGTAACAAATAACCAAGTTACTTAATTGAAAATCAATAGAACAATTAATTTACAACTAAAAACAAACTCCCTTTAAATATAATTTATTTACATTTTAATTAAATTCCCACCCTATTCCCGTACAAACGCAACAACCCACTATTACAATTTAAATAAATAATGAAATGTAAAACCAAATTATTATAACACTTGAAAATTCGAACCATACATTAAAATGTTAATCAGAATTATACAAATAATACTAATACCCAAAATGAACATATTACCTAAAACAACATTAAATAATCTCAAAACATTATTTTTTCCAACTATATTAAAAAAGCAATGTGAAAAACAAAATATATTCTTGATAATTATATTAATTACCAAACAAAATGATATTCTTGCGAATGATATTCTGTACTGCAATAGTTTTATATTAAATATCATTTTTAACCTGCGCTCCTCTTCCTCACCCTTCTACGCTTCCTATGTATCTTGCAATATGTTGTTTATCGATATCTCATTCCTGTTGTCTGTAGCAATGCCCTGATTTCTAGGACTATACACTGCATGGTCAAATGCTTCCTCTTTCTTTAATTTAGTATAAATGTGATTTGGCTCTATTATGACTGTACATACGACAATTTGCAACTTAATAATTGGCAATTCTGTGTTTAATGTCATTTTTTTGGGGGGGGAAAGATAAATAAAGATTTTTTTTTTTTAATTTAAAAATATATCATTTTTAACGATATTCATGTAAAACAATATTTACAACTCAATATTTTGTCCAACTATGGCACTAGCATAATGTGAGTATCAGAACCATGCTATTGATACATTAAGGCCACTATACCAATCTGCAATACGGTGCTACCACAAATGAGCACCAGGTAGCAACAAGGGGAGTGACAGTGCCAGACAACAAACTGTCATTTTGCCTATAGCTCCGACATGCACTGGAACTTGGCAGTCGACCTGCTGCCATGCTTGTTAAGCTCGGTAAGACATCAAAGTGCTTTACATAACTGGATCAGTAAGAGTTGTCGTTATTGGAGGAATACATTGATTTGACTGATTATTACATGTTTGAGGTACATTGCATAGGAATGTTTTATTTAATAAAAGGATTAAACTGCAACAGCGTTTCACATGTATATCTTTATTTACAAGGCAAGTCATGTCCTATTGTAGGAAAGTGCCCTTTTTGTATAATCACCCCCACACTTTCCTCCAATACTGATGGTTTTGATTCTGAAAGTGCACTGGAGCCTGCTAACCAGGCACCAGTGCCACTGCTCTCTCCCTTAAATATGATGCATGTGAATCGATAACCCCAATTGCCAAGGGCTTTAACCCCCTTATATGTCCCTGGTAAGTAGTATCAGTGGTACCCAGGGCACGGGAGTTAAAGGGGTCACCAGGGCCTGAAGCACTGATTGTGCCACCCAGAGTGGTCCAAGTAAAATGATGATAGCAGTACTGCCATTGCAGACTGCATGAGCTGTGCAAACTGCTCAAACTCGACTTTGCCCTCACCATGAGTGGCAAAGTCACACCACTATTTTTAATATATGCCAGTCACCTCTAAGGTAGGCCCTCTGAGCCCAGGAGGCAGGGTGCATTATATTAACATTGTGGACATATAAGTGCAAGCTTACACATCTGTATAGTAGACTCCTTCCATTAGGGGCTACAATACATGTTCAGCGGGGTGAAGGCATATGATAACATAGGCTGGCACCTGGGCATTCCCAGGTTGCCACCTCCATTATGGTCCAACTGAAAAGTGTCATGTTTGGTGTCAAACAAATTGTCTAAACAATCCCGGCTTTCTCCCAAAGCCTGATTTGATGTGACATGCACCCAGGTAATTACCTTACATTTGCCTGCCTTGTTGCCCCAGCCTTTCCTGTGCCCTGGCTGAAAACCTGCAGCTGCTACCGGCAAGACAGGAATCTGGCCCCTGCCAGGAGGTGTCAACACTCCCAGGAATTAGAAACAAAGGCCTACCTGCGATGGAGTATCACCTTCCCCCCTTACAGGATGGCTAGTGAAGTGGCATATCAGGGTGGTGAGCTTAAAAGCTCTCACTACTTCTGATATACAAGTGAGCTTCCTCCCAGAGGAGGAAAAGCCACCCCCCTGGCCCAGACACATTTGCAACTAGGGCAGGCAGGAATATTAGATAGTCAGGAGGCATGCACCCCAAGAAGGTTAGCCACACCCCTAGGGTGGGATGCCTAGTCTGTACAGCCGAAAAACGTCTCTGCCAATTTTTAAAAGTGGCAGATTAGAGGCTGCTGAGTAGAAAAGGTGACACACTCCCCTGGAAGTGCTCACCTCAAGGACGGATTACCCGCTTGGGCTTATAACCCATTGGCTACTAATGCACACACCCCTAACACCCTTATTTCTAGGGTTTAAGGGACTCCCCTGGCATCAGAACCTCAGATCTGATTGAGTTGGAACCAAAGACAATGTAGAGACCCGAGTCTGCGACTTCAGGGCCTGCACAAACAAAAGGTGCCAAAGGTGCCAAAGACTGCACCTGTGACAACCACCCTGCAACTGCAGGACTGCGGCTCATTCTGGACCACAGACCGGTTTCAAAGGAAAGAGAAACCCTTCTGCAAGCCACCGGCAACTCCAAAACTCCCTTGGACTAGAGGTACAAGTCCCCTGGAGCCTGCAGGCAGGAACCCCACTCCCGGATCCAAGGAATCACTAGGCATCAGAACTGCTGTGGGAAATGCCCAAAAGTATATGGTCCAGTGCACTGTGGAAAATGTAGTCCTGACCTCTACCAGGTGGTGACCGTTTTCTAAACTTGTTGTTACCAAACCTTGTTTGTGGCTAGCCAGGCTACTACTATCTTCATTTGACACCATGCCTCGAGGGAACCCTGCAGTATCTTCAATTTGATGCCTTGTGGCCCCTTTGTCTAGAGTTTGCATCCCCTTCCTCACCAGCACCATCTAAGCGGCAAAGTCAGCACCCGGACCCTATGAGCCAGGTAAAATTCAACTGACTGTCCAAACTTGTTCATGGGACCCGCCTCACCTTACCACCAAGTGGTTTCCAAGGAACTCGACCTGCAAATAACTGTTTCCCACTAGTCCATTTCCCCATTGACTGCAATGTTATTGTTTTATAGGAGTGACATGTACCAATGTATTTTTCCTATAAAAGTCTATAACTCCAGTTATGCTCATCCAATTATACACCTTGGTACCTAAATTTATATAAACATCTGTTTATTTTTTATAAATTGATGTCGGATTACCTTTGAGTCATGTCAATTACTTATCGTTAAGTTTGCTGAGCTGAAATGCTTAACACATGTTCCTCAAGTAAAACCTGACTGCTCTGTGCCACAGTACCAGGACTGAGCTATGGATTTAAAAGTGTGAATCCAAGGACCTATTTGAGTCACGTGAGATTATTGCATAGTGAAGCCTAACCAGTCTCACTACATAATAACCTACTTTCCTAGACTTTCTTTTTGTCCAATTAGTGTTGGTAAGTACTTTGTACAAATAGGAACCTTCTTTTCCATCCCTATACATGAAGAGAGTCAGTACCTCTTTGATTTCTCATTAACCAGTTCTCAATTAATGTGCAGGGACTTCCTCAAGGATTTACAGAGTCTCCTTCTATCTTTTCCAAATCTTTAAAGAAAGATTTGGACACCTTGACATTCCCCTAAAACTCCGCTTTAGTGCAGCACGTTGATGGTTTATTGGATGAATGTGCCACTCTGTACCAATGCCATGTCAGACCCCTATATTAGCTAACTGAACTGGACACAATGGTGTTTAACAGTAATAACAATTTTGTCTCTGTGTGTGTGATTTTTAGGTCACAAAATGTCTGCTGGTGAGCATTACCTGTTGTTTGATTGAATAGAAACTATCCGCGAGTGACTCCACTCTGTGACCGTCCCTCAGTTACACATTTGCTTTGGAATGTTTGGGTATAGCTAGCAGTGGATCCTCAGATTCATTGCAATGGTGCATCCATTACAAAAGCCTGTAAAGAGAGATACACCGGAACCCTTCTTGCATTAGTCAAAGGAGAAAGAGAGCGCCTAAGTAGAGGTGGAAGAGGAACTGGCTGGTGTGCCTTCCCTGGGACTCCCAGACTACACTAAACCACTTACTTTCTATTGCCGTGAAAGAAGCGGTACTCTCTTGCAGTATTGGTGCAAAACTATGGGGATCAGAAAAATCTGCTTGCATAGATTCATCTAAACTCCACCCCACAGCATCAGGGCTCCCACCATTGTTGGCTCTGTTAAGGCAGCTGTCCACCTTGTGAAACATCCGAGAATATCGTGCTGGGTTAAATCCTAATTGCAGCCATCCCTCACTCAGTCACAACTTTACTCCATAGCACCAAAATGCAACAATTTTATAGTGCCAAACTTTCACATAGCTCTAGATTACCCCACCGTGAATCCTTGATGTCCCACCTCCCCAGAGGGAGAACCCTATGATTTCCCTGTAGTCACCAAGCATGTCACAAAACCTTGCATTGATTTCACAAATACAACCCATACCCAACATCAAACTCATATATTACGTTGATGGTTCATGTCTTAGAGATACTATGGAAATGTAACTGCTAATTGTGCTCAGTCTACTGTGTACGAAGTTATTGAAAGAAGATTCCCACCTCATGTTAATTCTGAATTCTGAACTTGTAGCCCTGATCAGAGCATGCATCTTCACTGAGGAAATGTACTTCTGAGGTAGCCCATGACTTTGGATGTATGCATTCCATGCTGCAATAACTGGACTCCTTTTACCCATTTGGAAAGACGTGGTTATTGTGCCCATTTTTAAGAAAAGGGATAGTTCCAGCCCTGCCTTTTATCCCCCTATATCATTGTTGGACTCAACCATGAAGAATTTAGGTAGGGTACATTTGGCGAGATTGGAGAACTGGGTGGAGCCAAATAATATTATTTCAGATCTCCAGTATGATTTTAGACAAGGGACTAGAACCACAGAACAAGGTCTTAATCTTTCCCTTTTAATTGGTAAACATGTACATGCTAAAAATACCGCTTTTCCCTTGGTTTTTATGAATTGTCAAGTTCTTTTGACTCTGTAAATTGCTCTAAACTATGAAACATCTTAGAAAGCTAGGGGGTGGAAGACCCCTTAGGCTTACTTTTACGTTAACTGCACTGGGACACCTTGGTAAGGATTCGGTATTCTCCTTCTGGAGTTTGTACAAATTAAAGTTAGGGAGTCCGGCAAGTATGTATTTTAGCCCCGTTTCTATTTTTAATTTATATGTATGGTCTTGAGGGGCACCTTTTTCAGAAGAGGATAGACCCCCGAGGGTGGGGAATCGATACATCCCTGCAGTCCTTTACGCTGACGATGCTGTCCTCATAGCTAGGACTGCAAATAGTCTCCAGTAGTTGCTGGTTGGTTTTATGGAGTTTATGAGTGCTTTAGACTTGCAGGTTTAACCAATCTAGGGGCCCGATGTAGGACACCAAATACTGGCTTTTGAAATGTAGGGGGCCTTAAATTTACCGATTCTGTAAATTTACCGATTCGGGAAAATACCGAATCGGTAAATTTACCGAATCTGTAAATCTAGATGTAGGTGGCACTGAAAACAGTGCCACAGGCCCTTAAGAATTCGTTATTTACCATGAAATACTATTTTATGGTAAATAACGAATTCCTGTAAACATGCACATCTGTGCATGTATACCCTTAGGGCATGTATGTGTGCCACATGGCACACAAGCCAGAATCAGGGGTGCAAAAGGGCATCAAAGTGACACCCTGTCCCCCTTGACAATTTGGTAATTTTACCGAATCGGTATTTACCGATTCGGTAACTGACATTGATTCCTATGGGCCTCAAGGCCCATAGGAATCAATGGCAATTACCGAATCGGTAAATACCGATTCGGTAATTACTGAATCATACCGATTCCGTAAAAATTGCAGAATTTTTTCCTACATCTCATTTACCGAATCTAGAATACCGAATTGGTAAAATTCAGTATTCTAGAGTCGGTAAATGAGATTTACCTACATCGGGCCCTAAGTCTTTTATTTTAGTCCGTGGACTCAACAACATCACATTGAAAAACTATTATATAGTGGGATCTCCAGTTTTAAAGGTTGACAGTTTTAATTATTTAGGTATTCCTTTTGACCCCAACTTAAATGGGCAACTTTGCTGTTTCTAAGAGCACTTCAATTTTAAAGAGCTATTGAAGGGATTTTCTGTTTTGTATCTACATCAGGGCATAAGCCAGTGAAAGAAATGTTGACTTTGTTTAAATCTAAATGTATCTCAGTGGTTTCTTATGGGGCTGATGTGTGGGGGTATTGTAATAGTAATAGTTTTTTAAAAGACTACTATGGGTTCCTTTAGGCACAGCCACTCTTGTTTGTCATTCTGAGGTATGCTTGTCCTATTTAGAAGACTTTTAAGGGTCGGCTTCTCTTTTGCTTTGGGTAAAAATATGGCAATCGATTGAGCTTAGTCTCACAAAATGTATAATCACTGATTGCATGACCCTTGACAGCATGGCTTACACCCCACAGTTTGCCTATTTTAAGAGCATTAAGAACACTTCTTCAAGCCGGGGGGCACATGAGTTGTATATTAATCCCGAATCACTATGCCCTGAGACGAAAGCTACGATAAGGTCTCTTTTTTACGACCACTGTCAGAGGTCTCACCGAGCTAATGCCTTAAGGATTGTCTCCATAGATAGATATTTTGTCCTAGCTCCCTGTTATGAGCTTGAGCTTTATCTAACGATTGTAGTAAGGAACCCCCAACACAGATTATACCTAACTAGGTTACGTTTGGGCATGTTACATTTTTCTTTTGCTTTTAAGCATCAAGGTTCATGGTTTGAAAGTCTTCCTTTTACCCCTTGTGATAATCGTTCAGTTCAACCCTTAACTCACGTTATGGCTTTTTGCTCTCAGTATAAAACAGTTCTCTCCTGAGTCCTTGTGCAAATTTTACGTCCAATATATTTAAAGTCATATAAACTGAGCTTTCAATAGCTTCAGCAAAAGACTCGGCCGACATGTGTCATGCAGTCATTCATTTTTATCAAAGGTGCACTTAGAATCAGGAAGAGATATTCTTGATAAAGTTATTATGCGTCCCACAAGAATAAAATGTTTTTGAAATGTTTGTGGTAATCTAAAACTGTAACTTTGATTACTTACGTGTTTTAATACATTTATGAACTTATTACTATAATAATTGTATGAAAAAGTTTTAATAATGTTCTTTTATGACATAGTTTTGCCAAATTTTGGGGCTCATTATGATCGCGGACGGACTTGAGTCTGTCCGCGACCATAGAGTAGGAGGGAACCTCCGCATGGCCTGCGGAGTTCCCTCCTATCCGATTAGGATGTGACCGCCACCCTGGCGGTCACATCCTCTATTTTTAACATTGCGGCGGGTGCGGCTTCAAGCTGCACCCGCCGCAATGTTAAAAATGCATACATTGCA
The DNA here is from genome assembly GCF_964261635.1 of Lissotriton helveticus. Lineage (NCBI taxonomy): Eukaryota > Metazoa > Chordata > Amphibia > Caudata > Salamandridae > Lissotriton > Lissotriton helveticus. Next base: position 1,314,812,627 of record NC_136057.1, on the reverse strand, counting down.
TTTGTATGCAGAAAGCGGCAGGCACCGTGCGGTGCCTGCCGATTACTGCATACAAATGCAGGGGGGTACCATAGGTACCCCCCATGTGCACCCCCCACCCCCTTCACCCAGGGGGCCCGCAACGGGCCCCCGCAGTGAAGTTACACATGCTTTTCCACGGCGGAAAAGCCACCGTGGAAAAGCATCTCTTTTACGTCATCCTAATATGGCTGGCGGTGTCTGATAGACACCGCCAGCCATGTTACAGCTTTTCCGCCGCGGTTGTAAGTCAACCGCGGCGGAAAAGCGGCGGACTGAAACCAGGACCCACCAGCCATCCTAATGTGGCGGTGGGTCTTTGGTGGGTCCGCAGAGGATTTTCCGCATCCTCCGGGCCGGCGGTGGCTTCCGCCGGCCCGTAGGATGCGGAAAATCCTCCATCATAATGAGCCCCAAAGTTTGTTTTTGACTTTGACTTTTACTGCCAGGCATCCCCAGGCACAGCTGAATGTGCTACCAAACTAGAAATCATCAAAGCATATCTGAATGACTCTACCTTGTGTGATGTAGTTGACATTCTCGAGACACAAAGATGAACAGATCTAGAATGCACATTCCAAACGTATCAACACAGCTGTTTAACACCTTCGCTGCGGCGGCTATTCCGCCGCAGTGCTAAGGGGGCGGGGGGGGCCGCGCGGCGCGCCCATGCTGGTGACGGAACCGCTCCGTCACCAGCCTCGGTTGAGCTGTGCTCATGACGGAGCGGTTCTGTCATGGCCCTGCCCGCTTAATAGAACGTGCCGCGCAGGCGTGAAATCAGCGCCGCGCAGGCGCGTTGGGCGGGCCATGACGGAACCGCTCCGTCATCAGCACAGCGCTACCGCGGCTGATGATGGAGCGGTTCCGTCATCAGCACAGAAGTGGTTAAGAGGACTAACATCTTCAAAGTGAACTCGCCCAGAATGATAGTGGTAAATACTGAGGGAAACTCTCTTGGTCATATCTCACTTATCACAACATAAGGTCAAGTAGATGAACTGACACAAGGTAACTGCGGCAATGATGGCCAATAAGAGATTATTGCAACAGAAAGTCTAGTTCCTATTCTTCAACAAACTGATGGAAAAGAAAGTAAGTGAATGTTTATTGTATGGAAGTCTAGGTAAAGACAGCTCGCCACAAACTTTAAATCCCCTAGCAACGCCACAAATGTTGACAAGTGCATGAAAGAAAGTTGCAATGGATGTTTTTGTTCTTTTACCATAGGCTGCACGTGCTAGGAGCCATTGACATATGCTTCCATTTTCTTAAGGTTGTGGTTGTTGTCAACACAGCATCTGATGTAGTCATACCAGTACTCAATAAGATCTTCTCCACTTTTGGCATTTTGTGAGTAGTGAAATCAGCCAACGGTCCCCTTGTAGTAGAGGCGAACTCAGGTAATTTGCAGCAAGACGGGGCTTCAAACACTGAAAGATAACACTGATGTAGCCTCAAGACAATGGTGTGGTCAAACACTTCATGACTTTCTTGAAAGAGGTGCTTCAGATTTCCAAGCGATACCAACGGGGATTATGGGCGGAGCGTTTGAGCAAATCAAATACTCACCCCAGGGTCAACTGATCTGGGTTTAATCTATCATCATTCTTTAGCTCACTCCACCACCCCAGTTCAGACATGGTCATATGCAAATTTCCAAGGCCATTGCTAAAACAGTAGGAGCCCCCCTGTGTGATGTTTGTTTACAGATAAACTTATGTTTGGGAAGAAAATCCATACCAAAATGACACAACTTGCTGATAAACCTGAACCACAAATGACACCGAAAGTGCAACACAGAGAGGTTGCTCAGAAACAGAAAATGTAGGTATTTGGAGACCAATATCCGTTCCAAATTCTCTTTTACAACGCATGTAAAACAAGGTGCTTACCCTTATATAGGCTACCCAGCCAGTGGTGGTCTACACTAGGAAGTTATATTTTGTGCCACTGTGAGGAAATGGGCTGTATTATATGGTGTGATTGTGCACCCACTTTAGAATCTATAGGTTTCATATGTCAAACCTTCAGCTCATTCCAGGGTAGCTGTGGCACCGAGCAGCAAGGCTTCCACAGAGGAACTAGTGTAAAGCATTTAAACACAACCAAAACAATTGAAGAAAAATTCATGCAACATTGAAGAAATCCAACACCAATTTATAAAAATTGAATGTGTTTTTATAAAGTTTTAGACACTAGAATGAAAGAGATCCACCAGACAGTTTTGGAAATATAGATTATGCAAGCAATCATAAATCATAGCAATTTTACTTCACCGCGAACAAGCCTTGGCAAAGTCAACGAATTCGACACTTAGAAAAATTTTCAGGGAAAACTTGGATAAGTGTCAATGCGGTCAGTTGTAAGTACTTGAGGTGACTTACTCCAGCAGGGCGCTAGACAGGGGGACCATCCAGGTCCTCCAGAAAGTGACCGTCACAGAAGAAGCAGTCTTCCAGCAGTTCCAGGCACTTTGTCCAATTTGCAATGGATTTGCATGGAGTAATCCTGGTGCAAATGATGAAGGATGCTCCAAGGATGCTGTGGAAGCAATGCTGTTGATGGCGATCTTCCTTCAGGGATTCCTTGGTCCACGAAGATGGTGAGGGGGTCCTAGTTACAGGGTCGGTGTCCCACAAGATCCTCTCTGGTCTGAACAAAGTCCAGTTGCCACTGGACTACCAGTCGCCCAGAGATACGGTCACAAGCCAATCCTTCCTGGGTTGATAACTCGCTTTCTGAGGGTCCCAGCAACTCTCCGACTGCACTCCCAGGCAGGTTCTGTGAACTCGGGTACAACTCTGTACATCGGGTACTGGTCCTTGGTGCTGCAAAATGGTGGTGGTAGTGGCTTGAAGACTTTGGGCTACCAACTACCAACGGGTCCTGTCGGATTCATACGGCATTTACGAGCCACAACCCTTGAGAACTTTATTTCGATTGGAATTATAGATACGGGGACCTATGAAGGAATACTAGGTACAATAACCGTTTCCCTCTGTCTGGGCCCGTTTGTTGACGCCTTCGGTGGCATCAATTACTGTATGCGTTCTACCGCGCCTAACTCATTAGCAGCGCCGGTTACCCTTAATACCTGGTTTGTTTATTCCAACACAGGTCTGCTTACTTCAGAGCCAAATTTCCTCGCTCCCAATAATTGGTCACCTCTCTGCCGGTTGACCTCACTAGGGTGAGTTGTTTTTATCCCTATTCACTAAATTTGACTGCTTGGTTGCAGTATTATGTTTGGGGACTGATTAGACTTTTTCTTCCCCTTCTTTTCAGTACGATTCATATCGCCTGTTTGTCCACTGATGTACTCACCATTCTTGACCTTGAATTGAATTTATCTGGCATAGGTGAGTCGGGCAAAGGGTTAAACACTCCGTGGTTGGCGTGTTTATAGTGGGGTGACTGCGCCTTTGGAGATGGGCTAACAGTCTCCCTCCCCCTTTTTGCTTTTTTTTGTGCAGGTGTACCGCCCAACTGATCTGGCCTTGTGACACCGCCACGTTCCTTCCGTGGTAAAGTACCCAACACCCCCCTTCTTTTACTTAATTTTTGGTAATATTGAACCTTTTAGTAATTACAATATATTTATACTTACCTTACAGGTGCTCCCCTTTCCCCAGTCCCCCACCTGTCCTGAAGAAGACCCGTAGCAGAGGTCGCGAATTTCCCGTATTGCGCCAGGGTCGAAACGTCGACGATTATGCCCCCCTTTTAATTCTAAGCCTATACCATCTTCCCAGTCCCCTTGTATAATAGTGTGTATATACTTTGTATGGGTAGGCTTTATATATGTGCAATGTAAATTTATTTTCTTCTTCTTTGCATTGAACCATTTTGAATTCTGTACTCAAAACTTTCCTTTTCATCACTTGAGCACCAATCCTTTCCTAATTTCTTATTGCCAATTTTATTACTATGTAAATAAACTGCAGTATAATTTGTTATGGTACTGTTGTGTTGGGTTTTTTGCATTTAATAGCAGTACTAATTAATAATACATCTCCTTTTGTTGTTCAGATTAAATCTGACTGCCTAGTGTGAATAACTAACACTTACATTAATTGTCTCTGTCTTCATAAACTGTGTCTAGGACCACTTGTTTCCATATATATATTATCACCCAGGTCCTGTTGACTTATTGGGTTTACCCCATTGTTTTTCAATGACCAACTTTCCCCAGCAGGATTCTTCAACTGTTGTGTCCCTGTGTGGTGAACAGGAGGCTAGTCGGCTGCCCTTGGAGTCTCTTGGCTTGACTGGCTTCTAGGGACGACTTCTATTAGAACAGGGACACAGCAGTCACGGGCCGTATCTTTGATAACCACCAGGTGCAGCAGGAGCAATCTTGGATGGTGCAGCCTATCTTCACTCGTCCCTCGGTGCAGCAGAGCAGTCCTTCTTCGGTCCTTCTTCCAAGTCGGTCGAGATCTGAGTTCTGGATACCCGGGGTGCCCCCATTATGCTTGGAAAGTGCCCTCGGGACAGAATGTGGTTGGTAGCCAATGGGATACCAGGTTCCCTCCCACCTGGTGACCACTTCCTGTGGAGTGTGCTATCTGGCTATCCCAGGAAGCACCATTCTGCCCACTCCTAAGATGGCGAGACCACCCTCTCGGTTTTCAGACCTCACTAGTACATCCCTGGGGTGTGGTTACCTAGGGCTACACGACCCTGGGAATACCGGTTTGGCAACTAGTTTCTCCTCTCTGCCCCCGTGCCAGCCTGCTTACCTTAACAATGGGGCAGCCCTCCTGCTGGTGGCACACATCTGCCCTTACAAGGCAGCTTCACCTTTAAAGTCTGCCTTTTGGGGCTAACACCCAAGTGGCATCCTGCAGGAGGGAGGTGACACCTCCCTGGCCTGCACTCCCTCATTCTTATCCTTTCTGAGAGTTGTTGGCACGTCTCTCCAGAAGGACGGAAAGCTCTCTCGTGGAACAGGCTTCATGTGTGTTGCTCATAAGCAACAAATTGGCAGCTTTGCTAAAGCTCTAAACTGCAACAAGTTACATTTATTTTGGCTTGACTTAATGAAACAAGTTGTTTGATAACCAGTGGAGTGCCTACTTTGGTTGCACCTCTCAGGAGTTATCACAGCTGAGGGGTTAGCGTGTAACTGTGTACTCACCAATTGGACAACCAAGTCTTTCCACAGTAAAAACTGTAGTTTTGGGTGTTGTATTGTCAGGACATGTAAAGTGCATGTCCTGCCTGTGTAAATGTAAAAATGTAAATGTCGGAATTTGTAAAGCGCACAGCTACCTCCACCGGAGGTGTCCCGGCGCTGTCTGTATACTGCTTAGGAACCCTTCCTGGCTTTCCTGGTAAATGTCCACTCCTGGGCACCCCCCAGGTGCAGCCAGGCATCCCAGCGCTTTTGGGGCCGTTGTGGAGACTAAGCAAGCTATTGCCCAGAGTTGCAGCGTGGGACCCATGATCAGAACAGGCACTGAGGCGAGAATATCCAGTCAGGGGAATTAATGAGCCGGAGACCCGCTGAGGCGGGAATTGAACCCTGGTCCCTTGCCAGAGCTCTGCATCAAGGTCTGCCTGCTCTAACCATTGAGCCACACTTCTCCTTGGTGTTAGATGGTGCACCATTCCTTTAGGACTCAGTTGGCCTGCCAGAGGGATGACTTACACACATGTACAAAGGAAGTGGACTTGCCATTGCTTTCAACTGCAAAGTCTGGCTAGCAGTGCACGACTGCTCTACCAGTCTGCAGTAGCGGACTGGGGGACTTGCTGGAGTTGGGGAACCTCCAGGGCATCTCAACCAGTGTGACAAGCACCTTCTAACTTACATGCTCTGGGTACCAGTGTACCATTTACTAGGAACTTACAGGTAAGTTAGCCATTTCAAATATTCGACATACAAGTTTAGGGTCAAGGCACTGAGGCTTGGTTAGTAGGCCTCAGTGTACTCCTAGAGTTAAAAACCTGCAGCATTAGGTGAAAAACTTGGGGGTGACCATACAAAAAGAAGCATTTCCTTACAACTATGTTACTATAGCAAAAGCATTTTTTGTTTTGTGTATAACTTTAAGAATCTTCACCAAACTTTCCAAAAAATAGGTTCATCCGCCTCAACTCCTTCCTGGAACATTTCGGATTGATCGATCAAAAGAGGGCCGAGAAAAATGGGGCATCCCGTTTCCCCCTTGCAGATTTCCATATGAAAATTAGACACAGCTACAGTCAAAACGGCTGAGTAGAATTACACCAAATTTGGCGGAAAGCTAGATTCTGTACAAAAATCATGCCAGTTTGTAATTTTGTGTAAATCTGCTCAGTTTCGAGAAAATGAAGTTTCAAAATGTATGTATATATCAGGTGACAAAGGATCTGTGGATCCAACAGATCAAAAAGATGCTCTGGCAGCTATTTTTGGGCTCTGGGACTGTTTCCATTGTCCTGGAAAAAGATTGAAAAAACATATATATGGGCAGGGTAGGTATGCCTCGCACCCCCCCCCCCGCCCCCAGATCTGGTGGGCCCCGTTGGGGCCAAAAATAGTAACAAAAAAGTTAGTGACACCATGGATCCACGATAAAACAAAAAAAAATATGGATGGACTAAACAAGGCTCCAGGGCTGGACCAGGACCCTCTTGGGGAGTAGGGGGGGAGTCAGTGTGACATATTTTTTTGGGGAGGTGGGTGTGCGGTAGCACCTCCCTGAGTCGTTTACAGCCTTGGGGACCCCACCCCTCCGTGGCTGCATTACTTTTAATGGAGAAGGTATCTGCTGCCCCCTCCGCAGGCCACTTTTATGCCTGGGAACCCATACCCTGGGCAGCTTTATTTTTAATGGGGAGGGGGTGCATGGTCCCTCCTCCCCATCCCTCAGGCCGAAGTATTTTTTTAAAAGTTTATGTTATGTTATGTTAAGGCGCTGTATCCTATGGCCCTCGGACACCATTCCCTCGGACACTGCTGTTCCCTTCCAGGAATGCTGGGTTTCTGTGTTATTTTTAGTTTAAAATGATAATGTTGTCACTGAGAAATTCACCTAACTATAATGTTACTTTAATCTTTGTTTTTTCTGTGAATTTCTAGGTTTACATTTTTTTTAATTAATTATCAGATAATGGGCATGTGTAGTAGGCTGTGAGGAGAAACTGACCTCTCCTTTTTTTCAGACCTCTCTCTCAGATGCTGGGTGTGCATAGCAGTGTGTGGGGAGAGACTGGCCATTCCTTTTACACCCCTCTCCCAAATGACGGTGGTTCGTAGTAGTGGGCGGGGAGGGGTTAGCCTCTCCTTTCAGACCTATTGCCCAGGTGACAGGTGTGCATGGTAGGGTAGGGATTGGGACTGGTCTGTCCGCTGAAACCTCTCTTGGCTGATGGGTGTGATAGAGATCGCAGGTCACCCGACCAACAAATTTACCATATACGTATCGGGCTCATAAACATTTTCAATTCACCATATACATTAATCAGGTGACCTTACTCTCTACTACCAGTAACCCTGGTTCCTTCCTATTTGATTTCTAGTGTACCCGACTTACCAATCCACCGTTACGGGTACCTATGACCACAATGGATCAGGGAGCTAGCTGTGAAAGAAAGGCAGGCAAAATACAATACCGACTTTATTTCTTCTGTATTCATCAAATGACCACAGACTACTGGGAAGTTTTAAAAGCTTTATCTTGTTTTCAGATTCAGAAAGTAAACAATTCACAGCCAAGAGACAATCAATGATCAAGATAACGAAGATCACATAACCATATAGGAAAAATATCAGGGCAACCATTTATGAGTCTAAGGTGAGATAAGAACATGAGAATATGCTAAGCAGGTTTCAGGAAGATAACTTAGGAAAGAACAACTATAAATGGGGCAAATGAAGGCACTTACTAAAAATGTACTTCTGGGAAATATTTAAGTTGGGTGAGAGTTGGAAATCCTATACATCTAAAGGAAGGTAAAAAAGGGAACACGCTATAGTTATAGCAACCTTACTTCAAATCAGTTTCAGGAGAAAATTATAAACCACATCTATATGTCAGGGACAGTATGAAGAAATGTGCTTAAAAGGGAGGGTAACATAGGAACACACTAAGAAAAACAGTATGAGCTTTCATTCAGTAGCTTTGCAAAAGCATGGAAAATCAATTATGCGCATAGGTATGTCTTTATTAAAGCAAAGACAGAAAAATAGAAAGGTGCAGTATAGAGTTCTCAGCACTATATATATTTACCTAGAATGGTGTGAAGACCAACCCTGGCCACGGATCAGTCAAGGACAGAATAAACCCCAAGGAAGGACAGTCATCAATGGGACAGCAGGTGCAGAATGGACACCCAGGACAGGACAGGAAAACCAGATTAGGATCAGGACAGGACCACCAAGGAAACGACCAGCGCCCGCAGTTTGGAAGCAACGCCTGCACTCCACCCTCTCTGCAGCTATCAGTCAGAACCCCGATTGGGTTAGCGAATTTCCCAGCAAAGTGCATCGCCAGCACTTAATGTTCAGTAAAACCTCCAGAGTCTATGGTATATTTCGGACAGAGTGCTCCGCAGCACCTCTGTATCAGTCACCTATTGAGTGCGTTGGGTCAGTGACAGGTCAGCTATTCAGACAAGTCGGACAATTTCTCTAGCTAAACCTAGGCTAGTTATACTGTTTTCGGGTCAGTGTACCACCCCCCAAATGTTGCAAGTGTCAGAATCCCCAATTTCTATTGGTCCCCAAGTAGGCTAGGTCTACACACCAATCAGAATTTACGTCTACAAGCCCCATTTTACATATTTAGGAACCGCCTATTTGAATTTGGGGTTCTCATGAGAACTTCTATTGAATACAATGGAAAAATAACATTTGTATCGATTTAGGTACAGTGCAGCTCCATCCTGCTGGGACGCAGGTCGTTTTCACAGGAGCATCTTGACTGTGGCTGCCAGCTGGCTGAGTTCCATTGCTCAAGGTTGCCTTCTCTCTGCCATGAGGACATGCGCAGAAGGGACTTTCAAGATGGTTCACATTTCCCTCAGACCCCCAATATCGCGGTACATGAAAAGTAAGCGAAAACAAATTAAAACATAGAAATAAATGATTCACTGTATACCGTGATTAGCTACTCTATACCCCTTACTTTATAATATACTATTGCGTGTATGATTAGTGCAAACAGAAAATAACACGAAAGCTTTTGCGCAAGCTTCACCACGTTAGGACACAGACAGCCATCTTGGAAGCAAGTACGCAGGCGCAAGGATTCCCGCCAGAACTGCAACTACGTCACGTCACGTGAGTGTGACTAACGCATGCGCAGAAGAAAACCCTCCAAGCAGCGGCCATTTTTAGGAACAAGGGTTATGGAGTTAGTAAAACACATAGGCAAGCGTCGCTAGGACACCCCAAGTGTAAAATAAAAGAGAAATTAGTAAGACGTACAGGTTGAGTTACATTATTATATGTTATTCGAGGTTCATGAATCCAAGCAAGTCGCGTAATATGCGAAATCTTGCTTCATCAATCCCCTCTTTGATGATATTTACTATCATCACAAACTAATGGAATCAGATGCCAACTTTTTCTCACACTTAGTTCATCTCAATCTCTTCCAGCATTCAATTCAATTTCTCCTTCACATCTTTGTTAGGGTGAGAATTTTTCACCCTTTTGTAGATCTGATTATTCAGTTCTTCCAATTCAAGTTCATCCACACTTCGTTTCACACCTCTCGTTATTTACAGCGTACTTTTTGGTGTGCTTGCGACATTTGCAACAGACAAATATAAGGAATATGATGAAACCTATCACTCCAATTGGCATCAGTACCTTAAACAAAAACCTTTTACCTAAATTAGCAAACCAATGACCTACAGAGGAAAGGCCATCAGTAAGTCTCTGCCAGGCACTATCAACCTCCAGTGGTTTGAGTTCTTTTTCCAAATTTGTAATGTTCCTTACATACTTTTGGATTTGCACACTTTCATCCGGTATGTAAGTGCAACAATGTTGCGCTTTCAACATCCGGCAGACTCCGCCCTCTTTTGCTAATAAGGTGTCAAGAGCAAGTCTGTTCTGTAAACCCATTGATCTGATCGCAACCATTTCGGTATTGACCAGCAGAAATCCATGAGCTGTGCCAGTAGACAACACATCCACTATTGTGGATAATTTGCAAATTCTCTGTGTGTTCAGAACCACTCCCACTCCAGGTATCAGTGCACTAAAAATACTACCCATTATTTCACCTACGCTTTCTCTTTTACTACGCACTAAGCCATTAGTGTTTTCATTGCTTCCAGCAATTTCACTCACATGGTATATTTTCGGGAAGACAATGTCAAAGTAGCAGCTTCCATACCAATGATCCCGCAATTTGAAATAAGCCTTGTTTCCACATATATAATAAATTCCGGGAAACACAGGTTCTGACCCATTTTTGAAACCCCAACCTCCAATTACCTTGTAATTGTGTTCACATTGACTGGAACCAATGAAAATGTTATTATAATAACTAGTCTTTTCACGGTGAAGACAGAGTTTTCCCTTTCTTTCGAAATCCAGCAACAAAGCAGGACCAGCCCCACCATCTGAGGTGCTTTCCATGTTTTCAGCCCATTTAGGAGTTTTCTGTCTTTTATCGCTTGCCTTTCTTTGGAAACTCTCCTTTCTTTCCTCTGCCATGTTTAAAAACATCTTTTCTTGTTCATGTAATGAACAGGTCGAGTTATCTCTGTGTGCTTCATTTAAGTCTATGGTACCTATAGTCAGAAAGTATTCTCCCATATAATGTGTAACGTCACTTTTAGTATGTACAGGATTCAGATTTCCACGTATAGGAAGTTCAGAAAATATTACGTCTGAGTTAGAGTAATAGTACTGTAACGGTCCTCTTTTGTAGAATAAGCTAGCTAAAATACTACAGGAAATTCCATAAGTCAGAGGTAGGTGATGATAAGTCACGCCTTCAGCTACAGAAGTAGGCAGCTTCATGCAGACATAGCAGTCTTCTATTTCCATGGTTTCTACATAACGTACCAACAAGTTAGCGAATACATTTAAATGAGTCTGGTTCTTAATTCCATGATAATGTAGTCCTTCCTCATCTGGTGCTTCTAAGTCTGATTTAGTTTGTCTAATGCTAAGAGCCTTTTCACGTCTTTCTACACTTCGTGTTGTCAGTTCTTCAGTGTCTTTCGTCACAGTCTGGGTAGGGTCAATATTAGTATTTTTGCTCACCATATAAGGAATAAAAACTGTTAGTCCTATCCAAATTATTAACACTATGGCTACACTACATATACATACTTTGCAGCATGTTTTGCAACAACTGCGTCTAGGCCTTCCATTCACATTTGAATCAGACATTTTCGCTCAGAAGAAGTTCTCAACCCCTCTTTGTAACTTTGCACAGGTAGCTTACACTGAGTAACTTCAGGTTGGTTCTTCCTCTTCAGCATACTGATCAGCAATCTGTTCTTCGTCACTTTGGTCAGTTATATCAAGATCCTCAAACTCCTCCAATATCAGATAAGTCCATTCAGGATCTTGGAATTTTTCGTTCAGTCTTTTTATTCGATCACTTCTTCTGTTGGAGCTTTCTCCAGCTTGTTCTGCGATACGAGAACTTCTCCTCCTTTCTTCAAGCTTGTCCTCTACTGTTTTTAGTCTCAGTCTCAATATTTTAATATATCTTGGTTCGATGTTTTTCTTTTTCTTGAGTCTTTTAGCTGGCACTGGGATTTGGCTTTCTTCTAATGCTCTTTTATTTTCATTGGTTTGTGGCACTTCTGCTTCTGTTTCTTCCCTTCCTGTCTGACTAGTTTCAGGTCTTACTTCAGTGTCTTCTGCCTGGTCGCTAAGCTGTCCTTGTTCAGGTGTATACTGGGTTTGGCTTTTGGGTGTTTCAGTTTCTGTGTCCTGAACACGTTCTTCTAGTTCTATCTGTTCCTGTTCAAGCACTTCGTTCCCTTGATTTTCTTCTGCTTGAACCTTTTCACTAGTTCTGGACTGTCCCTTTTCAACTTCAGGAGTTTGTGGAGGTGTGTCAATCACTTGCTCTGTCCCTGTCTGACCTTCTTCGTCTTCAGATTTTACATTGTGTTCGATAATCTGATAGTCTTCGCCTGTACCTGTCTCTTCCTCTCTATCCCACTCTCTATCTGCTTGTGTTCGACTTCTTGTTCTGATGGGGTCGTCAGTCAGGTCGATTATGGGTATCCACTCATCTCATCATCAACTGGTGCTCGGTTGTTCGTCGTCAGCTACTTCAGGACCATCATCTGGAGACCCCTCAGCTGGACAACCTTCAGCGTCAGTTTTCTCGTCTGGAATCACCTTCTGTGTATGGCTGGCATGGATCCACTTTGGAACGCCGGCACACTTCACCACTGTCGTGGTCACCAGTATCACTTGGCGTTTCTTTCCCCACCTCGGTGCAAGGCAACTTGAACGAGTATGTTTCTTGAGTACAACCCAGTCGCCAGGAACCAATTTGTGGACTGGGGTTGTTGGATTGGCGACGGCGTCTTCCCCAATCTGGCGAGAGATAGAACACACTTGGTCACCCAGTTGCTTGCAGTACTCAAGTACCAAATCATCAGAAATGCCTAACAGTTTGTATCCTGGTACCCATGCCTGTCTCATTACTCTTCCCATCAGGATTTCATGAGGGCTCAGGCCTGTTTTTCGGTCTGGAATACTTCTGAGTCCCATCAGAACAAGAGGTAAAGCATTTATCCAGTTCATGCCGGTATATTCACACATCTTTCCTAGTCTCGATTTTATAGTGCCATTTATTTGTTCCACCACTCCAGAAGCCTCTGGACGATACGCACAGTGCAGTTTTTGTGTGATCTTGAATGCTTTACAGAGCTGATCGATTACTTCATTCTGAAAATGTTTTCCTCTATCTGATTCAATTGTGACTGGGACCCCAAACCTAGGTATTAATTCTCGCAATAACAATTTGGCTACAGTTATAGCGTCATTCTTTTTGGCAGGATAGGCTTCCACCCACTTTGAAAACAGGCAGACAATGACAAGGACATATCTCATTCCCTCACAGCGAGGCAGTGTGATGAAGTCAATCTGTACTCTTACAAAGGGACCTCCTGATTTTCCAATTTTTCCCAATTCGACTACTGTTCTTTTCCCAGCGTTGAACTGCTGACATGTTAAGCACCTCTGGCAGAGTGACTCTGCTACCTTCCTGAACCTCGGATTGTACCATGTTTGTTGGAAAACCAGAACCATGGCATCCCTACCAGTGTGTGAATCTCCATGTATCAGTCTGGCCATAGAAGCAAGCAGATGTCTAGGCAACACAGGCATACCATTTGGGCCCACAATGACACCATCCTCACTTCTCTGTCGACAACCAAGTTTCCTCCACTTTTCCTTTTCTTTTGATGGCACAGCATGCTGCCAATCTCTCAACTCTTCCCAGGTAGGCACTTCCTCAAACACCATAAGTTGGCAGCTGTTTCCAGGTCCCCCCAATTTGGTATTTACAGACATGCGATTTCTGGCACAATGTTGGGCCACTTCATCAGCAAATCGATTTCCTAAGGTCACAGGATCAGTGCCAGATTTGTGAGCAGCACATTTGACCACTGCCAATTCTTTTGGTAATTGGATTGCCTCCAGTAAATCTTGTACAATTTTTCCATTTCTAATGGGAGTACCTGAGGAAGTCAGAAATTCACTCTGTAGCCACAATTGGCCGAAGTCATGCACAACCCCATAACAGTATTGACTATCAGTATATACTGTTATTCTTTTGTTCTTCCCAATTTTACAGGTCCTTGTCAATGCAATCAATTCGGCTACTTGTGCAGACTTTACTCCAAATAGACAGGATGCCTCTTCAATACGGTTTAGTGAGACTACAGCATAAGCAGCACTTAGGCCTACAAGTTCGTGTCTCATACATGAGCCATCAACGAACAGTTCCTCATCTTCCACAGGCAAAGGCACTTCCTTAATGTCTGGGCGTGGTTTAGTACTGAATTCTGTCAGGTCAATGCAGTCATGCTCGTCCTCTCCCTGGGCTTCTGCAATCATTGAGTCAGGGAGCAGGGTGGCTGGATTCAGGATTTTGCATCGAGTAATGACTACATTTGCAGCACCCACGAGAATCCTCTCGTATTTAGTCAGCCGACTAGGGGTAAGATACTGGGTTTTAGTTCTGGTCAGTAAAATTACAACGGCATGTGGAACATACACAGTTACAGGATGTCCCATGACAATAGATTCACTCTGTTCTAGACTCGTGCAAGTTGCAGCTACGGCTTTCAGACATCCAGGCAATCCAGCAGCCACTGGATCCAAAGTGGCAGAAAAATATGCCACTGGACGTCTAGTCAAACCATGCTCCTGAGTTAAGACTGACAGTGCACAATTTTCTCGTGTGTCACAGAATAATGCAAACTCCTTGGAATAGTCAGGCATTCCTAGAGCCGGGGCTGTACACAGACATTCTCGTAATTTAGTAAATGCGGTCAAACTTTCATCATCCCACTCCACTGGGTCCTTTGCTCCTTTCTATGTCATCTTTATTAAAGGCTTTGCCAGGACTGCAAATCCCACAATCCATTGCCTGCAGTAACCTACCACCCCAAGGAACATTCTGACTTCTTTCTGAGTTCGGGGTAACTGCATGTTCCGAATTATTCTGACTCTCTCTGAGGTAACCTTTCTGATGCCCTTTTCTATCTGGTGCCCCAGATATTTCACTGACTTTGTACAGAACTGCAATTTGTTAGGGGATACTTTATGTCCTCTTTCACCTAGGTGATTCAGTAAGGCAATGGTATCAACAACACAATCTCTCTGACTTTTAGACGCCACCAAGAGGTCGTCTATATATTGCACCAAAACCGATTTTCCGGGTAAGACTAAAGATTCAAGGCACTTTTTCAGGATCTGATTAAAGATAGAAGGGCTTTCTGTATACCCTTGAGGGACGCGATTCCAAACGAACACGTGACTGTCTAAAGCAAATGAGAAAAGAAATTTGCTGTCTGGATGCAATGGGATCGAAAAGAATGCGTGACACAAGTCAATCACGGTGAACCACTCAGCCTCCCAGGGGATCTGATACAGGATCACTGCTGGGTTCGGGACAATAGGACAGGAAGGAACTACAATCTTGTTTACCTTTCTCAGGTCCTGCACTACCCTGTACTTGCCACTAGGTTTCTTGATTCCAAATATGGGTGAGTTACATGGGCTACTCATCACTTCTTGTATGATGTTCGCTTCTAGCAATCTTTTTATTTCAATGGCAACTCCTGCTCTCACTTCTGCGCTCATTTTGTAAGGCTTGGTATTGGGGTAAACTGTATTTTCTTTCATAGCTATCTGGATTGGGTCTACATTTGCCATTAAACCTACATCTTTTCCGGTAAAGTCCCATACTTCTGGTTTCACTGTCTTTTGGAGTTCTTCGGGTAAGTCTTGTACAGTCATTTGTTTGATTTCTGAGTCTGGTCTGATTAACATTAATTTGTATATGCCATCCTCGTCTGGGGTTTGAATTTCGACGCCCTTTGGTGTGCAAAAGATGGTACAGTTCATTTTGCACAACAAATCGCGTCCCAGTAAGTTTACTGGACTGGTATCACAAACTACAAATCTATGCATTTCTTTGAAATTCCCTATTGTGATCTCCATGGGCTCAGTAACTGGGGTACTAATCAATTGATTAGACACACCCACTACTTGGATTGCTTCTCCCGAGAGGGGTAGGTTTGGAACGTCCACTGTTCTCACAGTAGAACGGGTAGCACCAGTGTCCAATAGAAAGGTGACATCATTTCCGTCAAACTTTCCTTTAATGTATGGCCCTGACTGGTCTACCAGCAAGGAGGCGCCAAGCACGCACTCCTCGTCCTTCCCTCTCAGGCCCCGTCAGTATTGGTCGTCACTGAGAAAAGTATCATTCAACAGAAACTGCGAAGTTGCTGCATTTCTATTCTCATTGCCTCCCCAGATCTCTATGTCATCACCCTGTGGTAATTTTCCCTTATAATTCGGTTTAGGTGCACGGGGCAGTTGACTTGCCTTTACCTGATGCTGGGTCTTTCTTGGTTTCTCATTCTGCATCTGTGGAGTTAAATCAGTGGTTTGGGTATTATCATGCTGTAAATATGTACACTTGTCTCTCCAGTGCCCAATTTCTCCGCACTGGTGGCAGGGAAACTTCTTTTTAGCTTCTTCTCTGCTCATTTTTAGGTCGAGCTGGCGTTGGAGCGCGAAGTGCTCCCGCCAGCGAGTTCTATAGTCGCCGTGTTCACTGGCAAGGGAGTCTAGAGCTGTGCACGAGCCGCTACTGGCCTGTGCACGAGCCGACTCAGCTCTGTGGATGCGCACTTCTCCGGAAGACGTGCTGCGCCCGAGCCGCCTCCCGCTTGTTCTTTCAGCAAATATTCTCGGAGCCGAGGGCAAAGTTACCGAACAGCACAACAGGTAGGCTTTTTACATTTATGAAGACAGTATGATAGGCCTCGTACACACACCTCCCCTTCCAGTGGCTATTAACGATGAAAGTATTCTCAAGCTTTGTCTGCGCAATTACATATTTTGTGATGATCATCGTGATTTCCTGTTTGGGTTTTTCGGATCCAAGAGATGTGTTAACAGTCGATAAAGTTGATGTTTATAAAACTGTAATAAAGCGTCCTGTCTCTTTTTTGTGTTAAGCTTTTTTTTGTTTTCTACACGTAGTATATATATATATCTATATATATATAGTCCAGGGCAGACAACCAAAGGAAGAAAATAATTTCGCGAAAGGCGTGTATTGTATTGTAGCTGAATGTATATAGTACATCTTACCTCTGAGGAAGTGCACTAGAAGAGGGGTAAGCACACTTACAGAGTGCAGTTTCAGAGTGCAGTTTCAGAGTGCAGATTCAGAGTGCAGATTGTGAGTGCAGATTGTGAGTGCAGATTGTGAGTGCAGATTCAGAGTGCAGATTCAGAGGGCAGATTCAGAGTGCAGATTCAGAGTGCAGATTCAGAGTGCAGAGTGCAGATTGTGAGTGCAGATTGTGAGTGCAGATTGTGAGTGCAGATTGTGAGCGCAGATTGTGAGTGCAGATTCAGAGTGCAGATTGAGAGTGCAGATTGAGAGTGCAGATTCAGAGTGCAGATTGTGAGTGCAGGGTGCAGATTCAGAGTGCAGATTCAGAGTGCAGATTCAGAGTGCAGAATCAGAGTGCAGATTGTGAGCGCAGATTGTGAGTGCAGATTGTGAGTGCAGATTGTGAGTGCAGATTGTGAGTGCAGATTGAGAGTGCAGATTCAGAGTGCAGATTGTGAGTGCAGATTGTGAGTGCAGATTGTGAGTGCAGATTGAGAGTGCAGAGTGCAGATTGAGAGTGCAGATTGAGAGTGCAGATTGAGAGTGCAGATTGAGAGTGCAGATTGTGAGTGCAGATTGTGAGTGCAGAGTGCAGAGTGCAGATTGAGTGTGCAGATTGAGAGTGCAGATTGAGAGTGCAGATTGAGAGTGCAGATTGTGAGTGCAGATTGTGAGTGCAGATTGTGAGTGCAGATTGTGAGTGCAGATTGTGAGTGCAGAGTGCAGATTCAGAGTGCAGATTCAGAGTGCAGATTCAGAGTGCAGATTCAGAGTGCAGATTGTGAGTGCAGAGTAGATTGTGAGTGCAGATTGTGAGTGCAGATTGTGAGTGTAGATTGTAAGTGTAGATTGTGAGTGTAGATTGTGAGTATAGATTGTGAGTGCAGATTGTGAGTGCAGAGACTGAGTGCAGATTGTGAGTGCAGAGACTGAGTGCAGATTGTGAGTGCAGATTGTGAGTGCAGATTGTGAGTGCAGATTGAGAGTGCAGATTGAGAGTGCAGATTCAGAGTGCAGATTGTGAGTGCAGATTGTGAGTGCAGATTGTGAGTGCAGAGTGTGAGTGCAGAGTGTGAGTGCAGAGTGTGAGTGCAGATTCAGAGTGCAGAGTGTGAGTGCAGATTCAGAGTGCAGATTGAGAGTGCAGATTCAGAGTGCAGATTGTGAGTGCAGTTTCAGAGTGCAGATTGTGAGTGCAGATTCAGAGTGCAGATTGTGAGTGCAGATTCAGAGTGCAGATTGTGAGTGCAGATTCAGAGTGCAGATTGTGAGTGCAGATTGTGAGTGCAGATTGTGAGTGCAGATTGTGAGTGCAGATTCAGAGTGCAGATTGAGAGTGCAGATTGAGAGTGCAGATTGAGAGTGCAGATTGAGAGTGCAGATTCAGAGTGCAGATTGTGAGTGCAGATTGTGAGTGCAGATTGAGAGTGCAGATTGAGAGTGCAGATTGAGAGTGCAGATTGAGAGTGCAGATTGAGAGTGCAGATTGGGAGTGCAGATTGAGAGTGCAGATTGAGAGTGCAGATTGAGAGTGCAGATTATTGAGAGTGCAGATTGAGAGTGCAGATTGAGAGTGCAGATTGAGAGTGCAGATTGAGAGTGCAGATTGAGAGTGCAGATTGAGAGTGCAGATTGTGAGTGCAGATTGTGAGTGCAGAGTGCAGATTCAGAGTGAAGATTGTGAGTGCAGATTCAGAGTGCAGATTGTGAGTGCAGATTCAGAGTGCAGATTGTGAGTGCAGATTGTGAGTGCAGATTGTGAGTGCAGATTGTGAGTGCAGATTCAGAGTGCAGATTCAGAGTGCAGATTCAGAGTGCAGATTCAGAGTGCAGATTCAGAGTGCAGATTCAGAGTGCAGATTGTGAGTGCAGATTGTGAGCGCAGATTGTGAGTGCAGATTGTGAGTGCAGATTGAGAGTGCAGATTGAGAGTGCAGATTGGGAGTGCAGATTGGGAGTGCAGATTGTGAGTGCAGATTGAGAGTGCAGATTGAGAGTGCAGATTGAGAGTGCAGATTGAGAGTGTAGATTGTGAGTGCAGATTGTGAGTGCAGATTGTGAGTGCAGAGTGCAGATTCAGAGTGCAGATTGTGAGTGCAGATTCAGAGTGCAGATTGTGAGTGCAGATTCAGAGTGCAGATTGTGAGTGCAGATTCAGAGTGCAGATTGTGAGTGCAGATTCAGAGTGCAGATTCAGAGTGCAGATTCAGAGTGCAGATTCAGAGTGCAGATTCAGAGTGCAGATTCAGAGTGCAGATTCAGAGTGCAGATTGTGAGTGCAGATTGTGAGTGCAGATTGAGAGTGCAGATTCAGAGTGCAGATTCAGAGTGCAGATTCAGATTCAGAGTGCAGATTCAGAATGCAGAGTGTGAGTGCAGCGTGCAGATTCAGAGTGCAGAGTGTGAGTGCAGCGTGCAGATTCAGAGTGCAGAGTGTGAGTGCAGCATGCAGATTCAAGATTCAGAGTGCAGAGTGCAGATTTAGAGTGCAGATGCAGAGTGCAGTTAAAATGTTGCTAGGCTAGGGCTTTAAAGACACCCCAAACGTGGAAAAGACTGCTGTTTTTCTTTGGTTTTGTCCAATCTTGTCCAGACGGTCACGCCTAGTATTTTTTTGCAACTATCTTTTCTCCTAAAACATTAATATGCAGGATTGCTGAGGGGTCTCCCCTGTCAGTCCTCGTGGTTGTTTTTTTGTGAAGCCCCTGCAAGAAATGGCCATAAAACAATTGGCTGTTTCAGTTGTCTAGAAACACCACAGATTCTGCTTGACCTGGGCGTGCTCCATGACTTGCAAGTGGAACTTCACAGATAACTACATTAAAAAAAGCATTTGCAATGCAATAGGTCTCGCATTTGCGAGAGTCTAACCTATTGGCATTGTAAATGACAATGCCTTTTATTTATGTTTTAAAAACCAACACATAAATAAAAGACATTGCCATTTACAATGCCAATAGCTCAAACTCTAACAACTGCAAGACCTATTGCATTGTAAATGCTTGTTACTTTGGGCTTCCCTCCACCCCCAGAGCCTTGATTTTGGGTATTCTTATTTATTTTATTCAATTGCTTTTCCTGTTGTTCTGCCAACTTCACTTGTGCCCACATAACTTTCTCGTTCAGCGCCTTTCGCTTGTCTGCCATCTCATCCTCGCAATACTTTGCATATCGCAAGACCTCATCCATTTTCTTAGACTGCCAACAAATGTTATTGTCTTTTATCCATTGACAAATTTCGGGTCTTAAACCGTTTACAAACCTGTAAATGAAGTGGGTCATATCCTTCATCTCGATGTTATCTATACCACTGTACGTTTTAAACACTTGTAACAGTCTCTCATAAAAGAAGTGCACAGTTTCGTCCCTTTCCTGAGTGGTTCTATCTATCTTGGTCCAATCAGTGTCCTTCGCAGGCACCTTTTGCTTCAAGTGTAACATTACTTGTTCATATTTTTTCATCACCTCATCAGAAGGAGCTCCTGTTTTAGAGTCCCTCGGGTATTCCTCGCTAGGCCAACCAATGGCAATCTTGCATTCGGTCCATAAATCCACAGTAACCACTATATCGAAAAAACCATCCAGGTCTTTCCATAGGCATTTTTGCACCTTTACAAATCTTTCCACCTGCCTGTACCAGTCCACAGGCTTTTCTCGTAATTTTGGAAAGTCATTGGTAAAGGACACAATATCCTGTCTGGACCAGGGAACGTGCACATATTTTCCACCTGGCACTTCGCGCATAGGGTATAACTGCTCTGGTTTGTCAGCTTCCTTTAGAACGAATTCAGGAGTCGCCTGTTTGGTTCTAGCCTCATCTTTCTTCTTGGCCCATCTGGCTTTCCATCTTTCTACGTCTCCCCATTTTTGCAACACTGTCAATAATTATTTGACCTGTGCCTTTTTCCCTGACACATTCAGGTTTTCCAAATCTTTGTCTGAGAAATCTGCTCTGTACGGTTTTTGCAATGGTTTTGATTTTGAAATATCTATTCCCATACTAGCTGCAGTGTCTGTTAGTTTCTCATGGAGCACTCTGGCATTCCGGGTAAGACTCTTGACGATAAACAGCAGCTCTTCCTCCGAATAGGTATTTAATCTATCTAAACCTACGTTTCCTGCCATCAGTTCTTCTATTTCTACTCTCAGTTTGTAGATATCTAAAGGTTTCGTCTGAGGAGCCTGTTTTTCTAATTCGCGACTCCATCTTTCAATTTCTTCAGGAGTCACTAACGTGACACTCTTGGTACCCGAAGTCGATTCCATTTGAATCTCTTTCGTATTGAAAGGATTATGCCTTTTCTGTCATCTTTTCCCTGTATCCCTAATGGGCAGATCCATTAGCGAGACCTCAGACTCGCACTCACTTGTCTGGTTATCCACAATTAAGGGCTCTGGTCTCGGCTGTGCTATAACTGGGGTAATAACTGGAGTTTTTGGACTCCCTTGTCGGTCCCCATACAATGGAACCACTGGCCCAATAGTTACCGGGATTGTCAATGCTTCAGGACTTGTATTCAACTGGGAAATTTTCTGAATTATCTCAGTTCTTTGTTGAGCTAGAGCTTCTCGCTCTCTTTCCTGCAGTAGTCTATCCAGGCTTATTTCAGGTACTATTTGCGGAGTCAATGTTGGGGCAGTTGGGTGCGTCATACTAGGTCCTTCACCATAATTGGGTTTCGGGAACAAGCTTCCTGCGCTTAAGGATCTTGGTTCCTCCGTATATGGAGGTCTTGAAAACGGATTTCCTGTATTTGAGGGTCTTGCCTCACCTTCATAAGGTGGTCTGGGACTGAAATCTCTCTCACCTGAGTATCTTGACTCCCCACTAAATGGTAGTCTTGAACAGGTATCTCTAGCACCTATGGGTCCTAGGCCTTCATTATAAGCAGGCATTTGGCAATTGTCTCTTGGGTTTACAGATCTATTAGCGTGTGCGGACCACCCAGTTCAAAATATCACGGTCCTGACGAAAACCCTTGAATGGATTTATGGGTTGAAACATGTAGACCTTTTTAATTAATAGTTTTGTAGATTTCACATTTCACATAGCACACTTTTGCTATTTTTAATCCTCAATACTACTTATGACACCAAAGCCTACCTAATTAGGCACAGGTGCCACAATATATTTTTTAACAAGGGTTCAAGCACTCAAGAATAAAATACTTGAAGTGAGTAGTGTTGGCCCTTTTTAATACACTTTTTGATAGTTAGGCACACATAAAAGAAAAATACTAACCAGCTCCACTGTAGTCAGGTGTCGCAGCACACCCTATAGGCACTCGGCCTATGGGGTGGGACCCCGAGGATGAAGCATGTCACCAACCAGGTTGGTGAGTGAGGGGTCTTCTATAAGGATATGCATTATCCAGTAACAGGTTGGGGCATATTGTGCTGACTAGAGTACTCTAGCCTAGATCCAGAGAAACGTTTCTCTACCTACGAGGGGATACTCCTCTACTGTTTTTGTAAATTTACAGATCTATTCCCTTCCTGACACGGAGGTTGTTGGGAAGTATTCCCTACACTAGAGGGTCTATTTCTTTCATTATAAGGAGGCGGACTTCTCATAAACAGGTCATCTAATAATTCATCATCCGACTCCCCAATGGGCACCCAATGTTTACACTTTTCTGTTTTCTTCTCCCCCGCCGGAGGACCACCCATTGGCATCATTGGAAATAGCCCTTCTACAATCATATTCTGTCTCCACTGTTTCATCTTTTTGTCTCGGGTCTCTTGTTTCAGTTTCGGATACCATTTTGTTAAACCTTTATCCATGCGGGGCTTGTCTCTCTCAAAAGCCTCAATCTCCCATTCCTCTAGTGCTTCGTACTGCGTTAATCTAGGTCTGGGATGTAAATCATTCATTCGAGTTCTCAAATTAAATAGAATCCTGCCATTAAATGTACCTTCTAACGGAAAAGCCTAAATTCCGTCATCCTTTGTGTATTCCGCCCAGTTTTCCAAACATACACACGAGTGGTACCCTTTATCAAACATCATGAAAGATGCGGGAGTATTCGGTGGCGGAATGACAACACCTTCTCGAGTTCTAATAGGCTTGGCTTTCTTGAAATAATTCTTCACTTTGTTTACAAAAGACAATTTTCTCTTATTTCCGTACATTATGCTAGTGTTATGACCTTGAAACTGATCTTTCTCGAACCCTAACTGTCTTGGATCAGGTCTAGTATGCGGTCTATACGAGTGCCACATACGATTTCTGCGAGTGACTTTGTTTACAAAATCACTTCCAATTTAAACGCGTCTTTTATTTTTCGTGCGACCAATGAAGTGCACGGTTTCAAATAATCTCGACCAATGGGTGCGCGACCTTTCGCGAGACAGTTTCTCACGCTTTCAGCGCTCACCCCTCCTTTACAATTTCAGCTCCGCTACACACCCGCTGTTTCGACCAATCCCAGCGCGGCACAGAGTGACGTCAGAGCAGCTCCGCAACTGACTCCCTCCTTTACAAGGTAACGGAAACTTGATTTCTCTTTTAAAGTGCAAGTGCTCTAGTTATTTAACAACATAAACACATTCGCCACTGTACTCAAGTGTCTAGACAGTAAAGATTTGTTTCACTGCAAGTAAACTACTTCCATTTACTTTTCACACACTACGGATAGATCTCTTCTGCCTACCCTTCACTCAAGCATTAGGGAGCCTGCTAGTTCTTTGACTCATCCACTTCTTTTCGGGATATATACAGAGCCTAAAGTTTTACCAGCGAACCCCATTGCTATCACCCAAGCTCCGACGAACCTGCTACTCCTTCCGGTGTGACCCTCACTAGGTTTATATCACAATAGAAGTTTTGCCAGTGAACTCGTTGATATCATTTATTCAATTATTCATTCAGAAAACCCTAATCAGTGCTTCCAGTTCTGCCTAACCTGCACTAATTTTCCTGAAGTAAGTGACCTTAAAGCGCAGTGGATTCTCTTCACCACTCGCTATTCAATTCCCCGGGGATTCCCAACAAACATAAAACACTTTACTCACGAGTGGGTTAATACATATATCAGTATATCAATAAGAAAAACAGTTTAAAACATTTCACAATTTTTCAAAGCAAAGCATTTCACGTGAGTGATCAGTTCACAAAAATGTTTACCTTTTTTAGCAGCAATAATTTTCTCGACTAGCAGCAATAAATTCTAGCAGCATCCAACTTATCTAGCTTAACTAGTCCTACCTAAGTTTAAGTAGTCCCTAACCATCCCCTCTGCTACCAGAAAATTACTGATAGAGATCGCAGGTCACCCGACCAACAAATTTACCATATACGTGTTGGGCCCATAAACATTTTCAATTCACCATATACATTAATCAGGTGACCTTACTCTCTACTACCAGTAACCCTGGTTCCTTCCTATTTGATTTCTAGTGTACCCGACTTACCAATCCACCGTTACGGGTACCTATGACCACAATAGATCAGGGAGCTAGCTGTGAAAGAAAGGCAGGCAAAATACAATACCGACTTTATTTCTTCTGTATTCATCAATTGACCACAAACTACTGGGAAGTTTTAAAAGCTTTATCTAGTTTTCAGATTCAGAAAGTAAACAATTCACAGCCAAGAGACAATCAATGATCAAGATAACGAAGATCACATAACCATATAGGAAAAATATCAGGGCAACCATTTATGAGTCTAAGGTGAGATAAGAACATGAGAATATGCTACGCAGGTTTCAGGAAGATAACTTAGGAAAGAACAACTATAAATGGGGCAAATGAAGGCACATACTAAAAATGTACTTCTGGGGAATATTTAAGTTGGGTGAGAGTTGGAAATCCTATACATCTAAAGGAAGGTAAAAAAGGGAACACGCTATAGTTATAGCAACCTTACTTCAAATCAGTTTCAGGAGAAAATTATAAACCACATCTATATGTCAGGAAAAGTATGAAGAAGTGTGCTTAAAAGGGAGGGTAACATAGGAACACGCTAAGAAAAACAGTATGAGCTTTCATTCAGTAGCTTTGCAAAAGCATGGAAAATCAATTATGCGCATAGGTATGTCTTTATTAAAGCAAAGACAGAAAAATAGAAAGGTGCAGTATAGAGTTCTCAGCACTATTTATATTTACCTAGAATGGTGTGAAGACCAACCCTGGCCACGGATCAGTCAAGGACAGAATAAACCCCAAGAAGGACAGTCATCAATGGGACAGCAGGTGCAGAATGGACACCCAGGACAGGACAGGTAAACCAGATTAGGATCAGGACAGGACCACCAAGGAAACGACCAGCACCCGCAGTTTGGAAGCAACGCCTGCGCTCCACCCTCTCTGCAGCTATCAGTCAGAACCCCGATTGGGTTAGCGAATTTCCCAGCAAAGTGCTTCGCCAGCACTTAAGGTTCAGTAAAACCTCCAGAGTCTATGGTATATTTCGGACAGAGTGCTCCGCAGCACCTCTGTATCAGTCACCTATTGAGTGCGTTGGGTCAGTGACAGGTCAGCTCATCAGACAAGTCGGACAATTTTTCTAGCTAGACCTAGGCTAGTTAAACTGTTTTCGGGTCAGTGTACCACCCCCTAAATGTTGCAAGTGTCAGAATCCCCAATTTCGATTGGTCCCCAAGTAGGCTAGGTCTACACACCAATCAGAATTTATGCCTACAAGCCCCTATTTACATATTTAGGAACCGCCTATTTGAATTTGGGGTTCTCATGAGAACTTCTATTGAATACAATGGAAAAATAACATTTGTATCGATTTAGGTACAGTGCAGCTCCATCCTGCTGGGTCGCAGGTCGCTTTCACAGGAGCATCTTGACTGTGGCTGCCAGCTGGCTGAGTTCCATTGCTCAAGGTTGCCTTCTCTCTGCCATGAGGACATGCGCAGAAGGGACTTTCAAGATGGTTCACGTCTCCCTCAGACCCCCAATATCGCGGTACATGAAAAGTAAGCGAAAACAAATTAAAACATAGAAATAAATGATTCACTGTATACCGTGATTAGCTACTCTATACCCCTTACTTTATAATATACTATTGCGTGTATGATTAGTGCAAACAGAAAATAACACGAAAGCATTTGCGCAAGCTTCACCACGTTAGGACACAGACAGCCATCTTGGAAGCAAGTACGCAGGCGCAAGGATTCCCGCCAGAACTGCAACTACGTCACGTCACGTGAGTGTGACTAACGCATGAGCAGAAGAAAACCCTCCAAGCAGCGGCCATTTTTAGGAACAAGGGTTATGGAGTTAGTAAAACACATAGGCAAGCGTCGCTAGGACACCCCAAGTGTAAAATAAAAGGGAAATTAGTAAGACGTACAGGTTGAGTTACATTATTATATGTTATTCGAGGTTCATGAATTCAAGCAAGTCGCGTAATATGCGAAATCTTGCTTCATCAGGTGTATGTAGTAAGATGCGGAGAGGGACTGGGCTCTCCTTTTCAGACCTCTCTGTCGAATGACGCGTGTGCATATTAGGGTGTGTAGAGGGACTGGCCTCTCTGCTGATACAATGATGTCATTTGAGATGTCATCAGGGCTGTCACAACAGAACCTCAGTAATAGTTCCCACGCACCTGTAGGAATTCACTCTTACAAAGGAACTCAATGTATGACAATAAAACCTCAATTTACACACCAGTAGGAATTAACACTACACAGTAAATCAAAATATCACAACAGAACCTCAGTAAAAGTTCCCATGCACCTGTAGGAATTAACTCTTACACAGGAACTCACTATATCACAATAAAACCTTAGTAATGATTCCCACACACAGAAAAATGTGTACCAGTAGGAATTCACACTACACAGGAAATCAAAATAGCACAACAGAATCTCCGTAACAATTCCCACACACCTGTAGGAATTCAATCTTACACATGAACTCAATATACCACAATAAAACCTCAGCAACGATTCCCATGCACAGAAAACTTGTGCACGGGTAAAAATTCCCACCAGCACAGAGAAATCATCACTCATGACATCATGTCAAAGTAAGCATACTATTGAGGGAAACAATATTATTAGATTAAGGCAGCAAATATGAATTGTATGTAACTTCCTGGACATCATGGCATAAAGTAAGCATAGTACTGGTCAGCAATATGGTCTACAGATCAATAAGCATGAAAAGTGAAACCTGGCATAAAGACTTTGGCTGCAAAACCATCATGACTACATGCAGCAATGAATCTTTAGGTTTCCGGTGAGCGACCTCTCACCCGAAGCCCTCCACAGTCACCATACCTCAGACACATAAAGGCTCACATCATTATTTTAGCAGAAGAAGTAATGCTGCAAAATCTCGTAGATGCCTACACGTTGCAGATGTGGATGTCCCTGTTGAGCTGACTGACTCCACTTAAATTGTGAAACTAACCGGCCACTTCATATGTTCACTCACCACTGTCCGAAAACCTGCAGTAAGTATCTAAGCAGACAAATAGCTCTGTTCTCAGAGGTGCGCACAATGGAAACCCTTGACCTGCTACATCATAGAGAAGGGGCTGCTGGGCAAACTCTCAAGAAGTCATCGTTCCAGCCTTCCAATGATACACTGGTACTGTCAAGAATACTCTAACCCGTCAGCATGCTCTCCAGTCTCCGCGAGGCTTCTAAGATGCCACAGCTCGTGCTCTGCTGAACTCACAGTTGCCAACAAGAGTTTCGCTGTTCGAGACCTGTGCGACTCTGCTTCGCGGATCCTCAGGTAAGCACCGCGCAATAGTACTACAAAGCAGAAACATGAATGTTCTATCTTGCAGATGGTAGCTGCCCACGAGTGCATTTTTAAAATTTCAAATGTACCCATCATGGTCATCTCGCCAGCGTATCACACCGCCTCTAAGCCAAACTCTCAATGGGGCTGGCTCTATGCCCCCAAATGCCTTATCTTCACACACATAGCAGGCAGTATACTTTCAAGTAATACTGCGGGTTCGGGATTAGCAACAACTTTCCTTACCCCAATCCCAATCGACGTTGATTGAATGTGCAGAACTTGCCAGTTCCTACACCGCAAATGCTGCCAGTTCAATGCCAGTGCACTCCGATTGACGGCTGCCATATCACATGAATGCTGCCGGTCCCTTACAACTACACGTTACATAATGCCATCAACTGCACCCAACTGTTTGACTCAAATTCCATGTCGAAAGCACAAAGCAAAAAATGCCCGGGATATGGGCTGTCCGATGGGGAGGGCACTGGTGGGGCTGCAGGGCATAATGCTGCTCTTGATTTATTTTCCTCAGAAGTTTCTTCATATTAGTTTCCTTAATGGTTACTTAATGTTCTTCCTCATGCATAGTTTCTTTAGATTTTTCTCTAAATCATCAGAAAATGTTGTAATGAAAATGTCCAGTAGCCGAGGTGTAGGTTGTAAGTGATGATTTTATTGGTCTTAGTTGCAGATAAGTATATTCATAGTAGGTTCTTAGCTTAGTCCCTAGGATAGCCCCACCAGGACCAGCATCCTTGCTGCTCAGCCCATACTTCAACTGACACTCAACCTCACGGGCACCCGAGCATTCCATAGCATCACCATGCACTCCAACATTCCACACTGCACATTCATACTAGCTGAGCCAGCAGGGATCAGAGCACCCGGGAACATGCATGGTAAAATACACCAGATATAACCCTTAACCACACCTTTACACAATCTTGAACCCTAAAAAACCTTACAATCCTGCAGCTTTACCCATCCATGAACCCAAAAAACCCTAATAATACCCTTACTTACTCCTACCCTTATCCATCCCTAATTCCTAAAGAACCATTACTTGCACTTTACTACCATGTACCCTTATCGATCCCTGAACCCTAAAATACCCTTACCTCCCCTCACTATCCTTTACCCTACCCATCCATGAATCCTAAAAAGCACTTACAAACCCTTACGCATCCCTACCCCTACCCGTCCGTGAACCTTAAACACTTTCACATTCCCACATCGTACCCATCCCTGCATCCTAAAAACCCCTACCGACCCCTAATTTATCCTTACCTTCACCCAGCCCTGATCCCTAAAAACTGTTTCTACCTATTACTTACCCCTTAAAACAGCTAGCACCCCTTAATTCCCTTATTGCTAACAGGTCTGAGACCCGGAGGGATCTGCCCCCTTACATAGGGTGACCAGATTCTCAAAACAAAAAACGGGGATAGGTCGTAGACATATTAGTAGTACTACAGTTTGCAGTAACCATCGACATATGTTATGTTATGTTTGTTATGTTAATTGGCTCTTCTATAGCGCAACGGCTACTCGCAATGGAGTGTCCCGGCGCTTTGGCGAAGAGGACCTTTAATGGAAAGGAAACATAACTGAGAATAAAAGACATCACAATTCCTAAATAAAAAGCCATGTTTTTAATGCCTTTCTAAAAGACAACAGACTAGGGGCCTGTCTAAGAGCAATTGGAAGTTCATTCCAAGCACGTGGGGCCAGGTAATGAAACGAACGCCCCCCTTGTCTGGCTCGTTTGATGGATGGAACGAGCATTTTAGACAAGGAGGCGGAGCGAAGAGCTCTGCTCGGTTGGTACAAAGCAAGGCGCTTTCTGATATACCTAGGGCCCAAATCATGGAGGGCCTTATAGGTAAGCGTCAGGCTTTTGAACAGCACCCTTTTGGCTATAGGAAGCCAATGCAATTCCTTCAGCAGATTAGAAGCACTAGCTCGTCTAGGTAGACCGTAAATGGCCCGAGCAGCTGAGTTTTGCACAACCTGGAGTCTCCTTACAAGATATTTAGGAAGACCTAAATAAAGGACATTAACATAGTCCAGGCGCGACCCTACCAATGCCTGGACAATAACCCTTCGATGATTCACAGAAATCAAAGGGAGGAATTTTCTGAGCATCCGCAGGATACCAAAGCACTTCCCTGCAAGACAGGCTATTTGAGGTCCAAAAGTCAACTCATTGTCAACAATAATACCAAGGTTTTTAGCCTTGGTACTGGCATTGGCAGGGGGAAAAAGATCCTGAGGCCACCAGTTTTTCCAGTTTGGTTCAGAGACACACCCGAAAAAGAGCAGCTCCGATTTATCGGAGTTGCATTTCAGGCCGTGTCTCTTGAACCAATCAAAGACTGCTTCTAAGCAGCCTCTGATACGGGTCCCATCAAATAAACATAAAAGTAGGATTATTTGACAGCTGTCATAGACATAGAAAAAGGACTACAATGACAGCTCCCTCCACAGACCGAGATGAAGCATTACAGACAACAAATCCGAGGTCTTTTATTGGCGCCCCTCTCCTTTACAGAGCAGCATTAGTACTTCTTATAACATTTACACTTTTAAGGGCTATAGCATATATTTGCCAAAAATCAATAAAAACATCACAGGCTAGCAAACACCAGTGCAAAGAGAGCATGCGCGTGCATGCTCAACCAGAACAATGAAAACCAGGGACATTTCTGTGTTTACCTGGGACACTGTTTGAAAACGGGGACATTTGAGTCACTGGGAGAAAAGTGTAGGGACACGGGGACACTTCTCCAAAAACGGGGACGGTCCTGGGAAAACGGGGACGTCTGGTCACCCTACCCTTACAGCCCTGGTTGGAGAGGCATTTTAAGACACTGGACTGCAGTTGTCTGCACAGCTCTGGGGTTCCCTTGAAGGAACATTACTAACAGTTCTCTGCAGGAGTTCAGGGACATTTAAATGACTCATGGGGTCGGTTCTGTGCTAGACCGCAGGGACACGGCAGGCGCATCAGATACCAGCATTTGGGCGGGACGGTGCAGCCAAAAACCACTCGAGTCACATAGTATGTGAAAAAGGCCACTTTCATGAGACAGGTGCATCCATTAGTAAAACAATGCCTAGGCACTTGCTGTACAGAATAATAACCGCAGCCTCAGAAAACATTTCAACAAAACCTGGCCATCCACCCCTCCTCCCCCAACCAAACCCTTAAACATTCCCCTGCACAACAGCAAACTCCCATTACTTCAAAGTTGCACCCATTAGAAGCATACCAATCTATACTCAGACTTTGCTATCCTGCTCTTAACTTTCAAATCCGCCCCCACCCCACCGCGCCTCTCATCCTGAGCATCAGCATAACTAACCTTCCTTCTATTCCTGAAATACTCTCAGAGAGCAACCTCCCCATACCTGTTCATCAGCCACAAATATTCCCTTAAAACAATTCAAAAAGCTATGCACCTGTCTCACCAAAAAAACAAAGCCACTCCATATCGAACTAAAATGACAACTAAAAACACAGACAACTAACTGACTTCTCCAAGGGATGCAGGGAGGGGGATGACATTTGCTAATTTCCATTGACCAGCGTGCGCCCTGCCTAGCAAAAAGGAGGGGTCACTCCTAACTGTCCGGCCCTTGGGAGTCGCTAAACTCCGCCCCTTTACACCTGCTGGACCATGAACATCCCTCCCCCGTGGACACCGGATCCCCCACCCCTCTCCGAAGAATTCTTTAGGGGTGCTGGATCCCCCACCCCTTCTCCACCACAAGCCACCATGCTTGTCTTTCATTGCATGCCCTGTCACGTGACCTCGAGCCACCAGCAAAGGTCAGACTCACTCCACAAAGCTCTAGGTGTTTCCTGCAGTGCTGCCAATTTAAGTAAACACGGGTTGAACTTTGAGCCCTGAGTAAATGGCATAGATTTTTCCAAGTTACACATTGCACTTGGGGCTGAGGAGAGAATGCGGACATTGCCTGAGCGGGGTTTTCTGAATTCATTTCTAAACTTTCGAGATTAGGTCAGTAGATGGGGCCTGCCTGGCCTCTGTCCTGCACCTGCTAGCTAATGAATGCACGGAGAGAAGTGTGAAAAGACGGAGAGCATGTAACCTTACGGCTAGAGATGCCGACTTTTGGAGATGGGGACCGGGTTCGAGCCTCAGCGTCGGCTCAGCATTCTGTGATTCTGGGTAAATCAGTTGTAGTGTCTTGCTGAACATATATATACACAGACACAGGGTGATAGGTCACAGCGTCTTTATTCCTGTCCTTTCTCGTTGTGGTCTAACGGCTAACTGCCGTCCCTAGCCCCAGCTCCTTCCTTTCCGTCCACCCTCGGGCTGGTCCTAGTGCCCTACAGCTGTGGTCACTTGTGGACATCATTACATCTCCCCGCTCTGTAACAAATGAAAGAAGAAAACAAAACAAAATAACACAGCAAACAGTTTGCCCCCTTCTTTCCAGTCGTTACTGTCTCTACTTGTAGTTCTTCAATCAGGCGGGACAATTTTGTGATGACCCTTCTAGGGCGCGATTGGAGATCAGCGCTGTCACGCTCGCGCTTGTCGGTGGTTTCTATCAGTGTCTGACTGTGGAATGGTAACGTCTCTTGTTCTCTTTTCTCTACTCTTGGTTCGGTCAGTAGTTCCTTGACATTGGGGCGGCACTTCTTAAAGTACGTCCCATTACCGGTAATTCGTCTCCCGTCAGCCTACGCAGTGATCATAGTTCCGTTCTGTTGTATCACTCGGTATGGGGCTGGATGCTTTCGTGGATGTGCAAAGTTGTGCGAAGGGGAATCGGGAGTATTCGTCCATGATGACTAGGACATATTGGCCCGACTTGACTGGCTCAAAGAAGTCAATGACAATGTGTTGCCAGACACCCTCCGGTAGTGGAGACATTTTGTAGTGGTGCAGGGGGATCTGGACTGCTCACTAGTTGACATTACGGGCAATCTTACTCATCTTCAGTTTCTGAAGTGACTGTGAAAAGCTCAGCTTGATGTCGGCAGTCTGTCTTCCTTTTGTGGCTCTTGTTCGATTGACGCTCGATCTCCTTCATGAGGGGATGTTGTTCTGGTTCTCTTCCGAGCACCCGCATGTGATTTTACTTCTTGTTGTCTTGTCCGGTTGAGGGCAACACTGCGCTCCTGTGCAAAGCCATGTATGCCAGACAGTAAGGCGCTATCTAGAGAGACCATCTTAGCTTGGTTCGGGGACTCATTCGCTGCCTCTTGTTGTCTCACCCACTCGCGTTTGGTACTGGTGAACCCTTTGACCGTCTGGGCATGTGCATGTTTCTCTCTCATCTGATGATGATCTGTCTCTGTCAATGCGTTTGGCTTTCCTTGCAGAGTGACTGGATAGTCCTTTCCCATCCGGTGGGTAATGTCCACTATAGCTCTTTTTCTTCTGTAGGCTCTCTTGGTCAGCCTCGCTGACCCCATCAGTGTTGAAGGTATATTATTTATGTCTTGAAGTACCAGTGACTGACATGACAGGTTGTCTTGTGGAGTGATTGGGTATTTAGAGACATTAGTGTGAGATACTTGATGGGAAGAATGTCCTTTTGTTCAGTGGTGTGTTCAGGTTGTTGACGCCATGGCCGTCGTCGGGACCATGACTCGGTCGACTCGAGGGATCGAACAGACGTGCTTTCTAAATCGGAAGAGTCTTTTGTCGATTTTCTTTGATAACTCCTTTGAGTGTGTCTTGAATGGAGGATTTCTGAAACAAGTATGTCGTGACGAGCTGCTCCTAGAGTCGGAGTTCTCTTTGGGATATTTCTCCGGGTATCGTTCTCGAAGTGACTTAGGTGTCATCCTACTGGAGAGGTTGTTTGATAACCACATGTTTATTTCTTGTGTTTGATCCCTAGGTATTTTGTCTCTGCCTCTCTCGTGTGATGATAATGGCCTCCTTTCCGTTTCTTCATTGTCTCGGATGTCGTGGATGCGTTTGTCTTCCTCTTTCCGGTGTCGGAGTAGATCAGTCCGGCTTACGCAGTTTGCTTCTTCTTCCCGCTTGTTCTGTGCACTGACATCTGTGTTCCGGGTGTGATTGTGTACTGATTTCCAGTGTTGACGTGACTGGTCCAGTCTGCTACAGTTTGCCTTTCTTGCATATCTGTTGGGCAGGCTGTCATCTGGTCCATTGGTGCGATCTGTCCCACTTGACAAGTCATTTGCTTCACAGTCGGTTGCACCATGTGTTGAATGACTCCTTGAGGTTGAATAGCTCCTTGAGGTTGAATAATTCCTTGAGGTTGTCTCAGTGGGGCTGTCGCAATCCTGGATCATCTCAGTCTTTTGGGTTGTTGACTCAGAGTATTCTATGTCACTTTGTCTCTCCCACTGTCTTGACTCTGATCTGCCTTCACCCTTCCTGTTTCTGGTTTTGTTTGTTTCTGGGGCTTCATTCGCAGATATGAGAGATGTCTCTTTCCTGGTATATTTGTGTCTTGCACTTAGGTGCACTTCTTTTGATATTTCTCTTGCTTTGACCCGCTCTCCAGCTTCGGCCTTCCTGATGATTTCTTTTAACAACCAATGTCCTCAAAGGATCTTGTGCTTTGTAGTAGAACTTGAACAGCCTTCGATTACCCAGAGTCGAACTGCGTCCTCATTTGTAAATGTGTTGAAGTGGCAGCATTGTACCAGACTTTGCAACCGGGTGATGAAGTTTGGCAATGATTCTCTTGGTTCCTGCCGTGCTGTGTTGAAGGCGATGCGTTCATGATCCACATCTTCCTTTGCCTTGAAATGGGCGGGTAGCGTCTCTTGGAGTCTTTCATAGGTCTCTGTGTCCTTTTCAGAAAATGTTCTGATTAAGCGTCGGCCCTCATGACCCACCAGCTGGAGCAGTAGTATCAGACATTTTCCATCTCTTCGCTCACCGGTGGCGTCAAGAAAATCGTCCAGTGATTCTAGCCACCGGTTCCATTTAGGACCCAAACTCTGACTGTCAGTCTGTGTCACTGGGGGTGGCACTTCAATGTAGGGATTGGATCGTTGTGTTGCTTTTCCCACCGCCATGAGGGAGGAAGATTTTGATCTGCTACGGTCACAGATTGTTTCCTTTGCTTCCCGTCTTCTTTGCTGACCCTCTTCGGCCGCGATCCTTGGTCTGGTCGTTTCCTTCCAGGTTGACAAGATCCGCCGCTATCTCGGTATGATTCTGGATCATTTATTTTCTCACCTTCTTTATTTTAATTATTTCTCTTCGCGTAGCGTTAAAGGGTTACTTTGGTACTTGCCTTTGCTCGTGTTTGTTGTGTTCCAGACCTGCATTTGCTTGCGTTTGTCGCATTTGAGATTTTCACTGTCTTGTGCTTGTTATGTTTCTTTCTTGCTTGCTCGTCGTTATTTACCGTTGTCTTCATTTATGTCTTGTATTTGCTTGTGCTTGTTTTCTTGTACCCCTTGCATTTGCTCGTGCTCATTTGTGTTGACTTTTGTATTCGCTTGTGCTTGTTTGTTTATCTCCGTTGCACTCGCCAGTGCTTGTTTGTTACTTCTGTTGCACTTACCAATGCTTGTTTGTTACTTCCGTTGCATCTACCAATGCTTGGTTGTTACTTCTGTTGCAGTTACCAATGCTTGTTTGTTACATATGTTGCCTTTACCAGTGCTTATTTGCTGTTTGACTCCTCTGCCTGACTTAAAGATGGCCGCCGATGGTCCCTCGCAGGGGATTGGACACTGCTGCCTGACTTCAAGATGGCCACGCGGGAATCTGGTTTCTGGCGAGATTTCGGCCGTTTTTCTTTCTTTCTTCACCGGAGTCACATTTACTCAGCGTTTCCACTCACCGCTTGCAGCCAGGATCCACCGCTGGAGTCAACGGTCAGGTGGGGCAGCTTTCTTTTACTTTTGCCGCCGGGGTGGGCTCCCGGTGGGCACTTTGGATGGGACGCTCCAGCCTCTCCACGTGGGGCGAGCTCCTCCGTTTCTTCCGCCGCCGGAGTGGGCTCCCGGTGGGCACTTTGGATGGGATGCTCCAGCCTCTCCACGTGGGGCGAGCTCCTAGGTTTCTTCCGCCGCCGGAGTGGGCTCCCGGTGGGCGCTTGTGCAGCACGCTCGAGCCCTCTACACGTGGGGCGAGCCCCGGGCGGGTCGATTACCGCCAGGTTGCTGGGGTGGACGCCTCTTCTATGGGGACGTGCACCGAGTTAGCCGCATCCCATACCTTCGTCGCCAGATGTAGTGTCTTGCTGAACATATATATATACACAGACACAAGGTGATAGGTCACAGCGTCTTTATTCCTGTCCTTCCTCGTCGTGGTCTAACGGCTAACTGCCATCCCTAGCCCCAGCTCCTCCCTTTCCGCCCGCCCTCGTCCACCTTCGGGCTGGTCCTAGTGCCCTACAGCTGTGGTCACTTGTGGACATCATTACAATCAGTTAACCTCCCCGCGCCTATCAAGCAGGGCTGGACTGGAAGCCGAAATCGACCCTGGCAAACTGCTCAACTGGTCCCCCCTGGGGGAGGGTGGGGGTGTAGCTGAGCTGCTTGCCTGTTTCGGCTGATTTAGTTACAGGGGGTTGATATTGCTGGCCCCCAGGAACAAAAACGGCCCCCCAAGGACCCAAAAAAGGCCCCCACCCTAGCGGCCAACCGGGGAAACGCCTGGTGCCCGCAACGGCCAGTCCAGCCCTGCTACCAAAAAATGAACGTGTCCTTGTGTAACGTAGCGGGTGCTCATGTAAAGCGCTCCAATACCTTCGGGTCAAGTTTACGTTATATAAATCTGCAAATAAAAAATAAAAAATTTGCGCCAGCCATCTAGCAGTTCAGCTCCACACTGTAGAGGAGTCTGTGGGTACAGCATGTGTATAAGAACAGATTTAGACTGATAATGCATATATTGATGGCTAGGCACAGAGGGGATTATTAACAAGCCCCATGCGCCTCCGGTGCATCACATTTTATGATGCCCCGGCTGCTTTTCATGGCCTCGTAGATATGGTCGACGGCAAAGCAGCGCATGTTGCTACATTGCCGTACACTGTGTATGGGAGGCATGGATGTTGCAGTGGGAGTTCCAATGCAACACTCATGGATTTTGACTCATTCTCAGATTTATAAGGCTCTGCAACCCTGGGAACATGTCAAAACTGTATACCTCCCAGGGCAGGCGTGAAAAGAAGAAATATGTTTATTTCTTGTTTTTTCCTTTTGCTGCATTCTGTCTGCAGCACACATAGAAAGAGGACAACACCTCCATGGATTGTTTTTGTGAAGATAGGAGACCCTTCCTGTACAAAAACAATCCGTCCAACAATGCAGACTCCATGGTGCAAAAGTGCCTAAGTTGACGCTAGGCACCATATTGTGTGCTGGCTGAATACTGTGCATTCCTGCCCTTTCGATTTGGCGTGGGGCAGAGCAGCAAAAAACACTTGCGGCACTGCCCTACACCAAATCATTGTAAATGAGGCGGTAAGTGAATGACTTTCCTTACAACAGGAAACAAGTATATTGCATACAACAGACACTGGTATCAGTAAAACTATACAGAAAGTCACTGAACTCTACATCCGGGGAGCCAGTGCAGACACACAACAGAACTTGGGATTCACTATGGGGCATATATAATGGTGCAGTGCAGTGCAGTGCTGCAAGCCATCCTGCTGCACTGAGCTGCGTCATTAGGAAAGTGCAGGGATGAGTCATATTTATAATGGATTGAGTCACATAAACTTGATTGGCATTCATTACAGAGACATGGGCAGATGGTGCCTCAGATTCTGAAATTGCCTTGGCTCTATCGGCAGGTTATTCTGTCATACGAGCTGACAGAACATGGAAGCGGGGGGGGGGGGGAGTGGGGGGGGAGGTGGGGGGGGGGGTTGGGGGGGGAATAGCAGTTTTATTTAGAGATGAGCTGCAAGTAAGGGGTTCCGCAGTGGGAAGTTCCCACGATTGTGAATTGCTATCTTTTCAGATCTCACTTAGTAACAATTATACGTTAAAAGTTATTTTGCTTTACAGACCTCCAAGGGCTCGGACCCCTCTGCTGCAGATTTTAAGCCCCGTTTTAGAATCCAGTATGGACAGATCTGACTTCGCGATATTAGGGGATTTTAATTTTCATTTAGAAAAACTAGCAGACCACAACACTGCCTTACTGGTTGATGCAATGGCTGGCCTCTCTCTGGATCAGACCGTTAAACAGGATACTCATGTGGCCGGGCACACGCTAGATGGGATTTTTTCCTCTAACCCCACTCTTAAAATTGTCAAAATAATTCCCGTACCTTGGTCAGACCACAAAGCTGTCATGTTTACTGTAAGTACGGATCAGGAGCAGTCAGCTCACACAAATGTTCATAGGCTAGTTACATATTAGGATTGGGCCAATATCGATGCTCCTATGCTACAGGAATTACTATTCAGAACTAAACCTGATTTAGTGCCAGACAGCGATCTAGCTGTTGATAGGTTATCCTCCTGGATCAAATCAGCAGTCAATATTGCTGCCCCTACTAAAAGTTTTATCTCCAGGAGGAAACATCAGTCAGAACCATGGTTCACGGATAAACTTAGGGCACAAAAACAAGTGTGCAGAAGGGCAGAAAGAAAATGGAGAGCTAACTATGACCAAAGTACGAAAATTGAATATTCTCGGATGTTGGCAGACTACAAAAAATTGGTTATAGAGGAAGAAAGAAAAAAGTAACTATTTTTCCACAAAAATAAGTGAGGCTAAGAACTCTTGTAGGGAGCTCTTCGCTACAGTGAAAAAACTAGTGAATCTCCCCGCTGTAAAACAGATGGAAAGTAGTACTGAACTTTGCAACACACTTGGACAGTTCTTTTTAGATAAAGTTACTTCAGTGTATGAATCTTTTAAGATTAATAATATTACCCATGCTATAGCCAAGCACACCATGCAAGGCCTGGATACCTTAATCTCCAACAATGGCTTTTGTTTCTCTCCCCTTCAGTAGAACAGATCAACCAGGTAGTAAAGACAATAAGGTCCGGGGACCCAACGGACCCTTACCCACCTAAGGTGATGCACATGTTTCCAGAAATACTAAGGGCCAGATGTAGGTGGCCCAATACCAGTCGGTAACGGCTGAAATTACCGAATTTCGACAGTTACCGACTGTTACTGTATTGGGCATTTGGGATGTAGGTGGCCTAAATTGCAAATTCGGTAATTTACCGATTCGGTATTTTAAGGAATCTGTAAATTACCGATTCATTAGAATATCGAATTTACCTTTGAAAATGCAAATCTGTGCATTTTCAACTGTGCCATGTGGCAGACATACATGCCCTTAGGGCATGTATGTGTGCCACATCTGCACACAAGCACGATTCAGGGGTGCAGCAGGGTGTCAAAGTGACACCCTGGCACCCTTGAATGTTTCCCCCATTTTACCAAATCGGTATTTACCGATTCGGTAATTGCCATTCATTCCTATGGGCCTCCAGGTAAATACCGACTCTTACTGATTCGGTAATTTTTACCGAAAATGTATCTACATCCCATTTCCCTATTCTTAAATACAGAATAGGTAAATTGGGATTACCTACATCTGGCCCTAAGTGAACAACTAAGTCTGGTGTTCACAGAGATAATCCAGTCAGCCTGCTTTCCAGATGCTTGGAACACAGCCTCTGTCGTCCCACTGCCAATAAAAGCTATTTTGGACCCAAAAGAACCTAGTAGTTATCGTCCAACATCAAGAATTCCATTGCCAGCCAAAGTTTTTGAGAAACTGCTTAATAAACAGTTGACAGCGTTCATATCATCTAGAAACTTTCTTGACCAATCACAATATGGGTTCAGGGAGGACCATGGAACAGAGACAGTCTTGGTCATGGCAGCAGAGGGACTCAGGAGTACATTAGATGCAGGAGGTAAGGCCGTCTTGATTTTATTGGATTTATCCGCGGCCTTCAACACAGTGAATCATGAAATACATTACGCCCTTCTAGGAGAATTTGGGATTCAAGACTCTGTGCTCACGTTGATGTCATCATTCCTAGTAGACAGAAACTTTTCAGTCAAATGCAGACTTTGCATCCAAATCCTTTAAGCTATCCTGTGGAGTACCTCAGGGCTCCTCCTTGAGCCCCACCTTTTTCAATATCTATGTGGCCCCTCTGGCATCGATCCTTAGGCAGTGTGGGTTTTTGCAGGTTTCTTATGCCGACGACACCCAGGTACTGGTGTCGGTTTCAAGTACTGTGGAGAAAATAGCCGACCGATTTATTGATTGTATGATGCAGGTCAGTCAATGGATTCAGCTTAATTGCCTGAAACTGAACGGTGACAAAACCAAAGTCATGCTATTAGGATTTGATGTAGATTTCTGGTCTCCCAGATGGTGGCCTGCCAGTCTGGGTGATTGCCCAAAACCAGTGTGCAAAGTTAAAAATCTGGGATACATATTTGACGACAAACTGCCATTCACTGCCCAGATAAACAACCTTTCTTCAACCATCTGGTATATCTTAACAATTATCAGAAGAATACACCCATTGATTCCCCTTGACTCGCGTAAAACCCTAGTTAAGGCATTGGCCCTGTCCAGGTTGGATTATGGCAATGCTCTGTATGCCGGGATCCAAGCCCAGCATTTAACAAAACTCCAGCGTCTGCAGAATGCAGCAGCAAGATATTCCAAGATTTGAGCCAGTCGCCCACAGATTGAGAGCCCTCCATTCTCCATTGGTTACAGATGGAAAAAAGGATCACATTCAAATCATTGTGTTTAGCCTATAAGGCTCTTGATGGTACAGGACCACAGTTTTTGAGAACACACCTGAAATGGTATGTGCCGGCAAGAAGCTTGAGATCAGCCCACAAAAAACTTCTACAAGTTCTTAAGTTCAAGCAGGTTAGGTGGTGGGGAAGAAGCTTTCTGTTGCGGACAGCAAAAACCTGAAACCGTCTCCCTATCATGATAAAAGGCAGCACTTCGCTTCTGTCGTTCAGAAAAGCCTTAAAAACCTGGCTTTTAACCTGTTAAGTCAGCATGCCACCCTATCAGTATTCCTCTGCTCATCTGACTCTAGCGCCAGGACGCCTCCGGGCATTCGTGCGCTTTATAAATATATAAATCAAATCAAATAACAATATGATGTATCCCTGTGCTTTCCTTTCCTTTGCGGTGGCGCACAATAGGCTGCCTAGTGCCACTGCAGGCACCCTTGCACCATAGTGTTTTCCTCCTTGTATGTGTTCTGCAGAATGCAGCACACATTGAAAGAGGGAATAAAATGAGGAGAAATAAAAGTATTTCTCCTCATTGTGCCACTTTTACTGTGTTAGAATCTGATGCATTGCCAGGTTTATGAAACCTTGTAAATATGGAAATGCATCAGAATCCATGGGTATTGAATGGGAACACCCAAAGCAAAACCCATGGAACACCCCTTTCACGCAGAGTAATGAGTGAAAGGGGGGCCATATTTACAAGGCCATGAAAAGCCATGCAAGGTGGCCTTGTAAATATGGGCAAGCACACTGCACCACTGGACCGTCAAAAAAAGTGATGCTCCGTTATCGCACGGGGCTTGTACATATGCCCCTATGCTCTGTACAAACCAGGATTCCTGCCATGTACAGAGTACATTCATTCTTTGCTTCCAATGTCCCTGCACTGGTTCCTGGTGTGTCGTGTACCAAGTAAAACGACTCATTGTCTCCTGTGTCTCTGGGTGTCCTGATCTGTAATTAGTGAATTAAACTCTTAGCGGCATATTTATCAATCAATCAATCAATCAATCACAGCATTTATATAGCGCACTACTCACCCGGAGGGTCTCAAGGCGCTGGGGGAAGGGGGTCCGCTACTGCTCGAACAGCCAGGTCTTGAGCTGCTTCCTGAAGGCGAGGTGGTCTTGGGTCAGGCGGAGGTGGGTCGGAAGGGAGTTCCAAGTCTTGGCGGCCAGGGAGGAGAAGGACCTTCCTCCTGTGGTGGCTCTTCGGATGCGGGGGACGGCGGCGAGGGCGTGGCTGGTCAATCGAAGCTGGCGTTTGGGGGCGTAGAAGTTGAGGCGGCTGTTGAGGTATCCTGGGCCTTGGTTGTGTAGGGCTTTGTGTGCGTGGGTGAGGAGCCGGAAGGTGATTCTCTTGTTGACCGGGAGCCAGTGCAGGTCTCTCAGGTGTCCGGAGATGTGGCTGCGGCGGGGGATGACCAGGATGAGTCGTGCTGAGGTGTTCTGGATCCGCTGGAGTCTCTTCTGGAGTTTGGCGGTGGTTCCGGCGTAGAGGGAGTTGCCGTAGTCCAGACGGCTGGTGACGAGGGCCTGGGTGACCGTCTTCCTGGTCTCGGTGGGGATCCATCGGAAGATCTTACGTAGCATGCGCAGGAAGTTGAAGCACGACGAGGAGACGGCGTTGACTTGTCTGGTCATGGAGAGGGAGGAGTCCAGGATGAAGCCCAGGTTGCGTGCATGGTTTGTTGGTTTGGGTGCGCTGCCTAGGGCGGGGGGCCACCAGGAGTCGTCCCAGGCGGAGGGTGAAGATCCCAGGATGAGGACTTCCGTCTTGTCCGAGTTCAGTTTCAGGCGGCTGTTCGACATCCATTTGGCTACGTCTGTCATCCCTTTGTGCAGGTTGGCTCTGGCGGTGGCAGGGTCGTTGGTGAGGGAGAGGATCAGCTGGGTGTCGTCGGCGTAGGAGATGATGTTGAGGTTGTGCTGGCGTGCGATGGTTGCGAGGGGGCTCATGTAGACGTTGAAGAGTGTTGGGCTGAGCGAGGAGCCTTGAGGAACGCCGCAGATGACTTCGGTGGCCTCCGATCTGAACGGGGGGAGGCGGACTCTCTGTGTCCTTCCGGAGAGGAAGGAGATGATCCACTCCAGTACCTTCTCCTGGATTCCGACGTTGCTGAGGCGCTGTACTAGGGTACGATGGCAGACAGTGTCGAAGGCCGCGGAGAGGTCCAGGAGGATGAGGGCCACTGTTTCTCCATTGTCGAGCAGGGCTCTGATGTCATCGGTGGCTGCGATCAGGGCGGTCTCGGTGCTGTGGTTGGCCCGGAAGCCAGACTGCGAGAGGTCGAGGGAACCGTTCGTCTCGAGGAAGGCGGCCAGTTGCTTGTTGACTGTCTTCTCGATGACTTTTGCCGGAAACGGGAGCAGCGAGATTGGGCGGTAGTTCTTGAGGTCGGTGGGGTCGGCTGATGGTTTCTTGAGTAGAGCGCTGAGTTCGGCGTGCTTCCAGCTCTCCGGGAAGGTGGCGTTGTCGAAGGAGGTGTTGATGATGTCCCGTAGGTGGGGTGCGATGACAGCGTCGGCCTTGTTGAAGACGTGGTGAGGGCAGGGGTCTGTTGGAGATCCGGAGTGGATGGAGTTCATCGTGCGGAAGGTGTCTTCGGTGCTGATCGGGGTCCAGGTGTGGAGGGTGGTGGTGGGGGGCGGTGGTTCGGTCGTGGCGTGCGTCGGTTGAGTGCTGAAGCTGTTGTGTATGTCCGCGATCTTGTTGTGGAAGTAGGAGGCGAGGGAGTTGCAGAGGTCTTGCGAAGGGGTGATGTTGTTGTTTCCAGCGTTGGGGTTGGAGAGCTCTTTCACGATGTTGAAGAGTTCCTTGCTGTTGTGTGCGTTGTTGTCCAGTCGTTCCTTGAATGCGGTTTTCTTGGTGGCGTGGATCAGTTGGTGGTGTTTTCGGGTGGCGAGCTTGAGGGCAGTCATGTTGTCTGGTGTTGGGTCTCTTCGCCAGGTTTTCTCGAGTGCTCTGCAGTTCTTCTTGGAGCTCTTGAGTTCGTCGTTAAACCATGGGGCTTTCTTGCTGCCGGGTCTGCTCGGCGGGGTCTTCAGAGGGGCGAGGTCGTCTGCGCAGTCGCTGATCCATTTCGTGAGGTTGGTGGCCGCTTGGCTGGGGTTCGTTGTGCTGGTGGGCGGGTTCTTGCTCAGGGAAGTGGCGAGCTGGTCTGCCGTGATCTTATTCCAGCTTCTGCGGGGAGCATGTTGCTGGTGATGGTGGAGCGTGGTCCTTCTGAAGCTGAAGTGGACGCAGCTGTGGTCCGTCCAGTGGAGTCCCGTGGCGTGGCTGAAGGCGATGTCCTTGCTGGAAGAGAAGACCGGGTCGAGTGTGTGTCCGGCGTGGTGGGTGGGGGTGGTCACCAGTTGCTCGAGTCCGAGGTTGGCGAGGTTGTCCAGCAGGGTGGTGGTGTTGCGGTCGTTGTTGTTCTCCAGGTGGAAGTTGAGGTCCCCGAGGAGGATGTAGTCGGCGGAGGGGAGGGCGTGTGGGCTGATGAAGTCGGCGATGTCTTCGCTGAATTGTGTGCGTGGTCCCGGGGGTCTGTAGATGAGGGTGCCTCTGAGGGTGGTCTTGGGGTTGACGTGGATCTGGAAGTGCAGGTGTTCGGCGGTTGTCAGGGTGTCGTCGGTGTTGGTCGTAATGCGGATGGAGTTACTGTGGATGATGGCGATGCCTCCTCCTGTCTGGTTGACGCGGTCCCTCCGGATGATCTTGTAGCCGTCTGGGATGGCGATGGCGATGTCGGGCGCTGAGGAGGCGTTCATCCAGGTTTCCGTGAGGAAGGCGACGTCAGGGGCTGTGGTATCGAGCAGGTTCCAGAGCTCGACGGCGTGTCTGTGGACGGAGCGGGTGTTGAGCAGGATGCACTTCAGGTGGGTGATGCTGGTGCTCGGCTTGCTGGGTGCTGGTGTGGCGTGGGTCCGGTTGCAGGTGAACTTGCAGGAGTGGCAGCTGAAGGGTCCGTGGGTGCGTCTCGGTGTGGCTCGGTAGCAGCCCGAGGTTCGGCCGGTGTTGAGTGCGATGAGTTTGGTGGCGTCGTAGGTCCGTCGGGTCGGCTTCCGTCGGTGGGGGCCAGGGGCCCTGGCACTGGGCGCGGGCCAGGCACGGACGGGCGCAGACGGGCTCACCTTTGGCGCACCTTCGGCGCTCAATCAGTGCTCCCGCTGCGCGCGGCCGCTGCGCGGTCGCTCTGGGGGCGTCATAAATCAGGAGCCGGGAGGGCGGGTCAGCAGGGTGGCGGGAGCGGGGCGGCCAATGGGTAGACGGTGGGCGTGGCCGCAGGGGGCAGCAGCGGGAAACGGCACCGGCGGGCGGCTCAGCGGCGGCTGGGTCGCTCGTGGCAGCGTCAGCAGGAGGCAGAGCAGGAGGCGTCAGGAGCGTTAGGAGCAGGTGGGGTGACCCGGCCCAGAAGGCACAGTGGTCACTCCAGACCTCGCGCTGCAGAACCCCTTAAATCAGGAGCCGGGAGGGCGGGTCAGCTGGGTGGCGGGAGCGGGGCGGCCAATGGGTAGACGGTGGGCGTGGCCGCAGGGGGCAGCGGCGGGAAACGGCACCGGCGGGTGGCTTAGCGGCGGCTGGGTCGCTCGTGGCAGCGTCAGCAGGAGGCAGGAGGCAGAGCAGGAGGCGTCAGGAGCGTTAGGAGCAGGTGGGGTGACCCG
Organism: Lissotriton helveticus; assembly: GCF_964261635.1. NCBI lineage: Eukaryota > Metazoa > Chordata > Amphibia > Caudata > Salamandridae > Lissotriton > Lissotriton helveticus. Next base: position 1,314,767,651 of record NC_136057.1, on the reverse strand, counting down.
GCCCAGAAGGCACAGTGGTCTATGTGGTTTATGAGAGGTTTGTGTCATGCTTGCACCCTTCAACATGGTACATGCATGACACAAACCTCTAAGTCAGATGTATGAAGCCATGCAAAGCCACGTGGCTGTGAATGGCTTCATAAATCTGGCATAATGCAACACAGCGATGCATTACTCTGCACAAGGGAGGCGTTCCATGGGCTTTGGCTGAGTGTTCCCAGGAAACGCCTATGATTTTTAAGGCATTTCCAGATTTACCAAACCTGGTAAGTCTGGGACTGTGCCAAAAAGATACACCTCTCCAGGAGAGGCGCAACGATGAGACATCTCTTTATTTCTCCTCGTTTTTTCCTCTTCCTATGTGTGCTGCTAGATAGAGGAAAAAGCCTCTCAGGATTGTTTTTGTGTAGGAAGGTGCCCTTTTCAGTAGAAACACACTATTGCCTACAACACAGGCACCCTTTCACCATGGTGCAAGGGTGCCTACGTTGGCTCTAGTCTGCCAAAATGGCACCAGCGTAAGGAGAAAGGACACAAATGCGTCAACGCATTCCTGCCCTTTCCCGGTGACGCAGGGAAGCGCAGCAAAGTGATTTGCTGCGCTTCCCTGCGCCACAATCAGCCGCCGCCCTGGCAGGTAAGAGTGGTGGGGCCAGGTTGTGGGGGGGCATTCAACAGATGACCACGAGGGAAAATTAAATAAATTAATAATTTTCCCTTGCAGTCATCTGTCGAAATCCCTCCACCCCCCCCCAACCTGGCCCCACCGGTTTTACCTGCACGAATCGTGGCTTGCCACAATGGCCATAAATATGGCCCGTGGTTGTAAAGTGCACAATCATTCCTTTTCAACCTATCTCTACACTGGTCCCCAGCATCTAGAGCACAGTAGTTCCTTGCTAACCCGTCCCTACACTGGTTCTTGGTTCCACTGAATCTACACTCTTGCTATCTAGTGTCCACAGGATACACTAACTCTTGGGCTCCTGTGTTTCCTCGCAGGTTTCTAATGTGCACTGTGCACAGAGCACATTTGTGCTGGCTTGGAAGCCTCCCACATCTGTTTGCATCTGCTTGGAATGCTCGGGAATGCTCGTCCAATTGCTCATTTGGACCCTGGATCTGGAAATGTAGTGTGCCAGGGGGTAACAATGGGCCCTTGTCCATCTGCTGCTCTCTGGAAGCTGCTGTTTGACTGACCTCCACAGCTGGTTCTCCTTCTCAACAGCTGCATAGCATTGGGTGAGATCCAACGGATGGCAAGGGGAGCCTGACCCCCCCCCCCCCGAGTCACCCAGCAGAGGGTATTACAGCCCAGAGCTTCCGATCAGGTGCCAATGGCATCCTAGCACATGCAACCCTCAAGGCAGTGTGCCGGCATCAATATTCCTGCTGATCTTGCCCAAATAAGCAGGGATGGACTAGCCTTTGAGAAACGTGTTGATCGCCGCATAGAGCACTACTGCTAAATCACTTGTAGGATGTGGTAGAATATGAATCTCAGTCCCAATGTGAAAAAGAGATAGCTTTGAAAATAGGGAAATTGCTGCTGCACAAATCCTCATAAGAACGGCCATACCGGGAACAGAAACCAGCCCTGGCAATTCCGCTTGACCTGCCCGGGGTGGGCAGGGACTGAGAGAAGCACCGCTGCCGCTTTTGTTACAGGGGGCTAATATTGCAAAACCGGCCCCAACGGGTCAAAAACCGGCCCCCACCCTTCCGGCCCACCGGGAAAACAGCTTGTGCCCGCTACAGCAAGTCCGGCCCTGCTCATAAGCCTGAAGTACATTTCGGACATTCATGGATTTCGCAAATGATCTTGGGTGTACAGCTGGAAATTTACACCAGTTACATATTTGCCAGAATATTCACATGCCTAAATAATTATGTATGCAGTATTGACACCATGTGGAACATTCTTCAAACATAAATATAGCATTAGTTTGTACTTGTGCATATTCATTTTATTTCTCCCGTGGCAAAACATTTCTTCTGCTGGAGAACCCGTTCCTCAACATTACCAGTAAATATGCAATGATTCCTCCACTTTCTGACTCTGGATAGTCACTCCTCCTCTTTACAAAAGTAAACCATTGTGTTTGTGCAACTTAAGCAGCTACATGCAAGGAGCATGTAAACACCCACTAACACAAAATGTTGGGGGTTGTTCACCTATTTAGCAAGTCCACCCACCTATGAATGCCTGTCGGCGGCTCCTAATCCTAAATTTGTTCGTGGAAAAATTCCACCATTCTAGCAGAATTTCTACATTTGCAAATTCTGTTGACAAGGGTAAAATTCCACCACGGGCTTGAATTATACACCAACAATAGATTTTTTGCCATGTAAATTGGGCCCCTAAGTATAAGGTTAGCAGGAAAAGTGGCACTCTGCACTACTGGGTAATAATCCCGCCTTTGAGTCGCTGACTGTCCCTACTCTGCCTATATGTGAGGTGGTCAGACCTGATGCTCATTATATCGTTTTCTATATTCAGAACTCATGTTCAGCCTAGGCTGCCTCATAAACGTGAGTTCTAACATACTTCCTCTGCATCTCATGATTGTCATCTTTATCACTCGATTCTACCAATTATTTTATGACCTCCTATATTGTCTCATGATCTACACCTTGATCCTCTCTATTATACTGAGAACTCCTCAATTATCTTATGTGATCCCTCTTACCAAATTGGTTATTCCTTAATCTCAGAATCTTCCCTTTTATCCCACAATATCCTTTATATCATATTTTCCTCTTTCGCTAAAACTCCCACCTAGTGCACTTACACTCCTTTTTTGGTCTCTTCCTTTGCCTCCTGACATCCTCCTTTAGTACATGTTCTTTTTCTTTATCTTCCAAACTCATACTTCATTTTATGAGTTCTTAGATTATTTTATGATCCACTAATTTCTTTATGATCCGCTCATTTATTTTGTAACCTTCTATTTTATCTCTAGATCACCTGCTTTATTTCATAATCTTGACCTATCCTAATCTTGGTTTGTTCTTTAAGCTAGGACCACCCTTTATTTCTGTGTGCACCCTGAGTATCAAAACGACAATGTTGATGGTACACAATATCGAAAACAGATTATCAGAAATAAAATGTCGACAGGTAAGTAAGTCTAGATTTTCTAAACCTAACTTCACATTTGGGGTACATATATCTTCAAGGTACATATATGAGGAGTTGGGAATAGTAAATCTATGCGTTCCTATATGCACTTATGTTTTGACATTTTGTTCCTTGATGTTCTTGTACCACTGTACTGTTGGTGTCGATATTCAGTAGTACAATCCTTTATTTCATCATGCCATCCTTTATCTTTGGCTCCTCTACTTTAGCTTATGATTCATTATTTTATATTATGATCTTGTCTAGCTCGTCAGCTCACTCGTAGTGTTTTAAAATTGTAGTCACAGTGTCTAGTCTTTGAAATTAATCTGTTTTAAATTTCAATGGTAAAAATGCTTCCAATCATTTGCTTGATAAATACCCATGTGTCCTTCAGAAAGCACAAACAACCAATATTTATACCACTTATGGTGTATTCAGAATATACAATTACTACAGTGCCAGTTTCTAACTTATGGGACACCTGGCAAGGTCATCCGATTCACTCTATCTGATCAGCTTCATGGAAGTCAGAGACTTTGCTCATCCCTTACCTGACAACTTGTGTAGTTTGTACCTGTCTTCCTTTCTCACAGCCTGTCAGACCAGTTATGCATCATTTATGTCCAATGGTATTGTTTCTATGGTATGCAAGGTATTCATATATATTCACAATCTATCATAAAATACATTGTGTGCTTATTATTAATGCCTTAGGATCACCCGTTAAATCTCATTATTATATTTTATGTCAGGATTTCCTATTTATCCCGGCATATCTTCTTTACTTCTAGATTTAACAGTTAGCTTTGTATTTCACCTTTATACATCGATTTCCCATTTATCTTGGTATTCCCTTTTTATCTCTGTATTTAACAATCTCCAATTAATATCATCATCTCTTATTTTTGCCTCAAGGTATCCTCTTTGGTTTAGGATCTGTTTGCTCTCCGAGTCTTGCTCAAGATTTCGTATTTACCTTGATGTTTCACCTTTATTTCAGAACAAATGTGGCTTATCTGTGCTGCAGTGCATCGTGTGACCTGACCACACCATACAATCACACAGGATGTGGTATTTCTACACATATTCAATATGGCCTTCCCAGAGAGTGCCAAGCCATGTAGGTTGCAGTGTCATAGAATGTAGACATATGGAAACATGATGTGTCCACTTAATGCAGTGGAATAAGATCTGATCTTGCCATATAGTGACCCTGGGAGCTGCCAATCAATATACTGGCACAGAATGTGACCTTTTTTAGGTCTTGCCTGCCAACAGTGCATTCACTGTTGTTGCGCCATGGGGTCTTTTATACTATAAAGGGCTTGGAGCCCACACATTGCTCACTGTTCGTTGGCATCTCTTCTTCACTGTCTTCTAATTGGTCCGCGCATGCCAGGCATCACTGTCATTTCTTTCTGTGCAGCATGGACCAAGTACAGATTGGCCAGTCCACTCCACTCCGTGCCACTTCCCTCAATACCACTCGACTCCACTCAATGTGCCCCACTCCACCCAACGCCAATCTAATCAATGCCACCCCCTCCATGTCAATTCCCTCCACTCCACTCAATGCCACTCCACTCCATTCCACCCAATGTCACTCCACTTAACACAATGCCACTCCATTCCTCTCCATGTATTGCCACTACAGTCCACTCCACTTTCACTTACTGCCACTCCCCTCAACACCACTCCACTTCACTCAATGAAACTCCACTCATTCAATGCAACTCCACTCCACTCAATGCAACTCCGTTCTACTCAATGCCACTTCACAACATTCAATGTCACTCCACTGAGTGCCACTCAATGCCTCTCCATTCAACACCACTCATCGCCACCCCCCCTCCACTTCCCCAATGCCTCTCAATGCAACTGCACTCCACTCCACTCCACCCCACTCTACTACTCCACTCCAGTCAAATGGATTGATTCATCTTATTTAGTGTCTGTTCGTTGCTCGCCCTGTGATTGAGGTACTATTTCTTCTTCTCCTTCCACCTCCACTTCTCTGTGTTGTTTCTTCCCCACCCATCCCTACCCCATCATCTAGCTCCACAACACTTTCGTCACCTGGCTCCATCTCATTTAGACCCAACCAGTTGATCCCTCTTCCACTAGCCCCTCACCGTCTAAAACAAATGTATTTGTAAACAAACTAGTTCTCAGATCAAAGCCATTAGATGTTTACATAAATCATAGGTTGAGATAATTGGTAATGTATTGTATTATAATTGCATTTATATAGCACAAGGCTTTGAAGCACAATAGGGGAATTCAGTGGCAACTGGGGAAATTTCTATGCCAAACCACTCCATGCCATTCCAGTCCGCTTAATGCCACTCCACTCAGTTTCACTCCACTCAGTTCCACTCCACTCCCTACCTCCTCATTCCATGTTATGCCACGCCACTCCACTCCACTCAACACCACGCCACTCTACTCAAAGCCTCTCCACTCCGTTCTGTGCTACTCCACTCCACTCAATGCCAATCCAGTCCAGTCCACTCGAATCAATGCCACTCCACTCAATGATATTCCACTCATTGCCACTCCACTCGGTGCCACTTCCCTTCACCTCCCACTATTCTACTGTACTCTACTGAACACCACTCAGTGCCATCCCACTCAATACCACTCCACTTCACTCATTGCCACTCCACTTAATGCCACTTCACTCCACTCCACTCAAAGCCACTCCAGTCGACTCAATGACAGTCCAGCCCAGTCCACTGCAGTCCACTCCATAGCTGCCAAGGTTTCAGATTGCTATTTGTGACATTTTCATAATTTCAGTGTAATTATGAGTGACACTTTCTCTGGAGCAAAATCAAGGAATGATGATGAGGGGAACATGTAATTATCAGAAATTACACCCATTTGAGCAACGGGAAACTAAGAAGATCTTAAAACAGCTGGGAAGCACCAGAAATGGCAGGGCACTAACCTAGTGCCCTTGTAACCTGATCACACAGTGGCTGCAGACAATCAGCATCGGGCAAGCCTCAGAGTGAGGCTGAGGTACACACACTCACACAGGTTACAGCTATCCAGGGAGAAACCTATTTATTACGAAAGGAGGAGGACCAGACATTGAGTTTTCACATGTAATTTATTATGCCACTGCTATGACCTGTTTTATGAACTACTTACTTGGCCCACGGCCCATCCGCAGTTGAAGGTCAGTCCGGAGGACTGTGGCGGGTGGAACTTCATTGCAGGCAGCGACTGTGGTCTGCAAGGCTAGCTGAGTGTAGGCGAGGCCAAGTTGAGCTTCCGCAGGCCATGGTAATTCGGGTTTGCCGCCTGGCCCGCAGCCTCCACAGTGACCGTGAGGCTGTCTTGACTCCTGTGAGTTCCCCACGGTGCTGGCGGCATGTAGTTATAAATCATTGGCACTACTTCGATGACGTCAGGCTGTGAGTCAGAGCTGAGCTACGCCGTGGGGAATGATCACAATTATGTTATGATACATTATAGCAGTTGAATAAGAGTGTGAGCATGCCAGCACAGCACCACTGCCTTAGCTCACAGGCACAGCGAGCACTAAGCGTCCGGGAATAGAGCGCCCATGCCACGGCAGCGCGCTGCCAGCTGCCACACTTTTAGGCAGCTTTCAGTGACAGCTGAGACACAACATGCATATACGTGACAATGCATTTCAGTGTGGTAATGCGTTGTACCACACTGAAATGTGTTAGTCTAATGCCTGATGCGTGGTACTTGGCATTACTACTACTCCACTCAGTGCCACTCCTCTCAATGCACTCGACTCCACTTAATGCCACTCCATTCCACTCATTGCCACTCCACTCAATGCCACTCCACTCCACCCAGTGCCACTCCACTCAATGCCACTCCACTCAATGCCACTCCACCCAGTGCAACTCTACTTAATGCCACTTCACTCCACTCAGTACCATTTCACTCCACTCCATGTCACTTCAATCAATGTTACACCACTCCACTGCACTACATGCAATGCCACGCCACTCCACTCAATGCTACTCCACTACATACAATGCCACTCCACTCCACGCAATGCCACTCGAGTCTCATCTACTCCACTCACTGCTACTCCACTCCACTCAATGCCACTCCACTCAGTACCGCTTCACTCCACTCAATTAAACTCCACTGTACTCAAAGTCACTCTATTCCACTAGATGCCACTCCACAACACTCATGCCACTCCACTCAATGCCACTCAGCTCCACTCAACACTGCTCCACTCCACTCAGTACCGCTCCACTCCACTCAATTAAACTCCACTGCACTCAAAGTCACTTTATTCCACTAGATGCCACTCCACAACACTCATGCCACTCCACTCAATGCCACTCCACTCCCCTCCATGTCACTCCACTCCACTTATTGCCACTGCACCCAATACGACTCCACTCAATGACACTTCCCTCCGCTCCACTCTGCTCCACTCAACGCCATTCCACTCCAATCCACTCCACTTCATGCAATGCCACTTGAGACCACTCCACTCAATGCAACTGTACTCCACTCAGTACCACTCCACTCAACTCAACTCAATTAAACTCCACTGCACTCAAATGCCACTCCATTCTACTCGATGCCATTTCAAAACAGTCATGCCTCTCCACTCAATGCTACTCAATTCCACTCAATACTGCTCTGCTCCACTCCACTCCACTCAGTACCACTCCACTCCACTCAATGGCACTCAATGTCACTCCATTCCACTCAATGCCACTCGACAACTCTCATGCCTCTAAACTCAAGGTCAGTCAACTCCACTCAATACTGCTCTGCTACACTCCACTCAGTACCACTCCACTCCACTCAATTAAACTCCATTGCACTCAATGTCACTCCATTCCACTCAATGCCACTCCACAACTCTCATGCCACTCCACTGAAGGCCAGTCAACTCCGCTCAATACTGCTCCACTCCACTCAATGTTGCTCCACTCCACCACACATTGCCACTCCATTCCCCTCCAGGGCACTCTACTCATTGCCACTGCACCCAATGCTACTCCACTCAATGACACTTCCCTCCACTCCACTCTGCTCCACTCAATACCACTCCACTCCAATCCAATCCACTCCACTCCACACAATGCCACTTGAGACCAGTCCACTTCACTCCACTCCCTGCAACTCCACTCACTGCAACTCTACTCCACTCAATGCCAATCCACTCCACTCAGTGCCACTCCACTCAATTAAACACCACTGCACTCAATGCCACTCCATTCTACTCTATACCATTTCACAACACTCATGCATCTCCACTAAATGCTCTGCTCCACTCCACTCAGTACCACTCCATTCAATTAAACTCCATTGCACTCAATGTCACTCCATTCAACTCCATGCCACTCACCAACTCTCATGCCACTCCACTCAAGGCCACTCAACTCAACTCCACTCCACTCAATGTTGTTCTACTCCACCACACATTGCCACTCCACTCCCCTCCATGCCACTCCACTTCCTTCCATGCCACTCCACTCCACTCATTGCCACTGCACCCAATGCTAATCCACTCAATGACACTTCCCTCCACTTCACTCTGCTCCACTCAATGTCACTCCACTCCAATCCAATCCACTCCACTTCACACAATGGCACTTGAGACCAGTCCACTTCACTCCACTCCCTGCAACTCCACTCCACTCACTGAAACACTACTCCACTCAATGCCACTCCACTCAGTACCACTCCACTCAACTCAATTAAACACAACTGCACTCAATGTCACTCCATTCTACTCGATACCATTTCACAACACTCATGCCTCTCTACTCAATGCCACTCAACTCCACTCAATACTGCTCTGCTCCATTCCACTCAATACCACACCACTCAATTAAACTCCATTGCACTCAATATCACTCCATTCCACTCACTCAAGGCCAGTCAACTCCACTCAATACTGCTCCACTCCACTCCACGTTGCTCCACTCCACCTCACATTTCCACTCCACTCCCCTCCACCCAATTCAATACCACCCCACTCCACTCAAAGCCACTACAGTCCAGTCCAATTATTTCCACTTCACCCACTACCACTCCACTCACCTCCACTCCACCTCACTCAAAGCCACTGTACTTTACTCAATGCCACTACACGGTATTCAGTGCCACTCCACTCCACTCAATACCACTCCACTCGTTGTCACTCCACGCCAATCTGAGCCACTGCACTCCACTCCCCTCCAGCACATGCCACTCCAATCAATGCCACTCCACTTCACTCAATGGCACTCCACTCCAACAAAGTCAATTGATCTCAGGTAGGAGAGACCTATTGGCTTTATCAATGCTCCTTATATCGCGGAACAGAATGTAACCTTGCCACATAGATGCTTGTGATATAACCGGTTGTTTCTCCATACAGTGGCACGATATTTGGACTCTCCTTATAGTAACACGCAATAATCTGGTGGAACAAGTTATGGTCTCTACATTGTGTTCCCCCTGAATACGGTACTCCACTGAATGTAAGCTCTCCGGGCGGTCTCTGTGTCCTATTGCACAGTATGTCGCCTCTTCACAGTGGTTCAGCATTAACCTCTCCATGCAGTGGCACATGGGCTGGCTACTGTTTACAAGATGCGAGAATATGTGCCTTGTCTATGCTCGTGAGCGAGATGACACGTTTTTTTACTTCAGAGTTTTATATAGCGCAAACTTGACCCGAATCAGGTATCAGAGCACTTTACATAGCACCAGTTATGTTACATGAGGACACACATTCATTTTGGTTAGGCACGGGGAGATTAAGTGATTTGCCCAGAATCACAGGATGTTCAGCGTTGTTGCCGAGGCTCGAACCCAGTTCCCCAGATTTGAGGTCAACCGCTCTAGCCGTTAGGCCAACTCCTCCGTATTGTTTTTCCATTTTAATGATCTAAATAGCACCTTGGGCTACCCATATTTTTGCACCCATGTTTTTGCATTAAAGCATGTGCTGAAGGGCAGTGTTAAGGCCTTGAGTGCTTCTATACTGTTATGTACATAAATAGAAAGCTAACCACTGTTTCCTGTACTGTTACGTGTGTTGCACCTTGATAACCTAGAAGTCTCTGGCCATTCGCATGGGTTCCAGAGGTCATGCTGCATCTGGCAAGTCTCACAAAAGGTATGCATGTATGGAACTTGTAGAGTGTGATCTTAGCTACAAAACACTGGGACGCAGTACACAACAGACAATGCTGGTGCTGCCAAGTACCTCTTTGATGCTGCCAACAGGGGAGGGACACCCAGGGTGCAGTGTGGGACTCAGTCTGTGAACAGTCAAAGGCTTGCGAGTTATGGATCCAAGGGGACCTGTGTCGGGAACATATCCTTGAATGTTCCATTTATGTACCAGTTTATATAGCAGGCTTCATTCTAAAAAATGATCACCGTGGGCTTTGGACGGAATGTCAAGCCAAATTGGTTGAGAGCTTTTATCCGAGGAGCTTTGGACAAGTCACGAAAACTGAATATAACATTCCAAACACCAGATGTGTGCTTAGCGTTTTTCTGAGCACGGTCTAGAATTTCCAATTGTAGTTTTTTCTTTCACATTAGAGTCCTTAAGTGCCCTACCTCAAACCTCCAAAGCCCTGTTTAGGCCCGACCTACCACACCGGTCAAGCTGTCTGGTTGAGAAAGACCTGTTGTGAACTTACAGTGGGCTTACAGCCATCTATTGCTTACCACTGGCTGGCTTTATTGTTACTCTCATTTGCTTGCTTCTTATTCAATGGCTTGCCTTCCTCTTCTTATGTTTGGCCCTCCCCTGGAGCATACCCTCTTATGATCCTGTTGATTGGTTGACTTGTATCCTTCCACTGCTCAAATTTCGGGGACTACTTTTTTCTTTTTCATTCATTCATTTAATTTGTTATTCAACATTCTATGAGAATGCATTTTTTTTTGCAAAGTTTTATATAGCGCTGGCTAGACCCGGAGGGATCAGAGCGCTTTACATGAGGATCAGAGCGTTACAGGTTAATTAGTTACATCAATTACAGATTTCAAGTAAGGACATAGGAGAAAACAAAAACATGAGATGCGGGGGAGGGAAGGAAACACAACGGGGCGACGAAAAAAACAATGTCAGATATCTGGCTGGGTAGGTGTCAGTTGAGGGGGTGAACCAGAGCCAAAACTCCTCTATAGCTGCATAGGACAGCTCCACCGGGCATCGGCCAAGGTTGTTCGGGCTCGAGGTAAGTACAAACAGTTATGGTATCCGCCCAGGGGGCATCGTCAAAGTTCCATCGACAGGCACCGGTCCTGGTGTTACTGGGAGGAGCCGTCCACTAGGTTCTCCAGTTGTCCCCCAGGGCGAAAGTGGTGAGAGGAGAGGTGGAAGGGACAGATTACAAGGTCAGCAGATTGTAGGACAACCCATTGTTCTTGCCTTCAAACCTCCTGGCGGGGGTGAAGCTGAAGAGGAGTTGTGCCTAGAGACCTGAAACTTATCAGACTTTAGTCCTCTATAGCCCCCCATAGCGACAGTTGTAGATTTGATCTGGGAGCCATTTTAGGGTCGGGCAAGCCCGGGCCTGACCTATACTTTGAATAAGCAGGTCTCACTATGCCTCCAGTATAGAGCGCTGATAATCGGGACCCCTTAGAGTGTCCCAGCCGACTCCTATGCTTTGTAGTGCTTTCTCGCTGGAGACCTTGTTGTGCACCTTCGGGCTTGTTTAGCGTGAGAAGGTGGTGCCTTCCCCCATTCAAATGTCCCCATTGTCGGCCATCTTAGGGTCAAGCGCACATTGCAGCTCTGGATTCTCCTCACATCTGACTCCCACGCTGCTTCCTTTATGGACCTCGGGGACTCCTGTTTAAAACCTCCCCATCAACTGGCACCTCCCGTGCTACTTCATAAGAGATCTACTCGCTGGGGTGTTGCTCCCGCCATCTTAGAGTCAGGGGGCAGGGAGGGAGTACTCCCGGTACCCCCGTTGCCACGCAATTTCTTGATGTGCTGAGCTGAGCTGCACCCCGCTGCCTCGCACACAAGGATTAAACCCAGATCTGTTGACTGGGTGTGAGTGTTTGATTGGTTCAGATGCTCCGTCCATCACCACCCCCTTTTGTACCGCTTTGTTCACCATAAGTTGGCAGGGTAAGCTCAGACGTGAGTCCCTTGCTCGCTTTGCCACTGGATTCAAGCAAGCCTCGCTGAAGACGGCTGTAATGCCAGAAACCGGTGCTAGGAAGCTTGATTCCGGTCCAGGGAAGGCATGGTTTGGCAGTTCGGGCTGGACTGTTTCCATGAGGCACAGGGTCAGACTGATTTGCATATGGTCATGTCTGAACTGGGGTGGCAGAGTGGGCTAAAGAACGGTGATGGATTAAACCCAGATCTGTTGACTGGGTGTGAGTGTTTGATTGGTTCAGATGCTCCGTCCATCACCACCCCCTTTTGTACCGCTTTGCACACAAGTGCAGCAGGGTTCAGAGGTCTGACACGCTCACTGGTTCCAAGAGCGCCTGCCTTCGCTCCGGCACCCACCTGGGCCAGATCCGATCCCCCCCGTCACTCGGGTGGAAACTGACCAGGGGGCGTAGGTCATTTCACTCACCCCAGCCGATTGATGTTAGTACCGGGGAGGGGAGGAGGCTCTCTCGCCACGCGGCCGTCGGGGCATCTGCTCAAGTGTAATCTCAGCTCCTCATTTCTCATTATCTCTGTGGCCCCGTCACAGCTCTGTCACGGCTGCCCTGACACCATCTTGACTCCCAGCTCTACCTCCTGTGCTGCTTCCCCCTCAAATATATGCCCCCATGCTGTGTTGATCCCCACCCCTCCCAGCTTGTTGTTAAAAGCACAGCAATGGATATTTTGTTCCAGGGTATGGCTGAAAATCAAACTTTAACAGTTGTTATGCTCTATTTACTGCATTCCACATATTGCGTGAAGACACAAGTTTTGGGTCACAAAGGCTTTTATGGCACTGGGGGAAGGACCATCTGCTGCACTCACCCAGCTGGTATCTGAGGCAGAAGATGTACTTAGCATAATACTTCTGGAATCCCATAAGCTTGCTCCGTGGGCTGCTGAAGAGGACAAAATAGCTGAATCCTGTGGAAAGTAAATTAGGCCTTGGAAAGCATTTCCATTTACATTCTTGTTTTACATATAATGCTTACTACTGTTGTTGGTTCCCCATATCCTAGCACTGTAACCGCCAGTCCCTGAAAGACATGGACAGTCTCATTGGAAGTTGAACTTGTGACATACAAGTTACACGTAGATCTTTGCAGCAGGCATTCAGCACACCGAGATAGCTTTCTGGCTCAACCACCACCTTTACGTACAATCAGCACAGGCTTCTTTGGATTGCTAAAGGACTGGTTGTGAGGTCAAGAGGTCATGCCTCACAAAAATCACTTCATTGTTTAGGTTTAACCCTTATGTAGTTTAGTAAGGAGAATTGAAAAGGGTCTCTAGACATACATCATAAATGGGCCAAAACATGTTTCATAAATGAAAACGTTGTTGCTAATGTGTTGCTTCTGCGGGTCTTTTCAATATTAACAAAATGGTAACTGACTGCCAGAACATTTTTAGAAGGTGATATGTTTACTGGTGATTGAAAGCCTTATTCAAGAACTGGGCATTTAAGAAGTGTGAAGAGTATCATAACTCTTGTAGCTCCAGTTGAGGCAGGACAGCTGGAACAGGCTTCGTTGTAGTCAGACAGGAAGTCCCTCTTTGCCAAACTGTGGGTACCCAAGGGGGACATTTTTTATCTTCGCAATCGTATATTTTTCTACTCCTTGGTGCTACAGGGCACGAGAACACCACTAGTGCCTCTGGGAAGCTTTTGAGTCATGGTGCCTGTGAATTGTTTTTACCAGGAATTCACATTGGTTCAATATCAGTGACCCAAGACTATACATCCCAAAATGCACTGAGATATGAATAGCCGTCTAGGATAGGAGGTGTCCCATTTGGTTTGGCCATAGCTGCTGTAGAGGTACAGCCTGGTACTCAACCCTAGCACCTAAGACCTGTCCAGTATATGTCATGCATCGTCTTTCACCCATTTGCAACATGCATTCATTAACTTTCCATCTCACCCACATTTTTGGACATCCAATCCAAATCACAATCTCAGTGGCACCCCAGCCCGGTCTAAGCCAAGCTTCTTGGTACCCTGGTCTTAGCCATGAATATGAACTGATGTTTTAATGTACTTGGCTCACAGATAGAGTACTGTATAGAGGTCCCTAACACCCATATGACAATTCATCACAGACCATATATTCAAAAGAGACAAAACAACCCTACTTATTTATCATGCAAAAGTATTTATAATAAAGAGTCTACTTGTAATTTACAAATTCTCAGAAACAATTGTTAAGGCAGTGTTTCGGCTCTCATAGATCTTTCTAGGGATACTTTATCAGGACAAATCAGGTTAAAGTCACATCCTCGCACTGGAAATGGTATCAGGTTAGTTTCCAAGGGCTGAAGGCACAAAGTTAAACAAGCATTGGCAAGCCAATAGGTCATACCTACCCAAGAGCTATTGGCTTTGGCAATGTGTTTTAGCCATGTTGTGCACCAGTGTGGCTGCTGTTCAGCATAACTTAATGTTAGTGGCGTGGCGTGGTGTGGGGTGCATTGGAGTAGGTTAGATTGGGGTACAATAGAATGTGGTAGATTGGACTAGTCTGGAATGTGTAGATTGGGATAGCGTGGAGTGGGTAGGTTGGTCTAGAGTAGAGTAGCATGAAGTGGGGTAGATTAAGGTAGCATGGAGTGGGGTAGATTGGTTTAGAGTGGAGTACGATAGATTGCTTTCAGTAGAGTGGGGTAGATTGTAGTGGGGTATATTTGGGTAGAATGAGGTAGACTGGAGTGGGTAGATTGGGGTAGACGATAGTGGAGTAGAGTGGGGCAGATTGGAGTGGGGTAGATTGAAGTGAAGTGAGGTAGAATTAAGTTGGGTGGGGTAGATTGGAGTGGGGTGGATTGGAGTGGGGCAGATTGGAGTGAGATGGATTTATTGGGGTGGATTGGGGAAGACTGGGGTGGGATAGGGTAAATTGGAATGTATTGGGGTAAACTGAAGTGGAGTGGGGTAAGTTGGAGTGGAGTGGGGTGGGGTAAATTGGAGTGGAATGGGGTATGTTTGCGTGGAATGGGTGAGGTATATTGGAGTGGAGTGGGGTACATTTGGGTGGATTGGGGTAGATAGAAGTGCTGTAAATAGGAGTGGGGTAGATGGGGAAGACCAGAGTGAGGTATATTGGGGTAGATTTGACTGGAGCTGGGTAGATTGGGGAAGAGTGGAGTGGGATGGGTTGGTGTAGATTGGAGTGGGGTGGGGTACAATGGAGTGGGCAGATTGGAGTGGGATAGATTGGAGTGGGGTAGATTATGTGGTTTAGAGTGGGGTAGATTGGAGTGGAGTGGCATACTTGAAGTGGGGTAGATTTGGTTAGAGTAGGGTAGATTGGAATGGAATGGGGTAGATTGGAGTGGAGTGAGGCAGACTGGGGTAGATTAGAGTAGGGTTATTTGAAGTGGGGTAGATTAGAGTGGAGTAGGGTAGATTGGAGTGGAGTGGGGTGGGGTAGATTGGAGTGGGTTGGAGTGGGGAAGAGTGGGGTAGCACAGAGTGGGGTAGATTGGTTTAGACTGGACTGAGGTAAATTGTAGCGGGGCATATTAGTGTAGAGTGAGGTAGAATGGAGTGGGGTAGACTGTACTGGAGTAGAATGAGGTAGATTGGAGTTGGGTGGAGTAGATTGGGGAAGAGTCAGGTGGGGTAGATTGGAGTGATACAGATTGGAGTGAAGGGGCGTGGGGTAGATTGGGGTGGAGTGGGGTACTTAGAACTGGGTAGATAGAGTGGATTAGAGTAGGGTATATTGGAATGCAGTGGGGTAGATTGGAGTGAAGTGGGTAGATTGGACTGGGATAGACTGGAGTGGGGTAGTTTGAAGTGGGATAGATTGGAGTGGAGTAAGGAAGATTAGAGTGGGGTAGATTGGAATGGGTGGGGTAGATTTGAGTGGGGTAGAGTGGAGTAGATTGGGTTAGACTGGAGTGGAGTGTGGTGTGGTAGATCAGAGTGGAATAGGTTAGAGTGAAGTGGAGTGGGGTAGAGTGGTGCGTGACAGATTGGGGTAGAGGGGAGTGGGCTAGATTGGACTGGAGTACAGTGGGGTAGATTGGGTGGATTGGAGTAGGGTACAGCGGAGTAGGATAGAGTAAAGTGGAGTAGATGGGGTACAGCGGAGTGGGATTCATTGGGGTGGAGTAGATTGGGTGGACTACACTAGGGCAGATTGGAATGGAGCGGGGTAGATTAAGGTAATTTGGAATGGGATAGATTTAAGTGGGGTAGTTTGAGGTAAATTGTAGTAGGGTAGAGTGGGCTGGGGTAGTTTGGGATGGGGTGGGGTAGATTGGAGTGTGGTGAAGTGGAGTGGGGTAGATTGGATAGAGTGGTTTGTGGTACATTGGGTGGATCGGGATGACGTTGATTGGAGTGTAGTGGGGTTGATTGGGTGGAGTGGAGTGGGGCAGATTGGGTGAAGTAGAATGGCATAGATTGGAGTGGGGTAGATTGCAGTGGAGTGGATTGAGGTAGACTGTAGTGATGTAGAGTGGGGTATATAGGAGTGGATTGGGGTAGATTGCGTTGGGGTAGATTGGGTTGAGGTAATTTGGAGTGGGGTAGAATGGAGTGGGGTAGATTGCAGTGGAGTTGGGTAAGTGGTGTGGAATAGAGGGGCACAGAATGGAGGGACATGGAGTGGAGTGGCGAGACATGTCATAGAGTGTCTTATAGTGGAGTGGCATGGCATTGAGTGGAAGAGCATATAGTGAAGCAGAAAGTTGTAGAATGAAGTGGTATAGAGTGGAGTAGTGTATAGTGGAGTGGCGTAGTGTGGAGTATGCATAGTGTGGTAGTGCACTGCCATTACATGCAACACATTTCCAATTGAAATGACCATTACATTTGCACAGACATACAGTTTTACTCTGCACAAATGATAATGTGCGAAAATGCCATCACCTAGTTTATTGATGTGTTTTGATCGTATTCAAATATATGTTTCCACCACACTTCAGAATCATAAAACAAATGTGCTTCATTTCTACTTTTCTCATTCTGATGGATTCTGAAATATCAACACAATTCAGATTTGTTGTGTGATAGAAAAAAGAACATCTTCTCACATGGGTACTCAGCAGGATGGATTGTCACATACATTCTCTCACTTTGAAGTCAGTGAAAGAAAAGTAAACACCAACCTCCCTTGGAAGACAGCTTAACATTCGAACTCTGTCTTTGAAATCCCAGCAAACGTGCAACACAAGAACAAAATGTAAAGGCCTGTTTACAGAATGCAAATTTGTCGACAAATACAGTAAAGAAGGTTTGGGCAACAGGAGGGACGAACACACGCTGGACAGCCTAAAGCAAACAAAGCCAGCAAATAGAAAGCCAGAAAATGTGAGTTACAAACCACAAAGCCAAAGGTAAGCAACAGGTGGAATGCATTCCTAGGTCAACTTTCAGAATCTCCCCAACATCTCTTTAGCAAACTACACAGCTGTGCTGTCCAGTAGGCTGCAACCTAAACAGGGGAGGGGAGTAGAAACGAAAACTAACCAATCTTTCTTAAAGAAAGAACAGATCATCTTTGAGCATGGAGACCAGCAAATGCCAATGCAGAGGAATAGGCAGTAAATCAGCAAATGGTATTAGAGAAGGTATGAATAAATACATGGTATAATATTTCATCACAAATCGATGACTATCGGGACCCTAAATTTGTCAGTACCTGTGAGATTCCTTAAGTTAAGATTCGTCCTTTGCATACATTAGATTAAGTATTGCTACATCCACCGACCATGTTGTAACTCTTTTCATGAATATAATGCTTTAAGTCAGGACTGTCTAACATAGGTCCAGGGTTGCCAGATCCACACCAGATATTCAGGATAACCACTGACTGTATAAAAGAATAATGTTTAAAATGTTTGCATGCCTAGTTATTGCATGTGAATAGCCTGAAAATCTGGCACAGATCTAGCTTTTCTGGTTCTGCATTTAACATTCGTACTTTAAGAGAAATTGGAAATCAAACTGTACGCAAATAATTTACCAGTCCAACCAGTCTAATCCAATGTGGAAGAGAAAATGGCTATCAGGAGAAATTTCTTTCCTTGTATCTCAGACTTGACGGAAGTTACCTGGTTTCAAAAATGATAAGTATAAGTAACTGTGTCATTAGAAAAATAGGTTTTGTTAATATATAGGGAGACAAGTATCCTGTGCAAGGAGGTAATACTCAATGGCTGACATAAAAACATGTCTCTATTTTAATATTATGGTTGATCACCGGATGGGGGTCATACTTCATGCCCGTGAAGTATCATAGTACTAAGATCCTTTCTGACAAAGTTTAATGACCAATAGATACAAAGTTGACCGAGCACACGAGAAGGACACCATTAAACACAGATTCTCTCTTGCCTTCAACAATGATTGCCGCTGAAGGCCTACTCACTACAAGGATATGACATAGAAAGCACTGCTTAAAGAATTGTGGGACACAGGAAATAACCCCACCCAAAGAATGTTTACATAACTCTTACTAGCACATTTATTTATTGCTCTCAACAACACGTTAGACCTACTCAACAAACTGGTGCTCATTTCTACCGAAGTTAGAATGATGAAGTAATAAGTCGACTGGCACGGAAGTGAAAAGTAGGTCCTTTATGATACACACAGACATGTTGCTTATTTCACCGACTCTCCTACCCACTTCAGAAGAGTACAGAAAGGACAAACATTTCAGGAAGATCACGAGAGGGAGGGAAGACATTACCAGATTTACACCGTTCACTCCTAGAATACAAACTGTGGGGGTTCCTCGATTAATTCATGGAGAAAGGGAAGGTTTAGGTAGCCAATATATACCAGGATACAAAGGAATGTTCCTATTAAAACAATGCATCTTCTCCAGTGTGTTTGTGGGTCTGGGTTTGCCCATAGAGGGCCACCAACAAGCCTGGTGCCTGGTTGAGTGGTGTTGAGCTGGATGTTGGGTTTCCCTGCGAATGGGATTGTTTCTATTTGGAAAAAGACTTATAAGTGACTGACCTTTAAGAGACAGCACCACCTGCCCCTTCCGGTGAGTGTTCTACCTCTGGCTAACTCAGTGGCATAACACAAAATGGCTGGACCTCCTGCAGAATGTGTTGAGGGGGCACTGAGTCTCCTATTACTTACAGAAAGGCATCGTCCTTCGGCTGACCTGGGGCCCCCCTTGAAGGGTTGAAGGCCCCTTGGATAGTAAGTTGCCCCCGCCCTGCGCCGCAGGGGACGGAGGGGCCATCCGTAGCCCCCTGGCTGAGCTTGGAGACTGGAGTTGCCTTCTAAGTTTGTCCTCCGGGCAGGGTTCGAACACAGGTGCAGCCAGAGCCCCGGGTGCCAAGCCAGTGAGCTTAGCAAACACACCCTGTGGTATGGGCCGCAGGTGAAATAAATCACAACTGCGGCAGGTTCCTGGCTCTGCCCACCCGCAGCGCCCACTTTGTTCTCCTTTTCTTCCTGGACTTTGTTCCTGGCTTCCTTGATGAGGCGCTGCTCCCGCACGCCGGACGTCACTTCCTCATTCAAGCTGAGAGGCAAAACGTGACCCTCGTGGTATCCGAGGGACGGCGGCTGCGCGTGGACGAGCCATAAGCATATGTTACAGCCCTGCCAAGTTTCCCAGGTCCATGTGTGATGTGCCGCTCCAGTCTGGGGTTTTTCTTTGAATTCTGGGAATTTCAGTCTGCTCTATTTTATCATAAAACAGGCCTACAAGTCCCAGAATTCAGGGGAAAAAATTGGGACTGGAGCAGCCCCTCACACATGAACCTGGGAAACTTGGCAGCTAAGTCTGTATCTCAAAGGAATTCATTGGCCTTGGCTGAAAAGTTGGGGGCCCCTATGAGGGTAGGGACCCCTTGTGTTCTAGGAACCTGTGTTACATACGCCCCTGGCGCTATGTTGTTCCCAAAACGTGGACAAAACTCACAAGGTGGCACAGAGCTTCGGACAGGGAAGTAAAAGAGACCCCTGCAGCCCCTGGGGTGCAAGGCCCCAGCTCTTTAGGGAGGAGGGGGGGGGGGGTGATTATGGCCAAGGCCAATGGACTTCTGTGACATAGGAGAGTCTCGAGGCAGGGGTGTGGCACAGGTCACTGCAGCTCCTGCGGCGCTGGTGGGCCCCCAACCCTTCAGGGGACCCCCGTTCAGCCCAAAACCTATGAACATTTGTGACATATTGGAGACTCGTGGCCTCTTATCCCAATTTGCAGAGGTGCCTCATCCTTTTGCGTTGGGCCACTGACATTCTGCGGGGGGGGGGGGGGGGGGAGTTCGCGCAAGACATCATTTTTGCGTTATTCCACTGTTTTGGGTAGCAATTCAATTAATTACAAGAACATTTAAGGAAAGCGAGCAAAAAGATATATGGAGGACGTGCATCTACAATCGGCAAACAATGAACAAGTGGGTAAACAGAATGTTTGTTCTATTACCACGGTTTGTGGCACTTTCTAAACAGAAGAAAAAATATCCCGGTAACAAAAAATATGCACAAATTAGCCACCCACGGTTGATCGTATTCACCCGGTGGCGTAACGAAACTTGGGGGGCTGCAGGAACTTGTATGGGGCCTCCGCCCTCCGGACCCAGACAGAAGCTCTTAGCCGCCACCAGTGCACAGTGCCGGAGGGGGCCCTGGTGCCAGCCACTCCCCACCCAACCGCGGGGGCTGAGGTGAGGGGGCTTTTGTTGCGTATATGTGAGACCCATGTTTACCCGTTGCTTCTCTGCACACCTCCCCCTTTGCAATGCACCACATTGTGGGTCAGATGTGCAAATTTGAGCATCCAGAAAAATCCAAACCAGTATTTCTGCACATGCGCTGTGCGATAGGACTCCATGCGGCATGCGCTCATCCCCCACTCGGAAGGCTGCAGAGTGGCAGACGGCACCCTCCCAAGCCTGGCGGCGTCCTGGCGAACTGCGTGCAGGATCACCCGGCTGACATATGCAAGCGTCAACAGGCTGGAGCATGGAGGACCACAGCCACCCAAGCCTCACCTGTCTGCAGCACAGAGAACGGCCACCACGCACGACTCATCCAGCAGAGGCGTCAATAACTGTGCCATTGACTCACTAGGCTGGAGCAGGAAGGACCCCATGAATCGAAACTGCTCTTAGCTGCAACATGGGGTAACGCGACCAGCCAAGACTCGCCTGGCTGCAGAGCGAAGAGCGGTTCTCACCCACAACTCAGCAGAATGCTGCATGGAGGACCACCCAAGCCTCACCAGGCTACATTCTAGAGGAAGGCACCACCTATGAGCCAACAGGTTCATCAGGAGACCCTGCCCACTCACATGTATGTATTTATTAGACCAGCAAGTAACATTTGAAATAGAAATCCCATAAGGCTGCAGCTTGAAGAGCCGCACCCACCCTGGACACACCCAGTACAGAGCAAGTTACCCAACCAGGCCTCCCAGGTTACACCTTGGAGGAACCCTTCCCACTCGCCCTACCTCATGAAAGCAGGATGCTCCCCCATGCACCACTCCCCAAGGGGTTCCCTAGCATTGGAAGGGTGATCTCTCCTAAGTGTCTCAAGCTGGCATGGTGTCTGTCCTCCAGGAAGAAGGATGGACCGGTTCAGGGCACTGCAGTCTAGGAGGCATGGCATTGGCCCCCTCCTTCGAAGAAGAGCACAATGAGCAGTGGCAGCTGACTCGGAGCCGGGGTGCTGGGGCGGGCAGGGGTGGATTAAAAAAAATAATAATAAAAAAATAATATAAAAATAAACTTACCTTTTCCCTTCGCTGCTCCGCCACTTCTTCCTCGTCCTCTTCAGGTCGGCTACAGCACCGGAAGAACTCAGGCTTTCGGGCTCTCCCAGTCAATCACAACGCTGCAGAAGCAGTGTCCTGATTGGTCTGAGCGCCCTGTGTGGACGCTCAGGCAGTGCATGGGAGGCTGGGCCTGTTCTCCACGGAGCTGAGCAACACAGCTCAATGGAGAACATGCTAAGTGTGCATGACGGTTTAGCCGGCCCCAGAGGGCTGGTCAAACTGCCATGTGCATTTAGAGAGTGCACTCATCACTCTGCTTGGTGTCACAGAGCCCAGTCACGTCCCCACCTGGCTCCGAGTGCCCCATAGAAAAATAAGGTGATAGTAACGTCCTGTTATTATCATTTTCGTTTTCTTTTGTGCACTGCTTAAATAGCAGTCGGACGATGCTCCTTCGCTTTAGCGGAGGAGCCGTCACTGACATTGAGGGTAGGGCTGGCCACACTACTTTCTGAACATGCCGAGCTCCACAACTACCATGCCGATTCTCTGTAGCTAGGGCTTTATCAGCACGGACCTTAGCCCATTCTGCATTACGGTCTTCAATATTCATCAGTGACTATATCTATCACCTTGAAGCGAGTTGGTGCTGCGTAGCACAGTTTTACTTTTAAATAATTGGCATACACATTGTCAGCGACATCTGTGCGCATAATATCGGCATCTGTATCACTAGATATTTCTACTTTTTGCTATTCTCAAGAATTCATCTGTTTACGGAATCCCATGTGTTCTGGTTCCTACACACATTTAGAAAGTTATTCACGGTTTTTCGTGCAGCACTTCATCCATTTTGGGCTTTTTCATCATCTTCCCATGAACACATCTCAGATCAATTTGCCTTCAAAACAGTTTCAGTGGATTAAGACGGTGACCTGATGAAGGCGATTATGCAGAAACACGCATTGTCTTTTCTACCGCCTTGCCTCCATCCTTCTGTCTAAGTTTTGGTTGTACTGTTCTTTATGAATGTCTTTATGTTTACAATGAAAACATTATTATAAATCATGCAAAAATCCACATAAAATAATAAAACTGAAAAAAGTGAAGGAAGATTTGTCAAATAAATTAATATACATTTTTTTACTATCTGGTTATAGACCTTTATTTGTATATATAAAATGTGACATTGTTAAGGGCTGATAATCAGACTTTTCTACATTGACCTGTCTCTGTTTTAGTTAATACTGTGACTGACTAAGCTATACACTCTTACCTACAACACACTACTTGGAGCTGCCTTCTCGAAGAAATCTTAACATGAAAAACACGGGAGAACCTAGTAGTTTGAAAAATATATCTTATTTTATATATTTTTTGTTGGAAGATGGAGTACAAGTAAATAAAATCATTCAGCTCAAAGTCATGGAGAGAAGTAAAATCAAATACTGGATCTATGGTTACTGCTGCAGATGAAATACTGTGATATAGGAAAATTAATTTCCTGTACTTGATTCTTGGACCAAAGTCTGTCTGAATACAGATAAATGGCTGCAGAATGCTGTGTATATATACACAATCTTAGTGGGGTAACGGCGTATCCACATGGAGCAACACAGCATATTTTCCTATATCACAGTATTTCATCTGCAGCAGTAACCATAGATCCAGTGCATGGTACTAGGCAGCTGTTTACTACCATTAACAAGAGTCTTTCTTGTCAGCCATAATTTTTCTCGTCCTGAAGATGGTCTGATGGACTACAGCCGAACAGTCCGAAACGTCAACCTCATCCTCTATTCCTAAGAAATTCTGTTATTCTGGATCAAAACGTATTCTCATCAAGAGATTTGTTGCTTATGACTTAATTGGAATAGTTGTTCAGTCATGTATTGTTAGGTCAATTTGATTTTACTTCTCTCCATGACTTTGTGCTGAATGATTTTATTTACTTGTACTCCATCTTCCAACAAAAAATATATAAAATATGATATATTTTTTAAACTACTAGGTTCTCCCGTGTTTTTCATGTTAAGAATTCTTTATGCTTGATGTTGTCTAATGACACTCTGGCGTTTGTTCCGTTAGGACTAACTCCCTGATTATCTTTGAATAACAAAAGATCGTTGTGAATCACATCCCTTGTAGGCTCCTTTTACCATTTATATCGCTGCCCAAGCCTCCAAGGGTATATTGGGTTCCCCAAACTATTAACTGCCTTCTCGAAGAGGTAGTTCGCTGTGGGAACTGGCCATATTCTGACTGTCCATATCCCAGCACACTGAGCATGGTATGATAAACCTACATTGCACCCCATACGTCGTGTTGCTCTCCTTGCAGGGTGGCAGCAGTTGGCTCCTCCCATCTTCTCCATCAGCTGCGAAAACCCCTATGGGCATCTCAGCCAGGACTATGGAATCAATGGGCATCACCTCTTTTCCCTGTTCAGGATCTGTGAGTGTTAATGGGATTTTCCACTTGCAGCAGTCTCCCCACTTTCTATTCCAACTGGCTTGCAAGTGCTCTCAGGGACATGACTTAACATCTGTTGTTGAGAGGAAAATGAAAAGATATATGCATCTAATGTCATGGAATGTCTGCGAAAACTAAAACGCCACGACTACCAAGGGTGTAGCCAGAAAATTAAAGTACCCCCCTCTTTGAAATGAAAGCTCTGATGCCACAAATGAAACATATGTAAGTGAGCGTACTGCTCCCTAGAAGAGCTCTCCTGTCTCTTCTATCCAGACATCTATCTATTCATCCTTTCACCCTTCTATCGTCCTGCTGTTAACCACTATTTCACCTTTACAATCTTACATCCATTCATTTTTTCATACATTATTCAATCTTTTCCCATTCCGTCAATCCATTTACTCTGCCATCCACTGATCCATCTATCCGCTCTTCCATCCATACATCCATCCACTCATTCCCTCTGCCATCCATCTATCCACCCATCCACTCTGCCATACATCCTTTCACTCATGTGTCCACTCTGCCACCCATTTGCTAATCTTTTTACCCACTTATCTATCCTTCCATCCCTTTAGCATCCTTTCACATGTCCACCATCCTATCCATTCATCCATCTATCCATCTACTTGACCATCCTTTTACATGTCCATCCACCTATCCATCCATCCATCCATCCATCCATCCAAGTGTAGAACTGGGTTCCAAAGGGACCCTCAGCAGTGGAGGGCTTCACCTTAAAATCTACGGGTCCACAGAAGTTTCTCTTACCAAAGAAGGGAGGCAGACTCTAGAGTGAGGAGGGAAACAAGAAATTTTAATATACAGAGTATAACTCGAGTTATCGGACAGAGTCCCAGAGTCACCTAGGTGAGTCTACGGAGGCTGTGTCTTTCTCCAGGGCATGCAGCAGTCTTTATAGGAAGTGGAGTTCTCCTTATCAGGTTTGAGGCGTCACTGTGTCTTGGGTTGTGGTGGGCCAAGGCTGCAAGGCAGATGACTCGGGGGGGGCTTCTGACATTGTCCAGATAATGCAATCAACCGGGGTGGTCTCTCAAGGTTCTAAGGCAGATGACTCAGGAGCCTCTACAATGTCCAGATAACGCAATCAGCTGGGGGTCATTTCTTATGACGCACATGGAGCCACAGATCGATTGTCCGCACATGTTGTTCTAGTCAACAGAGAGGGATGAGGGGAGATAAGGTGGGTGCGTGCAGCTTGTCCTTCGTGACCTCGTCAACAGAGGGGGGTGAGGGGAGATAAGGTGGGTGTGTGCAGCTTGTCTTCGTGTGCAGGGGCCCACCTCAGGCAAGGGAGGGAGAGAGTTGACGTGGCAAGGTTTCAGGGGCGAAAAATTACAGCACGACAGTCCCTCCTTTTGCCATGGCAACTCTCTCAGTTTCTTTTAATCAATTTCAATGTTCATCATATGGTCTATTTCTTTTTGCAACATTATTTTCTCGTTCACGAACTGTTGGGCCATTGGGACTGGCCTAGTGGCTGACAGGCACGTGGAGCAGAGAGCCGGGCCACATTGGATGCAAAGGCAGCATGAGAACAGTAGACCAGTGATGATGCAGAGGCCAGCCAGTATCTTCCAGCCCCAGGTGGCCATCAGATCCCAAAACCAGCTGGTAAGGGACCAGTTGCTCGTGTCTTCGTGGATCTCGGAGGACACTCTGTGTAGGCGATCGATAGCCTTGAAGACTGTGGGGGCGTAGTCAGGATTGTAGAGGCAGCAGCTGGCCCCGATCAGGCGGCACACTCCTCCACGGTCTGCCAGGACAACGTCCAGCACCATCCGGTTTTGGAGCGTCACCAACCGAACGCTTGAAGTTCAGCCGTGTTGTTGGTCAGTACACCAGCAGTGATGTTAATTGTAGCTCCCACAGCCCGGGACAGGTGTCTTATAGCCCGGCTGTTGATCATTGGGCCCCACAGAGGAATTACACCCTTCATAGCGTCCAGAAATTGTTCAGTGATAGTGTCTGTTTGGTCCACATCCAGTGACCTTTTGTTTCGATGAAGGCCTGGGTGAGCAGTGTAGATGGGTGGCAACATAAGGGCAAGGTAGCAGACCCCACTCCATCCTGCTGGCAACCACGTATAAGCATCTGTTCCACACACAAAGTAAGTGTTAGGTGAGGCCACAAGGGAAGGTGGACTGGTGCTATTCAGAGCACGGATGATGGTGCAGTGGCTGATGCCCACGTCCTTTTTACCTTTACCTTCCACACAGACGTGCCCATGGACATTGACAACTGACAGGGCCACTGTCCGTCTTTCGGCCACTCTTTTCTTTAGTGCAGAGAATATGGTTTTTCCACTTCTTTTGTAAGTACGCATTTCTTCTCGTTCTTACTCAGGGATGTCTAGCTGTAACGTGTCGTTGATAAGCACGTGTGGACATAAAGGATAAGTGTTATTCCCACTCTTGTTATGCCAAAGTTCGTCATTAAATTTGGAGTGAGTGGCATCGGAAATAATAATGTCATTGAGTGCTTGTGTTATCAACATCTTCCAGGCCAGGCATGACCCGTGAATAGAAAATGGGACGGGGATGAGAGAAATTGCTCTTTCGGCAGAATGAGGCATGAGGCCACATATCCAACAGTTTGTTGTGTTTATGGCCAGGTGATGCTGATGCAACAGCTGCACGAAAGTATTGTTCCAAAATTCCCTGCGCCTATTCTGCATATATGGAGGTAGTGAAGCGAATTCATGTTCAACACGGGAAACTGTAGGTGGCGTTGCCCCATGGGATGTCAACTCAATTGTCCAAATAATTATAGCGGATAGGAAAAATATTGTCAAAAGTACGAGCAGCAGGACAGTCCGCCCACCAAAAAGTGTCTTATGTGTTTCAGCTGGTCCCATTTTCTTGTTGATTGTGCTCATGTTTGTGTACTCCACGAGAACCCCCCCCCCTAGGTGCTGTCTGTGATTGGTGGTTGCTTCACTGGCCAGTGATTCCAGCACCCCAATTGGCGTTTCACTGGTCCACTGGTCCAGACAATATCACAGCCCTACAGCCGAAAAAAGAAAAAAATGGGGGAGGCACAATAGGTGGTCAAAGACAAAATGTCAGGTTTATTTCTTCAATCGGGGACAGAGATTGTAGCCCCTTTCTGGTTCGTTGATCAGGTCCAGTTGTGGTTCAGGATCCACCTCCTCTTTGACCGGCCTGTCCAGGGTCAGAATGTCTTGCTGTGTTTTAGTTGGTCTTCATTCAGTTTGGACGGTCTTTTGCTTTGCAAGATGTGGATCCAATTCTTTCTTCCCTCCACACGAACTCCGGTTGTGCCGGAGTGTCGCTCGCCTGGAGAAGTTTTTCACGAGACATAGTCGCCGGCTCTGATGGCATGGCCCGGACCTTAGGATTTGTCAGGGATAGCGGCAGAGACCTGATCGTGGAGAGAAGCAAGAGTATGAGTTAAAACATTCAGATAATCGCTCAGTACAACTTCTGGGACATCTGTTAATTTCTCAGGCCTTGGGGCAGTCCATATGTTCATAGGTCGTCCGAACACTATTTCATAGGGATTTAACTGAGTTCGGGAATGTGGAACTGATCTGATTGATAGCAGGGCTAGAGGGAGGGCATCCGGCCACTTGAGGCCAGTGTGATCAGTTATTTTTGCTATTTTATTCTTGAGGATGCCATTGTAGCGTTCCACCAACCCGGCAGACTGTGGTGGAAAACTGCATGGAATTTTTGTTTAACTCCCAGGCCTTCCAGAATGTGTTTGATGACCTGTCCGATAAAATTACTCCCACTGTCGCTCCACAGGAGTTTGCAGAGCCCAAACCGGGGAAAGAATTCCTTAAGTAATACTTTTGCTGTGGTGATGGCGGTATTGTTTTTGACAGGGTAAGCCTCTATCCAACAAGAGAAAGCACATACCACCACCAGCACGTACTTTATCCCTTGACACCTCTACATCTGGAAGTAGTCCTCTTGGAGGACTTCAAAAGGTGCCACAGGAGTGGCAAAACCAGCCTGGGGACATTTCACTCCCTTTCCAATGTTATGTCGTAGGCAGACCAGGCAGTTTGCGGTGTAATGCTCCATTGTTGATCGTAACTTAGGGTAGTCCCAGACAGGTGTTAAAAGGGAGATCATGGCACCTGGCCCTAAATGGGCCGGCAAATGGACTGATTGTACCACCGGAAGGAGGTAGGCGGCTGGTAACTTCCATTTTATTCCGTCCCTTGACCGCCAGCAGCCCTCCTCGTCTCTCAACCCCTCCTCTTCCCACCTTTGTTTTTCCTCATTCGTGGCCATGCTCTGTATCTCCCGAATCTGTGACCTGCTGTCGCTCCATTTTTCTGCCTGTGACCTGGTGACATAGATAGTGGCTCGAGCCGTCCTGGCGGTGAACCTGGCTGTTACATCTGCTAAAACATTGCCCTTGCACACATCATCAGTAACTCGTTTATGGGCAGCGCACTTAATCACTGCCAATTTGCTAGGGAGTGTAATGGCTTCCAACAGCTGAGATATAAGAAGAGCATGTTGTATGGCCGTACCATGGGAAGTAAGGAATCCTCTCTCCTTCCAGAGTTTACCAAAACTATGGACCGCTCCGAAAGCATACTGGCTGTCAGTATAAATGTTTACTTTGAGATCTGTAGCGAGGATGCAGGCTCTAGTGAGAGCCACAAGTTCCGCGGCTTGCGCTGAAGTCTGTACAATCCGGGCCGTTTCAATCACTGTGGTGGTCGTAGTTACAGCATAGGCAGCAGAAGTGGTGCCGTCCTGTCTCTTCAAACAGGACCCGTCGACCCAGAGCTGGCCGTCA
Source organism: Lissotriton helveticus (assembly GCF_964261635.1). Classification (NCBI taxonomy): domain Eukaryota; kingdom Metazoa; phylum Chordata; class Amphibia; order Caudata; family Salamandridae; genus Lissotriton; species Lissotriton helveticus. The sequence goes on along the minus strand of NC_136057.1, from coordinate 1,314,738,403 downwards.
GTGTCTGATAAGGCAGTGTCTGTGAGATCAACCCTGCTTTTAGTGTCAGCTTCAGTTTGCAAAATGCAGTCATGTAAGGGCAGGTCACCCTCCCCAGAAGGTTGTGGCAACAGAGTGGCAGGGTTAAGGGTAGTGCATCGTTTGATAGTAATGTGGGAAGAGAGGAGGGTCAACTCATATCCAGTAAGTCGGGCACATGTGAGGTGTTGAGTGCGTGTTCTGTTAAGTAGAATGTCGACAGAGTGGGGAACGAACAGTACAAGGTCGTGGGCCAAGACTATCCCTTCTGATTGCCGAATGGAAACAGCGGCAGCTACCACAGCGCGCAAACAAGGTAGTAAACCACATGCGACTGGGTCAAGGATGGCAGAGAAGTAGGCACAGGGTCTTTTCGAGAGCCCATGCATCTGGCAAAGGACGGAAGAGGCACAACCACCCTGTTCGTGGCAAAAAAGAAAAAAAGGTTTTATGTAATCAGGGGTTCCTAAAACAGGGGCGGAGCACAGGGCTTGAATGAGGGTGTGAAAAATCATGGTGTGCTCGTCTGTCCACGGGAGAGGGTAGGGAGTATCATTTGTGAGAAGAGAAAGGAAAGATTTGATGAGCTGGGAGAAGGCGGGGATCCATTGTCTTCAAAAAGAAGTGAGACCCACCAAAGCCCGGATATCCTTCTGTGTGCGTGGTATAGAGGAAGTGCGCAAAGTGTGTATTCTGTCAGATGTCAAGGATCGTCCCTCCTTAGACAGCAGGTGGCCCAAATAGGTCACCTGCGGTCTACAACATTGAAGTTTGGAACGGGAGACCTTGTGGCCCTTGCGGGCCAAAAATGTAGCAGGGACAAAGTGGCAGAGGTACAGAGAGGCATAGAATCCGCGGCTAGGAGGAGATCATCTACATACTGGATAAGGGGCACACCAGGGGTAAAAGTGTGCTCATCTAGTTCTTTCTTAACGGCCTGATTGTAGATGCTAGGGCTCTCGGTCTAACCTTGAGGAGCCCGACAGAATTGATACGATCTATTCCGGATAGTAAATCCGAAAAGGTAACGTGAGTCCTGATAGATGGGGATAGAAAAGAAAGCATTTTTCAAGTCGATGACTGTAAACACACAGGCCATTGGTGGGATCATAGTCAGTATGGTAGTAATGTCTGAGACCACTGGGTACTGGGGAACGACTATTTTGTTAATTTCTCGAAGGTCAATAACAAATCGATAGATCTTTTCTCCCATTGCACCCTTCTTGAGGACTGGAAGGATAGGGCTGTTACAGATGTTGCTAGAGGAGTGCTGAACCACTCCGACTGCAATCAGGTCATTTATGATGTTCAATAGTGCTTGTTCTCCTTCATGGGATATTTTATATTGTGGAAGGCGAGGTAAGGGAGCGTTTTGACGGACAGTGATGTGGACCGGTTCAATGTTCATGGTGCCAACATTAGTGTCGCTTTGGGACTAGAGGGAGGCCGGGAGGCCGGAAAGGTCAATGGAGTCTTGGATGGTGACGGGCATTTGATTAGTACCCATTGTATTGTCAAAAAGAATCACTCGAACATTATCAGGGGAACAACGAATAGTGGCCCTAAGGGTGAACGTAGTTGGAAGTGATAAAGCGTTAAGTGAGGGCTTACCATCGAAACCGGTCGATGTTATTCTTTTGCCAGAAGGGGAGCCCGATGGACCAAATTACCCGCCAGGGCACTCCTAGAGTCCCCGGTGTCAACCAGGAAAGTCGCCAGGGTGCCCGCCAAGTAGGCGGATACGTAGGGACCCCGAGGATCGACAGGTACTTCAAGTGGTCCGGAACCCCTCCCTTGACAGTCCTATGAAAAGAATCGGTCCATGGTCTCTGAGAAGTCGGATGTGAAGTCTTGAACATTCTGTTGCCTATTATCAAAAGTATTAGCAGAGCGGGGCTGGACTGGTTGTGCTGGGCGATTCTGGGGGCCCCTGTAATTATCTCTGGGGATTGTTTTTCCTGAACTGATATTGTCTGCTAGCACAGGGCACTCATTTTTGTAGTGGCCGGGCTTTTTACAATAATTGCAGTTATCTCCATACTGCTGACGAGTGTGTTGGGGAGGCGGTGTAGGGCCAGGGTCAGGTCTGCGCGCATGGGGTGGGGCACGGGTATTGGTGTATCGCGCGTCTGCCGCTTGGCTGAGAAGAACAGATTCCTTAAGCTCCTGTCTGCGCTTTTCCTTATTTTCCTCGACCTTGTCCTTAAGGGTCTCGTAATACTGGGCTGTCAATAAAATGGTCTGGGGAGTTGCTGCCTGCCAGGTACTTTCGCTAGCCCGGAGTTTATTCTGAATAGTCGGAAAAAGGTGGTCAACAAAGGTTTGAACTAACAAGTGTCGACCTGTCTCGGATGTTATGTCTTGACCGCTGTAATCAGAGAAAGCTTTATTTAACCGAGAGAAAAAATTGGCTACCGTCTTGTCACTCTTTTGTTTGCAGGATGTCAACATGTGCCAATCAACCTTGCGTTCAGGGACAATTGTTTGTAGTTTAGTCAATAATTTGTTTGGTCATTCTAAAACCAATGCGTGTGTTTTTTTCCCCTGGCTTACGTTCAGTGTCGTGGGTGCACAAGTTAGCCCATGAATCTCCTAGGTTTAGGGCGTCGTCGGTGTGTCCAATTGAGTGCCATATCTTGGGGGGTACTACACTGCCAAATATCTGTAGGGTGTCTTGTAGCGTTAAGTCGTAGGTGTCCAGTATCTGTCGCATCTCTTTATAAAATCCTGTTAAATTTGTACGAAGGCCAGGAATCCCTGACTTTAGGGTCCTGACCTCAGCACGAGTCCAAGGGTTATATACCCAGTTATACAGTAATTTTTCGCAGGCATTAGCGTCATCAGTCCCCGTGCCGTCCGCCCTGGCCGGAACATATATAGGGGCAGCTTTGCGTACAGGCATGTTGGTGCTGCTTAACAATCCTTCATTTGTGTCTTCAGAACCGTCCGACTCGTGGCCAGGATGAGAATCATGTTCTAAAAGGTGTAGATGATGGATACAGTACGTACACAGGGTTTCTAGTTCAACTGTGGTGGAGGAACCCTGGGTCGATTTTGTGAAAAGGTTCTGAAGGCGCTGTCTACTAAGGTCGGGTCTTTCTCTTTCCGGTCGGGCTAGTGTGTGGTAGGCAACCTGTTGAAGAAGATGGTGGCGGAGGTGCATGGGTTGTTTATCTAGAGCCTTAATTAGGGCTGCTCTGGTAAAACCTGGCACGGTCAATGTTTGGGCTTTTAGGTCTAGACGGGTCTTTTCAGTGGACGTTAGGCGGGGCAGTTTGCCTTCGGGAGAAAAACTAGGTAACGTGTGGGGGGTTTGGATATCGTTCAATGTGGGGGCCAAAGCCTGGGCTGGTGGCACTGCAAAAGGGTTAGGGATTGGAGGTGGAGGAGGGGGAAATGCTTGGAAGTCGATGTCTAGATCGGGGGTTGGTAATAAGGGCATCATTGGATATGGAGGAGGTGGATTAGGTCTGGAAAGGAGAAGCTCATCATCTAGATAGTCATGGGGGTCTTTCAGAGGAAGGACAGGATACTGGCCCGTCGTTTCTAGACGATGTCGTCGGTCAGCTCGTTCTACATTTGTTTTGTGGGCCTGGAGATAAAGTTCATGCGTTTTTTCAGAGTAGGTAGTGTTTTTAAGGTTTTTTCTTTCCCGAGCTTCCGCCCTTTTTTTTCCTCTGTTATTTTTCTTTTTTCCAGAGACTGAAAGCCTCCCACATGGAAGTGCGAGGATGATGTTTGTCTAATTTACGCTCAAGGGCTTCGAGTTTAGCGGGCTCAAAAGAGCGCCACTCAGGCCACTGCAGTTCCTTTTCCTTTTTTGTGTAACGGCGCCATAGGGAATTGAACATTACCGCAGTCAGGCCATATTTTACATACATTTATTTACAAGGGGTACCTTCCGGAGGAGCCAGCTGACTTTCCGCCAAGGCATAGAGGTCGGGTCGACAGCAACAAAACATCCTAAATTTACTGAAAGCGAGCATTTTGAAGACAGAAAATCAACAGCGAAATATCGCACCTTTATACTTCTATGTACAATTTAGTACTGATTCCATATACCCACCTTCGGTCTTTGCAAAGAACGAATATACAGAACTACTGACTACTGCTAACAGAAATATGGGTGTCGAAAGTTCGACCTTACCAGATAATTTGTGTTCGTCCTCACACAGAGATCTGTCTCTGCATAACAGGAATCTAGAAACCAGAACTTGGGACTCCAGTCAGGGTCAGCATCGAAGGGCCAGAAGCAGGAGGAGGAACAGCGTCAGAAGTCAGTCGGGCTATGCAGACAAGGGTCTTCAAATTCGCATAGGTGCACTCCCTTCTGGGTTCCACTCGCTGGCCCCCTGAAGCCTCCCGGGCTGGACACGGACCTCTGATGGCGCCAAGTGTAGAACTGCGTTCCAAAGGGACCCCCAGCGGTGGAGGGCTTCACCTTAAAATCTACGGGTCCACATAAGTTTCTCTTACCAAAGAAGGGAGGCAGACTCTAGAGTGAGGAGGGAAACAAGATATTTTAATATACAGAGTATAACTCGAGCTATCGGACAGAGTCCCAGAGTCACCGAGGTGAGTCTACGGAGGCTGTGTCTTTCTCCAGGGCATGCAGCAGTCTTTATAGGATGTGGAGTTCTCCTTATCAGGTTTGAGTCGTCACTGTGTCTTGGGTTGTGGTGGGCCAAGGCTGCGAGGCAGATGACTCGGGGGGGCTTCTGACATTGTCCAGATAATGCAATCAACCGGGGTGGTCTCTCAAGGCTGTAAGGCAGATGACTCAGGAGCCTCTGCAATGTCCAGATAACGCAATCAGCTGGGGGGTCGTTTCTTATGACGCACATGGAGCCACAGATCGATTGCCCGCACATGTTGTTCTAGTCAACAGAGAGGGATGAGGGGAGATAAGATGGGTGCGTGCAGCTTGTCCTTCGTGACCTCATCAACAGAGGGGGGTGAGGGGAGATAAGGTGGGTGTGTGCAGCTTGTCTTCGTGTGCAGGGGCCCACCTCAGGCAAGGGAGGGAGAGAGTTGACGTGGCAAGGTTTCAGGGGTGAAACATTACAGCACGTCACATCCATCCATCCATCCATTCATCCATCCCTCCATCCATCCTTCCATCTACTTGACCACTTGACCATCCTTTCACCTGTCTATCCACCTATCCATTTACTAATTCTTTCACATATCCATGAACACACACATTCATCCATCCACTCATTCATCCACCTAGTCATCCCTCCTTCCTTTAACCCTTCCTTTTATTCAATATTCCTTCCTTCCCTTTTCTATTTACCCATGTTTTGTGTTTCCATGTTCCCGCTTGCTCTTCTGTTGACAGCTGTATTCCTTCATAGTTTTATTTATGATATTTTGTCTGCTGAGTTGCAACCTCTGTGGAATTATGTCTGTGGTTTTATGGACTGCAATCCAATTCCTTCACTATTATTCAGCATTTCGCAATCTTGAATTTGTTTATTGTGCTGGCAGCGCAGACCTCCAGGTCCAGGACCGATCAGTCGAAACAATGGTGCCTATTTAATAAATAGTTGTGTTGCCCTTGCACCACGAAACGGGGCGCAGAGCGACACAACCCTTAAGTTAGATTTATCAAGTCACGTAAGGCCATCTTGCATTCCTGTTATTTCCCAGTGCTGGCACACAATGTGTTGCCTGTCGCCAACGCAAGCACCCTTGCACCATGGTGTAAGAGTCCCTCCCTGCGTTGTAAGCAGGATTGTTTTTATGCAGAAAGGGACAACTTCTTGCACAAAAACAATCCTGTGAGGCATTTTCCTCCTTCTATGTGTTCTGCAGCATGATTTAAAATATTCATCTCTGACGAAGAAAATTAGGAAGAAGAGGATTTATTGGCTATAACTCTGAATAGCACCATCAAAAAGTAGGACTTACATTACAATTGCTTTTTTGTGTGTCATCCAGATGGTATCAATTCTTCAACAAAGTGGTCAGCCTCACTCCCATCTGTTCTCAATGCTGTTATATTGACTATGTTACTGAATGACTTGTACCATTCCCCATTAGGGGACATGTTTAGCATTATACGTGACAAAAAATGTCTATACAATGCATGTCCTTCTGCCTGGAGAATACACATATTATCATATCCTGTTTGTTTTCTTTGGTGACTCAACAAAATGCAATAAAGTTTGTGTTAAAAAAGTAGGGGGCATGTCCTTTTCAATGATTCTAGTGTTCTCACATTTTCTGGGGCAAAACAAGACAATATTGATCCATTATCAGAGGATTTGCTTTCCTCAGATCAACTGCTAATGAAATATGCATCTATGTTGGAATGTAGGGATACTTTTTTCTCAGTCTGCAGACAATGGACCTCAATCTCAAATTGTCCATCAGCCTATCTCTAGCATGATGTCTTCTATTTACTGCATGCTATTTCACTGTAAACAAATTGACTAATAAGCAATGAATGGTACAGGAACACTCTTTGTCAACTCTTGCATTAAATTGAGAGCACTAACCAATAATTCTCAGGAACATGTGCAATATAAATCTAAAGATATTCTGTTCACAAGTTCAAAAGACTGTCCTACGTTGTCCCACAAGCAAGTAACAGAAGATTTGCTGTACCCTTGTAGATCAATGAAGACCCTTTGGGATCACCTACTATTTGTCCTTTTGCTGAAAAGGGGAGTCCCGTGACATTGGGCATACAAGTGAATACATCGGTTATGGTTGAGATGACTAGGTCTGAACTGGCGAATGAAATAGACCCAACAACTCAAGATAATACAGAACAAACATTGAGGGTTAACAAATCAATTCAACCCAATAAAATTTCGGGCAAATACAAAAGCCCTTCATCAGGGATATCTACAAAAAATGCATGATTTTTACCTACCTAACTAAAAAAAAGTGAACTGCTGCTAAAAAACCTCATATGGTGAGGGACATCCGATAATCAATTGCAAGTGAAATTAGCTCCAAGCAATTATTAATTAAATAGTTGATGCGAGTAAATGAAAACAAATGAATCTAGAAGAATTGTTATGGTACTTGCCCCATATTAACCTCCTGTGAGTGTCTAAAACCACTTAATCAAGTGCCACCAAGGAAGAGTAAAAATGCGAGACTAAATCAGAGTGTGAGGCCAGAAGTACCAAGAACAGTGTAAGACATGCTTGGCATTATGAACAAAGTAAAAGTGTTTTCGTGTAAAAAAAATTTGAACATGTGAAAGTCAACAACCAATAGGAAAACATGCATCTATCTGTTGTGGTTGTGAATTGTTCTGAGTGCAGAAACTGAAAGCAAACTCAAAACTTTTGACAGTCAGTAACTGACAAGTGTGATGAGCGTTAAACCGTCGTTTAACATGTGGTATAAATGTATGCCGGGTTCCTAACTGGTAAAAGGTAGCAAGGAAAAGTCCAAAACACAGTCAGGTAGTGGCATGATGAAGCGCAGCATTTAAAATGTACATCGTGACGTGCTCATGGAGCCTACAAACGTTCAACCAGTACTAACCTTGTGGTTCCCAACACAGGATACTTGTGCAATTGTGCTCCATGCAAGTGACTCAGTAACACGGACGCGGGTGCACCATGTTGTGTCAATTACGTAAGTGCTCGCTTGGTGAAATACGTGCCTCAGCGTGAGGAAATGAAAGTTAGGAAATAAAGACTGTCTAAACGTGACCTAAGGTGGTGTTTGGTCTGAAAAAACACATTTTCTGGCAGATGACAATCCTACAGGATTGTTGTGGTTGTGAATTGTTCTGAGTGCAGAAACTGAAAGCAAACTCAAAACTTTTGACAGTCAGTAACTGACAAGTGCGATGAGCGTTAAACCGTCGTTTAACATGTGGTATAAATGTATGCCGGGTTCCTAACTGGTAAAAGGTAGCAAGGAAAAGTCAAAAACACAGTCAGGTAGTGGCATGATGAAGCGCAGCATTTAAAATGTACATTGTGACGTGCTCATGGAGCCTACAAACGTTCAACCAGTACTAACCTTGTGGTTGCCAACACAGGATACTTGTGCAATTGTGTTCCATGCAAGTGACTCAGTAACACAGACGCGGGTGCACCATGTTGTGTCAATTACGTAAGTGCTCGCTTGGTGAAATACGTGCCTCAGCGTGAGGAAATGAAAGGTAGGAAATAAAGACTGTCTAAACGTGACCTAAGGTGGTGTTTGGTCTGAAAAAACAAATTTTCTGGCGGATGACAATCCTACAGGATTATTGTGAACAAGTACATGTGTTTTTAGCAATGTTGACCTTTACAATACAGTGCATGTTATTAGTTGTTTTACATAAAAACAGTCCAGTTGAATTGTGTTAAGCAAAAACAAAATGTATTCAATGCGCATACAAAACTTTCTTTAAGATGTCTGAGAATGCAATAGAGATTAGATTAAATGACAATCCTACAGGAGTATTGTGAACAAGTTTACATATTTGTGGAAATAATACCCTTTACAATTCAGTGCAAGCCCTCAACCAAATGAAGAAAAAAAAACGCGCGGCCACCAAAGTGAAAGCCGTAGCACACCCCCCCCCACTTGCAAGTACAGAGAAGGCACGCTACAGTGCTTAGACAACTTGCAAGTACAGAGAAGGCACGCTACAGTGCTTAGACAACTTGCAAGTACAGAGAAGGCATGCTACAGTGCTTAGACAATAAACAAAGCGCGCAACGCGAAAGTGAAAATGATTGCAATCGCGATCAAGTGCCCATATGGCGCCTCTGTTCAATCGCGCGCCCGCGCACATGCACTGCAAGCTGTAGCCGGCGGTAGCATTTTTTTAAGCCCTCCTTACTTAAGGTCTCGCCAGGCCAGCGCTGGGTCAGGCGAGACCTAAAAAAAGTATAAATGAGAGAGTTTGTGAAAATAAAACTATTATTTCTGCAGCAGGAGCTTTTAAAAAACAGAGCAAGGAAAAACATGCTAAATTAGGTAGAATAAAAAAGAGACCCCCAAGAAAGATTAGGCTTATGAATTTACCTCAATCAGACTGGGTTCCAATATAAATGATCTATTCTTTTTTGCTAAATGTGTATCCTCTGGTACCAACACTGAACTACTTCATTGCCTCAAAGGTGTCTAAAATCGCTTAAAGATGACTTCTGAAATCACCGGAAACCAAAACCAAAACTATGAGTTCACAACTACCTGTATGAAAATTGGAAGGGCATAATCCAGTCCTCAGACATCAACCTGTGCATTTTCATCACAATGCGTAGCACCCTGAAAGCCCAGAGATGATGTCGCTGGAGAGGAACCCCAAGGAAAGAGAGGTAAGGGTGATTGTGCTTAGGCTAGTGTAGGGGTGGGAGTAGTGTGGGTAGTGGGTCGTTTAGGGTAGTGTTGTAGTGTTTTCGGGTTAGGGGTAGTGTAGGGTGGGAGTAGTGTGGGTAGTGGGTGGCTTAGGGTAGTGTTGTAGTGTAGTGTTTTAGGGTTTAGGGTAGTGTTGTAGTGTTAGTGTAATGTAGTGTTGTAGTGTAGTGTTTTAGGGTTCAGGGTAGTGTTGTAGTGTAGTGTTTTAGGGTTTAGGGTAGTGTAGTGTTTGTGTAATGTAGTGTTTTAGGGTTTAGGGTAGTGTAGTGTAGTGTTTTAGGGTTTAGGGTATTGTAGTGTTTGTGTGGTGTAGTGCTTTAGGGTGTAGGGTAGTGTTGTAGTGTTAGTGTAATGTAGTGTTGTAGTGTAGTGTTTTAGGGTTCAGGGTAGTGTTGTAGTGTAGTGTTTTAGGGTTTAGGGTAGTGTAGTGTTTGTGTAATGTAGTGTTTTAGGGTTTAGGGTAGTGTAGTGTAGTGTTTTGGGGTATTGTAGTGTTTGTGTGGTGTAGTGCTTTAGGGTGTAGGGTAGTGTTGTAGTGTAGTGTTTTAGGGTTTAGGGTAGTGTTGTAGTGTTAGTGTAATGTAGTGTTGTAGTGTTTTAGGGTTCAGGGTAGTGTTGTAGTGTAGTGTTTTAGGGTTTAGGGTAGTGTAGTGTTTGTGTAATGTAGTGTTTTAGGGTTTAGGGTAGTGTAGTGTAGTGTTTTAGGGTTTAGGGTATTGTAGTGTTTGTGTGGTGTAGTGCTTTAGGGTGTAGGGTAGTGTTGTAGTGTAGTGTTTTAGAGTTTAGGGTAGTGTTGTAGTGTAGTGTTTTAGGGTAGTGTTGCAGTGTTTGTGTAGGGTTTTAGGTATTAATCTAGGATGCGTAAAGGAGAGATGGAGGAGGGAAGATCCTGTATAAAGGGATCAGGGAGAAAGAGAATCAGAGTAGAAAAATTAGGTTTGGGATGAATAAAAGGGGAGATAACATGAGGGAGAATTTAGTAGGGTTGCTCAAGAGCTCATAGTAGTAAACTGATGTTTGGGGTGAGCCAGGAGGTGTAGAGGAGGGAGGAGTCTATGAAGGGTTATTGTTTTGGAGATCAAATTAGTAGAAAGGGTTTGGGATAAGAGCGAGTGACGATGGGGGATAAATTGATAGAGGTGGAGGATGATGGTAGGACAGGGTAAAGCTGCCGAAAGAGTAATATTTTTTCTTGTAAAATAGGACTAAAATAATAAATATATAGATACATGATTAAATAGTAAGGGAATACATATGTAAGGAATATAATACATTGAGATGTGTGTCTTTTGTTTTTGTGGAGTAGTGAGAGGAGATATTGATGTAGTGGTTTTCTGTGAAAGATTTGTATGTGTAGTACTGCTGGTGAGTGGTATTTGAATAGTACAGGGGTAGTGATATGTTTTGGAGAGAAGTATGTGGTGTGAAAGAGGGGATGTACAAGAGTTAGGAGTGTCTGCGTTCGATTTGATCACTGGAATAGGTAATGTGTGTGGTGGAGTGGCATGTAAGGATTGTATGGTTATGTGTAATTGGTAAAAAGAGGAGGCGGGTGCTGGTGGATGGTGTGATGGTGTAAGAGAGTAGAGGATAGAGCTGGCGTTTTGTATGAAAAGGGAGTGTGTGTCTGGATGCATTAAAGTTAGGTATTGTTTGGCTTTGTGTTGTGTTGGTGATGTGTGGATGTGTTAGGTGTATAGGACAGAGTATTTTGGGTGAGAATGCAGGTACCACAGTGTTGTAGTTGGGGTAGAATTGTGTGTAGGCGTGGTTTGGGGTTTTTTGTAGTGGTTGCGTAGTGGTTCAATACACTTTGAAATCTGTATGAGGTTTGATTGTGGTGCATGAGTAGAATGCCTTTGCTGATATTGTGTTTGTATGCTGGCAGATGTGGAGGACTAAAATGTGGCAGCTCGTAAGTGAAAATTGGGCTGCATCTCTGGCCCAAGGCCCTACCTGAACAAGTCCAAACAGGCAACTGCCCTTGTCCTCTCCGCCCAGCCCAAACAGGCAACTGGCCTTGTCCATCCCACCCAGCCCAAACAGGCAACCGCCCTTGTCCTCTCCACCTTTATCCTCAACACCCAGGCTGAGACGCCCTGAGCACTATTCTTAAAATTCCCCTATTAGCCTATGGAACCCTAGCCATACCCCTAACCAATCAGAACATGAAACCCTAGAGCCAATGGGAGTACTGGCTCGACCTTGCTCTGTTAACCAATCACAGCCTTAGCCCTAACAGCTAATGAAAGCAAAAGCATTAATCCCTAAATCCAATCGGAAACCCTAGCCATAGAAGATAATCAGAGCCCTAGCCCAAACAGCCTCAAAACCTAGTCCCTTAGTTCTATAGATGTACTAGCCCTAGCAACCAATACAGCATCAGATGCAACTACCTATAGAAAACATATATAAGAGCCAAGGGATAGATGTATCAAGATTCCAATTTGCGATTTCTAAATAGCGATTTTTAAGGAATCGCTATTTAGAAATCGCAAAATGGAATGTATGTAGAAAATCGCAATTTTTTAGCGATTTCTTAGTCTTCCTTATTTGCGAATTCGCAATAATTTCCCATGCATTCCTATGGGCCAGGAGGCCCATAGGAATGATTGTGAAATATTTCTTAATTTGTGAATCGCAATTTGCGAATTCGCAAATTGAGAATAATTTCAAGGGTGCAGGGGTGTCTCAAAGATACCCTGCTGCACCCCTGAAATGTACATGTGTGTGCATATGGCACACATACGTGCCCTATGGGCATGTATGTTTGTCACATGCCACCTTCACAAATGCCAAATAGGGCATTTTTAAATGAAATTGCAAATTACCACCAACTACAAGTTGGTGGTAATTTACGATTTCTTAACGCAAATTCACAATTTTTAAAACCCACAAACATGGCATTTAAGGAATCGCAAATGTTTGCAATTCCTTATTTTGCGATTTTGTGATACATTTCAAAAAATGCAAATAAGCCTTTTGCGATTCGCAAAGGCCGAAATTCGTCTACCCCTAAGTGACCCTAAGCCCAGACTGCTGTTGCAGGGAGGTGCTCCTCTATTCGGAATCTCCTTGGATGCAGACAGGAAGAATCCACACTTCCTAGCTTCCAGATTCTACTTTTCAGGTAAGGGACTATTTTGAAGCCACTGAAATTCTCCTTTTCGCGCATTTAAACTAATGACTTTTCAAGCCAGAAAACGAATGCTGTATGCACCTTCCGAGCTCAGTTTAAAACCACAGAGCAGATTAAGGAGTCTCCTAAGCGCACTCTGGTTAGCCACAGAGGTGTATGAGTGGTGAAGCTTAATACAGTCTTTGTGAAATACTAGGAAGGAAATGCATACAGTCACAGGTAGAACAAAACAGCAGTTAGAAAATACCAAGTTAGCAGCTGGACAAGAGGTAAATTCAGATAGACACGGGTAGAACAAAGCATCAGTTTAAAAATAGCAAGTTTGCAGAAAAACAAAGAGGCACATGTAAACAGACACAGGCAGAGTAAATGAACTTTTTAAAAATTACAACTAAACATCTACCATGCGGTAAAGGGTTCAGCATCCTATGAGGATTCAGGCGTGCTAGCCAAAATGGACTTGAACATGAACTGCATGTGGTTTATACATTTGAGAAAGACTCGTTAGGCAGTAGCACGATGCATTCTGGGATTTGAAGTTTTTTCTTTAACGTTGTATCTATTGACTCAAAAATCCCTGCATGCAAATCCCTCATTTCGCTCATCCCCACTAGCAGCCGGGAGCAGTGATCTGCTCTGAGACAGATCCCTCATTGCAGTGGGCCGTCGACATTTATGACCCAAAGGTAAAAGGAGGGTGGGTGTGCTTTGGGTTTGAGGGTCTGGTGTAACTTGTAAGGCTCTGCCGGTATCTATCATTCAAACTGGTCCAGTCAACCATCAAAAATGCCGATGCCTATATTTATCTCAAAACCCATAATTGCAATTTATTGTGCGGCATATAACAGTTTCCACACGTATCGTAATAACCCGGGCGTGCGCAGTGAGAGCAAAACTGTGAATGTGAGGAAGGCTCGCGCTGTTGCTCCCTGTGTGACGCGTGCTTTGTTCGAGAGCTGCTGCCCGTGCTAAACTGGCTCTGTGTGAACAGCACTCACCTTTGTGTTTTTGTTTACGAAGCGTGATTTCCACATAGAATAATAAAGCCACTGATTAGTGTTGGGGGTGACGTCTCTCCTCCTCCCATCCCCGCCTCCTATGCGGGGTTCTGTGGTTTGCAGAGCCACGCCCTTGTATACTTTTTGCCCTTGGGGTTGGTGCTCACCGCCACCTTAGTTTTGGGCTCAGACCACCTTAAGTGATCCCTGTGCTAAGCTGCCTGAGGTAGGTAGGTAGCTCGGAACAGTCACCTGCCGACCCCCAGGCAGGCTCTTTCAGCCCGTGTGAGTGATTTCAGGCCTGTGTTTGGCTGCTCCCAGCTCCGGTTTCTGTGAGGAATGTTGACTGACCACTTTCCTTCAATGGCCCCGAAGAAGCCAGGAAACAGCGTTCATCCAGGGCTTTAAGTGGGATGAAAAAACTGGAGGGTCACTCAAAGGGGCGTGGCCTATGTAATGAAGGGTGGACTTAAAACATGTAAGCTGAAAATCTGTGCTTAGCATGGTGTGCTGCCTGACTGGTATTTTGCTGCTTTTGTCATTGCATCCAGATATATAATACAACGAGTAACATTACACCTACAAGCCAGGACTATTGGCTCTACCACTGGTTGTTAGTTGCATAAGATAAATAAGCAACACCTGTGGCTCTGTGATGAAAATGCTTCATATCTGACATGATGAGACTGTGAAAGAACTATAACGAGTCTCTATCAAGTTACAGGTAGGCAGTAACCATTGGTACTGCTGCAGAGTTAAGTTTTTTTTCACCCTGATAGTGAGGGCATAAATGGAGAGCACGAAAGACACCTGTCTCAGCACCTGCTTTTTAGGCTTTGCCTAGCTATGGCTGTGCTTGCGCAGTCTCCGCTGGGAGAAACTGATGTTTTCAGAGTGGGGCTTAAACCCGCCCCTCTTCTCCATTGGCTGGCTTCCTAAACGGAGGCCAGTCATTGGAGAACAGGGTTGTCCGTCAATTAAGGACGGGATTGAGGGGTGTGTTTTTTAGTTTCTTTCTGTTTTCTTTCTCACCCCTTCCCATTGGCTGGAATTTTACCTTCCAGCCAATGGGAAGAGGAGAGAAAGAAAACCATGCCCCCGAATGCGAAAATGGCTTTGCTTTCCTGAAGCCATTTCTGCCCGACCGCCACCGGAAAAAGTCGAGGAGCTGCTGAGTCCTCCGGTGAGTGCTCGGTTTTCTTGCCTCTCTTCCCCGATTGTGCCCGTGTTCTTGCCCTTAGTTGTGCTTGCTTCCCTGCCCCCTCGTTTGTTGCGCTTGCTCTCCTGCCCCCCTCGTTCGTTGTGCTTGCTCTCCTGCCCCACCCCCTCGTTCATTGTGCTTGCTCTCCTGCCACCCCCTCGTTCGTTGTGCTTGCTCTTCTGCCCCCCCCCCCTCGTTCGTTTGCATGCAAATACAAATGCGCCGATGTTGGGTGACACACAACCTACATGGGTCCAAGCAAAAGCAGACAAGAACCCCAATCTAAGGGCACAATGAAGACGTGTTTATGCAATGTCGGCCAGATCTGCGAGTTCGACAATCAATGTGTACATGTCAGAGAGGCAGGAAAACAAAGCGCCTAGACAGGCACCGCAAATGTCATCGGGAGAATTCTGTTAACTAAATAAGCCATAAACGAAAGTCCACTGGCTTGACGTGTATTGTGTTCGAAGCTCTGTGCATTCGAATTTGCACAACGTGTAATTTGCAAAGTGGTGAGATTAGAACGCCGCCCCCACGCGGCCCAGGGATCCATTCAAGATGGCCCCGGACCATGCGTGCATCAGCACCTCTGAACCACGGATCGCCTGTCGCCACTGCGTGTGCGTGGACTTTACAGGGGGAGCCTCCCTTCCCGGGCAGAGGGGAGCGGAGGGGACAGGCCCAGTACAGGCAGAACAACCCAAGGCCTGGAGGCCGGCTAAGGTTTCGGGACCAGGCCGTGTGGGAGGAGGGGTAGAGGGCCTTGTTCAACTGTCACGACCCTGCTAAATAAGTCGCGGAGACTGGAGGGGAGCTCTCAAGCAGAGCTCGGAGGTCAACAAACACACCCCACCCAGTCCGTGGGGGCAGGCAGACAACACGGCATGCCACGAGGCGGAGACACAAACCCCAGACTAAAGGGAACATTACTAGAGCGTCAGTCAGTAAAACCAATAAGGGTTCTTGGCTGTTCCTGCACAACCTATGCCCAGATTTCAACATCTGGAGCTCTGCTTCAAACCCCCACTGCCTCGGAGGACAGGTTTAAGGACTGCCTGGAGAATCACCCGCTCTTAGTCACAATCTTTCTTATATTCACTACTAAAAGCTTTCATTGCAACGTCATGCCCGTACTGCCCCCTCGTTGGTTGTGCTTGCTGTCCTGCCCCCACTCATTGGTTGTGCTTGCTGTCCTGCCCCCCCTCATTGGTTGTGCTTGCTCTCCTGCCCCCCCCTTGTTGGTTGTGCTTGCTCTCCTGCCCCCCCTCGTTGGTTGTGCTTGCTCTCCACCCCCCCTCACTGGTTGTGCTTGCTCTCCTGCCCCCCCTTGCTGGTTGTGCTTGCTCTCCTGCCCCCCCTCGCTGGTTGTGCTTGCTCTCCTGCCCCCCCCTCGCTGGTTGTGCTTGCTCTCTTGCCCCTGCCCCCTCGTTGCTTGTGCTTGCTCTCCTGCCCCCCCTCTTTGGTTGTGCTTGCTCTCCTGCCCCCCCTCATTGGTTGTGCTTGCTCTCCTGCCCCCCCTCGTTGGTTGTGCTTGCACTCCTGCCCCCCCCCTCGCTGGTTGTGCTTGCTCTCCTGCCCCCCCCTCGCTGGTTGTGCTTGCTTTCCTGCCCCCCCCTCGCTGGTTGTGCTTGCTCTTCTGTCCCCCTGTTCCTCGTTGTGCTTCCTTTTCTGCCCCCCTGTTCCCTCGTTGTGCTTGCTTTTCTGCCCCCGTTCCTCGTTGTGCGTGCTTTTCTGCCCCCGTTCCTCGCTGTGCTTGCTTTTCTGCCTCCCTTCCTCATTGTGCTTGCTTTTCTGCCCCCCCATTCCTCGTTGTGCTTGCTTTTCTGCCCCGTTCCTCGTTGTGCGTGCTTTTCTGTCCCCCTCGTTCCTCGTTGTGCTTGCTTTTCTGCCCCCCCGTTCCCTCGTTGTGCGTGCTTTTCTGCCCCCGTTCCTCGTTGTGCATGCTTTTCTACCCCCCTGTTCCCTCGTTGTGTGTGATTTTTTGTGTGGGGCTCTGGTGTGTGTGTGTGGGGGGGTCTCTCTGTGTGTGTGGGGGGGGTCTCTCTGTGTGTGTGGGGGGGGCTCTCTGTGTGTGTGGGGCTCTCTGTGTTTGTGTGGGGCTCTGTGTGTGTGTGGGGCTCTGTGTGTGTGTGGGGGGCTCTGTGTGGGGGGGCTCTGTGTGTGTGTGGGGCTCTGTGTGTGTGGGGGGCTCTGTGTGTGTGGGGGGCTCTGTGTATGTGGGGCTCTGTGTGTGGGGGGCTCTGTGTGTGGAGCTCTGTGTGTGTGGCTCTCTGTGTGCGTGTGGGGGGGCTCTGTGTGTGTGTGTGGGACTCTGTGTGTATGGCTCTGTGTGGCTCTGTGTGTGTGTGGGGCTCTGTGTATGTGTGGGGGGGTCTGTGTGTGTGGGGCTTTGTGTGTGTGTGTGGCTCTCTCTGTGTGTGGCACTGTGTGTGTATGTGGCTCTGTGTGTGGGGCTCTCTGTGTGTGGGGCTCTCTGTGTGTGGGGCTCTGTGTGTGTGTGTGGCTCTCTGTGTGTGTGTGGGGCTCTCGGTGTGTGTGTGGCTCTGTGTGTGGCTCTGTATGTGTGGCTCTGTGTGTGTGTGTGTGGGGGGGGGCTTTGTGTGTGGGGGGGCTCTGTGTGTGTGTGGGACTCTGTGTGTGTGGGGGGCTCTGTGTGTGTGGGGGGCGCTGTGTGTGTGTGTGGGGTGCTGTGTGTGTGGGGGGCGCTGTGTGTGTGAGAGTCTCTGTGTGTGAGTCTGTGTGTGGGTGTGTGGGTGAAAATGCAATAGGTCTCGCATTTGCGAGAGATTAAGCTATTGACATTGTAAATGACAATGCCATTTATTTATCTGTTTTCAAAACCAACACATAAATACACATTTTGTCATTTACAATGCCAATAACTCTAACTTTGGCAAAGGCGAGACCGTTGCATTGTAAATGCTTGTTATAATTGCCAGCACTGAGCACCGGCAGAACCCGGCCCACTTAAAGCCCTGCATTCATCCATGTATCTTGGTGCCATCAGGCCAGGGGCAGAGGCCACTCCTGCAGCCCATGGCAAAAGGCTAGGCTCAGGTGCATTCAGGGCCGGACTGGCCGTAGCAGGCCCTGGGCGTTTCACCGGTGGGCCGCCATGGTGGGGGACGGTTTTGGGCCCTTGGCGGCTGTTTTTGTTACCGGGGACCGGCAATATCGCCCCCCTGTACCGAAAGCAGCCCTAACAAACAACTCAGCCGCACTTCCCCCTTCCCCTCTGGGGGGGGTGGGCAGGGACAAGCAGTTTGCCAGGGCCGGTTTCGGTTCCCAGTCCGGCCCAGGGTACATTCAAAATGAATGCACTGTAACCACACCCCTTGCGAGGTGTTAAAGGGCACCGAGGGCTCAGGCACTGACATGATCTTCACTACTGTTCTGTGGGGGCTTAGGGACAAGGGAGAGGGCCCCGACAGACACAGGGAACCTGGATGTAAGGAGGTAAACAGCGTTCCAGGGCAATGGCAATCAGGCAGTGCTCGAAGCGCTGGTCTGACATATCAGTGTATTGGCTGTGTGTTTTTACTGTTTGTGGGTCTGTTTTGGGGTTTGCTGAGCTGGTTTTAGGTCTCGTGACCTATCAATGCGCATGCGCATTGAGAGAAGCGAGACTATAGGGCTTTAAACAAAGTTTAACTAACTGTGGCGATTTGGTGCTGTGCCCGTGCGCTTTTAGGTCAATGCGCAAGCGCATTGACCTAAAATGCATGTGCACAGCATCAAATCGCCAGCCATCTGCCATCTGTTCCCCAGCAGCTCCGCCCCACAAGCTTCCCTCAGCATGCGCTCTGGCTCAGCCGAGCCGCACTCCTCCCACACCTCTCACACACAAGTGAAGCTTCACTTCAAAGGCCCCCGCATTTCTCCTCCCCACAGCAATGCCGGCCGTACTTTCACTTTGACGGCCGCAGGCCGTCTCTCGTGTTTTTCCTCCCCCCTCCCAGTTTTTTTTTTTTTTAAACTTGTTTGTGTTGTTGCTTATGCCGGCCGTACTTTCACATTGACGGCCGGCCGTGACTCTCGTTTCTGCCGTGCTTGTTTTGCTCTCTCTCTCTCCTCAAGTCCTCCGATGCACTTCTCTCCCTGCCCGCAGCGTGCCCCCGTCTCGCCTTTATTTTTGCTCTCTGTCTCCTCAAGGCTTCCCCGGCGCTCTCGCGCATTATTCCGCCAGCTGCAGCAGTCTCGTTCTGTCTGAACGAGCAATAATAACATCATTTGAGACCAGCATCGCAACCGACCTGTTATTATCCTTCCTTGGAAGAGACTGTAGCGCTATTCTTTAGGATGTTGACACTCTTTTCCACACCCTCCCCCAGGCGTCACCGTTAAATTAAAGTGGTGTGGTAGTCAGCTGTTGCATGAAACACATTAATGGCCCGATTCATAAAGACTTCTGTACAAATGTATGACCTGAAGTGCGTATACAAGTTTTTTAAAAAAACTTATGGTTTTAGTTTTCAGCGCAATAGCTTCCAATTCATAACATATACATTTACTATATGGAACTACTACACTGCCATGGAAACCTGACACTCTACCATCAAAACATAGTTGAGATGACCCATCCAAGGTAGCCAATTATTTCTCACGCCTGATGGCTCTACCTTATTTGTTCGGCAGCATCAAGAATAAAAATGGACCTGGGGATCAACCGATTCATTAAAAAAAGTTTTTTTCAAGGGCTCCAACCCAGTTGAAATTGAAGGGGTTAACTTGTTGAAATGGCATCCACCAGGAATAGAAAGAACTAAAGCAGGTGTGTGCCACTACTGTGGACGCGTTGATAAGCAGTTGCACGCCTGAGCCCTCCACACACAGGCACACATGCACGCTCTCTCGCACTCACACACACACACGCATACTCACACATGCAGGCTCTGCTCTCTGTCTCTCCCCCTCTCACACACATGCACACTCTCTCTCTCACACACAGGCATGCACACATGCACATTCTCTCTCTCACACACACACACTCAGCCTCACACCCTCCCCCTCACACCCCCTCACCCTCACACACCCTCCCCCTCACTCACCCTCACTCACCCTCACTCACCCTCACTCACCCTCACACACTCACACACCCACTCACCCTCACACCCCCTCACCCCCCTCACTCTCACACCACTCAGTGCTACAACACATATTTTGTTACAATAGGTGTCACATTTGCGAAAGATAAAACTATTGGCATTGTAAATAACAAAGCTATTAATTTCGCTATTTTCAAAACAAGCACATAAATAAAAAAGTGTCCTTTACAATACCAATAGCTCAAACTTTCCTAATGCGAGACCTATTGCATTGCTGTGCTTCTCTCCCCTGCTGCGCACTCATGCTCTCTAGAGATGTGGCCTAACGACCAGAGCTGCCATCTAAGTCGCATAAATACAAAACATGTTGCATTCCAAATGTTATAGGTGTCACATTCGCAAAAGTTATAACTATTGGCATTGTAAATGACAAAGCTATCAATTTAGCTATTTTAAAAACCAACAAATAAATAAAATATTTGTCCTTTACAAGACCAATAGCTCCAACTTTTCTAATGCGAGACCTATTGCATTTCCAATGCTTGTTATTTTTTATTTCTCTGATATTAAAATAAACATTGCCTGCAGCAAGCTCACATCCATGCAGTCTTCCATACCTTGCAAAACACCTATACATATACCGCATGACTAGACAAATTCAAAGCTGCACCAATTTGCAAACATGAGACACTTTTTTGTAGCTATTTCATTACTGGGTGCCACTTTCACTTCGGTGCTAAGGCCTAGTTTCTGTCCCAGTCCTAACCTGCCCTAGGGCTCAATTTATTGCATGCAATGTAGAACTTAACAAGAGGGGAAATTTGCCCACAAGGAGGAAGATGGCCCACGGAGAGTGTCCAATAGCCTGTCTTATCAAAAGGATATGGCACTTTAAGAACCGGATATTCAAGTGGGGACCAATCACTAAGCGGCCTACAACAAAAACAGCACAACAGGAAAATGGCCCTGCGGGCAAGCATAACGAGAGGAAAGAATGTCCCATGGTATTACTTAAGAATTGGAAAAGGTTGCCCCAATGTCGTACTTAGGAAGTGAGAGAAGGGGCTCAAAACGAATCTTTACTGGAGAGAGGAGTGTCCCATTCCGAGATAAACAAAAGGGGAGAGCGCCTCAGTGACCCGTTTAGCAGGAAGTGATATTGCACAGCAGGGCAGTTTAGCAAGGGAGGTCAGTGCCCAGTCAGCCAAGGTAACAAGAAGGGGTGTGCCCCAGCTGGACAAAATATGGACGTTCTCCATCTTTTCATAAGCATAAGTGCAGAGGGGCCACAAAGCTCATCCTAACAGGTAGTGCTCGAGTCGGGGTACCACCCGGGTGGACGGCGTCCCCCCACTTATTTTACCCGAGGGACGCCGTCCCCCCTCCCAAACAGCTGGACTTCACTCTTTGGCCTCTCTGGGACGAGGAGCTCGGCACCTTTCATGACGGCACTTCCTGTTGTGACGTCACTTCCGTTGACAGCGTTCCCCCACTTCTTTTTTTACGACTTGTGCCCTGCTAACAGGTACAAAAGGAATTCCGAAACAATGGCTTGAATTTACTGCAGGACAAAGGAACACCTGCTCCTCCAGGGGTTCACAGAATATATGGTATCCCACAGTACAGCTTCAGCCTCAAGTGAATAAGCCATCCACGTCAGCCCTATAAAGTCCAACTCCTTAATCTGTATAAAGAGCAAAGATTAGATCAGACATCTCCCATCCCACATGTGACAACGTTTTCCATAAGCCACAACAAATGGAAAGCTGCTGTAAAAGTATTAAGATCAACACATTTTAATACGTTTCTCAAAGAATTTGCATAACAACCCCTAAAGCGTGAATGTCAACATAAGTCTGGCTTCAATACAATCATTCTTCATGGACCGGTCTGTCTTATTTGGTCAAGATTGTCCTCTGACTAATTCTGTACTCAGTGTGTTTAAAAAAAAAAAAAGTAGTTGTTTCCCCGGAGCCTCCTGATTCTTTAGTATCACTGCTGCAACAGAGGGGCTGGACCTGGGATCATCCTTGCTCAGTACATTTTTTAACATGGCATCGAGTCCATGACACTTCATACAGGGTGCTGCATGCGGGAGCCATAGAATAGCGGTTAGCGCTCTAGGGGCCAGATGTCCGACCCACCAATTTGCAACTCGCAAATTGCGTCACATTTGCGACTCGCAACTTGGGATATATAACAGTGTCTCAGACACTGTTTGCGATTCCTAATGGGGTCGCAAATTGCATGCCTCATGAATATTAATGAGGCAGGTGCAATTTTCGACCCCATTTAGAATGGCTAGCACTCCCAGGGATGGTGGCCTGCTGGGGTCAGCAGACCACCATGTCTGGGACTGCTTTTAAATAAAGCAGTCTTTTAAAAAAAAAAAAAAATGCAGCCTGTTTTCCTTAAAGGAAAACGGGATGCATTTAAAAAAGAAAAATGAAACTTTTCAGTTTCAGATTTTTAAGGGCAGGCAGTGGTCCTTGGAACCACTTCAAAATAAAAATGTTCCCCTTGGACCTTTATTAGATTCCCCAAGGTCTACTCATGCATCCAAATATACCTCTGCCTGCTCCTAAAAATATTTTCTCGCATAATCACAAAGGAGAAGGGGTCCTCTGGGGACCACTTCCCATTTGCGAGTGGATTACCACTTACCTGAAGTAGGTGGTAAACTGCCCCTTCCTAATAGCGGGAGTCGCAAATGCTATTTTGCGAGTCAGTGACTCGCAAAATAGCATTTGTACATGCCATTACCCTTTTTTGCTGTCGCAGACGGTAGGATCTCCCGTTAGCAGCTGCAAACATGGGTCGTACATCTGGCCCTGGGTGTCTACACAGAATTTGAAGAGTACCCTCACTGGCACCCGTACAACTATCAAATAACAGTTAAAAAAAAAGATTGATACCATCGCGTTGTGCTTAGATGGGATGAAATAAAGCGTTTTAGGAAGGCAACTATTAGGCACGCAGGCACAAGATTAGTGTTGGTAAAACAAAATCTAATCCCTCCTAAAAAGGCCAAGCAAGGACTATGTCAGTGTAAACTTCTGTTTCCATGATTTGTCAGAGGGGGTAACCAATGTGCAACGTCATTGCCTGGTACATTATCTGTGATATTCCATGTAACACATTACCTCTCTACGTCTTTAACTTATTGTAATAAAATCTGCACTTAAAGGCATAATGGCTTTAACATATACTTTATACAATAGACATGACAGGCCTATTGCCTTTGTTGTAACTGTTCGTATAAAACAATCTGACCTCTGGAATCTGACATGACTTTACCAACAATCAGGCTTATATATCCTTTGTAGTTGGTTTTGTCACAATAATCTACTCAGGCCTACTTTAAAAAGCATATGTTTTCCCACAAGGCAGCCATCAGGCATACAATCTTAATTATACAAATATGTGAACAATTACAGTTGGCGAAATAAGGTACATTAAGAAGGATTCTCACATTGAAAGTCTTTTACTCTCATGATTTGTCAGAGGGAGAAACCAACACCCAAGCACTCGCCTAGTACATCTTGGCCTGCTTGGCCACACCCCCCACTCGCCTAGTACATTATGTGCATGATTCCAAGTGATGAAATACCTTGCTTCAGACTGTAGCACGGTGCAATGTCAGGCCACCCACAAAGGCCTTTGTCTGTAACATACGTTTCCTGATTAAAAATATTTCCCCTAGGTAATTTATTAGGGCTATTAACATGGTGTGGACTAAAGGTTCACATTGTTATTGCCATGCCTGAATGTAACCACAGAACAGTGCAAGATGAACAGTGAACTTGTGCTGAGCGCCAGAAGCTGCGAGTTATTCCATGTGCTTAGTCCTTAGTAACTTTTGGCCTTTTTGCACCAGAAGCAACATTTTATTTTCCTTGAATTTGAAAATGTATGCAGTAAATGGTGGATACCATGCCTGGTGTGGCGTTTGAAAAAGTATGTGGTAAATAGTGGATACCATGCCTGGTGTGGCGTTTGAAAAAGCATGTGGTAAATGATGGATACCATGCCGGGTGTGGCGTTTGAAAAAGTATGTGGTAAATGATGGATACCATGCCTGGTGTGGCGTTTGAAAAAGCATGTGGTAAATGATGGATACCATGCCTGGTGTGGCGTTTGAAAAAGTATGTGGTAAATAGTGGATACCATGCCTGGTGTGGCGTTTGAAAAAGTATGTGGTAAATAGTGGATACCATGCCTGGTGTGGCGTTTGAAAAAGTATGTGGTAAATAGTGGATACCATGCCTGGTGTGGCGTTTGAAAAAGTGTGTGGTAAATAGTGGATACCGTGCCTTGTGTGGTATTTAAAAAAGTATGTGGTAAATAGAGGATACCATGCCTGGTGTGGCGTTTGAAAAAGTATGTGGTAAATAGTGGATACCATGCCTGGTGTGGCGTTTGAAAAAGTATGTGGTAAATAGTGGATACCATGCCTGGTGTGGCGTTTGAAAAAGTATGCGGTAAATAGTGAATACCCTGCCTGGTGTGGCGATTAAAAAAGTATGTGGTATATAGTGGATACCATGCCTGATGTGGCGTTTGAGAAAGTATGTGGTATATAGTGGATACCATGCCTGGTGTGACGTTTGAGAAAGTATGTGGTAAATAGTGGATACCATGCCTAGTGTGGCGTTTGAAAAAGTATGTGGTAAATGATGGATACCATGCCTGGTGTGGCGTTTGAAAAAGCATGTGGTAAATGATGGATACCATGCCTGGTGTGGCGTTTGAAAAAGTATGTGGTAAATAGTGGATACCATGCCTGGTGTGGCGTTTGAAAAAGTGTGTGGTAAATAGTGGATACCATGCCTGGTGTGGCGTTTGAAAAAGTGTGTGGTAAATAGTGGATACCGTGCCTTGTGTGGTATTTGAAAAAGTATGTGGTAAATAGAGGATACCATGCCTGGTGTGGCGTTTGAAAAAGTATGTGGTAAATAGTGGATACCATGCCTGGTGTGGCGTTTGAAAAAGTATGTGGTAAATAGTGAATACCCTGCCTGGTGTGGCGATTAAAAAAGTATGTGGTATATAGTGGGTACCAATGCCTGATGTGGCGTTTGAGAAAGTATGTGGTATATAGTGGATACCATGCCTGATGTGACGTTTGAGAAAGTATGTGGTAAATAGTGGATACCATGCCTGGTGTGATGTTTGAAAAAGTATGTGGTAAATAGTGGATACCATGCCTGGTGTCACGTTTGAGAAAGTATGTGGTAAATAGTGATACCATGCCTGGTGTGGCGTTTGAGAAAGTATGAGGTAAATAGAGGATACCATGCCTGGTGTGGCGTTTGAGAAAGTATGAGGTAAAAAGAGGATACCATGCCTGGTGTGGCGTTTGAGAAAGTATGTGGTGAATAGTGATACCATGCCTGGTGTGGCGTTTGAGAAAGTATGTGGTAAATAGTGATACCATGCCTGGTGTGGCGTTTGAGAAAGTATGAGGTAAATAGAGGATACCATGCCTGGTGTGGCGTTTGAAAAAGTATGTGGTAAATGGTGGATACCATGCCTGGTGTGGCGTTTGAAAAAGTATGTGGCAAATAGTGGATACCATGCCTGGTGTGGCGTTTGAAAAAGTATGTGGCAAATAGTGGATACCATGCCTGGTGTGGCTTTTGCAAAAGTATGCGGCAAATAGTGGATACCATGCCTGGTGTGGCGTTTGAGAAAGTATGTGGTAAATAGTGATACCATGCCTGGTGTGGCGTTTGAGAAAGTATGAGGTAAATAGAGGATACCATGCCTAGTGTGGCGTTTGAAAAAGTATGTGGTAAATGGTGGATACCATGCCTGGTGTGGCGTTTGAAAAAGTATGTGGCAAATAGTGGATACCAAGCCTGGTGTGACGTTTGAGAAAGTATGTGGTAAATAGTGGATATCATGCCTGGTGTGACATTTGAAAAAGTATGTGGTAAATAGTGGATACCATACCTGGTGTGACGTTTGAGAAAGTATGTGGTAAATAGTGATACCATGCCTGGTGTGGCGTTTGAGAAAGTATGAGGTAAATAGAGGATACCATGCCTGGTGTGGCGTTTGAGAAAGTATGAGGTAAATAGAGGACACCATGCCTGGTGTGGCGTTTGAGAAAGTATGTGGTAAATAGTGATACCATGCCTGGTGTGGCGTTTGAGAAAGTATGTGGTAAATAGTGATACCATGCCTGGTGTGGCGTTTGAGAAAGTATGAGGTTAATAGAGGATGCCATGCCTGGTGTGGCGTTTGAAAAAGTATGTGGTAAATGGTGGATACCATGCCTGGTGTGGCGTTTGAAAAAGTATGTGGCAAATAGTGGATACCATGCCTGGTGTGCCGTTTGAAAAAGTATGTGGCATATAGTGGATACCATGCCTGGTGTGGCTTTTGCAAAAGTATGTGGCAAATAGTGGATACCATGCCTGGTGTGGCGTTTGAAAAAGTATGTGGTAAATAGTGATACCATGCCTGGTGTGGCGTTTGAGAAAGTATGAGGTAAATAGAGGATACCATGCCTGGTGTGGCGTTTGAAAAAGTGTGTGGTAAATGGTGGATACCATGCCTGGTGTGGCGTTTGAAAAAGTATGTGGCAAATAGTGGATACCATGCCTGGTGTGGCTTTTGCAAAAGTATGTGGCAAATAGTGGATAGCATGCCTGGTTTGGTGTTTGAAAAAGTATGTGGTAAATAGTGGATACCATGCCTGGTGTGGCTTTTGCAAAAGTATGTGGCAAATAGTGGATACCATGCCTGGTGTGGCGTTTGAGAAAGTATGTGGTAAATAGTGATACCATGCCTGGTGTGGCATTTGAGAAAGTATGAGGTAAATAGAGGATACCATGCCTGGTGTGGCGTTTGAAAAAGTATGTGGCAAATAGTGGATACCATGCCTGGTGTGGCTTTTGCAAAAGTATGTGGCAAATAGTGGATAGCATGCCTGGTTTGGTGTTTGAAAAAGTATGTGGTAAATGGTGAATACCATGCCTGGTGTGGCGTTTGAAAAAGTGTGTGGTAAATGGTGGATACCATGCCTGGTGTGGCGTTTGAAAAAGTATGTGGCAAATAGTGGATACCATGCCTGGTGTGGCTTTTGCAAAAGTATGTGGCAAATAATGGATAGCATGCCTGGTTTGGTGTTTGAAAAAGTATGTGGTAAATGGTGAATACCATGCCTGGTGTGGCGTTTGAAAAAGTGTGTGGTAAATGGTGGATACCATGCCTGGTGTGGCGTTTGAAAAAGTATGTGGCAAATAGTGGATACCATGCCTGGTGTGGCTTTTGCAAAAGTATGTGGCAAATAGTGGATAGCATGCCTGGTTTGGTGTTTGAAAAAGTATGTGGTAAATGGTGAATACCATGCCTGGTGTGGCGTTTGAAAAAGTATGTGGCAAATAGTGGATACCGTGCCTGGTGTGGTATTTGAAAAAGTGTGTGGTAAATAGAAGATACCATGTCTTGTGTGGCATTTGAAAAAATATGTATTAAATAGAGGATACCATGTCTTGTGTGGCATAGTTTTATGAAAACACAACCCCGGTGAATCACATCATTTATTGCCAATCACTATAGCACACGTCTCCTGGGGGGTATGCTGCAGACGGAGGCCTGTAGTTCCTCCACCAGGAGTGGGAGAAAAGAGACATCTAAAATAAGCATCCTTGCTGTCTTAATGCACTGCCCTCTAGAAATCAGGAAAGTTATAAACTGGTAATAGATTTTGTTAGCTTTGACCAGGC
Source organism: Lissotriton helveticus (assembly GCF_964261635.1). Classification (NCBI taxonomy): domain Eukaryota; kingdom Metazoa; phylum Chordata; class Amphibia; order Caudata; family Salamandridae; genus Lissotriton; species Lissotriton helveticus. The sequence continues at coordinate 1,314,710,939 of NC_136057.1, read as the reverse complement.
CCAAATCAGACCACAGGAAAGAACTGCAAAGTGCTGGCAGCACAGAAACCATCTTTTGAGTATATTTCATTAGCTGGTGGTGCCTCCGTGTTTTATCATGAACCCAAGGGCGTTGCTTAGTCAATGAGATTCTCAAGTTTCTCAACCAAAAAAGCAGTAAGCTGCAGGGTAGCAGTGTCATTTTAAGGATTTTTGGGGCCCTGGGCTACAAATAGTTGTGGGGCCCCTGCTTGAAACAACTTTGAATTGTATTACTTATTTTCTGCTAATTCAACCCTCTGTCGCCGAACAAGTTTGAAGTATATGGATGAGATGCAGAAATGTATATCAGCTAGAGGCAATGTTCACTCCCCCACGTAGGCCCTTGGAAGCTGGGGGCCAGGGGCAACTGCCCTTTTTGCCCATGCCATAAGACGTTGCTTCAGGGTAGAGAGGTAAGACGACCAAAGTTAGGGATGGACTGTTTCCCTGAGGGACAAGATCAGTGTTGATTTGCATTAGGTAACTACAAGTTAGACTGATTGCAAGCATTTATCTCATCACCTTTTAGGTTTATTTGATTGCCATTAGTACGCTTGGAAACTGAAGACTGGTGCAGCCTACTATTGCCAATGTTTTAACTTCTATAGATACAGATATACTACTTTTTTGGTAAAGCAGTCACTATATATATTTAAGATCCTGATCCTAAAAATTAATAAGTTAAAACATTTTAATGAAATTAGAAGAATGAGAAAAACCAAGACAAACCCAAACCAGGGTCCCTGGACCTAACGTCGAGGCAGGGGCTTAGCTTCAGCTTGGGTATTTGGGGTGTGACACCCCTCTAAAGCGCTTTAGAGGGGTATCACACCCCAAATACCCCAGCTGAAGCTACGCCCCTGCCTGTTCCTCCTGGATCTGGTAGTTATTCTCGGTAATTCATGATTACGGTCTCGTACAACACAATGGCCTGAAGTCCCTAGCCTAGGACCACTTATTTTAAATGTACTTTCACATTGTGTACATCCTTCTTCATCTTTGCAACAAGAACCCTTGATGGGAGAGTTGTCAAATCGGTGCATGTGGGCAGGGATCCATGTTTCTAGCCCTCGACTTTTACAACTCATTTAATGTAGTGACTGTTGTCACCATGTACTAAGGCTGGACTGCAAATAGAGGAGGGCACGAAGGCAAATTAATCGGCAAGGCCGAGACTGCGCCAAGCCATGGGTCTGGCTTGGCTCGAAGAGTCCATGAAAATGCTTTGCATGTACATCGTGCAACAAACATAATGTAAAACTATGATAAAATCTCTTCAATATCCCAAAGAGTATTTTTCTTTAACATGCAGAAGGGTTTCACCTCTGTACATCAGATTATATCATTGGATAGACAGGCATTTGTTAAAAGTGATCGCCCCCCAGCGACGATGCCATTAGTGAAATAGGAGGCAAGTTAGTAGGCATGTAAACCCTAAATGTGGCCTAGATTCTTATTATCGATGGGGCGGCATTACAGTCTATTAAATCAAATATAAGAGGTGCTTGTACAGAGCAGCAAATACTGAAGTCAAGTATTCGGAGGTACATTCATTTGTGACAGTGAAGAAAAACGATCTCTCTCTCTCTATTTATTTATAAAGTTTTATATAGCGCAAACTTGATCCCGAAGGATATCAGAGCTATCTCTCTCTCTCTCTCTCTCTCTCTCTCTCTCTCTCTCTCTCTCTCTCTCTCTCTCTCTCTCTCTTTCCCTCTCTCTCTTTCCCTCTCTCTCTCTCTCTCTCTCTCTCTCTCTCTCTTTCCCTCTCTCTCTTTCTCTTTCCCCTCTCTCTTTCCCTCTCTCTCTTTCTCTCTCTCTCTCTCTCTCTCTCTCTCTCTCTCTCCCTCTCTCTTTCCCTCTCTCTTTCTCTCTCTCTTTCTCTCTCTCTCTCTCTCTCTCTCTCTCTCTCTCTCTTTCTCTCTCTCTCTCTCTCTCTCTCTCTTTCCCTCTTTCCCTCTTCCCTCTCTCTTTTGGTTTCATTCGTTGCTCACACAGAGATAGCAGTCCCATGGCACCAGACACAGCTACTAAGTCAAGAATGCATTTATCTGGGGGGTGTCACCCCCTGAAGCCACGCCCCCGCTTGAATTTCGAGCCTCTTACTTCTGGTTCATGAAAGAGGTTAAGAGGATTTTACTAGACAGATTATTAACAAAACACAATTTAAATTTGATCAAGCTCAACTCGGAGACCCTCGCACAAGAGACATTATGTTCACTTCTTGGCAGAAATCCCATTGGCATACCAACACAGTACCTGAAGGGGTGTCTTGGACACCAAACTCTCTAATTGTGAGTATTGTGGTTTATATTTAGGGGATACTATATGTTATGTAACATGTTTTGGAGATTGCTTTGCACAGTGCTTCGATACCTTTGAGTCACATCCATGCTTTATAAACTCTATAAATAAATAAATGCTTGCTGGGAGCGGCTTATGCCAATGAACCGCGGTTTCAGCCTAAGCGGATTCTTTTCTACTGGGCACCTATTTGTTAACTAACTTAAGAGCTGTTTCCTTTTTGAGCATCTGTGTCTGCATTCATTCATTGATCGTTGTTTTGCTGTATCATATTGAATTCGCTTAGCCATAATCCTATATCTACCATAGGTTAACCAAGATGGCTTGGATATTGGGTGTTGCTCTTCAGTGATTGGTAGTTGGCCGTGGTCCGGTGCTGTAGGGTGAACCAAGGAGGCCTGGAAGTTCGGCGTTGTCCACCACTGATGGGTAGCCGCCTGTGCTTGGTGCGAGATGGTGGCCGTACCAGGCTTGCAAGTTCAGTGTTACCCATCAGTATCTTCTAGTGCTTGGATACTGAGGGTGAACCAAAGGAGATTGGAAGTTCAAGTGTTGCTCAACTTTAACTTAACTCTTATGCAGATAATACACAAATTATTGTGTCAATGTCTTATAGCTTTGAAAGCACAAACGCCAACTTTGAGAAAACTGTATGACTGCAGTGGCACTATGAATGAGGTTTAACTGCCTTAAACTATGTGGAGACAAAACAGACTTTGGTCTTTGGAAAACTTTCTTACACTTGGTCCACTGATTGGTGGCCGAGGGAAGTGGGTGCTTTCCTTTCGCCAACAAATTCAGCAAGAAATCTAGGAATAGTCTTAAACTCTTTTTTTTATCTATTTCTAATCAAATCAACCGTGTTGCAGCCTCTTGTGTTTTACATTCTAAAAAACTCTGTACAAATTATTTCCTCACTTACCAATGTCATCACTGGAAATGGTGGCTCAAGCTCTTATTTCTTCGCTAACAGACTACGGACGCTCACTCTACATTGGTGCCCGCAGCTACAAATAGTTCAACATGTGGCTGTCAGGCTCATCCTGGGCATTACTAAGCAGACATGGTTAAACCTCATCTCAACTCCTTTCATTGGTCAGCGAAAGCATGTCATGTTTAAGTCACTATGCTTTACACACAAAGGACTGCAACATAGGGATCTACGTTCCTGCTCAAAAGATTTGTTCAGCCTCTGCCCCGCTTGTCATCCCCATACTCAAACGCTGAGGATGAGGAGGCAGATCCTGCTCCTACCTTGCTGCCAAATTGTGGAACCTGCTGCCATTCCATTCCATCTGAACTATTCCTAGCCACAATTTGTTTAAGAAAAACATCCAAACTTGGCTGTTTTTATTTTGCTGGGAGTCTCCCCCAACGGGCAAATAAATTGTAAATATTTTTTGTTTGTAGCAAAGGCAATTTTTAGACTGCTTGTGGCCTCAACTTGGTTAGATCCAAATCCTCCCACGTATCATCAATGGCTTGGAAAAACTTTGGGCCAGATGTAGGTAGGGTTTTACCGGTCGGTAACGGCCGAATTCGGCCGTTACCGACCGGTAAAAGGAATTTGAGATGTAGGGGGCAGAATCTGTAAATTTACCGTTCTGTAAATTTACCGATCTGTAATTTTACAGAATCTGTAAATATACCGGTCGGTAAATTTACAGAACGGTATATTTACAGATTCTGTAAAATCGATATGTAGGTGGGACTCTGATGAGTCCCACAAGGCCTAAGAAATCGGTATTTTACCATCAAATTCAATTTGATGGTGAAATACCGATTCAGGTGAGCATGCAAATGTGTGCATGCACACCTGTGCCATATGACAGGCAGACCTGCCCTTAGGGCAGGTATGCCTGCCATATGGCCCCCGAACCTTTTTTGGGGGTGCTAGAGGGTGTCAAAGTGACACCCCCTGCACCCTTGCCAAAAATCTGTATTTACCGATCGGTAAATACCGACCTGTAATGCCCCATTCATTCCTATGGGCTTCAAAGCCCATAGGAATGAATGGAGCATTACCAGTCGGTATTTACCGAATCGGTAAATACCGACTTTTAAAGAATCGGTAAATCCACATCTGGATTTACCTACATCTCGGTACATCTATTTTACCGACTCTTAAATACCGAATCGGTAAAATTCGGTATTTAAGGGTCGGTAAAATAGATTTACCTACATCTGGCCCTTTGTCAATACAAAAATTGGAAACAGCTATTTACTCTAGGAAAGGGAGAAAGGGCAAAAAGCTGGGTATGCAAATTTGGGGCCCTCTGATTCAGTGGAAGTTTGGAACTGAATAAGGTAATGTGAAGTATTTATATATGTATAATTGAAGGTTAACATATATGATTTTGTATGTGTATATAATATGATAGGATCTGTATGTAGTATGTATATTGTAATATTTTTCCCCTTGTCCTTTGAATATGTGGCTGCCTTATGAATTGTACTGTGCCTTGTCCATGTAATGGGGGAGGGGGGGGAAAAATGAGGGGAAAAATTTATCAATAAAAACATTTAAAAAAAAAAAAAAAAAACTTGGCTGTTTTACCTACATTTATGAAGCTCCTCCGTCCTCCAGGAGGCTGAATCTGCGGCACTGGGGTTCCATTTAGGTAGCTTTGTGCTTTATAAGTGCATTTTCATTCATTCATTCATTCATTCGTGATTAATATCTGCCTATGCACAAGACTTCGGCTGGTGCCACCTTTGCACGTTCCCAGACCTCCCTGGTCATTGAAGACCAGGGGTCTTGACAGGAACTGATTGTTGATGCTAATACCAAGCTGCTGTCTGTTCCCAGAGGCTGGCAGCTTCCCGCCATGTTTACTGCCCCTCTTTTTCCATGCCATTTTAGATCAACAACAGCGACGTACCCACGTGCGGATAAGGTTAGGACTGAGAGATCTCTCAGATGATTCAGATGAGGGTCACAGTGCACGAAGGCTGAAACAAGTCTTCCTGGAAACCTACGGCCTGGTTAGTTCACTTGGTAACAGGCCAACAGTAGCATGGGAGATACAGAAAATGAATAGCGTGAAATGGCCTTGAAGAAGATCTCATGGCAGGGTTCAGGATCTCTGGGGAGTAGATTGGTCTTTTCAGCTTTGACATGACCCGCTTGGAGCCCAGGGGCTAGAACATTGCCCAAGAAACCAGCATGGACGATTCACCGGGGGATACATGGAGCCCTGGGACCCTCACAGTGTGTTGTGAGAGCAGCAGACAGTAGTGTTTTTTAGAGGCACCCTACTGGGCAGCACTGAGACAGGGCTGATTAATTGCTGGTGAGGTCATCCTTGACCTGCCTCACGTTTTGTGAACAGTCTTCAATCCCCGAGCAGGAAGTGACATCAGAGGAGGACATGTAGAGCAGTGCACATTCCTCATAGCAGCAAACATGCATTTTCTCGTTGGCAGGATGCAAAATTAAATGGCATCTTTCATATTGCCCTTTCAAGGCTACAATAGTTTTGCAACAGCCCATGATATCCTCCTTTGGTGTACTGTCCTCTTTCAAAGGATAAAAACAGTCTACAAAACGGAGGGCAGCGTAAGAAAAATACTTTACAATAATAAGGTAGCCCAGAATACGTAAAACATTTCAATTTATTTTAAATCTGAAACACTTTATGAGGAGCAGCACCCCAAAAAACTTTGAGAGCAACGGAAAAAAATAAAAATACAATTATAGGCTTGGTTAGGGCGGAACAGGGCTGGTGTCACAGGGGGAGGGAGGAGTGGTGGGCACTATCTAAGTGCGCATGGCGGTTTGGCCGACCGTCTTGGGCCGCCCAAACAGTCAAGCGCACTTTGCATGTTCTCCACCATGATGTAATACGCCGCCTGGGTGGAGAACATGCACAGGCTCCCAGTCCCCCTCTGAGTGCCGAACAACGGTGCTCAGATCCATCGCAAAGTTGCAATGCAGCATTGTGATTGGCTGTGTGCTTCCTGCTTCCGAGACTCGCCATGAAGAGAAGCAACAATGGAAGAAAGTCAGTGGCTATGAAAAGGTGCTTTTTGTGTGTGCTTGTTTTCAATACAGTGCTGTGCTCCGAAAATCATAACTTTGCTCTTAATCCAGCTGCTCACACCAGCCATACATGGAGTAGCTAATTACTCAACAACCTGTGGAATCAGTAAAGAACTTAGGGGTTCTGCCTGATACTTCCCTCAATTTTAATTTACATGTAAACCGGACCATGAGCACCTTTTGTTTCATTATTAGATCTCTTAAGAAGATCTTCTCTTTCACCCCTGAGGAACTACGCAAATCAGTGGCCATAGAGCTGATCGCCTTGTGATTAGACTACTGTAATGCTCTGTATCTCAACATAAACAGCACCTCCCTGAATAAACTTCAGATGGTTCAAAACCCGGCTGCGCACTTCATACTGAATATTCCGAAAGTTCTCTCAGTGAGAGAAGGCCTCTAAATATTCACCGGCTTCCAATCAGAAAACGGGTGATTTTTAACCTCATCCATGCTGGTGACGAGCTCAGCTCATGGAGTACAGTTGAGCTGTACTCATGACGAGCTGAGCTCGTCACGGCCGTTGGAACGTTCGCACGTGGGGGTAATTACCCCGCTGTGCCTCATGACGAGCTCAGATTGTCACCAGCATGGGGGCGCTGCGCCCCCCCCCCCCGCACAGCAGGGAGAAAATACCCCGCAGCGAAGGGGTTAAGGCACTCAGCACAGTCCACCTAGCTCTACACCTCAAGGGCTCACTAGCCATTAGATCTTCCTTTCATTGGTACAGGCCTGCCAGGCACTTAAGATCAGCTCTAAGTAGGAAAGTTTCTGTTCCTAAATTCCGTAAGGCAGGAAAGGGCCCACGCTCCTTCTCTGTCGCGGTGGCCAAGCAATGGAGCACCTTCCCTATCCAAATCGCAGAGATCGACTCCTTTCCCTCTTTCAGAAAACACTTAAAAACCTAGCTTTTTTCCTCTTAGATCACTTCTCTATTTATTCTCCTGGGTAGTTCTCTTCCAAATGGTTTTTTGGAACTCTCTGGACTCAGCGCCTTGATACTTGCGGGCTTAGAGTGCTATATAAGTCTTTTTTTACTCTCATTCCATGTATATTTTCATACAACTATTCGTGGGCTTTACGGGTCATGTTAAGCAGTTCCATTTTTATCAGGTTTCTTGGTGTCTTTTAGGTGTATGGTTGAATGGATGTTGTATGTGGATTGGCTGATGTGGAAAAAATGAATGCAGTATGTACTGTTTATAGGCAGGGTAGAAGAGGTGTTGAGTGCTTCAAGAGCACATAAGCGCGAGTGTAATGGAAAGTGTAAGAACAGACTCGGCCGCACATGCACTACTTACCCTCTTTGTGTTAAGGTTGCTATTGATAGTGCCCTTATAATGCAACAGTTTCGATCACAATGAATCTCGTTGGGAATGAAACCAAAACTCCCAAAATCTCTGGCCCACCGAGGAATGATGTGATCTGTTGAGTAGCTTTTTCATCCAAAAAATAAGGCTTCATCATGCCTGGTTCCTAATGCTGCCTTGTGTATCTGTTGAGCTTTTATGCTTTATGTCATGTCAGAACCTGAACTTCTAAGATCTATGAGATGTTATTTCATGTTTAGGGGGAAATCCAAATTTGAAGTGTAGAAGATAAGTCTTCTTCTATGGGGTTCCCTGTGGACAATGCAGAAAGCTTTGATGGAAATTCTTCTTGCAAAAGGTAACCAGGTCACGTTTGTTAAGCGAGACAACTTGTCTAGTTGTGGCATGATCAATTCATTGACGTTTATCAATTATACACATCCTGATACAATGTAAAGCCCACTGGCATCGCACAGGTGGGGCAGGACTATCGAAGTTGAGGTTTGTACCATATGGGCGTGATGTTCCCATAATGTTGCAGGTACTTTTCATTACATTGTTGAAATCTCTTTTCAGTTAGACTGAAGTCTACGGTTACACCTACATTACTACCTCTTTGGTGTGGTGGGAGGAGATCCAATGTCCGAAGACCAGGCGGTATTTGGGTTGCAAGTCTTCCATATTCCACAAATTGGGATCTACGTTATTTAGGGGTTTTGGTTAATATGGTTATGTACCATCCAGTTGTTGACTATTTGAAGGCAATCAGTAAATCCACATCGCTCAGTCAGATGGTTTTGCCAGTTTAACAATAATCTGGTTGTCATCTGTATAACTTGAACATATATATTTGCAGGAATTATTCAACTCTATGTTTTTTGGAATGGTAGTATATATGTTATTTACGTTTCATCTGTGAGGTAGGTTTGGATTCATTTTAGAACTGTGTCCTGTGTTATTTAGTCTTTTAATTAGGAGTTTGTTATATTCAGTGTCCAGAAATATTGGCAGATCATCGAGGAGGAGTGAAGCAACTCTGTTGGAGGCTGCGGGCTTCTTAGTGTGAGAAGTTGGCCTGGTATATGATGTCCACCATTCTAGTGGGCATCTTGCACCAGCCCAATCGACCCTTATTGATGGTAGGTTATAAAGTCAACCTTATAGAAAGCTATCCTAGTGGTAGTTGTGGAGAGCAGCCTTCAGGCTAAGACTTGGAGACGAGTTAAGCAAGTTGTTTTACCATTTATAATCCCTAGAGTACCAAATGAAAGCACACCACACAAGGTATATATCAAATATATATGTATTTATTCTAAACATAACCCCTCTGCACTCTTTATGAGGTCAGAGGTAAAAGTACAATACAAGGAACTTAATTAGCAGACGATAAGTTGCACAGTATACGTTTTGCCTTAGGGGTCTCACAAACCATATACTAAAATAGTGGTATAAGAACCACATGAGGAATAGAAAGCAGGTCTAGGGCCTGGGGAATCGCTGGGGCTTCTAGGAACAACCAAAGGTTAGGATGTAGGAGGCCCACGGGAGACGCGTGCAGTGTCTAAACACAGTCGTGGGTCACCGTTCACTTTCTATGGAGAACGAACAAGTTACAATTTTAAAGATTAAGGGCCCGATGTAGGTAATTCCGATTTACCGACTCCTAAATACCGAATCATACCGATTCGGTATTTAAGAGTTGGTAAATTAGAAGTAGGCAGATGTAGGTAACTTTTCTTTTAAAATTACCTATTCTGTACGATTCGGTATTTACCAAATCGGTAAATACCGAATCGCTATTCCCCATTGATTCCTATGGGCCTTGAAGCCCATAGGAATCAAGGGGAAATACCGAATCGGTATTTACCGATTCGGAAAATACTGAATCCTGGCAGGGGGAACGGGGTGTCACTTTGACACCCTCTAGCACCCCAATGTCAGGCTTGTGTGCCATGTGGCACACATACATGCCCTAAGGGCATGTCTGTGTGTCACATGGCATAGGTGTACATGCACAGATGTGCATGTACACCTGAATTCGTTATTTACCATGCAATAGTATTACATGGTAAATAACGAATTCTTAGGGGCCTGTGGCACTGGTGAAAGCGCCACCTACATCTGCATTTACAGATTCGGTATTTTTACTGAGTCTGTATTTACCAATTCGGTAATTTTACCGATTCGGTAAATACAGATTCGGTAAATATACCGATTCTGTAAATACATGCCCCCTACATTGGAAAAGGCATTTACCGGTCGGTAACGGCCGAATTCGGCTGTTACCGACCGGTAAATGCCTACCTACATCGGGCCCTAAGAGTACAAGTCGGTGAACTGTGATGGAACCCTTTTAGACTAGGACACTTGGAGAGTCAATACCCATGGGAGCACCTGAGTACTCGTGTTACCTCACCCAGGGAAGCCGGGTGCATAGGTGAATTTTCGTGTCGGGTTTCGTTGCCGATTCCAATGGAGAGCTGCGAAGAAGTGCTGCAGGTGACCAGAGGAAAAGTGTCCGGGTAGATACAAGGGTGGATCGGAGATGTGAAGAATCTGAAAGCAGAAGGGACAGCATCTGGGTCACTAGCCAGTGACCAGGATGGCGACAGGAAGATGCCAGCCGATGTCGGGTGATTCCAGGTGAAAAGGTGAAGTTTGTCTCTTCAGCCACGAGGTCCAGGAGGTGTCGACGATAGCCAAGAGCTGGATTTAAGCTGTCGCGCAACGGATCTAGTTATCCGGATTGGACTCAATAAGCCTTGGTAAACGCAATCCACGCAAGATGTTGAGATTGGCTTCGGTGCAGACCAGCAAGGTCTGAGGAACTTCTCTTTTGGGGAGAAGTTGCAGCAAGCCTGGAGCAACCAGGAAAGCAAAGTAATTCAAGGATTGCTCTTCGTGGGGGCTCACTAACCAACGGACTAGGAACTGTGAAGACGTGTTGAGCTGAAAGTCACAAAGCGGGCCCACGGAACACTCGTGGAGTGTGGGCCTCTGACCTTCAGTGAAAAAGGTGCTCGGGCTGGGGCTTCAAGCACCCCAATGCACAACTTCGGGATACCTCGGCAAGTAGGTGCAGCTTTCAAAATGCAGGATGTCCAGGAGTTCCGGTCCCACGTCTCTCGTGTCCGCCACAGGTCTCAGCTTTGCTGGGAGCATAGGTCAGTGTCAGATATGTCTGGAAGTCTGTGTCCTGAGTTGCAGATTCTTCGGGATCCGGCGGGAGCCTCAAAAATGCAGACCGGCAAAGATGCAGTTGGTGCGTGTTTGAACAGAGTGGTCACAGATTTCTTCCGTCTTCCAGTCGATATGGAATGTCGAAGGTCCAAGATATATGTTGCAGTTTCGTTCAGGGTAATGTAAAGTCCTAGGGACTGGGGTTCTATACTTATAGTAAGTTTAGGGGTTGGACTAGCTCTAAGGTCACTCCTATGGGTGGACCTGGTGAGGGGGTAGTTACACCCCTTCCCCTTTGTCCAGTTTCATGCCAAAGCTGGGAAATGCATGGAGCACCTTGTGTGCCCCAGGCAGTGTCTGGAAAGCATTCACTGACTGCAGCCCTCCCTGCCCCAATACACTAAGAGCCTGTCTGGGGAGGTGCTAGCACCTCCCTGGGCAGGAAACCTATTGTCCATGCCTCCCCTTGCCGGAGTTTCGTGCAGTACAGGAGGGCAGACCCGTGTCTGTGACAGCAGCATCCATTTTGTGATGCTGAGGCTCTGTTTAACTTTAGCTGGGTTTTCCAGTAACTGCATGTCTTCTCCCTCTAGAAGGGTGGAATGCTACCCCCGCCGCCAGTACTGGCAGGGGGGGGGGGGGGGGGTAGTACTCCAAAGTGTTTGACACGTTACCCCACATGTTTTGATAAAGCCAAACCAAGGTTAGCATTAACCGCAAGGACTATAATGCACCTGAGTATATGGTATGGCTATATCATACAACAGCTATAAGGAGATGGTTCCGAAAGCTGTTGAGGGGCTCAGCTCATGCTAGGGCACCCTCTCACACAAAACCAAGCACTCTGCCTCCAGGATTGTCAAGGCCTGCCATAGTCTATATATAAGGTAGATATAGATATACTATATCTAAGTAAGGGGTGCGTACACCATATTACCCAGGCTGTAAGTACAGACCTGTGGTGTCAGTTTGGAAGGCTAACCAGGGGTGGCACAATATATGCTGCAGCCCCTGGTAGGCCTATGTTGCACGTATGCCCTGGGTACCTAGGGTACACTGTACAGGGGCTCACAAGGGTGACCCAGTAACCAATCTGGTATGTACCTAAAGTACATGGTATTAATTTAGAGAGAGAGCAGCTAGGCTGTGGGCATGATTAGCAGGGCCACAGCCATACTAAAGTCTAAAAACCAGAGAATCACAGCAAAAATTGGGGGTGACCATAGGAAGCAGACCCTACTCACCCCCCCAAACGCAGGGACATTAAACTAACCTTGACCAGTTGAGTCTTCATGTTCTAGGTGGAAATATCTGGAGAGTCCATCTGCATTGGCATGGTTACTCCCATGTCTATGTTCCATTGTATAGTCCACCCCCTGTAGGGAAATGGACCACCTGAGCAGTTTGGGATTTTCACCCTTCATCTCTTTTAGCCACAAGAGGGGCTTATGGTCTGTCTGAACTGTGAAGTGAGTACCAACAAGTATGGGCTCAGCTTCTTCAGGGCCCAAACCACAGCAAAGGCCTCCCTCTTAATAGCTGACCAATGTTTCTCTCTATGGGTCAGCCTTCTGCTAATAAAAGCTAAGGGCTGGTCCTGACCTTCTTCATTCAATTGTGATAGCACAGCCCCTACCCCAACTCAGAAGCATCTGTTTGAACAATGAATTCTTTGGAGTAGTTAGGACTTTGCAGAATGGGAGCAGAGCACATGGCCTGCTTCAGGTCATCAAATGCCTTTTGACAGCTGACTGTCCACTGAACTTTCTTGGGCATTTTCTTAGAAGTTAAGTCATTCAGGGGTGTCACAATGGAACCATGCCCCTTGACAAATCTCCTATAGTACCCAGTCAGGCCCAAGAAAGCTCTGACCTGAGTCTGGGTGGTTGGAGCAACCCAGTCCATTATGGTCTGGATTTTGCTCTGTAATGGTTGAACCTGGCCTCCGCCTACAAGGTGGCCCAGGTACACAACCTGACTCTGCCCTATCTGGCACTTAGTACCCTTGATAGTTGAGCCTGCTTTTGCAGGGCCTACAAAACATTTTTCAGGTGGATCGGGGGATCTTCCCAGGTGGAGCTAAAGACAGTAATGTCATCATGGTAAGCTGCACAGTAGTCATCCAGGCCTGAGAGGACTTTGTTCACCAACCTTTGAAATGTGTCAGGTGCATATTTCAGACCACTAAGTGTCCGGGTGGATCCAATGGTGGATCGGAGATGTGAAGAACCTGAAAGCATAAAGGACAGAGTCTGGGTCACTAGCCAGTGACCAGGATGGCGGCAGGAAGATGCCAGCCGATGTCGGGCGGTTCCAGGTGAAAAGGTGAAGTTTGTCTCTTCAGCCACGCGGTCCAGGAGGTGTGGACGATGACCAGGAGTTGCTTTCGAGCTGTCCCACAAAGCATCTAGTTGACTGCGGTGTCGGTATCCAGATTGGACCCAACAAGCCTTGGTAAACGTAATCCACGCAAGATGTCGAGATTGGCTTTGATGCAGACCAGCAAGGTCTGAGGAACTTCTCTTTTGGGGAGAAGCCTAGAGCAACTAGGAAAGTAAAGTAATTCAAGGATTGGTCTTCGTGGGGGCTCACTAGCTAACAGACTAGGAACCATGAAGCTGAAAGGCAAAAAATGGGCCCACAGGACACTCGTGGAGTGTGGGCCTCTGAGCTTCAGTGCAAAAGGTGCTCGGACTGGGGCTTCAAGCACTCAAGTGCACAACTTCGGGATACCACGGGAAGTAGGTGCAGCTTGCAAAATGCAGGATGTCCAGGAGTTCCGGTCCCACATCTCTCGTGTCCGCCACAAGTCTCAGCTTTACTGGGAGTGTAGGTCAGTGTCAGAGATGTCTGGAAGTCCATGTCCTGAGTCACAGATTCTTCGGGATCCAGCGGGAGCCTCGAAAATGCAGACCGGCAAAGATGCAGTTGGTGCCTGTTTGAACAGGGTGGTTACTCCTTGACCACAAGGGAGATTTCTTCCATCTTCCAGTTGATATGGAATGTCGAAGGTCCAAGATATATGTTGCAGAGTTTCGTCCAGGGTAATCTAAAGTCCTAGGGACTGGGGTTCTATACTTATAGTAAGTTTAGAGGTTGGACTAGCTCTAAGGTCCCTCCTATGGGTGGACCTGGAGAGGGGGTGGTTACACCTCTTCCCCTTTGTCCAGTTTCGTGCCAGAACTGGGGCTGAGTGCCCCAGCAACCAGTTTGAACTGGGAAATGCATGGAGCACCTTATGTGCACAGGCAGTGTCTGGAAAGCTTTCACTGAATGCAGCCCTCCCTGCCCCAATACACTAAAACCTGTCTGGGGAGGTGCCAGCACCTCCTTGGACAGGAAACCTATTGTCCAGGCCTCCCCTGCCGGAGTTTCGTGCAGCAGCAGGAGGGCAAACTCGTGTCTGTGGCAGCAGCATCCATTTTGTGATGCTGAGGCTCTGTTTAACTTTAACCAGGTTTACCAGTAACTACATGTCTTCTCCCTCTAGAAGGGTGGAATGCTACCCCTGCCGCCAGGAGTGGCAGGGGGGGGGTAGTATTCCAAAGTGTTTGACACCTTACACGACATGTTTTGATAAAGCCAAACCAAAGTTAGCATTAACCGCAAGGATTATAATGCACTAAAGAGTATATGGTATGGCTATATCATAGAACAGCTATAAGGAGATGGTTCCGAAAGCTGCAGAGGGGCTCAGCTCATGCTAGGGCACCCTCTTACACAAAACCAGGCACTCTGCCTCCAGGATTGTCAAGGCCTGCCATAGGAGTGACTTATAGGTTACTATGTGTCTATATATAAGGTAGATATAGATATACTATATCTAAGTAAGGGGTGCTTACACCACCTTACCCAGGCTGTAAGTACAGACCTGTGGTATCAGTTTGGCAGGCTAACCAGGGGTGGCACAATATATGCTGCAGCCCCTGGTAGGCCTAGGGTACACCTATGCCCTGGGTACCTAGAGTAACTATACAGGGGCTCACAAGGGTGACCCAGTAACCAATCTGGTATGTACCTAATGTACATGGTATCAATTTAGAGAGAGAACAGCTAGGCTGTGGGCCTGATTAGCAGGGCCACAGTGATACTAAAGTCGAAAAACCAGAGAATCACAGCAAAAAGTGGGGGTAACCATAGGAAGTAGACCCTACTCTTCAACACTTAGGACCACCCAGTTTGCTATTAATGCTTGTTCAGTACTTCTTCCGGGTCAGAAACCTCTCTATTGGTCAGAGCAGAGGTTGTGAGCCCCAAGGAAATCTGATGATCTGAATGAATGGTGCAGTTAGTTCGCTCAGAGATTGGCTATTTGATATAGTTCTGTAACGTGTTGTGCCATCAGAAACAAGCCCTTGCTTTTTTAGAACTGGTTTGATGTGGAATATTTGTAATTCTCTGTGGCATTCTTCATATTATATTTCACTAATGATGATCTGAACACTATGGGGGTTTTAAAGTCCGCCCGCCATCCTATCGGGAAATGGG
Organism: Lissotriton helveticus; assembly: GCF_964261635.1. Lineage (NCBI taxonomy): Eukaryota > Metazoa > Chordata > Amphibia > Caudata > Salamandridae > Lissotriton > Lissotriton helveticus. Next base: position 1,314,695,594 of record NC_136057.1, on the reverse strand, counting down.
ACCGCCCACCATAAGGGCGGGGGTCCCGTGGGGGCCATTAGGATGCGCCCGCCACAGTGGGGGGTGCATCCTGCATTCCTGTCATTGTGTGCGGGCGGTGCACTCTGAACCGCCCGCCACAATGCCAGGAAGGCATGTTGTGCACTTCCATGAACAACATGGCAGGCGCCGGGCGGTGCCTGCCATGTTGTGCATGGAACTGCAGGGGGGCACCATAGGTACCCCCCATGTGCACCGCCCACCCCCCAGAGTCTCTGGGGGCCCGCAACGGGCCCTCACAATCATCACCCTCTTGTAGTCTGTTTTTGTCCCAGATTTTTAGGTCTGGCCTGAGACAACGCATGTGCTGTCACTTGCGGGTCTCTTGTAAAAAGAAAATAACAGTTAAAAGTGCTTAGAGCCAGTTACTATTATTTACGATTGTTTGGCTTCGATGTTAATCTAATTTCCTTGTTTATCATTGGTTAGTGCCTCCCGCTTACTTGTTCTCCTCCTGTAGACCGGGTTCCATAGACCATAGACAAAGTACAGCTTAATGTGTGCGGCCAGTGTCCTTTCACTGGCAGCTCATTTGCAGGGGTACTTCTGTTTATTTTTTAGTGTAGCGCTCCATAAAGGTGCATCATTTTGCAGACTGTATCTATCCAACCCTCCCATCCCGCTAACAATCCATTGTTGCTTGCTCCCATCCCTTCCACACCCTGTGTTCTGTCACTACTTGCCCGATCGTTGCATACCTCTCCTCCATCATTTTATTTCAACCTGTATCGCTCCATAAGAGTGCATCATTTGGTAGACCCGCTCTAACCCGCCTCTCTCACCCCATCTGCATTCTATTGATACTTGCCACTTTTCTGCCCCTGCCTCCCTCCTATTGCTGCTTGCCATCTCATCCATCGCTTGCTCCATTCACGGAGTCCCTCCCCCTGAAACTAGTCACTGCTTGTCCCACTGTTGCCTGCCTCACCCTTCCCCCAGGCATAGCTTGAACCGTAGACCCACCCGCACCCTGTCCTTGGTTGCCCGCCCACTCCTGACCCCTTTTATTGCTTGCCTCTTCTACGCCACCAACTCCTGCCAGAAAAAAAGCACTAGGGCCATGTCATAGTGCATTTTTTTCTTTACTTTCAGCAGTGTTGCACAGCAGCCACGCTTATTGAAAAATGACAAAAAAACATTCACCAGATCAATAGATCTTTTATAGGGTAGAGTTATTGGAGTTGCCAATGCTTGTTGCTTCTTGCAGTTGAGGTCTAACTGTATTCTTCTGGAATGTTTCGCTTCTTCATGATTTCAGGGGCAGTTTGGTGTTTGGCATAACTACTGCAACATAAATCTCCATCTTCCATCAATAATCAGATTGTCATTGAGTTTTTTTTAAAGTTGTGGTATTTTTCCTCTAATTAGGACTTTCTTAGAGAGTCACTTGATACTTTTCACATGTGCTATACAGTAAAGAGTAACACAGAGGCTCCTGGAAGGAGTTACCTTTTCCTCAGGCAATCTAGAAAGAAACTAAACAGACCTTCACTGCATCCTGAAATTTACACTGTTCTAGATTTTGTAGTTTCCCCTTTTTGTATGTTTATATGCCTTAGTTGCCTGTTTCATGAGGGTTTAAGCAAACAGGGGCACTTTGTCAAACACCTCATTGAGCTAGTGGTGGAATTGTTGGACAGACATCAGTGGGTTCAGTGGCCAGTTCACCAAGAATTTTATGTCAAAGGTGAAAGTATTCCACGGTCTCTTAAATGTGATGTTGTTAGGTGTTGGAAGTGGTGGTACCGTTGGAAAGTGGTTGTACCTGTCGGGTCTTTAACTTAAGGTAGATAAATTGTTGATTGTTCCAGTTAATGGTCTTTATCCTTTTGAGTTGGACAAGGTCCTTTGTGGGGTATGTAGCATTGAGTGTATGGCCTGCATCATGTGTGGCACCAGTGACAAGCTGATGGTACTTTAGCGAATGAAGATCATTGAGAGTGGACCTAGTCTGATGGCGATTTAGTTTCTCAAACCAGGTGTTAAGGTCTCCTAGGATACATTAATTGGAATAGTCAATTATAATATTTGCTATGGAGTGAAGGAAAGTTTATAAAACGATTGTCTTTTTGAGGAGGTGGCCGATAGATTAGAAGGAATAAAGTGCAGTAAGTTGGTAGTCGTGAGAAGCATATAATTAATGATATTCACTTTAATAAGAGTGATCTTAGATGTTGGCAGTTAAAGCAAATTCACCTTTGCTGACTGATCACCCAAGATTTTGCTCACTCTTTAAACAAGGTTAAATTGACATTTCCCTGATTGACATATTTAACTTCTCTACATGTTCCTAGTATATGGTGTAGAAAATGCAACCAAGGTCTGGAAGTTAAAAGCCCCCTGAGGACTGCACCATCAATTGTGCCACCCCCTTTAGTATCACTTTGTTCGCCATAAGTTGGCAGGGTATGCTCAGACGTGAGTCCCTTGCTCACTTTGCCACTGGATTCAAGCAAGCCGGGCTGAAGACGGCTGAAATGCCAGAAACCGGTCCTCGGAAGCTTGTTTCCAGTTCAGGGAAGGCATGGCGTGGCAGTTCGGGCTGCACTGTTCCCATGAGGCACAGGGTCAGACTGATTTGCATATGGCCATGTCTGAACTGGGGTGGCAGAGTGGGTCAAAGAACAGTGATGGATTAAACCCAGATCTGTTGACTGGGTGTGAGTGTTTGATTGGTTCAGATGCTCCGTCCATCACCACCCCCTTTTGTACCACCCATAGAGTGGGCCTGTAAAAGATGGATGGCTTCAGGCCTACCATGTGTAGCCTGACTACAGCAGTCTAAAACCCGGCTGTCGAAATTGTCAAAATAACTCTTTTTGACAGACAGAAGACCCTTCTTTTAAATATTAATAAGCCAGGCCTGAGTACAGGTTGTTGCCCACCTGGTAAGCTACCTACTACTTAAAAGTGGAACTTGTGTGTAATTATAGTTTGCATGTTCCTCCAGTACTTGCCCCAAAAGCAACTTTCACTGGCAGGGCTGTAGCTGAACCCTAGAAAATGTCAAAGTAAAGATTACGAACTTTCATTTGTAACTTTTCACAGGAAATGGCTACAAAAAATGTCAAAGACAATTTTAAATATTTATTCAGTTATATTTTACCGCCTTCACCTCCAGAAGGCTAATAAGAATGTGCCTACTGACTGCTGGTCTGCCAGTGCTTTAAGGTGTGAAAACTGCTCCCACAGTGGAAACAATAACCTGGGTGGGGGAGGTGTTTTTTCTTCCTCTTGCTGGAAGATCTGTTAAGGGACCAAGGAACTTCATTAACTTGTAAATACCCTTCACTTTCAGAAGTAAATGTACGGTGAAACCTGGGGAAGGCAACACCTTGTTCCCCTAGCCAGGCACCCTCAAAACCCAGTGGGAGATAATTTACCCCAGAACCAATTTCCAGTGACCACGAAGGAGGGGCTATGCATTCACTTTGGCACACCTCTGGGTGGGCACAGTGGCTTTGCACAAGGGAGAAAAGGTTTCCCCATCTTGGATACTAGGTGTAAGGTGCCCTATGGGATTGTTAATAATAAGGTAAACAGGAGCTGCTGAAAAAGTGAATAGGAACTTGGAACTTCTACCCCATTGATTAGAGAGGAACCTGGAGTGACCCCACCCTCTAGCTACTACCAACCATAAATGTGGCACTCCGGGGCACTATCTTCAGAACACTTTCTGGTCCGGAGGAAGATCAGGAGAGGACTGAACCCTGCTTGATGTAAACTGAGAGGAGCTCTTGAGGGCTGGATGTGCCCTGTACCCACAAGAAAGAAGTGAACTCCAGGGATCAGTGGGCTGACCTCCTGTGGGGCAACAGTCACACAGCAAGCTAAAAATAAATGTTTACCTGTTTGACAGGTTGCCCAGTCACAATTGGGCCTGCACTGGACCTTGCAGTAAGGCCTTTGCTTGACCAAGCCCTAAAGTCCTTAAGAGTTCCTCTGATGCCTGGGAGCCTCAGGTGAAGAGCTAAGGAAAAAGGGGCTTACCACTGCAATGTTTTAGGACTTAAAAACATTAAGACTTTTATACACCAGAGAACTGCAGCCAACCATCAGAGCTGAGCTGGCTGAGACCTAGCTACTCTGAGCTTAACAAACAGGTGTGTCCCAATTAGAGCTTCGCTGCAGAAGCAAACCAATCTCAGTGGGACCCCTTGGAGCCCTCTTCAGATACAATTTGCTGTCCTGCAGGACAAATCCAAGCTGCATTTCAGACACCAAGTCCCAAGGTAGAAATCTTGACCAGGAGAAGTCACCTAAATTATCCGACTAATGCAATGACAACCCTGAATGCGAAACTTGACTTTCCAACCAAAATGAATGGCTTCAGGTGGACCTCGCTCAACTCCTATCCGACTTTGTTGGAACCTTACACAATGCAGCACACTGATGTGCCCTGCTGAGAGAGATTCTAACTTCTATTTAGTAGACTATTCTACAACCATAGACTATCATTAGAGCGTTTTGGAAACTTCAGCTAGTGCACTATGCATTTCATGTTTGGTCAGTTTCTGCAGATTGTTAGATATTGGTATGGGATGCCCTTAAGTAGAATGGTTGCTGTGTTATCTTCCATCCCCATGTTTGTGATAAACTGGAGGCTGTCACTCAGTAGATCACATATGTGGTTGCCATTTTTAGGTCTCGTCTGTGACAGCGCATGCACTGCATGCGCTCTCGTTTGCAAGATATACTGTATATAACAAAGGGCTTGAAGCCCGCTCATTGCTTAATATGTGTTGGCTTCCTTGTCATTCTGATTTGTTGCCTTCTAATTGGCCAGGGTGTGCTGGCTTGAATTTATTCTCTTTCGGCTGGAGCTTGGAGCATGTACTGACTGTTTCAGCTTGATTGCTGTGCTTCTTCTGATAGCGATGTGACTGAGGTATTACTTCCATTTTTTCTTCTTCCCGGTCATCCTTGTTGAACCTCTTGCCATTTGCATCTATGTTTCACTGTGCTAAGCGCACTTCAAAGAAGCCCTTTTTTCCTTTGAAATTGATGTGTTTTGTAACAACAGATGTTATCTGCTTCCAAATGTATTTTTACTAAGACATGGACATGCAGAATCACCTTCTTTATGTGATAAGATTTTCTGCCAACGGTCATATTTTCTTTTCTTTTTCACACATGGAGAGAATAATTGTTTTGCTTAGAATTACAAGGGTGTTGAGCTGAGACATAACAAGCATTGGCAAAGCCAATAGGTCTCGGCTTTGAAACTTGTTACTCTGCCATTGCCTTTTGTTTGTGCTGTACAGATGGGCATTGCTGACTTTGGAAATGATTTGTAGCCATGCTGCATAGCACTATGGCTGCTGTGCAGCAAGGCTAAAAATAATAGTTAAAAAAAGACTAATGTGTCTAGCACTGAATGCACTTAAAAAAAAGCACATTAGCCCTGGCTGCATCATAGCTCTTTCTGAAATCAGTTATAGCCATACTACAGATCATCCACTGTCCTGTACGGCAAGCAATCAAAATATCATTTTTTTAATATCGACCTACACTAATATCGAGTTTTTAATATCATAGGGACAGAATAGCGATGTCAAGAATATCGTTGACCAGAATATCGACTTTAAGGTAAGTAATATAGTTTTTTTTTATATCGAAGTAAGTAATATCGAAGATAGTAATATCGAAGTAAGTAATATCGTTAGCATAAATGTTGTTAATAATATCGATATTTATATTAGTGTTATGTATTTTAGTATGTATTTTATATGTATGTTTAACATTTGTTGTAATGTATTTTTATTATTTTTAAATATATGTATTAAATGTTTAGAAATTAGTAATTTTTTAAAGTACATTTTATGTTTTAGTATGAGAGCAGGTTATGGGTTTATAGGGGAATAGGGTGGGAAGTAATTTAATTATAATTAATTCATTTTTAGGTTTCATTTCTTGTTATTGATCATTAATATATTGATAACCAATTATTAATTTGGTAATTATTTTTTATTAATTGATTAATGTATATTTATATTAATTATAATTCATTTATTATTGTATTTATCTATTGGTACTGTTAATTAATTTATTGTTAATTAATTGTGAATTGGTAATTATTTTTTATTAATTTATTAATTAATAATTACACTAATTATGTTATTTTTTATGTGTTGTGGGTTTATGGGGGAATAGGGTGGGAAGTAATGTAATTATAATTAATGAATGAATATTTATTTATTTATTGTTATTGATAATTAATTTATTGTTAATTGATTCTTTGGTAATTGATTTGTTTTAATTGATTAATGTATAATTATGTTAATTACAATTAAGTTATTATTATGTATTTATTGTTATTGTTAATAAATGTATTGTTAATTTATTATTAATTGGTAATTAATTTGTATTAATTGATTAATTGACAATTACATTATTTGTGTTTTTTTATGTGTAGCAGGTTGTGTGTATATGGGGAATAGGGTGGGAAGTAATTTAATGGTATTTAAGTAAATATTAATTTAATTTTATTGGTATTTATTATTAATTTATTCGTTAATACATTTTTAATATGTTATTTATTTTACAAAAATTATTTAATTAATAAGTATGTGAATTTAACCCCTAAGCTATCCTACATTTTCCACACTGTTACATTCACTGGAGTTGGAATATTAATTTTTACCCGTATGCTATCCAACACTTTCCCTACTGTTGCACTCACTAGATTGGGAATAGTAGTTTTTACCCGTACGCTATCCAACATGTTCCCTACTGTTGCACTCACTGGAGTGCGAATAGTAAATGTTACCTGTCCGCTATCCAACACTTTTCCTACTGTTGCACTCCTTGGAGTGGTAATAGTAATTTTTACCCCTACCAGAGTGGTAATAGTAATTTTAACCCCTTTCCTATCCAACAGTTTCCTTACTGTTGCTCTCACTGGAGTGGGAATAGTAATTTTTACCCCTACGCTATCCAACACTTTCCCTACTTTTGCACTCCCAGGAGTGGGAATAGTAATTTTAACCCCTATGCTATCCAACACTTTCCCTACTTTTGCACTCACAGGAGTGCGAAGAGTAATTATTACCCCTACACTATGCAACACTTTCCCTACTGTTGCACTCCCTGGAGTGGGAATAGTAATTTTTACCCCTACGTTATCCAACATTTTCCCTACTCTTGCACTGTCTGGAGTTGTATTAGTAATTTTATTACCTCCGCTACCTAATATTTGTTGTATTATTTTAGTTAATGTTGTATATAATGAATTTTAAAATGATTAAAAAGAAATGTATTTTTTGTAATTGTTATATATATTTAATTTGTGTTTATATTATTGTTTTATGCGTATAGATGTATTGATAATTTATATAATACATTTTTTAGAAGTATGAGTTATTAAAATAACTATTAAACATTAATAGTACGTAAGCAGATATTATATAATATATGTATATGTTTAATTAATTTTAACGTTATATATATTAGTTATAATTTTTAAACATTTAAAAATAATTGTAACAATGTTTATTTTAATTATATGTATTATTTACATTATGTTACATTATTTTTTAAACTTAAATAAAAAAACAACGATATTTTTGATATTGATATTTTTTCTCTCGATATTTTTGTACTTACCATAATGAAGATAGGATGTCGATATTCTTGACTTCGATATTCTTGCTGCGATATTTTTGTAGGTCGATATTCTGACCTTCGATATTTTGTCAGTGATTCATGCTGTACACCATGGCTACAAAACACTGCCATAGCCAATAGCTCTCATAGGCGAGACCTATTGGCTTTGCCAATGCTTGTTCCTTAAGGATATAACATTAATTAAGAGGCAAGAAAAATGTTTGAGGTGGGGCGACCGGAGACTTCTGGGGTCCCTGCTGGCTTCCTTTGTGTTGGTTTTTGGCTCTATGTGGTGTCTGTAGTGGGTGGGGCAGTTGCCTCTAATTGGAACTTTGATGTGTTGCACATCCAAGAGTCAGTGGAGCACTCTGTCTATTGGATTGGGTGGCTTTGGGTGTACTGTCAGGTGAAATTAGCATGTGGTGATTCTGGTGGCAGTTCAAGTGGTAGCTTTAAGGGGTCCCCCGACATTTCACTGCTGTTTGCTGATGGTGATTTGGCTTTGGTTGGTGCCCTCAAGATATCTTTTGTAATAGCAGTTCTTTTGTCAGAGAGTTCCAAGGAATCAATTTATGAGCCATATTGCTCCTATTTGGGTGAGGTGTTAGAAAGCCTATATGACACCAGTTGTTGGGGTATTTGCGGTGTTTTTGGTTGCAGTGTGTTCCTTTCTCGTCTGTGCAGCTGGGTTAGGAATATTATCTATGTATAAGAGATGTGTCTGAGTAGGTACATCTGTGTTGGATAATCCACTACCCACAAACATTGAATGGAACGTACTTACCCCAAAACTCACTAGGAGTCAGTGCACAGAGTCTAGAGGTCCTGGTCTCCAGTCCTGATGAAGGCTTGCCAACATCAGGCTACATAACCCGAAACATTCATAAATAGTGTGCATATCAAAATGAATTGTTTTAACCAATGCCTGTGCCGAACTATAACAATATTAACCACAGGCTTGGAGCAGACATTGTTTCCACTGCAAGTTACATTGTCACAAACTCTCCAAATCGTTCTCTGCACCAAGGTTCCTAGGTTTGTAGGTGGGCAGGATGAACACCCCAGGGACCTGGGGCATTGTGAGCACCAAAGGTTGTGGGCAGGGTGAGTGCCTGAGGCAGGAGGCAGGGCGAGTGCCCGAGGTAGTGGTAAGAATGAGTACCCTAGGTAGTGGGCAGGGTGAGCCTTCTAGGCAGGGGAAGAATGAGTACCCTAGGTAGTGAGAAGAGTTAATACCCTAGAGAGTGTGCAAGGAGACTGTGTGAGGGTGTTAGGTAAGGGGTCAGTTGGTTCTGCTCTCTCCAGCCCCAGGCCGGGGTGCGTGCATCAGTCTCGGGGGTGACGTGGCCCGAGGTGCTTGCAGAGTCCCAGCCTCTGGACCACTGCTCCTCACACAGATCTGCTCACCACCCACCCAACTCTGTGAGGAGGCAGGATTATATGAAGGAGACAACCGACTCAGCACACATCTGTGGGAATCTCCATGAGAGGACCAGCACCACCACAGTGGGCACATGTGAACGCCCCCAAGCTCCCTCCCCGCCCGGCGCAGGCAGGGGCAGCATTACGTGCCACCGCACAATACAATCTGGGGAAGAAAATCACACTAGCCCTCGTCCGTAGGAGGTTGGGGCATCATAAGTAAGAGAGAACTTGCAAACCCCTTGCTCGTGGGGGTCTCGGGTCTGCACTCGCCTCCTATCTCCCTGGGCTCACTGTTACTAGACAAGGACGCCAGGGCATGTGTGGGTGGGAGCTGGATATCATCTCTGGCCCTTGTGTGTGGACATGTACCGGGTGGAACCGGGGGTCGCAATCATGTCACCCAATCAGAATGGGGGAGATGGTAAGGCCCAAACATAACCTCTGACCCGGTCAACTTTGGGTCAGGGGCCTAGGTGTTCCTAGGAGTGACTTCTGGCAGAGCGGTGTCTACGGCAGACTGGTAGGACTGGGGCAGAGTCAGTCACCGCTGCCTCTGGAGTCCTGTGGGGTTGAGGTGAATCAGTTACCTGCCCGGAGCCTTCATGGTAAGCCGGTTTCTGTGGCAGGATGAGAGGTCTGGGGGAGTCACGTGCTTTTGATCGGTCGCTCTCTGTGAATTCTGATTGGGTTGGGGAAGAGAATGTTACACGTCAGTGTCCTGACAGGCTCGCACTTTGGAAACCTTACGAAGATGGTAGACGGGCCTGGTCACACATATCGCCACGTTATGTCAGTGTCATCTTAAGGATTTGGGGTACCCGAGGAGAGAAATATTTTGGAGGCCTCTCTTTGGAACAACTTTTTAATGTAATACCCATTTTTGGTAATTTAAACAATTTGTTGCTTACAAATATGGAATTATAGGTTAAAGGTTAAGATACAAAAAAACACAGAAGTGAGCTACAGAGAAATTCCACTTTGCCGGTGGTGCATTTGAAGATGGGGACCCTGGCAACTGCTCATTTTGCCCATGCCTTAATCTCTGTGTTATGTTAACAGAGATCTGTATAGCGTCTTGCTGACGTTAAATGACCTCGCATGGCTATCGAGTGCGGGTCGGGGATCTACGAGGAATTTGAGAAGAATCAATATAGCGTGGGTTATGGCTGCGAAGTGGCACCCTGCCCAGGGTCACACCAAATGCCAAAAGCACTTTGTTGACAACTTGGACTTCTTAACCCCATACATTCCGCTATGAGCGAAATTACAAGCTTACAAAAGCAAATGTTGTTTAAATTTGCGGTTTTTGTCTGAAAATGTTAGATACAACACGGGCCCAACTCCACGAATTCTACGTTTGACTGTCTTTGATACAAACGGTGAAGCGGGGAGGCAAAGTCCGTCAGAGACTTCCCGCCGTAAGAGGCTGGCAGGACCTGGGACATTCAGCCACATTTATTACACTTCCTAAAGAGGATGTGGCCTTCCTGCCAGAGCTGTCGAATTGGAGCTGGGGAACTAGGTTCGAGCCTCGGCGTCGGCTCTACATCCTGTGATTATGGGCAAATCACGTCACCTACCCATGCCTACCAATAATAAATGGGTCCAAAAATCCGCAAGTAAGGCCGGTAGGGCTGGGGCATAGTCAGTCATATGTCGGAAATGTCGTGCCTGCCTAAGGCTGGATCAGTCAGTCAGCCACAAACGCCCTTACTGAGCTCCAAAGCTTTCACCCAGGGCTCTCCGCATTCTTTCTGTGAGATGAAGCGCGATGAAGCCCTGGGGTTAAGTGTGCGCTTAATACATTCCATAACATAACCGAATGGGGGCGGGGGAAAGGGTGCCAGACGGGCCGCGGGCCTTCGGTGCCTCTGAGGGAAACAGCTGCCCGACTGTGAGGGGGGAGCCAGGGACATCCAGGCCATGCCCAGCCCTAGCTGAAAGCAGCTGTCGTCTACCTCCTCCCCCCATCCAGGGAGGGGGAGGCCTCTGGAGGGCATGAGAACCGAGCTGCAGTCCCAGGAGGGGGTGCCACCCGCCTCCCTCGCTCCCCCTTTCTCCCACCTTGCTCAATGAGCCTCCTTTCTGTCCCTGATGAATGGGCACGGGGACCCGGCAGTACGGGGGGTCACCAGTAGGAGGCGCCGATTCTCTTTTTCTTCTTCTGGAACTGTAGTCACTTAGCGCCCAGACTTACGAAGCATTGTTTCAGAAAAAAAGACGCTAAGAATACAGAAATTAATGATAATCATAACAATAGCATATTCGTATAACGCTTAGTATTACGGTTCTTGTCATTTCTTGTCACTGTAAACTAAATTACAAGTGCTACCATTACTCAACGTATTAATATACTATATTATAGTGTTTTTTGTTTTTTTACAGCGCGAACTAGGCTCCAAGGGAAGGGGTCAGAGCTTTACAGCGACGGCCGTACAAGGAACCTAAAGAGAGAGCGTCTCCGGGCTCCAGGAAGTGTAGGAAACACGATTGTATAAACGTAGACTTCCTCTAAAGTGCCGTGCATAGAGCACACCGCAGACGTGTGCCTGTGTGACAGGGGGTAATAGGTGAATGAATGGCCCCGGTGGAATGTGCACGTGAGTACGAATTTCCTCCAAAAGCCGGAGGCTGCCCTCAAACTATGACAAGTTGAGACATCATTCACTGCTGGCGAGCCCCTGCTGCCGGCTCCGCATTTCACCAGGTGGAATTACCAGATATTAGCAAGCGGCTTTTGCACTTGTAACCTTGCCCTTGAAAAGACCGACCAGTTTATGGTAAGGGGGAGGGGATATAAAGCCCCCACCCCTCTGGTTGCGAGCCCAGCCCGCTATTTGCCGGCGGCCTGAAGCTGTCCTTCCCTCTCACTGCATTCACCAGTGGCGTAACAAAACCTCCGGTGGTGGGGTGTTTCAAGGGGGGTGGGTGATGGGGTGGTGGCGCTGTAAGGTACACTGATGAGGCAGTGCAGTCCTTTTATGTGCAGTATTACCTCATGCATAATTACCCTCGATTTTCCTGGGGCCAAATTTCCTAGATCAGAAATAGAGGAATTACTTCCCGGAAAATGTCCCAAACTTTGAGAATGGCATGCTGAAATATGTGCGGTGTTGTTCCCCATTCTGTAACGCAAAATTTAGAATACTGCAGTAGTTACGTATTCCCAAAAACTAAAGATGCCCGTGTGGTGTTAGTAATTCTGAATGCAGACTACATTGAACCAGTGAGAGCCGAATGTTTGCAATGTGGATCTCGGTGCCCATTAAGGTGAGGAATAACTATTGTATTCTCCTGGGATTTCAGCCTGGAGGGTGCACAGGTGCGTTGGCCCCTGAACTATCTTACCAATAAGAAAGACTTGCTTCCACACCATAATCAACGACTGTGATACCGTTTTGAAGAAGGCAATGCATTCTGTGCCAAGAACATCATTGACATATCAGTGCATGCTGTAAGTGGGAAAAGAGGTCGTTTGCAAGAGCTCAAAGAGCATGTAAGCAAGGAGACACCAGGACTAAGATATTAGTGCATACCTCAAATCATTGTACAGATGCATTCTGGGAGTTTGCGTAGGTTTCAATGATAGTGCATCAAACACGTTAAAACAGATGCTCAGCCCCTGAAGGAGCTTTGTTAGTCTCCGAAAATCTCAATATTGTGTGTGGAGTGGACCTGGAACTTTCAATCGAAAGCGTTGCAAGAGATTTGTGCATGACTCAGTATGGAGCTAGAAATGCATTGTGACACGCAGCGCTACAAGGCCATGCAAGTGGTAGAGTGTGAGCTATACCGAATCAAGTGACACCATTCTGCACCCAGGAATGAGGTGCTTTTGTGAAAGTTCCTAGATTGTATTGTGAGAGAGCTCTGTGCTGTGAGGCCGGGAACACCTTGCGGGAGGGGGCCTGGTGCATCTCTCTGGGACAGCACTGCAGGGTTAGCACCAGGGGATGATTGTTTTAGCATAGGGCAGCAGAGGAGAGTGCAGTTTTGGGTGAAGATGCATTGTGAGAGCTCTGCGGGTGTCTCATTGCTTGGCTAGTGGTGCATGATGCGGCTTGGAACAGGGATGCATCCTTAGAGCCAATTAGAGATGTCTGATCACTGGGGCAGTACTGCGGGGGGCATATCAGGTTAGAGAGGTGGTCTGTGGACAGTGATAACTTCACACAAATGGGGGGGGGGGGGGTCTGTGGACAGGGGTTGACCAGCTCCACACCCAGGCGAAGTCTGTGGAGAGTGGTGGCTCCAAACATAGATGGTCTGTGGGCAGAGGCAGCTCTGCACAAGAGGGGGTGGCAGTGTACGGACTGTGTTTGTCCCACATATAAAGGTGGTCTGTAGATTGTGCTAGGTTCACACAGTGGGGGCTGTGGATAGTACCACCTGTGCTTTACACAGATGTAGTATAAGTTAAGAAGTCGAAAGGGAAATTACCCTGGTTCCGTTGTGAGTAGGGTCCCCTTGTCCTTCCCTTTCGACTTACACAGGGGTAGAGCTGCTCCAAACCAAAGGGTAGTCTGTGGACCGTGGCAGCTGCCTGCAGATGGAAAAGGTCTATGAACAGGAATAGATCAGCTCAACAACCACATGTGGTCTGCGGACTGTGTTAGTTCAACACAAAGGGGGTCTGTAGGCTGTTATAGGTTCACATCTGGGGGTAGACGTTTTTGGATACTGCCTGCTTCACTTTACACACCGAGGTGGTATGTCAACAGCGGTAGACCAACTCCAGACCCCAGAGTGGTATGTGGACAGTTGTAGCTTCTTGCACAGGGAGAGAGTTCTGTGGACAGGGGTAGTTCAGCTCCACACCTAGGAGTGGGATGTGGACGGTGGTGGCTCTACACATACGTGGAAAGCCTGTGAATGGGGTAGATCTGTACAAGGGTGGTCTGTGGACTTTGCTAGCTTCACATATAACCACATAAAGGAACTCTTTAGAGACTGTGGTAGCTCCACACTTAGTGGCTTGTCTGTGGATAGAGCCAGCTGTGCTTTGTAATTAGGGGTGGATTGTGGACAGGGTTAGATCATTTGCACAAACAGGTGGTCTGTGGATAGTGGTAGCACCACTCCCAGTGGTGTTCGTTGGATTTTCGTTGTTCCACACATCACACAGAGGGGCTCTGTAGACAGTGGTAGGTCTAAACCTTGGGGTTGTGGGCAAAGGTAGGCCAGCCGCCCACATCACTCAGGAGATCCGAATGTTACCACAGTGTGACTTCAAGTCTACTCTGCTGGGCTCCAGAGCTCTCGGCTCCCAGCTCCTCCACACTGCCTCAGGGTGACCTTGGTCTATCAGGCTGCTGAAAGCTCTTTCAAGCACATATTTGGCAGGTGTCTGAGGTGTCCCCACCAGGACACTAGAGGCTGTCTCTTTTTATCACCTCTTTCACACTAACATACCTGTTCTGTAATATCTTCTCGCTTCTACTAGTCCTCTTTCCTCTCACTTGTCTGTCCTAGTCTCAATTGTGCTGTATTCGTACATCTAGAGCCCCCCTCTCGCTCTCTCACACATACACACACACTCTTAGCTTTTTTGTTATATTTTCGCTCTCACTCTGGTCAGTCTGAGATGTGTTTGTAATCTCGCCTGTTCTTTTTTCTTCCACCGCTTTATTTCCTCTTTCTCGCTTCTGCTCTCTCTCTTTTCTCCTTTCGCAGCTTCTTTTCTCACCTGTCCATAACTTCTCTCTTTCTCCTGTCCTTCTCTTTCTGTGTCTCTCTTCTCTGGTCTGTTTTCTTCTCTCTCTTCTATCTCTTACTTCCACTGAGCTGGCTCTTACCTCACCTTTGCCTTGTTCTCTCCCATTTCTGTTTCCCTGCTTGTTTCTTCCCTCTATTCCACTCTCCTCTCCCCCCCCCCTCATCTGCTCATGGACTGAGAAAGAGTCACAAGGGCACCTTTTCACGGGGCCTTCATACATCTCAACAGTTACTCATAATTGCTGCAACTTTGCTCGCCTACCGCCTACGAGGTTCCACAGAGCAGGCCGCAGCCAGGCGGCAGCAGCTACTGTTCATTGTTTCGTCTGGTGTACTGCTTCTGCATAAGGGAGGGGCCCCTTCCACGGTCGGTAACCTACACCCCTCCCCACCCCCTTCCCCCATCCCCTACCTCTTCACTGCTGGGGGCTTTGGGGCACTATGTTACGCCCCTGCATTGCACGTGTGGGCGAAGCAGGCCATTGCCACTGAGTAACCAGGGACAGCTCTCTCGCACTCCCTGCACAGTCAGGGACCGGCCGTGACGTCACCCTCTTAGTTTAGTCAGGGACAGGCATCCAACCCCTGCAGTCTAATCCGGGGCAGACAGACGTCTGCCATCCTAGGGTGTATTCAGAGACATATTCCACCCTCACCTTCTATTCTCCCTCTAGCTGTGGTGCCCTTGAGAACAGTGCTTCGGCACCAAACCTAAGCACTATATAAAAGACAACGACGGACAAGAAGAGCTGTGGGTGCGAGTGAAGACGTTCCTCGCAGAAGGGTGGAGGGTGTGTGCAGACTTGTGGGAGGGCCCCAGTGAGCGGCACAACAGGGAGGGCAGACAAAGCCTTTTGTATGCGCCTCCAAGTCTGCATGCATAATGAGCGGCATCTGCCACCATTGTACGCCCGGGCCCCGCCCGTTGGGACAGCCAGACAGCTCCTGGGGGCGCGCCCTCGCTCCGGGCCGCTCCCGGGCTGACAGCTCCCGCTCTCCGGGTTTTCGCCCCTCGCGACCGCCATGGTCCCTGCAGGATCCTTGTCAGTGATTGCGGCCTCGGATTGGTCCGCTCCCGGGGCGCGCGGGCCCCTAGCAGCTCGCGCACTAGTTAGGTTAGTGTGACCAGAATCTTAAAGCAAAATATTGGAACATTTCACAAACATAGAAGAAGGACTATAATGTTACGTCAAGCGAGCGCACAGTATAACATCACTCCTCAGCAGAGAATTAACGAACAGGCAGTAAGAACATACATAAGATGCAATTTTTAAACCCAGTAGCTTGCCTGTGAATTAAATTGCTTTCTTGAAACAACTGCTAACTATCCCTGCTTTGTAAAACATAAAAAAAGACCTCCCATCATTTTCAGTTGACCCTCTTTAAAAACTGGGACATAAGCTACATTTCTTGAAATTTGCTGGGACAGCTGGTTAAAAACTGGGACCGTCCTGGCAAAACGGGACGCCTGGTCACCCTAGATATTTGGCCCTGAGTAACACAGCGATGAACCTGCGTCACGCGCAGCGGCCTCCTGCGCCTTTGGAAAGATGCGGAAGTCATCTTCTTAGCACTTGGGGCGGTGCGGGTGTCACTTATTCCTCGCTGACAGAAATGCCTTCGGTCGAGTTCTTTGGTTAATACTCTCGGGACTCTTGGTCGCCTTTCTTTGCCGCCTATGTGGCAGCTCGGCATTGTTTCCTCGTGTGACTGACTGCTTCTTTGTGGCTGAATAGTTTCTCCAATTACATGTAATTTTCAGGGGCATGCGTTTCGTAAATTCCAACTGGGCTTTGTGCCATTTGTGGCTGGGCTTGGTGAGTGGTTTGAGCGTAACAGGTGCGAATCCGAGCAGGGCTGCCTCAGCTTTACATCTTTCTGAGGTTGAATAAAAATAATGAGCACTGTCGAAGTTTCCGATTGCAGGGCGCATGCCAGGCCATTGTTTTTGTTGCCCTCTCAGATTAGACCCAGACATATGCTAGTCCGTCTTGATCCAACTTCTGTTTGGACAGTGCAGCCCAAACTGTGTTAGGCCAGATCTTCTCTGAATTAGAACAAAATCAACCCCAGACTGGTTTCTGTTTTCTTCAGTACAACCATCAGGGCAATACTGAATGAATGATACTGAATGAATGAAAGGCTGATTATTTGCTGGCAAAAAGAGCACACACTGGTCGTTAGCAATCATGACTTGTCTGTCTCAGTACCTCATGCAACAACTAATTCCGTGAAGGGCAGCTCTCTGCAGTTCCTTCCAGGTTCATAAAGAGAGGCCGGAAACCAATATATGGTGCAAGATGAAACTATTGATTCTCTTTGTAGCTCCTCGTAGCTCCAGCACTCGCAAGAGGAGCTAGGAGGCAAAGGTGCAGTGTACTTCTCAGGACACAGCACTGCAGCTTCCAGGCACCTTCTTGGTCATCTACCAGAGCTGCACACTGACCTCGAGATGCTCCACTTCAGAAGGATACCCTAAGAGCCGAGAACTACTCCAAGGCAAAACATATGCTGTGGGCAGGGTGCTCTTTGCACTCAAAAAGCTGACTGACTCCAGGTTCCACAGGAGTCTCACAATCAGGCCAAGACAAGTCGGGGAGGTGGGCACAACACGAAGATATGAGTTTATGGAAGAAACTAGTCCAGTTGTTTCGGTCAGGGTCCCACTGAGGAATCTGCAAATAGCCCCTCCTGAAGCTGTGGGTTCAAGCAGGCTCCCTTGGGAACTCGAAGTTTATGGGCAGGTGGGGAAATGTGACTCATTCAGGGGGCGTATTTCAGTCAAGTTTCTAAACTTCTTTCTACTTCGAAGGAAGCAATCAGTGGTTGTAGGTGGGACCCACCAGCACTCTTTTTGGGGACCATGAATTATTTTTAATCATCAAGCTTTGACCCAGAACAAGCGGGAGAACAAGGAGCAAGAGAAATGAAGGAAAACAATAACAAGGAGAGAAAGCAGGGATGAAAAAGAGCCAGGGAGAGTGAGATAAAAGGGCAAGAGTGTATGGCGGTGGACGAATGAGGACTCAGGTGGAATCAAGACTAGACATCCATGGCATTCTGTAACCCCGATATTAGGCAGAGCCAGTGTCAGGCTTCTGAGGGATGGGCAATCCAGTGCTTAATTTGTGCCGGTGGCAGCTTTCTGAGGGCTGGGCGATCAGTTTCCACCCACCCTATATTGGCATCTTGATAGCGAGGCAGAGCTGAAATGAAGTTTAGATGCACGAAGTACAGGGAGACTTTTAACTACAGGAGTTGAACCCCGGCACACAAAATATTTTTATTGCTACACTGGAGTGATTCTTTTTCTAAAGTATACGGCACCTTTCCTGGCCCGCAGCCATAAAAGCAGTATGTCTTTTCATTCCAAAGCCTAAATCTTCCTCCTTGTAAGAGGAGGCATCAGTCGAGTGATTTGAGTGTAAACAGGGCTGCGAGGAAATGCAGATTAACTGATTGTCTGTTCTGACTAATATCATGTGCCCTTCAAGTGTGGATGGAACTGCAGTGCTTTCCACTTCACCAACAGTTCTCTCCAATTGTACTACCAAGTTTTTTCCACTTCGGGTCAAGAAGCCTTCACTTCCTCATCCTCCAGAGTTGCCCTCCCCCAGATGCTGACATGTATTGTTATCAGAACTGAGCATGGGTATTGAAAAGGAACTAGGTATTAAGTTGTCCTTCACCAACCATCCACTCAGATCTTGTGATATCGGTGGTGTAACTTGAATCAACTGTGCGTAATTGAGGGGTTTGGGGATCCAGTGATCCAAGAGATGATTTACTGTGAGTTTGGGGTAGTATTGTGGCAAGGAAACTATAGCTGTCATTGCTGACTTCATCCCGTACACGTTCAACTACGTCCTGGTATACACTTGGACTTGGGTCTAGGGAACCAGAGTCATACATTTCAATTAAAGAGTCAAGATCCTGGTCCAAGGAAGGTATATGTGAGGTACACAGGAATTATGTGATTGTGCGGCTGCAGCGTTTTTCGCATAATTATGGATATGCCGAATATGCCACATAATCTATAATCTGAGAGATTTCTACCCCACAAAATGTTTCTAGCTCAAACAGTTCAAAAGTTACTAAAACTGCAGTAACAAAGGTTACCACACAGAGGAAGCCCTTTTAAAAGGTTCACTGGTCACCTATCTGTTGCTTATTGCTATATGTGGGTTTTAAAATGTGGTGCAATCAATCCTCAGACAGTGTTAAAAAAATGTAAAAATTACAAAACAATAAAGTAATACTATTACGAAATGTGCTGCATTACACTGCATAATTAGCTTTTTCTTGTCGCATAATTCACTCAACCCTGCTATATAATTTGGCCTTTCACTCCTACATAAATCCAATGGCCCTGACACACGTATCTAAATCGAATGTCAAAATCAGCTGGTATCAGTTGAGAATTTTGTAGGTTCAGGATGAACTCCAACTTCTGTAGCATGCTGGCTGTCACCTCCACACAATCCTGCCCCTTAGTAAACGGGGAAGCACACAACAACCAATTGTCAAGGTAAGGAAAGACCGAAATTCCTATTAACTGTAAAACAGCTACTACTACTGGTACCTTTGTGAAGACCCTTGGCAATGTTCAAAGACCGTGTAGCAGTGCTTGAAACTGGAAGTACATGTCCTCTACTGCAAATATCAGGAAAGATTTACCTTCGAAAGTGCACACTGTGTAAAATCCAACGTTGCCAGATAATCACTGAAAGGTATAATTTAAATCTATCATAGGCCGGTACTTCCCATCAGACTTTGGAATAAGAAAAAAGGATTGTGTAAAAACCTTTCCCTCTCTGATCTTCTGGTACTACTGCCTTTTTCTGCAGCAAGGCATGTACTCCGAGATGGATGGCTTCTCTCTTTGCCTTGTCCTTTGGTAATGGAGTAGACCTGAAGTGGTTCATCATAGGAGCTAGTTTCAAGGTTATCTGATAACTCTCTTTGATAACAGCAAGGACCTATGAGTCTGGCACCCAATAATTCCACTGAGGAAAATAATACTGGTCTTCCCCCACTTCCATATAGTCGTTTCTGACCTTAACCCTCGGACTAAGAAGGTCAGGGAAGGGATTTAAATCATTTGTTGGTCAATTCAGCACCCGCTGCCCCTGCTGCGAAAGGGGCGTCTACTGTCATGCTGATTTTGTAATGATCATTTTTGCAGAAAAGACCACCCCCCTGTATAGAGTGTGGAGGGTTTCAGTATCTTTTTTTGTTTTGCTGTTTTTTAAACTAGGCCAAGGCTAATAACAAGGAATTTCGCAAGCCGTACACCTTTGGAAATATACAGGGTGGCCTGTCCTGGGTGGGGTTGGGGTTTTATCCTCCCAATCCTAGGGCTGGTTATGAAGGGTTGGCTTGCCTTGACCCCTCAGGCGGTGGTATTTGATGGGCGTGGTTGGTGAAGAGAGTGTTCACCCGATGCCTGTCGGTCTGT
Organism: Lissotriton helveticus; assembly: GCF_964261635.1. Taxonomy (NCBI): domain Eukaryota; kingdom Metazoa; phylum Chordata; class Amphibia; order Caudata; family Salamandridae; genus Lissotriton; species Lissotriton helveticus. The sequence goes on along the minus strand of NC_136057.1, from coordinate 1,314,675,352 downwards.
TTGGCTGGGAGGGGCGGGCTCTCACACTGAACCCTCCCCTGGATTTTAAGTGCTTTCCTCCGAGACAACAGAGGGTCCCCCGACACCCCGGGGGCTGAGGCCTGCACAGGCACCTGATCTCACAGCGCGCACACAAGCACACCGGGCCCCACTCTCAGAGCTCGACAGCCCCCATTGAAGCGCGGCCGCCAGCCTGCAGGCCTGCTGAGAAGGGCTACCCACCCCGGGGCCTGTGAAAGGCCCGCCCGGCCTTTGTTCCTTTCAGGGCCTGTCAGGTAAACACGCCGGGGCCTTTCTTCTAAGGCCGAGGTGAGCGCGGGAACCTTTTCGCCACACGAGGCTCCGGGTGTTTATCAGCCACCTGTTGTTATCCGCCATCTCGCCATTGTTAGCGATGCCTCCCCCCACCACCCTTCCCCCACCTCATGCCTCCCATCTAAGTACAGCGGGAACTCCTGGGCTCAGGGTTTTCCGCATATTTCAGGGTGCCAGTTCTTGGAGCAGACAAAGAGGCGCAACACAATCGCTCCCGTGAGAAGAACAAAAGCGCACAACTGGGGCACGAGGCTTCGCGCCGCTGAAATAACGTCATTTGAGGGCAGTGTGCCAAAGGCCTTCAATGCCAACACTGAACACCGCCAAGACAGCTCAGTGGGCCGAGTTTCTTAGGTTCAGGGCAGTGTGTTACAGACCTTTGACGTCAGAACACCCGGGACTGATGGCAGGCCACATCATTCTGAGCTTCTGGGTCCAATACATTGAGATGGAGGGTAAGGCAGCAAATGAGTCAGTGGCGGCTGGAAATCTTTCGAGTGGTGAGGTGAAATACTTGCCCTGAATTACAGCGAACAAGAGAAGTGAGTGTGTCTGACTTCTTCTGTGGGAGTTAGGAAGGGGGTGGTGTTCTACTCCTGAGAAATTTTGGGGGGAAATGGGGTCAGTGTTTCCATTAATTTTCTCAAAAACTATTGATGTTCCCAGCTCATGAAGCCTGATGCTACGCAGGAGTTAACCTAATTTGTTTTCAAAATGTGCAGGGGGTGCCTTTCCCCACCGTATGGCAACAATCCCCTCCATTGTGCCAGTGCCAGCAGTTTGGCATGGGTGCCCCACCCCACTTGCCATTGGTGCATCACGTGTGATCTATATAAAAAAAATATCTATAGTATGTTAGGGACATCATTTTGTTATGACTGTCTGCCCCTGCTCCCCCAATATGCTATCATTCTTCTCCTTAATGCCAAGAATTACATATAGTATGGGAGCATTTCACCAGGGGTTTCGCACATGCAAAGAATCACCTCTAGGATGCCAGCATCAGCATTTTGGAATGGGTGCCCGTTATGCCAAAAATTACCTCCAATATGCCAATGCCAGCATTTTGTAACGCATTTAAGCCAATTATTGCTTCCAGTGTGCTAGCACCAGCCACAGATTTGCCAGTGTACCACATTCACACAACAGTCTCAATCACTCATGCTCACTCTACATTCATTCGCTGATTCATGCTAAATCTCACTCACTCACTCGCTCACTCACTCTCTTACATTCGTTCACATTCATCCTCACACTGTCCCTCACTCACATTTAGGTTCAAATGGGTGTTTGATACGTTTGGGACGCTCATATGACTATCACATCCAAGTTTCACTTCAAGGGTTCTCACCCGCAGTGCTCTTAAATGAAAGAGAGATACAGCCAACCCTCCCCTAAATTTCAAACCAAAGATTGAGCAACAATAATTAGTATCAAGAGGCACACTCAAACAATATTAGACAAAATCAGTACAATATGTAGTATGAATAACATACAAGGCTTCTTTTCTTGACTTCATGGGTTTATTCCTTGGAACAAGTATCTTTTTGTTGTGTGACCTCCTCAGAACTTTAGCCAACACGTTTTTCGTCAATTGGGGGAAATGTCCCTACGACTTCATCAAGGCTGTTAGATTTAGAGATTCTCTGCAGTCAATCCACAATTCCGGCGCAGACCTCCAGACCGGAATATTATCTTCCCAGTCCCCGCTATGGGAAAAAAATGTCTGGAAATAGTATTTTACAATCTGCACCTCTGTGTAACTATTTTGGGCTAACAATCTATAAGAACTGGTTCATCAGTGGCCCAGGGCAAAGCGCTTGATGAAACTTGCACCTGTGCCTAATTTTGGCAACGCTCAACTTGGAGGTGGGGATCACTCTAGACACAGGGGCTTGGGGCTAACCATAGAGCAGGCAGAAGGGTAGCAGGTGGGTACCTGATTTTAGTATGCGTCCACGGGTGAGATTGTTTAACCGTAAGTCTGATACCTATCTAATTGTGTTGTAATTTGTACTGCAGTGATAATAAAAGTACTTTCTTTTCTGAAAAGACAAGCACTGGGCAGTGAATTATTGGGTCTCATGTTTGGTTGTTGAGTTCTGAGTCTGTTGTCTTCCACACTACCTCCCTAAGAAGTCTTTGACTGTTCACCCTCACGACCCTGAGGGTCAAGAGCGGCAAGGGTTACTTGGCCCAGGTTGTAGAACCATAGTAGGATGGACCCCAGGACACCAGTGGCAAGTTATTTAAAATGCTTCAGTTGGGGCCCGGTAGCCCCCACCCAATCAGGGTCTAACACTCATTCTCACCCGGAGTTACACTTGCTTCACTCATTCTCACTTATTTTCACCTACTCTTCCTGTCACTCACTCTCACTCACTTTCACTCACACGCAAACTCACATATACACCCACCCACACATACTCACACGTACACACATTCTCTCTCTCACCCACATGCACACACTCAATATGTGACAGATTGTTTCTATCTTACCTTCAGCTGTGAGCACCAGTAGGTCGCTTCACCTCCTCAGATGATGGTGCATAGATTCTCTGGCAGTCACATAGCTCCTTCTGCCTCAGGCACTGAAGCAGGAAAAGGAAAGCTGAAGATTGTAAAGCGAATACACTATTTACTGTACAGGCTATGTACGGTACTGTTTTAGCCTCTTGTTTTTTCACCTCACCTTCTCTGACTGCATCACAGGGTGGTGTGTGGCCAGTGAGATCCTGACCCCATCACACCATATAACAAAATGGGAGCGGGTGAGGTGACAGGATGGCTGATAGCCTGCAGCACTTTAGGGATCAAGCCTAAATTGCCTCATACTACCTATATGGATGCCGATGGTGTGCATCACAAATTAGGTGGCACGTAGGCATATCAGACACATGAGGCCAGGGCTTGGACTTTGCCAGCCCTAGACAATCTGTCTGAGGGCTGCTGAGGCCCCTCTGTGCAACAGCCATGAGACAGATTCACTGCCTGTCGCTGCAGATCAACCTCATTTCTAGCTAGGGCCAGCATTTTATTATCACATCAATAATGACAACTATTCTAATATGTATGTGTGTTTGTATGTGGTATTTGTGTAGCACAAACCTAGCCAAAAGACAGGGAAGCACTGTGCAGGGTCAAACGTCAGCAGAAGCCTGGTGAGTGAATGGAGAGGTAGCTGGTTTCTAGGAGCAGAGTGTAGTGTCGCTGCATTGAGATGTTTTCTAGGTGCGTCTTCTCTTCAGCTTTTTAGGTCGAGCCTAGACGAAAGCAAAGTGAAGCTTTGCTGTCTAGGGCGAGACAACTAATGTTGTTACTTTTGGGGGAATGTGGACAGCAAAGTGCCATGCGCTTTTCCTGCCGAGATTGAACCTCGTGGGCGCGCACGCCCAGCCGGTGCCGTGCACATCCCCTGCCTGGTGCGCGCTCTTCAATGAATGAAAGTGAAACTGGCTGCAGTGCCTCGCATCCATGCCGCGTTCGTGTCTTTCCCGTTTATTTCCCTCCGCTTCTCTCGTGTCCCCTTCCCTCCGCCTCTCTCGTGTCCCCTTCCCTCCGCCTCTCTCGTGTCCCCTTCCCTCCGCCTCTCTCGTGTCCCCTTCCCTCAGCGTCTCTCTCGCCTGCATCCTTCCCTCGGCGTCTCTCGCCTCCCCTTCTGTAGTTTACTGTCCTCCCTCTGCCTAAGGCTCTCTCCAGGTCCTTTCCCTACCTGCCTCTCCATGCTCCGCTCTCTGTCTCGTGGGCCGCAGTGCTCCTCTATCTCTTCGGTGTCGTTTCCCGTCCTAGCTGCTAACTTTCCTCTGCAGGAAGTCGCCGCTGCCCCGTCCTCGGCTCCAGCAGTGCCCCACCCTCTTAACTTCACGTCCCTCCCTTAGCTCCTCCCTGCGGTCTCCTCCCCTCTCCCTATCTCTCCCACCCCCAGGCTCTCCCAGCAGTGTCTCCACGGATCTGCGACATGGGGCAGTAGCTGCTGGTTGAAGCAGATCCCGGAGAGCTGTAGAGTGCTTAGAGTTATGTGTTCTGTTCTTTGATGTTACTTGCACGTGCAGTTAGTTCTGACAGCTCACACGTGCTGTATGTTCTGTATTTGTGGTCGCGCATCTCTTGAAGAATGTTTATCTTCAAGAGATGCATTTCTCGATGCGTCTTCAACCAGTAGCTTCCAACTGTGGCTTTAGGCACTTATGCAGTTGGAGGTTGCTGAGTGCAGACGTGCTCCTGTGGATACGCTGACTTTGTGGAAATAAATCTTTCTATTCAACCTGTTCGCCTCCTGACTGTTCCTGCATATAAGTGATCCTTTCCACTTCACAAGAGCCCCCCTGCTTCCTGGTGCCATGACCCCCCGACCCGCCCCCGAGGCTCCCAGCCGGCGAAGGACGGCTGCTGCTGGGCTTCCTGGCGCTATCTCTGGCGCTGCACCTCGTCACCCTCGGGGGCTACCTCCAGCTGCGGGCAGAGCTGCGACGGGAGCTATTAATTATTTAAAAAAATTAAAAGCCATTGTTATTTGTAATATCAATACATCTAAGTCACATAAATAAAACACATATTGCATTACAAATGCTATAGGTGCCACATTTGTGAAAGTTATAACTATTGGCATTGTAAATGACAAAGCTATTAATTTCGCTATTTCCAAAACCAACACATACATAAAAAATTTGTCATTTACAATACCAATAGCTCAATCTTTCCTAATGCGAGACCTATTGCATTGCAAATGATTGTTCTTAATTTGGAGCAGCACTGGTGGGGGGCAGGGGGCCCCAGTGCATAATGGGATTCCAGATCCTGGGGGCATAGCTAGAAATGCCTTCAGCCTTGTTTTTACATTTTTTACACGTATTAGTCTTCAGTGTGATGGTGGCTTGGCTGCGTGTGTGCTGTGAGCAACGAGAGATGGTGCTAGTTGTGATAGCTTTGTAAATGATGCAGCTGGGTTTTAAGATGGTGCGGGACAGCAAATGAAGTCAATGTAGTTCCATCGCAAGGGGGTTGATGTGATCATATTTCTTCGTGCCCTGGGTGAGATGTTTTATGCCCTTAAGGAGTCCAGTGTGGAAACTGGGAGGACATGGAGCAAGTCATTACCACCATCAAGATGCTAGAGTATGTGGGATTGAAGTTTCTTTCTGGGACAACCTGTTTCACTTTATTAACAAAAAAGAGCTGGTAGTGGCCTTCTTTGCTTTTTTGAAATGTGTTCCTTGAGAGTGAGGTTGATGTCCAGGGTGAATCCAAGTGACTTAGGCATTTGGCAGAGCTGCCGACTTTGGAGCTGGGGAACCAGGTTCGAGTCTCGGTTTAAGCTCAACATCCTGTGATTCTGGGAAAATCACGTAATCTCCACATGCCCAACAAAAATGAATGTTTCCTTAACTGGTGCTCATGAAATGCACTCCAATATCTTTGGGTTGAGCTTGCACTATAATGATTAACAATGACGATTAAGTGCCGGTGACGAGAACCGCAAACCACTGGCTCAAATTAAGCACTGAATATAACATAACAGCTTGAACCCCTGCTGCTGTACACATTAGCTGCGATTACAAAACATGTGCAATTGGCCTGGTCTTTGGACCACTTAACTGGTGCATATGGGTGACCCAAGCCTTCCACTTCTAGTAACTGGCACAGTATTGCAAACTGCCTTCCACAAAACTGTGCGTGCCATGTGGTATGCACACAAACATACCACAAGTGCTGGCTGTCAATTTATTGGCCTGGGTATACATGAGTATACAGAGTCTTGCACCTCTAGGACTAGGTGGGCACAAGTGTACACCAGGCACGCAACACCCATTGGACTCAAAGGGCTTCCCCGTTGTGTGTGGCAGCCCGGGATGAGACAGCTACCCGGGCACACACACAGCCGCACCCGAGCACTTCACAGGTCTTTAAAAGATCATTTGCATGTTAATAAAGCCTTGCTGTTGTTTCACCGCTTCTAAGAGCCCCTGCAGCTCCACTCTGATGATTGCTTAAAGATTCAGCCACCCAAAATGTTTTCTTAGCAAACAGAATTGGTAAGATCTTTCAGGGTATCATCTCATCTTTATTCAAGAAAGATATGGAGCTGTAATTGAAGCATTTATGATCGAGGTGGGCGAATTAACTGGAAGAGCTGAGTCAAGGATCTGTCTCGGCTCTTAGAGCCCATGCACGAGTTAAGCCCTATAAATGATTGCTACGTAAATTATAAAGCAAACGTCACATAAAATATGATAAAGTTGATTCAAAATTTTAAAAAAGTGTACTTCTTTAACATGTGGAAGCTTTGACATTAATACATCACCTTATATCACTGCACAGAGAAGTACTTATTAAAAGTGATAGTTTTAAACATAAACTAGTGAACTGAGAGGCAAGACCATTGTCATATAAACCCTGTATGTGGCCCAGAATATTATAGATCAACATTATAGTCTATTAAATCAATCAGAATAGGAAATCTACAACTGGTATTCTGTACTAACATATTTGTAATTGCTTTCATATGGGATAATAAAGAACTAGTTTTGGTGAAGCATAACATTTGCCTAAAATCACACAATTTAAGCAGGAAAACCACAATTTATCCAGGATTTCTAGTTTTGCTTTGTACTAGTCAGTTATTAAATGGGTATCTATTTGTCTTTCCTTTTCTATATTAACACTTTGTTTTTACCTCTTTGAGCATTTCTTATATACCGGGAACTCTACCCCAAAGTTTTGGAGCACTTTACGTGAGCACCATTTACATTACACAAGGCCACATTCATTTTTATAGACACAGGGAGATTAAGTGACTTGACCAAAATCACAGGATGTTGAGCCGATGCCACGACTCGCACCTGGTTCCCCAGTTGCAAAGTCTGCAGCTCTGGCTGTAACAGCATATCCTGAGTAGACGGAGGGAGGCAGGGAGAAGCCACTTGAAAGCTCTGCTTGTTATGGGCTTGTTATAGGTTCCAACAGGACCTTGAGCTGTGCCAGAGCCAGGCTTCAGGCTGGAGTCGAGCTTTAAATGGCTCACCCACCTATAATTCATGAGGGTATTTAATCTCTTGTTAAAAAACACCAGATCTCATTCCAGTTTTGTAGCATCTTCATGGTGCTGAAATGAAGGCTATAAGCAGGGCTTTAAGTGGGCCGGGTCTCACCAGTACCGAGCACCATCAGTTTTTTGAAGGGGGCCTCGAAACAGGTCCCTATCGGGCTCTGTTTTGTGCCCTGGCGGTCCGTTTTTTCCCAGAACTGCACTGACAGCAGGCACATCATGTGCGCGCGCTCACACTGCTCACTTCTCACTAATGGAGAAGTTACAGCATGATGTCATGCCAGATGAGCGTTGTAGGGGAAGGGAAATCCTTTAAAGAGAGTCATTATCTCTCTGGATTTCCCTTCTCTTTTTGAATCTCAAGAGCAGCAACATTGTCGTTGTGTCACCAAGGCTTTCAGTGGAAGCTTTTTCAATGATATATACAACAAGCCATGTTTCCTGTTTACTTATCTTATGCAACTAGCAACCATTGACAAATCAAATAGTCCTGCCTTGTTGTAGGTATGATGGTACTTGTTGTATCATATATCTGGATGCAATGACGGAAACAGCAAAATATAAGTCAGACGATGATGGAGCAAGGATTCACGTATTCCGAAACTTGCTTGTATTCAGCCCTCTCTAAATAACTTAAAATATATTAACCAACGTGTTTTGTTTACTAATATTTACATTTCACGACATTTCTAGTATCTAGGGGAAGCTTTTCTATGTGCTTTTACTAACAGTAACTCTAATGCATTAAAATGGCCGCCAAAAACACAGGAAACCTTCTGCGCATGCATTTGCCACACTCACGTGGTGTGACATACCTCTCTGCTTGGTGGGAAAACTTTGTTTCTGCGCACTGCCAGAAATGGCTACTTAAAATTTCACATGCTAATGCTTATGCTGCAGCTTGTACTAAACTTGCTCATTCTGCTTAATCATTAACGCACAAGTTAAAATAAAGTAATGGGAATAGAGTAGAGATAAGTGGCATACAGTGCATTCATTTATTTTTGTATTCTAATATGTTTCTTTTTGACTTTGCTACTAGCTCATACCTCGGGCCTGACTCCTGATACATCTTCCATCTTGGATGACTCTGCACATGCGCACCCTGACTCTGAATTTGCTGAAGCACTGGCATTGAACTCCTGCCAGCCCACTTCTTACCCACGATGTGCCTGGGAACCTGCTCATCTGACCTCTAGAAAGGAAGCTACCAAATACAATGTATTCAAAATGTGTACCAATATTGTTTGGCGGAATACAATCATGGGAAAAGTAAATTGTGGGTGGGGAGTCAATCAATATGAATCAAATTGAAATTACATCATCTTCGTATGGTGTGATGACCTCTCCTCGTCTTTCCAACCAATCACTGAAGGGGAACACATAGATTTGCAACATTTAGGGGTGGTACATTGCCCTCAAAATGGTATAACTAAGGTAGGCTCAGGGAGAGAAATTGTCTGACTTGTCCGAATACCTGACATGTCACTGACCCAACGCACTCAATAGGCGATCGAGAGCAGAGGTGCTGGCGGAGCACTCTGTCAGAAGAATCGATTACCCAATCGGGGTATTAATTGGCTTTCCTAGAGAGAGGGGTGTGTTGCTGGTGTTGCACTTAGCTGAGGTCACCTGTCCTGATCTGCACCTGTCTTTTCCCGTGGGCACCTGATTAGTCAGGAGCCTGGTCCTGGTCCGTATTTTGCCCCAGCCCGTGGCCAGGATTGGTCATTGCACCATTCTAGGTAAATATAATTCATGTGGTATGTCCTTGTGCTATTTCCCTTTCTCACCCTTCCCAGGTACCAATGTCTAAAGGTGTTACTGTGATTTCTTACAAACTTTATGTCCTGGTTATATTTTTGTTTGTAAAATTTATGGTCATGAGATTGTGGCCCTTTTTATTTGACTCAGAAAATCTATCATAGGTAAAGGTTTTAAAACTTTCCCCGAGTCTGTGGTTATTATAAGAAAAGTAAATGTGTTTAAATATTACCTGTTTATGCTAACTCTCTGATCCACAGGATTTATAATAAGGTGACATGGATTGGTAAGTCATGATTTACAGGTATAAGTCCTAAATCGGACCTCTGGACAAACTGATAGAATGAATAAATTAGTAAATTGGTTAGGCAGGATTACTAGTTCAAAGTGTGAATGTTATAAGGGCCCATGGTGAGTATGGTAAAACTGAGCTAGTTGGTCTCTGCGCGCTCTATCAGCGGCACACTATGCTAAGAACAGATTTTTAGCTAATGTGTTTTTAAGCCACATCCTTAATTACACGGGCCACGCCCTTTGAGAGACCTCCCAGTTTTTTCATCCCACTTCAGCCTTGGTTATAAGAGAGGATATTTTAAGCTTCCATTAAATTCTGATGAGACATCTGGTCCCACAGTCTGATTCTTCAGAGTGCGGGAGTCCCTTCCTTATTGGGACCAAATTATGACTACCCTGGGATCCGATGGGGTAACTATTGCATCCGATAAAGTTCGACAGCAAAATATTTGACATTTATCAGGAACTATAATTATTGCTTATCCCTATGTGAAAATGGGGCTTAAAATGGGGTTCCAGAAATGAGGCATAAACATTGGTTTTGGTGCTTACAGCACAAAAATGTGCATGTCCCAGCATTTTTAGGGGCCTTTTTCATTATTTAAATTCCAATAGTTAAGACCTGCCCGAATTTAATGAGGCCTGCATGCGTTTATAAGACAAACATTGCACTCTTATAATTGCGATACCCGACCAGCCACTGAAAGCTTGAGTGAGGCTTGAGGCAGATGGCTGGCTCAGGCTCAGCTTGAGGTCCTATTAGACCCTTGACCCTAAAACGAGATATGTTTTCACTTTACTTTGCCACCCACGCTTCTTACTCGTACGCCAAGAATTAAGGACAAATCCTTAACCATTGATGTAAAACAGTAGAGAAAATCAGATACCCATCTAGTGGCTGGATTGCACAGTGTGAAACCAGGCTAGCATTGGCAAAGCCAATAGTTCAGCCCACGGCCAAACTGGGAACTGAAACCAGCCCTGGCAATCAGCTCCACCAACCCCCAAGAGGTGGGGGGAAGCACCACTCCAGCTGCCTCTTTTGTTACAGGCAGCCGATATTGCAGCATTACATTAAAAACGGCCACCTGTGATAAAACTGACCCCCACCCTCCCGGCCAGTCCGGCCCTGGTTCAGTCGCATGAGAGCTATCAGCTTTGCCAATGACTTTTAGTCATGTTGTACAGCAGTTTGGCTGAGGAGGCAAACAACAAAGAAAGCACGACAGCGGGACAAGCAACACAGGGTAAACATCACTTACAACGAAACTTTTACAACGCACTACCATTACAACGCGGTCATTACAACTCAAGCCATTACAACGCATTGCGCTGGGGGGCGCTCTAGGATAGGGAATATATTTAATTTACTATCCAATACCTTCCCTACTATCCACGGGGACTGGAGTTGGAATAGTAAATTAAATAAATGACTATCCAGCGCCTAAAAGCACTATGCGTTGTAATGGTATGCGATGTAAAAACCGCGTTGTAAAGGCAGGCGTTGTAATAGCCTGCGTTGTAACGTCATACATCCGCAACACAGCATGTGGTATGGGGTAGCAAGCAAAAACATAGAGCATAAGGGAGGGTGGGTGAAGGCCAAGTAACAACATGGATCGCAACAGAGAATGGGTGAGGGAACCACTGCCAAAGGTTAAAAAACACAAGTTGCAATAACGTATGCCTGCCATTTTTTAGGCACATGCATGGTCTATTACACGTGCTCCCCTACAAAATATTGCGGGTGCCATTTTTTAAATGTACAGATCCAAGATGAAACAGTAAATAAGAATTAAAAAAGGAAATAGATGTAGCACAAAAATGCTTTTAAGGCAGAAGTATTGGCAGCAATGTGTTTCCTGGTCCTCCACCAAGAAAAATAAATACTTTTAAAAACAAAAAAAACAAAAAGAGAACATGTCGGTCAAGGGAGTAGCAACGGTGAGAGCACGGGTGGTTGGAAGTAATAGCAGTAGAGGAACAGGAGCGGCTCAGAGAGAGCAACACATGAGTGAGAAAGCAACTCGAGTCTGAAAAGCACATGAAAGTGAGCACAGCATGGAGGGGAGCAGGAAGTAAGACATAGGCGAGAGAGAGCAATACAGCACTGTGAATGAAGGGAAGAGAAGTACACAAGAGAAACCGCTGGAAAACACATGCACTCTCATGGAGTCCTAAACTAAAAGGAAAACAAGTAGTTTTCAAATGTAAGCAGTGCAAGGGCACAAGCAGTTGCTTTCAGGTGCTCAGCACCGGCACTTCTTTCACAGGGCTGGGGCTACAATTTCTGACCCTGCAAGTGGTGGTCTCAATATTAATTGTTCAAATTAAAAATAAAAAGAATAACATACATTGCATGGTGACTGGCTGGTAAATGTTCATAGACAGGCCAGCATACGCCTGTTCAGGCAGGCATGATTGTGTATCACCACGTTAGTGATGATGTCATCATGCCGATCACAAATCCAAGAAGTCATCGACAAACTATGGCTTGCATTCTATTCCCAGAGTCTTCTGCACCCTGCCACTGCCTGAGCCTAAGCCTCCCATTGGATAATTGTAGCTGGGGGCAGGCTCATAAAGGAGTTGAGGCAAGGAATCTGCGAGAGCGCATTTGGAACTTGGGAGGGCTCTTGAGGAAGAATAAACGAAAGTAAGTGTGGATTTTCTACTTGCTGCATAGTCAGAGTACCATATCCTTGCAGCCCTGCATTGCTGCTATCCTCAACGTGCTCGATGTGGCTGTGGACCAACACAACGTTTGTTTGCCATGGCGTCAGCTGTAGAATCTGTGCGCTGCACCCCAGTATGGTAATTGCTGAGCATGCGTGAGTTCAGTAGGCACCACAGCCATACTTACCGGCATTGGCAGCATTACGGCTGGGGACAATGCCTGTGCTGTAGCAGGCAGGGTCACAGCAAGCTGCGCAGAGGATGCCAATGCCATCGCCATCCCTGGACCTACTAATTACAGGCAATACTAGCAGTGACATCACCTGCTGTGCTCGAGCGCCGTCAGTTCCACAATAAACCCAGTCATACCGCACTGATTAATATATGCAAAAAAAGCATTTTCATTTGGTGTACATTTTGTTTTGCACTCGGTGTAGGTAAGAAAGTAAAACACGCCATCTTCCAGTTATTTAGGAATGACAACAGGAAAACGCAGAGTTCAAAACAGCAGCGACATGTACAGGCTGACGACAGGGGGATGTATGACATTACAACGCATGCATTTACATCGCATGCCTTTACAACGTAAGTATTACAACGCTGTCCATTACAACGCATAGTGCTTTGGGGTGCTGGATAGTGAATAGTTTAATTTACTATTCCAACTCCAGTCCCCGTGGACACTAGGGAAGGTTATTGGATAGTAAATTAACCTATTCCCTATCCTAGAGCGCCCCCCAGAGCAATGCGTTGTAATAGTTTGCGTTGTAATGGTTGCGTTGTAAAGGCTCTGCGATGTAAAAGTTGCGTTGTAAGTGTTGTTCACCACGACAGGGGTCACAGGCAGCAGCAGTGTTATACATGAATGAGAAAGCAGGAGTAAAGAGTAGAAAGAAACAGGAGAGGAGAGAGATAAGACAGAGCTAAGTAGAAGACAAGGAGAGCAAACCAGATACTAAGAGAAAGCAGCTATGATGTGAAGAAGAGAGCATTATGAAGAGAGAAGATAGAATGAAAGGATGTAGAGGACAGGATAGGGGGAAAAAAGAAGATAAATGATAAAATGGAGACACAGCTAATCACTGCTAGAAGAGTGATAGTAAAGAGGAAGATCGAGGGGAGAGAGAGCAGAGCATGGATAAAAGTGAAGAGGGAAAGGGGCAGGGCTAGAATGAATAGAGAGTAAATCAGAAATGCAGGGAATAAGGTAACACACCAGGTGTGACAAAGATGATAGCAAACAATTAGAGAGGTGAAAGGATAGACTCTTAGAGCCAAGACTTAGGAGACAGACAACAGATCAAGGTTAGAAGATAGAGACTGAGGCAGTGAGAGTGTTGAAAGTGAGGCTCACCGGAGGAAGAAGTGAGCTGTGGCCTCCGTGGCAAAATTTTCAGCACCTGCACTTCCTTTTTTTTATAAATTAAGCACTGGACACAAGTAATGAGGCTGTAGGGGAGGGACAAACACAAGAAAAAGAAGGAAAGTCTACAAAAGCTGATGAATCAATAGCAAGCAAATGAGTGACAATAAAGTCCACTAGTGGTAAACAATGGGCAGGCTCTAAGTCCACTGTAAACTGACAATAGGTATTTCCGCAAACAGACAGCTTACACTGTCTAAAAAGGTGAGACCTTAGCTTTTCTCTATAACATTTACCTATCTAACATACCATGAAACACTGTGTCCCATAACAAAATAACCACACCTCCAGGGGCGGCTCCTCCATGTGGGCAGAGGAGCGTCGCTCCACTGTTTTCTCGCAGTGCGAGAAGCAGAAACATAAAATGGTATTATAAATACCACGTTATGTTTCTGCTTCTCACACTGTGGGAAAGCAGAAGGGTTTGGTTGGGGGCAGGTGGGTGGGCGGTCCTGCTTTAGAGCAGGGGATAAGTGGCTTGCCCACTCTGAGGGCGCTGACTGTTTGGTCGGCCTCAGGGCCGACCAAATCAGTCATACGCACTCTGCCTTTTCTCCATGTAAGCTGCATGCAGCCTACAATGAGAAAGTGGCCTCTCCATAGACACCTGTGTGGTCGGTGTCCCAACCAATCTTAACGCTGCCATTGCAGCATTGTAATTGGCTTAGGGGAGGGAAGGGAGGCTGCCTGCTTCATGTGAGGAGCAGTGAAGCAGAGACGACACAGGACCGGACCGGCGAAGGTAATTTAACTTACATTTTTTTTAATTGTAAATTGAACTTCCCTCTCCCCGCAAGACCCCCTCCCTGCGCAAGCCTTCCTTCCACCTCCAAACCCCCCCATACCAGCCGCGACTGCACACCTCAGAGGTCATGAGACACAACATAAAAACACTTCCCACATAGGCTCAAAACAAAGACAAGACTCTTCCATCCACACACTCTACGTAGTGTAGCTTGCTATTTGTGCTGGTGAGTGCTTTAACCACACAGTGCTTTAGAAATGTCACAATGCAATATTAATTGTGTTGCTAATATTATTAAAACTTGTTAAAAAAAATTATATGTGACATTCTTTTTTTAAATGTTTATCTCTAGCACGCATTTCTCCACATAAATGCAACAGCATGTTGTTCCCGCTTTTATTTTTATTTTTGGCATGCAGTTGCATAAAAAATGAAAATATAGTGACCATTACACCCGCTTGACAATGAGTGACCCACTGGCTTTGCTAATGTTCGTTCTACTGTTAAAGATAGAAATGGTGGACCAGGAACCATGTTCGCCCTATCTCCCAATTTTTGAAATGTACTTGGTTTAAAACCTCCAGGCCTGAGTTTAAATCCCAATATTGATTGATATGTGACCAAAATCTTGTGATTGCTTGCAACACAGACGCTCTACTTGTCCACGTGTTGCACCTCAAGTTGGAGATGCTCCCTCTGAATTACAAACTCATTTTTAAATTACTGTGCCCCTCCCTGGTGTTAGATTCACACTGGGTATAAAACTCCTAACTTGCAGTTGCATGTGCTTACCTCACTGATCTATTGCTGTATTTTTTCAAGCCCTTTTTACACAACACATGAAGACTGATAGAAGGACTTCAATTAACCGATTATCTCCAGTGGTTTTTAAAAGCTCTTGGATTGTGATTAAATAGACCGCAAGTATACAGCACGCCTAAAGCGAAATACCTTGAGGCAGTTAATAGCAGGTTTTGTCCTATTCTCAAATGTGCTCATTTTATCATTCCCAAGGGGATAAGAAGCTGAGTTTTTCTTTTGCTTATTTGAGGTTGTGAAACTGATTGTTAAACAGAATGGAGATTATCACCCGTCCTCTAACAAAGAGAGTTGATTTCTGAGAGCACTGTTAATGTGTCAGTACTGGGATGTTACAGTACTCTGCTAGTAAGGATAGATGTGCACTGCGAGAGCTCTATGGATGTTTAGGTGCATCATAAGAAACATGTGAATGACTAACGACCTCAATAAAAATATTTCTAGCTAGCGCATCAAGAATTTTTAATTCTATTAAAGACACAGTGGTAAGGACTATGCTTCTTTTTCTTTACTAGAAACACACAGAAGCTAATCAAACTTTAAACTTCATAACCCATGAGCCTTCACGGCTCTTTTCCTCAACAATCACATGGCAATGACTGTCTATAAATATCCAAAAAAGAGAAAGGGAGAAACCCACCAACCAAGGGACTGGGTACTGATTGCAATCAACAAAAGAGAGGTCCCTTGGGAAATTAATGAACTTTTCGCAGTAATATTGTGTCAATTCAAACACCCTTCATTCACTCCAGTGTCAGAGATCAGAGCACTCCTGAACTAAACATAGCAGAAAAGATATGAATTTAAATCTAGCAAAACTAAACTGATGTTGGGTCTAGTTGTAAATGTATTGTAGAATTATAACATCAAACATTTAACAATACGTAAAAATCACAAATTTATAGTATTAAAAACGAAGTATCCAAAGAATACACATTATCTCATAATAAAATATACATAAGGGACAAAGGGGAAAGTGAATCATTTGAAAAACATCATGGATTATTAATCCGATTAGAATCAATTATTGCGGTGCAGCCAGTGTCAACTCATAACACCCTTGGTAGTTCCTCGGATTTAATGGTGAATAAGTGCGTCAACGCGTTTCAGTGTTGTGACTTGATATTACACCACCTTTATCAAGACGAAACTATACGTTGTCTCTTAATTCAAATATTATCAACTAAAAAACAATAAAAAAACAATAGACACAAACATCAGAATTATATCACATTCTTATCTTATAAAGTGTTCTAGAAAGCATTTTAAGCAGATTTTCAGATATAGTCAACTTCAACAGAGAACTGTTGTCCTCATAAGGTGATCCCAATTGATGCACAAAAGCATATAACACATTCCTATATAGTTTGTAAAAAAGACAGTATGCAAAAAGTTCTTTAATTTCCCACGGGGCCTGTCTTTTGTTGATTGTCTATAAATATCCAACAGACCGTAGTCCTTCCTCTTTCTTTGCGCAAAAAACAACATAAGTCCATAAAACATTGAACCATCAGGACTGGAACTGAATATCAACTGACCACTTTACGGGCCAACTCCAACAGGCGAAGACGAATCTCCTTCTCAACAAACGGATGCAGTGTCAGCCGAACATCAGGCCACTTCAAGTCGTCTTGGCATCAACTCCTGAAAAGAGAAACCAAACCCATAATACCCCAATTCCAGAACTCTCTGTCATAACATCTGGGGGGATAATCACATCAGTCACAATAAAACATACCAATATAATATCACAAGCAAATATAACAATAATTGAGTAGACAACCTCTAAGGGCAGTAGAATCCTCGCATCCGTGTTTTTAATAGAATTGAAAATTCTTGAGGCGCTAGCTATAACTTTTTCGGATTCTCTGCCAGGAACAGAGGCTTCCGATTATGCTAGTATAAAGTTGAGCCACCACATTAGATACAACATCTGGCTTGTGATACAAAATACTTTGAAAGGGGGAGAGGAGTTGGCCTAACGGCTAGGGCGCTCGACCTCGGACCTGGGGATCTGGGTTTGAGTCTCGGTAACGACGCCAAAACCTCCTGTGATTCTGGGCAAATCACTTAATCTCCCCGTGCCTAAAATGAATGTGTGTGTGTGTCCGTCCTCATGTAATGTAACTGGTGCTATGTAAAGCGCTCTGATACCTGATTCGGTTCGGGTCTAGTTCGCGCTATATAAAACTCTGCAAAAATAAATAAATCAGAAGACCAATCCGCCACTGCCACAATGTCATCCAGACGAGAACCAGTGAAAAAGACTTTAGAGGTCATGGACCCTCTCACCGAATGAGATCTGAAAATGGAGACATCAATTACAGCATCGGACAACAACCATTTAATCCAACGGGCCTAGCTATCAGAAGAAATAGAGCGGAAGTGTTCTGCAAAGAGATTAACAATTGTCCTGTAAAATCATAGCGCAATTCACGCGTAACGTCTTCATAACACTTTAGACACTGGACAAAACACAATTTCTGATGATGTGGAAAAGCGGGATAACTGACACATCTGGAACCAGTTTTTGTACGTCTGGAGATAGTAAAGGACACCCCCGAAGGAGTATGTACTCTACCTATAAATCCAAGGTCTTCACATCTGAAACCCGGCGACAGAAATCAGACACAAGAGGAGAGTGACTTTTGCTGACAACTGTTCACGAGAAAGACCCTCATTCGCGGGCTACTCTCTAAGGACACGTAAAACCACAGTCACATCCCACACCATGGAATACTTGGGCTGAGGTGGTCGAATCATCTGAATCTCTTGCAACAGTTTGCAAACGAATGGCTGCTCACCTACCGTTTTACCACTCAAATGGGGATGCCTTGCCGAAAGGGCTGAACAGAAATTGTTTACAGTCCTATAATCCATGCCCTGAATAGCAATAGCTGACTGAAAATTCACAATCATATCGATCTCGGATGCCATGGGATCCACACGCAGCTCGTTACACCAACCAACCCATCTACACCAGGCTTTCTCCTAACGTTTGTGTGCAGAGGGAGCCCAAGATTGTGACAGGAAGAACAAAGTATTCTGTGAAACTCCTGGCACTTGCCAGCACTGCTGGAAAGTCTCCAGGCCAAGAGGTGCAACTGCCCCTGCATCACCAGTGGATGTGGCAGCCCCATTGGATCCAAGAGAAGATCTGGGAAGGAGAGAGGATGCACTGGAGGCGCACAAGTCAGGATCATGGCCACTGGAAACCACGATTGTGCTTTCCAACTCTGCCCTTTGTAGACTCATCTGTGAGAGAGCCCTCTGTATCATAGTGAAAGGAGGAAATACATAGAGCAGACCCATTGACCATGTCTGAAGGAAGGCATCCAAACTGATCGCTAGTGTATCCAGCCTCTAACTGTAAAAGAGGGGAAGTTGCACATTCAGTCGGGAGGCAAACTGTTCGATAATGCAAGGACTCAAGCGCAAATTCAGAAGATGGAATATCTCGGGGTGAAGCCTCCAGTCACTGGAGTTGTGGGGGAAACAAGAGTTCCAATCTGCCACCACATTGGACTTGCCTGGAATGTATTCTGCTGTCACCAATATATGATGTTGTAGAGCCAAACGTCCATGGCAATCGCCACTAGAAGACACAATCTCGTCCCATCCAGCCAATTGATATACCAGACCGCTGATATGTTGTCTATCCTCAACAAGATGCAGCAACTCAGTCTGCTTGGGGACTAGGTGCAAACTGTGAATTAGCCCGCCAGGAGCTCCAGACAGTTGATAAGAAGATGCAACTCCTCCGGAGACCACCTCCCTCCTGTTGTCACTGAGCCACAAAGAGCTCCCCTACCCCACCAACTGGCCTCGCATTCTACTACCACTTCTTGAATCGAGGCAATTATGGCCTTGCTGTTCCAGGCATCCATATGTTCCAACCACCAGGACATCTTCGTCCTGGCTTTTTCCGACAGAACAATGTGTTCCGAACAACCCAAACCCCTGCAAAGATGCATCATCTTCAAGTGTTGCAGAGGCCGATAATGGAGGGCACCCGGAAAAATCATGTGATTGGAGGACACCAACAGTCCTACCACACAAGCCAAAATCCTCAACAATATAGTCAGAGAGGCAATCACTTTCCTCAACTCTTTCTTGATAGAAATCCACTTTTTCAAGGGTAGAAAGAGATGGGCCAGAATGCTATCCACCTGAAACCCCAGATACTCCATCGTCTTTGTGGGAAGCATGATCAACTTTTCCAGGTTGATGCCGAACCCCAGATCCTAAAGGGGCTGTGCCATCCAAGAGAGATGAAGAAGGACTAATTCTCTGCTCTGCGCCATAATCATTATGTCGTCTCTAGTATATGATCAGTCGAGCCCCTGTTCTCAGTGGTATTGAACCACTGGCCGACGAAGCTTGGTGAAACACCAAGGAGCTGAAGATGGGCCGAATGGCATGGAAATAAATTTGAACCACTGATGGCGCCACTGAAACTGAAGAAACCTGCAATGGGAGCCGAATATAGGGACGGCTAAATAAGCGTCCTTGAGGTTGAGCCGAACCATCCAGTCTCCCTCTTGAAAAGCCGAACCATTCAGACTCCCTCTTGAAAAAGATTGTGTAACAGATGTATGCTCTCCATCTTGAAATGGTCCGCAAATTGAATTCCTTTAGATTTAGCACCAGACTGAAACCCTGATCCTTCTTTGGGACCAAAATAATTGGCTGACAAAACCGTACAGGTGAGAGGTGGTCTCTGTTTTCGCATCTTTCCGTAATAACGAAAACCCTTCTTGATCTATGAAACCGTTCTTTTGTTGGGAAAAATGGCGAGAAATCGTTCATCACCGTCCTCAGCGTAGTACACCATCCTGAAACAGGGGAGAATATGCCCAAGGGGTGGAAACAATCTCAGAGCCTCCCACTGGTAGAAGCTCAGACCAGCAGAGTCTTGTGAAAGAACAGTATATTCAATTTTAACAAGCAAGACTTTATGTGCACAGATTCAATAGGAATCAATCAATTGCAAGATTTATGAAACTGTGGGGAGGTAATGCAATTATCCCATCTCTAAAAGCTTTACAGATGAAAATGATTCTGTATCTATTTTACGCATTTCCTGCCATGACCAAGAAAGTCATGTTTGACTTTGTAAAATATTTTATGAAATGCGTACGCACCGTACTCCATTTACGACAGGCTACTCCACATTGTATGATATGGTTGGAATTCGGCCTAAAATCTCTGGAAATGCTGCATAAGATCAGTTGTGTTAACTACATTAACGATTGGGTTAAGGCCGATTCATGTACATTGAAACCATCTAATAATGAAGGAACTTCGGAGTAAAAAAGTGAGAGATCTGCAACTTTCTACTACAATGATGGAAATAGACCTTTATGAACTGCCTGATATTCAGGAGATGGGACGAATGACCAGGGATGTGCGGAAAAAACTAATAGGTAAAACATTAAAGCTAACACAGTGGAATTTAAACAGAAAGAAATAAGATTCAGACAATTCTATGTTCCGATAGGGGAGTTTGAAGGGACTTGGAAAAAGGCTTTCAAAGATACTCAGGGATGTCGGCTTTGTGGAACCGGCAAGGAAACTCTTGCACATTTAATATGCATTTGACCGAGACTTTTGCCCACACGGAGGTTATATTTATGCCCCATGTTTAATAATGCCAACATAAGAACAACTACAGAGGCTATACGTTATTGTTTTAGGCTCACAGGGGAAAGTGCAATCAGAAGGATGGTACAGTTTTTAGGACATGCTTATAAAATATTACATGACTAGATAGTTTTTATTGGATCTGTATATAGATGCAAAGACAGGTATCGCAACCTATATATATCTTTTCTTTTATGACACTACGCATGGTAAATATGTGATTGTTTTATTCTACTTTTATGCCTGGTAGACCTTGATGCAGCGAGGAGCTGATCAGAAGGAAAAAGCTCTGTTCGGGCTCCCGCGCATGCACGAGGCCCAAAGAGATACAAGCATTTACAATGCAATGGTGTCGGCATTATTAAAGGTAGAGCTATTGGCATTGCTCATGACTTTTTTTTTTTAATCATAAATAAATGGCATTGTCATTTACATTGCCAATAGCTTAATCGTTAAATAAATGGCATTGTCATTTACATTGCCAATAGCTTAATAGCTCGCAAATGCATGACCTATTGCATTTACACCCACACAGAGCCACACACACAAAGCCACTCACACACACATACAGAGCCACCCACACAGAGCCACACACACACAGAGCCACACACACACACAGAGCCACACACACAGCCCCACACACACGCACAGAGCCACACACGCACAGAGCCCCACACACACACACAGAGCCCCACACACACACACAGAGCCCCCCACACACACAGAGCCCCACACACGTACACAGAGCCCCCCACACACACACACACACCCAGAGCCCCACAGACACACACCCAGAGCCCCCCCCCACACACACACCCCCAGAGCCCCACACACACACACACCCAGAGCCCCACACACACACACACCCAGAGCCCCCCACACACACAGACTCAGAGCCATACACACACACAGAGCTACACACACACATACACACACAGCCCCACACACGCTAGGAGCCCCACACACACAGAGCCCCACATGCACAGAGCCCCCCACACACACACAGAGCCCCACACACACACATAGCCCCACACACACACCCAGAGCCACCCCACACACACACCCAGAGCCCCCCACACACACACCCAGAGCCCCCCCACACACACACAGAGCCCCCCAACAAACATACCCCCGGAGCCCCCCACACACACACACACCCAGAGCCCTGCACACACACACACATACACACAGAGCCCCCCAATCACACAGAGCCCCCCACACACACAAAGCCACACACACAGAGCCACACACACACAGAGCCACACACACACACAGAGCCACACACACACACACAGAGCCACACACAGAGCCACCCACACACACAGAGCCACACACACAGCCCCACACACACAGCCCCACACACACAGCCCCACACACACGCACAGAGCCCACACACACACAGAGCCACACACACAGCCCCACACACACAGCCCCACACACACAGCCCCACACACACGCACAGAGCCCACACACACACACTGAGCCCACACACACGCACAGAGCCCACACACGCACACAGCCCACACACAGCCCCACACACGCACACAGCCCACACACGCACACAGCCCCACACACGCACACAGCCCACACACACACACAGCCCCCCACACACACACAGCCCCCCACACACACACAGCCCCACACACAGATCCCACACACACACACACACCCAGAGCCCCCCACACACACACACCCAGAGCCCCCACACACACACACCCAGAGCCCCACACACACATACCGCCCCACACACAGAGCCCACACACACACCCAGAGCCCAACACACAGAGCCCACACACACACCCAGAGCCCCACACACACCCCCAGAGCCCCACACACACACACACCCAGAGCCCCACACACACACACCCAGAGCCCCACACACACACCCAGAGCCACACACACACACCCCGAGCCACACACACACACCCAGAGCCACACACACACACCCAGAGCCACACACACACACCCAGAGCCACACACACCCAGAGCCACACACACACCCAGAGCCACAGACACACCCAGAGCCACACATCCAGAGCCACACACACACACACCCAGAGCCACACACACACCCAGAGCCACACACACACACACCCAGAGCCACACACACACCCAGAGCCACACATCCAGAGCCACACACACCCAGAGCTACACACACACCCAGAGACACACACACACACACCCAGAGCCACACACACACCCAGAGCCACACACAGCGAGGGGGCAGGGAAGCAAGCACAGCGAGGGGGCAGGGAAACAAGCACAGGGAGGGGGCGGGGAAGGAAGCACAGCGAGGGGAGCAAGCACAGCGAGGGTGCAGGGAAGCAAGCACAGCGAGGGGGGCAGGTGAACCAGGGGGCAGGGGAGCAAGCACAGCCAGGGGGCAGGGAAGCAAGCACAGCCAGGGGGCAGGGAAGCAAGCACAGCCAGGGAAGCAAGCACAGCCAATAAAAGTGTGAGGTGGAGGAAGTGTGAGACAGAGCGAGAGAGAGAAGACCATGGCAGGGAGTAAGGAGGATGAGGTGGAGAGTAAGAGGGTAAGGCAGAGAAAGAGGAGGGTGGGGTGAAGTTAGAGAAAAGGATGAGGTGATGGAAGGAAGCAGAGGGTGAAGTGGACAGGAGTGCAGGGTGAAGTGGTGAGCCGGCTGTGAGGCAGACATAGAAAGGAGGATGAGACGGAGAGAGCAGAAGAGATAAAGCAAAAGCACATATACAAACCTCATAAATGCAGAGTAAAACTAGAACCTGGTCAGCAGGTAGGGTATGATGCTCATCCTCTACAAGACCATCTTGCATGTCCATAGCCAGCTCTCAGACACCAGGAAGATGCTAGGGAACCCCATCCGTCTTCATAGCCCACCCAGGCTGCATCATGGCCTTCCTGGGTCTCGAATCCTGGAGCTGCACATGACTGGACCAATTGGGCAAAATTACACTTGGTTTTAAACTGGAAACCCAGAGGTGGGCACTGTGTCCTCTCTAACATGACATCATCTAATGACTTTAGGCACAGGAGTATGCAGTGGTCATGCCCAAGATCAAACAGTGTGGGCATGCAGAAGCAGAACATTTAAGTTTTCCAGGCCCATCCAGGAGTACATCAGTCAGCTCAGGTTTTGGCTTTACATTCGAGCACTTACAGTCCTGGTTTTATAATGTTAGAAACAGGACAACCAGTCCATAAATGCAAAGAAAAACACCTGGACTGAAGGAGTTACACATGGGTTAGGGTAACCTGAGAGCTCTGCAGAGAGTTAGTCTTTTAACTGTACCATACTACCATCCATATTCAGTTTTGTGTAACTCATTGCATACCAGACTTAAAAAGAAGCTAGATCTTCGTTTTTTTGAGTCCCGGAAAATTTGAAATTACAAACTCATTACACAGATTACTGAGACTGGAAGGATAAATATAGCTGATGTGTGAAATCTTCAGTCGTCTGGGTTTTAAAACAACTATAATTGGCATGATAGCTTTTTCACCCTATAACTACAGTGTTAAAAAAACGAAACCGCAAGTCCCAGAATAAAAAGTATTGGTAGCTAAAAACTAGGACTGGAGAACTGGATAACCCTGGCGGTTGTGTACTTATGCTCCTCTCTCTGCTTCTCCTAATTCTATAGGAGGGGCTCATAGACGGGCACAAGAGTCTACTATCATAGTGGCCTCTTGTGCCCTTGTTCCTGTGTGGCCAACCGACCCTGTGCTATTGATAGTGCACTTGCTTCTAGTGCTTAGCTTCGCTCACTCTGAATAGAAACCTACAAGTCCCAGCATGCTTCGCGTTGGTGAAAAATATAGCAGACATGCCTGGAGGTGCCCTGGTGACATAGGGCTGTCCCCAGCTGGGCACACCCTCCACGTCTTGTGTCACACAAGCAGACACATGTTTGGGGTCTGTTGTGACCAGAAGAAATCCGAAGGTGTGGGGGTAAAAAAAGTTTAGGAAGTAAACTGCTTCGGCCTTTCCACGCCCGCCACCACTCGTAGTTCCTCCCTCCTCTCGCTGGGCACGGGGAGGCAGGCCAGCCCAGCTCTGCCCAGAAGGGGAGGACCCGCTGCAGCGGCAGAAACTGCTGCCAGCCCGCTTCACCTGGCCGCGAGGGAGTGGCCGAGCCTGAAAAACTGGCTCACGCCTCAGCAGTAGCCTGGCCATGGAGAACAGGCGAGCCTTGTGAGGGGAGAGAGCAGGCAGCGCGCAGGAACGGCCCGAAAAGCAGCTTCTCAACCCTGGGTTTCTCTTCAGAGGCGAGAATGGGGAGGCTCATACCGGGGCATGAAGGGACGAAGTAATGCCGCGCCGAGGAACCTTTTCATGCGCAGCACCGACAGAGGAAAGTTAAACGCGGAAAATCCATGGTACAGGTGAAGGGCAGGTAAGGAAACAAGTCCTCGCTGGTTCACGAACCGACGACCCTCCGCCACCTATCTATAATGTGCTAACTAAAATGCACACATAGAGGCTATTGTAATTACATTTAAAGTGCGTTTAAAGTGCTTACTGCCCGTGACGAGGAATTAAGGCCAGGGACATCTTAAGGGTTTTGGAAGACTCGGCTTCGGGCGTGTTTTTGGGTTCTGAGTGAGCGGTGACGTCACAGGGCTAAAGAACGAAAAAAACACGCCCCGAATCCAAAAGAGACGGGGCTTTATTGGAGTGACTCCCTTCTCCTCCAGTGGCTGGCCTCCGTTTAGGAAGCCAGCCAATGGAGGAGAATGGAGGAGAGAGGCGGGTTCAAAGCCACTAACTCCAAAACATTAATTCTTCGGGACTTCGCCCCTCACTGCTTCGCAGTGAGAGCTACGGTCCCTCGACCTAAAAAGGAGAACTCTCTTTCTATTACATGCTAAGCGCATTAGTCCCGCTCCCGCTTCACAGCTGGTGGACAATCGGAAGGCGACGACCCCGTGAACGCGAGTGCTTGGTCGTCACAATTAACAAGGAATACCAAATGAACACTTGCAAGAAAAAATTATGTATTTTACTGCAGTAGCGGCTCCTCGAGGGAGTGCTGAGGGGTGGGGGAGGGACAGGGTGAGGGGTAGTAAACTCCAGCATAAGGCCGAACGGAGGTAAGTAAAGAAAAAATAATAAAACGAATTACATTGCTCAAGCTGCAACGCCAAATGGTGATGCAGCATGCGCAAAGTAATTTGTTTTACCTCCGTTCGGCAGTATGCTGGAATTTACTACCCTCACCCTCCCGCGCCCCCGTCTCACCGCCCCGCAGCACTCCCTCTAGGAGCCGCTACTGTTTTAACACAATGACATTAACAGAATAGAAAATGCACTTAGGTGAGCTGCTGCAGCAGCCAAGAAAGAGGACTCACTATGGTCTGATGGACAGTTGACCCCATGTGATTGGTGGGGAGAAGGAGCCGTGAGGGATCATGGGTTATGTAGTTTAAAGTTGACTGGCTGCTGTTTGATTCTAGTAAAGAAAGAGGAGCTTAATCCGAACCCTCCGTTCCTGACATAGAATTTAGTGCACAATGCAAGTCTGAGAGGAGGTGCATTGTGGGAGCTCTGTGGACGTCTCAGTGGTGGTGTTCCTGTGCATGTTGCAGGTTAGCATAGATAAGCATTCTGAAAGTTCTACTAGTGTCAACAGCAGCATAGCAGTGTCTGGGGGAAGACATACGAGAGGAAGGGGCCCTGTTCATCTACTTCCTAAATTGAATTTTGATGTTGAGAACTACGGATGTGTTGTAAGTGTTACACGTCATTGTTGTTGTACCGATTGATTCTGCTGCCAGTACAGGTCCCCGTCTGACTGCCTGGGAGACAGCCATGACAACGCGGGCTTTACACCGCGCTGCCATTACGACGATGACATCACAACGCAAGTTGTTACAACGACTTGCACTGGATGGCGCTAGATACTAAGGAATAGTAGATTTACTATTCCAACACCTTACCTACTGTTGCGTAGGCTGGAGTTGGAATAGTAAATCATACTATTCCAAAATCCAGCAACTACAGCGCAAGTCGTTGTAACGACTTGCGTTGTAATGGATGCGTCGTAATGGCAACGTGGTGTAAAAGCCCGCGTTGTCATGACGTACATCCGACTGGCTCCTGGTATTGCTTACAAGGATGAGGCCCTGGGCATGTGCACCTTGAATGTCCCTAAGACATAAAAGGAGGACATGGGAGCTCTTTTAAGACCCAATGCGAGTGGAGAGCCCCAAAAGAGGGCGTCAATGATGCTTGGGGACTGGAAGGAGACGAATAATGACATTTTGTGAAGGGATTGGTGTAAACAAACAAACAGCATAAAAGAAGATAGTAGATACTCCTGGGCTTACAGGACCTTCCACTCAATTTCTCTACCACTGCAAACAGTTCGACCTATTAAGCTTTGGAAAATCAGAGTTTCTATGAACATCATGAAGTCTTATTGAAAGACTGAAAACCTCACTGATCATGAGATTGTAGGCAATTTCCTCCAAAGGCCGTCCAGAAACGATTGGAGGCATTCTCAGCCATTAGCCATGATGCGTTTTTGTGTGATATCAATGCATAGCATTTGCTAAGGCATTTCGCTTTGTAATCGAACCTGTGATCAGGCAATTTTCAGTGGAGAACACACATCTTTAACCCCAATGATGCCAATAATAAGCTGAGAATATTGTCATAAGAACATGACCTTAACTATGGGGTTGACTGCCAAATACACCTGCTGAACTTCTCTCAAACAAGTTCAACAATCACAGACAACTGTTTCCCATTTTAAGAATAATCTGTGTGATGGAGGTGACATGCTTATTTATCATTCATTTTATTAGATGGCTTGTATGGAGCCCCCACGTGGGTTCAGAATCCAGCTACCAACGGAGGCAAGGCAAAATCAGTAATGGATTCGTAGGTAACTGTAGTGTTACAGGGGACACTGGTAATGAGTCAAGTTGGGGTTCCAGGAGTCTTTGGTGCAAAGCTGTTCAGCAATGGTTTTGAGCCCTTGGTAACAGTAATATGGAGGCAGCGACCCATCAGGCTGGGACAGATATTGTGACGACCGAGATGCTCAACCTATTGACATCTGCCAGTCGACTCATCATTTTTAAAGAGATCTCTGAAACTTGGGAAGCCCACCCTTTGGTCTTTTTACCGCCAGTGCAAACTGTGAATACCCCCTTTTCCTGCAACTGAGTCACTTCGGAAAGCGTGGTTGAAAGTCTAGAAAAAAAGTACTATACCGCGGCCCGCCCTTACCGTGTCCTATCACCTTTTTAGGTCGAGCCTGGCGTACGCAGCGCGAAGCGCTGTCGCCAGCGGGGCTTATTGTTGTGTACTTGCCTCGGAAGTAGGACAGGAGATGGGCACGCGCAGGGCTTTTGGCGATTTGCGCAGGTGTACGCGCACGAACAGCCACGCGCTGTGCACATCACCTGTCCCGCTTCCGAGGCAAGTCAGCCTCCTTCAATAGCTTAGCATTTTTTAAATGTTCAGGCGCTCTGCACACGCCCCACTTACCGGCTCTTGTGGGGTCTGCGCTCCTCCCCGGCTGATCTCCTCGTGGCAGGCAGGCCTCTTTTCTGGTCACACGCGGGGCTCCGTCATGCTCACAGGAGCCCCGCAGCAGCATTCACAAAGGCGGGGTGGACTACTCTCTGTGGGAGGGCTCCATGCCTCCATCACACGGGCTACAGCACGCGGGGCTCCCTCAGCTCACGGGAGCCCCAGACACTGCTGCACGCTCCATACCCCAGGCAAAGTTGGCTGCACGCATGCGCAGTGCGTAAGGAATGCATATGTGTTCCTGTGAAAACGTGCGTCAAGCGCTTTCACTTTCCTTACCCCCATTTACTTTTTTTTCTACCAGAAATGAGTAATGGACGCGCAGCTGGGAGGGGCTGGGCGCGCACGCCTGCGTCAGATGGCATTTAAATGAACAAACTGTTGTGTAACTTATGACAATAAAGAGATATTTCAGCTTGCAAGGTGTGCCTGTGTGAGTCAATGGCTCGTGCTCACTGGGAGGGCATCTGTGGGGCGACGCCTCGGCCGGAAGTGCTCGTGTAGCTGAGTGGGTTTTAGCAGCGCTGCGCCCTGGAGCAATGCTAAAGCAATGGTGACGGCTGCTACAGATTCCCTTGGGGTCCGCCGAGTGGTGCCCCCCCACATCTCCATTTCCCTCCTCACCCCCCTCTCTCACCCACAGCAGAGACACCCACAAAGCGGGCGCGCTCTTAATTAAAGAAATCTACTTGGACGCTTCCTCTTTTAACCTCCCTCCCCCATCAGCAAATGCCATTACCTTCTGAGTGTGGTAACATTATTAATCCATTAAGATGTCACCCAGCAGTTATCTAAAAGAGTGTTACAATATAATTGTGTTAGCTGTTTCGGTGAAGGGGCATGCTTCTTTAAAATGTATTATGATCACGCAGTGGATAACTCGTGCATTGGTCAGTTTTAAAAGGGAGAACGTGTAGTCCGTGTGTGCTGCATCACCGGTTACCGAGTAAACAACACTTCTCAAATAAAACTACTGTCAGGTACAGGTCTTCCCATATTTAAATGAGTTAGTCCAACCCTGTCACGTGACCCTTTGATGTGCGTGCGGTTATGGATGCTTTTATTACTGTCCACAGAGCTGCAAGGGGCTTGTGTTGAAGAAACCTCCTTCATATGAAACACTTATTTCGAAAGCGTCATCCGAGGGAAGTGAAAAATAGACCGGTTCATGAATTAAACAGCCCGCGCATCTGGGATCACTTCCAATTTCTGCCATCACCCTCCATTAATCTAAATACGCTCATCTCCATTCCCCCTCCTCACCCCCCACTCTCACCTACAGCAGGGACGCCCACAAAGCGGGCACACTCTTACTTAAATAAATCTACTTGGACGCTTCGTCCTTTACCCTCCCTCCCCCCTCAGCAAATGCCATCACTTTTCACTGAGTAAACAACACTTCTCAAATAAAACTGCTGTCAACGTGCTTCCCCTGTCCCAAAGTCTGCACCTGTGGCCGTAACATCACATCTTGTTTTTCAGTAAATGTATTTTCCTTTTTTACACCAAATAGTCTTCTTGAATTAGACACTGCTTCAGTATAGAAATAAACGTCCTGCCTTGTGTTTACTTGCTTGTTTACTTGGTTCTTCTGTATGTAGACACTTTTTCCAAGTTTGCAGTGGTTAAATTATATCACACAAACTTAAGCGAAGTTGTTTGGTGCATTTTCTCTGTAACGTTGCTGCTTCGTTTTTTAGGTCTCGCCTATTCTACCCAGCAGGGATTGAATAGGCGAGATTATAGTAAGCGGAAAAGAAAAGTCTACCTAGCTGCGGATCGCATACAGTTCATGTGAGACAGGCGCGCGCACATCGCACATCGCACAACACACCATTGCCAGCCACATCCCACACCATTTGTCTGAGCCTCGGCATCAGACTTCAAAGTAAGCTGCTCCCCCGCTCCCCCGCCCCCCCACCAGACTTCAAAGGAAGTCGCTCCACTTCAAAAGAATGCGCTCCCCCGCCCCGCCACAGCAATGCCGAGAGCTTGTTTTGTTGATCTCTGTTTCTTCTCTCGAGTCTGGCCTTTACTCGTACGTTCCACTGCGTCTCTTCGCCTGCTCTCATCACTACCACGTCCTCTAACGTCCCGCCCCTCTTGATTCCACTCACCCCATATCTGCTCGTAGCCCTCTTCATTGCTACTTCCCCATGCTCCCTGTTAACTTTTTCTCATGCTTTTTCACTTTACTTTACATAAGGCCTTTCTGCAACAAAAGCGTACACAAAGAGCATATGCACACAACTCAACGGTAGGCAATATCCCTATACCACAAGGGTGTGGTGTAATGGCTTGAGCTGCTAAGCGGAAAGTTGGGGACACATGCTCAAGTCACGTCGTGGGTCACCCCAATGTAATTTTGCACAAATCAGTTAATATCCACGTGCCTTCCAAAAGGATTTTTTTTGTGTGTTTTCAGCCTCTGGCTATTCTCAATAAAGAGAATAGTTGTAAATGACAATTTTTTTTAATATGTGTTGGTTTTGAAAATAGCGAAATTAATAGCTTTCTTATTTACAATGCCAATAGTTATAACTTTCGCAAATGTGACACCTATAGCATTTGTAATGCAATATGTGTTGTATTTACGTGACTTAGATGTATTGATATTACAATTAACAATGGCTTTTAATGGCAATAGCTTGAACTTTTGTAAATAACTTTTGTGAAGATTATGTTCAGTGTATTTTATTGTGATGATAATCAAAGAACAGAAGTGAAATATTAACATTTTTTTCTGACATTTGTAATTAAGCTTGAAAGCTGAAGATAGAGTGAGGGCGATAAATAGATAGAGTGAGGGCGATAGATAGATATAGTGAGGATGATAGATATAGTGAGGGCGATAGATAGAGTGAGGGAGATAGCGTGAGGGCGATAGATAGATAGATAGATAGATAGATAGATAGATAGATAGATAGATAGATAGATAGATAGATAGATAGATAGATAGAGTGAGGGCTATAGATAGAGTGAAGGCGATAGATAGATAGATAGATAGATAGATAGATAGATAGAGTGAGTCCGATAGATAGATAGATAGATAGATAGATAGATAGATAGATAGATAGATAGATAGATAGATAGATAGAGTGAGGGCGATATATAGATAATGTGAGGGTGATAAATAGAGTGAGGGCGATATATAGATAGAGTGAGGGCGATAGATAAAGTGAGGGCGATAGATAGATAGATAGATAGATAGATAGATAGAGTGAGGGCGATAGATAGAGTGAGGGCGATGGATAGATAGAGTGAGGGCGATAGATAGAGTGAGGGCGATAGATAGGTAGATAGATAGATAGATAGATAGATAGATAGATAGATAGATAGATAGATTGACTGAGGGTGATAGATAGATAGAGTGAGGGGATAGATAGATAGAGTGAGGGCGATAGATAGAGTGAGGGCGATAGATAGAGTGAGGGCGATAGATAGGTAGATAGATAGATAGATAGATAGATAGATAGATAGATAGACTGACTGAGGGTGATAGATAGATAGAGTGAGGGGGATAGATAGATATAGTGAGGGCGATAGATAGATATAGTGAGGGCGATAGATAGATAGAGTGAGGGAGATAGATAGAGTGAGGGCGATAGATAGATAGATAGATAGATAGATAGATAGATAGATAGATAGATAGATAGATAGATAGATAGATAGATAGAGTGAGGGCGATAGAGTGAGGGCGATAGATAGAGTGAGGGCGATAGATCGATAGATAGAGTGAGGGCGATAGATAGGTAGATAAATAGATAGATAGATAGATAGATAGATAGATAGATAGATTGACTGAGGGCGATAGATAGATAGAGTGAGGGCGATGGATAGATAGAGTGAGGGCGATAGATAGAGTGAGGGCGATAGATAGGTAGATAGATAGATAGATAGATAGATAGATAGATTGACTGAGGGTGATAGATAGATAGAGTGAGGGGGATAGATAGATAGAGTGAGGGCGATAGATAGATAGAGTGAGGGCGATAGATAGAGTGAGGGCGATAGATAGATAGATAGATAGATAGATAGATAGATAGATAGATAGATAGATAGATAGATAGATAGATAGATAGACTGACTGAGGGTGATAGATAGATAGAGTGAGGGGGATAGATAGATATAGTGAGGGCGATAGATAGATATAGTGAGGGCGATAGATAGATAGAGTGAGGGAGATAGATAGAGTGAGGGCGATAGATAGATAGATAGATAGATAGATAGATAGATAGAGTGAGGGCGATAGAGTGAGGGCGATAGATAGAGTGAGGGCGATAGATCGATAGATAGAGTGAGGGCGATAGATAGATAGATAAATAGATAGATAGATAGATAGATAGATAGAGTGAGGGCGATAGATAGATAGAGTGAGGGCGACAGATAGATAGAGTGAGGGCGACAGATAGATAGAGCGAGGGTGATAGATAGAGTGAGAGTGATAGATAGAGTGAGGGCGATAGAAAGAGTGAGGGCGATAGAGTGAGGGCGATAAATAGATTGAGTGAGGGCGATAGATAGATATAGTGAGGGTGATAGATAGATATAGTGAGGGCGATAGAGTGAGGGAGATAGATAGAGTGAGGGCGATAGATAGATAGATAGATAGATAGATAGATAGATAGATAGATAGATAGATAGATAGAGTGAGGGCGATAGATAGAGTGAGGGCGATAGATAGAGTGAGGGCGATCGATAGATAGATAGATAGATAGATAGATAGATAGATAGATAGATAGATAGATAGATAGAGTGAGTCTGATAGATAGATAGATAGATAGATAGATAGATAGATAGATAGATAGATAGATAGATAGATAGATGGCGATAGATAGATAGAGTGAGGGCGATAGATAGAGTGAGGGCGATAGATAGGTAGATAGATAGATAGATAGATAGATAGATAGATAGATAGATAGATAGATAGATAGATAGATAGACTGACTGAGGGTGATAGATAGATAGAGTGAGGGGGATAGATAGATATAGTGAGGGCGATAGATAGATATAGTGAGGGCGATAGATAGATAGAGTGAGGGAGATAGATAGAGTGAGGGCGATAGATAGATAGATAGATAGATAGATAGATAGATAGATAGATAGATAGATAGATAGATAGAGTGAGGGCGATAGAGTGAGGGCGATAGATAGAGTGAGGGCGATAGATCGATAGATAGAGTGAGGGCGATAGATAGGTAGATAAATAGATAGATAGATAGATAGATAGATAGATAGATAGATAGATAGATAGATTGACTGAGGGCGATAGATAGATAGAGTGAGGGCGATGGATAGATAGAGTGAGGGCGATAGATAGAGTGAGGGCGATAGATAGGTAGATAGATAGATAGATAGATAGATAGATAGATAGATAGATAGATAGATAGATAGATAGATTGACTGAGGGTGATAGATAGATAGAGTGAGGGGGATAGATAGATAGAGTGAGGGCGATAGATAGATAGAGTGAGGGCGATAGATAGAGTGAGGGCGATAGATAGATAGATAGATAGATAGATAGATAGATAGATAGATAGATAGACTGACTGAGGGTGATAGATAGATAGAGTGAGGGGGATAGATAGATATAGTGAGAGCGATAGATAGATATAGTGAGGGCGATAGATAGATAGAGTGAGGGAGATAGATAGAGTGAGGGCGATAGATAGATAGATAGATAGATAGAGTGAGGGCGATAGAGTGAGGGCGATAGATAGAGTGAGGGCGATAGATAGATAGATAGATAGATAGATAGATAGATAGATAGATAGACTGACTGAGGGTGATAGATAGATAGAGTGAGGGGGATAGATAGATATAGTGAGGGCGATAGATAGATATAGTGAGGGCGATAGATAGATAGAGTGAGGGAGATAGATAGAGTGAGGGCGATAGATAGATAGATAGATAGATAGATAGATAGATAGATAGATAGATAGATAGATAGAGTGAGGGCGATAGAGTGAGGGCGATAGATAGAGTGAGGGCGATAGATCGATAGATAGAGTGAGGGCGATAGATAGATAGATAAATAGATAGATAGATAGATAGATAGATAGAGTGAGGGCGATAGATAGATAGAGTGAGGGCGACAGATAGAGTGAGGGCGACAGATAGATAGAGCGAGGGTGATAGATAGAGTGAGAGTGATAGATAGAGTGAGGGCGATAGAAAGAGTGAGGGCGATAGAGTGAGGGCGATAAATAGATTGAGTGAGGGCGATAGATAGATATAGTGAGGGTGATAGATAGATATAGTGAGGGCGATAGAGTGAGGGAGATAGATAGAGTGAGGGCGATAGATAGATAGATAGATAGATAGATAGATAGATAGATAGATAGATAGAGTGAGGGCGATAGATAGAGTGAGGGCGATAGATAGAGTGAGGGCGATAGATAGAGTGAGGGCGATAGATAGAGTGAGGGCGATAG
The DNA here is from genome assembly GCF_964261635.1 of Lissotriton helveticus. Classification (NCBI taxonomy): domain Eukaryota; kingdom Metazoa; phylum Chordata; class Amphibia; order Caudata; family Salamandridae; genus Lissotriton; species Lissotriton helveticus. The sequence continues at coordinate 1,314,640,671 of NC_136057.1, read as the reverse complement.
ATAGATAGATAGATAGATAGATAGATAGATAGATAGATAGATAGATAGATAGATAGATAGAGTGAGTCCGATAGATAGATAGATAGATAGATAGATAGATAGATAGATAGATAGATAGATAGATAGATAGATAGATAGATAGATAGATAGATAGATAGATAGATAGATGGCGATAGATAGATAGAGTGAGGGCGATAGATAGAGTGAGAGCGATAGATAGATAGATAGATAGATATAGATAGATAGATAGATAGATAGATAGATAGATAGATAGATAGATAGATAGATAGATAGATAGATAGATAGATAGATAGAGTGAGGGCGATAGATAGCTAGAGTGAGGGCGATGGATAGATAGATAGATAGATAGATAGATAGATAGATAGATAGATAGATAGATAGATAGATAGATAGATAGACTGATTGAGGGAGATAGATAGATAGAGTGAGGGGGATAGATGGATAGAGTGAGCGTGATAAATAAATAGAGTGAAGGCGATAGATAGATACAGTGTGGGAGATAGAGAGATAGATAGATAGAGTGAGGGCAATAGATAAATAGAGCGAGGGCGATAGATAGAGTGAGGGCGATAGATAGAGTGAGGGCGATCGATAGATAGATAGATAGATAGATAGATAGATAGAGTGAGTCCGATAGATAGATAGATAGATAGATAGATAGATAGATAGATAGATAGATAGATAGATAGATAGATAGATAGATAGATAGATAGATAGATAGATAGATTGAGGGCGATAGATAGAGTGAGGGCGATAGATAGATAGATAGATAGATAGATAGATAGATAGATAGATAGATAGAGAGATAGATAGATAGATAGATAGATAGATAGATAGATAGATAGATAGATAGATAGATAGATAGATAGATAGATAGATAGATAGATAGATAGATAGATAGAGTGAGGGCGATAGATAGCTAGAGTGAGGGCGATGGATAGATAGATAGATAGATAGATAGATAGATAGATAGATAGATAGATAGATAGATAGATAGATAGATAGATAGATAGATAGATAGATAGATAGATAGATAGATAGATAGACTGATTGAGGGAGATAGATAGATAGAGTGAGGGGGATAGATGGATAGAGTGAGCATGATAAATAGATAGAGTGAAGGCGATAGATAGATACAGTGTGGGAGATAGAGAGATAGATAGATAGAGTGAGGGCAATAGATAGAAAGAGTGAGGGCAATAGATAGAAAGAGTGAGGGCGATAGATAGATAGAGTGAGGGGATAGATAGATAGATAGATAGATAGATAGATAGATAGATAGATAGATAGATAGATAGATAGATAGATAGATAGATAGATAGATAGATAGAGTGATGGCGATAGATAGATAGAGTGAGGGCGATAGATAGATAGATAGAGTGAGGGCAACAGATAGATAGAGAGATAGATAGAGTGAGGGTGATAGATAGATAGATAGATAGATAGATAGATAGAGTGAGGGAAATAGATAGATAGATAGATAGATAGATAGATAGATAGATAGATAGATAGATAGATTGATAGGATAAATTGAGTGAGGGCGATAGATAGATAGAGTGAGGGCGATAGATAGATAGGCAGATAGATAGAGTGAGGGCGATAGATAGATAGATAGAGTGAGGGCGATAGATAGATAGAGTGAGGGCGATAGATAGATAGAGTGAGGGCGATAGATAGATAGATAGAGTGAGGGCAATATATAGATAGAGTGAGGGAGATAGATAGATAGATAGATAGATAGATAGATAGATAGATAGATAGATTGATAGGATAAATAGAGTGAGGGCGATAGATAGATAGAGTGAGGGCGATAGATAGATAGGCAGATAGATAGAGTGAGGGCGATAGATAGAGTGATTAATTCTCGCAAAGCATCGCTTACGCGGTGGCTATAGCGAGACCTAAAAAAGTGGCTCTGAAAGCACGAGCAGTGTAGGACACAAGTACTTAGGACATGCTCCTGGGGAAGGGCAAACACACAAATGAGAATTGAAGCCGACATGTGTTGACCAAAGAGAAGCAAGGAAATGACAGTGATGAGTAAGCCAATCAATGGTAAGGATTGGGTGGGCTCTAACCCCCAGATTCATCAAGAACACATTTTGCTATTCCTTAATAGCGAAAAATACCGATTTGCTATTAAGGAATAGCAAAAGGCTATGCATCAAGAAATCACTACAAAAATAGCGATTCCTAATAATTCCTTAATTGCGACTCGCAAATTGCGAGTCGCAATTAAAGAATATCTCCCCATTCATTCCTATGAGCCTAAAGGCCCATAGGAATGAATGGGAAGACAATCTCAATTTGCTAATCGCAATTAGCGATTTGCAAATTGAGATTGCGATTTCAAGGGTGCAGGGTGTCCAAAGGACACCCTGTTGCACCCCAGAAATTGATGTGTGCACATATGTTGCGCACACACATGCTCTGCGCAACATGAATGCACTTTTGTGCATTTTTGAAAGTTTTTGCAAATTACCATGAAGATGTACTTCATGGTAATTTGCGTGCCCTAATAGTGAATTTGCTATTTTTTTCACTTTCATGCATTGCATTTAAGGAATCTCAATTTGAGATTCCTTAAATGCAAAGAATCGCAATTTAGCGAAATCTTAATTAGCGATTTTTGCATTTAGGATGATGCATCCCAAATACAAAAATACCGCTCGCAAAGGGCCAGATTCTCAGAATCTGGCCCTTTGCGAGCGGATTTAAGCTTGATGAATCTGGCCCTAAGCCTGCTATAATCTAACAAAGTTTTGCAAGCATCAGCACATGTTCTTTCTCTGTATAGAACAAAAAATGGGACCAATCCTGGTTTCTCGGCTTGACCAAATTGTGTGATCCTGGACAAATATTTAATTTCATAGGACATTTATTGCACATGGCAACCCAACCTGTTTCTTGTTTCACTGATGGCACTGTCACCAGGGGGTGTGAGGCAGCAATATTTCTAAGGTTTAAAAACGTTCACTTTTAATCTTTACCTCTCAATTTAGTGATATCTGATATGGAAATACAGTTTATCGTATTGTTGTATGATGTTTGTTGCACGATTTACATGCTAAACATCCACGGCTCTGGTCGTTCAAGGACTCTAATAGTCAAGCCAAAAAACTGTCTCAGTACTGACATGGCTCTCTATATTTATTTGTTGGCTCTCCCCCTTAAGTTTAAGCAGGAACTTCAATTTAAATAGGCACTCATGATCTGACTCCTTCCAGGCCTCACTAGTTAATTTCAGAAAGGTTACATTGGTCGTATGTTTCCAAATTTGGGTATATTTTTTCATTTAAATATAGCTCTTTGTGATATTCTCTGGTAACGTGGTACATATCTTGACCGTCAACATGTTCGGTTTGTTTGAGTGCCAATTATGTTGACAATATGATGATATGTTTGTTTCTAGCATGTCTGAAGAGGGAAACATTCTTTGACCCCCGCCCCTAACACTCCAGGGCTGGCGTCCCTGTACTTGTAAAGTTGTGGTTACTTTGTTGCTTTGTAGAAAATATATTTACTTTGCACATTCTTTGGACTTTTTAGAACTGTTTATCTTTCTGTATGTCCAATGGCTTAGAGGTGTTCCTGTTATAAGCAATGTCTCTAAATAGGTCCTGCTACCTGACAGCGCAAGCTGTCTGGTTGTAAAAAACACTTGTTGTGGGCTTACCAAGGACTTAAAGTGGGTTAAAAGCCTGCCCATTACTTACCATTTTTTGCCTTAAGGCCACTCTTGTTTCCTTAATTCTGATTCAATGGCTTTTCTTGTCCATCAGGTTCCATCTTGTGTTTATGGGAAACATCCTTTACAACGAAACTTTTACAACGCAGGTTTTACAACGAAAACCATTACAACGCATTGCGCTGGGGGGCGCTCTAGGATAGGGAATAGTTTTAATTTACTATCCAACACCTTCCCTACTATCCACGGGGACTGGAGTTGGAATAGTAAATTAAACTATTCACTATCCAGCACCCCAAAGCGCTCTGCGTTGTAACAGCATGCGTTGTAAAAACTGCGTTGTAACAGCATGCATGGTAAAAGCATGCGTTGTAATGTCATACATCCTGTGTTTATCCCTCCCCTGGAGCGTAGCCTTTTTCCACCCTCTTGATTAGCTGACTTGTGTCCTTCCACTGTACACTTTAAAGGAACTTTTTGGCTAAGCACTCCATGATATGTTTTCCAATTCTCTCTCTTGTGAGAATTTCCCTGCCCTCCCGCACTCCTTGTTTCTCTTTCACACTCCAGGTCTTCTCCCCCACCCCCTGTTCCGTGTTGTGTTCTCCCATCACCCTATGTTACTGTCTCTCTGGTGTGCTTCCCCTTCCTTGCTGCTCCCAATGGCATTCTGCTTTTTCCCTCCTCCTCTCCTTCAACCTTTATTTTTACTTAAACCCTCCTCTCAATCCTCTGTTGCCCCTCCCTAGCACCATGGTCCTATTTTATTTTTTATAAATTGCTTTTGCTTTTCTCAGAGGGCCGGACAGTCCGCAAGTTGCTGCTGGCCCCTATGCTTGAAAAAAATCCCATCTGTGGCGCTTCCTTGTCATGCGTGCACCTACAAAATGTTGTGTCCACCAGTAGCAGGGGCGCCAATTGCCTTTTGAAAAAAAAAATTGGGTTATGCTGCTGTGTTGTTAAAAGGCATTGGTAAAGCCAAACTTCCCAAAGGTGATACATACCGGCTTTACCAATATGAGTTACTAAAGGCGCCTTCACACATTCTCAGGACGCCAAGCACACCATATAGACTGGGGGACAGTTGGCTGCATTTGGGGCTCGACTTAGATCATCAGCCCATCCAGTTGTAAAAGCAGACCTTAAGGAGTGCCACACAGCAAACCTTTAAGTGCAAACACTATTTACCACTGGAAAGAAATAATGCTCTTGAGTTCTGCCTCAGTGTTGAAATGTTCAGGATTTACTCTCCCGAACAGTATGTTTGGAACTTTATCTTGCACAATTAATTATGTAACCCCTTTTTTGCAGAAAGACTTTTCAAACAGCCACCGAGGAAGCCTCCTAGCAACTCCACTGCAGAAGAGAGTGTGGGCTGGAAGAGTCTGCCCTGGGATGCTGCAATCCAAACCCTGTCAAGTGGCGCTTCCTGTAAGATAGAGAACACACACTTGGATGATGAATAACCATCTAACGGTTAAAACCGCAAAGACAAAGATTATGACTTGCAGACAATGGCAAAAGTACCAGCCACTGCCATATGGCGTAAGGAACTTTGAAGCCCCTTTAACAACAATACATCAAGAGAAGTTAGAAACCTAGAAGTAACCATGGATTCAGACCTATCCTTGATACCACATCTTAACAATGTCACAAAATGTGCCTTCTACTCAATGAAAACATTATGTTGCATCTTCTCATATCTTGCACACCAACATAAATTACAAGCCAATCCTCACTCTAGTAATCACCAAGCTTGACTATGCCAAAAGACTGTACTTTGGGGCACCCACATTCATCACACGTAAAAGGCACTTATCGAAAATGCTACTGCAAGGCATCTACTGCACCTTAACTCAAGAGAAAGTGTGACTCTAGTCCTGCAATTACTCCACTGGCTACCTACAGCTTGAAGGGCAATGTTTAAGGCACTCTGTATTGTCCACAGAGTCTCTCAGGGAAAATGACTGCTATACCTACAAATTAAATTCAAGCAATGCAAACCAAATAGAACAGCAGCAACATAGGCATGGATAGCGGCAGCATTGGCCTGCTATTCCAGAAAGTCTACCAGAGGAAGTTGCTCCCTGTGCTTGCTGATACGACTTCACTGGGGTGACACATGGCCAATGGCATGGACAGGACTGCTGATGATCATTCGTATGTTTTAGCTCGCATATTGTGGGATTGGCCGCTAAAAGGGAGGATGAGGATGGGCTGAAGTTCATACGACAATATGCTATATGTTGCTTCCAGGAAACAAGAGCCCCCGAAGGTATTAGTGTACAGACGTTCCTAGATTTCAGCACTTGGGCCATTCGCTCCGGGAAGGGGTGCCCTGTGGGAGGGTTGACTGTGTGGGTCGACTGCAAATTGAAATACAGGTTAGAACAACTCGAGTTAGTGAATCTGCCATTCAATGTACAAAATATGAGGATTTGGTTCATAGGCCCTGAAGGTGGTGTCTTTGACATCCTGAATATATACATCCTACCGGGGTGGTCCCCAGAATTCCAAGCAATACGGGGGAATTTTGTTTCTTATATCGGTAGCCTCAGGGAGGACGTGGCTAACTGTAAACTGATTGAGGGGAGTAACGGGGAAAGTAATTGCTATTGATTTGTGGAGATTTTAACACACAACCAATCTGATGCTATCAACAATAGCGAGGTTCTAATGGAAGATCGCTGCCTAGGAATCCCGGAATCAGCCATGTGTAGTTTTAAATCCACCAAAAAGGCTGATGCATTCTCTGACTTTCTTATTAGCTACCGGCTGCACTTTATTAACAGTCTCACCCCCTCTGACAGTACTGCTATGGCACCTTTCGACAATAGGAGAAGCCAGTTGACTATATTACAGTCAATACGAAGGGGTGGGAATGCATGTATGACATGCCAGTTGTCAGGAGAGTGGAGAACAATCATGACCGGTTACACTCTTTCTGAAACTGTGCAAGAGGGAATGTGCCACCGAACAAAGAACTCAAGGGAGGGGATATATGAGCATGTGATTGCCCCAACTAATAGCAGGAGGAGAATACGTCATGGTAAATATCAATGGGCACAAGGTCTGGGCCTGGTGCGTTGTGTTTCTTCATAGCGTTCAATGTTCTTTCCACCTCCAGCACTAGGGTGTCAATTGCGCACAACCATTGACATTTACCATGAGGAGCCCCACCTGTGGTCCAGCGTTCTTGCTAGAGTGTTTAATTTGGGGATCGCAGGCAATGCCGTACCCCATTCATGGCGATCCGCCATTACTGTACTGATCTACATTGAGGTTGATAGGGATTTCCGGTAGAAAAGGGCTTCCGCCCAGTGCTGGCGCCCTTACTTTTCAGCCTTTTTCTAGATGATGTAGTGGACCACCTGGCAGAAGATCCTTCAGAAATTCCCACCATAGCCTGTAGGAGGATACTGATATTATTATATCTGGATGATGCAGTGTTGAGGGCGTGAACAGAAAAGGCCACCTACCAGCTGCTAAAGTGCTTTGAGTAATACTGCAATACGATATCACTGATCATTGATGGCAGAAAAACAAAGAGCATGGTATTGAGGCCAACCACCAAGTTCAGGCGGAATCCCACATTGAGCAGTTCGATTACCTGGAGATTCGATTCTCAGAGAGTCTGCAGTGGGGTAGTCACATACTGAAGGCAACTATAGTCCTGAAACAATTGTCAGGGGCATTACTGAAGTTTATACAAAAGGCCAGTGTAAAAACATTCATGTTATCCTGCAAATATACAAGCAAAGGGCAGTGGTGGCCGCACTGCATGGAGCAGAGTTATGGGGGTACTCGAATGTGCGATCTCTCCAAGTACCTGAGAATAACTTCCTAAGAACACTGCTTGGGCTGGGGCCAAGCACTCCCTTACTGGCACTCTATGCTGGGCTCAATATTACCCCTATATCAGAAGTAATGGCACCTAGGCCAGACCTTTATTGGGTTAGGCTGATAAGAAATCTTAAGGCAGTAACATACTTGAAAACCCTTGAAGAAGCCACTTCCAGGGGTGTGGGTGAGGTGAATCCATGGTCGTCTCGTGTACAGAATATTCTGTCTGAGCTGCAGTTGGAAGCTCAGCAGAGTTAGGCAGGACACAGCAGAATAGATTAAAGATCAGTACTTTGAACATGTACAGACAAGGATACGCCAAGCGCTGAGGCCAGGATCTATTATGTGTAATTATTTCAGCAACATCTGAGGTTTCCCCCCCATTTGGCTAATATATATCCCGACACTCAAGCAAACACTGTATGTAAAATACAGGCTGGGTATTTTGCCATCGAGAGATTATTTAATTCTTATCCACAGGCTCACGGCTGGTTCTGATGGTTGTATGACATTACAACGCAGGCTTTTACCCCGCGTGCCATTACGACGCTGTTTTTACAACGCAAGTCGTTACAACGACTTGCTCTGTAAGCGCTGGATAGTGGAATAGTTTAATTTTCTATTCCAACTCCAGCCCACGTTACAGAAGGGAAGGTGTTGGAATAGAAAATTAAACTATTCCTTTTCCAACAGCGCCTTCCAGCGCAAGTCATTGAAACGACTTGCGTTGTAAAAGCAGCGTCGTAATGGCAGCGCGTGGTAATGCCCGCGTTGTGATGGCTGCTCACCGTTCTGACCATTGTGACGGTAGTTTGGTAGGGTTAGACAACTTAACCCATTTTCTTTTGCTCTATAAAAAGTACAACTCTGCACGGCAGTATTGGTTCCTTCCCCTTTTCAAAATTCATGGGGTTAGATGAGTCAAATCAGCATTGGCGCTCTGTATCAGGCCGGATGACCTGTATGTTGCTAATTCCGTGGCAAAATTTCAATGGGTTGCATGGCCCAGTTTGAGAGCTGTCCACTTTGTTAGGCATTAGCTCATGCAGAGATCCTGCGTGAAATTAAGCACGCCTCACAATGCACTGTGCAGCTATTGCTGTTCAAATCCTATGCCCTCCAACATCTGATGAATTTGTTGATTGTCTGCATTGGAATTGAATATAGCTCCAATTGTCATTATATCATTCGCTAATTGCATAGTATATGTATGTGTTCCTTGCACCTGCACTTTTTATACATCAGATGAATGATGTTCATCAGAATGGTATGGAATATAGTGCCCAGACAGTTATCAGATTATTTGTTTCTTCCTGAATGGTATGCAATAATTATAGTGCCTAGATGGTCATCAGATTAATTGTTCCTTCCTGAAAGGTATGGAATACAGTGCCTGAATGTTGTTGTGCCCCTCAATTGATTGCACTGTATGTGTTTTAAAGAAGTGATATTTCTGTACGTAATTGTTTTTAAATCCTACTTTTAATTATTGTAAGGCTGAAAGCCGAAACAATAAATAAATAAACTCTGTCCGAACAGAACACAGCGCTACAGGCTTGTCCTACTTATCATCATACCACATTACCATCAGAAATCCGTAGGGAACACTGCTTTCTCAGGACAAGCTGCCAAGCTCTGGAACTCCCTACCAGCCAACATTAAAAGCACTCAGGGGCATGTACATACCCAATTCAGTAGAAAACATGTCTTTTTCCTAGATAACTGCACCACCACATCCCAGAAACAGAACCCAGATAACAGTTGCATCATCCTCATGCACCATTTTCAGCTTACAACCCTTGAATTGGATACAACACAACCAGCAAACTGTTTTCGATATACAGGTAAGCTAAGACGGGCGACCTATGGTACGCTGTGGCATTATATAGTTCGGTACGTATATATATACCAGTTATGGCCATCAATAATACTAAGATGACAATACAATACAGCAGCAAATTATAATTTATACCTCTTAAATTCATATAAGAAATGTCTGCTCTGAGGGTTGCCTATCACCAGAACTGCATATCCAAAAAAACAAATGTCACCAAATGAACAGGCATGGAATAACTGAAGATCTCTGTCACACATTGCTGGACAATTCGTTAGTATAGTCCAGCACTGCTGGTCCCAAATATGTAGTCAATCTGACTGCTTCTTTACATCTCACAAAGATACACAGCTTTGGGATGATAATAAAAATGCCCATCCTAACAGATCTCTCCACTTATGTCTAACTCCACCCATGCCAGCTCAGGGATTGGTATCCAATGTCCCAGATCACTGTTGCTGCACTCTCATCAATGCAAGATCTCCAGTGAGCAATGCCATAGAGTCTGCAGACTTTCTAGACACTCAGCTAATAGACATTGCATTCATCATAGAGATGTGGGCTGACATGTCTTTAAGCCCTGACCTTATTACAGCAACGCCAGCAGGCTACTGCATGTTTAGGTTGGACCACGCTGGAAAAAGAGGTGGAAGTCTAGCGGTCATCTATCACAATCATTTTAAAGCATTATTTGTACCAATCATGATTAATCCAGACGTTGAAGCACTTTCTTACAATACTGAAATCATAAACCATTATTCTTTCAATGGAGTTTTTATTTATTAATGTATTACCCCCCTGGCTCTAGGTCTACCTTTGTCCACAATTTAGGAAAATTGCTTGAAATTAATGTTAATATATCAGACTTCACCATATTGAGCAACATCAACTTTCATCACAAGAATCTCTCTTATGTCGATTCAGTGAAGCTTTGTGACTCATTAGCAAGACTGGGTCTCACACAATTAGTTAAATACCCCACCCATTCAGCAGGATGGAATCTTCTCAGACAATCCACAATCCACTTTGTCATTTTCGACAAGCATTCCTTTACCATGGTCTGACCACTATGCAGTCATGTTTCACTTAACGACTAGCACTACCCACCACACCTGGCATAAAATCTACTCAGATACCCTCAGGGTATCTCCAGCTCAATGAGCACCAGAGAAGAGCCCAGATCTGGACACGGCTCTCACCGCCTATAATCAATGGATCAATAACACCATAAATTCCATTGCTCCAATCAAAATGAGTAAAAACCATAGACTTTCTCCATCTGAACCATGGTTCAATGACAAATTAAGATTACAAAAAGAAGCATGTCGTAGACATGAAAGAAAATGGTGGACTAAGTTTGATGTCTTAGAGAAATATCTATACAAACATGCCATCCTAGTCTACAAGAAGATGATCGGAGAGCTAAAGCTATTTACTTTACAGGCATGATTCAGGTTTCTGCAAATTCCTCTAAGGAACTCTTTGCTGTCATTAAACATTTAACCAAGGCTGCTGACCCTAGAAGTAACTTCTCTGACCAAGAGGTCTGTAATGCATTGGCCTTGTTCTTTAAGTCCAAGGTAGAGACCATATACAACTCTCTTTCAGCTAGCCTATCTCCTAACCCCTTCATAGATACATTGGACATCTCTCCCACTAAGCCAATTAATCAGGATACTAACTGAGTTGTTTCTTCCAATACATCCAAAGGTTTGCCTTTTATTGGCAACTCAAGGCTCTCCTCATTATCTATGCTATCTGAAGCAGATGTTCATGCTCAAATCTTACAGATAAAATCTGGATCCCCATTGGATCCGTGCCCTCGCAGAATCCTGCATTTGGCCCCAGAAACGATAGCCAGATATCTTACTGACATCTTCAATTGGATGTTTGAAACAGGATATTTTCCCAAAGAATGGAAAAGAGCATCCAGTCTCCTTCTTTTAAAAAAACCTACTCTGGATGTCAAAGATCCCAATAACTACCGCCCAATTTTGCGTCTGCCCTTTCCAGCAAATGTTGTAGAAAAGGCCATCAATCTCCTTGATGACACCCAATTTGGTTTTTGAAGCCAGCATAGCATTGAATCAGCCCTCATTATGGCCTCAGAAGAAATCAGACCAACTTTAGACGCTCATGGTAATACTGCTCTGATACTTTTAGATCTCTCTGCAGCATTTGACACTGTAAACCACAGCATCCTTCTAAACAGTTATTCTCCTTAGGGCATTCAGCTTATGGAGTCTTTTATCTCAGATCGAGAGCAGTTTGTTCTCTTTGATGAGTTCAATTCTCCACCTTTCACACTACCATGTGGGTCTCTACATGGCTCATCGCTGAGCCCTACACTCTTTAACCTGTATGTGAGCCAAGGGCAGACCTCATAAAGTCCTTTAGGTTTGCAGCTTTGTCCTATACGATGACACACAGATCATGGTGGCGGTGGCCAGTAACCCAAGTGACACTGCTACCAGATTCCATGACTACTTATTGCAGACCAGGGAATGGATGTTACATAATTTCCTCAAACTTTACACAAGGAAAAACTGAGGTATTATTATTTGAAAGGAACAATGACATCTGGTCTTCCACATGCTGGCCTCAGGATTTTGGAACTAAAATCACACCAGTCTACAAGGCCAAGAACTTGTTGGACTAGAAATGCTTTTAGCCGAATTCTCCATGCATTGTACAACTTAAGTTAGCATTCGCTGCACCATTTTGTATTTAGCCGCAAATTGAGCCCTGATCGAAACTAACCTCTGTCTCACTTTCTCTGCCTCAGCAGAAAGCAGCTGCGATTTTTTGGGTATTTCTCCAAGGTTGAGCTTCGCTGTACTAATGACTAGACTGTTTTTATCATCACATACCTTTCTCCCTAGATAGGTCTGCTCTCACCCTTAGAGCAACGGGGGCAGGCAAAGTAACCTTGACACTGAGATAGCATGTACCCGGTCCCAGGATTGCAACTCATCCTCCTGTATCTTCTTTGTTCAACAGCTACCAACTGGAAAATTCCAGTCTGGGCATGCCTTTAGGTTCTGCAGATGTACATTATGTGTTACCATGTTGGCAGAAGTCAGGCCCTCTGCAGCAATTTAAGGAGGCAGGTCTTGAGTATACTTATAATAAATACCTTTGGTTTGTATTATCTATTGTCTGACCGACTCTTCATTTGTATGGAAGGCTGAGAGGGGGTCGTGATTGACCCGGGTGACCCTAAACAGGACACTTCCTTCAAACTTAAGAGTAGTCTTTGACTCTAAGGGCTCTAAGGAAAGTATGTCCTCTTATTCTCTATCTTAATTCAAGAAAAAAAACAGAGGTTGCAGGGACATTATAATTAGGTTAAGATTTTACACTCACAAAGTCATAGAAATTCATCAGTTATAGTTATCTCAAGTATCTATAACTTGTGCCCTAAGGTAACTATAACTCAATCCTGACAGGCACAGTTTTCTTATCATTAATTTCACAGAAAATGTTGCAGTGATATTATCAATTATGTTATAGAAGATTTCATTAGTGATGTAATATGTGGGGTAATTAGCAGTGCATGACAAGGGTGTGAGTTATAGTTACCTTAGGGCACATTATGGCATTACAGGAGGCAAGATGGCGGCGGCTTCCTAGACCGCTGTGAGACATCCTCTGACCAGTGTCTCGAAAATCTAAGGGCTAAGAGTTGTTTCTTAGAGAATGGTACCTATCCGTGTGGAAAATAAGAAACTATAAGTCTAAGATTTCTTACACGTCGGGGGAGATGAAATAATATGCATGGAGCTTACCCGGCAGTTGATCCACCATCCTCAACAGAGCGGTCCCGCTCATCTCTTCATCTGGTGGCCTCGGTTCTCGGCTATCCGGTGCTGAGACTTCTTTCCCGGCATCACCTCCTGAATGCTCCGAGTGCTCTGAGCGAAGGCGGAAGGGCACAGAGGCAACTTTCCACTGAGGTGGAGACGGACGTTGCTCGTCTGTCTGCGCAGATGGCCCCGAAAAATGCAGCATCGGTTGCTGCCGCCTCGAAAACCCGAGCGGCCAAACAAGCCCTTCGTGATCAGAAACTAGCAGCAAGACGTGCTGGCGCTGGGGGATCCGTGTCGGAGGAAGGTACCGGCCCCGACTTGCAGACACACCAGAGACATCGAGGACAATCGAAGCTGGCAAAAACTCCTACCACACCGGGACCGGGTCCCTCGGTGGTAGATTTACTGCGAAAAACGCCTGCCGGCTCCATTCCCGGAGCGGCTGTTTCCTCCTCCCTCGCTCACCATGCAACAAGCGGAGAGATGATTGCAGCGGCTCCCGCGGTTCTCGCCAGTACTGATTCGCTGTCTACTCCTTCGGTAGAGTCGGCCTTGGCCTCCGGAGCGGCGGCTCCTACAGAAGTTCCAGAAGCTACAGAAGCTACAGAAGCTGCTGACCCCACCGCACAGCTACAGCTACAGGGCACTTCACATATCCAAGCGGATGGGGGACCAGTGGGCACGCTAGGGGTGCCTGGCACAGAAGCAATACCCGCAAAGCCAACAATGCAAACAGCATCAGCATCAGCGGTGCTGGGACCAGTGCAGGGAGGTTTGGAACTGATCCAAAAGGAGGTAAGGCCTGCACCTGCACCTGTATTACAATTAGTACAGGCCACACACACCCTCCATAATGTTATATCTTTCGTGAACTCCAGCACTACAGAACCAATCCCAGTGCACCCCCAGGCGAATACCCTGCCCCCCGAGACTGTCTCTCCCAGCTTGACTAACGAGGATGCCAGCGCTTGGCAGCATCTAAGCGATGAGCAGGGCCTAGAAGCCCCTACAAGTGATTTCAAAGTAGGGACGGGCATAGCGTCGGACACAGACAAGGAACCATCAGAGTTTTTCACCATCTCTGAAGGTGCTGAGGATCTCATACTACCTCAAGACCAAGACATAGACTCAGACTCTTATTCTTATTCCTATTCTGACTCAGATATCCATACGGGCTCTAATGTGAGCTCACGAGAAAGTGATCCCGACGCAGCCATGGGCGAATCCAGAGATAGGAGGCACACAGTGCTAAGAAAGAAAAAAGGCCACCGCAGCGCTGATGGTCAGCCTTGGGACCAATCTCCAGCAACTAGCACGCAGGACCCCTCCTCCAGAGCCCATCTCGATAGTACCCCTTTTTTGAACAACAAAATACCACCTTAACATCTGTCATGGACACGGTGCTTCAGGCGATAGCCTCCCATAGGGAACAGACTTCAAAAGATGGGCGTAGGGCGCAACAAGCGCTACACAAAGTTCAAGGTGTAGTGCGTAAACTTTCTAAATCAGTTGCCGCATCGAATGCAAGAATGATCGATATGGAGGACCGCATAGTAGTAAATGAAGCTGAAGCCACTGCCGTAAAAGAGCAAGTAGACGCTCATGATGCAGAATTAAAGGACGTCAGGTGGAAACTGGAGGAAATGGAGAACCGTATGCGACGCAATAACCTCAGAATACTAGGTGTTCCGGAAAAAATTGAGGGTGACAATGTACGTACATTTGTGATCCAGCTCCTCAAGGATACGCTCCCCGAACTGTCCACCTGGAACTGGGAGCTAGAGGTTCAACGCGTCCACAGAACCCCATTTACAATAAGGGCCACAAAGTCGCAGGGTAAATATCCAAGGGCTATTTTAGTATACTTTGGAAATTTCCTTCTCCGTCAAGCTATTGCGGAGAAAGCAAGACCAGATGCTCATCGAACAAGAGGTGAAATTTCATACTTTGTAAGGCCCGATTTTTGCCACACCACGGTGGAGCGGAGGTGGCGGCTTCGACAACTGATTAAGCCTTTCCTAGAGAAAAAGACTCAGGTTTACCTGAATAACCCTGCAACACTTAAAGTCATCTATAAGGGCCAAGCTAAGTTTTTCACCTCGGAAATTAAAGCAAAGGACTTCCTAGACAGTTTGAGCTAGAGACATATTCTTTCTCTATGACATTGGGTCCTATCGCTTAAAACGAGGTGGAACTAAATGGAACCTACATACAAGCCCAGTTAAGGTTCTGAAAACATATTGATTCGGGAAATAGCTGCTAAATATCCTTAAAAACTTCAATTAATTGATATTTCTAGCTAACCGGCTCTAGGGCTATCTAGCCCTCCTAACCCAAAGATAACCAATACACGTAGAGTATTGATTTATACTGATCTTTCTCGATAGGGTCTTTTAATATTCTATATAAGGTCCTATAATGGGTCACACTTTTCGTTATATTTGTTTTCTTCTATTTTCTCACTTCTCACTGTTTTTTTTTTCTCACCTTATACTTTCTCCTTTTTTTTTTTTTCCTATTAGCCCAGTAAAGGGTTATTATAAGACATAAGTTTTATATGTGTGGCACTGGGTAGGGATGTCTCTCCATGGCAACAGACTCTTGTTAGAGTCTAAATGCCTCATTGGGTGGATTTTGGGGGGGGGGGGGTGGGGGGCGGAGAGGGGGAGGGCAGGAAAGGGGTGAGAGGGGGAGGGGGAGGGATTTGTGGGATATGTGGGATTTGTCAGGCAAAAATACTGATGGTTACACATTTTTTTCTTAGCCCCACAATAAATATTTTCGAATCGACTATGTTATGTCATCTTTAGAGGGTCTGGTAATAATTGATACAATCAAGTCCCCTAAAACGATTTCGGACCATAATGCGCTTACCTTTATTTTCGATATTGCCAAATTGGTAAAACCAAAGACTAACTGGACCTTTGACAGAAGACTCTTGGTCAATCAGGAATATATAATGCATATGAAAAATTGGGCTCAAGGCTTCTTCGATTGTAATCGGTTTAGTGCGTCACGAATAATGGTTTGGGACTGCTTTAAAGCCGCAATAAGGGGAGAAACTATCTCATTTGTAGCCAATAAAAAGAAGAGTGAGGACAATATTAATGCACAGCTCATGCAAGAACTTTCTGATCTCGAGGCCCATCATGCCACTCAGATAGGTCAGGGTGACTCAACTTCAGAAACCTCTAAAAAAATACTGATTTTAAAGAATGAAATTAATAACTCTTTAATCCAAAAAGCAGCCGAGACCTATCAAGCAAACAAAACCAAGTTATACGAATCGGGGGAAAATGTTGGTAGGCACCTAGCATTACGAACACGCCAAAAACAATCACAAAGTAGTATAAAGATGATTGAATATGAAGCCAAGGAATATACATCCAAGCAGGATATTTTAAACATATTTCAAAAATATTATCAGAAACTCTATCACAGTGATATGTCATATTCTGATGCGGATATTACAACATTTCTGAATAACTGGCTCCCAGATCAAGACTTAAGCACTAGGATTGATGATAGGATCAAAATAATACTGGATAGAGAAATCACGTATACCGAGGTAGAGATCGCCTTATCCGAACTCTCCAACGGTAAAGCGGCAGGCCCTGATAAAATCCCCCTAGACTTATATAAAATTCTAGGTAATCAAATAATACCCTTTTTATTAGATTTGTTTCTCGGAGTGCAGTACCACTCAGTTCCACCGGACTCCTGGAAACAAACGAATATAATAATTTTCAACAAAAAAGGAAAACCATCTCATCTCCCCTCATCATATAGACCGATATCCCTGATAAACTCTGACTCAAAGCTTTATGCCAAAATACTAGCCAACCGGTTGAGTGGGGTCATCAAACATCTCGTATCTCCCTGGCAACATGGCTTTATTCCCGGAAAGGGCACTACAGATCATACCCGGAGAGCCATTACCCTTTTTGATATCATGGGCACCACGGGGGGCGAGATGGCGATGATTCTCCTCGATGCCGAAAAGGCTTTCGATCGAGTATCATGGCAGTTTCTATGGAACATCTTGGAACGAAAGAACTTTGGAAACAACTTCATTAGAGCCATTAAAGCCATATACATCAACCCTAGGGCAAAAATCTCTATATGCGGCATTGAGTCAGAGTTTATTGAGGTGCAAAGAGGTACAAGACAGGGGTGCCCATGCTCCCCGATTTTATTTGCCTTATACATAGATCCCCTTATTCAGAAACTCCTTTCGACACCCTTAATCCAACCAGTCAAAGTAGGCTCATACTTCACTAAAGTCATGGCATACGCTGATGACGTTGCCGTTATAACTACCAACCCTACCGATGCAATTCAGGAAATTGAATGAATTACTCAGGCCTTTGGTACATACTCAGGATATTCTTTAAATAAGGAGAAGACTATGGTGTTAGCTACTGAAAATATTCAATATGAAAGCGTTCTTAAAGTTAAAGAGGCTACATACTTAGGAGTATGCCTCACTACTGAAGTGGATAAAATTAACCATCTGAACTATACCCCCCTCATTGATAAAATTAAAAAAGACCTTAAAAGAATAGACAACCTACATTTATCTATAATTGGAAGGGCAAATTATATTAAAATGAATATTTTTCCACGGGTTCTCTACCTTTTTAGAGCGATCCCGTTGTTAGCGGGAGCTAACTTCATTAAGACCATCGATTCTGCTATATCTAAATTTATATGGAGCTACGGAAAGATAAGAAGATCCCTCCGCTTAATGTCGCTTCCACAGCATAGAGGAGGACTAGCTATCCCTAATCTAAAATTATATTTATGGGCAACATTGATACAATCAATGGATCCCTTGCTTACTGATAAAAAAATGAATACCTCTCTGCCCCAGATTTATACATTCCTTCGATTTATGAACTTAGCCTTGGTGATAAGTGCAAAGGGTTACTCTTAAGGCAGGTAGAGCCTTCGTAATATAAAAAAATTAAACTGAAGACAGTTTTAGATGCATGGGCTGTGTGGAAAGCAATCTCTAAATACCTATCTATTCCCACTTTTACAAAATATACCCCTTTGTGGCATAGTAAGATCATCCCCTCATCTCTTAATGATACTACCTCGCAGAGGTGGGAACATCTAGGTATCAGTACAGTTGGTGACATACTAGGACATAATATCCCCATATCTTTTGAATCTTTTCAAGAAAAATACTCTGTTCCTACTCATGACTTTCTTAAATACTTTCAAATACTGTCGAGTATCCGCAACGTTATACCAATAATAGTACCAGATAAATTCCCATTCCTGGAAGCTATAGGTAAGAAAACTACAAGAATAGATAGGGGCTCTTTATCAGATGTTAATGGATAAAACCCCTGATGATATTGAACGAACTGAACAATCTTGGGCTGTAAAATTGGCAAACCCTAATGTCGATATTGATCTCTCATTTGCTCTTTCGGCAAAATACTTTATAGCCTCCAATTTAAAAGCACAATATTATAGAGTAATATACAATCTATACTATACACCGGCAAAATTATTTGCTTGGGGTCTTCGGGCCGACGATAACTGCCCAAGATGCAAACAACCACTTGCCAATCTACTACATATGTTCTCAGAATGCTCTGAACTGACAATATTAAAGACCATGATACTGGAGTTTTGGGCCCAGGTCTTTGGACATCAGATAAGAGATTCATTAACTCTGTATATATTAGGCCATGATGACTCACTGGGTCATAATAATGAGGAACAAGCGGTTGTTTTTCTGGGGTATGCCGTCTTTCGTATCATTTTGGCAGCTCGCTGGAAAGACCCGGAACCCCCTACTTTTCGTATGTGGCTAAGCCGATTTCTTTCAATCTATAAACAAGAAATTGCAATATATGCTACTAGAGGTAGAAAAATGAGAGCAGTAGGAGCACAGATTTGGGACCCCATTTCTAGATGGTATACAAATGAGATGCGCCATTTAGACTCTGCCAATGATTAATTACATCATTTTCAGATTCTAGATCTTTTTATTTGTTTATATTCTTTCCTCAGTATGTTGTAACTATGCCACTTGATACAGTATAAGTTGTTTTCTTTTTTTTTTTTTTATATACTATGTTTTGTTAATTAAGTTACGAAATCAACTGCCATACTTATATCCTGTTCTTCTTTTGAATCTGTATTAAGTTTGAATTTGCCAATAAAATAAAATTAAAAAATTAAAAAAAATAAAAAAGGGCACATTATGGAATAAAGTGAAAAATGAAATACAATTTAAACAAAATGTTGCAGAGTTTCATTATCGTAAAAACACGTAAAATGATTAATAAAAACATAATTCCTTACAAATTATAGCAATGAAAATGTATTAGCTGTGATCAGGAATAAGTTTATAGCATAGTTCACATTCAAAATATAGTCCAAATGAATTAATACAGGTGGATAAAAACACTGTTGTTTTTATATGTGTTTTCTTGTGACTTACCGGTATATTTAATTCTTGGGGTATACACTAAAGGAACTAAGAAAGCACGATGGTTTCAGATTAAAACAATTTGGGTTCCCAGTGGTACCTCTTTAAACAAATTCAGGTTTTTTCATGCGGTAATAAAGAGAAATGTGTAATGTTGCTGTCATGTGAGCATGATGTAGTGTGTGCCCAAGTTAGGTAATCACTTTAGCGCTTCACATAGGGTCAGTAAGTCTTAAATAAATGCTGCAATACAATATAACACAATACTTGCACACACAGGTTTGGTTGTGTTGGCACAAGGCTGAGCCATCCACTTCTCAGCCTTGCCACTAGATTCAAGCCTTGCCTATATGCTATTGCCTCAAGGATGGCAGACAAGCGCCGGCACCCCGCAACTGGAATACTGGAAGCAAGACCTTGACTGGTGCCAAAGGGCCGAAGAAACTGTGTACAAAAGTAGGAGGTGTGCTTAAAAATGGAAGAAAGTTTGGGCGTCATGGCAGAACTACAGTGGATCTGGAGGGGCCACATAGTGATTAGTGGGTTGGGGATTATTGATTGTCTTGGCTGCTCCCTCATGATTGTTCTACTGCTGATTTTTCTGGTATCTCCAAATATGGACTTTTAGATCTATTTTGTATTGTACGGTCTCATGAGCATTGTTAATAAAAAGATTTTTTTTTTTTAAAAGGATGGCAGAAGAGGTAAGCCCTGGAGGAGATCATCAAGCTTCTGGTCCTGAAAGCTGTTATTGATCCAGGTCCTGCTGTATTATGGGATCAGTGGTAGAACGGGATTGTGTTCCTTAATACGATATCATCAGAGGACTAACACTTGGTCACAGATCTGAAAGGAATTAACAGCTCCATGACAATCTCTCACTTCAAAATGAACTATCTGAAAAGGACTTTGCCACTAGTTCATGGAGGAGAGTTTCTGTCTTCAATCATCCTCCATGGTTCTAACTTCCATGTCCCGATCAGGCCTTCAGATTAGCCATTTCTGTGCTTCTGAGTGGGAGACGGCCACTGGCATTTCAGTGTGTTGCCCTTCAGCCTGAAATCTGCCCAGTGTGTTCATGAATGTTCTTGCTCCCCAGATTACTATCTTATTCATAGAAAGTATTATGGTCCACCCCTACCTGACTAGTCTTCCAATTCCTGTCACATCCCGGAATCAGGCTCTCCAGGATACTACAAGCATTTTTCTGGTTCTTCAGAGCCACATCTTTTTCATTAACCTGCCCAAATTCCCCCTTCACCCAAGCCAGGACACAGAGTATATTGGCTTGGTTCCGCATGGTCCTAGATTGGTCTTCCAGAATTCACCCTGGGCAGCCAGGCTGCTCTTCCAGTTGTCTCTCCTGTTGCAGCAAGATTGTGTCTTGGCCAGGAATTTGCTTTGGATACATGTGGACATCAGTGGCAGCTGACGGAGACAAAGACCTGTGGGGTGGGTGGAAGGAGTGTGGAGGGAGAGGGGACTGGCGGAAGGGCACAGGGGAAGAGCGCATCAGGGGGTTTGGAGGTTAATAATAGGAAAAAAAGCAGAACTTACCTTGTGCTGCTGGCCGCCTCATGCTCCTCTGTTCCTGATCCCAGCAGTCCCTGGGAAAACATTGGACTCTCCATCCAATCCTGAGCAGGCTGGATCATCTCTCGCTCAGACACAGGGAGTCTGTCCTGTTTTTCAAACCCAGCTGTACAATATAGCCGGGTTGGAGAAACCTAAGTGTGCATGTCAGTTTGGCCGGCCTGAGACAATGGGGCGATGCTCCTCCACCATTGCGGAGGAGCCACCGCTGGTGGACATTGTGAACACCCATGTCCCGGTTTGTATTCTTGTTTGGCACTGGGTAGATGCGTTTGTGGCTTCCAGGTGGCCGTTTGCATATTCATCTCCCTTGTTTCGGGCAACGGGTGTGTTTGAGGTGTCCTGGGATAACCCACACCTAGGTGCTTTTGTCTGATAAGTCCTTCTGCATTGGGATTCAATGGTGAGGCACTTCTAGGTCTTTATTTTGGTGACAGTAGATATCCGCCACCAGCTTCAGCAGGGGTTCTTCACAGCCAGTCAGTAAACTGGAGTCTCCCTCGGCTCCCCAACTTTGGTGGTACTGACCACAGATACCAATCAATCAATCAATCAGTACACTTCTAGAGCGCACTACATACCCGTTAGGGTCTCAAGGCGCTGGGGGGGGGGGGGTGCTGATACTGATCGAAGAGCCAGGTTTTGAGGAGTCTTCTGAAGGTCAGCAGGTCTTGGGTCTGCCATAGTTTTGTGGGGAGGGTGTCTTTAGTGAGGGAGATGATTAGCTGGGTGTCGTCAGCGTAGGAGATGATGATGAGGTCGTGCTGTCGGGCGAGGTGGGCGAGGGGTGCCATGTAGATGTTGAACAGCGTTGGGCTGAGGGAAGAGCCCTGGGGTACGCCGCAGATGATCTCGGTGGCTTTGGAGCGGAAGGGGGAGGCGGACACACTGAGTTCTGCCGGAGAGGAACTATGTGGTCCAGTCCAGGGCCTTCTCTTGGATTCCGGCGTTGTTTAGGTGTGTTTGTAGTGTGTTGTGGCAGACCGTGTAGAAGGCGGCTGACAGGTCCAGGAGGATGAGGGCCGCTGTTTCTCCTTTGTCAAGCAGGGTCCTGATGTCATCGGTGGCGGCGATGAGGGCGGTTTCGGTGCTGTGGTTGCTGCGGAAACCGGACTGGGATGGGTCCAAGACGTAGTTCTCCTCAAGGTAGCGGGTTAGTTGTTTGTTGACGATTTTCTCCGTGACCTTCGCCGGGAATGGAAGCAGGGAGATGGGTCGGAAGTTCTTGAGGTCCTTGGGGTCCGCCTTGGGTTTCTTGAGTAGGGTGTTGATCTTGGTGAGCTTCCAGCTCTCCGGGAAGGTTGCTGTCTCGAAGGAGATGTTGATTACTCTCCGGAGATGGGGTGTGATGGCTGTGCTGGCTTTGTTGAATATGTGGTGAGGGCATGGGTCTAATGGTGATCCGGAGTGCATGGTGTTCATGATTTTGCTGGTGTCCTCGTCTGTGACGCTGGTCCAGGATAGCAGGCGGTTGGTGCGGGTGGTGGTCGTGGTGGTTGTCGGGGTGGCGCTGAAGCTGTTGTAGATGTCGGCGATCTTGCGGTGGAAGAAGGTGGGCAGTGAGTCGCACAGGTCTTGCGAAGGCGGTATGTTGTTGGTGTTGGAGCTGGGGTTGGAGAGTTCCTTCATGTTGTTGAAGAGCTCTTTGCTGTTGTGCGTGTTGTTATCTAGGCGGTCCTTGAAGGAGGCTCTGATGAGTTGATGGTGTCTGCGAGTGGCGTTCTTGTGGGCTGTGTAGCTGTCCGGTGATCATTCGGGGAGCTAGTTCTTCTCCAATTTTCGGCACGTTTGTTTGGAGGCCTGGAGGTCTTCGGTGAACCAGGTGGCTTTCTTGCTGGTGTGGTTGCTGGAGGGTGACTTGAGCGGGGCGAGGGTGTTGGCGCAGTCGTTGATGCATTGTCTGAGGTTACGGGCGGCGGTGTCGGGAACGCTGGAGTCGGTGGGCGGGTTCTGGGTGAAGGTGGCGGTTAGCTGGTCTTCGGTGACTTTGCTCCAGCAGCGTCGAGGCCTCTGTTGAGTGCAGTGGTGTGTGGTGGGCTTCCTGAAGGTGAAGTGGATGCAGTGGTGGTCTGTCCAGTGGGGTTCGGTTGTGTGGTTAAAGGAGACGTGGGGGCTTGCGGTGAAGATGGGGTCGAGCGTGTGGCCGGCGGCCTGGGTGGGTGTTGTCATGAGCTGTCTGCGTCCGAGGTTGGCGAGGTTGGCGATCATGGTGGTGGAGTTGGCGTCGTTGTTGTTCTCGAGGTGGAAGTTCAGGTCTCCTAGGAGGATGTAGTCTGTGGAGGCGAGGGCGTGCGTGCTGATGAAGTCAGTGATGGAGTCGCTGAACTGCGGTCGGGGTCCGGGGGGGTCTGTAGACGAGGGTTCCTCTGAGGGTGGTGTTGGGGTCGGTGTGGATCTGGAAGTGCATGTGTTTGGCGGTGCTGAGGGTGTCGTCGGTGTTGGTCGAGACTCTGAGGGTGTTCCTGTGGATGATTTCGATTCCTCCTCCTACTCCTTTGGAACGGTCTCTGCGGGTGATCTTGTAACCTTCCGGGATGGCTATGGCGATGTCGGGTGCTGAGGCGGGGTTCAACCAGGTCTCTGTCAGGAAGGCGACCTCCAGAGTGGTGGAGTCGGGAAGGTCCCAGAGTTCGACCGTGTGTCTGCGGGCGAAGCGGGTGTTGAGGAGGATGCAGTTGAGGTAGTTGGGTATCCTGGTTGGCGGTTTGGCTGGCCGGATGCTGGTGAAGTTGCAGCTCCGGCAGGTGAAGGGTCCTTGGGTGCGCTTCGGGGTGGCTGGTAGCAGGTGTGTTCTCGGCCGGTGTTAAGTGCGTGGAGGGTGCTGGCATCGTAGCTCAGTCGGGCGTTGTTGCGTCTGCGGGGGCCAGGGGTTCTAGCGCTGGGCGCGGACGGGCGCAGACGGGCTTCCGTTAGGCGCACCCGCACAGCGGCCTCCATAATTGGATGTGGGAGGGAGGTGCAGCTGGGAGGCGGGAGCGGGGAGGCCAATGGGGGATGAGGGGGGCAGGCCGCAGGTGCTGCAGTGGCGGGAAGCGGCGAGGGAGAGCGGAAGGCAGGCGAAGGGGGGACAGTGGGGGTTACAGAAAGGAAAGCTACAAGAGGGAGCAGGTGAGAAAAACAGAAGAGCCAAGCCAGGTCAAGAATGGGACCTAGCAGGGAGGAGGCTCAAACCCTGCCTTGTCTGGACCAAGCAGGGTGCTGTCAGGCGGAGATGCGGGAGGAGAGATGATCTCTGACCGAGGGTCAGGGGTCTAGCTCGCGCTGCCCACAGCTGTCACCATATAAGTAGGGGAGGGGCTTGTGGCTGGGAGGCGGAAGCGGGGCTGGAAGCGGCGGGAAAAATTCACATAGGAAGAGCGTTAGAGGGAGCAGACGATAAAAAGAAGAACCAAGCCAGGCCAAGAATGGGATCTAGCAGGGAGGAGGCTCGAACCCTGCCTTGTCTGGACCAAGCCGAGTGCTGTCAGGCGGAGATGCGGGAGGGGAGCTTATCTCTGACCGAGGGTCAGGGGTCTAGCTTCTGGGGTGGGACAACGTAGGGTTTGTCATCGACTCAGGGTCCATGGGCTTCCCACCAACAAGGACATTTCTTCAACTGGCAGGTGGCCAAAGGTCTCAATTGGTCCTTGCCTAGAAGATCAGGGGACACACAAGTGAAAAGCATATGTCAAAGTTAGCAGGCATTTTAGGATGAATGGACATGTGAGTACACAGACCAGTGACAGAGTGCATGTTTGATTAATTATTGAGTTCCTAAACCCATCACTGACATAATAGGCACTTTCATTCAAAAGCTAGATCTATTGCAATTGCCAATGCTTGTGCTGCCTTTACAATTAGGCTATAATGGTAATTCCCCAATCACGTTCAGGGCTGCTGGACTCATGGAATGGCAGCTTCTTGGTCAGAGATTGAAGGAGCCTCTATTTCAGATATCTGGAGGGTTACAACTTGGCGGACTTCTCATCATTCATTTTATTTTGCTCTGAAAACTTAATGTGGCTTCAATGATGCTTTTAACATGAGCATCTTTCCTATTAGCACTTCAACTTATAACGTTTGTACTCTTCCTACTGCTCAGTGAAGCATTAAAAAGGCAGTGAAAGCGTCGTTTATCATGGGTCTGGGGATCACGACGAAGATATACTGCTTGCATGCAGCCCTGCCAAGTTTCCCAGGTCCAGGAGTCGATGTGGCGTCCAGTCCAGATTTTTTCTTTGAATTCTGGGACTTGTAGTATTGTATATTCCATTATAAAACAGGCCAACATGTCCCAGAATTCAAAGAGAAAATCCTGGCCTGGAGCAGCACATCTCGAATGGACCTGGGAAATGTGTCAGCTATGTATAGCATCCTCACGACCTATGGATTGGGGAAAGGAAAGACATGGGGCTGTAGCGGCTAGGAGTAAAACTCCAGGATTCAAGTTCATTTATTTATTTAAACCAGCATTCAAGTTCATTTATTTATTTTAAAAACGAGGGTTTTAGGCAGAGTTTCTTCTCGTGACAGAAGTGCTGGTATCACAAAGGGACAATCAGAGGAGTGAAGATTACTGGTAAGTATTTCAGCCATTAAATAAATGAGGGTGCGAGACCGGAAGAAGGGCCGCCCGTGAGGCATGGATGACGAGGGTCCAGCGATGCCAGCTTCCGCCCCCGCAGCACCGACTGGACATGGCCGAGAAGGAAAGAGTCAGGGTATTAATGGCTGGGCGCGAGGCCAGCACTGGGAAAAATAAACAGAGCGGCGGTTATTGACTTCCACGTCACATGAGGTGGAATAATCACTGCAGAAAAATGTTTGAAGCTCCGGGTAGAGAAATTCGCAGAAGGGAGGGCGGGGGCGGCCAAGAGGAGCCTGGAAATGAGAAAACAAGCGAAAGAGAATGAGAAGGAGCTGGATAGAGAGAGCGAACAAAGCACACACACACATATATATATATATATATATATTCAACACAGCAACTTTACCATTTGAAAGAAGTCAGCTTGAGCCCAAATCCATTTAGCGTGAAGTTTTATTAACCACACAGAATGTGTTTTTGGCATTCTGTGTGGTTAATAAAACTTCATGCTAAATGGATTTGGGCTCGAGCTGACTTCTTTCAAATGGTAAAGTTGCTGTGTTGAAAATATTAGGGGGTCGCCTCCTCGCTCGAGCCCGCCGCTGCAAGAAGGCCGGGGGACTGGCGAACTTTGCTGATCTAATATATATATATATATATATATATATATATATATATATATATATATATATATATATATATATATATATATATATATATATATATATATATACACTCACATATTACCTACTGGCGGTCGCCAGTAGGTATATATAGTTAGGATTTTTTCTCTATGGGTTTTTTGAAAATTCTATGTCTAATAACTTTGGCGTTTGTGGACGGAATTGGCTGAAATTTTCAGGAAAATGGCACATTTTGTTTCTGAGCAGCCCCTGAAAATATGGGGGGGGTTCGTCAAGGGGGGGCCGAGAAAAAAGGGGGGTCCCAAAACGTGTTTTTAACATTGAGTTTTCCATAGGGCGGTTGGCCTCACTTTTAGCCCGAACGGCTGAATGGATTTGCACGAAACTTGGCAAAATTGTAGGGACTGGTAGCCCGATGTGCCTTTTGTAGGTCTCAATATATGTGCTGCAGTGGATTTTGAGAAATTAACGTTTAAAAAAAGATATATATCTGTAACAGCGGACTGGGCAGCGGCCCAGGACGCGGACTTTTCGCGCAACGGAGCTTTGTGAAGCGAAGCTGATTGGTTCTCCGGCGTCTGTCAACATTCCAAATAGTCCGTAGCGGCCGCCATCTTGTCTCTCGGTAGGATCGAGAGACAAGAGGAGGCGAAAGCGAAGGGGCAAATGACCATAAGGGGGAATAGTAGATCCTCGCTGACCCCCTAGGTTTGATGTGGAGGTTTTAAAAGGGCCCCGCGGGGCAAAAAAAAAAAATAATAATAATAATCGAACGGCTGAATGGATTTGCACGAAACTTGGTAAAATATTAGGGACTGGTAGCCCGATGTGCCTTTGCTAGGTCTCAATATATGTGCTCCAGTGGATTTTGAGAAATTAACGTTCAAAAAAAGATATATATCTGTAACAGCGCTCCGCTTCGCGTACTTTTCGCGTTACGGAGCTTTGCGAAGCTGATTGGTTCTCCGGCGTCTGTCAACATTCCAAACAGTCCGTAGCGGCCGCCATCTTGTCTCTCGGTAGGATTGAGAGACAAGAGGAGGCCAAAGCGAAGGGGGAAATGACCATAAGGGGGCATAGTAGATCCTTCCTGACCTCTTAGGTTTGATGTACCATTTTGCCAAGTTTGGTGTAATTCCGTTCAGCCATTCAGGCTGTAGACGTATGTAAATGTCCTATGGAAAATTGCATGGGGAAAACACATTTGAAAGTGTTGAAATTTAGAACCAATTAAAATGTTACTTTGGTTTTGTATTTGTGTGTGATGAAAGTTAATTGGTTATGTATATATGTCAAATGAGAGGAAACCACAGCCATTTTGTGATACTACTGTCTGAGGTACATTTGTGAGGAATTTTTGGTGGTGAATTTCTGGTGTTTGATTTACACAGTACTAACACTTTTCTTACTTTTGAAAAGGTGAGTTGTTAATTTGTAAGGGGAACTATGTTGTACACTTGAAGATAATTTGAAAAATGTTTTCTGTTATTTATTTGCAGTCCTTCTGTTATACTAAATACTTGATAAAGTTAGTTTTATATTATGTATTACTAAAAACGATAAATGAAAGTGATTCTTTTTTTCTGCAATTTACAGCAAGCAATTTCAAAATAAAATGGCTCACAATGAAGAGACCGTGGCAATTTCTTTTGAATTGTCCACTACATTGATTGAAATTGAGAGCACCAATAATGAAACATTGTCACAAGGAGGACATGACTTGTATGATTCCATTAGATTGATTGAAATGGACAGCACCAAGAATGAAATATTGTCACAAGGAGATGACTTGAATGATTCCACTACGTTGATTGAAATTGAGAGCAGCAATAATGAAATATTGTCACAAGGAGGAGATGACTTGTATGATTCCATTAGATTGATTGAAATGGACAGCACCAATAATGAAATATTGTCACAAGGAGGAGATGACTTGAATGATTCCACTACATTGATTGAAATTGAGAGCACCAATAATGAAATATTGTCACGAGGAGATGACTTGAATGATTCCACTACATTGATTGAAATTGACAGCACCAATAATGAAATATTGTCAGAAGGAGGAGATGACTTGAATGATTTTTTTGATCAATCTCTTGATGGCGAATTTATCGAGTGTTTGGAGACGATAGAGTTACAAGAATCATTATTGCAGACTTTTCATGAGGACATTGCTGATGAGGACATGTTACTAGTTCTTTCAAATTTAGAAAATTCTGAAGAATAAATTTATATTTAGAAATCAAAAATTGTTTGAGACATTATTCATTTTTATTTTTAATTTATGAGGTTGTAGCGAAGTGATTGTAGTATAAAATGAGACTTATAGTATAGAGTGCAACATTTTTATGTTACATGGTAAGTTTACTCATATTTACTTCCCTTCTGCCACTATATTATCTCCAATGTGTATTTGACATCTCTTCTTCATCTCCGGCCTCCTTTCTCTCACTGTGTGTCTCCGATGCATCTTATCGGTGCTATTTTGTGTAATTACAGAAGAGAGTAAAATAAAATAGTTCGGAACGTGAAAAGGGGGCAAAGTAGAGTACTCCTCACCCCCTAGGCCTTTTTAGGCGGTCCCAAAAGGATCAGTTTCTGCTTTCCTGAGAGATTATGGTATGAGTTCCATATACCACAATAACTTGCATTACAACATGCAAGATATCTATCTCCTATTACCAACTTTTGGAGATATTCGCGCTAAGCGCGAATATCTCCAAAAAGTAACACCTGCCCTGAGCAGTTCTTAGCCATGTTATCCAATGGGAGGTGGATAACATGGCTAAGAGCATTAGCTCGGTAATGTATGAATATCGCTGAGTTTTTAGCGATATTCATGCATTGCGGCCGTTTATTATCGCATTTGTGATAAACCTTGATAATAGCAAGGTTTATCTTTGATAATTTCTGACGATGCTTAGCGGTAAAAAATTCGTTGGTAAGCATCATTAGCGATAAATATCGCTTAACTTTGGTAATATGCCCCAACGTCTGTTAACGTTCGATTCGAAGGAAATGAGGAAGTGTTGAAAAACATTGTCTGCGCCATCTTGCCTTTTTTTAAATGCCACACTTTTGTCGTGCACGGCAGCCATTTTAGATGTCTTGACCAGACCCACTCTCTGCACGCTGTCGATTCGTAGCATGGCTCCTCACCCTCACAAGCATCTTCCCCAGGCACTGGTCACCCCCGCTCTCTGTCTTATGCATGGGCAATAAACCTCCCCCCATCTGCGCTGCTCTTCCCTGAGAATCACACTCTGTGCCCGCCCGACACCTCCCTTTCGCCCTATTCACTACCGCACCCTCTGACACTCCTCTTCCTCTGTGTCCGATTGTCCAGGCTATCAGCTAGCCCTGCAGATGTAGTTTATGGCCTCAGCTGTAAAGAATCACCCCTCTTCAAAGGAGTTATAGTAGATCAAGGCCCACACCCGATGAGATCCGTCACACCACACGTGTTCCTACTATCTGAAAACTATCCTGTATTGTGATTGGGGAGGGGATCGAGCCTGAAGCGGAAGATTCCAGGAATGACTCTTTGTACATCAAAGTTTTTACAATTATGTCTCACATTAAAAATATATAGCACTCCAACAAAGTAGTAGGAATATAAAACTTTAATAACATATAAATATATACAACAAAACAAAAACAGTAAAAACATTTAAACAACGAAGATGAATTATCCAATAGATTTATTGAAATTGACAGCACCAATAATGAAATATTCTTGTCAGTAGCGGTCTGTTGTGCGAATAGTTCCAAGGCAGCAGAACGCGCTGAAATCTAGATGGCACTAAAGTGATGTCTAGCAAGTTGCCGCCCAGCACATAACGGCGTGGGGCGCCGCGGGGGTGAGTGAGTCCAGTAGGCACCACAGCTATTCTTACCGGCATTGCAGAATTACTGCTGGGGACAATGCCTGTGCTGTAGCAGGGTCACAGCAGAAACAAAAAGGATTCTGTTGAAGATGTTGTTGGTTTTCAATTTGAAAACAGTTCTGGTGTCAACTGCTATGCTAATGTAGTGGTTAATGTTTTGTTTTCTCTAGAAAATGTAAAAGAGGGGGAGGCAGTCCAAAGTTCCGTTAAAAGGGCAAAGGAAAGGATCGGTGGTTTGAACTATCAGTCAAAAAGGGGAGGGGGTGCAACAATTTTTCCTACCGGGTCACACTGTGCTTTTACCGGAAGTGAGGTCTGCAGGATTCTAGTAATTCAAAGTGAGGCTGGCGCCGACGTCCCGCGAATACAGTTTCGTCACTCCACGGGTGATCATGGCAGTCATTCCCCATCGGGGGTCGGAGACTCCCGCGGCTCCTCTAGAATCTTCAAGGTCGTGGAGGACTACGGTGGTGGAGTCAACCAGTGACCGGGCCATTTCTTTATGCTGGGCCCGCTCTTGCCAGGTCGACCGCCATTTTGAGAGTTCGGTAGCTACTGGCGATCGCGGGGTCAAATGAGCGGACGGGCTCCACCCTGCCGGGCGAGACGTTGCAGCATGGCCACAGTGGAAGAACTCTTTTCCGGGCGCCTGGAGCGCTGAGGGTGCAGCTGGGAAGCCTCCACTGGGGAGGCGGGAGAGGCCTGTTCGCACCGTCTCTTCCTCCCAGTGCACCCCACGGCGTCTCGCTTGATATTTGTTATGGCCAGACCAGGCGATGAGGACGAGGGGGGGGGGTCGGAGGGATGTGCAAGACATCCCCCCCCAGGGTTGTTGCAGCAATTATACAAGAAAGAAGAAGTGTCCCGTCCGTCTTCGGGCCGGGCTTCCGGTAGATGTCGGCCGGACGCCCCTGGCTCTGGCCCCATGAACGGGTTTCTTGGTTTATCGGCTGCAGCCGGATCCCGTCGGCCTCGGCCCCCCGACCGTTGGTGGCCGGACCGGAAGAGCATGTGGCGGGACTACCTGCAACTCTCAAGGGCCACCGCGGCCGGACTGGGAGAGAGAGGGGAGGGTCGAGGAGACATTCCCCCCCCTGCAACTGTTCAGCGTTGTAAAGGCAATCCCCTGGCCGGGTCCCGCTGGTCTCGGCCTCTCCTCCGGCTACACCCTACGTTAGGATCTCCTGGCCGAGGCGTGGCAGCAGGACCTGCCTTATATGGGCTGCTCCCGGCTGGGCGTAGCCGGAACCCTGCTCCACCTTGGAAGTTTCCAGAGTGGGGGCGGATGTTCTACTGACTTGCATTTTCCCTAGTCTATCGATTTTTTGGGCGTGGCAGGCGGTGGGACAGCGAGGGGTGATTTGGTTTCTCTTACTGTTTTTCTGGTCTCTCACCAATGGCATATTTTAACGTTTTCTTGTTTCTAGGACATTAACAGGTTTTATCATTACGTTATGTTATCGTTTCTTTGTTCGTTGTTTAATAAAAGTTCATGTTCATCGGTGGCCTACTGATTTTCGTTTTCCTATTCTTTTCTTTCCAGGTTGTTTCATGCTAAAGTTTCTGTTAACAGGATACAGTGATCACTTCGTTATTATTGCATATGTCCTTTTCACTAGGGGTGCTCTCTGGTCGGGCCAGATGACGTATGTCTAGTAAATGGTCCGGGTGAAACAGGTGCATCAATCAGTGGGGAGTAGATAGGCATGACAGATTACAACGGGGGAGAAACGTCCGCATTACGTACCCTTTCACTACTTGCAAAGATTTTCCTACGTTTATTTGCAAACAGGGAATACCTCCAAAAAGAACTAATTCCCAAACAGTCAATGTTCGGACAATCAATCAATCAATGAGGAATGAAATAGGTACGACGTGTTAAAGGCTTGCGTTACCTACCCTTCACTATCTGCAAAGGGAGAGAGAATATTCCTATTCTTCCTCGTTTGCAGGCAGAGAAGATCCTTAAGAGAACCAACTTCGAACAATTCAATGCTCGATTCAAACAATCAACAAGGGGTACTGTGAACACAAATGAACGCCGCTTATGTACATACGCATTGCTATTTTCAACAGGTTGTTCCTAATGTTTCTATTTTAGCGAGGTCAAAAAGAGATCCCATTAGTGGCCTACTGATTTTGCTCGATTCCTTTTGTTTTTTTACACGGTTTTTCGCTATCTGCAAAGACTAAACAGAGTATTGCGACTCTGTGCTTGTTTGTAAATAGAGAATGAACCAAAGAGAACAATCAATCAAATGGAGAGAGAAGCAGGCACGACGGATTACAAAGGGGGCAAAGGGCTGCGTTAACTACCCTTCACTATCTGCAAAGAGAGAGTACTCCTAATAGAAATGAGGGGTGGGGGGCAGCATTCAAAGCAGATCAGTGTGCATAAACACGAAAATGTTTTTACTTACCACGTACTTGACATTCGACAGCTTATGATATTTGCTATTAAAAAACCATTGAAATTCACTGAAAAAAACATAGGTTATAGACCATATATAGTTAGGAATTAGCATTTACAAAACCTTGAAAATTCACTGAAAAAACCATAGGCTATAGACCATATATAGTTAGGAATTAGCATTTACAAAACCTTGAAAATTCACTGAAAAAACCATAGGTTAGAGACCATATATAGTTAGCTGGACATTTTATTGACATAAAACCAATGAAATTCCATATATAGTTAGTTGCACTAACTATATATCGCGCACCCGCAATCCACTGCTGATGATGTCACATATTACATCATTCATGACATGGTCAGTGACATCACTGATGACATCACTGATGACATCTCAAATGACATCACTGATGACATCTCATTTGACATCAATGACCACATCACTGATGATATCATTCATGTGACAATACAATGCATCTCCTCACATTTTAATATAACCTCTGTTTCACCCAGTGTTAAATACAGAGTATAATTTTTGAAACCATTGACACACCAATAGTAGTTACTACATACGTACTCACTGATTCCTACGTCTACACACACCTTCACTCATTCACCCATACAATCATTCATACATACAATCACTCATCTTTACAACACTATCATATGCACTCATACACCTATACAGACACTCACACTCTGCCACTCATCCATGGAGTTACTCACACACCTAGTCAGTCCTGTAAAGAATCAATCACACTTCCATTTTCTTGTCTATACAGTTAAACATAGAGCACCTTACATTTTCAAAAATATACTAACACATACTTACCTTCTTATACAATCATTGATACAAGTACACATTGATCTGCACAGAGTCACACACCTCCCAGCCAGCCACACACACACTCAGTCTCCCATACAAATACTTGGACAATCAATCAGTAACCCATATAGTTAATCATATAGCTACTGATCAACACATGCAGCAGTTTACAGAACAACAGACATAATGATGCACAAATTAAGACAGTTTAGTCACTAACCCATGCACTCAGTGAGACACATTTAATCACTCACTCATACATTCAGTCATGCACCTACTAAATCCTTCGTCCAGACACTTATACATCTACTCATTCTTCAATATGTAAAACATATTTAAACTTTACAGAAACACACAGTCACTGGATGATGTCATCAGTGATGTCATTTGAGATGTCATCAGTGATGTCATCAGTGATGTCACTGACCATGTCATGAATGATGTAATATGTGACATCATCAGCAGTGGATTGCGGGTGCGCGATATATAGTTAGTGCAACTAACTATATATGGAATTTCATTGGTTTTATGTCAATAAAATGTCCAGCTAACTATATATGGTCTCTAACCTATGGTTTTTTCAGTGAATTTTCAAGGTTTTGTAAATGCTAATTCCTAACTATATATGGTCTATAACCTATGGTTTTTTCAGTGAATTTTCAAGGTTTTGTAAATGCTAATTCCTAACTATATATGGTCTATAACCTATGGTTTTTTCAGTGAATATATATATATACACACACACACGCATGTGTGTATATATATATATATATACAAACACACACACACACAGAGAGAAAGGACGACCAGCGGGGGAGGGAGGTATAGACACGGTGGTGAAATGTATTTACAAGAAGGACTTAGAGAAATAGGGAGATGGCTGAGACAAAAGATGGTACAGGGAGAGAAAAGACTACGGAGAGAAAATGATTAATCAGAGTCAAGAGAGGGAGAAAAGAGAGGAAGAGAGTGCGAGAGGAAGCGAGAGAGGGAGAGGACAGCAGAGGTAGGCGGACGGGAAAACCAAGCAAGTGAAAGGTCAGAGAGAGGAAAAGGGAGTGAGTAGGTCTGAGAGAGGGGAAGAAAGAAAGGGCAGCGAGAGGAGGTGAAAGAGAGGAGGCAGATGATGCAATCGGAAAGGAAGAGAGGGAGAGCGCTGAGAGAGCAAGTGAGAGAGAGCCAACGGGGAAGACGTGTACCATGATTCATCAAAATAACCATGGAAGAGTTGTTGAACCTGCCGAGATAGACATCTATTAGACCAGCCTGGTTACTATCCTTATCACTGGCACCAGCAGAGGGCATGGCTCAGCCCACTTTAAATTCTGAATTGAAGAAGAGGGAGCTTTCTCAGCAATCCCTGCTCGAAAACCATAGCAGCCCTGCAAAGGTGCCCATGCGTGATGTGCTGTTCCAGTCCAGGTTTTTTTCTTTGAATTCTGGGACTTGTAGTCTTGATTTTCCATTTCAAAAGAGGACTACGTGTCCATAATTGAAAGCAAAAACCTTGTCTGGAGCAACACAGCAAACTTGGCATCTCCGACATACATACAACCAGGTCGCCAACTGACTTCATTCCCTCTCCATGCTGGAAATTGAAACCCAACCTCACCCCTCTACCCGGGCCTCCCCTTTGAAGGGGGATATCGGATGTTACCTACAAAGTGTTATGTGGTGCAAGCAGGGGGACAATATGTTGAAAAGATTTAGAAACAGCATAAGGAGTTATAGGGTGGCAGATGTCGGAGAGTTTGGCAAGTAGGCGCTGTTTGGTACATTACCTGCAACCTTTCCCAAAGTTGAGGATGTACAACCACATATATGCCTTGTCAATTGCTAATAGCTGTGAGAATGTAAATCCACATATGTGCATTGACAAGTGCTAATGCAATGTTTATCAATCAATTGCGATTTTGTTTGCATGCCTACTTAAAGTTTACAAAAGCTTTAAGGTTATTAAACACTAACACATATTTTAAATGCACTGCCATGTTGTTATCCCGTGTTGTACATTGCACATTTTAGCTCGACCGCCCTAGTAACTGTATCCTCATTCTGAAATTGGCACAAAGAAGCGAAGATTGCAGAAATTAGTAAGGTCAGCCTTATACTCTAGAAAATTGTATCAGACTCCCAAGATCCTCTCGCATTCTTCCCACAAGAAGAGACTGACACCTGCTCCTTAATGCCTACCTGTAGGTTTCTGTCCGTCACGTGTTGCTGCCTCCATTCACTTACATTGAGATATGACATGTGGTATCAACACATATGGATTATAGCACTGCTTGCTCCAGCAGACCAAGGGATGCAGGAAGCAGTGGTCCATTGATTTGGTGTTTTGCCTTTGCTTATACTGATGCCGCTGGCTATTTTTGCATTAAACGCATGTTAGACATCTATGTGTTATCCGGAGTAGCTGTTTTCTTTTACAGGGTTGGTACAAAATGGTTGTACATTTGAGGAAAAGCAAGTAAACACAGAAAAATCGCTGCTAGGGCCTGTAATTCAATAAAATCCAAGTTTTAACTTTTGTTGCAGCAAAAAGAAATGGATGAAATAGCACACTACTTTCTTGTGTTATTTTTCTAAATAGCAACTGGTCATAACAATTGCACCACATAGGCAGTATGGGTAATCAGGCCTACCGAAAACATGATATTTAGGACTATGCTGAAAAGCTAGCTATTTCCTACCTGATTACTGCATTCAGGAGCATGATGGAAGCCCATTATTTTCCTAGAGGAATACTGGCATTCAGGAGCGTGATGGAAGCCCATTATTTTCCAAGAGGAATACTGGCATTCAGGAGCATGATGGAAGCCCATTATTTTCCAAGAGGAATACTGGCATTCAGGAGCATGATGGAAGCCCATTATTTTGCTAGAGGAATACTTGCATTCAGGAGCATGATGGAAGCCCATTATTTTCCAAGAGGAATACTGGCATTCAGGAGCATGATGGAAGCCCATTATTTACCAAGAGGAATATTGGCATTCAGGAGCATGATGGAAGCCCATTGTTTTCCAAGAGGAATACTGGCATTCAGGAGCATGATGGAAGCCCATTATTTTCCTAGAGGAATACTGGCATTCAGGAGCATGATGAAAGCCCATTATTTTCCTAGAGGAATACTGGCATTCAGGAGCATGATGGAAGCCCATTATTTTCCAAGAGGAATACTGGCATTCAGGAGCATGATGGAAGCCCATTATTTACCAAGAGGAATATTGGCATTCAGGAGCATGATGGAAGCCCATTGTTTTCCAAGAGGAATACTGGCATTCAGGAGCATGATGGAAGCCCATTATTTTCCTAGAGGAATACTGGCATTCAGGAGCGTGATGGAAGCCCATTATTTTCCAAGAGGAATACTGGCATTCAGGAGCATGATGGAAGCCCATTATTTTCCAAGAGGAATACTGGCATTCAGGAGCTTGATGGAAGCCCATTATTTTCCAAGAGGAATACTGGCATTCAGGAGCATGATGGAAGCCCATTATTTTCCAAGAGGAATACTGGCATTCAGGAGCATGATGAAAGCCCATTATTTTCCTAGAGGAATACTGGCATTCAGGAGCATGATGAAAGCCCATTATTTTCCTAGAGGAATACTGGCATTCAGGAGCATGATGGAAGCCCATTATTTTCCTAGAGGAATACTGGCATTCAGGAGCATGATGGAAGCCCATTATTTACCAAGAGGAATATTGGCATTCAGGAGCATGATGGAAGCCCATTATTTTCCAAGAGGAATACTGGCATTCAGGAGCATGATGGAAGCCCATTATTTTGCTAGAGGAATACTTGCATTCAGGAGCATGATGGAAGCCCATTATTTTCCAAGAGGAATACTGGCATTCAGGAGCATGATGGAAGCCCATTATTTTCCTAGAGGAATACTGGCATTCAGGAGCATGATGGAAGCCCATTATTTACCAAGAGGAATATTGGCATTCAGGAGCATGATGGAAGCCCATTATTTTCCAAGAGGAATACTGGCATTCAGGAGCATGATGGAAGCCCATTATTTTGCTAGAGGAATACTTGCATTCAGGAGCATGATGGAAGCCCATTATTTACCAAGAGGAATACTGGCATTCAGGAGCATGATGGAAGCCCATTATTTTCCAAGAGGAATACTTGCATCCAGGAGCATGATGGAAGCCCATTATTTTCCAAGAGGAATACTGGCATTCAGGAGCATGATGGAAGCCCATTATTTACCAAGAGGAATATTGGCATTCAGGAGCATGATGGAAGCCCATTATTTACCAAGAGGAATATTGGCATTCAGGAGCATGATGGAAGCCCATTATTTTCCAAGAGGAATACTTGCATTCAGGAGCATGATGGAAGCCCATTATTTTGCTAGAGGAATACTTGCATTCAGGAGCATGATGGAAGCCCATTATTTTCCAAGAGGAATACTGGCATTCAGGAGCATGATGGAAGCCCATTATTTTCCAAGAGGAATACTTGCATTCAGGAGCATGATGGAAGCCCATTATTTTGCTAGAGGAATACTTGCATTCAGGAGCATGATGGAAGCCCATTATTTTGCTAGAGGAATACTTGCATTCAGGAGCATGATGGAAGCCCATTATTTTCCAAGAGGAATACTGGCATTCAGGAGCATGATGGAAGCCCATTATTTTCCAAGAGGAATACTGGCATTCAGGAGCATGATGGAAGCCCATTATTTCCCTAGAGGAATACTGGCATTCAGGAGCATGATGGAGGCCCAGTGTCTTACTAGAGGAATATTGGTGTTCAGGAGGATGATAGTGGTCTGACGTCTTGCTACCTTGAGATGTACAATCATACACAACACAAACAACTCAGCCCAACTGCCTTAAAGTTATCACCCCTAGTGGCCACACAAGTCTCAATGTCAAGATCAGCCACATCAGAAAATTGGAGTACGTCACACTGCCAATAACAGGAACCATTAACCGCATGCGCGCTAGCGGAATTCTGCTCCTGTGCTGAGTTTTTTAAAACCGCACTTTACATGACGAGCTGGGCTCGTCATGAGCGTGCGAGGAGGCTACCTCATGACGAGCCCAGCTCGTCATGAGCGTCGAAGGGGTTAAATGACAGCAAATAAGCGTATCTTTGACCAGAGTATACTATTACCTCTCGTCAATAAATTATTTGACAGCCAACCAAATAAATGTGAGCCATTATTTCATAAATGCACAATTGGTACACACCCTGAGAGCCTGATCTACAGGGTGTCCTGTGACTCATACACACTAACCCTGAACTAAAACCATAAAGGCATGACTAAGGGTTGTCCTTACTTTGGAAGTCCAATGGTCAAAACATGTGTTCTTCCCCTTAGCTTGAAACAACCTTATATATCAGACTAATTGCCAATGTAATGACATTCCTGTTTAATCTACTACAACAACAAATGGCATGAAGAATTGTTCACGAACAGCATGATGACTAGTGGGCAAACAATATGACAACATAACATCCATGTGGGTGTCATAATGGTAGAGTCTTGCATTTTGTCAATCACGCAGCCTTGTGCAGGGAGAACGGTGCTTTATACAAAATAGAAATTACCTGGCCCCCTATTCACAATACTGCTTTTTTATTCAGCAGATTTTGGATACAATACATTCAGTCATTGTACCTTACCTTATCAATTGCAATCTATTCAAATCACCTTTAAGCAACAGCTTTCATATTTGATGCATTCAAGGTTACACATTTCATTTTTGAGAACATAATTCTTTTATCACAGTAACATAAATTTTTGCAAAAAAATAACAAATACATTAAAACCATATCAATGCATAAATCCTTCTAATCATTTTCACATGCTTACACCAGTCAATATTATGAATAATCAGCCTGCCTGCCCTAAGATTATTTACACTTTTTTGTTTTTCAAAGACATACTAGTGGTAGCACACAGCAGTAGAATGGCATTTTCTAACCACATTGTTGACACAGAGGCTTGCACTTTCTGCCTTGCTTGTTTTCTTTTTTCCTCATCAGTAGATTACCCCGTTTTTTGGTGGGTGAAAACTTCATAACATTTGCTAACTTACGAAGTTTGGTGGCAGCCATCTTGAATACTTACTTCAATCCAGATCCATATAATTTTAGTCACTAAAATCCAATATCTTGTTTTTTTGGGGGGAGTGTATATGTTTGGACATTATTTCCTATGACAAACCAACCTAAAATGGAGGAATAGTACTTCCTGTATGCATCACTTTCTGTTGCAGGTTATTTCAGTGCTTGGCCTTTCTGAAGGAGGCAGAACTGCAGACTGGTGTGTCGCAGTGTTTTCCGACTATGTTGCTCACTCCAAAAGGCTTTTTGTTGTCCTTTTAATCTTCTGCTGCTAGCCGCTATTCGTGAATTGCTGATTTATTTTACTGGATCCATAGAAGGTGTTGCTTGGCTCAGATCTTTTTCTCTAAGGACCTGAAGTTTTCTCTAGTCAGCTTTCAAAGTCTATCCACATTGTTAATCTTGGATTTGGAGGAGGCTTTTGATACCGGCAGGCCTTATCTTCGAGCCAAGACCTCCAGGCGACCATTTTATACAGTGCGTTAGGCCTAACAAGGATGTACATTAGCCCTTAAAGGTGGGCTGTTATGCCCAAAAAAAAGGATTTTTTTTTATTGAGTGCAGCTTTCACCAACAAAAGGTATCATGGTGCTAAGACATAACATTCATGAGACAAAAATCAGCTTAGTAAGTACAAAGATAAGCTGAAGCCGCAAAAGAAAAGAGCCATTCATCTGCCAACAAAATAGGGGCTCCTGAAATCTTCCCGAAAGAGGGAGTATTTAGAGATCTGACAATCTTTGAGTAGGAGAACATTGAGCATCTGAGGGCTAGGACCTTCCAAGTTCTATGTCTACACCAGTCTCTCATGAAATGAGGAACCTTCCACAGATATTGGGAGCCTTATCTCAGGGCTTAGATGACGATATGAGATCAGAAATACATTTTGGCTCAGTCCTATAACATATAATTGTAATAAAAAGCTGTCACAACCTTGACTTGTCAGAAGAGAGATTCTTCAAATATTGAAGTTCAAAGGTGTTTTTTTTGTTTCCTCGTCTCTGGAGTTCCAATACATATATCAAATGCTGGGGTAATGCTTTCCAAGAACAAAATGTACACTTCCGTCTCTACCGTAGTACGAACAATGTTCATGAATTAAATCAAGCACTTAAGAAGAAACTACATTTCATTTATTGCGGAATTAGGAATTCACAGTTCAATTGTATTCTCTTCGGTTTGTCAATAATTTAGTGGTAATTCTCAAAACATATATATTGATCAGATGTATGTTCAAGTTATAGATACTGTTTTGGCTATCGCACGAGATTTCAGAATAATCCAAATTCTTAGTTATATTATTGAATTCCTGCACTTTGAAGCTTAGAGACCGCAATATAATTTGATTATATACGTCTAGGCAGTATGGGAAGCTCAACAGACTCCATGGGGAAAGGTTAACCAGCAATAATTTTGCTGAATCTTTGGTTGTACAATGAGGGGCATTCTGAATATTGCCAGGAGAGTGTTGGCAAAGTGTGTCCGCGGACTGATTTTTAGATTGAATTGATGAATTGTCATTGGCGAGACTATGGGGATTTAATGATTTTATGAAATTATAATATTGTTTGTTAATTCATTGAACTAACTTGTATTTATGTATTTCTACATGTTTCTCTTTAGATTTTAGGATGCAGGCTCCGAAGAGTGGCACATCCTGGCATGCACTGTGCCTTACCATTCAGTTGTTGACAAACCGAAGAAAATAGAATTGAATTCTGAATTCCTACTTCAAATTAAGGAAATGTGGTTTTATTTTAAGTGATTTATTTCAAGAACATTCTTCAGAATATGATAGTGATGGAAGTGTGTATTTTAGAATGTGAATGGTTTGTGCTTTATTCAGAGTAGTTTGCCAAATTGGGCCAGTCAGTTTGTATATTGTAATTTGTGGTGGCCTGGATGCCCACCGACACTAGGCAGTCCTTCATTTGTAAAAGTAATACTAATAATAAGGACCAGGGCCCGACATTTTCGAGCTTGTACAATACTAAGTCCACCTAGTTTTGATTCCACCTCATGCTTATTCCTCCCCCACCTTACGCCTCTTGTCTCTTTATCTCACTCTTGCAGGTTCTTTTTCATTCCTGCTTTCTAGCTTTACCAGCATTGTTATTGATTTCTCCCCTTTCTCCCTTTTTCCCCCTTATCTTCTTGCTCAGAGTCAAAGCCTGATGAACAAGCATTTGCAATGCAATAGGTCTCGCATTATTAAAGTTAGAGCTATTGGGATTGTAAATGGCAATGCCTTTTATTTATGTTTTTGTTTTTAAACATTTACAATGCTAATAGCTTAGCCCCTTTGCTGCGGGGGTAATTCCCCCGCTGTGCTGGGGGAGAGGGGGGCGCGCACAGTGCTCCCATGCTCATGATGAGCTGAGCTTGTCATGAGCTACAGTGCTCCTGTGCTCATGACGAGTTCAGCTCGTCACAGGTGCATTGGTTCCTGTGGAATGCTCAGCACAGCAGGGGAATTCTCCCTGCACCTGAGGATTCCATGGCCCATGACGAGCTGAGCTTGTCATGAGCACCGGAGCACCGTGGGGGCGGGCCGGGGCGGGGCCAGTGGGGCGGACATTACATTTATGAAAGTGAAAATACAAATAATCGGTGGGCAAATTACCAAAAAGAAATGCCCCTTGGTTCGGCCCCCCACTCCCCAGAGGGAGGGGGATAGTGGCTGGACCGGGGGTCTCAGTGGAGGCCACCCCCGGGAAGCAGAGCCCGAACACCAATGGAAAGGATTGGCGGGAGATAAGGGAAGGGAGACAAGGAAGGAGAAAGAGCGGGCCCACCAGATAATAGGGCTGGGCCAGCGTAGTTGTAAATCTAGGGTTAGGAATGTGGGAGGGAGATAGGGGTATTTAAAGGTGGGCACCGGGCA
This sequence comes from Lissotriton helveticus, assembly GCF_964261635.1. NCBI lineage: Eukaryota > Metazoa > Chordata > Amphibia > Caudata > Salamandridae > Lissotriton > Lissotriton helveticus. The sequence continues at coordinate 1,314,598,115 of NC_136057.1, read as the reverse complement.
CAAGGCCCTCTTTCTCCGGGGAATTTTGTCAGGAGAAGAGGTGCGGCGTCCACAGAGTGCGAGGTGAGGTGGGGGGGTAGGTGTGGGCTGGGTGGGAGCTGCATCGTAGTGGGTATAGGAGAGAACGGACGGGGAAGGGCACGGGACAGCAGTGGGTGGGAGGGATGCGAGTGAGGCTCAAGGGGTGGTGGGGGTCGCCCTCGAGAGATCAGCATGGGTCCTGCTCGGCGACGGTCAGAGGAACAAGGAGGGGGGAAGGGCCCCGCATGGATGGTGCACGGCAAGTAAGGTGGGGAGTGGGTGGTTTAGCAAATATCGATGGCAGAAGGCAAAGGAAAGTTGTGAGTCACTGCCCGCAGCATCAGCCGATCATGGACGGCGCAGGGGGCGTCTGAGGATGGGCGGAGCGGCCAGGGGTCCTTGGTTGCCGGGGGTAAATGGCTGGAGGGGGGTGGCAGACAGGACTGGGCCAGTCTGGGTTTGGTTTCTGGTTGGGTTAGAGGCAAGGGGGTGAGACAGAGGTCGTATACGGGGAGGGCGAGGCGGCGTCGTGCGGGACAGTTGCGGGCGTCGGAATGGGGCAGAGTTGACATGGTATCAGGCAGCATCAGTAGCAGCAGAGGAGATGAGGCGGAGTCGGGGACAGACGGGCACTCGGGTGGCAAATGTGTATGGTAGAGATAAAAATTAAGAAGAGATATGCGCAAATAGTCAATGTGAATGTAATGCGTGTGATAGAAAAGCACTAGAAACGGGCAAATGGGATTTAAAACGGTCTCAGAACGGAAGAGAACTTATAGTGGAATAAAAGGCCCGCATTACTTTCTGCTAAAGAGACATATCTCCGGGCCCGGCCTCATTAGCGAGTGATCCCTCGACTGCTCGGGGGTCAGTAATACGCAACGCCATTAAAATATTAAGGTAAAAATAAGCGATGCTTGAGCCAGAGTAAGCGATCTTCATTGTATGGAAATATACCCCCTCCGGCCCTGCGAGGCCGAGGCATATCTCCGAAGGCATCTCTGGGGACCGCACGGCGCTCTGCCCCCACCCAGCAGACTGGACCAGGGGGCTCAGAGAGCACGAGATGTCAACGAGGGGCGCACTGCGCAGCCAGGGGCAGTAAGGCCTGGGCAGAGGGGTGATCAAGGAGTATGAGTGTGGTCTGTCAAGGTGCAGGCTGGGTTGCGCGGGGGTGGCTCAAGGACAATGAGGTGGGGGTAGAGTGAGGCGAGCCAGGTGGTTCAGTTGGCATTCAAGTGGGCATGCAGGACACGGAGTGGGTCAGGTTTGCGGGAAAGGTGTTGCGAGGTGCGCCTCAGTCTGCGGGGTGCCAGGGTTGGGGGCGCTGTTTGGAGGGAGGGAGGGCTCGGGAGGGGACAAAGGGTGATTGGGTGCCAGACGGGCGTCTATGAAGCGTGGATTGTGGATTACTGGACTTGTTGGCCATGAAGGGCGCCCAGCAGGGTGCAAGAGAGAAAGTTTCACGTTGCCGAGACTATAGGACAATAATTGAGCCTGGATGCATAGAACGTCAGTAGGCACTGTCTCTGGGAAATTTTACTTAGGTTTGGGCTCTGGGGGATGGCAGGGTGCAAAAGCTATAAAGGGGTGGGGGACAGAAAGGGCGCCAAAGGGAGTGGGGGATGGGTCACCAACGCAGGCAGTCAAGTAAAACACGGCGTAGGGGGCAGTGACAAGGAAAAAGGGTGGTCATCAGAGGAAAGGAAGTCGTAAGAGTAGGAGGAGAACAGAGAGGATCGCCGATGGTACGGGCTGGCGAATTGGGTGTAAAGGGGGGCGGAGGCGGCTCCACCAGGCAGGGCAGGGAGCAGCAAATAAAGGGGGGGGCGAAGGGAGGAGTGAGCATGGAGAAGTATACATCACTCCCCCTCATCACTAGTCCGTTGTCCTCCCCTTGGTACTCCTGTTATTTACGTCCTCTGCTGCATGCATCACTCCCTCTCATCGGTGCCATTCTGCAATAGCCAGATTTGAAGGGGGTGGGGGGGGGCGGGGTGACAGGAGTAGTTAGGCAGGGGGCACAGTGGGCGCGGCTGCAGCGAGTGACGCCCGGTCGGACAAAGGACTGGAGAGCAGGAAGGATTGGCAGGGAGTTAGACTACATCCGCGCGGAGAGTAAAGGGCAACAGTCGACTGAGCAGGGATACGCCTGTTTTCAGGACAAAGTGGCGGCAGTGATTATAATGGCGGAATTAATTTGCTCACAGGTGCTTAGAGGCAGCGATGGGCATTAGCACTTAGGCGAGTTTTACATGGCTGAGGGCAGGGTGCTTGTGACAGGTGAATTATGGTCCACTTTTCCCCGTTCAGGTTGGTCAAGTCATTATTGGTTCCAGTTGTATCACTGTGCGCGGGTAAACCACTTGGCACGGAGGTGGCGACTGAGTCCATGGTTAGGGGCTTAGGCATGCTCGTGGTGTGGAGTGTGAGCCTGTGGCGGGTGACGGGGGGGTGGACACGGGGATCACGCGGAGGGGGCGGGGGGAGGTGGCGGCAGCTAGGCCCTAATATACAGATATGTGCAGTTGGTGCGATGGAGGGAGGGGTTTGACTTCGAGTGCCGTCGTGCGTGGGACGTGGGGTTGGCATGGGTGGTGGAGGTGAAAGGGGGCATGGGTACCACTGGACGGACATTGACGGCGCCACGAGCGGGGGGAGGTAGGGGTCAAGGCGGAAAGGTGGAAGGTGGAATACATTTCTCGAATAAACGTTAATTACACGAGACAAAAGTGTCAAATGTTAAATGTCGTATACTTGTAAAGCGCACAGCTGCCCCAGCAAAGGGGCGTCCAGGCGCTGTATACCGCTGGGGAACCTGTCCTGGCTTTCCCTGTAGGATGGTCCCTACTGGGAATCCCCAAGGTGGAGCCAGGCATCCCCGGCGTTGATGGGGCCGTTGTGGAGATTAGGCAAGCTAATGCCCAGAGTTGCCGAGTGGGACCCCAGGTTAGAGTAGGCACCGAGGCAAGAATTGTCAAGTCCGCTGACCCTGGTCCACGACCCTGCCGCGTCGGGAATTGAACCCTGGTCCCGGGCCGACTTCTGCTCCCGGGTCTGCCGCCTCTAACCAGTGAGCCACACCACTCCACAAAATACAAGAGGCAGCGAACGGTACATTACGGGAGGAAAGGTGGCATGTGTGCAAGTTACAAAGGAGCGGAAAAAGTACAAGTAGAGGTATAATACCGCAATAAAAGGCTGACACTCAAACACAAGTCCAAAGGTTGCCTAGGCAAGGGTCGCATGGGGGGCGGGCAAGAGGGTTAAGCTCAAGGGGAGGCCGTTAAAGGGGACTTTTCCAAGACCGCGGGAGGCTCACCGGATGCAAAAGGGGCTGGGGGTCAGGAGCACTAGGTGTGTGCAAAATAAAAAAAAAAGGGAGGGGCGGAGTTTCAGGGCGAAGGGACGCGCAATTTTATTTATGTAATTGGCGCGTTTTATATAGCGCAGACTTTACCCGAAGGTGTGAGTGCTTCACAAATAAGGTTGATAGTGTGGCTTGTGTCGTTTTTGGATGAGGACATCTCTGCAGAAGTGCGCCAAGGAAGACAACATTAGGAAAAGTCAGGAGAAAGGAGAGTGTCGAGCCCCCCCCCCCTTTTCTCCTGCGTTTGGGCAAAGATCTTCACTCCCGCTCATCCTACCCTTCCCTCCCTCCCTACTATCCGTCAAATGAGAGCGGCAATGAGCCACCTAGCCTGAGCCTGCCTTAGGTAATGCTTCTGCACATGGCGGAGCGTCATAAGGAATAGTATGAAGTGCTTCATTGCGTGGGATGGCCGGTGATGTGTTGCGCGGTACACCACTAGATGCGGGAGTGCGGGCAGGAGATGGGTGGAGAGGTGCGCATCCTGTGGCGGGTGGCAAGGAGAGGGGGGGGGCTGACGAATGGCTAGACGCTTGTGGAGAGTTGCGGATACGGGAGGGGGAGCGCAGGGGCAGAGGGTGTGGCGTAACTAGAGGGGGGAAGCCTATGCTGGTGCAGGAAGAGGACAGCGCATGAGGAAAGGGGGGGCGGCGCGTTCGGAACGGCTGCCATTGGACCGGGCGAATTGGCAGTAGTGGAAAGGGCGGGGTTGCTCCGAACGGCAGGGCATGTGGGCAGGCTTCACGCGGGGATGAGGCGGTGGGTGCGAACTGGGTGCGGGGTGTGCATAGGGATGGGGGTGACACCCCAGTTCCTGTTTCGCTGATATCACTAGGCTAGTTTTGTCCCGCACTCGGAGTTGACTATACGATAACTAAATGCAACTTAGTAGTATGGCCCAAAGTTTATTGGTTTACGTAAATTGTTTTCCCGATGGGGGCATAGGTCGGCTCGTCCCCCGACGGATGCTGGTCTCCCTAATATCGCCGGTCAGATTATTTCAAAGTTACCGTCCTCTCCCCTTTATTTCGTTTTTGCCTCTCCTTAATTTGCGGCACCCCCACTACAAGAAGATCTACGTGCTCCACGATTCTTCGCCCATCCTAGTCCCTGCCTAAAAAGTAGGTTTGAAATTCTCCACATGAGAACAGGCGAATGAGGACGCACGTTTCAGAGTCAATCAGCGCACATAGGAAAAATTCAACTAATGACACCTAGCAACTAATTAGCACACAGTTCTCGGACACCTTCCATTGAGGGGAGAAGGATAATACAAGGACGGAGCAAATGAAGTGCCAGTCAAACAAGCTCAGTATCCGGGCTGGGAGGAGTGGGAGGGCGGGGGCTGCCTGCGCATGCGCAACATTTCAAAGTTTAGTTTTGAGGTCGGAGCGCGAGCCCGGCCCCGGAGCGACAGCGAAGTGCCGTACCTGAAGTCCCGGGACCCAGGGGGGGGCCCGGGTGAAGACCAGCGGGGAGACTGCGGGACCCCCAAGCCTAAGGGGAGAGCCCCGCATCTTGCAGGCATGGCAGAGCAGCTCGAGTGCTCTGCGAGGCTCCCGAGAAGCCCGAAGCCCGGTTAGGTAAGAGAAAGGAGGGGAGAGGGGGTTGCCTGTCTGGGTGCCTGCGTGTGTGTGTCTGTGTGTGTGTGTGTGTGTGTGTAAGTAAGTGTAAGTGCGTGTGCGCGCATGTGTGTGTCTGTGTGCATGCATGCGCGTTAGGCTGACTTGCTGGGAGTATGGGAGGGAAGTGCACGGCGCGGCGCGGGACAAATCTGGCTTTCAAGCTCGTAACACCCTCTTGTCCTTCCTTCCCCCGAGACAGGCAACTATAAGTCTCCAGCCTGGACACATCCTTCGGATGCTAATTCCAGGCGAGACCTAAAAATGAGTCTGCTGGTGCCCTCAGTCCGCAGCCACCGGCACAAATTATGCACCGTCTGTATGTTTTCACAGGGTCTTCGAGAAAGGTGTCCTTCCTACAACCACAGTCGGTGGCAGCTGGCATGGCTAGTGAATGGGGGGGGCACTCGCGAGTTGGGGGGAGAGAGGGTTGCGGATAATTTTAAAACAATTAACTTACCTTCTCGCCCGGTCCCGTGTCTCCGCTCCAGCTCCTGCTCTTCTTTGGAAGCACTGCACAGCCACGCCCAACTGACCAATCACAATGTTGCTTGCAGCGTTGTGATTGGTAGGCACCCAGGCTCCCCTGACCAATCACAACGCTGCAATACAGCGTTGTGATTGGTTGTGAGTGTACTGGTTGGACGTTCAACCAGGGAATGGGAGCCTGGGCTTGTTCTCCATGCAGGCTGTAATGCAGCCTGCATAGTGAAGGGGAAAGTGCGCATGACAGGTTTGGGTGGCCCGAGCGGGCCGCCCAAACAGTCATTGCGCACTTGAGTAGGCAAACCATTCTGCCCTGCTCCGTGAGCAGAGCAGCCCCGCCCATCCGCCCTCCCACAAAGGAAACAATATGCTAATAACAGTTATTATCAGTGCTTTAAATGGGCCGGTACTCATCGGTACTGAGTACCGGCACCTCTCATTTTTAGTGAGCTGAATACCGGCACTTCTTCACTGCCAAGGAGAGTACCAGTACGCAAGAAATGTTCGCTCATTGCTGCTGTGCATTCAGGCCCTGCTCTGTCTCATTTGCACCGTGGCTGGCGCTGCAAAGTAACTAAGGAATAATCCAAAGGGAGCCTTGTGTGTATTTGTCTGCTGATGTCTTCGTGTTTACCTGATATTGTGTATGTTTGTCAGAGAAATTAAATCATAGAGGAAGAGAATCGGGACACTTAAAGGGTATTGAAAAGAAATGTGTGGAATGCTCGTTTGTGTGTGTATGTGTGCGCACTCTACAAGATCTAAGGATTTCACTTAAATCAAGCCCGTAGGAAGAGTATGACAGTCGATGACAGTAGGAGGCTGCAAATATTACAGCAAGGAAACATTAACATTTCGTGTTTACCCTTTATTTCATGTAATGAGTTATCACATTTTGTTTAGATTAATACATTTCTCACATGTTTTGGTATGTCCTGCAAGTGGTGTCAGAGACGCAACTAGCGTCACATTTTTTGGGGGGAGGGGGTGGGGGGAGTGTAATGAAAAATTCGGGTGGGGGTGTTGCGTCTTCTTCCAGCAATAGGCAGAGTAGAGATCCAGGGCTTCTAAGAAGGGGTGAGAAAACAACAAAGCCTCGTTAGCAAGTAAATGGTCTTTTAAAGACCTGTGAAGTACTCAGTGCAGCTGCGCTAAGACGGACGCCAAACCAGCCAGCCTACAACAGCTCAAACACTGTCTGTGTGTAGCAGTCTCAGCCTACAGCCTACAACAGCTCAGGCTGACACATGAGGGGGGGTGCGGGGGGGGGGGGGGGCACTGAAGCCCTTTGAGCCCAATAGGCGTTGCGAGTCTGAGTGTGGTAGAAGTTTTATCATGTTATCTTTCCCCCTCTCGTACTGCTTGAAAGCAGTGGGGCGACGCTTCTCCGCCATAGTGGGGGAGCCGCCACTCTCCACAGCTCTTGCTCCCTCTACGGTCGAATAACGTTTTCATGCACAAAGCTGAGCCTTGAACAATCAGCCTCTTCCACTCGGCATAGCTGCGCTCGGGTGCGGTCGAAAACCCCCGATTGCTTTCAGATGTGAAGTTTTGGCTGGAGGTTCATTCAGAAGAGGTTAGAACAACATTATGCAATGTTAGTGTGAAGTTCTGGAAGCCAGCAAGGTACCACGATGTGGAGCAGACGAGGGGGCGAGCATCACCCAGCGCATATTACCTCTCTCATCCCCACACTGGCTGGGAGCTTGTGGGAGCGGAGGCGCGGGTTCTGTGGGTGGGTAGGATTATTTTTCTCCCCAGTGTTTGTTTTCTTGTCTTCCTGCGAGCCAGGCTGGGGTGAGAAGCTGGGAGTCCGCCAAATACAATAAGGTTGATTTCCACGAGGGGAACAGAAGGACTGTTTGTGAGTGAGTGGCAACCAGTGTGTGAGAGTTTTGTGAGAGACACACAGTCTCACAAACTCTGTGTGTTTCTGAGTGAAAGAAAGAATGTGTGTGTGTGACAGAAAGTATGTGTGAGTATTGGTGCGAGTGTCAGCATGGGCATTTCTGTATGTGTGAGAATTAATGTATGTGTAAGAAAGTGAATGTTTGCAAGTCTGAAAATGCGCATAAGTGTGGGACTGTGTGCAAAAGTGGAAATATAAGTGTGTGTAAGCTGTCAGAGCGTGAAAGAAAGAGGGTGTGCATGTGTGAGAAAGAGTGCATGGAGTATGTCCGTATGTGTAAGTGAGAATATGAGCGTGCCTAAGGAAGTTTGTGAGTGTATAAGTGCAAGTGAGAATGTGAGCAAATGTGTGTCGCCGAGATATAGAAATGAAGTGGGTCGTGTGAGACAGAGTGTAAGTGTGTGTGTTTGGATGGGCGAGCGTATATGTGTGCTTGTATGAGTGGGATTTTAATTTGTTTTGCACGGAGGTTCCAACAGCAATGCAGCGTCTCTAAACCTACCACCTACCACATCCAAACCTCGCCCCGAAGTGACTGGGTCAGCGCCATCAAGGAGAGGAGCGGAAAGGCGGCACTGGGTGAGAGGCATCAGCGGGGCTGTGAGCGTAGCGGGGACTCCAACAACCAGGAGTCCCTGCGAGACCGATAGTCAGCATCCGGTCCGCTCTCCCTGCTGGCCCGCCCCCCGCCCACCGGAGGATACTAAAAGCGCCTCCTGCCATCCCTTGCTGGGATTTTAATTTGTTTTGCACGGAGGCACCAACAGCAATGCAGCGTCTCTAAACCTACCACCTACCACGTCCAAACCTCGCCGCACCCGCTTCGCGGGTGCCGCATCGCCCCGAAGTGACTGGGTCAGCGCCATCAAGGAGAGGAGCGGAAAGGCGGCACTGGGTGAGAGGCATCAGCGGGGCTGCGAGCGTAGCGGGGACTCCAACAACCAGGAGTCCCTGCGAGACCGATAGTCAGCATCCGGTCCACTCTCCCTGCTGGCCCGCCCCCCGCCCACCGGAGGATACTAAAAGCGCCTCCTGCCATCCCTTGCTGGGATTTTAATTTGTTTTGCACGGAGGCACCAACAGCAATGCAGCGTCTCTAAACCTACCACCTACCACGTCCAAACCTCGCCGCACCCGCTTCGCGGGTGCCGCATCGCCCCGAAGTGACTGGGTCAGCGCCATCAAGGAGAGGAGCGGAAAGGCGGCACTGGGTGAGAGGCATCAGCGGGGCTGCGAGCGTAGCGGGGACTCCAACAACCAGGAGTCCCTGCGAGACCGATAGTCAGCATCCGGTCCGCTCTCCCTGCTGGCCCGCCCCACGCACAACACGCCCCCTATATCATAGGCTCAAACTCCCGCAGCGCGGGACGCAGCACGGAGCGAAGACCGGGCAAAGAGCGGGCCGTTTGAGGCCGTTCGAGGCAGAGAGAGACTGGACTGGGCCAATCTTCTTGGCGCTATCCCTCTGTAATATCCGCACTGCCATCTGAACATCTGACCACCCATTATGTCAATTCATGAGTACAAAGACAGGGCAGCTAAGACCAAGCTGAAAAACGGTACACTAGATGATTTTATCACCAGGACCAACACAGCCATTGACACGGAGATTGCCAAAATGCAGCACAGAGTGTCCATCGAATTAGACGCTGCAAGAAAGCTATCACAGGAGTTAACAGCGGCCAAAAAATCTTCCCTAGGGTCTATAGCCTTCGCTAAAACACCTGATCGCCCAACTGGTTCTGCTCCTACCCTGATTGTAACCCAGACAGATATTCACCAGCCATTAGTTCTCACCACATCTATACCAAAGGGGGGGTCGCCACTAGTATTCACTAGTTCTTCCCTAAGATCTTCATTGGGTGGGGCAGCCGGGGAAGAGAAGGAGGGTGAGGGGGGCCCCTTGGGAACGGCGCCAACACCCAAAACCATGGTATCGGGCGGGGGGAATACTTGTACCCTACATAACAAAAGGAAGCGTAATAAAACAGCATACGCAAGGAAAAAAGCAAAGATTGCGAAGGCTCAGCTATCCACCAAGGCACCTTCTTTGCCACCCCTAGATCCATTCCCAGTGAGTAATACACAGCCACCTGAACCAAGACCAGAACCCAGCCCTGAACTACGGGCAGCAACTCATGAAAATAATAATAATTTTGTAATAGAGAGCGAAACTAGTGGGGTTCCACTCTGCACTATAAAAGGGAAAGATGTGGAATTTTTGACTGTTGTGTGGGAAACACTCAAAAAATTGCTAACTCCTCTTGAAGTGAGACTCTCACACATAGAAACCCAGCTCCTGCAGGTGACTTCCCTGGTGGAAAGAACCCAAATCATTAACCTAAAACTAGACCAACTAGAGTTCTTAACATCTAAAAATACTCTTTTACTGGAGAGCCTTGTAGACAATAGCAAACAACTTTCTGCCACTGGGGGTAATATTACCACAGTGAAAAAAGGGGCCCAGAAAAGTCAGTCACAAGTGCAGCAACCGAAAACGGCAGTATCTGCAAATTCAAACGACATTACCCCTCGTATAGTACCAGCTACTTTGTCCAAAACTATGCTGGCGACTACTGTGGGATCTCAGATAAAGAACTCTTTGGTGGTAGCATCACCAGTAAACACAGTTGCCCCTGCCCTGTTAAATACTACTGAGGGGAGAGAAACTCCAGTTAGCAAATCCTTAGCTCCTAGTAAAACACCCCTGCCTGGTAAACAGATCCATGTAAATATACCCCCTGATGCTGCCCCCTATATGGTAATTTTGACAGGTGTTCCATTAATTGCAGCGAACAAATATGAGACAACGGAGGACCTTTTAAATAAAACAAAATTCTGGCTAAATAACAACAGGCCCCTTACCCAAGACACTGCTACAAAAATTTTAAGTGTGCGGAGGGTCCCCTGGGTTGGCCCAAGCAAGAAAGACCTGGAGGGGGACTGTATACTGATTAATTTTAGAGACATCTGGGTGAAGGATATGATCTGTAGCAAAGCAAGGTTCGGTAGGATGGGGGACATCCAGTGTGTGGGACTTGAATATTTTTACCCAAATCTTTATCATACCATCCCAAACCCCAATCACCGCGGGCATAGAGCACGCGGCAGTAATCATTCGGGTTGGGTACATAGCTCGACCATGAACCAAGGCACACAAAATTATTGTGGTCCTTGGCATGAGACAAATGGCCCCTTTATGGGACCACCGAGTATGGGTTATTTCACACAAGCCCTGTATAACCCACGAAGATCAAGGTATCAAGATGAGGAGTGCCCAGGATGGATGTCAAACAATAATATACCATTGAGAAACCGCTTTGACCCATTAATGGGTATGGAGGGTGTAGATTGACCACCAGTTAGGTCTGAGGGCAACGATCTACCCACACTAGACTTGGGAAAGAGGAAAAATACAGGGATAGCCCGCAATGATAACCCAGTTGTGGTGATTAGTGATTGTGATAATGTGAGTATTGGCCCCCCACATGTAGAGAATGATGTTATTTATGAAGGAGATACCACCTTGGGTTGTGAGAATTGCCCACTACTGTCTGGGCAAGACTCCTCAAGTACAAAAGACACATTAGGAAGCACTCATGGGAAATTGGGGCTGTCTCTAATATCTTGGAATATTGCTGGACTTATAGGCAGATTGGAGGATGACGCGTGGTTGGATTATGTAGGAGCCCAGGGGATCCTGTGTCTACAGGAGACTTGGACTAGGACTGCCTGTGACATTGAGGGCTTTCAATCATTTAATGTTTTGGCTGTCCCATCGACATCTGGGAGGGCAAAGGGTGGTATAATGACAGCGTTGTCCGTAAAACTACAGAAGTTGATAACTTCAAAACTGGTAGACACAAATTGGTATCAATTGTTGTTATTGGAGCATCTTTTCCCAGAACCTGTGTTGTTGGTCAACTGGTATCACAATAGCTTTAATGGACGTGACACATCGATAATTCAAAGTCTGGAGGACGCAGTGGGCAAAGCACGAAGTAAGCATCCATTATCATCTGTCATTTGGGTTGGTGACTTTAATTGTACGTTGTGCAGTCTTGGGGGTTCGAATGTGTGTGGTCTGGAGGACTCAAACACACAGCCCTTGACTCACTTCAAACACACACCCCAGGGGGACGCCTTGAACAATATTATTATTCTGAATGACTTGTGCGTGGTGGAACCCTGGTCAGCCCCTAATATACCGCAAATACCAACTTTCCAGGGTACAAGGAGAGAGATGAGTACCATTGATTTTGTCCTGGTGTCCAGTAGCTTTCTTAAATATGTTGACAAGCTCGAGGTAGTGGCCAATCCCGCAAGTGACCACAATCCTCTAATGTTGTCATTATGCTTGCCAGTACAAGAATCATCAAAGACTTGGGACCAGTCAATCAAGTACAGCAAGAATCAGGGTGTTAGTTTAAAATGGGGGAAGGTGGATACGATAAAATTGGAGGAAGATATTTTTGATAGTTGCAAAACGGAAATGGAATCATGTCTACTTCCAGTACCTGACCGTCATAAGGTTATTGAGAGCTTTGAGAAACTGTGCGGGCATGTAGCAAAGCATCTCAGGAAACCCAAGGGAAAGGGTGGTCAAAAGGCCTTTAGATGGTTTGATTCCATGTGTTCTGCCACACATCAATCCCTAAAACTAGCCTTGCGCCAAAAACCAAGAAACAGAGAACTTGTAAGAACTAGCAGAAAGGCTTATAAGGTGGCTATTGTAAAAAGAAAGCAGGACCTAAAAGACATTGCCTGGGAAGACTTGGAAAAGGCTGCAGAACTAAAAGATAGTAGGCTTTTTTGGGAGGTCCTAAACCGCCCCCTTTTTAAGAATGACAATAAAGAAACTATAGTTATGCAGGTCACCGCTGATCAGTGGGAACTACATTATAGTAAGATTTTTAATCCAAATTCTTTTTTATTAATGGAAAGTTCGGATAGCACAGGGGATCTGGCGATACCATCCTCGGCTTTGACCCTCAGCTCTTCACTTACTCTGACAGAGATTGAGGAAGCTTTATGGAAGGGTCTATCACTAAAAGCTCCAGGCCCGGATGCTGTCCCCTTGGACCTTTTTAAACATAATGTTAGTTTGTGGGCACCCTTATTACTGAATGTATTTAAGGCTGTTGTGGTCGGTCGCATCCCTGGTTCTTGGAGGGAGGCAATAGTAGTGCCGATCTTCAAGAAGGGTGATAGGTGCGACCCATGTTGCTATCGTCCCATATCCCTAATAGATGCCTCATGTAAAATTTTGGGCAGGGTTATCCTAGCCAGATTAGAAAGTTGGCCAGACTCGACAGGTCTTATAGTCGATTCCCAATATGGATTTAGGCGAGGAAAGGGGACTGTCGAGCAGTGCCTGAATTTGGCACTAATTATAGGCAAGCACATGAGGCAAAAAAGTCTGCAATATATCTTGCCTTCATGGACTTGTCTAGTGCATTCGACACTGTCTGTAGACATAAGTTGTGGCAGATGATGGATGATATGGGCTTCGAGGAACCCTTGGTTACATTGCTTCGTAGGTTACATGCAGCAACAACTGTAGCAATTAGATTTGGTCCTGGAGGAGAAATGACAAAATCAATTCCATCAACCGAGGGTGTGCGTCAAGGATGCATTTTGGCGCCTTTTCTTTTTTTGGTATACACGAACGGGCTAGAAAAGTACTTATTAGACCAGGGTTGCGATTTTCCAAAAATTAATGGCAAAAGTATCCCCATGCTTTCCTATGCAGACGATACTGTCTTAATGACCCTAACTGTAAATAGCATGCAAGTATGTTTAGATGCCTTTAATACATTCATGCTGGACCTTGACTTAAAGGTAAATTTCACCAAATCTTTTGTAATGTGTTGTGGTCCTAAAGGGTCAAACATCAGGAAGTTTGTGGTAAATAATCGCACAATTGAAAAAGTGGATAATTTTAACTATTTAGGAAATTTGTTTAATAACAAACTAACCTGGACTCCACTTATGAAGGTTCGAGCCCAGAGCGCGACCCGGGCAATAGAGGGCATCTTCCGTTTTTGTAGCAAATTGGGCCAAAAACATGTTACGCACCTTAAAACCCTCTACACATCTAAATGTTTGTCGGTGGCCACCTACGGGGCAGGGGTTTGGGGGACTGAAACACCAACTGTGATACAGGTGGTGGAAAATAATTTTATAAAAAGGGTTTTATCAGTCCCCAAAGGTTCCTCAAACATCTTTTGCCACAAAGAAATGGGAATGGTTAGCGTATCTGATACGATTCGTTTGTCCCCTTTATTGTTATGGGGCAAAATATGGCGATCTGAAGACTTGCAACTAACTAAAGACATCATTATGGATTGCATGGCCTTAGAAAATTCAAAACAGATCCCTTGGCTGTCCTATGTTTGCAATATGCTAAATAAGATTGGTTTGAGCTCCTTTTATGACTACCCAGAAAAAATAGAGGGAAACCAAAAGGTGGTCATAAAGACAATGTATTGGAAATCATTGAATCCACCTCCTTTGGATGAGGTTAATGTTCATGTTCGTAAGCCTCAAACTCAGTTCTACTTAACCTTTACCCTCAATGTGCAATGGCGGTTCCTATTAACAAGGTTTAGATTGGATATTTTGCATTTTCTGCTTGCTTTCCCGAAACAAGGGGGTTGGTGTGAGAGGCTGCCCCCTTGCCCATGTAATAACAGGGTTAGCCAAAGCACCATACATGTGGTCCTCTTTTGCTCCTTATATCAAGAGCCAAGAACCCGGTTTATTAAACCAATTCTGAAGGGGCGGCAACCTTGTACTTATAAGGAAGGGTATGACTACCTGTCCTCGCTATCCTCTGTTGAAACCTGCTGTGCCATGTTACATTTTATTAGAGTTTCGCTAAAGATTAGGAAGGGCTATGGCTAGTACTAAAATGCATATAATGTCTTCTGGCCAAAAATATCTGCATATATGTTTGCAATGATCCTTATAATGTTTTTTAAAAATTGTGTTTATATATATATAAATTGTGTTTGCATATTTGGTGTGTTGGTTTGTATGTTCAGTACTTTTATGATTCATTTTATGAATCGAATAAAGTTTTTTGAATGAATGAATGAGTGGGTATGTGAGTGAGTGTATAGTGTAATGTATTATAGTACTCGTAATAGCACTTTTAACCTCAATGTGGGGTGCTGAAACGCTTATCCACATGAGTAGCCCGCTACACTGTGTGGGAGTGTCATTGAAAGTGTGTTGTGCTTGATTTGATGATATGAGGGGAGCAGGCGCGCAACACCCATTGGGCTCACCGGGCTTCAGCCCCCCCCGTCGTGTGTGTCAGCCCGGGCTGACACAGCTTCGCGGCTGGCGACGTTTTAATTGCAGCCGCACCAGAGTACTTCACAGGTCTGTAAAAGACCATTTAAATGTAAATGAGGCTTTTGTTATGTTTTTAGCCCTTCTTACTGCCTCCTGTAGTCGCCTCCACCCACACACCTCTGCTGATTATTTAAAGTGGGATTGGCTGGGATTCTGTATTCTCTGGTTCACTGTAAACGTGAAGCGAGACTTTATTTGCTGGGAGGTGTGAAGGTTTTAACGTGACAGTGGAAAGAAAAAAAAATGTGACTACCCAGAATCGTGAATGTCCTGAAAGCTGTCTCGTAGTAAATAGGCAATAGGCGTTACGTGAATAAGGAAATTATGCAGTATTCTGCTTCAAGTTAAACAGGTCAAATTTGCTTGATGATGCTGAATCTATTTTGTTCTAAAAATAAACATTCCCTTGTGTTCAGGTTCTTAATAGCAAAGGTTGCTTAATCAAGGGGTTTCATCTCTGGCCAGAGCAACAATTCTTAAGGCTACAGACTACACTATTTAGTGCGCCTTTTACTGGAAGTAGTGCGTACCTAAACATATAGATAAGAGGTTATAGGACGACATATTGTAGATGGTAATATGACATTTCAAGTACCATCCCAATTATTTCCGCAGACTAAAAAAATATAATGGACAGGGTGCAACAGTTGCTGAAAGAATGCAAGTCGTGGGATAGGGGTGGGAGGTTACACTTCCTTACCCACATATGACACAGGCGTCCTACTGAATGAATCTCAACCAAATATACATTTGTTAGAAAGGAGGCTAAGATGTTGAAGCAAGTATCGTTTTTCAGTTCAGATGAGTTATGCGCCGCCGATAAAAAAATAATGCCCCTCAGAAATGTATGGGCTTTGGTTTTATGAGCACAAATTCTATCCAGAAGTAAACTTAAGAGAATATGTTACAAACACACTTAAGTTTTCCCCAACTACATGTTTAGACTTTTGACGTTTCTGAAATCAATTTGACAACTATATCGATTAAACATAGAAAGAAAAGGCAAGAAAATTTGGCAAACTGAGCTATTAAAAAGCTTCTAGGCAGGAGGCAGATGGGAATTGGGAATGCATTGAAACCCAGAATAAAAGGTGGCCATCTTTTTTTAACATTACGCTTCAAAAAATTGAATATGATTAGGCAAGGTGTCCAAGCAAACTTTTGGATGGAATTGCTACTCCTAAAACCAAGAAACAATTTATGTAAATGCAATCAACAACTGGTAAATGCCATTTACCATTCAGTGGCATTACATTGTGTCATAAGACCAACAAAAAATCACTAATGTATTTCCTCAAGTGGTTCTATGACAGGTGGTTTATTAACATCAAAGCAGAAAGCAACCCCCAGAGATTTGAGAGGAACTAGAGCAATAAAGTGGCAATGATTTACCTTACTAGTATTTATTTTAACATACAAATACTCCTATGCAAAAGAACACTTCTAAGGGAAATCTGTAAAAGTTGCAAGGAGATACAGGGATGAATCCTCTACCTCCCCCACACACCCCTCAGTTAATTGGACTTCATATACATCCAGATAGACTGAATGACATCTTTCCAAAATGGTCACACCGCCCTCTGTGCCAAATTGCATTGACTGAACAATGATGTTGATTTTACCCGAACGCACGTCTAGACATCTAGAAATGGTGAAAATAGGGTTCAGATAATGTCCTCTCCATCTCCGTTCTGATTAAAACAAACCCTGTTGGAGGGCTGCTTTCAACCGTGGTCTTGGAAGTAATGTTTTATTGTTCATTTTGAATCGTTGCGTATGAAATTTTTTACCTAGCACAGATACCATGACAACCGCTGTGCTGTTTTTTCACGTTGAGAAGACTGCTTAAGTCCTCTTACAACTACTGGTTCGTGGCAGTCAACGCTTTAGAAATAATAGTTATTAAACTTGTTGCCTTAGAACCTTGCGCTAGAAATGTCCAGTTAACGTTTTCTCTGCATTCTGGTTCTTGTAGTCCTAAATTTGTAACGGGATGAACACTTCTATACGTGCCTGAATTTACAGAAAAACCTTACCTGGAAAAGCTACACGCGCACAAAAACAGGAGGCCTGAAACCTGCTTGAACGTTGTGTAAATTGCTGAGGTTCAAAGAAGGGAATAAAGGAAGCGTACTCTTTTATCTGCAGAACTTCTGCTGTTTGTAGACAATACACGTTCACGAGCAGTTGTGAAAAAGTGGGTGTTCTCAAAGCTGCACTATAAAAAGAATGTACGTCTTCTGCTGAATGGGAATAGTGAAGCTGTTGGTGGAATGGCCAGGGGACGGCAGTGCAAAATGAACGTACCCAGCTACAAATGAGTGTACATATCTGCCAGGCTAAGATGATCATGACCGCATGACACTTTACTGACACGCATTAAAATAATTAAAGCATGGAAACCTTTCTTCCCCAGTTTAATTTCTATTTAGGCTGCGTGTAGCATGAATGCTTTAGCATCCGAGAATGTGATTTTAATTACCCTTTCGGAGAGGCCCAGAGCCAACCCCTGTCAGCCCGCCTCTGAAAGGTTTCAACAACCCTCCCTGCCCCACACCTCTTGTTTTGTTTGAGACGGGCTGCCACCGAGGTGATATCCTTGACTGAATGCAGGGATTTCACCTAAGCACTTTTGGTGTGTTGAATTTGTATTCAGCTGTTTTAACAAGGCAAGGCAGCAGCTGCTTTGAGGGGAAGATTGGCCCCAGACGGAGAACTATGCTTGAAGATAGGTGGTGCATGTTGTTTTGGGCACATGTCAACGGTACATGAGCGTCAAGGCACCTGGGACATCATGGGCATGGTGTTAGGATCGAGATTCAGTATGGACGAGACTGCATAATTGCTGTCAAATTCACTCAGTCTCCTATGATGGTGAATATCAACAATGGTTGAGGTGAGGTCTGTCACTGACCCTTGGGAGGAAAAAGGGATAAGGGAGAGAGAAAAGGGAGACCCCCCCAAAAGATCACCACAAGGACGCGCCAATCAATGCGTTGCCATGGTCCATCTATCAGAGGGAAAGTCTGGAGTAAGTTAGAGAAAATATGATCAAATACAAAGTAAGAAATGTGAACCAAAAGATCTCTACATTAGCACAGAGAATTTTACTGCTAACATTCAGAACAAGAGTGTGACCAGTCTCCCAGCTGCCTGAATCCAGCCAGAGAACCTAAGAGAAGAAAGGCAGGATACTTTGCTGAGGTGGAAGACACTGTCAACCCCATAGAAAGAAGTGAAGTAGCTGCAAGCCCCAGATTCAGGTCCACAGAGCCAACCCCATACGGAACAAAATAAAACTGTGGTGACACAAACATGTGATAGAGCATCGTGGAGTGAAGGTAACTCACCAACTGCTGTTGCAGGTGAGATTACTCAGGGGACGGTGGCTCTTATTCTATCTCTGCTCATCCCTTCCTGGGTGTGCTCCCATAACCAGTGTTCTACCAAATCTGTGCCATAAGTGTTTCCATCTTTGTGACCCCAATCTATACTGTCAACCAGTGCATCCTTCAGCCATAGCCTGTTTGGAATTCTCCTTCGACGGGACAGATCAGTCCTACCAATTCTGACACTTTTCATCAATAGTTGAGATACGTTAATGCAGAGAGCAGGCACATTCCTCACATAGTCATTGTGTTCCAAGAGAGACACACAATGCAGGGCGTATTATATTGTATTTGTAGAGCACTTACTACCCCTATGTGCGATGCTGAAGCACTTGTCCATGCGGGTAGCAGGTTACACCTTATGCGTGTGTGGTTGGAAGAGTGCTGTCTTTGCTTTGAGCATCTGTGGAAAGCGTCTCCATGCGGTGCATGATGAATACCAGGGTGCAGTTTTGTAATGCAGAATCGCCACTTCTGTTTCTCAGGTTGGCCTGAGCATTACCTGATCCTGATTGTCTGCCATTTTAGCTCCGCCCCCCTTGATTACCTTTAGCCACGCCCCTTATTTGCTCTGTTAGCCACCCCCGAAGTTAAGACCTAGTTGCGCCCCTGGAGGGGAGTATTTCCATATTGTGCGTAATAGCTACCCAGATGCATAATTTTTCTTTTATGTTCACAATCCGATTTCCTTATACTGCCTGTAACAGAAGGTCATCCACTCAGGAATCTTATCGATCTGGTTTAACAGGTGTGGAAAAAGAATGAGGGAACTGCAATACTGTCCTCTGTGTTATGATTGCTATTATGAGACGCAAAGTAAGGTCTGCCAGGATGCACTGTCATCCCGTTTGTCTTTATAGGATGTCAGCGGCAAGAGTATCTCACTAGTATCTCACTATTGTCTAAATGTGATTTTGTTTAAGATAGCACGCGTGTGTGAATAAATATGAGAGACAGTCTGGCCGTTTGAGTGAAGAAAAGTAGTGTGAGTGTGTGTAAGGGAAAATATGTGTATATGTATATGAATTGTATCAAATTTGCATTTGTATACTGCCTCACACAGCATTGCGGGGTGCCAAAGCACATTATTGTATGTGGCGAGCAGTACACTACACCAAGGGGGAGTACTTGGCTGGAAGGATGTTGTAACTGCTGTGAACTCATGCGTATACTATTTTGTGTCATGCATGAGTAACCAGCAAGGTGCTTTTATGTCTTGTATCACAGCCAGTGCTTAATCTGTAAACGAATACGTGCCAGGGACTGAAGTTTTGCTCCGAAGCCTGTTGCCGGCACTATCAAGGGTCAGGGTGCTGAATACCAAGGCTGCTTTGTCTTGATTCCACCTCATACCTCTTTAATCCACCACCAGACACTCCCTGCTTTTTAATCTCACTAGTGTTGTTTTTCACACCCGCTTTCTCCTTTTGTCACTGCTTTTACACCTTTCCCTTCCTCCTCCTTTCTTCCTTTTGTGTTTTTCTCTCTCTTGTTCTGGGTCAAAGTTTATAGAGGATAAATAAGTGCCGGTCTCTAAAAATGTGTGCCAGTGCGTCTCACCTGTAGCAATCAGCACAAACTGAACACTGATTACAACACTTAGCAGTCTAAAAGTGGAAGATAGGGCATGCTCAGTTAATAGTCAGGTTGTAGCTGTAATTTACTCTGTAGGCCCCAAGTGGAGTTCATGGTGATTAACCCCTCCCATGCTGGTGACGGAACCGCTCCGTCACCAGCCACGGACGCGCTGTGCTGATGACGGAGCGGTTCCGTCACGGCCCGATCGACGTGCCTGCGCGGCACGGATTCCGCGCCTGCGCTGGACGTTCCATTGAGTGGGCGGGGCCGCGACGGAACCGCTCTGTCATAAGCACAGCGCACCCGAGGCTCGTGATGGAGCGGTTCCGTCACGAGCATGGGAGCGCCGCACGGCCGCCCCACCCCCCTAGCGCTGCAGCGGAATTGCCGCCGCAGCGAAGGGGTTAAAGGCAATGTCTATATGTAACAGCTGGACCAACAGTAATGCGAGTGGGCACTTGCACAGAGTGGGCACTGACTCTAGTCAATTCAGACACCTGCTTCACTGGAGGGGTGAAAAGAGCTATAAAACCAAAGCCACTGCTCCAAAGGCACTGCCTGCACTCAAAAGGGCACGAGTAAACACAATCTGTTTGAGTAATAAAACGAAAGGTTTATTTATGACACACACACAGCAGGCACGCAATGAGAGAAACGCACAGAATCCATGCAGTCAAGCACCTTACCTGGTAAGTTTGTTCTAATGCCTGAGGGCCACACCCGTGGTTTAGAAATGTGCGCAAATAAATAAGTTATGGAGGGGTTGGAAGACCGATGAAGAAGGACTGATGCCATCTGTGTGCCAGGCATCAGCCTTCCCTGGTTGGCAGACAGGGGAGCATAGCCACCACGCATCCCCTTCGCACACGTGACGTCTTCAGCCAATCCTGAATGTTTACACAATAGGACTTTGCATTGCGAGATTGTTTTCACTTTAGCCTATTCTATCAATCTTATAGTACTGGTATTTCTACAGCACTCTCCATACCCCTTATGGGGTCTAGTGTGAATGTACAAATGCCAGAAGGTAATATGCTCTTGGGCAAGAAGTCCAGATCGATTGACGGCGTCACACTGCACAACCTTACTTAGCAGCTATGGGACTTAAATCTAAGCATCACCACCTATGGACCTTGGGGTGGCCATTGTTTCAGTGGAAACTTCTTTTTTAGGTCACGCCTAGCAGAACCTGCCACTATACCATGCTATTTGTGATGCATTTTGCTTTATCTCTCCTCTTCTTTTTCCTTGTTCAACTTATAATCAATAAACAGACTCGAAATAAAAAAAGGAAAAGTTTTCCCTTTTTGTTTCTTTTTAGTTACCAACCAATCCAAGTTGAATTGGCAGCTGAACAGAAAAAAAGCAGCACCGTCAATTTGTATGTCCTAGCTTGCGTGGTGTGTATGCCTACAAAAATGACGCAGGTGGCTTGGTCAAAGCCTTTTTTGTAATTCTTTAGCCATGCTGCACAGCATCGGGGATGATGCTGTGCAGCATAACTGAAACCCGTTGGCAAAGCAAGTGGGCCCCAAAGGCGAGACCTATTGGTTTTGCCAATGCTGGTTTCACTAGTTTTGGCTTCTTTAAATAAATAAATCTAGTATTTGTAAAGCGCAAACTACTCACCCCCAAGGGTCTCAAGTAGCTAGGGGCCGTCGGGGAGATTAAGTAAGCAATTGCCCAGAGTCACATGGAGGCATATTAACAACACAGAGCGAAAAATATCGCTGAGGGCTCTTAGTGCTATTTTTAGTAACGCCGGCTATGGCTGGATTGAAACGCTGGAATAACGCGGTATTATCAGCGTTTATCTCCACAGCGTTAAACAATCCGGCGATAGCTGCAGAATAAGGGCACATCGCTGGAAATCCAGCGATACAAATGCGGCGTTAAGGGAATCCTTGTAAATAGGGAGATGTGGATTCAGGCATAGAATCCACCTCCCTTAATAAACATAGCTAAGTCTGACAATGTGCAAACGTTAACTTATGGCGATAACCGCGGTTAGGGCAGCTTTTTTTTATCGCTATGGGTTTCCTGTGGCCATCTTGTTAATAGGGAGAAGCGGTGTTAGCGTTATTTTCCCTGTTGTTTTTTGAAGAAACGCCTACTTTGCATCTCATTAGAGATGCAAAGCGCAGCGTCGTTAAAAAGGCTGCTAACATGCGCTAATGCATGTTAGCACTGCCTTGTAAATAGGGCGGAGCCATTATCTCCGCTTTTTTGGCCTTTAAAGCCAAAAAAGCGGTGATAAGGCCCTTGATAATATGCCTCTAGGTGCTGAGTTGAGCTGCCACTGGCGATCGAACTGTGAGCCCAGCACTCTGGATTCAGCCGCCCTGGCCACTGCGCCACACCTCTCAACTTGGCTTCTTTGCCAAGTAGTATTGCTTGTCTCTGGATCACAGATCACCAAGACAAAGTATGGCCAACAGGAACAGGTTGGAGGATTTTAGAAAATCAAATACCTCTTTGCTTTAACATAGCCAAAATGTGTGAATCCGCTATTTTGGTCTGTTCCCTTCTTGAATCCCATACTTGGAGATGTCTTTGGTTGCTAGTGAACTCTGTGGGATATCACTTTTTAGTTTAGACTTATTTCCGGTATGTTTTACCAAATGTCTGGGGCACATACCATCACCGAATGCGGCACTGCATCCTACAATGGGGTGTATCAAAACGCCAGGACTCTGGTGCTGTATGGAAAACTACATTTTAAAACAGAGTTGATAAGAAGCAAATTTACTTTTTTTCTTCTTTTCCTCAAAGTGAGTGTGAAACAATTCCTGAGCTATTTCACTTTGCTGCCCCCTCTCCCACATATCAATTCATTTCTTCGATAACGAATTTCCCACAGAAATGGGAGGGATACAGTTTGAAACAGTTTATATTTTGCAATTTTATGCAACTGCAAAATCATTAACCTATCCTGCGTAAACATGATTGTGCACACCTCTTACACCTGTTCTGAGAGTTTTATCCTAATTAATGTCACATAGTGACGTTCGGGTATGGGAGGCCAGCTCCCAGAAAGGGGTGCGCAGGGGCGTCAGGAATATCTGGTCGAACCCCCATCAAAATGTGAACTAGGACTAAGGCAGTTTGTTGTTCTTAGAATAACGTTTGACATTGTATTCTAATTTCTGGGTTTACTGCTTACTTGCAGGTGTCAGGCCTCACTAGAATAGTTGCGCATGTGTTGGTAGTGAGAGTATACAAAACAATTGTACCCCAAAGCACGTGCTGCATAAACATCACATAATCCATTGCGAATACTGAGGCTTTACTTGGAATGCAGTATTTATTTTATTTATTTATTTTAAAAGTTTTATATAGCGCTAGCTAGACCCGGAGGTATCAGAGCGCTTTACATGAGCATCAGGTCATAGTAACAGGTTACATCGTTACAAAGGTTACACAGTTCTTAGAGCATGGCAACATAGTTACACAAGCTAAAGTTGGCGTTCTGCGTGTCTGCATGCATGGATGCATGCATGGACTCCCACCATTCCTGCATGTGCCCGTCGTTGCAGTGCAACCAACACAAGGGCAGAGGCCTACTCACTGGAGACCTGTCAATCACAAGGCAACACGTGCATTTCTACGCCTGTTGCTTGTCATCTCCTGCATGCAGCGCCCTTCTGAGCCTAACTCCCAGTGCTACCTAACTCTGTATGCCCTCCGTTCCCTACACCCAAACACCACCGCAGAAGCCTAGCACCAACTACTTCTCACTATTTACACCACATTTCCATTTTTCGTTACAGTTGGTGGCATATTTACGAGCCCCTTCTGCGGCCATTGCGTCACTTTTTGTGAAGCAAAGGCGGTGCAAACCAGCAGATCATATCTATGAGGCCCCGCAAAGCCATTTTGCGTATCTTCGAATGGTCTCACAGATATGGAGTAAGGCAAGGCCGCGCAATCACTGCATTGCCTTAGTCTGCATAAAAGAGGCGTTCATTGGGCACTACGGTGGGCGTTCCCAAGCAACACCATTGGATTTTGACACATCCCCAGATTTAAAAGACCATGTAAACCTGGGGATGCGTCGAAATCTTACGCCTCCCCAGGGGAGGTATACCGAGGAGAAATAACTTTTTTTCCTCTTTTTTCTTCTTTCTATAGAAAGATGAATATGTCTCCCAGGATTGTTTTTGTGCAGGAAGGTGCCCCATCATGCACAAAAACAATCATGCATGCAACGCAGGCACCCTTGGCGATAGGCTGCAGAAACGGCACCAGCGCAGGGGGAAAGGACAGGAATGCGCTGTATGCCACAGATACCGCGCATTTCTGCCATTTTACATTGATGCAGGGCAACGCAGCAAGGGGACTTGATGCTCTATCCTGCGCCAAATCCCAATAAACATGCCCCAGAGGGTGGTATTCCACTAGCAAGGCTCCACCATACCCTGTATGACAAATCCCCTGCAACTATTCAATCAAAAGAGAGCAAGCAGCAAAGGCTTACTTCAAGATAATTTATTCCACAAACTTAAGCTTAGTTTCAGGTGAGTCGGTACCAAAATCTCTCTGCCAGAATATCATCTGACATAAAGAGTGTATCCTAAAAATCATCTTCAAAAATATTGCTCCCTTGAAGTTAATAATTGAAAATGTACATCCAATGGAACAATAGGTGTGTAAACATTTAGAACATGATATTTATGTCAGAGAATATTTCTGTAAATGAAATTGTGAGATACAATTGTTTCGGTAATAAGTTCAAAGGTAGCACCTGCTACGAGCTGGTGTCCCTGTCTCAGCCCTTTGTATTCTGAAGCCCTCAAAAAGCATCTTGTGCAATTCTCACACATAGCATTCACACTTTCCAGAGACCATTCACAACAAGAAAACAGGACAAACTACATGACCGTGTGTAGTAATTTAGTCCATGCAGGTAGGTGTGATTCAGATGATTTATTTAGGTTAGTTACAGGATCAGTAATACAGTAGTATTCAGCCCCACCAGGAGCAGCCAGCAAGGCGCTCAGCCCTTCTCCAACTGTCGATTTCATCCATCAACATTCTATGTTACATCATATCTAGAGTGTTCCACTGGTGGAGCAGTGGATGACATGTTAAGCATAATAACCAAGATACTACATAGTGCCTAAGGCCATGGCCGTTGGTGGGGCCCAGTGTGACAATCATTTTTAGTGCCCCCACACCCCAAGGCTGCCTCCTCAGATTCTCGCACTACCACCAGGCAAAAGTGTCCCTAATCTGTCCAATCATAAGTTATTGCTAAATATAGTGCTTCCCCTTGAGGTCAGCGCTCCCTCCACAGGTCAACGCTCAGTGCGGCCGCACCAGTCACACTGCCCTAAAGCCAGCCCTGAATAACACAACTCTTTTTTAAATAAAGACAAACAGAAAAGTTTATGCAACGATCCTGTCAGATCGCTTAAGAATTTTATAGTGACATTGACTCTTTCAGCCTAGGCAGCCAATCCCAATTAATAGGTAGAGAAGGAAACCCTAAAGCGGAGAGCGGCAGACTGGAATCCCGTCTGCTTCGGGATAATCTCCAGGATCAGAACAGAGATATCTCTAGAAGAAAAGAAGAAAAGAGGATGAACTAACATTCTCAAATGGAGTTCTGGATTATTATATAAAAAGAATCAAAATATATATGGCTCTCTGTAATGGTATAATGTCCTAAGGTAAATTGCAGAAAACTGTGTTGCACATACTTGCTTCTGTCACATCAAGGAAATATTCTGCACATCAAGAAAATGCATTGCTGGACTAGAACAAAAGGTCTAAAGAAATAGTTAAAACCAATGTCCAGACTAATGTCAAACAATAGAAAATCATGTTTCAGAGCCGAGCTATGCTATACTACTAAATCAAGTGGAAATTCTGAAAAGTTAGAAGAAACTCCTTCAGATGTTCAAAACGTGCTCTGCAGCAATTATAAATCCTCCACTTAGCACAAGAAACAAGAAATATTCAGAATGCAGTAGACACTTCATGGAACCAGACTGCACAGCAAGGAACCAGTGGCACAATGCTCCTTTCAGCTAATGCTTCTGCAATGTTCCGTACTCTTCCACCAGTTTCTTCCTCCAGAATTTCCCAGCACAATACCAGAAAAGTCAGCACACTGGGAATTGTGGTGGCAAATCCTATCAAGAGGCAGCCTATTACGAGAGAACACAGCCTGCTGGGTCCAAGGTCTGAGAACAACTAACATTGCAACATTATCTAACACACTGAATACACAACACAACAAAACCACTTCTTCTCTGCTACAGACCAACAAGGTCCATTCAATCACTCCCACTTTGAGGTAGGTGCATGGCATAACCACAACTCCAGAGGCAAACAACTATAGCAAATCAAACACTGTCATAAAAACACAGACATACCATGAACAAAAACTAAGCACCAATGTCTGAAACTCTCATACACCAAAACTGTATTATAAGGAAACATCTCATCACTATGCAAGTCTGGATAAACACGGTGGCACCTCATGCAGGATTAAGGCCAAAATTACATCTGACACCAGCAAATCCATACTACCACCAATTTCATCAGATGTGCTAGAGACAACTATATACACAAAAAAATGTAGGACAGCGATACTGAGAAACACTGATGCACCCTATCATGCAATAGTACCCGAAGGCTACTTTACTAAAACCCTATTCAAAGTGGAATTGCAACGGTTTGGAAGAGCCTCCTAGACAAATCCACCTTCCACTACCTTCATAAAGTGGAATTACACTGGTTTAGAAGAGCCTCATAGGAACCTCCACCTTCCACTACTTACATAATGTGGAATTACAATGGTTTAGAGAGCCTCCTAGACAAATCCACCTTCCACTACCTGCATAAAGTGGAATTACACTGGTTTAGAAGAGCCTCATAGGAACCTCCACCTTCCACTACTTACATAATGTGGAATTACAATGGTTTAGAAGAGCCTCCTAGACAAATCCACCTTCCACTACCTGCATAAAGTGGAATTACAATGGTTTAGAAGAGCCTCATAGAAACATCCACCTTCCACTACCTGCATAAAGTGGAATTACAATGGTTTAGAAGAGCCTCATAGAAACATCCACCTTCCACTACCTGCATAAAGTGGAATTACAATGGTTTAGAAGAGCCTCATAGAAACATCCACCTTCCACTACCTGCATAAAGTGGAATTACAATGGTTTAGAAGAGCCTCATAGAAACATCCACCTTCCACTACCTGCATAAAGTGGAATTACAATGGTTTAGAAGAGCCTCCTAGAAACATCCACCTTCCACGACCTGCATAAAGTGGAATTACAATGGTTTAGAAGAGCCTCCTAGAAACATCCACCTTCCACTACCTGCATAAAGTGGAATTACAATGGTTTAGAAGAGCCTCCTAGAAACATCCACCTTCCGCTACCTTCATAAAGTGGAATTGCCCATAAAATGAGGAGGTCCATCCCACCGCCACGATTCACATAATGGAATTACCACACATATAACATAACACTTTAAGAATTCTACCTGACATCAGCCTCTTGAGGTGGAATTACCATCATAATAACATAGCACTCCAAGAATCCTACATGTCACCGCACACAAAAGGTGGAATTACACAGTCCTGGCAAAGAGCCCACAGCAATGAAGGTTAGGGCTGCCCAGATTACACCAGTCCCTGCAGGGCTGCAGGTGAGTATGGAACAGATGATCAGCAACATGGCCGGTGGCGTTGGCCAAATGGATAGACGAACCCAGGACTTGTTCCTAACATCAACAGCGCAAGAATGAGGGTTGTGATCTTGTTGCGCCACCAAGAGCTCTGCACTAAACCTCTGAGCCATCAAACTATTGCTGCACTTAAGCTCATGACACAAAGTTTTAGACCAAACAAACCCCTCTTGGGCAACATATCAAAAAACATTTGCACTGAACCAGCATCATATACTGTTACATGCCCATACACAAACACAAAAGGTACATGCACTAGTAAACATGAATTCACATCCATTTATGCAGGAGCTCTTGCTCTGGCAAGTGATACTGTTAATGGTGCTCAACAAAAAGGTAAACATAAATTCCCATCTCAGTAACAAGAGCAGAGATCTTTCTACATCATGAAGACTGGTCATCTTGCACGGGGGCAAGGCAGTATATGTCTCCTACTTTCCCTGCTGCAAGTATTCTGGAGAAACAATATTGCTATTTAATGTATATATCACCTTTTGATGGAGAATTACAAATTACTTAATTTTAGTACCTAGTTTAGATTTTCATTTTTATCCAAAGAAAGGTAATTTTTGTTGTCAATTTGTATTTGTTTTCCATTGCGTATTGACCACCTTTCTTGATACGTAAAGCACTGTGAATTGCCTAGTAAGTCCTATGGAAAACCTCAAAAATAAATCACCAAAGTGGTTGATCAGTCTTATATTAGTCATGCTGTAGAGATTTCAGATTTTCTGCGCATTTCTAGAAAGGATGCGAGAGTTGTATGTCCTACTACAGCCGAGATCGTTTTTATTGTCACTCACACCTTACACACTAGGTTGGCTATATCAGGCAGGCAAAGTGGTACCAAGGTTTGAACTGGGGGTGGAAATCATAAGTCCTGAGGGGCAATAATCGGCAGAGAAGTCATACGTAAGCCCCAGTTTAACTTCTGAGTGTTCACACCTGTGGGTAATGCAGTTTATTTCATGGGGATGTAGGTTTTGGCAGCATAGCCAGTCCGTTTAGAATTGGTCCTTGTTGCCATGGAATATAGATTTTTTTGTGTTAAATAAATGCTGTGCTGGATTTATCATAAAGGAGAATGACATATTGATAGTATTAACAGATACCAGTACTGAACTTGTAGGCATGGCATTCAAGCACTACTTTTTGCCTGCAATGGAATATATATTTCAAAGTGTTAAATAAACACTGTGCTGAATTTATGGCATATGCAAAAGCTATCTTAGTTACAATTAATGGATACAAGTATTTAAAGCATATGCATGGTGGGTTCTATGCTCTATTTTTGCACGCAATGGATTATCTATTCCTTTATGTCAAATAGAACCACTGGCAGGATGACATGGCTGAGGATAGATGCACTGGTCAGGGGCCTAGAATGGGCACACGGGATCTCGGACAGGATTGCGTTATATGCAGGTGACATCCTGATCTATTGAGACGACTACTGGGAATCTGGGCCCCCGTTCCTCCAATTCCTTGGTGCCTTTTGAGCTTTTTCCAGGCTTACCATCAATAACACAAAATCCTCAGTGTACCCCCTGGTGGGCCCTATCTCGGTGCTTGGTTGGACTGATGGCCAACCTGGAAGGATTCCCGTACCTGGGAGCGTATGTGAAAGAAGACTTCAAACAGATCTGGAAACATAATGTTCAGCCCCACTTGGAGCATGTGGCCTGCAACCTTGGGTTTTGGACCACGCTGCCCCTGTCCATTATGGGGCTCCTCCATATATAAAATGGTCATCTTGCCCTGTCTGCTATACCACCTCCAGAATTACCCCTTCCAGCTCCCAATATCCTTTTTTAAGAAATTAGACTTCATGCTGCAGGACATTCTATGGAGGCACCGTTCACTACTAATAGTGCCCTCTAAATGTTTTAAATCTACATACGACTCAGGTATTGCAGCTCCAGACATACTCTTGTAATATAGGGCATCACATCTTGTCTTAAATGAATGGTGGTTTAACACTATGGCTGATCCTGCTTTTGGCGCTGAAAAGTGGGCAATGCAAGAGACCTCCCTCCTACTCTTGTTATACAGGGGGATCCTCGCCCAAGGGAAACCTTCCATCACCGACAAAAGTGGCTCCTGAGATCTGAAGGGAGATTCACACAGCCCTCATGTGGGTGGAACAACTGCCAAAAGAAACCCCATTGTGTTGCAGGTTTCGGCTTTATCGGGGTTCAAACTCCAGGACGTGACAGGTATCTCAAATCTGGGGGACGTCCTGTCGGGCCAGACATTGAAATCCTTCTTAGCGCAACAGGCAGAATATGACTTAAACTGCTCACAATTCTTCAGGGATCTGCAGCTAAGCCACGCCATCACAAAAGACATCAAAGGACCCATGGACATACCACAGCACAGCCCACTGGAGGCCAAGATACTCCTGGGCGAGCTGACTGAACATAAGATTTCACAGGTGTACCGATCGCTGGTGGTCAACACGCCAGACTCATTCAACTCAGTGTGAAAGGCATGGACAAGGGACTCCGGGCAACTCATGCCTCCCCCCTTGAAACAGCAATTGCATTGCATTTCTGCCTACTACATTGGAAATGTCTACACATGGCTTATTATACCCGGGACAGACTTTGGCAAATGGGGGCAGTTTTGCTGCACATTGGAGCTGGGTGATTTTCTCAATACAATTAGATAGATGCCGACAGATACCATACCTCACGGTTGTGTTTGGGACTGGTGATAGCGGAGAGGGACATAGGTGGGGCCTGGAAAGACCGCGACCCCCATCTTTGCAACGGAGGGAATCTGAGCTAGACCATTGCATGAGCCGGGGAATCCCTATATATAAGGCTAGGGGCTGCTCGCTCAAACATTACAGAACATTGGTTGCATGGTGCCGATACCGGGGCATCGCCCTCCAAAGGGTTTTAAATCCTCGTCACTCTCTGAAAGATGACATTTGGACTTACACTAACAAGGCTCGAGCTGGGGTCCCAAGGGTGAGGGAACCTAATGTTGATGAGTGTCCTGTTAGTTGCTGGTGAGAGTTTGGGGGAGGCTGTTCTTGCTTCTGTTATCTTTGCAATGTTATACCTCAGGCTCAGCCAGCCGGGCATCTGCTGTTCTGTATGGTCAGTCGTGCAAGACGTCTGGTGCATCAAAGCCTAATAAAACGAATGAAATGTTGTCATAAAATACGAATATTGCCATTGTTCCTCCACAGGAAAATTGAAATGTATTCTGCTGTGAAAAGCGTTTGTTACAACTTCCACCCAGCTACCGTCCTTCGTCTACAGACTTGAGGAGTAAGCCACTTTACAAGAAGGAAAGTACAAGATCGTTGCTTTTTTCAAGTGCACTGAAACGTAGGAAGTGGATATATTTTCGGGAGATAAAGAATCTGTCCTCCCACACGTGCATCCACCGTTCTCACAGAAAGCACATGAGATGTTCGGTTATCATTTTTGGTTCCTTCCTCAGGTTCAAACCTGCATCTAGACATTCAGCGAATAGCAGCCTCGGTGGCAGTGCAGTCAGGGGCTGCGGTCTGTCCTTCCCTTTCAAGGCGATTATCTGAGATCTTTTATGTAGGCGGAGGTGATCAACTCACTTTCACACAGTTGGAGGGTGTTTGTTTATCCTAATAATGTATGTACTTGAAGACAAATAAGTATGTTGCTTCTATCAGTGTCTCTTTTATCTAATACCCACCTGGAACATAGGACATTGGAAGGGTTGTGGACTGCTGGAAAGGCTGTGGAGCACTGAACAACTCTTAACTTTTGGGTGGGTCGCGATGACGCATTCCTTGAACGGGATTCACACGCACCGTGATTTCTTATTTCGTTAGCCAATAAGGGATAAAGGGGCATATTTATAAGGGGATATCGCCACCAGAACGTCACTGTTAGCGACATTCTGGTGGCGATATGCCCTTCTTCATATTTACAAAGCGGCGTTAAGCCACTTTTTGTGGCTTACGCCATCTTGTAATTAAGGCCCCCCTTTACACGCATCACATAGATTGAAAGGGGCGTGCAATGGGTGTTGCTGTGGGCGTTCCACTGCAACACCCGTTGCTTTCGACGCTGCTCCAGAGTTACAAGGAGGTATAAATCTCAAGCAGCACGAAAAACGAATGCCATGCATGGCGAAACGAGGAGAAATACTTTTATTTCTCTTCATTATTGCTTTTTTCTATGGGTGCTGCATTCTATAGCACACATAGAAAGAGCAGAATGTTGTTAATGATTGTTTATGTGCAAGAAGGTGTCCCTTCCTGCACATAAACAATCATTAAATAATGACGATTTGAAACTTCTGTATGTGCTGCATTCTGCAAATCACCATTAGTAAATGTTTATGTGTAGGAAGGGTCAGCCACTTGCACATATACAATCACTCCCTACAACGCAGGCGCCCTTGCACTATGGTGAATGGGTGCCTGCATTGGCGCTAAGCGGTACAAAAGGGGGTGGTGATGGACGGAGCATCTGAACCAATCAAACACTCACACCCAGTCAAAAGATCTGGGTTTGATCCATCACCGTTCTTTAGCCCACTCTGCCACCCCAGTTCAGACATGGCTATATGCAAATCAGTCTGACCCTGTGCCTCATGGGAACAGTCCAGCCCGAACTGCCAAGCCATGCCTTCCCTGGACCGGAAACAAGCTTCCGAGGACCGGTTTCTGGCATTACAGCCGTCTTCAGCCCGGCTTGCTTGAATCCAGTGGCAAAGTGAGCAAGGGACTCACGTCTGAGCATACCCTGCCACACTTATGGCGGCCAAAAGCGGTACAAAAGGGGGTGGTGATGGACGGAGCATCTGAACCAATCAAACACTCACACCCAGTCAAAAGATCTGGGTTTGATCCATCACCGTTCTTTAGCCCACTCTGCCACCCCAGATCAGACATGGCTATATGCAAATCAGTCTGACCCTGTGCCTCATGGGAACAGTCCAGCCCGAACTGCCAAACCATGCCTTCCCTGGACCGGAAACAAGCTTCCGAGGACCGGTTTCTGGCATTACAGCCGTCTTCAGCCCGGCTTGCTTGAATCCAGTGGCAAAGTGAGCAAGGGACTCACGTCTGAGCATACCCTGCCACACTTATGGCGGCCAAAAGCGGTACAAAAGGGGGTGGTGATGGACGGAGCATCTGAACCAATCAAACACTCACACCCAGTCAAAAGATCTGGGTTTGATCCATCACCGTTCTTTAGCCCACTCTGCCACCCCAGATCAGACATGGCTATATGCAAATCAGTCTGACCCTGTGCCTCATGGGAACAGTCCAGCCCGAACTGCCAAGCCATGCCTTCCCTGGACCGGAAACAAGCTTCCGAGGACCGGTTTCTGGCATTACAGCCGTCTTCAGCCCGGCTTGCTTGAATCCAGTGGCGCTAGGCAGCTAAATTTCACGCCAGCTTAGGAAAAACACAGGGGCGCGCTGTATTCTTGTGAATACAGTGCTTCCCTGCGTTCAGAAAATGTCAGGGCACGGCATTACCAAATTTGGCGCTGTTCCGCGCTTTGACTTTTTCTTGTAATTATGCCCCAAAGTTTTCACAGTCTAAACCTGATTGCCCTTCTTTTTATTCAGACATTTTTGTTCTGATTGATCTGGATGTTTGAATGCATCCAGTTATGGAATAAAGCTTTTTGTTAGAGGACTGATGTAATATATTGAGGAGATCCTTTAACCGATCTGTGTATTATCTGTATATTGCTCCATAAACACATTAAATAACATGGGTTCTACAACAGACCCTTGGGGAACACTGCATGGTTGAAGGTAAAGCTCCCTGAGCCTGTGTAGCTGCTAGAGGTTTGTCAAGAAAGAAGAGAGAAGGAGAACTACTCCAGGACCTCCCACCTAATGCACATGGCGCAACTCAAGGACTTGAATGACCCTTTGATGGCCAACTATGTCTGAGGTCGCCAGCAAGTCAAAAAGGATGAGTAGGCAGATATCACTGTTGTCAAACATGCAGTACATGTTGTGCAGGATTTAGGCGTTGCAGTTTCCATGCTTTGGCCTGCATAGAAACCTTATTGGAATGATGATAATAATGTGTTTGTTCGCTGTATGTGGAGAGTTGATTAGTTTAAGGCCTTGGCTACCCAAGGAACATTCACCACCAGTCAGAAGTTTGCAATTAGATTTGGGTATCCTGTGGTTTCTTACGATTGATGTGAATTGCTTTTTTTGTGGAGAAGTGTGGCTCAATGGTTAGAGCAGCAGACCCTGAGGCAGAGGTCTGGCCCGGGACAAGGGCTCAATTCCCGCCTCGGCGGGTCTTGGGCTCAATTTCCTCGGACCTGATAATCCTCGCCTCGGTGCCTATTCTATTCATGGGTCCCACTCTGCAACTCTGGGCAATAGCTTGCTTAATCTCCACAACGGCCCCAACAGCGTTGGGATGCCTGGCTTCACCTTGGGGGTGCCCAGGAGTGGGCATTTCACAGGGAAAAGCCAGGAAGGGTTCCACAGTGGTATGCGTACAGTGCCAAGACGCCTCAGGGTATAAGTGCGCTATACAAGTACAAATTCATTTCATTTCATTTGTTTCTGCCTTGAGGGAGTTTGGAAGATAACATATGTTATGTCAATTGAGAGCGCACCAATCAGCCTCGAGGGTATCAAGGTGCTTGAGCATGAGTGGGCTTATGTTTACCGTCAAATTACTCGAAGAGCCAGGTTTTCAGCTTCTTTAGGAACTCAATAACTGAGACGGAGACCCTGATGTGCCAAGGGAGGTCATTCCATGTTTTGAACGTGATGTCGGAGAACGAGTGACCTTGTGCTGGTTTTGTGAACGCTGGGGGTGTGCGAGTGAAAGTGAAATAGAGCGTAGGTATCTCGTCAGCTGGTGAAAGTGTATGAGGCTGTTAAGGTACGTTGGCCCAGTGTTGTTTAGGGCTTTGTATGTGTGAGTGAGGAGTTTGAATTGGCTGTGTTTGTGAATGTGGAGCTAGTGGAGCTGTTTGAGGTGCAGTGTGATGTGGGTGCAGCATGGGAGGTCCAGTAGGAGTCTAGCGGCGTTCTAGATGATCTAAAGCCTTTGTAGGAGATGTTTGAAGATTCCGGCATAGAGTACATTGCCATAGTCGAGCCTGATTGTGATAAGTGGCAGCTTAAAGCCCTTCTCCCACCAAGACTTTTTGTTCATCAGTCCCCATGGGCATTCTCCCCACAAGCTATAGTACCCAAGACTGAATCTAAGTGCACTACTTCCTCGCTGCCACTACGTTCACCACTTAGCTCCTCCTACAATCTGTATAAATTAAGGGGCATATTATCAAGGGCTTTATCTCTGCTTGTTTGGCTTTAAAAGCCATAGAAGCGGAGATAAAAGTATCGCCCTATCAACAACAGGGTGCTAACATGCAAAATCACGTTAGCACCCTTTTCCACTACGCTTCCCTTTGCATCTCTAATGAGATGCAAAGTGGGCGTTCCAGAGCAAAATAATAGGAGAAATGTTGCTAAGCGACAATTCTCCTATTATCAAGCTTCACGCTAAAGCTGTTAGAGACAAAAAAGCAGCGCTAACCACGGTTAACGCTGCTTTTTTATGTCTGCTAATTTTCAGACTTAGCCATGTCATCCAATGTGAGGTGGATGACATGGCTAAGATCAACCTGCCCTAGCAGCAAGGTTTAGCTGGTTGCTGTGTGATTATCGCTGGATTTCCAGTGATAATCACACTGTTTACCAGCTAACGCATGGATTCCTATCTCTTGGGAAATACGCGTTGCTGATAGCACGCTATCTCCGCGATGGAATCCAGCATTAGCCTGCGATAATTATCCTCGCTCTAAAAGTGCTGAGCAATAATTGTCGCAGGACCTTGCTAATTTACCCCTAAGTTCCTTTTTTTAGTGACTGTAAAGAGCAAATCATTTTTTTAATTATTGTAACTTTGTTTCACTTGTAATGAAACCTACTTTATCATAAAGCACTCTGACATCTTTGGATAATGTCTGCGTTATGTAGAAATGCATAAATAAATACACATTGTGTTGAAGTTCTCAGCGAAGTAAACACTATCTTGGTAGCATTAAAGGACACAGGAGTGAAGGCACAGCTCAGGAGTGGATTCCATGCTCCAATCCTTGCCTGTGTAACTTGAGTCACGCTTGGGAGCAGAGCATGCTTGAGTGTAAGTTCAGCAACAGGATATGTGTGCACATTACACAGATATCTAGTAACATCACATAAACACTGTGAACTGTTGTCGCTTCATTACACACTGGGGTATAGGATGTCGCCTTCAATGTGTACATTCAGATGTGGGAAGGCCTCAAATCACTGGTTGTTTCAAAGGGCGGCATAATGAAAGTCACAAATGTCGTGCCACACAAGAGGAGCTCAGGGCCGGACTGGGGGCCAGAAGCAGCCCTGTAAAGATGTCCAAACCAGTGATGGAGTGAGGGTGAAAATAAAAAAATTTGTATACCCCTCATGAAGTCACCTTCCCATAACTGTAATATGTATTAATCATGTGGTTTTAAATTAACCAATGTAGAATAGAAAGCACACACACAAATACATGTGGGATATTAATTTGCTCGTGTTGCAAACCGTAATCCATTAATTATGTTAAACTGTCTTACTAATATAGTGCGGAAATGCTATAATCTAATGAAAGGCTATGCATGTATGCCTCTTAAAAGTATAATTGTGGCAGAAATGACGAAGAATGGTAAGAAACCAACGCATATATGTGGCTTTTGAGCTAGGTAACCACTAACAGGGTGAACTTAGAATGGGGGGAGGTGAACAGAAGGGTTTTACTTCGAAATCTAATGTTTAATTGTGTTTGTTTCTATGATAGTTCCTGTTATGGCCCATGCGGCCTAGTAAAACATGGAGGGTTTGCGAGACTCCAAGAGAATGTCTTTCTACGCATGCGCGACTATGCTCGGGAGATGTGCAAGCAGACTGTGCCTGTCCTGCTGCTGTCAAGGTCGGCGTGGCCTGAAGAGCAGAAAGGTTCCAAGTTAAGATGTCCGTGTTGTGAGCCTGGGAAAGTACAGCGAAGTGACAAGTTAAAGGACAAGGGTGAAAGAATGCAATAGCAAACAATCTGAACTTTATTGTGCTTAGAACTATGACTAGGCGGAAATATGGACAATGAGGAGATGAGGTTATCCTCATCCACCCCTTGAATGGACCAATGAGAATTGAATGCGGACCCTAAAAGTTTCAAATTTAGTTAGATAGTTAGGGAAAAAGGGCATAAAAGAGGTCGTTTGGAAGAGAGAAAAAAGCTTGCTTTTGAATTACTTTTCGCACCACAACATGCTGTCGGACTGATCGATTTTTCCTTGGTGCAAAGACTTTGACATTTTTCCTGACTTTAACTTTTGACGGGTTCGGAGTCCTGATGGGTGGTGAACATGGAGAAAGAATAGAGAGGCTGTTTTTGGGAACTCTGCTGTTCCAAACCATGATTTCTATTGCCGAGAAGATTGGTAATATGTCTTTGACTTATTTTTCTGAACTATTCTGCTACTAAATGTAAACTGTTTGAATTCATTATCTCTTTCTTTAGATGAATTAATAGAAATGTTAATTGAATTCGAACTAAAGGTTTAATAAAGTAAGGTCATGCTAGGAGATTTAAAAATGTTTAAATAAAAATTAAATACATGGAGAATTAAGCTGGTCTTGTTGTCCATTAGTTAACTTTTACTAACTGATCCATTGACCAAACAGTGGGGTGTCTTAAATTATTTCTCAAGAATTAAAACCATGGTTAGATCTAATAAAATGCATATGTATATAATGTATACAATTTAGACTAAATAGGTGAAGTAGGACACTCCGCAATTCCAGCAGCTCATCCTCTGGTTTGCACTGATCTTGAGAGCAGGGTGATTTGTGTGAATGAGTGACTCGCAGTGTTATGGGCCCAACAGACGAGTAAAGTGTGATAGCTCCTAGGATATATAGTGATGGTTTGGAGGTTTGTTTTAGAGCAGCGCTGGATCAGTTTTTCTTGGTAGCAGGAGGATGGTTGCTATAGGTTAACTTGGACAGGTAATGTATAGATTTAGCCGGGTAATGTATATAGAGTTTTGATGTACAGAAATTATGACTAACATTATATGTTGAGTCTGTATTACGTTATGTGTAGTCAGATTTGTGAGGCTTCTGGGAAGTAGGAAGCTGGTTACTCTGCCTAGGAAGAGGAAAGTGTGGCAAGTAAGTCGCACATTACACAGATCTCAAAGAGTCAAAGCAAATCACTCTCTCCCAGCCCTCCCCAGTTCTCATGGGGGTCCCCAAAGGATCTGCATTATCTCCTATCCTCTTCAACCTTTTCCTAGAACCATTAGCAAACTCTCTAAACTCCACGGGTATACTTTTCCACATGTATGCCGACGACACGCAACTCTATTTGAAAATCTCATCCCTGGAAAACATCATCTCACTCAACACTACCCTAACATTTACTCAAAACTGGTTAACTGAGAACCATCTCCTGCTCAACACATCAAAAACGGAATTCCTGCTCATCCCCCCTCTGAACCACATCCCCAAGATAGACCTCTGGTTGAGTCACCTCACTGCTTTCACCTGCTCTCCTCTCATCGTAGACTCAGCCAAATCTCTAGGAGTCACCATGGACAAGCACCTGAACATGAAAAATCATATCAGCATTATATGCAATGGTGCAAACCACTTGATGAGGACTCTCAGAAATATCAAACCTTTCCTTCCAATTAATGATTTCAAACAGGTGGTCCAAACACTTGTCCTACCGAGGCTAGATTACGGCAGCGCTAACCTCTGTGGCCTTCCCAAATACACCCTGGCTCCACTAAGGGCATCATTGAATGCTGCTGCTAGACTGGTTATAGGCACCAAACGCAATGAGCACATATCGCCAGCCTTAAAATCTCTAAACTGGCTCCCCTATGAAGCATGAATTCAGTTAAAGATTGCCGTTATGACGCACAAAGCTATCCACTTCAATACTCCCAGGTACCTGGCTCAAAATCTTGAACTATCTTGTGGTGCAAGAGCCTCAAGAAGCGCCACAACTTTCCTATTGAAACCACCTATCCTCAGCAAAAAGAGCACTTGACACAGAGCCTTCTCTGGCGCTGCCCCAAAGGTTTGGAACTCGCTACCACCGGATGTACACAGAATCTCCTCAACAGCGGTGTTCAAACTGGAAGTCAAAAGATTCCTCATGAATAAATTCCTTCCGTAAGTGGACTAGGCTCTCCTGCCCGATGACATTGTGCCTACTTTCATGGTACCATCATTTACGACCACGCTTCTTTACAACATACTACGAACCCGTACTATTGTTTAATATAACCACCTTGTGTTTTTTGTATGTAACCTGTGATCATTCTTGTTTTTATCTCTACCTTATGTTGTTTGTGCATTATTGTCCTTCCTTTCCTTCCTAATGTAAAGCGCTCTGATATCCTCTGGGATCTTGTTCGCGCTATATAAAACGTTATGAATAAATAAATGAATAAAAAATTACTTTGTCTGCTTCAAAATAGCAATATCGTCGTGTATTACAAGTTAGGAAATTTTCCGTATATAAGTAGTGAATGGATAGCGAAGGACACCTGTAAAATCTTGGCTCTAAGCACAGGAGTCAAATGTACTCTGACTAAAACGTAGCCCTAAGAGAGTAGCAGAGTTGTTACCGGAGCTTGAGAGAAGGTTAAGGTAAAGAGAAGTACTACTTTATCGGCAAAACTAAAATTCTGTGGTAGAGAAGAGGTAAGCGCTGTCTACTGGAAATACAGAATTCTTGTGAGTTTGAGTAAACTATCACTTGGGTTTTAGTGAAACAGACAAATGGAAATGTTTTATGTGGTTACTAACTGGGTTTAAATGTATAAAGGTGTAAATACAGTGTGCTGATAAAATTTGTAAAGGGGGGTCAGCCGGAGCTGTAGAAGCCGGAGCAGGGCTGACGGCAGAGGTGTCGCGCTGGGATTGATCCATGTGACTAGAACATAGTAAGCACTGATAGGTGCGCTGGCAAAGGCTGTGTAAGCATTGGTTGAAATGATTTGTGACGTGTTCTTGTCTGATTGGTGCGTTAGTGTGAACCGCGCTGTGATAGGTTGGTGTAGCGAATCGGTTTGTGGAAGAGTGCGCGATTGTTTGAAAGTCAGGAAACGCACGAAAAATGGAGAAGAAAGAGAAAAATCTACATGGTTTAAGAAATTGAAAAACATGTTTAAGAAAGACAAGGAAATAGTTACCAGAGAGGGAAAATTGCTTCCTCCACCTAAAACGCCGGCATCGTACATGATGAGAAAATATGGCTATCATACCTGCATATGGTTAGAGAATTGGGCTAGATACACTAAGAATTATGGAGTATTGGCATTTCCAGATGTAGGGTCTTTTAGTACTGCTGTATTACGAAATTTGAGAGAGAAAATGGCTAAGCTTGAACCGAGACCTAGACCAACTCAAATTGAGGCATTGACCAAGTGGGAAGATGAGATGAATGAATTGGCGCGAGAAAGATTTGAGGAGTTCAGAGGACCTAGAGGTGGATTGAGAGGTTTGTAGGGAAAGACACGTGAGAGTAGAATGCGGAGATGGAGAAATACTGATATGTGTGATGGAATGTATCCGGTAAGGACAGTTAATGAAATGGTCAGACAGAAGTGTACGGAAAAGAGGAATAATGTGGAATCAGAGAAAAAGAGTTATGGGGATTGTGAGACAGAGGATGAAGTGCTGGAGGAGATATTAAATAGAAGACCCCCTCCATATCAACCGAGTCCTGTAGCAGTGACTCCAAATGCCCCACCAATGGAGACCAGACTTACTGGTACACCAAGACATTATTGTGAAATTAGAGGTAGTATGGATAGAGTAGAAAGGAGATTTGAAGGAAACCCAAGTACGTCCGAATTTGTGCGATCTACTAATGAATTAACTGAAAAGATACAGGAACTTACTAAAAATATAGACGCTGTGACTGTGCCAGTAACAGTAGGCCCTGTGATTCTGTGATTCCAGTGTTCGAAAATCAGAAAATAAAAGAACCATCATTAACTATCCCTTTGAACCAAAGTTTACAAAAAGTAAGAGAAAAAGTTTATCCAGATTTATCTGAAGTTAGGCATACCAGTCAGATGACACCGCCTGATTTGACCTTTAATCAAAGTCTCCCATATAAGTTTCTAACAGGTGCGGAGTCAGATTCTGCAACACCCGAAAGAAGTGTAGAGAAAATTGATTTATCGCAAACTCCTGTAGGACCGACAGAAAAGGAATTAATGCCTAGATTCATCAATGTCCCAATCTGCGATTCCTTAATTGCGAGAAAAAGCGAATCGCAAATAAGGAATCGCAGATTGGCATTCATGAAAAATTGCGTGAAAAAAAAGCAAATCGCAATCGGCCACAATCGCCGATTGCGATTTGCCGAAATAAGCTAAATATTCGCATAACCGGCCGAAATCCGTTTAGAAATTGCGTTATCGCAAATAGCGAGATCGCAAATAGCGAGATCGCACATTGCGATCTCGCTAAGTGCGAGATCGCAAAAACGGGAAGTTGCATTTTGAGCCCAGTGATGACATCACAACCAGGAAGTAGGCAGGTTCCACTCTCATTCAGCAGTGAGAGCCTGTACAGGGAGCATCACATACAGAGGTCCCCTCCAGTGTGCCTACAGGAGTTGTGCAGGATACACCCCAGTGTCAAGCATGACTGAGGAAGCTGCAGCCGGATCTGCTAGTGGGCGCAAAAGAAAGATAACATTTTCGGAGCAGGAGCTAGAGTTCCTGATAGAAGGAGTCTGCAAGGACTACAATCGCCTGTTTGGTAAAGATTCGAGGAGGGTGGCGGAGGCGGACAAAAGGCGGCTATGGTTGCGCATCCGCGCAAAAGTTTACTCTGTGGGGGTGACCCAGCGCTCCGTGGACGAACTCAAAAAACGGTGGTATGACCTCAGGGGGAGGTCAAAGGAGAGGATAGCGGAGAGGCTGGGGGAGCGTGTGGCGACAGGTGGAGGGGAGCCCACTATCCCACCGAATACACCACTGGAGGACTGAGTGGAGGACACAATCAATCCACAGGCATGCGTGGGTGTGACACAGCTTGACTCCTCCCGACCCACACAGGACACACCAGGTAAGTGCCATGCGACTGCGACCCCCTGTCCCCTAACAATGTCCAATACTCCAGAGCCTCCCATATCAAAGCCCAGTCATGCAGCCAAAGCACACCACTAAAGCCCAATGCATTGTGGGGCATGTAGTCTGACCACATTTACCATCTTGCCCCATTAAGCCACACATGTGTAGTGAGAGTCAATCCTGCAGCCAGTCAGGGAATGGTAGTCTGCATGCATGTAGGAAGTCTAAATGGGTACGAAACATGTCACTAATCAACGTCCACTTTACATCACAGGTGGCGCAGAAGTCTCAAGCACTGACAGCGATGGCCTGGTCACGGACATCACGGAGGACACAGAGGGAGACGCAAATCTCTCCCCACAGCCCGGACCATCTGTGCAAGCTCCCGCACTGGCGCTCATCACACCACCTGCCCCGGTGGCCAGTGCCACCCCTGTGCCAGCACGCGCTGCAGTAGCACTGCCTGTCACACAGTCCCCAGTGGGACAAGCTACACCAGCTCCAGTTCGCCAACCAACCCGCCGCCCTGCGGCTGTGAGGAGCCAGTCCAGCGGACTGGTGAGGGGTCAGCGCTCCAACATTTCCCGTGCTGGGGAGGGGGCTAAATCTGCAAGCAGGTGGGCTATCCATCGAGCGCAGGATGCTGCATGTGCATCAGACACAGGCACGTCATCTTGGGGCCATCCACCTGCAACTGGACAAGACTGCCCGAAATGTTGCATTGATGTCTGAGCGGATGACAGCTGCCATGGAGGCTAACACACAGGCCATTAACAGGCAGCGGGCACTCAATCGCCGCAGACACCGCCAACTGCTGACCCGCCTGTCGGCGTACACGCGCTCTAACTACTTCATCGGCAACGCTACCTCGCAGCTCTCGCGACGCTCCTTGGCAATGCAGGTCCAAATGGTCCAGTGCTGCCAGGACGTCGCGACAGCTCTAGAGCATGTGGCTACTGCAGTCCAGGCCATGCAGGCTGCCAACCATGGCCGGGGGGGTGGGGAGGACGACACAAGTGAGGCTACATCCAGCCATAACAGCCAGTCCATCCCTCCGGTGGTAGCACCCCGCTGCAGCAGCAGGCCCTCTGCTGCCTCACGTCCTAATCAGGAGGACGATGGGGAAAGGAGGCTGGGAGCATCTGCCCGGAGGCGCCATTGAACATTGACATTGACTTGAGGGGCCATGCTGCTGGTACAAGCATGCCCTCCTTAAGGACAGGCATATGACGCAATATGTCAGTGATGTACAAGTTAGCTGAATGCCAAGTTTATTGTGATTTAACAAATACAATTGGTTTGAC
The DNA here is from genome assembly GCF_964261635.1 of Lissotriton helveticus. Lineage (NCBI taxonomy): Eukaryota > Metazoa > Chordata > Amphibia > Caudata > Salamandridae > Lissotriton > Lissotriton helveticus. The sequence continues at coordinate 1,314,555,240 of NC_136057.1, read as the reverse complement.
TACCTTAATCTGACTCATGTCATTTTTTATTTTTTTTGAAGACCTTTATTGTACATGAATAAGAATACACAATGTAGGGCCTACAACCCCCAGGGCTGGCCGCAACGGTAGTTCAATCTTTATGGCAGGCTACTGAGCACACGGCCTTAGAGCCGACAACCCATGGGGTCCGGCGGCGGATAAATAATAACTTGCAGCATGATGGTAAGAGTGAAAATATACGACATGACTTAGGTCTAAGATTTTTCTCTTTTTCAAAACAAAAAAACAAACCCCACATCAAAAGAAGCCACGGTAAACATGTTCAGTTCCTCAAAGGCGACAAATCAACTGTCTGGACTGCAGCTGTATCAACATTGGCATTGTGACTAAAAACAACCTAACAGTATGAAACAAGATAAACAAATGGACGGGGTCTATCACAACCAAAGGAGCACCACGTTAGCTTATGTAAACCTTAGTTCAAACCTGTGAGTCAGAAAGACACTCATCCGGGTCAGCCCGCGGTGGCTCACATATGTCTCCCCGAAACTTGTTCCAGGCCCCCCAGATTTGTCCCCATTTTTCGGGGCATCCCCGGTGGACAATTACCGCCTTTTCAGCCACCATGGCTTCGTCCATGTCTTTACACCAGTCTCGCAATGTAGGCAGTACGCTAGATCCCCATAGTTTAGCAATGTTCCGTTTTGCCACTAACATCCCCAGTATAGCCCAATCTTATTGACGGTGGGTCAGATCCTCCGCCTCCCAGATGTTTAACAGGCAGCGACGTGGGTTGGGCATTAATGAAATAGTCGTGGATTGAGAAATGGTTCGCATCACCCCTGCCCAATACGTGGCCACCCGGGTACAGTCCCAAATGGTATGGAAGAATGTCCCCCTCTCTCCACATCCGCGGAGGCAAAATTCATGGGGGGGCCCTCCCTATTTTGTGAAGGACCGTTCTGGTGTAGTACGTGCGGTGTAGTATTTTTAACTGAACTAGTTTAAGTCTGGATGGGATCGCTGATTCTCGGGGCGACGAGAGAGCCTCTTGCCATTCCGAGTCATCAAGGTCGCCAATTTCGCCCACCCAAGTCAGGCGCAATTTGGATAGCATGTCAGGGAGGTTGTTGATCAGCTTCCTATATGTGTAGGACGTCGCTTTGTGGGACATGTGTTCTGTCAGCAGCCTATCTTCCAACGGAGTGGATTCTTGTAGTGCCGTACCCACCGGGATGACCGACAGAAGGGAATGTCGGATCTGCATGTATCTATAATACTCAGACTGGGCCATTTCGTGTTTGGTTTGTAAATAAGTGAAGTCCACTATGTTATTTTTCCTCCAGAGATCTCCCACCACTGAAATGCCTATGGCGTCCCAAGCCCGGAACCCCTTGCTATTTCCCATGAAGCCTAGTTTGTGTGAGTCCCACAGGGGCGTCATTTGCGTGACAGTGTCTGCGCACTGAAGGTGTCTATGTGCCTTATACCAGAGTTGGACCGTGTGACGGGTCGGACCGATGAGGTCGGACGGAACGCCACGACTATAAAGGGTTCTTAAAAGCCCCCTGGACTCGATATTCTGCCTGTCAGCCATAAAGGCGGGCTCAATCTGCGGGGCGTGCAACCAGTAATTAATTTGCTTAAGGTGGGCAGCCCAGTAATATATTTCGATATCAGGGAGTGATATGCCCCCATCATACCAGTCCTTTACCAGTTTGCATTGTGCAATTCGTGCCGGTTTCCCGTCCCACAACAAAGTAGAAACCGCAGCTGCGATGGCTCTGAAGTAGGAAGAGGGGACCGGGAATGGTGTGTTCTCGAGCAGGTAGAGAAAACGAGGCAATGCCTTCATTTTAAACAGTGCGGCTTTGCCAAGGAGGGTGAGAGGGAGGGAACGCCACACCTGTACATCCCGGGTAAACCGTTCCAGTGGGGGTCTCAAGTTCAGGGCGTGGAATTCGTCCGGGTTGGATGAGACCTGGATTCCCAAATATTTAAAAGGGGTGTCAGTGTAACGCAGCGGACAGTCCGCAGGGAGGGATGGCGGGCTACCGGTGAGAACGTACAGGACTGATTTGGTCCAATTAATTCTATATCCCGAAACCCTCCCAAACTTTTCACAAACATTTAGAATTTCTAGGATTGACTTTTTAGGGGAGGTGAGGTAGAGAAGGACATCGTCCGCATAGAGAGATATCCTATCTTCCCAGGACGGCGACCACCTGATACCTTTGATGGATGGTTCCCACCGAATCCAGATTGCCAGTGGCTCAAGGATCAGCGTGAACAGCAAGGGGGATAATGGGCAGCCCTGCCGCGTCCCACGGCCAAGCGGGAAATCCCTGGAGACGTAGCCATTTACTGCAACCTGGGCCAGGGGCCCGGCGTAAAGCAGGCTGACCCACACACAGAATTTGGGGCCGAAGCCCATGTGACGGAGCACGGCAAATAGATAAGGCCAGTCTACGGTGTCAAACGCCATAGTGGCGTCTAGGGAGAGAAGTACTGCCGGCTCCTGTATGTACTCCCGGCGGGCCAGCACCGCCTGCAGACGGCGCAAGTTATGAGAGGGGTTACGTGTCGGCATAAAGCCCGATTGGTCCGGGTGTGCCAAAGTAGCAAGGTGGGGAGCCAAGCGCTGTGAGAGTAATTTGGCAAGGATCTTAGGTTCGGCATTTAGCAAGGAAATGGGACGATAGGAGCTACATGCTTCCGGGGCTTTACCTGGTGTGTGGATCGGGACGATCGTGGCAAGGCGTTGATCTTTAGGTAGCAGACCTATGTGTAGGCTATACTCGAACATTTTAAGCAGATGGGGGGCAGTTACGGAAGCAGTTTGCTTGTACAGTTCTACCGGGAGACCGTTGGGGCCCAGTGCCTTGCCGGACGCCAGTGCGTTAGTCACCTCCCGTACCTCCTCCGCCGTAATGTCTGCATCCAGCAGGAGTGCCGCCTCCGGTGAGAGGCCCGGAATTGTTAAATCTTTAATATAGTCGTAAGCAGCCTCGGTCGAGTAAGTCGCTTGGGGGGTATATATTGCCTCAAATTGATCAGCTAGCAAGTCAGCTATGGCTCCCGGGTCCGAAGTCAGACGGCCCCCGGGCGAAGTCAGTTGTGCAATGACCCTGCCCGCCCTATCCTTTTTATCGAGCCAGGCCAACATCTTTCCAGCCTTATCGCCTAATTCGTATATCCTGTGACGGGTGGCCTGAAATGTAGTCTGCACCATTTCCCTCTGGTAGGACATCCACTCAACCCGTCGCAGCCGGACTGTCTGTGCGGCTCCCGGGGATGGGCGGACCTCCTGGTCAGCAATGGCCTCCTCTAGACCCCTTTCAAGGGTGCTAAGTTCTTGATTCCGGGTCCGTCTGTGAGCGACAATGGATGCAATCGCCTGCCCGCGTATGACCGTTTTATACGCCTCCCACAGGACACCATGGGAGCGCACGGAGCCTGAGTTCTCCTGAAAGTAGTGTTTCGTAGTTTTAGAAAGGGTTTTCCTCAAAGGGCCGCTCTGCAGGTAGCCCGCGTGAATGGGAAAGATGCGATTTCTATGGGAGCGGTGACTTGTGTACGTGAGTTGGAGCGGAGAGTGGTCCAATATTCCCCTGGGGCGGATGTCAACTTCCCCAACGCCATGTAGTCCATCCCCTGACACTAAAATGTAATCTATACGTGAGAGACAGTGGTGCGTCGCTGAGTAGTAAGTGTATTGCTTATCATAGGGGTGTTTGTAGCGCCAGCAGTCTGTTAGTCCCATGGCGTCCAGTAGTGCAGCGAGTCGCCCGCCTCCCCGCACCGTTGCGTTGTGTGGGTGTCTATCCATCTCATGGTCTAGGACATCATTAAGGTCGCCTCCTATTATTAGTGTCTCTGACGGTAAAGATAAGAGGAAGGCAGCAAGGGCCGAGTATGTTGCAGCATGCAGGCCGGGAGGGACATACACAGACACAAAGTTACACAATTGGCCTTCCCACTGTATCGTCGCAGCTGCAAAACGCCCCTGATCATCAGTTTTTGTCTGTTGACATACCATTGGAAAGTTTTTCCGAATGAGTATCCCTGTCCCCCTAGAGCCGGAGGAGAAGTCAGCATGTGCAAGGAACCTATACCCCCATCTATCCATTGCTTTCGAGGCCGAGCCAACTAGGTGAGTTTCCTGTAATAGGACTATCGCCGGCTTGCAGCGCTTCAAGTATTGTAGCACTAGGCCCGTCTTTACCCTGTCGCCCAATCCCCTAACGTTCCATGTTAGGGCTGTGAAGGTCGATGTGCGAGAAGAATGTGGTGTAAGGTCCTCAGGCGTGTCCATCCCTTGTGCCGCCATTTAAATATGTGCGTGTTTTCAAAAAAGTCAGTAGGGGACGGGCGCCGCTGTGTACCTTTATCGAGAGATCTGTCACCCCCGTGTGGTGTAGAACATGCCGTGTTTTGGTGCGAGTAACAAAAACTAGAACATCGAAACAAACCCCACCCCCTCCCCCCTCCCTGCCTCCCTGCTGCACGGGCCTGAAACCGCCCGCCACCCCAACTTAGCAGAGCGCTTAGTCCCAACCCGACCCAAAGTACTTGCTTGCAAGGGGTAAGTAGCTCTGGGACCTCACAAGCAGCTCCAAGTGACCTCCTCCGCCGAGCACGGAGCGACTGCAAGGGTTACATTGTCAATGTTCCAAAGGGAAGTCGATCAAGGACTGTGATCGTAGGAGTCTACTCTTCTGTGTGCTCTCCTTCCTCCAGGCCTGACTCCACAAATAGATCCTGGCTGTGACCCTGAGGTGTCTGGTGATCCGTTTGAGTGTCCGATCTCTGGCCACGTTGACCTCTGTCATTGCGCCGCGGGGCCTCCACTCGCCTCCAACCATCCAGCCAGTCTCTTGCAACCTCCGGGGTGTCGAAGAACCACGCCTTATGATTATCCACGATTCGCAGTCTTGCCGGGAAAAGCATGGAATAGGGTATCTCTTTGGCCCGCAGGGCTTTCTTGATGTCGATGAAGGTCTTCTGTCGCCGGGCCACCTCGGCCCGTATAGTCTGGGAAGAAGGCAAGCGTGGAGTTAAGTACTTTAACAGGTGCAGAGACCCTGGCCGTTTGTAGTATGGCGTCCCTATCACGGAAATTAAAGAGTCATGCCAGCACTGGTCGCAGGCGTGTCCCTTGTTTAGGCTTCCCCCCGGGAACCCTGTGCGCTCTTTGGACAGAAAAGTAATGGGAGAGGCCCTTAGGTTGGAGCTTCGTCCTGATTAAGTCCTCCACATATAGATCCATGGATTGCTTGCCCTCCGACTCTGGAATGCCTAAAATTCAGACGTTATTTATTCGGGAGCGCCCTTCCTGATCGTCCAGTCGCTCCTGTAGTTTTCTGGTGACCGCCTCCATGCGTTCTGTCGCAAGTTGCAGCTCCGAAGTGTCTTCCACTAATGATTTGGTGACTACTTCCACCTGCGCCACACGTTCCGTCATTTTGTGGAGGTCCGCCCTCAGTAGGCCAACGCCCGTCGAGATAGACCCCACTGTCATCTGGACGCTGGAGAGCATCCGCATTAGATCCTCTAATGTTACCTTTTTGGAGCCTTCCCCTTCTGTACTCTTGTCCGTAGATGGGCGACCCTCCGGGTGTTTCACGGCGTTCTTCTCAAAGGCGTACTTCTCAAGCTTAGATTGCGCCGCAGTTTGCCTGGGCCCCCGTCCCGCCATAATGCTCGTATTTTGGCGCGTGGATATGCCCTTGCTCCAATCACAGAGTGTGGCCGTAGGTATATCAGGCTAGGTTGTGGGGAAGTGGTAGGAACTATGGCGGAAGCAAAATGGCGTCGCCTCCAGAGTCACTATTCCGCCGTAAGGGTCATCAGTGTCAGGAATGCACGCGAGGAGTACGCTGGCCCACACACCGCTGGCCTGTCGCCAACTTCCCCTGTCTGCCCCCCAGGTAGCAATGTCTCTCGGGCACTCTGCCCACCGCAAGCCCCTGCCGAGCCTCGATGTAAGGTATCAATTGTGTGTGGCACCGTGATGAATGCGGGGCCTCTCCAGCGCCCGCAGCGTCACACCAGGCACGGCAACGCGGACCCCAGGGGGGGCGCCGTGCAGTTCGCTCTGTGAGTCAGTGTCCGGGCCCTCAGCTCAGGCAGGCAGGAGGCTCCGATTCCGGGAGCGGGTGGGGGCTGGCGCCGTCGTCGCGCACCACCTGCACAGTTGCGCGGCAGATCTCCCGGCACCGGGACACGCTATCTCCGAGCTGCCGCTATCCTCACTCCTGGGTGGCAGCGCCGTTGGGCGAAGGGTGTCTCAAGGCTGACCCACCTCCAATTCCGCTCCCGACAGCCGGCAGGAAGGACCGCAGTTGGCCAGCGGCAACTTCCGGCGGGGCTCCCCGACCGCAGCGCACTTCCGGCTGGCCTGCTAATTCACGGCAGGACGGTGTCTGGCGGATGTCTCAGGGCCCGCCTCTGCACTTCGGTGTAACTCCGGTCGGCGGACCTCGATGTCGCCCGGAGTAGGATCGGACCGTTCCCCTCAATTTCGGCACTCCGGCCCGGCTTCCGAGGGTACAAGGCAACGGCTGGGCAAACGGATTAATGACAAAGGAGCCGCTACGATCTCAGAGCTCCAGTACTACGCCGCCATCTCGGTCGGCTCGTAGCGACTCATGTCATTCTTAATGTCCTCATGCGTGAGTCAAGTGGGTGTGGGGAGTGGGTGCACTAGAAACAGTTAATAGTGATGTGGTTGCGGCGCCTGTGTCCTTCAGCAGGATTTTCCCCACGTGCATGACGCACATGTGGAGGTGGGCGGTTGTCCCCTTCCGACTCACTGCCAGAGATGTCAACAGGGATCCTGCGCTTGGTAGCAATGTTGTGAAGGATCGCACACACGGCCACGATGCGGCAGCAGACCTCTGGATCATATTTCATGGCCCCACCTGTCTTGTGCAGTATGCGGAACCTGCTTTTCAACAGGCCAGATGTCCTCTCAATACAGTTCCTTGTGCGAATGTGTGATGCATTAAATCGCCGTTGCTGTGGAGTTGCAGGGTTGAGGTATGGGGTGAGGAGGTACTCACGGAGAGCATAGCCGCTGTCACCTGTATGTGAGGAGCAGAGGGTGAGTGCCTGTTCTGCGCAGCTACATGATCACAAAGTACACATTTGGGGCATGTGTACTTACCTAGTAGGTGTCCTTCCCCAAAGTCTCCCCTGGCCAGTCGTGTGTGGATGCCGCTGTGCCTGAAGATGAAGGAGTCATGTGTGCTCCCGGGTACTGTGCCACAATGTCCGTGATTATTGTTTTGGCATTGCACACCATCTGGATGTTGAGGGAGTGGTAGCTTTTCCGGTTGCGGTACATGTACTCCGTCTCAGCAGTTGGGCAAATATGGACGTGCGTACAGTCAATACATGCAATGACGTTTGGGAATTGAGCTACATTGTAAAATTGCAGCTTTGTATCATTGAGGTCTTGTTGGCTGGTGGGGAATGTTATATAGTGGTGTAGCCGGGTCAGCATTGCCTCCAGGAAACTCCTTAGGCAGCGGGACATGGTGGGCTGGGATACCCCCCTGCAACTGCGACCATCCCCTGGAAGCTTCCGGAGGCCAGGAGGTGCAGGCAGCACAATACCTGCACATGTGTGGGCATGGCATTGGTCCTCCTTGTAGGGTGCTGCATCAGGGGGTCTAGGTCCTGGATGAGCTTGATTATCATGGCCCCACTCAGGCGGTACTTGGCATAGATTTGCTCCCTGGTTTGGCCCAGAAGGGTGACCCGCTGGCGGAATATCCGCTCCTGTATCCTTCGTCTGTTGCGTGCAGCTCGCTGCAGCCTACGCCGCCTCACCAGCATGTAAAGTCCAGGCATTGTGGGAATCCCCACGCTCCAGCTGCATGTCCTTAAATGTGTTTGGTCAGCCCTGCACCTGTTGGGAGTGACCTGACTGTTTTTAGAAAGAAAAAAAATTGTCAATACTGGTTACCACCTGATTTGAGTTCTTCTTAATTTGCGTGTCGCAAATAGCGATTTTCTCGTTTTTTGCTTTTAGCGATTTTTCATGAATGGCAATTGTGATTCTTTTGCGACTTCGCAATTAGATTCGCAGATTCCATGGCTTCTCGCTATTTCCGATTCGCAAATGCCCATCCTCCAGAATTCTGCGAATTTAATAGCGAATTCGCTATTTTTAAATTGCGATTTCGCAATTTTGGTTGTTTGGGTTTCTTGAATTCCCTTCCGTCAAATTGCGAGCGCAATTGCGAATTCGCAGCTATTGCGAACGCAATTTGGCTTCATGAATCTGGCTGTAAGTGATTTGCTTCAAACATTGAAATTAAAGGATCAGGAACCTAAAGTGTTAGATGTGGTCAGATTAAAAATCGACATGGAAGAATTAATAATTGGAACAATTGGAACAGATAGGTTGAAAGCCTACCAAGATGATGAATTAATGTTCATGTGTAAAAGCATTACATGGAGAGCTAAAAATCTGCCTGATCGATTAGAGGGACTGGCAAATGAACTTGATGTAGACTTTGCAAAGATTAAAATATTACAAAAGCCTTACAGAATAGATTTTACTGAAAAGGATATTGACAATATAAATACTGCCGGAAGATTAACTCAGATAAAAGAATTGATTATGCTGTTGAGAAAGTGGGGAGATGAGGAACGGTGGAAGAGTAAATGGACAAAGAAAAGGGAAGAAATCAATGACAAAACATCATTAGCATTTCTGGTCAGAGAAAAAGAGCCTGTAGAGAATGAATTTCCTATGAGAGAGATACCAGGAGGAGGGTATGTGCATGTTCCCTGGACTAGGCAGGATATATTGTCATTTACAAATGATTTCCCTAGGCTACGAGAGAAACCAGTGGAATGGTACTGACAAGTTGATCGATTTGTAAAGGTCTCAAAAGTGTTATGGGAAGATTTAGATGGGTTGCTTGACATAGTAGTACCAGCAGATGTATGGTCCGAATGCAAAATTACTGTGGATTGGCCAAAAGCCGAGTGTCCAAGAGATGTTAAAACAGGTGCTCCAGGACCTGAGGTAATACGGAAATATGAACAGGTAATAATATTCTTGAAGAATAAAATCCCTCCAAAAGAAACAGATTGGGTAAAGATTGACAGGACATTACAAGAACCCAAAGAATCAGTACATTCATTTTATGAAAGATTGTTGTTAGTGTTTAAGCAGTACAGTGGATATGAGGAGTTGAGCAAAAAGGACATGAGTCATTTTGTGTATCGATTTGTCTTTGGATTAAGACCTGAGATAGGGAATATGATTAAACATAATTTGATGGGTTGGCAGTCATGTTCTGTCGATGAAGTGTTGAGGCATGCAAAATATTGTAGTGATGAGACTGAAGTTAAGCAAAGAAAGCTTAAAGAGAAAGCCATGTTGGCACAAGTAAAAGTGGCTGAACATCAAGTAGCTCAATTAGAGAACAAGGGTCATGATGGAGGTATGTCCCTCTCTCTCTTTCCTGAAGCCCCTCGCCCCCTGTGCTTTCTCCAATTTACTAGGGACACCGAAGAACGTGAGGGAGGTGTCAGCAGCGGCCCTCTGCCTTAAAAAAAACAGCTTCAGCCCATCGGGGAAATGCCCGGTGGAAAGGAAGGGTAGTCCGAACCTGAGCCCCTTCTCTAGTTCAGTCATTCTTGGGAGTAAAAGTCTAATCTCTCGAAGTGAAGGTTGGTTCAGTGTGAGAATCTTGGGGTATGTGGAGAGACGATGCGAGCACATGGTCAAAGTGTGGACCGATGTTTGTAAGTGGCTTAGCAGCAACAGACACATGGACAATGTGAGGGCCTTAGTGTACATGGTGAGACACTGCAATGAGGTTGTGACAAAATGGGACCCAGTATGGACCTTGTACCGCCATAGAGCACTGCATCGCCCTCAGTCCGTCATCTTTTGAGGTGATAAAGGTGGGCGCTCCATTGTATACGGCCACCACACGCCCTGTCTGCTTTTGTATGTCAGACTATTGTATAGATAAATAGTGTTTGACATAAATATTTTGTCCTAAATATCAATCACAAAAATATTGTGTCGTTGGGTGTGGATTAACTGAAAGGGGGATCTTTTTTGAAGTGATGTTGATGGCAGATGATATTTCTGACAAAGAGATTCTGGTACCTCACCCGCCCTGCTGTACACTGGACGCCTCATTTATGAGGAGGTTACACAGTGCAGCGCAGCAAGTCACTGCACTGCGTGACAGGGAAAGGGCAGGAATGCACTGTATTTAAGTCAATACAGTGCATTCCTGTCCTTTCCCTTGCACTGGCGGCCTTTTGGCATCCTATCGTCAATGCAGGCACCCTTGGACGATGGTACAGTGGTGCCTCTGTTGCTTACAGGATTGTTTTTGGTTAGGAAGGGGCACCTTCTTGCACAAAACCACTTCTGGGAGGCATATTCATCTTTCTATGTGTTCTGCAGGATGCAGCACACATAGAAAGAGTAAGAAACAAGGAGTAATAGAGATATTTCTCCTTGTTACGACTCCCCTGGGAAGGTGTATGTTTTTGTTTACATCCCCAGCTTTACAAGTTCTTGTAAATCTTGTAATCTTGTAAATTCTTCTAATGCGTCAAAATCCATGGGAGTTGTGTTGCAACACCCACGCAATTCCCATGGAAAGACTATCCAGGGCAAAGTAACGGAACGCAGCGGTTTGCGCTGCATTGTGTTACTCCAGATTTTTGTAGCAACTCAGAGCCACGCAAAGTGGAGTTGCATGGTTTCAAAAATCCGAATCAGAGGATTGGTGTTGGCCTCCAGCCATTTGGTTTTGGCAGTGTTTGTTTTGTAATGGTATTGGTGGAGAAGCTGCCAGGTGCTCATCAATCTAAAAAACGGACTAAATGCAAAAATATCTTTCAGCCTGACAAAGCACATATTGCCATGCCACTCCCTGGCACTTAAGGGAACTGCTTTGTGTGTGTGGATGTGCTCCTTGTGAAATGGCTGAATGCCGTCAATCACAGTTCAGCTAGCCAATGGCCAAAGTGGGCTGTCCCACTTCCCCACTTCCTCCTGCAGTACGCTTCAGCAGGCAGAGATAAAATCTGAATGACAATAACAGACCAATTGATGAGGATGGCTCGCTGAAAGCTCCTATAAGTAGGGCCATTGAAATTATGTGATTTTGCGGCTGCAGCGTTTTTCACATAATTAAAGATCTGCTGCATTTGTCACATAATCCATAATCTGCACATTTTGACAATGAAAATTGTTTCCAGCCAAAAGGATTCAATAGTTATTAAAAACTCAGCGACACGTGTTGCCACGCAGTGGAGGATGCTTAGCAAACGTTGACTGGTCCCATTTCTGTTGCCTGTTGCTATGTTTGGCTGTTAATCTGGTACTAATTAGGTGTAACCTATGCCCAGGCAGTTTTAACAAGTATAAAAATGACAAAATAATGGAGTTATACTATCTGAAAATGTGTTGCATTATGCTGCATGATTCGCCTTTTCTTACCACTTGGTTTAGTCAACCCTGCCCCATAACTTGGCCCTCCTTTGCCACATAATTCCAGTGGCTGTGCCTATAAATAAGTATACTACAAATACAGGGCCTTTTATACCTGTTCTCCCCTAGTAGAAGAAAAAAAAAACTGCAGCGCCTCCTAGGAAAATGCCACTGTGTTGGGGGCCATGTCCCCATTTTATCACCAACAGGTATTGGTAAAGGCAGGATTAGATGTCAATTATCCAACACCACACCCATTGGTCTGGATGGGGAAATCTGCCCACTCCCCCCACTGAATTACCCAACTTCTATGGGGACAATCGAGTCTTTTTTTAGAGCAGGCACCACTTGAAATCAACCTGTTTCTAATTATTCATTTTTTGCAGCTAAGGAATTTGGCCAGACAAATATGTTTAGCCTTTGCTCTGGGTCCATTGGCAGTAAATAGTTAATGGACAGGATTCTTGGTGGAATCTACTGTTTACATTTGATATCCCATTGCCTGATGTACCATTACATTCCAAATGGATGACTAAGTTATCCCTTTTGTATGACTGTACCAATCACAGTGATTGCATGCATTCAAGGTGCTGCTTTTTACATTTACCTTGTGATGTGTTTTATTGTTAACAGCCTGGGCTAATGGGGCTTTATCCTGTTGCGCTCTGTTATTCCTTGCCCTGTGAGATTATTGATGAACTAGTTCAGCACTGGATTCCACGCCTCATGTCCAGTGCTTAATTTGTTGAAAAAGATGTGTTGGCGCCCAAAGCTTTTCACGGAAGCCCATGGCTGGCACTGGTGCACCGAATACCAGGGCTGCATAGTGCCTCGTTAATGGACTACCAGACACTCCCTGGTGCATACTTTTGCATTTATATCACTCTTGCAGGTGCCTAATTTCTCCGTTTTTAGGGGTTTCTTCCTTCTTTCTTTCTTCGTTGGTCGTTTACCCTCCCTTGCTCCCAGAAAATGTTGAATGAGAAAAGATGAGGGCTGTTAGCCCCCAGCAGCAACCACCGACTCAAATTAAGCACTGTTGTTACAGAGGGGTTCTTAGTTACACGGCTTAGACCACAGCCGTTAATAAGCCCTCCCACAATTTTAAGCCCACTCAAAACACAGGAGCCTGGTTCGGAGCGAGGAGCTACGCCAAAACCGTGCGTTAAATATTGGAAGAAGAAAGTCAAAAGCCAGAGGTAAAAGAACGCATCCGGTAAGGTTGAGGTCTCAGCATTTGCAATTAGACCCACAGCCACATTGCCACATACGTTTAGAGGTCTCGCCGAGCCTACGAAAAGAAGTTATATTTTGGTAACTAGCATTTGCACAGTGGGCAAGTTCCACCAGTGTGGCATCCATTCGTGGCACCCAGAGTGGCTGGGTCGTACTACTATGCATATTTGGAAAATGCGTGGTTGTGTGGTATTTTTTAAGTGGGAAAAGCCGGACGTGGAACATGAAATCCTCACATGTGGTCTGGCCATGTCACAACGACGTTTTCACGTGCCATTGTTATAGAGGTAGATGGCGCGCGAAAATAAGTCCAAAAAGCCAGCAGAAAGTGTGCATAAGCATATTCGTCACATGGTAATTTTTGGGCACGCGCAGTGGCTCGTAAATAAACATATTATGAGTAATAGTATGGAGAGGTTGTGATGGCACATCTTGTAAACACAGCTCTCGAAGGTAAAAGGGAGTCCACTCCCATCCAGACAAACCTCCCACCGCGACGGTGTACTGTCCTGCTACCTGCGTGAACAAGGTGCAAGAGCGATACTGCGCAGCGCCAATGTGCACCCACGGGGCGGGGGCCAGGCCGTGCTCCCACGTGGCGGGGGCCAGGCCTTGCTCCCACGGGGGCCAGCGTGATCCAGCGCAGCTCAGGTGCACCGTTAATGCCCGCAAGGTATCCTGGTGGAGAGTTGGGACTTCCAACCCAAACAGCTCCAGGACTTTCCCACCAGGTCTGTCGCACAGGGATATCCTTGTTCTTCCAGCGCTATGTTTAAGTACATTACGCGTCACGAACAAACACAACATGTGTGACAGCATGTGACAAAACACAAATCTAATAATAAAGATTACAATAACAGAGTGTAACAAAAAAACAGGTGGAGAAAACATCGTGGGTGCTGCAAACACTGCACGCCTGGAGGGGGTGGCAGACAAGGACGGCACGAAGGGGGTGCACGGAAGAGTGTCTCGTCAATGCAGCAAGAACACGCAGGGGCGGTGCTGTGAACCACTGGGATTCATTTAACCAAAAATATGGGAGAAACGTGATATTGAACAATAAAATATTGAGATGGGGATTAGGCATTGAGGTTTGAGCAATCATTTCTCCGCAAAACTTTGTGTCATTGACGATATATTGTAATTGTATTTATATAGCGCTTGCTACCCCTGATGAGGCGTTGAAGCGCTTTTCAGCAAGTAGTACGCTACTTCAGAACTCAAAGGATTAGTGGTGAATTAGTATAGGGACATCTGATTTGTAAATGTAAATTGATACTTGTAGAGCGCACTACTCACCCACAAGGGTCTCAAGGCGCTTGTACGAATACCGCTGTGGAACCCATCCTGGCTTTCCCTGTGAGGTGTCCACTCCTGGGCACCCCCAAGCTGGAGGCCATGCATCCTTAGCGTTGTGGGGGCTGTTGTGGAGATTAAGCAAGCTATTGCCCAGAGTTGCAGAGTGGGACCCATGATTGGAATAGGCACCGAGGCGAGAATTATCAGGTCCGTGGAATTTTTAGCCCAAGACCCGCCGAGGCGGGGAATTGAACCCTGGTCCCGGGCTAGACCTCTGCATCAGGGTCTGCTACTCTAACCATTGAGCCACACTTCTCTTGTTAATTCGATCGGTGGACATGTGAGTCTGTTAGTTTGATTGAATAGGATAAAGGAGGGAAGAGTCTACAAAGGGTTATTTGGGAGATCGTAGTAGTAAAATGAGGTGTAGGGTGGGATAAAGAGGGACAGAGGAGGGAAGAGCCAAGAAAGGATCTTAGGGAGATCATGGCACTAGAATGACCTTTGGGATGAGTCAGAGACAGTAATAGAGGATATATTGAGAGATGTATAGGGTGAGACATAGAGTAGTGCATTGGAGGGAGTGGACGTTTTCTGTTCTTTCTTCCGTGGAGTAAAGTAATAAAATATATAGATACACAATCACATAGAAATGGTATACATATATAAACATATATAAACGAAAATAATATACAATTGCACTGCTTCAAGTTCCATGCATGCAGGTACGGATAGATAATTAGAAATTCAGACATTCAGGTGTTACTGTATATAAAAGCTAATTTATTTGTGTTTTATATATATATATATATATATATATATATATATATATATATATATATATATACACACACAACTTATATATATACACATACAACGTATATATATACAACTTTTATATATATATATAAATACATATCAAAGTTGTATTTTCTGCTTCCTCAATATTTCAATAGTGAATCACTTATAGATACAATTGTTAAGACCATATTGACATATTGTGGTATATAAATAAATAAACAGAGATACAAAAGCATCTAATCAAGTATCTTATATGAAAAACATGACATGACCTGTATACATGTTAGGCATAAATTAATGTGTGTGTGTGTGTGTGTGTGTGTGTGTGTGTGTGTGTATATATATATATATATATATATATATATATATATATATATATATATATATATATATATATATATATATATTCCAACAGAAGGTGTCCCCCAGGTGGGAACGCACTTGAGAAGCAGACGAATACTGTCTTTGTCACAACATTCTTTATTATAGAGAACAGGACATCATTGTACTTTAAAATTTCAGCAGCCATACGCGTTTCAGCATTAAATCCTCCAGTGGACTCCGCAAAGACTGAACATCCAATAATGCTAATAAAGCTCTCAAGTGAGCTAAAAGCACAAGACTCCTGTTTTCTTTAGTAACTGCTTGACCTGCAAATTTCAAACACAGACCAGCATGTGTGACGCAGCTTGCCATTTCATTCAGCGGTAGTGCAGTTCTCTCGGCCGGGACCGGCCGATTTAAATATTCCAACAGAAGGTGTCCCCCAGGTGAGAACGCACTTGAGAAGCAGACGAATCATGTCTTTGTCACAGCATTCTTTATTATAGAAAACAGGACATCATTGTGCTTTAAAATTTCAGCAGCCCTACGCGTTTCAGCGCTCCTGCGCCTTGATCACGGGCAACAAGCGATGTCAGTGAGAGGAAAAAGCAGCAAACAAATCACTTCATTAAAAAAAAAGATATATATATATAACCATAAGTATTATATACATTTGTTAAGCAGACCTAAAGAATATCTATATATTTTTAAACCATAAGTAGTATAGATTTCGTACAAAGAAATGCACATATCTAAATACATACAGAGAATCAAATTATACATATTTCTTTACATGCAGAGGCATATGCTGTACATTTGTGTTTGAGTGTGGTGGTCATATAGGAAAGAGCCATCTCTTGAGTAGTCTTTTGAAGATAAGATGGTTATCTGTGGATCTTATGTTTGGGGGTAATTAATTCCATAGTTTGGATGTTTGAACAGAGAAAGATATACCATCCATGTTTTTTTTGTTGTATACTGGGGTGTTGAGGCGAGGTGCCAATCTGGAGCGGAGGTTCCTTTGCTGGATGTATTTGGTGATTTTATTCCTGAGTAAATGTGGTCCTGCTCCATGTATTGCTTTGTGGGTGATACAAAGCAGCTTGCGGTGGATCTTCTGGCAACCGGTAACCAATGTAGAGCCAATACACCAGGTGAGATATGGGCTTATGTCTTTACATGTAGGAGTAATCTGGCAGCAGCGTTCTGAATTCCTTGTCGTTTTTTCACAATTGATAAAGATGATCTGTGGTAGAGGTTATTGGCATAATCCAGTTTAGACAGTACAAGAGATAGTAGCCTGGACCTTGAGTGGAAATCCTAAGTGTGGGAATAGGACTTAGAGAGTTTTCATGGTAATGAAGCTTGATCTTGCTAACTGGTCCATTTGGGCATTCATGGATAATTTGGAGTCCATGGTAATTCCAATGTGTCTTACTTCCTTATATACTTTAGGTGGTGTTCCCAGGTCGTCAGGCTAGGCTCAGAGTGGGTCATAATTTTTCCAACTGCCCCATGTGAATATTTCTGTTTTGGAAGCATTCAATTTGAGATGGCTCCATGTCATCCACTGATCAATGGATCTGAGGCAACTGAAGATTTTCTGACTTTCCAATGTCTTTATGGCTTTCCAGTTTAAGGAGTATTTGTGTGTCATCTTCATAGTTATAGATAGTGCGCTGAAATGTATTGATCCTTGCCAGTAATGACTTCATGTAGATGTTAAAAAGCGTAGGTGAGATGATAGAGCCTTAAGGGACCCCTGCTTTTGTGAAGTAAGGTTTGGATGAGAACGGGGAAGCATGGGTAATATTTGACCTGTTTTGAAGGTAGGATGTGATCCAGTTGAGGGCAGTCCTCTCTATGCCAGCTTCTTAGAGTCTTTGAATTAGAGTGTCATGGTCAACTATGTCGAAGGCGCCTGATATGTCCAAGAGAAGTAGTGCAGCAACCCCGTTCCGGTCTACTGGGTTTTTAAGGCCATCCAAAATGGTGATGAGGACAGATTCTGTGCTTCCTCCAGGACGGAATCCTGTTTGGAAGTCGAAAAGTATGGAGTTATCTTAAATACATTTTGAGATCTGGGTAGATGCTGCTCTTTCAATCATGTGCCCATGAAAGGTCCATTTGTAATTGGTCTGTAGTTGTCTGGGTCATGCGGGTCCAGGATTGATTTCTTTAATAATGGGCATATGTAAGCTTTTTATAAGTCTTCTGGAAATATTCCTGTAGTTAATGAATTATTAATGATTTTTCTTACTGGTGTGGCAGAAGAGATAGTTAGACAACTTTCCTAGTAGATTTGTGGTCAATAAGGGTCAGAAGGTTAGCCGCCTGGCCTGCTTCTTTGACCAGATACATAAATTCACTTTGTGATAGTTGTTTGAAGGAATGCAGAGGCTGGGATAGCCTACTCTTGGAGGGGATTGTTGGAAATGGTTTGGTGCTGGTGGTTTTCCTTATTTTAAATAGGAGTCCAACAAGGCGGTTTTGGTTGTGTAATGATTTGCCAGTCTGTTAGTAAAATCTTGAGTTATGGGATGAGTTCCTTCTGTGCATTTAGGTTTAAAAAATACTGTAGGAATTTAATAAAATTCTTTATTTCCACATTTAGCATTTTGAATTCTGTCTGAATAGTAAGTACCTTTTGTTTGAGCTTTTGTGATTGTTGACTTGTACATTCTGTTAAGTTTGTGTAGGTGAAGTTTGTCTTGATTACTAATTGCTTAGAGCCAGCTGCATTGCAGTTTTGAAATTTGTAGTTTTATCTTTTACATTTCTGCATTCCTCCGAGGTGCTTATTTTCTTTTTTCCTGTTTTGTTGTTCTTAGTGGTATTAGGTTATCATAAGCTTCCTGGAGCAGCTCAATGTTTTTGAATGGATTTTATTGTGGTTAGATCTGTTTTGGAAGTTAGTTGTGTTTCTAAGTATTCAAAACTGAGTTTGTTCCATGGTCGTTAAGTGGATGCATGCATGGTAGCATTAGGTAAGTTGATATGTGGTGTTTTGTGTTGGAAAACTACTACATGGTGATCTGACCATGTGACTGGAGTAATTATTTGAAAGGAAAGTAGAACTGGATTAGCAAAAATAACATCTAGGATGTGTCCAGCGATGTGTGTGGGCTTGTGGCCTATCTGATGTAGGTTCAGTGTATCTAGGCCAGTGATGATAGTTTTTTGATGTTGCATATTGTGTTTGTCAAACCAAATGTTTTGGTCACCAAGGATGTATAGGCTGGTGTGTAGTGTCATAAGGTTTGAAACTAAGTCTTGGAATGTTGCATTACTAGGTGATGGTCTGTAAAGAAGGAGGAAGTTGATGTAGGGTTGCATCTGGTCATGAGTGCCTCACAACCTTGTATGGAATGTCGTCACTTTTGGTGAGATCTATTGCTTCTCTAAATGTAATAGCTAGTCCACCTCCTCTTTTGCCTATGCGATCTTGTGTGACAGTTTTATAGCCAGGAGGAACTGCTTAATGCAACTCTGGAGCCATGTAATCTCTCAACCATGATTCACTTATGACGAGTATGTCAGGTTGTGTGTCAGTGAGTAGGTTGTACATGTGGTGCTTATTTTTAGAGAGAGAGCAAGCATTTACCAGTAGACAGTCTAAAGAGTGTGTTTTATTTATTTATTTATTCAATTTATATAGCGCATTATCACCTATAGGTCTCTAAGCGCTTGTACTTGGAAACACCGAACATTACAAAAACTGGCAACCCGTTTTGTTGTTTGTGGGACTTTGTTTGCTAGAAGAGTGAGTAGTACTCTTTGAACTTGTAGCATGTGTATTATTAGCGCTGGTGTTAGCTGTATGAAGATAGCCATTGTTTTGTTTTTCTATATCATAATCCTCTTCTAACAGGTTTAGAGGCATCTTGTTAGATCTGTGTGTGTAGGTGGTGGAGATAATGGTTGAGAGTGAGTTGGTGAGCTGTGTTGTCTTTGTAGAATAGCCTTGTTGTGTAATAGACATGGAAATGCGAAATTGATAAAAGTGGCATCTTTTTTATTTTGTTTGTGTCTATTTAGATTGGAAGGTGTATGGTTAGGGGTAGTGGCAGAGCATATGGGCTATGTTTTAAGGCTCTAAATTGTGTAAGGGATAGTAGGTGGGTAATGAGTGCTGTTGTGTTGGGGTGTTTGTGGTAGGTGTTGATGAAGATAGAGGGTTTGGGAGTAAAGATAGTTTTGAATCTGTCTTATTTGTGTAGTTATGAGGGTGGGAGTGAGTGTTTCTGTTTTGTGACGTAATATAGTATAAAGTTGTGTGTGTGAGAGATTTTGAGGTGTTGGTGTGTGTGTTATGTTTTGCTTATGTTGAGTAGTGAGATGGGATATTGATCTAGTGCATTTCTCTGAATTATTTGAATGTATATTACTGTTGGTGAGTGGAAGTTGACTGGTAAAGGTGGTGGTGATGTGTGTTGGAGGAGAGCATATGTGGTGTTTGAGAGGGGGTGAACAGGGGTTATGAGTTGTTGTGTTAGATTTGACAGTAGGAAGAGGGAATATGTATGGTGGAATAGAGTGTAAGGATTGTTTGGTAATGTGTTTTTGGTAGAAAGAGGAGGAGAGTGTTGTTGGTGGTTGACTTGAGAGATTGTTGAATATTGGGTTGGTGGTGATGGAAAGGGATGTGTTAGGATTAAGTAGAGGGGATAACTAGTGTTTTGTTTGAACAGGAAGTGTGTGTTTGTAGGGATTAAGGTTAAGTATATATTAGTTTTGTGTTGTGTGGATTTGATAGTGGTATGGGACAGAGTGGTGGTTTGTGTGTGAGTGAAGGTGCCATCATGTGCCAATGAGTAGTGTGCATTTGCTGGGAGTGTGTTAAAATGTTTGTGGCTGTGGATAAGCTGTGGTGGTGGCCTGTAAATGGAACAAAGGGCAGCATTTCTGTCCCTAAGCCCAACCCTGTCAAAACAGGCCCAAAGAGGCACCTGCCATTGTCCTCTCCGCCCTTAGCCACGACACCTGGGTTGAGACACCCTGAGGCTTAAGTTTAAAGCCCTAGGTAAGGTGACCTTTGGACAGAAGAAACCTTTGCTCAAACCAACTCATACCAATCAGAATCCTAGGCCTAAGCCTTTGGGCCAATGAGAAACCTGGCCCTTTCAACCACTCACAGCCCAAGCAAATAACCAAAAGCCAAACCCTAAACCCTAGGTTCAATAGAAACCCAGCCTTAAGAACCAATGACAACCTTAACCCTATCGGCAAATCAGAACTCTAAGCCCTCAGTCCAATAGAAACCCTCACCCTAGAAGCCAGTAAGAGCACAGACACAACAACTAGTAAGAAGTTATATAAGAGGTGTGTGACCTTAAGCACGATGTGCAGGTGGGCAGGGAGTTGTTCCGGAAGTCAGAATCTCTTTGGAAACAGACAGGCTCAATCCTGTTCAACCCAGCAGGTAAGGCCCAAATCTAAAGCCACTAAAAATACTTATTTCCGCACACTTAAACAAGTCACTTATTCTAGCCAAAAACGAGTGCTACATACACATTCCAAACGCAATTTTAGTCACAAAACAGATTAAGCAGTCTCTTAAACAATCTTGGATTAGTCGTTGGTGGGTATTTTGCCTTTTTTTAGCTTGTAAGAAAGAAAGAAAGGCTAAGAAAAAAACAGACAGGGTCATCCGGGAGCGTTGCTATGTACCAAAGACCTTTGTTAGAGGTTTATATAGGAAAGAATGACCTGGAAGGAAAGGAATCAAGGAAGTAATTCACAACATCTTAGGTTATGAAAGCTCCATAGGAATCAATAGGAAGGCGGCCATGATGGATTGGGCTAAGAAAAAAGGAAGTTCTGCCCAATGGCGTTATCACCTCCTGCCAAGACCTTTCCCTGCAGGAAGCATGGTGCTCCAGAAGGTAAAGAAGTATAAGGGCTTGGGTTGGTGGAGTGTAATTGGTTGGCCCTCTCCCCTCTTATGTGTTAAGTGTATAAGGGCATGTACCACAAGTGCGTCTGACAATACAGTGCATTGGAGTAGAGTGCAGTGGTGTGGAGTGCAGTGGTTAGTCTTGAGTGGCCTAGAGTACAGTGGTGCAGAGTAGAGTGGTGTGGCATGGAGTGGAGTGGAGTGGAGTGGTGTGAGTGTGGTGTGAGTGTTTGATATTGTTCAGCATTCCGTCCATCAATAGTTTTTTTGCATTTGTCACCCATGTGGGATGGGTATGCCCAAACGTGGGTTTGTGATCACCATTCCACTGGATTCAAGCTACCCTTGCTGGGGTGAAAGCCGGTCCTAGGATGCTTGTTTCCGGTCCAGTTTGGGATGGACTCTTACCATGGGGAGCAGGGTCAAGACTGATTTACATATAGCTGGGTCCAAAATGGAATGGTGTGGTGAGCAAACAAATGTTTGACATTGTTATGTGAGTGTTTGACATTGTTCAGCATACCATCCATCATCTGTTCTTTTAGCTTTGCTTGCCCTAAGTAGAAAGGGTTTGCCCAGACGTGGGTCCTGTGCTCACTGTACCACTAGAATTAGCTAGCCTGGCTGATGGGGCGGTGATACCCCAAATGGGGTCCCAGGATGCTGGTTTCTGGTCCAGGGAGGACCTGGCCTGGTAGTTTGGGCTGGACTGGTCCCATGTGCTGCAGGGTCAAGACTGATTTGCATATGGCTGGTTCAAAAATGGGGTGGCATGGTGAGCAAAAACTGATGGATTAAACCCAGATCTTTGACTGGAGGTGAATGTTTGATTTGTTCAGCCTTCTGTCCATCATCTGTTCTTCCTGCTTTTGACGCCCTAAGTGGGAAGGATATGCCCAGACGTGGATCCTGTGCTCACTGTGCCACTGGATTCAAGCTAACCTGGCTGATTAGGTGTGATACATGAAACCGGTCCCAGGGATGACTTCAGGCTAGACTGTTCCAATGGGGAGCGGGGTCAAGACTGATTTGCATATGGTTGGGTCTCAACTGGGTTGGCATTGTGAGCAAAAAAATATGGATTAAACCCAGATCTGTGAATGGCGTGAATGTTTGATTTGTTCAGCATTCCAACCATCATCTGTTCTTTTTTCATGAATCTTTGATAAAAGGCATGTTCCACCAGTGCGTCTGACAGAATGCCTCGTTCCTGAGGCTCCAGATTTATGAGGATGAAAGGAGAAAAATCTGCTTACCAACCTAGGGGCATGGACAGCAGTAGCTCGCTGACACAATTGATCGCTGATGGGGTAACCCTTCCAACGCACCAAAGACTGTAATTTCCCCCAATAAATGCAGGAATCACAAATGTCTGAGACCTCAAACTCAGGAACTCATTGAACTAACACCGGACAGAGGTGGACAAACTCGAGAAAAATGATCGGGAACATAGTGATTCAACTGTGAAACATGGAACACAAGATGAACTCACCAGGAAGGAGGCTACAGAATCTGGACAGCCATAGAATGAACAGGTTGAACCCCTTGGATGCGGCCGGAATTTTGCCAAGGTGCGGCAAAATTCCAGGCGTGCGCAGATTGGACGGCTCCCGTCCATCCGAAGCACACACCTACCGCGGCGTTGGACGGCCAGGGGCCGTCCGACGCATGCAAGGGGTTAACAATAGAAAATGGACCAAGAAAACATAGGCCAAGTTTAGGGTGCCTACCATGGAGCGGTAAAAAACTAAAAGAGAACCATACCTTATCACCCACAGAAAAACTAGGGGCAGGGTAACAATGCTTATCAGCTTGAGTTTTCATACTTTCTTTGGCCAAGCACAAGCTCTTTCTAGCAGTATCGCTTACAGACACTAGATGCTTCAAATAGACTGAGGCTGTTAGCATCAGAGCGTCAGTGGGAACCATTTCAAGACCTTGTAAACAATAAAAGAGGGAATAAAACAATACAACTATGTGTACTGTTGTTGTGGGCAATTCAGCGTAGGGCAATAAAGAAGCCCAGTTATCATATGTAGCATTACAAAAACTCTGTAGGTAATGCTTCAAAGTTTGATTAGAAGGTTCTGTGAGTTCATTAGTCTGTGAATGGAAACCTGAAGATAAGGCTCTGGAAATTTCAACGGCAGCACAGACAGCTTTCCAAACTTGGCAACATATTGTGGACCTCTTTCAGAAATTATAGTTGATGGGAGTCCATGCAAGCAAAAGATATCCAAGATAAACCGTTGTGCCATTTCAGTTGCTGGTAGTACTTTCTTGAAGGCTGAAAAATGGGCCATCTTGGAAAATGTATTAGCTGTTACCATGATCATTGTAAATTCCTCGGATTTGGACAAGATCACAATAAAGTCTGTTGATATTTTAAGCCAGGGTCTGGGAGCAGCTGGCAATAGAATTAAGAAGTCACAGGTCTTAGAGTGAGAAGCCTTAAATTGGTTACAGATCAGGCATGAAGATCCACATAGTTCCCCATCCCTTGTTACATTGGGCCACCAAAAAGATTACAGGATTAGATCTAGGGTATATTTCCTACCACGATGACCAGCACTTAAGGTGACTTGACACTATTTCAATATCCACTCTTGTAAAATTGGAACAGGAATAAACAGTGTCTTATTGAAGAAGTATAAATCACCTTGCTACTTGAGTTTAAAATGCTCACGTATATCTTCTAGTTCTTTCATATTCAAAAATAGATAAGTCTGTTTGACCTCCTTTAAAAAAGAGATAACTAGAGATATTATTGGTTCTGGAGCAAAAAGGGGTTGAGCTTGGGCTTTCTGAAGACTAACGCCATGATGGAACAGAAAATCGGCACAAATATTGCTGAATCCAGAGACATAGATGACCACAAAGTCGTATTAAGAAAAAAAATCCACCCAACGGGCTTGTTGACTGTTCCAACACTGAAACTCTTGCAACATCTGGAGATTACGGTGATTCATCCTGATCTCAGAGAGATAGCGACTACCTTGGACAAGGAGTCTCCACTTTTTGCAAGCTTCTTTTATTTCCAATTGTTCTCTTTCTATTACCAAGCAATTCTGCTCTCAGGAGTATAAGGATCTAGAATAGTAAAAGATTGGGTGTTCCAACCCATCATCGTCCTTGGATTGCAACAAAACTGCTCCCAATGCTTTCTCAGATGCATTGGTCTCTACAATTAATTTCTTCATGGGGTCTGGTTGCCTTAGCTCTGGCTTTAACCATAGCCGAGGTAAAAGCCTCTTTAAGGGCATGAAAAGCGCTTTCAGCTTAATGATTCCAGTGAAAGCCTGACATCAGGTTTTCCTGCTGTAGTAATCAACATATCTTACAAGAATGGTCTGAATAGTTGTGAATAAACTGCCAGTAGAAATTCGTAAATCTGAGGAAGCTCTGGGTTTCGTTAACAAAAGAAGAAGAGGGACAGCTTAAAACTGCTTGAATCTTTATAAGTTCCATTGAAAGCCCAATAGAAGACATAATGAACCCCAGGCACTCCATTTCAGCTTGTTCAAATAAACATTTCTCTGGTTTGCAAGTTAAGGAATGGTCTCTTAATTATTGTGGACCATTCCAGATATGTAGACGATGTTCTTTCAAAGACCTAGAAAAGATCAAGCTGGCATCTAGGTAGACAATTACATTTAGATTCAATACATTTGAAACATTTTTATCCATGAAACATTGAAAAATAGAAGGGGCATTACACAACCCGAAGGGCTTCACCCTATATTCAAAATGACCATATGGAGTATGAAATGCAGTCTTCCATTGGTCCCCAGGCTTTATTCTTAGTAAGTGATAGGTGCCTCTGAGGTCTAACTTTGTGTACACTTCGGCTCCTCTTACTAATTCCAGGATGTCTTTAATCAATGGAAGAGGATACCGAGGATGGTGGATGGAGCAATAGTGGCCTGGCAGCCGGCGGTGTTCCGGTATTTGGGTGTCCGTATCAATCATGCGGACCGGGATATACTTGAAGGCAACCTATCCAAAGGAATTACTGCGCTGTGCCAACAAGTAGATTTCTGGAAAACACTTAACCTTTCTGTCACGGGTAGGGTGGCAATCATAAAAATTGTGGTATTGCCCAGATTATTCTATTACTTTGCAAATCTTCCATTCTTTCTACTGGCTTCACTTTTCCGTCCATTGGAAAGTTTAATGAGGGACTTTATATGGTGTAATACTCGCTGTAGGGTTGCACTTGCTAAATTATACCTGCCTGTGTTCTACCCAATCTGGAATATTATTATTTGGCGTCTCAGATACAGTGGGTGGCAGGGTGGCTGGGTGAGCTCAATCTTGAAGATACAGCGGAAGACGGCCCACGGTGTATGTTAGATAAGCTTCTCAACATTTTCCATCCGTTTACTAAACCACGTATGGCTTTACCCTTTTTGGTACAGATAGCTCATAAATGTTTCCGTAGAGCCATATATCTCACTAGGCTCTTGGCACTGTATGCGCCCACGATACCACACCTGGGAATGCAGAGAGATAGGGGCAGAGTCAGTGCCGCTGAAATGGCATTTTGGCATGAGGCTGAGGTTCACACCCTGGGGGAACTGTATGTAGTGGGCACATTAACGCTGTTCCAAACTCTGGTGGATGAGGAAGGAGTTCCCCCGGGACTGTTTTCAAAACACGCCTCCTGGATAGCCCTGATGAGACGCCACTGGGGGGATATCTCGCAAGAGCTCCTGACGTACCTACTGCTACAATATATCCATGTGCTGGGCTCGGGGAGACACCTCATCAAATGGTTGTAGAGTCCATTAGAGAACACACTTTTTTTTTTTTAAAGCAATTTTTATTGAAATTTTCCATTCATTCTGCAATCAGTATAATAACACCTGTCAGACCATTACGCAGATGGTCCATTATCCAGCTTGTAGTACAGGAGAAACCAACTCTCAACATTCTTCCCCCAACCTTCCCACCCACTTCCCTCTCTGCCCCCTCCCCCCCAGTCAGTGTGCCCTCGATTACCCCTCTTCGTCTAGTTGCGTGAATCCCTCGTGGTGAAGGATCTAACACAAATGACTGGAGAATAACACCATCTTCAATCCTTGAAAACAGAAGGTTCCGTACAGTTACTCATGTGTGCTCTGAGCCCTTGTCTCGACTCCCAAGTACTCCTTAACTCAGAGTGTTTGAGCGATCTCCTCTCCTTACATACCTAGTTGTCCCCATCTCCATTGTGCCCCCCAGTGCTCCCCGCCCTTGCCTCTGTCCTTTGATCAGGTCCAGCGTTACCTGCATCCCCCTCATCTATTTCTATCAGTGATTGAAGTTCTGCCACTAACGCCCCCCCATGCTCTTGCCGCTTCTAGCGCCTCATCATTGGATGTACGCCTGGCTAGTTGCAGACGAAGCGTCCCTTCACTGCCCACCCTGCTCAAGAAGCTCGCCCTCCATCTCTGTAGGTTAGGTCCCGCTCTCGCTTTCCAATGCATGGTGAGCTCCCTCTTTGCCATTATCAACCCTAAATCATAAAACTTGCTAATAATTTTAGTGTTGGGAGTATGTGGAAACCAAAGCAAAAGGCAAGTTCCCATCTCCACCTCCAGCTCACGCCCCATTACCCGGTTCAAACCATCTTCTGCCCAATAAGATCCCAGACCCACACATGAACATTAGAGAATACACCTTTACTGATTTAACACACTTGCGCATGAAGTAGGAAACAGATTTTGCACGACCATTCACACCCAGGGAATGGTGAGCGTTGCTGGAAAGTCTCAGACAGATCCCTAGCAATGCAGATTTTAGGCTAATTTGATCCTACATAGTACATAAGGCCTACCTATCCCCATACAAAATTAACTAGTTTTTTAATAAGACAGATGCTTGTTGCCTGCAATGCCAATTGGTGGACGCTGATCTATTGCATATGATATGGTCATGCCCCAGACTGCAAATCTATTGGCTCAGTGTGATTCGTATATTAACCACCATCACGGATAGAGCTCTACCAAATACATGGGGGGCTTGTATCAGACGTATATTTCCTAGAGATAGAAAATACAAGCCCATCTCTTGTTTTCTTAACTTGGCGGTGGCCAATCGATTGGTCACCCGCCGATGGAAGCCAATTGACCCCCCTTCGCTCACAGCCTAGGTTCACTCGATGTTATATTGGGCTAAAGCAGAGGCAACCTTATTGCTGAGAGAGGACACCCTGGGACTCCGCAAGTATCCCATCTCTGCAGCATGGGGAGTGATGCTGACGGCATCACAAGTGCATTGACCCCCGAAGACTCTTCAACTGCACCTGACACCAATCAGGTTAATCCACACACCAGGCATGGTGAGCCCAGTCATTAGCAAGTTTTTGCACCTAGTGCTTCACTTCATTTCGGCTTACTTGCCCTACGAACTTTTTGGCTTTGTCCGATCTGGCTTTCTCTTAACATCAGGACATGTCAAGAAGCATTAGAATTATGCATGAGGGGTGACTCATCTCAGATGGCTACTCGCTTTGTAAAATGTATGTTTGAAATTAATCTTTTGTTACCACTAGGTGACCAAGAATGAACTCTAATCTCCAAAACTAATTTTTCCTTTTTATGTGCTCACTGTTTTTATTAGAATTTGATTAGTGCTTTTTAATTCTTAACCAGTGCCTGTACGAATTGCAATGATTTTAATTAATTATGAAAATAAAACACTTACTTACTTACTTACTTCATTTCGGATTATATAGTTTCTTGAAATGTGCTACTAAGACTGATATGCCAGGGACTGAGTGTGGGATGATATGGTCTTAGAAAACCCCCTACCCCCTCCTTCCTTCCTCTAACATTTCTCTATTATCCACACTGTTTTCCCAGTCGATTTTCTCTGAACGGTTATATACAGTTTTTGTTATATAATGAATCTGGTTACTTACATAATGTTCGTGACTCTATGGCCCCGCCAAAGGGAGTTGCTAGAAATGTGCAGTCCTAATGTTGTGGAGAGCAATTGGCACTCTTCCATGGTGCTTGGATATTGCTTTAATGACAGGCTGGGAAGGTTGATATAAAATGTCTGAAGTACGAAGTATAATTGCTTAAGTGACTGTATATTTCTAAGACAAGATACTTTTGTTGTTGTTCTTTTTTCTATCTTTGTAAGGATTTTATGCACCTTTCAATAATGTAAACTGTCACCCGAACTGGTACTCGTTACTTTTATGCATGTCTATGTCACGTTTTCATATAACTACAAATTTTCAATAAACAAAAAAATTGAAGAGGATACCGATCCTTAATCGTTATCCTATTGAGGCCTCTGTAGTCTATACAGGGTCTTAATTCCTTTGAATGTTTGGGCACAAAGAAAAGAGGAGCTGCAGCAGGAGATATAGAGGGAAAGATTAGACCATCTGCCAGATTGTTATCTAAATGCTGTGTAACACTTTCTTCTCTGATTCAGAAAAAAGGTATACCCTACCATAAGGTATTTCTGATCCCTGTGCTAAATTTATGGCATAGTCAAAACTGCAGTGTGGAGGTAAAGTTTCAGTTTTCGCTTCCTCGAACACAATGATAAATGCATGGTAGTGTTCAGGAACTGCTGATAAGTTCACAGCAGTCATCACAGATTTTTGTAAGGTATTTCGGTTTTGCTGTCTTCTCTCCATGTAAGACTTAAACAGTTTCAGGCACAGTATTCAGAACTGATGGATAACACCCTATTAACCCAATTAATATAAGGGTTGTGAAGGACTAACTATGGAATGCCGAAAAACACTGGATGATTTGAAGATATTATAACAAATTCTAAATGTTCCTGATGGTTAAATAACTTTATTTGAAGGGACTCAGGGCACTGAGTGGCAGGACCGGAAACTATAGGAGTTTCATCCACAGTTTTAACAATGTCTGCACTTGCCTTTTCTCGAAGGGAAAGTGTTTTTTGAGAGTACAGTCTTTGTCCAGGAACCTACTGGCAGCTCCAAAATTCAGTAAAGCCAAAACTGAATGTAAGGGGAACATATTTCCTATGGAGATAGGTAGCAGAAACAATGGGACATGTTCAGGAGTCTACGAGGATCCACAAGACATTATTTGAGGAAGAGTTGCTTCACGCAAACCTTCCTTCCTCTCAAGAGATAGGCTTACTCATTTCCCATTGGCTTGGCAGGTCTAACTGAAAATTGGCGCAAAAGATACCCATTCTCTCCACAGTACAGGCATAAAGCTTTTGCCTGACATTTACTCCTTTCTTCTTCAGATATTGGGCCTCTGGTAATTCCAATTTGCATTGGTTCTTCTGCAGTCAACACCTGAGCAGGGATCTTGATTTTTCAGAGTGGAGGCATTCTATGAGTTGAGTTAGAGGATTGACTACGAACTCTCTCCTTTTCTTTTGTCCTCTCATTCAATCTGTGTTCGATGTATAAGGCTGACTCTATTGTCTCATTAAGAGAAATGGGTCAAGGAATGTGAATATGTTAATTCTTGATTTCATCCTTCAATCCTCTATGAAACAAGGTTAACAAGGTACACTCCACCCATGTTGTTTAAGCAGACAAATGCTTAAAACGTGTCACATAGGACAAAACATCCTGAGAGCCTTGTTGAATTTCACAAAGACCCTCCTCTGCAGAACTCTCTAAGTCAGGTCTTTCAAACATTCTACAGTAGGCTAACATGAATATTGAATAGTATTCCAGACTAGGATCTGTTACAATTACCAACGGTGAAGCCCAGACCAAGGTTGCTCCTGTTAGACTGCTTATTAGGTAACCCACCTTAATCCTATCGTGGGAGAACTGGGTAGACCGGTAAGTAAAGTGGATGGTCAGAGAGTCCAAGAACTCTTTTAACTTATTCAGGTTTCCATCAAAATGCTGGGCCCCTGCAGGAACGGGCTGTAACTCAGATGGCACTCTGGCTGACAAGGTTGGGCATAATATTGCATTTTCATTGCACAGAGGGTCTAGTTCTGCAGACCGCTGTTATATGGTATAATGCAAGGCTTGTGTGGGACCCATCTTCACCTGGGTACGTTGACGTTGCAATCTTTTGAGAGCTGGACACTAGAGTTGACGTCTAGGTTTGGAAGCTCTGGATATGAAACTTGGACAGTCGCCTCTGGAAACCACCTTACCAGCCAGTGATGGAAACACAAGGCTCGAATATGCCCTCTAAGGAAACTGCCAGAAGGAAAAAGCACGAAGCAGAAAAACCTCTGGAATTCACTACCACACAGTAGTACACAGCACAAGGAGAAAAAAGGTCAAGAAAAAACTGGAACAGAGACATTGGTAATGTTGCAACGCACCAAAAGACCTTTTCAAGAGTTTTATATAGGAAAGTATGACCTGGAATGAAGCAGGAATTAAGGAAGTAATTCCCTACATCTTAGGCTGGGAAACCTCCATTGGATTTAATGAAAAGGCGGCCATGATCGATTGGGCTAAGTAAAAAAGAAGTTCTGACCAATGGTGCCATAACTTCCTGCCAAAACCTTTCCGTGCAGGAAGCATGGTGCTCCAGGAACCCAAACCCCCACCCCCTGAAGGCCTCCCAGGAAGGAGGACCATATTAAAATATTTATTTACACCACACTTCACACTTACCAAAAAATGACCTTCATGTTTGCTTTCCTAATTGATATATTACACAATATATGCACAGTTCATTTACAGACATTTACATTTTGTTGTGTGCTTGAAAAAAATGACATTGTACAGCCTTCCTCCAGCACATCCCCAGTAGCCAGCATGATTGTCAAATAAATTCTCTCACTTTGAAGTCAGAGATTTGTTAACACAACACAAAGCTCCCTGGCAGAGCATTACCTTTGGGCATTTCAGCTCTCTCGCTGAATGCACAGCAAATGAGACAAGTTAAGAACAGGATTTAAAAGCCTGTTTACAGAAACCGAGCACTGGTGGAAGAATACAGCAAATAGGGTATGCTCAGTGGGATGGACAAACTCAAGCTGGACAAGCAAACAAGTAAAGTCAGCTTGGAAAGCAAGCAAATGTGAGTTACAAACCACAAAGCCAATGGTAAGAATAGGCACAACTAATATCCAGAGAAGCTTTCCGAAGATATCTTTAGCAAACCACAGCTGTCTGGAAGCTTTCAATCTAAAAAGTTTTTTTTCATTTCTACAGCATACATTTCCCAGAATTTGTTGCCAGCAATAAGTCGCATTGTGCTTTTGGGCCACTGGCCAACTGATTTCAGGTGTAAAATAGTCGCTCAAACATTTCAATAGAGGCGGTATGGCACAGCCAAACAGCCAATTCACAAGTGGTGAGTCTAAAATACTCCTGTGGGCTCGGGTAATTCATAATGTCTCAACCCAATGTCAGTACGCTCAAGAGCAAAATAAGCCTACCTTTTTAAAGAAAGTATATTTACCAACTACAATGTTTTGCTAGAAGTAGTGGGAAATATGAAGTGATTCATAAATGATTTATAATCAACAGATTTGTCATATAGTTTTGTAATGATCTCCCAATCCATGTTTCCAGTTTTGGCCAGACACAACAATCTTTATGTGATATGGATTGAACCATACGTTGTTTCACTTCATTACTGGGCATCTGTCAATGGAGTACATAATCTAATGTCCTAAAGTGAAACAAACGTTAAATAAATAACCTATTTTTGACATGAAAGCGTTTTTATGATGTTTTTCCAGGAGGTGTGTGGCTTCATTTGCTTGCTAAATCATTTGATGGCTTAACTTGTGCTTGGGATTTTAGAACCAAGCCATGCACCTGGCTTGGCCTCTCATCCTGTGCGCTTCCTTGTTTGCCTGCTACTAAGTTCAGATCAGAAGCTTCAACAAACTCCTCACCTTGGTCATCCAAACAAGCCATGGTCTGTGCCCTCATCCATGTCTCCCAGTCTATGTTAATCCACACTGTGTCTTCATCCGCGTGCACTACTGTTCCACTGCAGTGCCACAGCAAACAAGCATTGGCAAAGCCAATAGGTCTCACCTATTAGACCAACTGGCTTTTCCAATCTGTTCTAGCAATGCTGAACAACCTTTCAGCTGCTGTACAGAATTGTTGCTTTAAAAAAAAAGGCTTAAAAAAGGGGGCAATGATACGGCCGTTGCATCATTGTGTAGATGCACATGTGTTCAACATTCATGCAGCCCTCAAAATTATGTGGGTGTTTTTGTCCTTTTCATTTACCACCCTGAGGTAGATCAGTAAATTTAGAAAAACGAGCACAAAAGCATTGTTCTAAAATGAAGTGCGAAGGCACTTAAAATAGAACATTAAGATTTTTAAAAAGAATACTGGGTTGCGGGAGAGGGTTTGTAGAAGGGGAGAGGAGAAGCAACATGACAAGCAGGGATGAAGAAACACGGAGAGTGGGGCAAGAACCATCACAAGCGAAATAAAGCAATGTGGACCGGTGTTGGGGGAGAGGCAGACAGTGCTGAGAGTGTGCAAAGGAACTGGCGTGGAGAGACAGAAATTCATGGACGAAACAGAGTAACATTTTTGGGAGAAGCACATGGGGGAGATAGCTGGAAAACTCACAAGCTCATGCTTTCTTATGGAGTGCATAAACAAAAAGAAAATAGTAGTTTCCTAAAACAAGCAGTGAAAACATATAAGCCAGTCAGTCAAAAAGGTGGTATGGAGGCTCTGCTCCATGGCAGGGACAAACACAAGATTGACAAGCTGGTAAACGAGTAAAAAGCAGGCAATTGAGAATGGCAGTAAAGTCAACCAATGGGCAAGCACATGTATGTTCTTGGCAAGCCCACACAATATGTCTTTTACTACCAGAGAGCTTGTGCTGTCTATCAGGCTCAATCTAAGAAGGCTCAAGCCATTCACACACTTCTTCTTCTCCCTAGGATGCAGTCCTGCTGAAGATGGGATCACAAACATCATATCCACAATCGAAAGGAGCCCTTGTGAACTAGGCCTGGAGATTAGGGTTGTCAGAGACACCATGTGCGTAGGACACCGTAATCTTTTTTTAGGTATGTTCAGTCGGGTCAGTTGAAGCAAACATTTCGAGAGTGCAGCTCCTAGAATGCATTATCTTATCAAATAAAAGCCGGGCTGATAAATTGCTACCCTGTCGTCGTGGAGCTAGGTGGCACTAATGTAAAGTATTCACGCCACCCCCCACCCACCCACTGGATGAGTGACACTAAGTGATATGTCATCTACCCACTGCTGTGTGATTTGTAAATACCCGGTGTAAAGTATAATAATATATCACTTCACCTGATTGAATGTTTGAGGTTGTTGCTATTGAACCAGTCTGTCTCCAAAGAGAATCACAATGCTTTTCATAGGACTTTTTTTATTGCATCAGGGGCTCGGACAGGATATGTTATAGGTATTACCAGAAAATCTAGATGGAATAACGAGGGACAGAGAAGCGGCCTGAGCATATATACAATTGGAAAGTCCACTCAGTTCATTCATAGCAGCAGCTTCAGCCACAAGGAGATGAAAGAGCTGGGAGCAGTCAGGTGGTTGTTGTTCAAGAGCAGAACGTTGCAACCTGGTTGGTTCTTCACCGGCAGACCTGTATCTTAATGTGTCTGCCTGTACAACTATTAGGAAAATCACTTAAAGCCTGTAGATTTCCCTCTTATCGATACATACATTAAACAGGAAATATAATAGGAAAGCACTTTAAAATGTGTTCTGCCCCTGGAATTAAAGTAAACAAAGACAGAAAGGCCGTTTTTTAAAACAAATGCAAGCGATTTTCTATAAAATGCTATTCACCCTCTTATGCTGGCTTTGGGAACCCCTCAGCCTGCTCTTCGGTGCTGTGCTCTCCTCCTCATTGAGCAAGAGAGGCTCACACCTGCGCAGTCACGAGGGGAACACGTGGTGGACGTACAAGCGAGTGGGTGACGACGAGCACACTTGCGTGAACAACTTGGCACAGGTGTGCCTCGAGAACAAGGAATAAAAGACTATTTCTAAGCACGGGAAGGGGTTAACTAGGTGGGACAGTCTGGTCGCTGGATAGCAAAGAGAGCTGGGTGAAAATAAACCAGTGTAAAAAGTGTCGCATTCTCAGGGCAGCCACAGGACTGAGGGGCATGTGTACAACAGAATGATGGAGCATGGCGTTAAACAAAATTTGCTAACACCATACTCCGCCATTCGGAAACTGAAAAGATGCACCATAATTACAACAATACAGTGCATCCCTGCGTTTTTTCTAGCGCTGGAGTTAATTAAGCTGCGTTGCTCCAACGCAGACACCCTTGTACCAGTGCCTACGTTGGGTGGAATGATTGTTAATGTGTAGGAAGGTGGCCCTTCCTGCACCTAAACAATCCATAATGGATATTTGTAACTCCTATGTGTGCAGTCCAATCGAGGTTGCATACCGTCATTTTTTTAATGATTGTTTATGTGCAGGAAGGAATACCTTCCCACACATAAACAATCATACCCCCCCAACGCAGGCACCCTTGCACTATGCAGACACCTATCTGCACATAAACAATCTTTCATGGTGTTTTGCTGTTTCTATGTGTGCTGCACAATGCGGCACACATAGAAACAGCAAAAATGAGGAGAAATAAAGCATTTCTCCTCGTTGCGCCACGTGAAGGCCAGGTCTAAATTTTGGCGCTGCCCCATTTTTACGCCACACTTGTAAATACGGGACAGCTTCAAAATCAATGGCTATTGCGGCGGAAAACCCAACACAATACCTTTTGCCCACACCTTTCACGCTAAGTATAGCGTGAAAAGGGGCCTATTCACGAGGTGGAGTTGTCGCTTTAAGTAGCTTAACGCCATCTTGTAAATGAGACGAAGCCCTTATCGCCACAGGACCATAGTAAAAAGTGACATTCCTGTAGCGATAGGGGGTTGTAAATATGCCCCTGAGTGCCATGGGTAAGGACAAACAGAGTTGAACAGGGTTGCATCAGAGAGATAGATGGTTGGACTCCATGGACACATCCTTTGCTCTCATGCACCGAGCTGCTGACAACAGTCTGTACTGTTGCAGCAGGCAGCTGAATGCAAAGGCTTTACAGGCCCGGTCTTAGTATTGCGTATTCCATTAATAACTGTGGAAAATGATGTGGATTCTACTGGATTCTGGTTCCAGCAGGTAGGATCTGACCGAGCCAGTGGAAGTGCAATTTCCCGATACTGGCACACAATTCAGCAGAGCCCGCACATTGTCTGTTTTCTTTTTGCAGGAGCAACCTGCAGGTCGTGAGGGGGTTGTCTTAATTCCACTTCCAGCTGGGCCCTAAACAAAAGTCCCGAGTGATTGCCAGTGGTTAGACTATTTGCAAATATTCTCACCTTTGGCGAGATTGATGCTATCCCGAGTGATTGCCAGTAGTTAGACTACTTCAAGCATTCCTCCAATCACCGTTTGTGTGGCTGATTTAAAGGGCCAATAGCCCCTCTTTTGTTCAAGTATCATTGTGGCTGGGAGCTATTTGGAACCTACCACCTAGATGCCAATGCAATGGAGGAAAACAAAGGCCCACAGCTTATCACTTCTCAAACATTTAAAGAAACTATGTGATGGAAGCAGGTTTTTTTACTTTGTTCAACCACCGTTCCCCTGTGGAAGAGATGTCATGCACTGTAAGAATGCGAGATGTGCATATGTGTATGAGTCAATACATGAATAACATTTTTTTAAATGTAATTCTTTTATAGCGCTACTCATCCCAGTGTTGGGTGTCAGAGCGCTTTACATCAATTATAGAGAGACAATAAATCATACAAGTGTGTAAATCAATGTTTATTAAATGTTACATTAGGTAATGAGTGTTATGAGGTGTGGGAGTCACATATTGTCTATACTTGTAGAGAATATATATTAAGGGTGCATTGTTGGGAGAAACCCAGAGGATCAAAACCTATGACTTGCAGTTTGCATGCAGTTCCTTAATGCTGGTTCATAGCTCACTGTGATTTAATAGAAGAATTGCAACTTATGAACTGGCAGTAAAAATGGATCTCTGTGTCAAAAGCAGTAGCCCACTTATCTATCGACAGATCAGCATGTTGCACTATATGCTTTGCAGGAAGCACATTAACCTTCTACGCTACTTTATGAATTAAAAACTGGACAACACACAGAACTTTCCTGACCTGCATTAACCACCAGAGTTATCTTACCATTATTACATATGGGATAAACTGCCCCTGCTGTACATTATAAGGCTATTGCCAGTGACAGAGGAGTTAGTTCCATAGCAATAAAAAGGAACAAGGCAGTGACTTGCAATATCCTTATCATGTACGCCAAGGGGTGCTTTATCCCTTATAATAAATCACCTTTCCCACAAACCACCTTGGTGCGTAGCTCTTTATAAACATGAAGAATAAAAATAGAATCACTATTGCACAATTAAACACATCAACAAAGTTAGCTAGTTGCTGAAAAAAGATATATGAAGCAGTTGAATAGAAGTCTTTTTTTTTTTTTAAAGGTGCAGTATAAACAGGCATAAAGATTCTAACTTTTTCATAATTTCCCAAGGAGTGCCAAAAATAAACATGATACTATAAATATCTCCTTTCTGCTTGGCACTGTAGAGTTTTAAAAAACACAGAGCCGAAGAAAGAAAAACAACATTTCATTTTCCTGGCTTTAAGCAGCTGCTTTAATTGTGCCTTTAGGGATTGTGTCAGAACTCGACTAAAATAAGCTATTACAGTTGAGCTCTGATGTCATTTCTTTATAATTGCCGATTATGTTCGTCACAGATCGTGATTATAAAGAAATTTGAGACGTGTTTCAACACAGGGATTGCAGAATCCGGTGTATTATAATCCTCTATAAATTGTTGGACACACAGAGATCCATTTAGCAGGTGTTTTAACCCTGCAAGATATTTCAATCTGCAGCCTGTCTGTGACTAATTAAGCCAGAAAAGATTTGCTGTTAGATTGATTCTTTAAAAAAAAAAAAAAATTGACTTTCAGACTCCGCTTTTCATGATTCTGTCCCTCCTGACTTTATTCCGTTTCCTGTATCACACCATGACCCCCAGTTTATGGGTTCCTGGAGTACATTAATTCCAAATGCAGCACCAGCAATGCTGGTTGTGTAAAAACGATGTACTTGTTGGCAGATAAGCTACTCACCCATGTTGGGGCATTTTCTTAACTTGGAGGAAAGAGAGCGCGGTAGGAACTTTGGGAGCCTGGTCTCTGCTCCTGATGAAGGCTGAAGACCTGTGGGGCAGATAAGGGTCCTCCTTGCACTGTGATGTGGCCCAGGGCGGGACCACCGAAAGATGCTGCGGCCTACCATTCCTTGAGCATGTGTCCCTCCGCACACCTGGGAGGGAAAAGGTGTGTCAGCTGCTTGGTGCCCAGGCAGCGAATGAGACTCTTATGAGGCCCAGGTGACGGCTGAACACCTTTACCTTTCCAACAGGTGATGGTTTTTATGCTCACACTCATGTGGTACTCCACTTACGCGCTGTAACCAATGAAAGATGGCGCAGCTTTCCACTCATGAGCATGTATCCCTCCGCGAGGCGCGGAGGGAAGAGATCTGGAAGCTGCTTGACGAGCACAGGCAGTGGAGGAGGCTCTTCCGAGGTCCAGATGAAAGAGCCGGCTGAGGGCCAGTCGACAGGCAACACTCCTGCAATCACGGCTGTGTGGTCCTCAGCATGAGCCGTGGGCCGAGCTGTGGAAGCACAGGCAGTGGTTACGGCCTCTCTTTGCCGGGTAGGTGTCTTTCCAGCAGCCCGCAGGCAGCGTGTGTGAGCCGGGACAGTTCCCAAGGTGTACAACAAGATATATTACCCTCAGGGGTAAATATTGAACAGTGGATAAGCTAATGTCAACATGACTCTCCCGGGCGATAAATCTAGACTTTCGCTGAAGTAGCAGGGAGCGCGGGCCTAGGCCCCAGCAGCGCACTGACTACTGCCTTCGAGTCTGCTGCTAGGACCCACTGCAGCATCCCGTGCGCCCGAGGGGCCCTGAGCAGCAAGGCAGGGGGGCCGAGAAGAGAGGGGTCGTGTATGCAGTGTCCTAGGGCGTGAAAACCGAGGAGCCCTGTAGGCCCTATGAGCACTGAGGTGTCCTGAAGACTGAGGCGTGGCACATGCCCGCCCACACTTTGAAGGTGGTGAGAGGGAGCTTGTGACTTACATTAAAGAGGAGGACATTTTAGGGATTTTAGGCTGGAGACACCTAAAATAAAGCCATTTTGGGCTTATAAAGTAGGCCGTTTCCCGTCTGAATCGTGTTTGTTGGCGGTACCGAAAAGCTCTAAAAATCTGGCTATTTAACTTTAAAAACACACCTGTTCACAAGCAATCAAAAATACTCTTTTTAAAATTTCTAAACTCATACCTCAGGAATACAGAGGCAGTCAGCTATATTTGCAGGGAGTGTAAGTTTCAGGCTGAGCTATAGCTGCTCACCTCAGCCTCTGAGGCGCTGCTCTTGTTGACGGGCAGGATGCAACACAGGTGGGACCGCAGAGAATTATGAGACCTGGCATCACCAGCTCACTGAGAACTGCAGTTTCCCTTGAGACCGGCGTCCCTCCCGGGCACTCAGAAATATTTCCTTGATTTGTTCAAATAAATTCAATAGGATTATCTTTCATGGTTGATATCATTCCTTTTATTTTACCCACAAAGAAAATACCAACTTTTCTTCTACGGGTTGTAACGAGGCTTAGGCTACTAGGTTTATATCTTTATGTAGATATTGTGATGGTTTCCAGTACTGAAGAAAAGTTGGTATTTTCTCGAATCAGGAATTTACACGGCCCCTGAGGAAGGGCGATGCCCGAAATGCATTGGGCCACAGGGCCATCTGCCTAAAATCATTATGACAACAATAATGCGATGAATTTATTTCAAAAATAAAAGGAATGATATCAACCATGAAAGATAATACTATTGAATTTATTTGAACAAATCAAGGAAATATTTCTGAGTGCCCGGGAGGGACGCTGGTCTCAAGGGAAACAGTGCAGTTCTCAGTATTCTTCACCCCAGGTACAGGGGGTGTTACTCCCAGGGCACCACTCACCTATATAGACATTGACTACAAACATTAACAAGGTGTGCGTCTCCTACAAGCCAATTTTGGATCTACAATCACCAGCTCACTACCACAGTCCTGTTGGTGCTGGTAGCATGGCAGATGATCCCTGAGTGCTGCGCGCATGGTGGGTGGCCTCAAAGCCAATGCTCTCTGGCTGTTTGAGAGCGTGGGCTACGATTACAGTGCTGTGAAACATTCCAAACTCGCTGACAGCCTTGCCCATAGCCTACCACGGGGTCTCTTCAAGGAGCAGGGACTGGGGGAAATGCTCCATGGGTCCCACTTATGACGATTGTGCTAACACATGCAGCAATTGATGATTAAATTAAAGCAAGACACACTTGAGGAAACCAGCAGTAGCAGTAAGAGAGGGTGATAGCTGTAAAGTAGCCCCTCATGCATTTTAGTACAAGCACTTGAGTTCAGTAGAAAGGATACACCCAAACAGCTTTTAGCGTTAGGCGAGAGATGAGCGCTCTGCTTGGCGGAGCCAAGACTGCTCAAACCTCTTCCGCTGCACATTTCCAACATTGATGATGCATTGAAGGAAATGCTGAGCTCAGTTTCCCTAAAAAGCTGTTCTCACTGTCTTCTCCCTCTCTTCTACTTCCTTTCCAAGCATTGACAATGCCAGTATGTCTGGCTTATAAATGAAAGTCCCGCTTAAGTAATTGATGCGTTTAGGCATTCAATACGTTGTCATACATGCCGACTGTCATGCATCCTTGCTCATATGCAACCATTCATCCACTCACTGACAAATTTTGGCATTCGCCCACTCACAGAACCATAATAAAACACTCATGCAAAATGACCCACAAATGGAAGATAAATTACAAGAATTGAAGTAAAAAAGAATAATTGTGTCACCAATACATGCTGGGCATATACTTGCAGTAACAAATACCATAACAAATTCCTCAGGTAGCCATCTTGACTGTGCCAGGTATTTCATTGTTTTAAAGTTCTAGCATTGCTCCTAAATTTGGAACCAACCGGTTGGCTGTCTTGAAATGGTACGATAATGATACACTAGGGACTATACAAACCCATAGTGGTTGCCTGGTTTAGATGTTGTGACCTTGCCTGATGCAGTGTATTTCAGATGAAATAAGCAGCAGATCAGAATCCCATTAGCACTAGGGGTGGGTGGCGAATTCCGTTCCACTCGCGGAACATGCAAAATTTCGGCATTTTTGTATTCCGCGCGGAGCGCGAAAATGTCAAAACTTCTGAGAGCCGCGGTGGAAAGCCATTGTATTGCACAAACAGTGGCATCTTAGTGGATAAATATGCAGAGCAGGATTCATTCTGGCACGATGCTGCTGTCACAAAAATTAAACCTGAACAGGAAGCACTTACAGATATAAATAAAGCAGGTTCCTGAGTTTAAGCTCAAATTCAGTAACTCATTAATCAGCCCAAAATAATCGTGAGCTTTGTCGAGGCTGGGCAGGTGTGCTTTCTCCCCATATCTACCCTTGAAAATGAGCTGTGATGCTTGATGGAGGCCTTTGCATCCTTGACTTTCACGAGCGCAATCCCCGTGCAGTTCCTGTGACCAGGAGCTTCGTTCTCCTAACCTGCTGCTCTGATCGGTCTCTGACCTTTTATAAACACAAGAGGCATGTGAACTCGCATTAAAGCCCCGCCCATTTGGCCCCGCCACACACACTAGCGGTGTGCACCGTCTTACCGCCCTTTACCCACTATGATGGACAGCTCACTCAAGGTACCCTGGCGCCCTTCGGCGCGATGGCAAAGGTTTACACACATGGTCACTGGAGACAACTCTTCTGGCCCTTCATGCAACTGTAGTGTAGGAAAAGCACTATACATTTACCCAACGAGGTAGCACTTACTGATTAGCCAGTAGAAAGTACTCCAGTTGAGTAGAGGTAATGCACAAAACGGTGGCGTCTTCTTGGATAAATGCAGGGCAGGATTCATTCTGGCACAATGCTCCTGTCACAAAAATTAAACCTGAACAGGAAGCACTTACAGATATAAATAAAGCGGGTGCCCGAGTTTAAGCTCAAATTCAGTAACTCATTAATCAGCCCAAAAAAATCGTGAGCTTTGTCGAGGCTGGGCAGGTGTGCTTTCTCCCCATATCTACCCTCGAAAATTAGCTGTGATGCTTGATGGAGGCCTTTGCATCCTTGACTTTCACGAGTGCAATCCCTTTGCAGTTCCTGTGACCAGGAGCTTCTTTCTCCTCATCTGCTGCTCTGATCAGTCTCTGACCTTTTATAAACACAAGAGAGGCATGTGAACTCGCAAAGAAGCCACGCCCTCGAAATCTCCTCGAGCACGCGAAATTCCATGCGTTCGCTGAGATTTTTTGCCGTTTCGCAATATTTTGCAAAAGGCAATTTCGCAAATTCTGCCCACCCCTAATTAGCACCCTGGGAGTTGAAGTGTGCTTTAAAAATTTAAATAAAAAGAGTTGAAGGAAAGAAATTAAAGAGGACATATAAAAGGGGAAAATGGAAAACTGAAGAAATGACCCGCAACTCGGCACTGATGCACTCTCAATTATTTTTAGGCAGATTGACAAATCTGATCCTACAAATGCTGTCACTCACAGGGCAAGAGAGCCAATGGGAGAAGTGTGCAAAACCATTGCAAAATGGTATAAGCTGCCAAGGATGGAAGCAGATTAAAAACAACACTCATACAAATGAATGGCAGAAGAGGACAGACCCAAAGCCCTTTTCTCTTGCCTGTATTTATTAAAGACATTAACACCTGCATTAACATCTCAATACTCATTTACTTCAACATGCTCCCCGTTAAAGGCTTTCAATTCAACAGTTTGTGTTCCAAAAGAATGGCGTTCAAGTGTGGCACACTTTTGGCTTCAACACAAAAAGCTGGCACTTTAATTGTTCCTTAAAACTCTTTAGTGACACTGCAGTGGACTTCCACTGGCATTGGAAGTACGTTTCACTTTGAATGTAAGAATGTATTATGAAAAGGATTAGTATGATATTTTAAAACTCATAAAAAATGTGCCCTTAGTATAGCTTTCTAGAGCACTAACCATCATTTCTATAACCAAAAAGAACTCTCATTTTGTTCTTTTACTGCAGTCTCCTGTAGGAGACACTGTCAGTTTTACAGATTTGGGTCCATCATATTTCAGTAGAATCAACATTTATCACAGGAAAAAATCACCTGAAAACTCACCTGAATTCCTAAAATGACTACAACACCACCAACAATTGATTTATATTATGACTATTTATTATCACCTTTGATTGTGAGCCTCAAAACATGGCATTTACTGGAATGCATTTCAATGGGGACCATGTCCTGGAGTCCGGTAATTGCTACCACAACATATTTTCCATGTTGTGGCCAGCAAAAAGGGAGCCTCAACATACCCCTAGGGGGTAAGGTTTGCGCACCCATCCCCTTTGTATTTTAAATTTCAGCATGCAAGGACCATGTCTCTGAGTCCTGTAATGACTGCAACAACATATTGTTCATTTTGCTGCCAGCCAATCAGGACTGACTATTCCACAATACATTGGCCAATCAGAGCCGATCTGGACACAGACTGCTCAGATATACCTAACTTTTTAACCTCTTCACAACCAACCCGAGCCACCCTTTAAAGGGTAATTTCTCATAAATGCATGAACGGATGAAACCAGTTCACAAAAAGCATGCTTTCTGAGTCAAGTTTAACTTTTTTCCAAATTTGGTGTAAATCAGCCTTTGTTTTTGTCATGCAGCGCAAGTTCTTCTATGAGAATTAACATTGGAAATTGCACTTATGGGGCACATCTTTGTC
This sequence comes from Lissotriton helveticus, assembly GCF_964261635.1. Classification (NCBI taxonomy): domain Eukaryota; kingdom Metazoa; phylum Chordata; class Amphibia; order Caudata; family Salamandridae; genus Lissotriton; species Lissotriton helveticus. The sequence goes on along the minus strand of NC_136057.1, from coordinate 1,314,512,396 downwards.
TTAGCCCCTTCTTGATGGATCAGCACAAAATGTTCCCTGAAGAAGCTGAGGTAGATGAACTTTTTTTTAAATCTGATTTATCAAATGACTCTAACGTCATTAGAAAAATAAAAACACTCTTCCTAACTATAACAACATATTGATGACTGACACTGTGTACAATATATATATATATATATATGTATATGTATATATGTACATATGTATGTAAGGTATATAAGGTCATTGTGAACAAGGCTCGTGGAGCCGAAACGTCATTGGCATACCTGCACTGCATTAAACTGTAGGAAACTTCTTTGGTCCGTGTCCGTGAGCTCTTTTGTATGCCCTGGCTGGTGATATCCCGGAGCGAGGCGAGGCAGCGGAGTGCTTAATATATATGTTAATATGTATATATTTTTTCTGACATTATTTACTTAACCCCTTCTCGGACTCCATACTCCATCACATCTTGCAGGACAATTTTGGAAAAACAGATCTCTATTGAAAACCTGCGCATAGAAAACATTATGGCAAACTATTCTCAGACATTTATTTTTGACAAAATTTTCTGTTTTTGTTCTGTATAGCAGTTAATAATTTTGAAAGAAAGTATTGGATTTATACTTGCAAAATTAAGAACTTAAGCAGGACTCAAATAACCATATGGTATGAGTGTTATAACATCAACATCTCAGCTAAAATAGCCTTGACCGAGTACGACGTATAATACTGTAAGATGATAACTACAACTGGCTATGAGGGTCCTTTTAATTTATTAGTGTTTCTTGCTATTCAAAACTTTGTATGATACGTTTTGAATAGTAACATGCAAGGTGAGACGGACTTTTTGATATATATATGTATTTATATAAATATATATCTCCCAGCTCCGTGTGCCACCTCGTCCGTGCACTCTCGTGTGGGTGCTTCTCGCGGGTTGTGCGCCCGCATTAATCACTGCTCCACTCTCCACGCAATTCAAACATGCACAAAGAAAAGCACTCCCGGGGGCGAGTCCAAACGTTTTATTTACGGACTCACGGTGACCAGACGCGTTTCGGCAGTCGCTTTTATCGATGGTGATGTGGCGTGCACGAAACGGTCCCTCTTTTATGTCTATTGCACTTACTCGTAATAGTGAACAACATTGCAACCAGGATGGCAGTTCTTTATAGGCTGCACGTCAAAGACGTCCGCAGTTTATATAACTGGGCGAACGAATGTTTTGGCCGCAACAATAGGTTTTCAGTGGTTTAATTGTTACATTTTGACAAGTATAAATATAATTTATGTATTGTGTATACAAAAAACACTGCAGAAACGATTTTGCACATTCCAATATGTCTGCCGGAACGCGTCTGGTCACCGTGAGTCCGTAAATAAATCGTTTGGACTCGCCCCCAGGAGTGCTTTTCTTTGTGCATGTTTGAATTGCATGGAGAGTGGAGCAGTGATATAAATAAATATATATATATACCTGTGCTCGGACCGCCCGCTGACAGCAAGTCCGACTTACCCGGTACTCGTGGAGAGAATATATATATATATATATATATATTTTATATGTATATATGTGATCAAGGGCATTCGTTGCCCGAAATGCGTTGCAAGGTGCATGATTAGAAAAAGAAAATAAACAGGACTTGAATGCAGTTGACCTGCAGTCCGTAGCCAGGAGGTAGTTATAGTCAGGGTGATCCCTCAAGTGGGAGCTGAGAAAAAGGGGGTAATGATTATTCTAAATGTATGTCTATGTGGATTTTGTATGTTTTTTAACACAACTACAGCCCGAACCACTGAACTGAATTACACCAAATTTGTCCAAAAGCTAGATTTGGTTACATAGATCACCCTTTCAGATATTTGGCGTAAATCCATTCAGTTCTTTTAAAGATGTCAAAGGTTAAAAATAGAGATATATATAGGAACGCGAACCACCGACAGAGGATCCAAGGATCCGTAGGGTAAAGGAAGGCCCTGATTGCCTAGCTGTAGACTGAATGAAACGTTGCTCCCAACATTTTGTTTTGTTGGATTGGCCTGGTGGGGTGAAAATACACTGTGAAAGACATACAAGGGGCCAGGATCCAATTAGCCTGACCACATAGGACACAAAGAGGGGTCCTTGAGGGACCACTTATGAGCCCAAAATTGCATATACATTTTTTTTAGATGAAATTCAAAACCTGCAGTTCCTCTGTGAATTTAAGCTCCAGTTAATAAAAAAAAATGTAATTCACTGATAAAGCCAAAGATTACAGGGTCGTTATAGTTAGGCTGACATTTACCAATACAAAACCATAGAAATTCAGCAGTTATAGTTTTACTTATAGTCAGACTTATCTGAAGAAACTATAACTCATGCCATTAAGTAACTTTAGGCAAGAGTCATAGTTTCTTGACATAAGTATAACTATAAGTATTAATGTAACTGCTGAATTTCTATGGTTTTGTATGGGTAAAACGCCAGCCTAACTATGTTGGCCCTGTTACCTTTGGTTTTAAACTGTGCATATCAGGCCTTCTGAAAGAATTCGAGCAAGAATTATTATAGTCCAAATCTTCCACTGATGATTTGTCACAGAGGCTAATCAAAACCAAAATCCTTGCCTAGAAAAGTAATATGTGTGGTTTCCTGTAACAGAATGCATGTCTTCAGGTTTTAACACGGTGCATTAGGAATACATTCATAGAGGCTAACTGGCATTAAGATATGTGTTTCAGAGTAAATAAATCAAGCAGTAGTTTTCTTAATAAACAGATCCGACCTCTGGGCATCTGAAATATTTTTTCCCAATGAACCAATATATCAAAACAGTATAAAATCTCTCTTAAGAGGACTTATCAAGGATTATCACACTGCAAACGTCTATCGACATGTTGTGCTTGAGTGGGTCACCAACACTAAAACTCTTGCCTACTATGGTAATCAGTTAAATGTAAGATATAACAAAAGGGGGGAGAGAGAGAGAAGTGGATTCAGTCTCCCTAGGCATTATGAATAAACAAAATAGAATCCACTCAGAGGGTGGCAGTGGTCCCTAATGTGATGGGGAACACACAGTGTTGTTTAAATGCCCCTCACACACCAACAGGCCCCTTGGTGTCATGCTTCATCATCGGGGCCTTCGCATCCCTCTACGGGATGCGGCGTGCTACGACTAACGGCTACGTAGGAGCACTAAGTAGTGAACTATGTGAGGGTGTGTGTGTATATTAAGGGAAGAGTGTGAGTGAGGTGAGGTGAAAAAAGTGAGTAAAAAATACCTGGCACGTAGGAAAACAATTATTTATAATGTCCTCGGCTGGTATGGATAAAAGGTGCAGAATCTGGTTGATAAAATACGTACTAGGGTATATCAACCATTAAGGTGTCAACATGTTTCGGAGCACAAGGCTCCTTCTTCAGGACGAGGATATGCACTTTATCCTCACCTTACTCACATGAAATGTGAAAGTGTTTGAAAATTAAAAAAAAAAAGTGTAATGTACCTATCAATGTTTATAAATAGGTATGTTCGTTGCGCCCAATTGGCGTTTGAAAAAAAGACATAATAAATATACTAGTCGGATGTCCAGGAACATGGTAAACATAATAGTCGGATGTCCAGGAACTGAAAAAGAAATTCCTTTCCTAATCAAATAAGGGTAAGTAACAGAACGCAAATGGGGGTCTGGTACCCTGTGAAAAAAGACACTTTGAGAAGGACATGTAAAACATAAACACACAGACATACATCATAAATGTAATCTCCCTGGTGTGGATGGAGGGAGAGGGAGTTTGGTAAAGTTGAAGGCTTACTTATTTTCAAAACTCAGATAGCCTCATGAGCCTATGCGTGGTATTGGGGGTATCTTCCCTCGTTGCCCGGTAAACAACCTAAAAGATAGTAATAGCTGCATTGTAGGTGGTGGATAGAAGAGATCAACAAACAATACAAGGCTACTGATACATCATAAATGTAATCTCCCTGGTGTGGATGGAGGGAGAGGGAGTTTGGTAAAGGTGAAGGCTTACTTATTTTCAAAACTCAGATGGCCTCATGAGCCTATGCGTGGTATTGGGGTATCTTCCCTCGTTGCCCGGTAAACAACCTAAAAGATAGTAATAGCTGCATTGTAGGTGGTGGATAGAAGAGATCAACAAACAATACAAGGCTACTGATGCATAAGGCGCATCTTCGTTCTCTGATGACCCCACTCACGGTTACTGCATGGTTCAATCGCCTGCCTTCCCCTCAACGCGGCTCCGGTGAAGTGAGCAGTTGGTGAAGCGACTTGCTATTTATACTCTTCGTTTTGGTAATTAGTGTAGGCAAATTGGATAATGAATCTCGGATGTATGCCCAAATACGGCAAACATAACCCTGCCGTTTCCGGTGTTTACACGATCCACGAGGGATTGTGCTGGACGTTACTGCGCCTGCCAGAGGGGTAAGCGCATCGTGAGATGCGCATGCATCAACCTGGATCAGCAAGCGCATGCGCAAGAGTGTAGTGCTGAGCTTTCGCGCATGGGCAGTGCCGACTGACGAATCTTTTGCCTGCCGGGTGCATAGTATGAATGTGTATCTCAGAAAAGGCGAACAATCCTAGATTATATGCAATAATGGGTAAAAGTCGCCTTACTACTCCTGGGGAGTATAAAGTGGCCAAAAAGAGATTTTAAGATGGCCAAAAAAGAAATTTTAATGAGGGGAGATATCCATAATGGAAACTAACGCCAAAATTGATTTGGTGTGTTCAATGTACAAAACCATGATGGTGAACCTGTCATCGGACATATTCTTATATACCGGATCATAGGTATAAGGCCTGCATGGGTAATCTGATAGATAGAGAAAGTTTGCAGAAATATTAAAGGAAGTCACACCATGATATGTTGGGTGTCCCATGGTCACTCTTCATACCCTGTATACAGAATGCGGGGTTAGCGTAGTTGGCTCCAAGGAATTGAGTCATTGAGCCCTGAGGTGTCGGTGCCAAGGCGAAACACCCAACGTTGCTCTTTTTCCAACAACCCTATCTCTGAGGGTAGCTGTTCGATCACTGTCCATTGCAACTCATTGACACAGTGTTGAAGTTCCAGGAAGTGGGCTGACATTTTCGTTGTTGACTTCTTGCATCTAATGTTGCTTTTATGCTCGTTAATCCTATCTTTGACTTGTCTCGTGGTCATTCCCACATACTCCTTTTTGCAGGGATAGGTGATCAGGTAGACCACATTTTTACTATTGCAGTTGGTAAAAGTACGTTGTTCCCAACTCGTGCCATTAGTAAAGGTAAGAGTCTGGCTCTTTTTGGTAAGGTGACAGCTGTTGCAGTTGCCACACGGATGGTGGCCTTTTTAACCCTTGTAGTCTTGTTTGTTCCACTCTGTGTGGAGGAGGTCTTGTATGGACAAGCATGTCTTTAAGATTCCTGCCACGTCTGTGGGCGAACAGTGGTTTTTCAAGGGATAATGTGCCACTCGTGAGTATGCGCCAATGTCTATTTACCAGTTTCGCCACTTGGTTGGTTACCGGGCTGTAGGTGGTGACACAGACTGTTCTGCTCATTTGGTCATCTTTTGTGGGTTTGTCTTCGAGGAGAGCATCACGGTTGTTATTCCTAGCTCTCTTCATAGCTTTCTGGATGACAGGGTTGGGGTATTTTCTTTGTCTTAGTTTGGTGCAGAGATCTTTAGCTTGATTTTTATATTTTGCCAGGTCACTACAGTTCCGACGTAGGCGAAGGAACTGCCCGTACGGGAGATTCTCCCTCAGGTGACGTGGATGGAAGCTGTCAAACCTGAGGAGGCAGTTCCTGGCCGTTGGTTTAAAGTGGGTCTCTGTTTTGAGAATACCTGCTTCATGGTAGATGTTGAGGTCTAAAAAAACCATAGTACTGTTTGACACTTGGTGAGTAAATTTGAGGAAAGTGTTCTGATTGTTAAGCCATTGCATAAACTCTGACATTGAACTTTCATCCCCCTCCCAAATCACCAGGATATCGTCAATATAACGTCGCCATGTGTTGATCCTCCCCTTGTAGGGGTTACTGGGGTGGAGGATTTTGGAGGACTCCAAGTGATGGACATAAAGTCCCGCCAGACTAGGGGCAAAGGTGCTCCCCATGCTGGTCCCATGGCTCTGCCAAAACAGGGTACCCTCGTATTCGAAAAAGTTTTTCGTGAGAGCTAAGGAGATACACTCCATAACAACACCGCGAGGGGTTTGGTATTTCCAGTGTGTGGAGTGGAGTACTTAGGATTAACAAGCATAAAAGCAACATTAGATGCAAGAAGTCAACAACGAAAATGTCAGCCCACTTCCTGGAACTTCAACACTGTGTCAATGAGTTGCAATGGACAGTGATCGAACAGCTACCCTCAGAGATAGGGTTGTTGGAAAAAGAGCAACGTTGGGTGTTTCGCCTTGGCACCGACACCTCAGGGCTCAATGACTCAATTCCTTGGAGCCAACTACGCTAACCCCGCATTCTGTATACAGGGTATTGAGAGTGACCATGGGACACCCAACATATCATGGTGTGACTTCCTTTAATATTTCTGCAAACTTTCTCTATCTATCAGATTACCCATGCAGGCCTTATACCTATGATCCGGTATATAAGAATATGTCCGATGACAGGTTCACCATCATGGTTTTGTACATTGAACACACCAAATCAATTTTGGCGTTAGTTTCCATTATGGATATCTCCCCTCATTAAAATTTCTTTTTTGGCCATCTTAAAATCTCTTTTTGGCCACTTTATACTCCCCAGGAGTAGTAAGGCGACTTTTACCCATTATTGCATATAATCTAGGATTGTTCGCCTTTTCTGAGATACACATTCATACTATGCATCCGGCAGGCAAAAGATTCGTCAGTCGGCACTGCCCATGCGCGAAAGCTCAGCACTGCACTCTCGCGCATGCGCTTGCTGATCCAGGTTGACGCATGCGCATCTAACGATGCGCTTACCCCTCTGGCAGGCGCAGTAACGTCCAGCACAATCCCTCGTGGATCGTGTAAACACCGGAAACGGCAGGGTTATGTTTGCCGTATTTGGGCATACTTCCGAGATTCATTATCCAATTTGCCTACACTAATTACCAAAACGAAGAGTATAAATAGCAAGTCGCTTCACCAACTGCTCACTTCACCGGAGCCGCGTTGAGGGGAAGGCAGGCGATTGAACCATGCAGTAACCGTGAGTGGGGTCGTCAGAGAACTAAGATGCGCCTTATGCATCAGTAGCCTTGTATTGTTTGTTGATCTCTTCTATCCACCACCTACAATGCAGCTATTACTATCTTTTAGGTTGTTTACCGGGCAACGAGGGAAGATACCCCCAATACCACGCATAGGCTCATGAGGCCATCTGAGTTTTGAAAATAAGTAAGCCTTCACCTTTACCAAACTCCCTCTCCCTCCATCCACACCAGGGAGATTACATTTATGATGTATCAGTAGCCTTGTATTGTTTGTTGATCTCTTCTATCCACCACCTACAATGCAGCTATTACTATCTTTTAGGTTGTTTACCGGGCAACGAGGGAAGATACCCCCAATACCACGCATAGGCTCATGAGGCCATCTGAGTTTTGAAAATAAGTAAACCTTCACCTTTACCAAACTCCCTCTCCCTCCATCCACACCAGGGAGATTACATTTATGATGTATGTCTGTGTGTTTATGTTTTACATGTCCTTCTCAAAGTGTCTTTTTTCACAGGGTACCAGACCCCCATTTGCGTTCTGTTACTTACCCTTATTTGATTAGGAAAGGAATTTCTTTTTCAGTTCCTGGACATCCGACTATTATGTTTACCATGTTCCTGGACATCTGACTAGTATATTTATTATGTCTTTTTTTCACAGGTTTTTTCAAACGCCAATTGGGCGCAACAAACATACCTATTTATAAACATTGATAGGTACATTACACATTTATTTTTTTAAATTTTCAAACACTTTCACATTTCATGTGAGTAAGGTGAGGATAAAGTGCATATCCTCGTCCTGAAGAAGGAGCCTTGTGCTCCGAAACAGGTTGACACCTTAATGGTTGATATACCCTAGTACGTATTTTATCAACCAGATTCTGCACCTTTTATCAATACCAGCCGAGGACATAATAAATAATTGTTTTCCTACGTGCCAGGTATTTTTTACTCACTTTTTTCACCTCACTCACACTCTTCCCTTAATATACACACACACCCTCACATAGTTCACTACTTAGTGCTCCTACGTAGCCGTTAGTCGTAGCACGCCGCATCCCGTAGAGGGATGCGAAGGCCCCGATGATGAAGCATGACACCAAGGGGCCTGTTGGTGTGTGAGGGGCATTTAAACAACACTGTGTGTTCCCCATCACGTTAGGGACCACTGCCACCCTCTGAGTGGATTCAATCAGTCAAATGTACCTGTCTACAACCTGTAACATAGGGCGATAACAAGCCACAGTTAAAAGCCAATTGACTTTAACAAATGTTTTCTCAATAAATCGCCCAGGCATTCTAGTGTCATAACGATTCCTAATAAGAAGGATCAGACCAATGGCACTGGACACAGTTTTTCTGAATGAACCAATCAGACCTTTACTACTAGCTTGAGACAATAACCAACCCGGGCACACTGTACTGAATGTACACTTTCGCACAAGGCAACCATCAGTCATACAGTGATAAAATTATAAATGTATACAAACTCACAGTCGGCAAAGGACAATACTATCTCTTCCAAGAAGGACTAAGAATGATTAGAACAGTCCACATCTTCTATCCCGAATGGTGTGTCAGAGGGAGTAAGAAGCTCCAAAATCCTACCTACTACAGTAATCTGTGAGATTACATGTAACAAAATACCTGTCTGCGGGCTTTAATACAGAGTGATAAAAAAGCCACCATCAAATGCTTATTTACTTTTACATATGCTTGTCACAATAAAAACGCCAAGCCTACTGCCTTTATCACTATTCTTCATAATAATACGATGAGGCCTATTACTTTCTTATTAGTTTTTCACCATAACCAACTCCGTCCTGCTGTATTAAGCATAACGTTTTCCATGAAGCAAAAAGTGCCGAATGAACACTCTTTTTCATCATCTTGCCACTGATAATTTCTCTTGGTGCATTTCACTTCAGCCTTAGCTTTCAATTTGCCATTACAGAAGAGGGCCACCATAGGCAAAGCTGTGCTGGCCACACCCCAAACAGGCATCCAACCCTAAAATGTAAGTTATGTCACAACACTAAGCGACTGACAGCAGTACTATCCCTCATGTCAATAACATAGGTAGATATTTAGTTTACTGGGAGATAATGTTCTCAATTGACTGCCCAAGGCTTGGTTTTGGGGCATCTTCATGGACAGTAAACTTTTAAAGGTGACAAAAATGTGTCACTACGCCGCTGCCCACTCCTAAAAACATCCAAAGACAGAAAAACGAATGGTGTCCAATACCTGGCAAGTATGGATGCATGCATCTACCAAGATGGATACAGACTCTTTCTAGGTCTCACCAGAGACAGGGCATGCCCTGTCGCTTGAGAGATCTTTTGTTAAAATAAACTTAAAGGGTGCCTAGAGGCCACCCACTACTGCTGGATTCATCATCACTCTCATTTCTTTGCTTCTCATGGGTCAGAGGGCGCCAGTTTCACTTCCTCACTTCATGTGTTTGTCTCTTCAATGGCCCATGGACCAGGTACTGATAAATGTTTTTATTAGTGTCCTTCCACTGCTCGTATTTGGATTGAGGCACTGGGTCAGAGGGGTAACGGTAGCCGGGCGGTCGTGCTCCGTCTCGGCTCCCGGTCCGCGTGCACTTCTGGAGCATCTAGCGTCGGTTCCCCGGAGCACCGGGGGCTGAAATTGGTCGCAAGGCTCAGCGCAGTATGTAGGGTGTAACTTGGGAGCACTTACCTGCCCTGGCACCTGCGGGAACTTTCTCGTCCGACGCTCTCGGCCCGCGATTGAAAATAGCGGCTGATGATCGCCTTTGAACACCGGCTCCGTGGAGGGCGACACTTCCAGGCCCTGGGTTCCCCATCATCGACTCCCGCACCCGAGGTGAGCCGATCTCCAGAGGGGACATCGAGAGGCGCTACCTGTTTTGCTGCGAGAGGCTTGTCCAACAGGGGTGCCATGTGGTTGCCTGACTCTGCAATGGTTGTGCCTGTGACCCAGCAGCGCTGATAATTCTCGCTGCTCACTGTGTGGTCTCCTGGCACCTGGTGTTGTGTGGAGGGCCCTGGGGGTGGCAGCGCGACTTCCACCACGCGCCCCTGCTTGCTGCTGTGAGCTCGTCATATGGCTCTGTCACACGGTACCCATGTCTGATTCTAAGATGGCACCTACAATACTCAGCTACCGCTGTCCCAGCCTGCTCATCAAGTGTGCTGTTACGACTGTTGCTTCGACTGGGGGGTCTTGTGCTGCGGGCTAATCCTGGAGGGGACAGACATCTTGCACACCATGCTCCCCTGTGCCCTGCCTTAGCCCAGGACCCCAAGCCCTCCCAGACATCTGAGCTCAGGATCGGAGGCCCGAGGCATGACCCCCCAGCTCTCCCAGACATCGGAGTTCAGGTCTTTCTTCCCTGACCCCTGGTCTCCGGATTGATCTCTGCCCCAGCTCCTCATGGATGATGAGGCTGTTACTTTACTGCGGACTGCCTTTCTCCCCCATCCCCAGACTTGCTGGCTATGGCAGCCCTCTTCCTGGACTTTCGGACCTGGACCTCTGTGTTCCCCGCCATTTTCTTTTATGACTCGTTTCTTCTTCTACCTTTCTCCTCCGCCATTTTAGTGATCTGTGATCTCCCCCTCTGTCCTTGCGATCTTTCTATTGTCTCTCCTGTTGCATCTGACACACTCCTCACTGTCTCACTCATTACTATCTGCTTCCCTCTCTCGTTTGTCTCACTTTCCTGCCTTTCTCTGCCCCCCCCCCCTGGGTGCTGTGACTGCACCCCCCCTCCTACCCCATTTAATGGAACTGTGCTTTTCTGTATATAGAGATAACTCTAATTACTAGTATATGCAGTAGACCTTTGTACTCTCTACCATTCCTATGTGACTCTTAGAGTATATCCATTTGTATCCCTTCCCTGTGTTTATAGAGATAACTCTAATCACTAATATATGCAGTAGACCTTTGTATATCTACCATTCTGTAACGGGGTGGTAACGGAGAGGCCATCTAGTGACTGGTGGGTCGCTGACTCTGCCTCACCTCCTTCCCCTCAGACGACCTGTGACAGCTGACCACTGATTTCCGACATCGGTGGTGAAAATGAGAAGGGCGCCTTTAACTGGGCCTACGGAGAAGACGAGACCACGCCCCCGCCTGACGTCAGAGGGCCCGGACAGGTCAAGTACCCGGAAGTCCTCTACTCGGGGTGGCGTTGGGCAGCCTGGGTCGGGAGCAAGGGAGGATGTGCTTGTGTATAATATTGTAAATATCCCTACCCTGCCCTTCCCACGTCCTATCCTCCCTCCTTCCCCTCACAGCCGTTCCTCACTCTTCCCGAGCACTGTAATTAGTTGTGTAGCACTAAGTGTCCTCCCTCACAAGCACCCGGTCTCAGTGGTGATACATACAAGCTGATACTGAAACTGACTGCCTCCATTTGTTGGTTCTCTTTTCGGGGCTGAGACCAAGGATCAGAAGAACCCGAGTGGTGAGCGGACCGACGTAGAAGAAGAAGGCGAAACCAGCCCAGCTGAGGAACAAAGTCGCAACCACAGATCGTGCCGAGTTTGCAAGGGAGAGACTGACTTCACGTAGCAGGAGAACGCTTATAAAAATAAAACCTTCTTTGCCAAGAAAAAGTCTCCGGCCTGTCCCTGATCCCACGCTACAGTTGGTGTCAGAAGTGGGATCCGCCCCCTCCATCCAGACATCCCAGATGGATCAGGTCATTCAACACTTGATAGAGGGGCAACAGAAGCTGGAGTGGGCTATCAGCCAGCAGATATCCACCGCCGACGCTGATAGGACCCTTTTTAGAAACACCATAACAGCACAGATGGAAGGACTGCAAAAGGCGGTACAGAACCCCAGCCCCCCAACACCTCTGGAAAGACGGAGCCATCCCCATCATCCCGCTGGGGTTGCTCTACAAAAGTACGTACCGGGTGAGGACCCAGATGCATTCCTCACCAACTTTGAAAGGGCAGCCCGGGCCTGCGGCTGGCCAGAGGATAAGTGGCCTTTCTTTCTGGCTCCGCTGCTGTCCGGAGAAGCCCAAGCGGCTTACCAAGTCGGGAATCATGCAGGAACGTCGTCTTACCCTGACATAAAGGAGGTCATCTTGGACCATTTGGGGCTAGATGCAGAGGCCTACAGGTGGCGGTTCCGAAAAGAGAAAGGAGTAGCCGGGGAGAATCCGAAGACGTTGTTTCTACGCTTAAAAATGGCCGCAGATAAGTGGTTGAAGCCTGAGAACCGTAGTAAGGAGGACATAATGTCAAGCATTTACCTCGAGCAGTTTACGGAGGCCCTGCCCTACGGTACTCAACGGTGGCTGAGGCAACACTCTGGCCTCACTGCCGCCTAGGCCTTAGAGATGGCCTCCAACTACGCGAGGGCTCAACCAAGAACCTTTCCATGGGAAACAAAGGACACAAACCAGTCACAGCTGTGAAACAGGAGAAAAGAAACAAGACAGGACCAGAACCCCCGAGGGCGAGGCCTCTCAGGATGGAAGGAATTCCGATGAAGGGACCCCAGTGCTTCGAATGCGGGGAATGGGGACATATTGCCCGGCTTTGCCCACGAAAAAGGAGTACTGAAGAACCCATGGAGGTCGGATACATCCCACAGGCCGTGATGTACACAGCAGAGATGGGGCACTCCTTTTATGTAAGGGTCCTTGTTAACAGGAAATGCGTAAAGGCACTATTAGACTCGGGGTGTAGACAATCAGTGATCCAAAGAAAGCTTGTGCTACCCTCACAACTAAAACCCGATGTAGTGGTGCACATACGATGCGTGCACGGGGATATAAAACCTTATCCTGTGGCCCACATATCCATGCATCCTATAGACAGATCCCCATGTTCCGTTAGGGTGGGGGTGGTGGAATCCTTGCCAGAAGATCTCATCATAGGGGTAGACAACCCTGATTTCTTGTCTTTGTTCCAGAGAGAGATAAAAGAACAACTAATGAGGCAACCTCGGGGTACTTATGTAACAACTGAGCCTTGGGTAATCGACAGGAGTTTTAGGTTTGCTCAAGCCAACGACCCGACTCTCCTTAATGCGTGGGAAGCGGCTCACATATCCCAGAACACCCCTACCACCTCTTATCCGCGTTTTAGGATAGAGAATGACCTGCTATATAGGGAAGGGAAAGCCAACGAAGTCCCCCAGTTGGTAGTGCCAAAGGACTTCAGGGAACAAATCCTTTTCTACGCACATACCCATTTGACAGCTGGGCATTCCGGAGCAGAAAAAACAACACAAAACATCGTACGGTTGTTCTTTTGGCCCGGCATCTATAAGGAAGCCGAAACATACTGTAAACAGTGCGAGATATGCCAAAAGAAGAACATGTATAGACCGCCTGCAGTTCCACTCCAACCCTTACCTATTATAGGGAACCCCTTCGAAAGGGTCGGAATGGACCTAATCGGACCTCTCCCACGTACCTCCAGGGGGCACACTTATGCACTGGTAGTGGTGTATTACAACACAAGGTTTCCAGAAGCATTTGCACTTAGTTCCCAGACTACCAAGAATGTGGCAGAAAAGTTAATAGAATTGTTCTCAAGGGTGGGGTTTCCCCGAGAGATCATTAAAGACCAAGGCACCCCGTTCGTGTCGAAAATGATGAAGGAGGTAAGTAAGATGTTAGACCTCCATCACATACGCACCTCTGCTTACCACCCCCAAACAGACGGGCTGGTAGAGAGGTATAACAGGACACTGAAAGCCACCCTGAAGAAAATGTTGTCTGCTGAAAACAAAGATTGGGACAGATTGTTGCCTCTGGCCTTGTATGTCCTGCGGGCTCAGGTACAGAGTAGCTTAGGGTACTCTCCCTTCGAACTGCTTTATGGTCGGCAGCCTCGCTCAGTCCTCGAAATAACCAAGGAAGCCTGGGAAAGGGAGGAGACATCAAATCAAAGGTCCTTATTGGAATATACTCAGCAGCTCAAATCCAAACTAGGTAAACTAAGGGATCTTTCCTATTCAAACCTAGAGAAAAACCAACAAAAACAGAAACAATACTATGACAAGGGCAAGAAGTGGAGGACTATGGAGAAGGGTGAATGGGCGTTAGTACTTCTCCCCTCTTCAACACAGAAGTTTAGGAGCGAGTGGATGGGGCCATACCAGATAGTTGAAACCATAGGCAAAACAACCTATCGGGTTCAAATATCTCCCGCTCGGCAACAAACGTTTCACATAAACCTATTAAGGAAATGGATAGGGCCTCTTCCCAAAGCGATCCACTTCGGGTTGCCTTCCCGAGGAGAGAGCTCGACGCTAGGTCTACTACCCATCAATCCCGAACTATCCGAGGCAGAGCAGAAAGAGCTCTTATGGACCTTAAGTCCCTTTTCCTCTCTTTTTTCCGATACCCCAGGCCGCACCCACATGGCAGAACACTGTATCGACACTGAGGAAGGAAAGGTGGTAAAACAGAGAGCTTACAGGATACCCGCAGCCAGAAGAGCGGACGTAAAAAGGGAAGTACAGGAGATGCTTAAACTTGGGGTTATAAGGCCATCGAGGAGTAATTGGTCCTCGCCTATTGTGATGGTCCCTAAACCGGACGGGTCTACCAGGTTTTGTATGGACTTCAGGGCATTGAACGCTATATCATCGTTTGATGCTTTTCCCATACCCTGGGTTGACGAACTTATAGAAAGAATAGGCGAAGCCCGTTACATTACCACACTGGACCTGACCAAGGGTTACTGGCAGGTGCTCTTAAGGGAAGAAGATAGACGTAAGACGGCCTTCGCCACCGACGATGGCTTATTTGAGTTTAACGTGTTGCCCTTTGGCCTTCATGGGGCCCCGGCAACCTTCCAGAGGATGATGAACGAGGTGTTGACCCCTCATACGAAATACAGTTCGGTATATTTAGACGACATAGTCATCTTCAGTACAACATGGAGGGAAAGCCTAGACCATATAGTCAGAGTCCTAACCGCCCTACAGCAAGCAGGTCTGCATGTCAATTCAAAAAAATCAAGAGCTGCTTTTCCCAGAGTAAAGTACCTGGGTTTTTTGTTAGGAGAGGGCGTAATAGCCCCACAAGAGGAAAAGATCAGGGCAATCACCAATACCCCTTTCCCCTCCACAAAAAGGGAACTGAGGGCATTTTTGGGCCTGATAGGCTATTATAGGAGATTTATTGAAAACTTTGCAAATGTAGCGTCTCCCCTAACAGATCTCCTCAAGAGAAATATGAAAAACACTTTTAGCTCACCTCCCTCAGAAGAAGCAAGAAAAGCGTTTCTATACCTGAGAGAAGCCATCACCTCTAGTCCGGTATTGATACCCCCGACTTTGGGAAACCATTCTCCCTAGCCACAGACGCCTCGGACACAGGCCTTGGGGCGGTCTTATCACAAGAGGGGGAGGACGGGTTGGAACATCCCCTACTGTACATAAGTAGAAAGCTACACCCTAGAGAACGCAAGTACCCTACGGTGGAAAAGGAGTGTCTGGCTATCCGTTGGGCTGATGATAAACTAAGATACTATCTGGAGGGTCGGTTATTCACCTTGTATACGGACCATGCACCCCTCCAATGGATGCAAAGGTACCAGGCCCAGAACCCCTGTGTCCTTCGGTGGTTCCTTTTTCTACAACCTTTTGCCTTTACTGTTGTCCATAGGAAAGGGACCGACAATGGTAACGCGGACTATCTGTCCAGGACGATGGTTCTCCCCGATCGGGAGAAGCCAGGGGGGAGGACTGTAACGGGGTGGTAACGGAGAGACCATCTAGTGACTGGTGGGTCGCTGACTCTGCCTCACCTCCTTCCCCTCAGATGACCTGGGACAGCTGCCCGCTGATTTCCGACATCGGTGGTGAAAATGAGAAGGGTGCCTTTAACTGGGCCTACGGAGAAGACGAGACCACGCCCCCGCCTGACGTCATAGGGCCCGGACAGGTCAAGTACCCGGAAGTCCTCTACTCGGGGTGCGTCGACACCCAGGAGGAAGCAGAGGAGAATACATAGGTCCGGAGCGAGAACAGAGGAATCGAAGAGCCGAAGAGAGGAAGCGAGGAGTGCGAAGAACTCGAGAGAGAAGCCCGTGGTGGAGTGCCAGGAGGCCAACGACCCGGTGAACCGCCGTGCCACACTCCCGAGGGAGGAGTGTGGCTGTCACAGGTAAGGCGGCGTTGGGCAGCCTGGTTCGGGAGCAAGGGAGGAGGTGCTTGTGTATAATATTGTAAATATCCCTACCCTGCCCTTCCCGCGTCCTATCCTCCCTCCTTCCCCTCACAGCCGTTCCTCACTCTTCCCGAGCACTGTAATTAGTTGTGTAGCACTAAGTGTCCTCCCTCACAAGCACCCGGTCTCAGTGGTGATACATACAAGCTGATACTGAAACTGACGGCCTCCCTTTGTTGGTTCTCTTTTTGGGGCTGAGACCAAGTATCAGAAGAACCCGAGTGGTGAGTGGACCGACGTAGAAGAAGAAGGCGAATCCAGCCCAGCTGAGGAACAAAGTCGCAACCACGGATCGTGCCGAGTTTGCAAGGGAGAGACTGACTTAACGTAGCAGGAGAACGCTTATAAAAATAAAACCTTCTTTGCCAAGAAAAAGTCTCCGGCCTGTCCCTGATCCCACGCTACACATTCCTACGTGACTCTTAGAGTATATCCAGTCATATCCCTTCCCTATGTATATAGAGATAACTCTAATCACTAGTATATGCAGTAGACCTTTGTATATCTACCATTGCTACGTGACTCTTAGAGTATATCCAGTCATATCCCTTCCCTATATATATAGAGATAACTCTAATCACTAGTATATGCAGTGGACCGCTGTGCTCTCTACCATTCCTATGTGACACTTAGAGTATATCCATTTGTATCCCTTCCCTATGTATATAGAGATAACTCTAATCACTAGTATATGCAGTAGACCTTTGTACTATCTACCATTCCTATGTGACTCTTAGAGTATATCCATTTGTATATCCTCCTTGTGTGACTTTACACCTTGTACATTTGCAATTTTTTCTGTTTGTATCCTTTATGTAACGCATGTAATCCTAAATCCTGATGTTTTTCAACTGGTTCTTATGTAAAGCGCTCTGACACCTTCGTGTAAAGTTCGCGCTATATAAAATCGCATAAATAAAATAAATAATAAAAATAAATAAATAGCCACAGCAGGGCTTTAAGTGGGAGGAAAAAACTGGGGGGTCTGTCAAAAGGGCGTGGTCAATGTAATTGAGGGCGTGGCTTAAAACATGTACGCTTAAATCTGTTTTTCCCATAGCGTGTCGCCCGACTTTTATTTTGCTGCTTCTGTCATTGCATCCAGATATATGACACAACAAGTAACATCATACCTACAACTAGTCAGGAATATTGCCTTTGTCAATGGTTGTTAGTTGCACAAGGTAAATAAGCAGCAACTATGTCTCATTGTATTGTATATAATATTGAAAAAGCTTCCACTTAAAGCCCTGGTGACACCACAACAATGTTGCTGCTCCTGAGTTTCAAAAAGAGAAGGGAAATCCAGAGAGAAAATGAATCTCTTTAAAGGATTTCCCTTCTCCTCACCTGGCATGACGTCATGCCGTAACTTCTCCATTAGTGAGAAGTGAGCAGTGTGAGCAGGCGCACATCGATGTGCCTGCTGTAATTTCAGTCCAGAAAAAACACAAACTGCCTGTGCCAGGGCACAAAACAGAGCCCGATAAAGAACCGTTTTGAGGCCTCCTTTAAAAAACTGCCTGTGCTCTGACCGGGTGAGACCCGGCCCACTTAAAGCCCTGAGCCACAGACTTATTTAAGGTTTAAATGCACTTTGTTTTTTTCAAATGCAATCTTTACTACAGCATTGCTTTTGGATCTTTTAGAGTGACACTGGACCATCGGCTTATTTTGGGGCTCATTAGGATGACGGGAGGACTTTGTCCGCCCGCCATCCTTTTGGAATTCGGGACCGCCCGCCATAAGGGCGAGGGTCTCGTGGGGGGTATTAGGATGTGTCCGCCACAGTGGCGGGCACATCCTGCATTTTTAGCATTGTGACGGGCGGTGCTCTCTGCACCGCCCGCCACAATGCTAAAAATGCATTGATGCATTTGCATAAAAAAAAGCGGCAGGCACCGCGCGGTGCCTGCCGCTTTGTTAATGCAAATGAAGGGGGGTACCACAGGTACCCCCCGTGTGCACCCCCTCTTCTTCACTCTCGGGGCCCACAGGGGGCCCCCAGAGTGAAGACCGCATGCCTTTCCGTGGCGGCATCGCCGCCGTGGATAGGCACCTAAAGACGCCCATCATAATATGGCTGGCGGTGTCTGATAGACACCGCCACCATATTATTCCTTTTCCGCCCCGGCCGCAAGGCGACCAGGGCGGAAAAGCGGCAGACGGTCTTTCCGTCCGCCGAGGTCCCCCCCGCCATACTAATATGGCTGAGGGGGGGGGAAGAGTGTGGATGTCGGGCGGATTGCCCCCACCAGGCTGGCGGTGGCTACCTCCAGTCTGGCAGGGGCAATCCGCCCGACATCATAATGGGCACCTTAATGTTTACGAGCTTTTCCCTTTCTTATCAACGTTTTTCATATGCAATGTTTACTAAAATGTTGAACATTTTCGATTTTTTAACATGCGATTTTACCTTTTTATTAAAGCAGTTTGTGCAACTGCATGTTTTTTCACTGCTGTGCCTCTTAGTTACAGAAATCAGCCCATACCATACCATACCATATCATACCTTATGAATAAATAAATAAATAAATACCATACCATACCATATCATATCATATCATACCATCATACCATACCATACCACCATACCATACCATACCATACCATACCATACCGTTCCATACTATACAATGACAAACCATATCACAGCATACCATGCAATGGCAGGCCAGACCATACCGCACTGTATAATGACAGACCATATAGTACCATACCATACCATACAATTACTGGTCATACCATCCCATACCATACTATACAAAAAAAGACCATACCATACCCTGATAGACAATGACAGGCCATACCACGCCATACCTTACCAAAACCATACCATACTATACTACACAGTAACAGGCCATACCATACCATGCTAGACAATGAGAGGCCATACCGTATCATAATATAAAATAAGATGACAGCCCCTATCATACCATACTACACCATATTGTACAATAACAGACCATACTATATCATCCAACAGGCCTTAGCCTACCATACCATACAATAGCAGGCCATTCCATACCATTACAATACCATACCATACCATAAAATACCATGTAATAACATGTCATATGATACAGCGACAGGCCATACCCAACCATACTGTATCGTACCATGCCATACCATACCAGGCAATACCAGGCTATACAATACGATAATAGGACTGCAATACTATAGTATATATACTATGCAATCACAGCCCATACTAGACCATACCATATGATACCATACTATGCAATAACTGGCCATGCCATACCATACCATACTATACTATTCAAAGACAGCCCATACCATGCATTGCCATATTATACCATACTATACAATTTCAAGCCATACCATACCATTCATTTATATTATGTTGTAATATTACATGCCATTAAATCTGTTCCCCAGAGTATGGAGTTAATGTTTCAGGGAAGGAATGTCATGCAGAGTTTGTGAACCCCTCAAACGTGTGGGTTTTTGGGTTTTCCATAACTTTGAGAAAGTCCATTCTCACCAGGGATATTGTCGAACGTTTACTTCTATCAAAGGCACAACTGAATCTCAGATCAGGGTGGTAAGGGGCAAAATGTATGTGGAGAAAGGAAAGAGATTCTCTGCAGGGATATATATGTCTCCTCTAAACAAGCGCAATTGCAATTTTGCCAAGCACTCAAAAACTACATTTATAATTGTTAGAGCTGTGATTGTCACAACTTCACAAGGTTGTGCCCGGAATTGTTCGAGAATTCTATTTTTTTATTTAGTTCAAAAGTAGTTGTAAGAGGAAGTACATTTCTGGATTTTTTAGAGAACCGTACCTTTCATATTTATTCAACTAATTGGACACAGTCCAGGGTGCAGCCTGTCAGAAGCCGCTCATACAGAACAGGAATGGAACAGGCAGCAGCAGTGCACGCATCCCTTTAACAAGAGCAGGCAACAGCAATGCGAGGCTGCATCGGTGCAATCTCCCCTCAGACAGAGAACAGGCAGCAGCAATGCGGGGCTGCATCAGTACAATCTCTCCTCACACAGAGAAAAGGCAGCAGCAATACGAGGCTGCATCGGTGCACTCTCCCCTCACACAGGGGACGGGCAGCAATGCAAGGCTGCATCGGTGCAATCTCCCCACACACAGAGGAGAGGCAGCAGCAATGCGAGGCTGCATCGGTGCAATCTCCCCTCACACAGAGGACGGGCAGCAGCAATGCGAGGTGAGGTTCCGTGAATTCTGAACCCGTGTTTTAAATGTCATGGTTCCGTTACGATTTTGGTAACAATGAACCGTAACTAATGAGTTCGGCAAGTACGAGTGTTTTCACCATGTTACACACAAGAATTCACAGTGTATTTGAAGATTCCGTTCCGAACCATGGTTTCCATTTTGTGTAAGACAGCCCTTTTGTGGTTGCCATCACATAGGCCGATGACTACGGCTGAATGAGTCTTTAAGATCCGTGCCCTTTTGCTGGGGTTTGTGCTGACTTCTACATGACCCGAAGTGAACTGACCTCGTTGCCTGAAGCCGACCTTGCTGAGCCAGTTCTTGCCCGCTAGCTGATCAAGACTAAAATCAGATCGCAGGACATCGTAAAGTTTTACTACACACAAATATGTCTTATCCTACTCTTACCTGTTTCTGTTTCTTTCTTTATGGTCTATTTATGATAAGGGTTGTGGCCTTTTTTATTATGGGTTCGTTCGGCCTGTCTAAAGAAGAATGTTGGGTTTGTCCGATGATTGATCATGGGCCGGACAATTGAAAAGTGGGTTTTACCGTCATGCGATACTTTTGGTGTGGATACATGTGATTGGACAGTTCGTAAATGTTAGGTATTTGTCTAGAATGTGATTTTTGGCATAAAAAGGGATGACTTGCTTTGTAAAATTGAGCAGTCTCCTGAGAACTCATACCGTGATGATTTCTAGGACTTCTGTTACTGGCTGCAGTCAATAAATTCGATCTTTGACGTCACCACGAATAGTCCCGTGTCTCTGTATTCTAAGACAGGTGAACCCGAAGACTTTGTGCGTGCCCCTGGCGCCGCCGGGTCCTAAATCACCCGGCTCTTCAGTTGGCGCCCAACATGGGGCGACATCAAGCGGTACCGGTCCAAGCCTGAAGATCGTGAGGAGCTTCGTCAGGAAATTCCGGAAGAAGGGCCCCCACTCCATCGACCCCAGTATGTTGAACGTGGTCTGAAGGTCTTTGCTGCGAGGTTTCCCGCTTTCTAGACGGCTACAAAGGACCGCTGCCCTGACTGCCGCCCTGTCTAGGACCCCCTTTGTGCAGCTTTGTAAGGCGAGACGATAGACGGGTCTTCTGGTGACGTAACTGATACCTTAGTTAAGTATACGTGGGTCGCTCCAGTTCTTTGTTTTGTGGTTCTTTGAATACTTAGTTTTTGGGTCTTTGATTTGGGTATTGCAATTTCCAAAGCCGAGGGACTCGTATATTTGCGAGACTATCGTTGTAGATAATCCCTTGAAGTTTGAAGCTAGATTAGTGAGCGAAGATGCCTAGTCTTAGCAAAATTAGGAGGATATTTTGTTGTGGTTGTAACAGGGATTCCCGATTGGAGGATTCATGTCCGATACCTCCAGTTGGAACTCCGACTTATGAACTTTATTCTAAACACGGCGTGGGCCCCATTACGTTTAATGAAGTGTGGGTCCGCTATACTAGGAAAGATGGGGTTTTACGATGGCCCCAATATAGTAGTTTTGATACTGAGATTTTAGATAATTTAGAAACGAAATTGTTTAGAAAGAAAGCCCGGCCGGCAATGTTTGACTCCTTTCGCCTTTGGCGTAAAGAAGCCAGACAACGAGAAATCAAACAAGCTAAAAGAGATAAGAGAGAAAAGGGGTTGTCGATAATGGAAGCTGCTAAGCAGTTTAAAGAAGACGAAGAAGATAAAGCTATTGAGGTATTAGATAGGCAACATGATATGGCTATTGATAAATGTTATCCAGCATTGCCACTTCTTCTTAAGAAAGCGAGAAAGGACCCTGAAAAGGACCCTTTAATGTCGCATCTATTGAGATTACCACCCCCTTATGCACAGAACGCTACGGCACCTCTTCCACCTCCAATTGTTTCACCTCCTGGTCCTGCTCACCCACCAGCTCCTCTTCAGCCGGTCCTTCCTCCTATGGCCCCGCCTCCTCTGGGGCTGCAAACTTTGCTGTCAGTTTTGCCTGGACCTTCTTTGCCTTACTCTCCTTTACCTTTGACTTCTGCTACTTTGCCTCAAAATACTTTCTCTCCTGTCCTTATGACGGCTTCTCCTTCTGCTCGACAGCGGATGACCGAAACTGTTACTGGTCTCTTGTCTCCTTTCTTTGGGTCGTCGAGTATGACCCCCGTTTCTGCGCGTAAACAACTGCGTAGTCAGTTACCTAGTCCCGAAGAACGGACAGTGTTGGATCTCCTGGTTCGCAGGTGGATCTCGAATGTTTCGAGGTATGATTTAGAGTCAGTTATTGATGTCTTCCTTCAGTGGGAAGCACCCAAGCAAAGATATGTGTTTGATGTAATGTGTACTTTCCTCCGTGAGGAGTGGGAAGATAATGATTTGGGTTCAGTCCCAGTAGAGTTGCTCAATGTCCAGTCTGAGTTTGCGAAAGGGACGATACTCGCGTTTAGGAGCGATTTCCCTTCTCAGCGACTGTTTGAGCCTGATTCCGCAGTTAGGAGGAAAGTGAGACAGTATCCGATGAAAGAAGTTCCTCCAGTATGGCGCGAGGCGGTAGCTGCAGGTGCGAATAATGTTCCCCCAGCTATACCAGCACATTTTCAGAGAGTATGGGTACATGTGCCATGGAAGAGAGTAGAAGTTATGGCCCTTAAACAGTCTTTACCTGATCCCCGTAAGAATCCAGCTGGCTATTACAAGGAATTGTCCCAGACAGTTGACGCATGCATCATGAATTTAGCCGACATAGATATGCTGTTGGGTAACGTAGTACCTCAACCTCTATGGGCAAAGATTCGTCATGAGGATCATGCGATTGAATTAGGTGACTCATGGATCAATATTACTGCTGCGGACGCCAGACAAGTTGGTGGTTCTAAGCCTGAGGCTCTAGTGGCAGATCTACCTGGCAGAATTATAAATCTTATGAAAACAATGATGCCAGCGTTACGAGTAAATTGGGACAAGTTAGCAGCATGTAAGCAGAAGAAGGACGAAAGTGTATCTGATTTCTTCACTAGGTTTGAAGAGACATTTATAGATCACAGTGGTCAAGATATGAGTACGGAAGGTGGACAAAGATTGTTCGTAGATAAGTTTGTCTTTAACTTACTTCCTGAACTGTGTAATAAGTTGAAAGATTCTGAGAGTTCTTGGGCTGTCTCCTCGTCGGCCCAGATATTGGCGACTGCACAGTACTATGAGAATAGGGATAAGGACGAGAAAGACAGAGTAGAGAAAAGGACAAAAGACTTAAAGACAAAGGTTCTTTTGCAGCAGGCGTATCCGCCTCGCTCAAATCAGCAAGAGTTACAGCAACGCCCACAGTTTCAGCAACCTCCATCGTTTCAGAGACCGCAACAGAAGGCTGGGTACTTTACTCCAAGACCACCTTTGGGCCTGAATCAGTGTGCGTATTGTAGGGAGGAAGGTCATTATAAAAATTAGTGTCCTGTTTTACGACAGCGTGCGAGTGGTATGCCGGCCCGAGAGGTCGTGGTGGTTTTCAGCAAGTGTCTAGGTGTAGAGGACGTGGTGCGTTTCCTCAGAACGAACGTTCCTTTCCCCCGCAGAATTCTATGAATTGTTTTGATCAACAAAATATTGCGTCTGGTCAGTCGACTCAGTACTATGCTGATGACTATTATGTTGAGAGTGAGAATGCTGACTATCATGATTGCTAGGACAGCCATGGACAAAGAGAGGGAGTAGTGTCGGTTCCAGTAGATCAGAGTGGGCCTTATGTTGCAGTAGTTACATTAGGTGTGGTAGCGCCTTTTCTTTTGGATACCGGTGCAGCGAGGATTTCTATCATGCACTCTAAACTCCCTGGCGCACCTTTGTCTGGCTTAATGAACGTTTCGGTAGGATTCTCTGGCGCCCCAGTTCGTAATCCAGTATCTAGTCCCTTGTCTCTTTCTATAGGGCCTTGTGATTTGGAAGCACCTCTTATTTTAACGACAGGTTGTGGTGAGCATTTGTTGGGTTTGGATTTGTTGAAAAGGTTGAATGCAACACTGCATTGTTCTCCTTCGGGAGTACAGCTTACATTGGGTAAGAAAGGGATCTCTCCGATGTATTTGTCTAAAGATCGTCTTCCACCGGAATTGCGTTCTCTCCCTGATACTCTTTGGGCTACTGGTCCTAATGACGTTGGTCTTTTGGAGATTCCACCGTATGTTGTAACGCTTAAAGCAAATGTTAAATTGCCACGCATTCCCCAATATAGGATTTCTAGCGATGGTGAAAGAGCGCTTTTAGCAATCATTTATGATTTGATTGAGAAAGGTGTGATTGAAGAAACGAGAGGTAATGTCTGTAACAGTCCCATTTTGCCTGTCCTGAAAGGCACTGACTATTCTCAGCCACCTGTCTACAGGTTTGTGACCGACCTTCGAGAGGTTAATAAGATCGTTGTGCCACAGTTTCCTGTCGTTCCGGACATTACTGCTTTGCTGACTATGATTCCTGCTTCAGCTGCCTGGTTTTCGGTTATAGATCTGAAGAATGCTTTCTTCAGCATTCCAATTGCAGAGGAGAGTAGAGATATTTTTGGCTTCTCTTTAGGAGGCCGAAGCTTCCGGTTTAAGCGCGCTCCTCAAGGCTATTGCGAAAGTCCTTCCATTTATAGCCAGGCTTTGAAAACTCAGCTTGATACTCTTGTGTTGCCTGCTGGTACTGCTCTTATTCAGTATGTTGACGATTTATTAGTGACTGCTGATGATGAGGAAACTTGTAAAGAAGCTACTCTTTCTTTGTTACGACATTTGTCTGACTTGCATCATAAAGTGTCACCTTCAAAGTTGCAGTATTGTCGCCAAGAGGTGACCTACTTAGGTCATCTCTTTTCGAAGGAGGAAAGAAGGTTGACCCCAGAACGAATTCAAGCGATTGCTAAAATGACTGTGCCAAGTACGCAGAGAGAGGTACGTGCTTTTCTGGGTATCACGTCGTATTGTAGACAGTGGATTCCGAACTTTTCTTTGTTGGCAAAACCTCTGTTGGCATTGACTTGTAAGGATATACCGAACCCTCTTCCTTGGTCTGACGATTGTCAGAAAAGTTTTTCTGAGTTGCGTGATGCGTTGTGTTCTGCTCCAGTGTTGGGTACTCCTGACTACAGTAAGCCTTTTACACTCTGCGTCCACGAGAGAGAGGGTTGTGCATTGTCAGTTTTGACTCAACAATTTGGTGATAAGCAGCGTCCATGTGCGTATTTCTCGTCGACTTTAGATCCGGTAGCTAGAGCGTTGCCAAGTTGCTTAAGAGCTACAGCGGCAGTGGCTGTTTCTATCCGACAGTCTGCTGGATTGGTGATGGATAACACGTTGGTCGTGATGGTTCCACATGCAGTGGATACTTTATTAAATAGAACCAAGACTCAGCACCTTACTAGTGCGAGGTTGTCGGGCTATGAGTTGACGCTTTTGGCTAGTCATGTGCACATCAAGCGGTGTAATATATTGAATCCAGCGACATTGCTGCCGATTTCTGTGGACACAGATGGTCAGGAACAGCATGATTGTTTTCTTAGGACGGAGGAGGAAACGAAGGGGAGAGTCGATTTAAAAGATACTCCTCTTTCGGATCCTGATGGTACGCTATGGGTTGATGGGTCATGCTACAAGCTTCCAAATGGCGATACAACTGCGGCATATGCCGTGACGACATTATGTACGATTGTTGAAACTGCACGAGTGAGCTATAATTCGGCACAAGCAGCAGAATTGATTGCATTAACGAGAGCGTGTGTTTTATCTGAGGGAAAGAGAGTGAATGTGTATACCGATAGTCAGTACGTGTTTGGTGTGGCACACAGTTTTGGATGCTTGTGGAAAGAAAGAGGATTTCTCACATCGCATGGGACTAAGATCCAACATGGGCAGTTGGTGAATGAGCTTCTTGAGTCACTTACTTTACCGAAGCAAGTTGCGATTGTGAAGTGTAGTGCTCACCGGAAGGTTACGGATGATGTTGGTCGTGGTAAAGCGTTTGCGGATGAAGTTGTGAAAGAAACAGCGAGAAATGTGATGAGTCGAATGTACATTGCAGGCCCTGCGAGATGGATTGGTGCAGCTGGAATGTGTGAAGATACGATTGAGAGTGTGAAATCAATCCAGGCTGAAGCTACTGAAAAAGAAAAGAGCGTGTGGAGAGAAACTACGGGTAGATTGGATTCGACTGGTTGTTGGGTTGAGTTATCAGAACACCAAAGATGGATGTTGCCGGATGCATATGTGCTTGCGGTGGTTACGATGGCACATGGGTTGTCTCTCATTAGTGCAAAGGGAATGTGTAAGTTGTTGGCCCCAGTATGGGAGAATGGTGGGATTCCCAAATGTGCAGAGAATGTGGTCAAGAATTGTATGGTGTGTTTGATGTATAATCCTGGTAAGGGAACTCCAACTCCAGCTGGTCACTTTGCGCCTCCGACGTATCCGTTCGAGGTTCTGCAATTGGATTTTATCCACATGGAAAGATGCAACAACTTGAAATACGTCCTTGTAGTTGTTTGTGCTTTTTCTAGATGGGTAGAGGCATACCCCCTAAAAGATAATACTGCCTCGTCCACAGCTAAAGTCTTGCTCAAAGAATATTTCCCTAGGTTCGGGTTGCCAAGGATGGTGTGGAGTGATAACGGAAGTGAGTTCGTGGGGAAGATCATGAAGAGAGTCTGTGAGGGTTTGGGCATAAAACAAAAATTTCATGCTGCAAATCATCCCCAATCAGCTGGATTAGTGGAATGTTACAATGGCACTTTGAAGCTAAAGATAGACAAAATTCAGGCGAGTTCTGGTCTCCAATGGCCCGATGCTTTGCCGTTGGCACTTTGGTCAACTAGAACTACAGTGCATTCCCGAATCGGACTTAGTCCGTATGAGATTGTTTTTGGTCGACCGGAAAATGTGTGGGAGTGCCGAGACCAACAAAATTTAGTGATATTGACTATCCTGTGTTGGTGGACTATTTGTATGACCTGACTGCTAAATTGCGTGTCTTACATCAACAGGTTCACGATAACCTGCCATCAGCCTCTGTGGACCCAGGTGACACCATCAATCCTGGTGACTGGGTTCTTGTAAAAAAAATTCAACGGACCAAGAACGACCAGCCCCGTTGGACGGGCCCTCACCAAGTGCTGCTTTCTACAAGAACATCTGTAAAAGTTTTTGGGAAGAAAAATTGGATCCACGGCGTACACTGTAAGAGGGTACCTTTACCTCTGCCGTACGACCAGTGGATCCTCGAAGGTATTGCAGACACCGAGACTGAAAGGTTGCCGAAGTTCACACTGTTCAGCGACGCTGAGTTGGTATGGAGAGGGACTGAGAAAGAAGATGATGATGTTTTACAAGCAGCTGTGCCTTCATCTTTGAGATTGGACACCACCGAGCCTGAACTGTTATTCCAAAACCAGACAGAGCCTGGCAAAAACCGTTATAATTTACGACCTAGAAATAATGGACAAATAAAGAGCAAATAATTCCTTTTTTGGTTTTTTAGAACTGCACTCTCTCAGCCAAGAAACTGTTTTGATCTCTTTTTTTCCTTTTTGTAACCGCCATCTGGGTTCAGCTGTAGGGTCGCGGTGTAAAGACTTGGGATTGCAGCCATGTAGACACAAGGTCGACGGTTCTGGTTGGTCTTAGGGCATTCCCTGGACTGACAGAAGCACTCCTTAAGCAGAAGAAAACCAACCTCCGCGAACAGCCCAGTTAGAGGATGGAGTTTTTTGAGATTGAGAGAGCTGCTGAGAAAATGAACTTTAAGATGAAACTATGTAGAATAATTTATAGCAAATGTTTTCTGATTTCATGTATTCTGATGTTTTCTAGCATGACGTTAACTTTGGTGGGTTGGATTGTTTTTTCTACTCAATTGACTTCTGCACCCATTTCCCAACCTACGACCTTTCCTACTACTACTTCTTTGCATTCTTTTCATATCTTACCTGAACACGAGCAGATTGGAAGGTCAGAATTTGTACATAACACATTCGTACAGTTACTGCATCAACATCAGTTGGTGGTGAACACTACTAATTGTTGGGTGGGTGGTCTTATGCCACATACTACAGATAGAGTTGTCCCCTATCTGATCTTACCGTTTAGTCAGAATGGGTCGTTATGGCCTTTTCAGACGATGTTCATTTATGCCCTGGAAGTCTATCCCCTACATTCCATGAGAGATAACTTGAGTAATCAAGCCTTGGTGAAGGGAGTTATGAATATGAGCAGAGACATCAATACGTACAGGACTATTCCCAAGGAAGAGTTATCGGCCTATGTTGGATGGAACACGACCGGATACAGTGTTAGTCTCAGTGAAAAGCAGAAACGAAAGAGGTCACCTCCGAGTTGGGTCGTACCCCACCGAGGTCATTTTTGTCTGCAAGGTAATGGCAAAAATCCGAAAGTTCAGCTGGGGAAGAGCGTTTGTACTCAGATGTATGTTTTTACGTCTCAATCTTCCCCGCCGTTTTTGGCAGCTAAGGGCACGTATTTTGTTTGTTACAACCGAGCATATACATGGTTGCCCCCTTATTTTTCAGGAACGTGTTATGTTGGATACTTGTTGCCTTCTACGTATACTGCCGCTGCAGATTACCACAAGACAAGAGTTGTTAGAGGTGTCTTCGATCGGGAAGATACCGCTGGACAGGAAGTGGGAGACTTCTTTAAGGGTTTCTTACCGTTTTGGGGACCTATGGCTAACAGTAGAGGCTTACGGCAATTGACGAGAGTGGTTGAATCCACCATAAACGAAACTGCTGGTGCCCTTAGTAATTTGACAGCTGAGCTTCAAGCGGATCGCCTTATGACGTTACAGAATCGTATGGTTTTAGACGTCATACTCGCAGATCGAGGTGGAGTATGTAAAGTGATCCAATCGAGTTGCTGCGTGTTTATCCCAGATCATGCTCCGACGGTATACAAGGCCATTTCCAGGTTACATAAGATTTCCGAGTCTATACATGTGGACGAAGGAGATTGGTCGTTAACTGGATGGTTTTGGGGACTGTTATCCGTTTGGGGATGGAAGATTCTGATGATCATTGGTGCGGCTCTAGCGTTTTTTAGGTCTCGTGACCTACAATGCGCACAAGCGCATTGAGGGAGCGAGAATTCAAGTGCTCGAAATCCTTGTGAAACCACGGGCTTTTTACTGCGGTTTTCATTGAGTTCACATGGCCACAGGCACGCGCTTTTGGGCCATAAACTCTGTTCCCCAGCTCCAGCACCTCCCCTCTCTCTCCCCGCAAACACAGCCTACTTGCATTTCTCCTCCCCCTCCCCAGCCAGCTTCCCCCAGGCCGTAGCAGCACTCCTCCCACACCTTTGAAGTGAAACTTAGCTTCACTTCAAAGGCCCCTGCTGCTTCACACCGTGTCGCATTTCTCCTTCCCCCTCCCCTTTTGTTTCAGCAGTCAGAACATTGGGTACGTGTCACCTTCATTGACCAGTGTACTTTTTGTTTGTTACTTGCATGTATCAATGTGTCTGTTACTCAGGACTCGCTGTGTGTTTAAAATTAGCCATGATGTGGTTGTTGTGCACTCTGTACATGAGCTAGTTAGTGCGCTGGCTGCTGCGTGTGCACTCTAAACTTGCATTTGCTACAGTTGTTGTCCGCTTACACCTTTGAAGTGAAGCTTAGCTTCACTTCAAAGGCCCCTGCTGCTTCACACCGTGTCGCATTTCTCCTCCCCCCTCCCCTTCTCTGCCGTCTTGTTTGTTTCAGCAGTCAGAACATTGGGTACGTGTCGCCTTCATTGACCAGTGAACTTTTTGTTGTTCGTTACTTGCATGTATCAATGTGTCTGTTACTCAGGACTCGCTGTGTGTTTAAAATTAGCCATGATGTGGTTGTTGTGCACTCTGTACATGAGCTACTTAGTGCGCTGGCTGCTGCGTGCGCACTCTAAACTTGCATTTGCTACAGTTGTTGTCCGCTTACCCCTCAGTTGCAACAGTTGAGACAATGATAACTGATCCCAGTCAGCACTAACTGATGCAGAGGTTGTGTATGCTGACTCTATGCTTGCTAAATGTAATGTGAGCTACTCTTGTGACTCTGGGCTCTCACTCTTCGCCTGTATTAGTAGACTTTCCTATGCTGTGAGTTCACTCTGATCTTGATGTAATTGACGCACTGATACACAAAGCTCACTTTGCACTTCAATTTAAATTAATCGATACTCCTATGAGGAGCTCACTTTCCAGCTGACGCTGCACTTGCATTCATTAATACTCCTATACTGTGAGCTTGTTCTGCCCCTACATTAATCTGTAATTTTATGGTGTGAGCTCATGCTGCACTCGCATTAATTGATAATTCTATGCT
The DNA here is from genome assembly GCF_964261635.1 of Lissotriton helveticus. Lineage (NCBI taxonomy): Eukaryota > Metazoa > Chordata > Amphibia > Caudata > Salamandridae > Lissotriton > Lissotriton helveticus. The sequence continues at coordinate 1,314,481,463 of NC_136057.1, read as the reverse complement.
GTGATCTCGTTCTGCACCTACATTAATCTGTAATCTTATGCTGTGAGGCCCACACTGCACTTGCATTCATCGATGCTCCTTTACTCTGAGCTCACTCTCTACCTACATTAATCTGTAATCTTATGCTGTGAGCTCGCACTGCACTTCAATTCATCGACACTCCTATACTGTGAGCTCGCTCTGCACCTATATTAATCTGTAATATGCTGTGAGCTCACACTGCACTTGTATTAATCGATGCTTCTATGCCGTTTTTTCACTCATGAATTGATGCTTTGATGCTGGGTGCTCACTCTGCACTTGCATTCCTTGTTTGCAGTGTTATATATCGCACACTCGACCCAAAGGTTATTAGAGCATTTTACAAGGGTACCAGTTACATTACGCAAAGATAATAATAATAATAATAATAATAATAATAATATTATTAATGCATTCATTGTTTGGTAGGCACTGGGGAAATTAAGTGATTTGCCCAGAAACACAGGATGAGCCGACCCAGACTCGAACCTGGTTCCCTATGACTAAAGACGGCAGCTCTGACCGCTATGTCATATCCTGCTTCCACCACTTGTTTATGTTAGCGAGGTCCAACAATTTTGTGGCTACCTTGGTTTCAGTCAGCAAACGTTCGCCCCACTGTTGACATCACAAGCCCAGAGCAGGACCCGGCCTCACTTAAATACAGTGAACAGAAACACGGATCCGTGCAGCGAGAAAGAGGCTAGTGATGTGTATTGCGCGGTGTAACACAGGGGCTGAGTAATGCGTGCTGTGCCGTGTCCTGCAGGCTCAGGACTTGTGCAGTCTGCCGTGTCATGCAATACTGGATAATGCACAGTCTGCCGTGTGGAGCACGGCTGGGTAATGTGTTTTCTGTCATGTAATGCAAGGCTATATTTCCCCTGGCGAGGTGTCTACTGCCACCACTCTATAGTGGGTTTGAAAATAGCTGCCAGTTAAATACATTCTTAGAATATAGTTTAGATGATGTTCTGGCAATTTTATTGTGTATAGATGAGATATTTTCATCGCCCCTGTCAGAGACTGCGCGCGCTGCTTTCTCACTTCAAATGTTTGTGGTAAAAGCATGAAACTGCAGTGACGCCTCATTCGGGCCCAGAGCAGAGGGTGAAGATGGTGAAATGAGGCTACAGATCCCAGCACAGAGGGAAACGGGGGCGGCATCATTCTACCGACCTCCTCTTTTGCCCATTGTTCCTCAACAGTCGGGCCGACCTCCAGAGTCAAATGGCGGCCATGGCCAAGAGTGCTCGGTCCCACCCAAGGCTGCACCCGGGAAATCAGGCAACTCAATCCAGAGCAGGACTTAATATACGTTTTAATCAGTTTTACATAGCGCAAACTCGACCTAAAGGCATTGGAGCGCTTCAAATGAGCACTAGTTACGTTACACAAGGACACAATCATTTTTTGTAGGCACAGGTGATTAGTGATTTGCCCAGAATAACAGGGTGTTGAGCCTACGCCAAGGCTCAAACCCATTCCCCAGCGCCAAAGTCGGCAGCTCTGGCCGTTACGCCACATTGAGTTGTTCAGGCATTGGTTCTTTCTAGTCTAGACTACGGGAACTCACTACTCTGGGCTTTGCAGTTCTACCTGCTGTGGCCCGCTTTGTTACTGGACACAAGAAATGTGAACGCCTTAACGTTGCAGTGACTATCGCATGTTTGCTTTCTGACTTAACCGACTGGACGGCATCTCGTTTTAAATGACAGGTTATCTGGATAGCTCCTGCTCTGTCCGTGCGCGGTACGGGTCCTGTTTCACAAACAATTTGTGAATCTGCACCCGCACCTTTGCACCGTATGTGTACAGATGTAGAACATTGCTAGTTGTTTCAACCCGTATTCTTACACAGTTCCAATTCGCGATTGCATCTGCTCTAGATGGATGAAAGGCGGAGCTAAAATGGTAAAGATTTTCATCTGGAGACCTAACGCATTCCAAAAACAAGCACTGGCGTTGCCAATAGGTCTCGCAGTAGGGAAGTTGGAGCTATTACAATTGCAAATAACAATGCCTTTTATTTTTGTTTTCATTTTAAAAACATAAAGGGCTTTGTCATTTACAAAACCAATAGCTCCAACTTTCCTACTGCGAGACCTATTGGCAACGCCAGTGCTTGTTTTCTCATGTTGTCTTTGTGTACAGTGCGGTCCTGCCATATGTGGCCTTTGTGCTACTACGTGTGTCAGGAGACCGCCTGCCTTGAGAGATGCACAAAGAAACAAGATAATGCTTCAACAGCACCTTGGTGATCTAATGAGAATTGACATCGACTCAGATATAGACTGAGTAATTGCCTATGTAAGGGCAAAAGGAGGGTCTGAGGTTCCGTGAATTCTGAACCCGTGTTTTTATTGTCATGGTTCCGTTACGATTTTGGTAACAATGAACCGTAACTAATGAGTTTGGCAAGTACGAGTGTTTTCACCATGTTACACACAAGGATTCACAGTGTATTAGAAGATTCCGTTCCGAACCATGGTTTCCATTTTGTGCAAGACAGCCATTTTGTGGTTGCCCTCACATAGGCCGATGACTACGGCTGAATGAGTCTTTAAGATCCGTGCCCTTTTGCTGGGGTTTGTGCTGACTTCTACATGACCCGAAGTGAACTGATCTCGTTGCCTGAAGCCGACCTTGCTGAGCCAGTTCTTGCCCGCTAGCTGATCAAGACTAAAATCAGATCGCAGGACATCGTAAAGTTTTACTACACACAAATATGTCTTATCCTACTCTTACCTGTTTCTGTTTCTTTCTTTATGGTCTATTTATGATAAGGGTTGTGGCCTCTTTTATTATGGGTTCGTTCGGCCTGTCTAAAGAAGAATGTTGGGTTTGTCCGATGATTGATCATGGGCCGGACAATTGAAAAGTGGGTTTTACCGTCATGCGATACTTTTGGTGTGGATACATGTGATTGGACAGTTCGTAAATGTTAGGTATTTGTCTAGAATGTGATTTTTGGCATAAAAAGGGATGACTATCTTTGTAAAATTGAGCAGTCTCCTGAGAACTCATACCGTGATGATTTCTAGGACTTCTGTTACTGGCTGCAGTCAATAAATTCGATCTTTGACGTCACCACGAAGAGTCCCGTGTCTCTGTATTCTAAGACAGGTGAGCCCGAAGACTTTGGGCGTGCCCCTGGCGCCGCCGGGTCCTAAATAACCCGGTTCTTCAGTGGCTGCATCGGTGCAATCTCCCCTCACACAGAGGACGGGCAGCATTAATTCGAGGCTACATCGGTGCAATCTCTCCTCACACAAAGGAGAGCCAGCAGCAATGTGAGGCTGCATCGGTGCAATCTCCCCTTCCACAGAGGAGAGGCAGCAGCAATGCGAGGCTGCATCGGTGCAATCTCCCCTTCCACAGAGGACAGGCAGCAGCAATGCGAGGCTGCATCGGTGCAATCTCCCCTCCCACAGAGGAGAGGCAGCAGCAATGCGAGGCTGCATCGGTGCAATCTCCCCACACACAGAGGAGAGGCAGCAGCAATGTGAGGCTGCATCGGTGCGATCTCCCCACACACAGAGGACGGGCAGCAATGCGAGGCTGCACTGGTGCAATCTCCCCTCACACAGAGGACGGGCAGCAATACGAGGCTGCATCGGTGCAATCTCCCCTCACACAGAGGACAGGCAGCAATGCGAGGCTGCACTGGTGCAATCTCCCCTCACACAGAGGATGGGCAGCAATGCGAGGCTGCATCGGTGCAATCTCCCCTCACACAGAGGACGGGCAGCAATGCGAGGCTGCATCGGTGCAATCTCCCCACACACAGAGGATGGGCAGCAGCAATGTGAGGCTGCATTGGTGCAATCTCCCCTCACACAGAGGACGGGCAGCAGCAATGCGAGGCTGCATCGGTGCAATCTCCCCTCCCACAGAGGATGGGCAGCAATGCGAGGCTGCACTGGTGCAATCTCCCCTCACACAGAGGATGGGCAGCAATGTGAGGCTGCACTGGTGCAATCTCCCCTCACACAGAGGATGGGCAGCAATGCGAGGCTGCATCGGTGCAATCTCCCCTCACACGGAGGACGGGCAGCAATGCGAGGCTGCATCAGTGCAATCTCCCCACACACAGAGGATGGGCAGCAGCAATGTGAGGCTGCATTGGTGCAATCTCCCCTCACACAGAGGACGGGCAGCAGCAATGCGAGGCTGCATCGGTGCAACCTCCCCTCCCACAGAGGATGGGCAGCAATGCGAGGCTGCACTGGTGCAATCTCCCCTCACACAGAGGATGGGCAGCAATGCAAGGCTGCACTGGTGCAATCTCCCCTCCCACACAGGAGAGGCAGCAGCAATGCGAGGCTGCACTGGTGCAATCTCCCCTCCCACACAGGAGAGGCAGCAGCAATGCGAGGCTGCACTGGTGCAATCTCCCCTCACACAGAGGACGGGCAGCAGTGCGAGGCTGCATCGGTGCAATCTCCCCTCCCACAGAGGAGAGCCAGCAGCAATGTGAGGCTGCATCGGTGCGATCTCCCCTCAAACAGAGGAGAGGCAGCAGCAATGCGAGGCTGCATCGGTGCGATCTCCCCTCAAACAGAGGAGAGGCAGCAGCAATGCGAGGCTGCATCGGTGCAATCTCCCCTCCCACAGAGGACGGCCAGCAATGCGAGGCTGCATCGGTGCAATCTCCCCACACACAGAGGAGAGGCAGCAGCAATGCGAGGCTGCATCGGTGCAATCTCCCCTCCCACAGAGGACGGCCAGCAATGCGAGGCTGCATCGGTGCAATCTCCCCTCACACAGAGGACGGCCAGCAATGCATGCTTTTCTCACGCAGGCGAGGCCGCAGCTGTGGGTGAAATGGAAGGATAAAAGCGCTGAAACTCATTACAAGTACCCATTTGCTAATGAGAAGTGCCAGTACTCTCCGATTACAAAGTCTTGCACAGCTGCAGAGAGGTACAGGTAATCTCCCTTCTGGTGAAAACAGTGCGGATGCTCCGGCTCCCTCTATTATGGGCACCAACAGCCTCTACAAATTACTCTCCTCACCTTAATCCTTTAAACAGTGTGCCACTGAACACATGTATTTTCCGTGTCTGTGAAATGTAATTTCCTTAGCCGCTGTGCTCTGAAAATTTGCTTGGAATTTCCCTCAGAGTAAACCTGTTTGGAAGTGACTGTAGCTGCTGGATGAGAGATGAAAGCAACACCATAATTTGCAAATTACACACAACGTTAGAAAGGAAACGTTATTTATCTGCATTCTGCTTCAGCGCAGACACCTTCCACTAATTCTCTCTGGAAGGTATAAAAGTAAAAAAAAATAACTAGTTCTTAGTGGTAAACTTAAGAGCGCCTTAAGACCAGCGTACTCACAACCACTGTGTGTTACAAAAAACACGCAACACAGGCACACAAGGAACTTACACCAACTACAGCAGTCTTCAATTTTTTTGTCCTTCCTGCCATATTATAGAAAACTTTGTGAAGATAGAAAAAAAATCTTTGCTACATGCATGTGAAAGAGACAACTTTTACAACTATTTATGCTGCGCCTATTCTTATCCAACAAAATGGCTGCGCGTGTGGCATACTATGCAGAAACAAGTTCGAGTTGTTATGAGATCTGTCTAATTTTTTATTTTGTGTTAATTTTTGCAATAGAACTTTGGGCATATGTTCTCCGTTTCCCATTATGGATACAGATTTCTATATGACAGGACTCAATATTCAGTGGATTCATAGATGTTGCTGTATTTCCTTTTGATTAATTTTCAATAAAGCATTTATAAACTTAAAGAAGGCTCCCCTCGTTTATGGCAGATCTTCCGAGACCATTTATTTCTGTTTGTGACCACCGTGTCCACTCAGCATCATTAACGATAAAGTGAGTACCATTGAGTGGGTCAAGAATAAACATCCTGTCTTTTTCAGTAGTGCCAAGAGACCACGTAGGAGAGGGATTGATTTCAGAGGGGCATGGGTGTCAATTCATCAAAATATCAGGGGTAGAAGATGGGACGCCACACACGCTTTGACCTTCACTTTCACCCACATACACATGCTTACACCTACACATACATTTCACACTTACATACACACTCTCTATCACGTAAACACACTCTCACCCTCACCCACACGCATACACACATTATACATTTTAAAGCATTTTTTTTATTCACCTCAGCTACCAGGGAAGGTCATATTCCAGCTAATTGTACTCCATGTTTTATTACACTGATAGTGAACAATGCTACATTATTCACTATTAGTGTAATAAAAAAAGAAAACTAAGAGAGGAGCTCAAACCTACATCCACAAGGACGAGCTGCCACTATGTTCCTGGCACTGATGTTGCCACCTCTGATACCAGGGGTCGTAAAAGCATTGCAGGGAGCACTAGGGGAGAGTTAGGGGTCACACTTGCCACCCCTGGAGCCTCTGTTTCACCGCAGGCTGGTGGCCTGTTTGCTGGGGTTGAAATGACCTCTTTAGTGTTATTGTACTGTGCAGTATCGTTTATATAAAAAAAACTCTGCCACGGGTAAGCCTGCAAACAACAAGCCTGCAAACATTTGCCATTGTACAAAAAAACGCATTGCAATAGGTAAACACGTAGAGAACGTTTCTTTGTACATTTTTCAGTTTGACTGGGTTAGATGAGAGAGAAAATGATTTCACAACGACGGGAAACATAACTGGGCGAGGGCAGAGTTACACTGTCACACGTTGCAGCCGTTGCAAAGAGTGTACAGTGAATACTTTGCGAACCTACTCAGGTGAAAACAAATTTGGCATAGTTATAAGTTGGCTCTCAATTCAGCAGCAGCAAATAAAAATTAAGACACCACACACGGGTCCCAAATACATGCAAGACCTGTGTCCTCACTATGTACCTTTCCATAAATTCACTAATCCTTAAAGCATTTTCCCCAGGGTTCAACATTGAAATTCGTTTTTGCCAGAAGATCCTGTCGGTAGGGTGGAAAACCGGAGTTCACCAACAAGGCTTTTCTGCAGAGGACTGGCTAGCACTATCATAAAAAGCTCTCTGGTGCAAATGTTATGCTGCATCTTGGGCTAGCAGCCTTAAAATAAAAAAGTAAAATGCAATACAGGAAGTATATAAAAAAGTCCATACCCTGTTCAAGTTCCCTTTTTAAAGCAGCATCAAGCTGTCATCACATTGGTAAAGAATGAGAAGGGTTGGTTGAAGAGTGAATCTAACTCATTAGACCGGTTGGACTTTCTCTGATGAAGAATGTTCGATAGATTCACAGGCATACTAGAGAGTAAACGCGCTTTCATCTGAACGCTTGTTTGAGGACAGATTCCCCACCTTGGACTTTCACTGCAGGGTCGGTATCCAAAAAGTGTTTACAAATTCTATGTGACTGCCTGTCAACAAGGTGGGTATATCCTAGCCACAAGGCCACTGGGTTCAAGCAGCAGGAAGAGAAGACCAAATTAAGTGGCAGCGTTAACTAAATTATTGTGCAAGAAAAGACAAAATATACATAATAATGCAGCAATTCTTTTGGCAATATAATTTTTTTTTTACATGTTAACACTGTCTATGCAAAGGTCTCACCTCATTGCTATCAGTTTAACACCTAAATGCAGGAATCAGCTCCTGAAAGGTCACCAGTTAATGTTTGCAAAGTGTCGCCACTGCACAGCAACACATGTGACAGCATCTTTATTAACTTTTGAGCTAGAAACAATTCTTTTCTGTTAAAATCCACAAATAATGCAGCAGATGACAGATTATTTGGCAATCAAGTCGAATACCTAATTATGCAGAAATATTGCGGCGCCAGAATTGAATAGTTCCAGTGGGCCTGCCCAAAAGCACCATGGTGTGAGACTTAACCCTCATAGAGTAAGGCTTAAGGGGATATATCTGTGGATAACAGACACTGATAATACAGATAAGCCTCCTCAAGAGAAAATTGCATCAACATCAAACTGAAGGACATTTCTCCAAAGGACTCCATAGTTCTTTAGTCCCGCATGATTTTGGCAAAACGTTATAATAATTTACAAGAAGAGAGAGATGTCTACCAGGGTAATGATGGCAAACAGCTGAAAATGTAAGAGTTCTTTATCACTGGGTTTTGGCACTACCAAAAAGTTCAACAACCTGAGAACAGAACCAGCACAAAGAACAGCCAAAATGGAATCAAAAGAACATTTGGTCTACATGGATAGTAATACCCTATGGTTGATCATTATACTTCAGACTATTCAAGTTAGACAAGGAGGTACTAGGTTCCATTGTCAAGAACACACATGGTGTCATCTGGCACTTGGCGGGTGGCCGCCTCAGCGCTGCATCTCTATCAGAAAAGAGGCTACTTTCTTCTAGAAGGTTGTGCTTGTGATATGTCAGTTTATCTTTCTTCTGCACAGCTGTCATTGTGCCTATTTGGGGTTTTGAGGTGAAGGCCTCTTGTTTCAGGAAAGAATACGTGATCTCAAAAATCACATGATTGATTTTCGCCCTTCAGCAGGTCTCAATTATTCAAAGCAACATAATAGGAGGGAGGTTTTAGCAGTGTGGGAAGGTTAAGTGGTTGGAATGCTCTTTGTGGTGGACTGTTGTGCAGTGGTATTGTGAGAGTTGATGTATCTGGGTGTTCCATTAGTGTCTGGGGAGTATTTCAGGATCTTATTTGAAAAGATGTTCAGAAGAGCTCAGCTGAATTTGCAAGTACTGGTTTTTGTTCATAAGGCATGTGCTTTGTGGATCCTATAGAGATTTAGATATTCTCTATACATTCATGGGTTTAGTAACACTTTGATGAGTAATATTCTAGTGTTGAGTCCTCAGTGTACATACAAGCTGAATTTCAGCCATTAAAGTATTTATATGCCAAGGAAGCCAGAGAATTAAATGTGTTAAGGGTCTTTGCGTTGTAGCAAAGTGGTACCTCTTTCGCTGTTTCCAGAAGCACAGATTCACTCGAGCGAGGAGAGAATGCGAATGGCATAGAGTGGTTTTCTGAGGATTTTGAAGGTATAAGGCTAAATAACGAATCATTTTGACTTGATGATTGATTTGTAAATTCCTTCTAGCTGAATGTGTTTGTCAACCTCAGTTGTATTTATGGGGCCTGAGGATCCCTCTGTGATTCCAAAGGGAACAGATCTTTCATGGTATGAGGAGGGACATAGGATCTTCAGGCCAGTGGTCATGGTTCTTTTCTTGGGATTAAAATGGGTATTGACAACTCCAAGGATGTTGCTGGTCAAGTAGTGCAACATCATGGATGTGTAGAGGTGGCTGAACTGGTTATCAAAATGTATGCGGTGACCAAGATCAGGTAAATATTATGGGTGCAGATGTTTTTAGATATTTTCCTTTCAATTAATACTTGTGAAATTATTTCTTTAAGGAGTAAAAGTAGTTTGAAAATAAAGAATTTATTTCATTTTATTAGGTTTGCAGATCTAGACTTTTGACCACTCCACACTCAATAACTTGGAAGTAGATTTCAGAAGAAACGTATGTCACATTAAAACAACAAAATAAAAAATGGCAAGGGGTTCTGGAAATCATTTCCTGTAAGAGAGATCAAAATATAGTCAGGTTAAGTGAAAGGTAAAAGACAGAAATAAATTTAAAAAAAAGGGTTCGAAAGAAAATATAAAAATCAAGAAAAGATAAAAAGATGAAAGAATAAGAATAAAATTAATTTAAAGTATGGAAGAACTGCACAAGAATAGAGAGAAAGAAAGCAGGAAAGAAGGAAAGGAAAGGAAAGGTATAGTAAAAGACAGGGACAAAATAATAGGAAAAAAAGAACCAGAGAAAGAATGGGAAAAAAACAGAAAGCAAGAGAAAATCAGAAAATACTGAACATGAACACAGAAAAAAAAGAATGAATGGAAAGAAAAAGAATGAATGAAGGGAAGAAAGAAGAGGAACAGAAAGAATGGACGAAAGAAGTAAGAAAGGAAGGAAGGGGGGTCCAGTCCTCACACTTGTTGCGGAAGAGGTCCACCGTGACCTGGTACCATATGGATGGATTTTGCCCCTGCACTGTGTGGCGTCAGCGGTAAGGATTGATGGGTTGCAGTCGCACGTCTGAGGGTCCAGCTCTAGTGATGCTGCTTAGTCCCTCCTTGGGCTCGCCCCCTTTGGAGTGCTTTTGAATCTGTGCTCAATGATGGCAGGGGGTGAGGGTGGGTGGTTACCGGGATGGGGCGGGCCAGAGCAGGTCGGGCTCTGTGTAGCTCACGTAAGCCTGTGTTGTATTTTGGGGAGTGTCAGCTTTTCGGCTGGAGCAATGGAGCAGGTAAACAGAGGCCAAGCCTCCCGTGTACATAACTGCTGCACGGCATAATAGGGACTGACTGACATGTACAGAGGACTTTATTCTGACAAAGCATCTTGTCAACGCTGCTTTGCGTTCCAACTCCTACAGGTGTGCTTCTCAGGGTAATCACGACAGGAGGGGGCTTGCCTGGGCAACTGGAGTGTGGGAATCATCAACCCAGGGGTCAGTGGCCCATTCAGACTTGAAGTAAACACCAGCTCAGAGCGAGATGCTGGCAAAGAACCACAGGGTGACAGGCAGCAGAACACTCACTACCTGAGGTAACACCACCTGCTGGTCATGATGCTCGAGACTCCATTTGAGGCGCCAAAACTCACTCTTCTGATGTACAGAGGATTCCAGCTGCAACACCCGCCCTCATGATGTACACGCAACTCAATCTAAGGGTGTAACACCCACCCTCGTGATGTACATGCAACTCCTCCTATGGCTGCAACACCCACCCTCATGATATACACACAACTCCATCTGAGGCTGCAACACCCACCGGCATGATGTACAACCAACTCCATCTGAGGCTGCAACACCCACCCTCATGATGTACACACAACTCCATCTAAGGGTGCAACACCCACCCTCATGATGTACATGCAACTCCTCTTAAGGCTGCAACACCCACCCTCATGATGTACATGCAACTCCTCTTAAGGCTGCAACACCCACCCTCATGATGTACATGCAACTTCTTCTAAGGCTGCAACACCCAACCTCATGATGTACAACCTTATCCATCCAAGGGTGAAACACCCACCCTCATGATGTACAACCAACTCCATTTAAGGCTGCAACACCCACCCTCATGATGTACACGCAACTCCTTCTAAGGCTGCAACATCCACTCTCATGATCTACCCGCAACTCCTTCTAAGGTTCCAACACCCACCCTCATGGTGTACAACCAACTCCATCTAAGGCTGCAACACCCACCCTCATGATGTACACGCAACTCCTTCTAAGGCTGCAACATCCACTCTCATGATCTACCCGCAACTCCTTCTAAGGTTCCAACACCCACCCTCATGGTGTACAACCAACTCCATCTAAGGGTGCAACACCCGCCCGCATGATGTACATGCATTTCCTTCTGAGGCTGCAACACCCGCCCGCATGATGTACATGCATTTCCTTCTGAGGCTGCAACACCCGCCCTCATGATGTACAACCAACTCCATCTGAGGCTGCAACACCCACCCTCATGATCTACACGCAACTCCTTCTAAGGTTCCAACACCCACCCTCATGGTGTACAACCAACTCCATCTAAGGGTGCAACAGTCGCCCGCATGATGAACATGCATTTCCTTCTGAGGCAGCAACACCCGCCCTCATGATGTACAACCAACTCCATCTGAGGCTGCAACACCCACCCTCATGATCTACAACCAACTCCATCTGAGGCTGCAACACCAACCCTCATGATGTACAACCAACTCCATCTGAGGCTACAACACCCACCTGCGTGATGTACAACCAACACCATCTGAGGCTGAAACACACACCCTCATGATGTACAACCAACTCCATCTGAGGCTGCAACACCCACCCTCATGATGTACAACCAACTCCATCTGAGGCTGCAACACCCACCCGCATGATGTACACACAACTTCCTCTAAGGCTGCAACACCCACCCTCATGATGTACAACCAACTCCATCTGAGGCTGCAACACCCACCCTTATGATGTACAACCAACTCCATACAAGGACGCAACACCCACCTGCATGATGTAAACACAGCTCCATCTAAGGCTGCAACACAGACCCGCATGATGTACACACAAGACAATCTAAGGCTGAAACACCCACCCTCACGATGTGCAACCAACTCCATCTGAGGCTGCAACACACACCCTCATGATGTGCAACCAACTCCATCTGAGGCTGAAACACACACCTTCATGATGTACAACCAACTCCATCTGAGGCTGCAACACCCACCCGCATGATGTACACACAACTCCATCTGAGGCTGCAACACCCACCCACATGATGTACACACAACTCCATCTGAGGCTGCAACACCCACCCGCATGACAGACACACAACTCCTTCTAAGGCTGCAACACCCACACCCATGATGTACACACAACTCCTTCAACATCTGCAACACACACCCTCATGATGTAGACATAACTCTTTCTGAGGCTGCAACACCCTCCCTCATGATGTACACACCACTCCTTCTAAGGTTGCAACACCCACCTTCATGATGTACACACTGCTCCTTCTGAGGCTGCAACACCCACCCTCATGATGAACAACCAACTCCATCTATGGCTGCATCACCCACCCTCATGATGTACACGCAACTCCTTCTAAGGCTGCAACATCCACTCTCATGATCTACCCGCAACTCCTTCTAAGGTTCCAACACCCACCCTCATGGTGTACAACCAACTCCATCTAAGGCTGCAACACCCACCCTCATGATGTACACGCAACTCCTTCTAAGGCTGCAACATCCACTCTCATGATCTACCCGCAACTCCTTCTAAGGTTCCAACACCCACCCTCATGGTGTACAACCAACTCCATCTAAGGGTGCAACACCCGCCCGCATGATGTACATGCATTTCCTTCTGAGGCTGCAACACCCGCCCGCATGATGTACATGCATTTCCTTCTGAGGCTGCAACACCCGCCCTCATGATGTACAACCAACTCCATCTGAGGCTGCAACACCCACCCTCATGATCTACACGCAACTCCTTCTAAGGTTCCAACACCCACCCTCATGGTGTACAACCAACTCCATCTAAGGGTGCAACAGTCGCCCGCATGATGAACATGCATTTCCTTCTGAGGCAGCAACACCCGCCCTCATGATGTACAACCAACTCCATCTGAGGCTGCAACACCCACCCTCATGATCTACAACCAACTCCATCTGAGGCTGCAACACCAACCCTCATGATGTACAACCAACTCCATCTGAGGCTACAACACCCACCTGCGTGATGTACAACCAACACCATCTGAGGCTGAAACACACACCCTCATGATGTACAACCAACTCCATCTGAGGCTGCAACACCCACCCTCATGATGTACAACCAACTCCATCTGAGGCTGCAACACCCACCCGCATGATGTACACACAACTTCCTCTAAGGCTGCAACACCCACCCTCATGATGTACAACCAACTCCATCTGAGGCTGCAACACCCACCCTTATGATGTACAACCAACTCCATACAAGGACGCAACACCCACCTGCATGATGTAAACACAGCTCCATCTAAGGCTGCAACACCGACCCGCATGATGTACACACAAGACAATCTAAGGCTGAAACACCCACCCTCACGATGTGCAACCAACTCCATCTGAGGCTGCAACACACACCCTCATGATGTGCAACCAACTCCATCTGAGGCTGAAACACACACCTTCATGATGTACAACCAACTCCATCTGAGGCTGCAACACCCACCTGCATGATGTACACACAACTCCATCTGAGGCTGCAACACCCACCCACATGATGTACACACAACTCCATCTGAGGCTGCAACACCCACCCGCATGACAGACACACAACTCCTTCTAAGGCTGCAACACCCACACCCATGATGTACACACAACTCCTTCAACATCTGCAACACACACCCTCATGATGTAGACATAACTCTTTCTGAGGCTGCAACACCCTCCCTCATGATGTACACACCACTCCTTCTAAGGTTGCAACACCCACCTTCATGATGTACACACTGCTCCTTCTGAGGCTGCAACACCCACCCTCATGATGAACAACCAACTCCATCTATGGCTGCATCACCCACCCTCATGATGTACACACAACTCTATCTGAGGCTGCAACACCACCCTCATGATGTACACACAACTCCATCTGAGACTGTAACACCCACCCACATGATGTACACACAACTCCTTCTAAGGCTGCAACGTCAACCGGCATGATGTACCCACAACTCCTTCTAAGGCTGCAACATCCACCCTCATAATGTACCGAGTATTTTATCTGAGGCTGCAACACCCAGCTCATGATATATATATAAGGATTTATAATATATATATATAAGGATTTATAACGCGCTCCGATAGTCAAGACTGTCCTGGCGCGGGGGCGAAACTAGATCAGAGTGGAGGGGGGGGAGTCAGCTATTCATGAATCTGAAAGAGGTGAGTTTTAAGCAGTTTTTTAAAATTTGTCAAATTGGGAGCGTGTCTGAGAGCGTCTGGTAGGGCGTTCCACATTTGAGCTCCCTTTACCGTCAGAGATTGTCCACCTAGGCAAACTCTTTTAAATCTGGGGACGACCACCTGCTTTCTGGAGGTGGATCGCAGCTGACGGGTCGGGAGGTAGAGAGTAAATCTTTTGGCTAGATAGGAAGGGCACGGTCCATTGAGGGCTTTATAGACGAGGACCAAGGTTTTAAAGCGCACTCTTTGGGCCACAGGAAGCCAGTGAAGCTCCTTCAACTGTTTGCGAACGCTGAGTCTCCTTGGGATGTTAAAAATGAGTCTCACCGTAGCATTCTGGACTACCTGTAGTTTTCTGATCAGATAGTCAGGTGCCCCTATATAAAGGGTGTTTGAGTAGTCCAGACGAGAGAACACCAGAGCTCTGGCTACCGTTTCTTTTGCCGTTTGTGGAAGAAGGGGAAAGAATTTGCGAAGGGTGGTCAAGGTTCCGAAACACGTCCCAGCCAGTCGCGAAATCTGGGCGCGAAAACATAAGTCGGCTCCGAACCAGATACCCAGGTTCTTGGCTATTCCACTCTCTCCCGAAGGGCATGTTGATTCACTGGGCCAGATAGACTCCTTAAAGTCAGTGGGAAATTGGCCGTAGAGCAGGATTTCAGTCTTATCCTCATTGCATTTGAGGCATGATCTAGCTAGCCAGGTAAATACAGAGGATAAGCATTGGCGCACTCCAGAGGTGAATAAGTTCTCCTTTTTCCAGGTGAAGAGAAGCTGGGTGTCGTCGGCGTAGGCCATAATCTTAGCACCCCAGTTCTCTGCCAGCCGGATCAAAGGAGTTAGATAAATGTTAAATAAAAGGGGACTTAAGGTCGACCCTTGGGGTACTCCAGTTACTACCCTTCGATTAGAGGAGTGGTATGGGGGTAGCCAAATCTGCTGGGTCCGGTCAGATAGAAAAGACCTGATCCATTCTAATGCCGTGCCCGAGATGCCAATGTCCTTCAGCCTAGATAGAAGCTGGAGGTGGGGCACCGTGTCGAACGCGGCACAGAGGTCCAAAAGAATAAGGGCCGCTCTGCCGCCTCCGTCAAGGCATTCCCTGATGGCCTCTGCCATCTCCACCAATGCAGTTTCGGTACTGTAAAAGCAGGACCGGAAGCCTGATTGGGCCGGATGAAGAGCTTCAGAGGATTCCACGAATCTCTCAAGTTGCCGGAATGCAGCCTTCTTGCAAACTTTGGCAAGGGCTGGCAGGAGTGATATAGGCCTGTAGTTGGAGGTGATCGATGGATCTGCGGAGGGTTTCTTTATCAGAGGAAGAAGTTTGGCTTGTTTCCACTTGGAGGGCAGAATTCCTGAAGTGAGGGATTCATTAACCAGGGCAGTGACCATAGGGGTAATTACTTCGGCTACTCCATTCAAGACCCTCGCAGGGCAAGGATCTATAGGTGACCCTGACTTCAGAGTTTTTAATATGGTCATAAAATCTATATTTTCGACCTGAGTGAATTTGGTCATCTCTGCTTTAACCTTAGCTGCTTGGGATAGTGAAGGGGGAAGAGGTTGGAAATTTGAGACTGGATCAGATTGCGGGGTGAGTGGCTGGTCAGGGGTATTCAGACTATCTTGAATTTTTTGAATTTTCTCGATGAAAAAAGTGGATAGTTGCTCGCACCAGTCTATGGAGGACAGGACAGCGTTCTTCTCAGCTATCGGGGCAGTAAAGCTTTTGACTATGGAGAAAATTTCACGACTGTTGTTTTTAGCTTTTTGAATTCTAGACGCGTAGAATTCCCCTTTAGCTGTTTTAATCGCTGCGTAGTAACTTTTTTGGGCTGCACGCAGTTCCGTTTTAGCAGTAGGACAATAGTTCTTTCTCCATACACGCTCTAGCGCCTTACATCCTGTTTTTAAATTTTTTTGTTGTTTTGTATACCAGGGGGAAGTGGGGGTGATCCTATGGTTGTTTTTTCCTTTGCTTTTTGGTAATGACCTAATGGAGGAGTCTATCCAGGATGAGAAGTTGTCTACAGCTTCATCCAAGTTTTGAGCTTTCATTGGGGTGGAATGGGAGAGGGCCTCCGCCAGCTCTGGAATATTAATTCTTCTAGGGCGTTCCCCAGTCTTGGGTGAGGATAGCACACGGGTGTTATTAATAAACCAGGAGAAGTGAACAGGAAAATGGTCTGACCATGAAATGGGGTAGGGTGGATCAGTAGAGATGTTAAAGTTAGAGTATATCAAATCTAAGCAATGCCCTCCTTCATGGGTAGCAGATTGCACCTGTTGGGCCATCTGAGCCAAACTGCAGATTTCTTTCAGCTCTTTTACTCCGGGGGCAGAGCTCGTGTCCAAATGTAGGTTAAAATCTCCCAGCATTAGGAAGTGTGGGAATCTGAGTGCACGTTGGATGGCGATCTCCTCCAGGGATTTGATGAAGTTGCCTAGAGGACCCGGTGGGCGGTAGATCAATAGTCCCCCCAGAGTAAATTGGGGGGATAGTGCTAGGGAGAATTCCATAGCTTCTCCATCCTCAATCCTTCCTGTGCATTCTGTCCTCAGAGCCCATTTCTCTTTGTAGATCACGGCTAAGCCTCCTCCCCTGCTTTTATTACGGTCCTGTCTGGTGATCTTAAATCCTCTAGGGACTGCCAGCTCAACTACTGGAGCGCAGCTCTCATTCAACCACGTCTCCGTGATGAATAGGATGTCAAGGTTCTTATCAATGATAAATTCATATATTTCCTCAGAGTGTTTTGATAGGGAACGCGCATTGATGAGAGCAGCCTGAATAGGTGGTCCATTCGCTGTGTTAAGCTGGGGGAAGGAGGGATTAGGGGGACTAAATTTAAAATTACAATTAGGGCAGGTTCGTGAGGGAGAGTCTGAGACAATCCAGTGGGCGCCTTTACATAAAAGGTTGTGATTAAAAGTTCTCAGTTCATCAGAGTTATATGTGATAGGGGGAATGGTCCCATGCAGTGTGGAATCAGCAGGGGTCCTGGCCCTGTGCGCTGCCGGGGCGCAGACGGGCGCAGACGGGCTTGCCTTAGGCGCGCCTTCGGCGCGCAAACGGCGCTCCCACTGCGCTCGTCCGCTGCGCTTCCTGCCTAGGCACATGATAAGAGGTGAGAGGGGGTGTCGCCTCAAGGGGGCGTGGTTAGCGAGCACAGTGGCGTCACTGAGGTTGGTGTCACCCGGTGCGGGTAACTCATGGTGTCACCCCCTTACGACTTACCGCATGGACCACCTCTGTCGGAAATGTACGGCGCTAGGTACTGTCTTACTCCCTCTAGCTCCCTCTCTCTGTCTAGCTCCCTCTAGCTCCCTCTCTCTGTCTTACTCCCTCTAGCTCCCTCTGGTTCCCTCTCTCTCTGTCTTACTCCCTCTAGCTCCCTCTGTCTCTGTCTTACTCCCTCTAGCTCCCTCTCCCTCTGTCTTACTCCCTCTAGCTCCCTCTCTCTGTCTACCTCCCTCTAGCTCCCTCTCTCTGTCTTACTCCCTCTAGCTCCCTCTGGTTCCCTCTCTCTCTGTCTTACTCCCTCTAGCTCCATCTGTCTCTGTCTTACTCCCTCTAGCTCCCTCTCCTTCTGTCTTACTCCCTCTAGCTCCCTCTCTCGGTCTTGCTCCCTCTAGCTCCCTCTCTTACTCCTTATAGCTCCCTTTCTCTCTGTCTTACTCCCTCTAGCTCCCTCTCTCTCTGTCTTACTCCCTCTAGCTCCCTGTCTTACTCCCTCTAGCTCCCTCTCTCTGTCTTACTCCCTCTAGCTCCCGCTCTCTCTCTCTTACTCACTCTAGCTCCCGCTCTCTCTCTTACTCCCTCTAGCTCCCTCTCTCTCTGTTACTCCATCTAGCTCCCTCTCTCTCTGTCTTGCTCCCTCTATCTCTCTCTCTCTGTTTTACTCCCTCTAGCTCCCTCTCTCTCTCTGTCTTGCTCCCTCTAGCTCCCTCTCTCTGTCTTACTCCCTCTAGCTTCCTCTCTCTCTGTCTTACTCCCTCTAGCCCCCTCTCTCTTACTCCCTCTAGCTCCCTCTCTCTCTCTTACTCCCTCTAGCCCCCTCTCTCTCTGTCTTGCTCCCTCTAGCTCTCTCTCCCTCTGTCTTAATCCCTCTAGCTCCCTCTCTCTGTCTACCTACCTATAGCTCCCTCTCTCTGTCTTACTCCCTCTAGCTCCCTCTGGTTCCCTCTCCCTCTGTCTTACTCCCTCTATCTCCCTCTGTCTCTGTCTTACTCCCTCTAGCTCCCTCTCCCTCTGTCTTACTCCCTCTAGCTCCCTCTCTCTGTCTACCTCCCTCTAGCTCCCTCTCTCTGTCGTACTCCCTCTCACTCTGTCATGCTGCCTCTAGCTCTCTCTCTCTCTTTTACTCCCTCTAGCTCCCTCTCTCTGTCTAGCGCCCTCTAGCTCACTCTCTCTCTGTCTTACTCACTCTAGCTCCCTCTCTCTGTCTAGCTCCCTCTCTCTCTGTCTTGCTCCCTCTAGCTCCCTCTGTCTCCCTCTCTCTATCTTACTCCCTCTAGCTCCCTCTCTCTCTGTCTTACTCCCTCTAGCTCCCTCTCTCTCTGTATTACTTCCTCTATCTCCCTCTCTCTGTCTAGCTCCCTCTCTCTATCTTACTCCCTCTAGCTCCCTCTGGTTCTCTCTCTCTCTGTCTTACTCCCTCTAGCTCCCTCTCTTTCTGTCTTACTCCCTCTAGCTCCCTCTCCCTCTGTCTTACTCCCTCTAGCTCCCTCTCTCTGTCTCTTACTCCCTCTAGCTCCCTCTCTCTCTGTCTTACTCCCTATAGCTCCCCCTATCTCTGTCTTACTCCCTCTAGCTCCCTTTCTCTCTGTCTTACTCCCTCTAGCTCCCTCTAGCTCCCTCTCTCTTACTCCCTCTAGCTCCCTCTCTGTCTTGCTCCCTCTAGCTCCATCTCTCTCTGTCTTGCTCCGTCTAGCTCCCTCTCTCTCTGTCTTACTCCCTCTAGCTCCCTCTCTCTCCGTCTTAGTCCCTCTAGCTCCCTCTCTCTGTCTTGCTCCCTCTAGCTCCCTCTCTCTCTCTTACTCCATCTAGCTCCCTCTCTCTCTGTCTTGCTCGCTCTAGCTCCCTCTCTCTCTATCTTACTCCCTCTAGCTCCCTCTGTCTTGCTTGCTCTAGCTCCCTCTCTCTCTATCTTACTCCCTCTAGCTCCCTCTATCTGTCTAGCTCCCTCTCTCTCTTACTCCCTCCAGCTCCCTCTCTCTCTGTCTTGCTCGCTCTAGCTCCCCCTCTCTCTATCTTACCCCCTCTCTCTATCTTACTCCCTCTAGCTCCCTCTGTCTTGCTCGTTCTAGCTCCCTCTCTCTCTATCTTACTCCCTCTAGCTCCCTCTCTCTGTCTAGCTCCCTCTCTCTCTCTTACTCCGTCTAGCTCCCTCTCTCTCTGTCTTGCTCGCTCTAACTCCCTCTCTCTCTATCTTACTCCCTCTAGCTCCCTCTAGCTCCCTCGCTCTGTCTTACTCTCTCTAGCTCCCTCTCTCTCTGTCTTACTCCCTCTAGCTCCCTCTCTCTGTCTAGCTCCCTCTCTCTTGCTCCCTCTAGCTCCCTCTGTCTCCCTATCTCTCTGTCTTACTCCCTCTAGCTCCCTCTCTCTCTGTCTTACTCCCTCTAGCTCCCTCTCTCTCTCTGTTGTACTCCCTTTAGCTCCCTCTCTCTCTGTCTTCCTCCCTCTAGCTCCCTCTCTCTCTCTTACTCCCTCTAGCTCTCTCTCTCTCTGTCTTACTCCCTCTAGCTCCCTCTCTCTCTATCTTCCTCCCTCTAGCTCCCTCTCTCTGTCTAGCTCCCTCTCTCTGTCTTGCCTCCTCTAGCTCCCTCTGTCTCCCTCTCTCCCTGTCTTACTCCCTCTAGCTCACTCTCTCTGTCTAGCTCCCTCTAGCTCCCTCTCTCTCTGTCTTGCTCTCTCTAACTCCCTCTCTCTGTCTTACTCCCTCTAGCTCCCTCCCTCTCTGTCTTACCCCCTCTAGCTCCCTCTCTCTTATTCCCTCTAGCTCCCTCTCTCTCTGTCTTGCTCCCTCTAGCTCCCTCTCTCTCTAGCTTACTCCCTCTAGCTCCCTCTCTCTGTTTTACTCCCTCTATCTCCCTCTCTCTCTCTCTTTCTCACTCTAGCTCCCTCTCTCTCTGTCTTTCTCACTCTAGCTCTCTCTCTCTCTGTCTTACTCTCTCTAGCTCCGTCTCTCCCTTTGTTACTCCCTCTTGCTCCCTCTCTCTCTGTCTTGCTCTCTCTAGCTCCCTCTCTCTGTATTACTCCCTCTAGCTCCCTCTGTCTCCCTCTCTCTCTTACTCCATCTGTCTTCCCTGGATTTGTATAAACAAGAGCGCGAGCAACAGGTGGCACTGTAGTGAAGAGCAGGCTGAAATTTGAAACTGGTTCACTGGAAAACTGAAGACTGCAAGATACTGAAAAATAGGAAACCATGCACCCTCAGATGAGCTAGGCTGCTATAGAGTTGCCTTGTGAGCAAAGAAAATTACAGTCAAGCATTGCAGATCTCCTGCAAGACGCTGGCGAGTGTGAACAGCATGAGGAACAAGCTTGCATAGGGAGCGACAGTAAAGGTGAGAGCAGAGGCGAGGCTGCAGTGCAGATTGGTGTCACCCCATGTGTTGGTGTTACCCGGTGCGGGCCGCACCCCCCGCCCCCCCCTAGTGACGCCATTGAGCGAGCACGCCGTCAATGGCGGCCGCTAAACAAACAATTACCGCAGCAGCGTGCAGTCGGCTGCGTGGTATGTGGCCAGTGGAATTTGCTCTCAAAAGAGGTCAGGTAGGCTTTGATAAAATAAAATAACACAGTGCTAGTAAACACACAATTTTTAAAAACAATCGTAGCGTACCGCCAGATCCCGGCTTCCGCCTCAGGACTGGGAATCAAGTTTCTGAAGTCGCTTGAGATTCAGCGCTTTTAACAGGGCGGGGGGCGTGGCCTCAAGGGGGCGTGGTTAGCGAGCACGCAGTCGATGGCGGCCGCTAAACAAACAATTACCGCAGCAGCGTGCAGTCGCTGACTGTGATACAACATTCACCCTACACAAGTCTTTATCTCAGGCAACAACATCCCACTCTCCTAATGTACAGAAGACTCTCTAGATCTGTTTCACACGCTCTAACAAGGTCTACAAGGCTCTTTTTGAGCCTGCAACCTCCACCACCTGGTCAGTAACCCAGCTCTCTGCCCGTGCAGCTCTGCTCGCTGACTCACCCCGTTGCTGCCCCTTCCTCCTCTGCACCAGGCAGGGGTTCGAGGCCGCTATCCTCGTGTCCTGGCGGTGTGCCCGCTTGCCACTGCTGACTTGCAGTGTGGTATCAGTTTTGTTTAATTTTTGGTTCTGTTTCGTTTTTGTTGTTGTTGCATCTTCTCTTTTCCTGCCTTTTCAGGGAGTGTATTTTCCCCGCCCGTTTTCTCGTCGCTGCTGCCCCGGGCCCCCACCGGTTTTCCTGCTCCCTTTCCCAGCTGCTCTTCCTTCCCCCTGTCCCCTATTTAATGGCGGCTGCTGCACCGGGTGTGCCTCTGGCACGCCAAGGGCAAGCCCGTCTGCGCCCGTCCATGACCCAACTGCGACCTGACCGCGACCAGCGCCAGGGATCCTGGATCTCCGACCATCAACTGCTACGACGCAGTGGCCCTCCTCGCACTCTACCCTGGAAGAAACAACAATTGCCAGCAGTCCACGCCAAACCCAACCCGCGGACAGTTCTCCCGCCGCCACTGCCACCAGACTTTCACCACCACCCACGACGCCAACACAGCTGGCGCCGTAAGGTGCACCATCCTCAATGTGCGCTCCATGCACAGACTTGCCATGGAGATCTGGAACCTCCTGGACACCCTTTCACCAGATGTCGCCTTCTTTACAGAAACCTGGACCAACGCCTCCTCGGCTCTCGGCATCGCCATCCCGGACGGATACAAGATCCAGAGGAAGGACCGCCCCAACCACCCGGGAGGAGGACTCGCCATCACATCCAAAAACTCCCTCCGCGTCTCCACCTCGAGTGACATCTTCCCTGCTGCCTTACTCCTGCACTTCTAGGTCCAGACCAGCCCCAACTCCACACTCCACGGCACCCTCGCCTACAGACTCCCCGGCCCATGCCCTTTTCGCCACCACCATCACAGACCTCTTCGCACCCATGCCATCGCCTGCATGAACTACATACTCATCGGAGACCTGAACTTCCACCTCGACAACCCCATCAACCCCAATTTCACCACCCTCCTGGACAACCTCGCCAACATCGGACTGGAACAACTCGTCAGCACCCCTACCCACAAAGCAGGACACACCCTCGACCCCATCTTTGCAGGAGGAAACAGCATCCACTTCAGTCACACCACGCAACCCCCATGGACAGATCATCACTGCATACACTTTCTCGTCGATAAACCCAAGCCGCCCAAACCTGCCCCGCACCCTCCGTGAAAGAACTGCAGCAGAATCACCGAGGAGCAGCTCAACTCCACCCTCAACCGCGACACCCCCACCACTGCAACCAATGCCAAACTCGCAGCCAGGGAACTCCACACATGGATCTCCAACTGCGCTGACAAGCTCGCCCTGCTAAGCAACTCCGCCAGACAGCACCCTATGAAAGTCATCTGGTTCACTGCCGACCTCCAAGAGGCCAGACGCACCTGCAGATGCCTCGAGAAGAACTGGAGAAATAGCAAAGCGCCTGAAAACCACACCAACTACAAGAACGCCATGATGGAATACCACCAACACATCAGAACCACCAAAAGAACCTTCATCCACCACAAAATCCTTGCCAACTCCAGCAACTCCAAGGAATTCTTCAGCATCATCAAGGAATTAACCAAGCCCCCCAGCGAAACCACAGACATCACACCCTCCCAGGACCTCTACGACAAGCTTGCATCTTACTTTCATCTGAAAATCAAAAACCTCTACGACAACTTCAATGACCAAACACTGGACTTTGCAGCCACTCCCTTCTCTGGCAACGCCATCCAGTCCACCATCTCCTCCTGGACACCAGTCACGACCAAAGAGACTGCCTCGACCATGAAAGGCACCCACTCAGGGGCCCCCACAGACTCCTGCCCACCGCACATCTACCACAGAGTGGCCATCGCACCAGAACTATAATGCACTATCAACACCACCTTAAATACCAGCACTTTCCCTGACGACTGGAAACGTGCAGAAGTCAGACCCCTGCTCAAGAAGCCCTCATCAGATCCCATGGACCTCAAGAACTACGGGCTCATCTCTCTCCTCCCATTCACAGCAAAAGTCACAGAGAAGACCGTCAATGCACAGCGAACAAGGTTCATCGAAGACAACTCCATCTTCAACCCCTCCCAATCCGGATTCCATAGCAACCACAGCACCGAGACCTCCCTACTCGCCGCCACAGATGACATCCCCACCCTCCTCAACCAAGGCCACACCGCAGCTCTGATCCTACTCAACTTCTCAGCTGCATTTTAAACTGTCTCTCACCGCACACTCGCCACCAGACTTCACGAAGCCGGCATACAAGGAACCACCCTCGACTGGATCCGCTTGTGCCTCACAGATAGAAGCCAAAGAATCAGACTGCCACCCTTCCTCTCCAAACCCTCGGCAGTCAACTGCAGAGTACCCCTGGGATCATGGCTCAGCCCAACCTTCTTCAACATCTACATGGCCCCCCTCGCCGCCATCATCAGATAGCATGGCCTCAGCATAGTATCCTACACCAACGACACCCAGCTCATCCTCTTCCCTCACCAAGGACCCCACCACCACCAGACTCAACTTCCAGGAAGGGATGCAGAAAGTTACATCCTGGATGAGCAACTGCTGCCTGAAGCTCAACTCGGATAATACAGAACTCCTCGTGCTCGGATCCACCCCATCGGCATGGAACAACACCTGGTGGCCCACCTCCCTCGGCAGCCTTCCGACAACCATGGACCACGCCAAAAACCTTGGCATCGTACGCGACTCCTTCCTCTCCATGAATCAACAAGTCAAAACCGTCGCATCCAGCTGCTTCAACACCCTCTGTATCCTCCGTAAGACTTTCAAATGGATCCCCCCCGTCAAAGAAAACAGTCCCCCACGTACTCATAACCAGCAGACTGGACTACGGAATGCCCTCTACGCCGGCATCAACAAGTCTTTACTCACAAGTTCCAGACGATACAGAACACCGCAGCCAGACTTGTCCTCGGCATCCCCCAACATGAGCACATCAGCCAACACCTACGGAATCCCCACTGGCTCCCCATCGAGAAGAGAATCACTTTCAAGACACTCACCCACACCTACAAATGCCTCCACAACACCGGACCCTAATACCTCAACGAGAGAATCACCTTCCACGTACCCAAAAGAAACCTCCGATCTGCCATCCTCGCCCTCGCTGAAACCCCATGTATCCGCAGAGCCAGAACAGGGGGAAGAGCCTTCTCCTAAATCACGGCCAAGACTTGGAACGAGCTCCTGATCGACATCAGACACGCCCCCTCCCTGAACGCCTTTAGGAAGGCCCTCAAGACCTGGCTCTTCAACTGAAAGGAACTGCTGACTCTCTGCCCCCCCCCACCCCGACAGCACCTTGAGACCCTCAATGGTGAGTAGAGAGCTCAAAATTCCTTGATTGATTGATTGATTGACTCTCATGACGTACACATGATTTTATTTGAGGCTTCACACTCAACCTCATGATGTGCTAGAGGCTTCATATGAGGCTACAACACCCATGTTACAACACCCACTCTCGAGATATAAACACAAGATTCTCTATGAGGGTACATTACACACCATTAAGATTTACATGAGGCTCCAAGTGAGGGGACAACACCGACCCTGCTGATTTACCTAAGCCTCTATTGGAGCGTACAACACTTGCCCTCACAATGAACATGTGATAGACCCTATCTGCAGCTACAACTCCCCTTCTTCATGCAGCATTAGCACATTAAAGCAAGACCCACAATAGGGAACGAGCAGAAACTGGCGGAGAGGGCTGTAGTTGTAAAGTAGTTCCTAATACACCAAAACACTTGAGTAGAGGTAGAAGGATAAACTCAAGCAGCCAATAGCTTTAGATGAGAGATGCCCACTCCACTGGGTTGAGCTAAGACGTGATTGGCAAAGTTTCAAACCAATCGCAGAATGAGACTGGTTGAAGATAGCCAAAGGCAGGAAGGAGCCCAAGGACCACTCTTTGTATATTCTTAGCAATGGGTCTGTTTGACAGCTAGATCTAAAAACTATCTAAAGAAAGGGAAAGGCACAAACTCACTGAAGAGCACAATGTATTTTTTATAAATCACGCATTGGTCAGTAAATCCTGGGCGGAATGAAAAATGTTCATCTTTAGCGAATGCAGCATACGTATTTTTATAGAAAACGTAAAGTAGGGATTGCGCATGGGGAAATTCAACTTCATGCATTTCTAGGAAGGACGGGCCATGTTCCCTATAAAGACCACCCCTTGCAGGAAAGCAGCAGGTGTCTGGGTACTGTAAATAAGATTTGTCACGCTCAATTGAATACTCTTAATCTAACATACAGAACACTTCATTTCCTCATTACGGAAATCGTTTTGAAATATGCCTGTTTGGACAACTGAAAAGAGACAGAGCTCTGAGTAAGGCATGACTCAACCTGCATGGGTGAGGGGGAGGAGGGGGAGGAGGGGGGAGGAGGGAAAAGATAAAAGCAATGAACACGCTCTCAAGGGCTACACAAGTAAATGAAACGCATGAAATATGAAACACTGCCGCTGTCATTTTTGTTCAAGCTAATTTTTCCTTTTAAACATCAAAAGGCTAGGTTTATACAGAAAAACTAACAAACCATCAGTGGATGGTAATACACACCTTCTGGAACTAGACATGATCCGAAAAGATGGTCCGATTGATGGGTCCAGAACTGAAATCATTTTAGAGTTATGGCGCGTAAAATCGTAAGGAAAAAGATAACGTTGGAGAGAAAAAAATAACCTCAATGCTGCAGTGAACGGAATAAAATAAACAGAACCCTTGACCCCTGCCCCAAAGGGGTGTCATGCATCTCCCACTTTAACAGCTTATGTGGGAGGGGTGTTGGTGCCGCTGGGCAGTTCATGTCACATAAAACCTTTAACATTTTGTTTATGGCTACTTAGTGTCTGATCGGAGATACTGGTCTCCAAACAGCTCACGAGTAGCACCGAAAGAGACTGGCATGAAGGTACTGAGGGGTGACATGTAAGAGTGCAACATCTGAGCATGGAAGGGAGGGAGGAAGGGAGAGATGCAGAAAAGTATGGAGAGACAGGTGAAAGGATGAGTGGGTGGGTAGGTGGATAGATGGATGGATGGAGAGAAGAATGGATGGGTAATGGACAGAGAGAAGAATGGATGGGTAATGATAAGGAAGAAAGGACAGAGAGAAGGAAGGATCAATAGAGAGAATGATGCTTGGATAGATTATTATAATCATTGAGAATTGAGGCCTAAAATGCACCATTAGGCCACAGTGTTTACCTAATTCCCTTGAAGAAGCAACTGAACGACTGCTGGGCTCCCTCAACGCCCTTCTTGTTATTGTTTAAAGTGTTTTTTTTCTGGCTAATTATTTTATACCCCTTTTACCTGTATGAGGAATGTTCACTCTGGAATATTGATATCAATACTGATGTACACAAACTCATGTCCTGTTCTTCTGAAGCACAAAGAAAAGTAGTCCCAGCAAACAACACTGGACGGATGCACTGGTCTGCATTCTCAGATCCTCTGCATGTGTCTTGCTGCTGGGATGAAACTTCATGATTCGGGATTGTGAAGGAAGTGGAAGAGTTTCTACCACACCAGCAGGTAAAATGTTTAAACTCACCCTCATACATCATCGTGAAAAGGGAACCATCATGCAATCTTAGGAATTTTACGTTTTGATGATGCGAGTGCTCCTTCACTCTCACTATTTTCTCCTCTCCGGCTTCTGAGGAACCCAGCTGGGATCAACACTTGCAATTAAGCGAGGAAGACCTGTGGTCTGCTGTCTTTGAGCAGAACCTTGCTCCAATTTAGGAAATGGTCGATGACACACCTCTTTCAAGAATACTACAGCACCATGCAATAATAATCCAAATCAGCTCCAAATATAAAATAGATACCTCTATCACTTGTTGACTGTATGCTTGTCTTTGACCCTGTACAGTGCTCCGCTGCCTTTTGCCTAGGTTCACACTACACAAATAACACATACATACACATGCTGTGCTTTTATATGGCACATGAATTGCTGTTCATCCAGTTATGATGGAGTGCTAATACTCTAAGGGCACATGCATCAAGCATTTTTGCCTTCGCAAACGGGCCAATTCGCAGAATCGGCCCGGACCGCAAAAAATGTTTTTTAAATACAGCAATCCCTATTTTGAGATTCGGTAACCTGTTAATGAATAGCAAAATGGGTTTGCGATTCGCTATTAGGAAGGGCCGTGTTTAGGGCGTCGCTTCCTAATAAAGAATCGCATCAGTTTGTAGGAATGTTTTGTGACCGAAATGCGGTCACAAAACATTCACATTTTACCACTTACTTTAAGTAGGTGGTAACCCATTCGCAAATTCGAAGGGGTCGCCAAGGGACCCCTTCCCCTTCGTGAATATTTGTTACCGCTCTTTTAAGTGCAGGCAGTGGTCCCACGGACCACTTCCGACTCTTAAGAAATAAAAAGCAAACTTTTCATTTTACTTTTTGTAAACTACCTTGTTTTCCTTCAAGGAAAACGGGCTGCTTTACTAAAAAAAAAGATTGCATTGTTAAAAAGCAATCACGGACATGATGGTCTGCTGGCCCCAGCAGGTCACCATCCCTGTGATTTTTGTGATTCCTAGGGGGTCGCAAATTGCGACCTACCTCATTAATATTCATGAGGTAGGTAATTTGCGATCCCCTAAGAATCGCCGAAAGTGTTCAACACACTTTCATGCATGGTGTTTTACAATTTCCTAATTGCGAATCGCAATGATTCGCAATTAGGAAATCAAAAAAGGGTGCATTGATACATCTGGCCCCTAGTCTCTGTGTCAACTCTTCCGTAAAGAGTGCTATAAATCCTTGTTTCTGATCCATGAATCAGCGATGTCCGAGAATGGGTGTTTTGACTAATGTTAGACTTGATAGGCGATCAGGAAGTTTATGGAGCCAAATTGATTACCAAACCCCTCCTTACAATTGTGCTACTCTGTTCAAGAGAGACGATCAGAACAAGCATTGAAAAATATACGAAATAAGAATGTTTATCAACATACCCTTTGTACCTTTGGGAAAACCTTAAGAGTTACTTTACTGCGAACATTCTGGGTCTGATTAAGATATCGGCAGATGGTTAACTCTGTCACAATGGGGACGGATATCCCGTTTGAAAAAAATCTAAATACCATAGTATATTATGGGATTTATATTTCAGCAGATGGGATATTTGTCCCCGTTGTGATGGAGTGACCCATCCACTGATATCTAAATCAGTCCCTCTGTCTAAAACAAGCTCATAACGCACTCATGCAGGAGAGAGATGCTGTCCTCCCATGGACCCTTCTCAACTCCCCAAACGCCACAGGTTTCTACTAGCCCTACAATGTGGCACCTCTTTATTGTCTTCATCCATTTCTGATCTTGCTGATGTTTAGCTAGTACCACAGCATTGCTGTATATGGACGTCAGGACCTTGACTGGAGCACTCTAAATTATTGTACAGAGCTTGACAAAAACTCAAAAAAATAAGTACATAACATCTAAGTGGATTAGTAAACCTTGACATATATGATGTGCAAACTCTACTAAAATAACAAAATTAAAATTAATATTTATGATAACAATGAAGTTTGATTTACCCATTCAGGCTGCTTATCACTTCGAGGATGATAAGTGATTGAAAAACATAATTGAATGTGCAAGAGCAAACCAGCTGCATGCAAAAATCCTATAGAAATTAGTTCTTTTTTTTGGGCAAAGCATTTCAGTTTCTCCATGTTAGCATAAACATATTCACCCATAATTTTGTATAGCCAAAACAACATGACCCATTTTGCATATCGAAGGAGTCAATTTGGTGTTGTCATGCTCCAAATGAACCCTACCATTCAATTATCATGACATTCTTCTAAAATGCACATTTATAACTTTTTTACTAGCAAAATGAAGAATACCTTGAAACATAATGCTTTATATAAAAATTAATGTAACTAATTTATATGTTAATTTTCTTTGTCACTATGCTCATGCATGGCCATTACCTCCACGTCAGATGATAAAAACCGCACTCCTCAATACCAGTCCCCACAGATGTATCTCAGATAAAACTTCAGCTTCTCCATTCTAGGATCCTGGCCTGTAAGTAACAACATACTGAAAATGAGGAAATAACAGCTAACACTAATCCTGGAAGGATGTGCGTCAATTTACTCCGATAAGAATTCATGAAATGATAAGGCTTTTCTTCAAAATTATTTCAGTGTCTCCAGTATAGTCCAAATCATGTATAGAAGTCTAACACAACGGATAGAGGGTGGCCTTTCCAAAATGACCGCTAGATTTACCTGAGGACATAATTGCATTAATGCAGACTCATGTGTGACTTCTCTTGATGATGAAGAACTATTACAGGTGGTGGTAGTGAATGATGTCCCCTGCCTAAGAAACCACCTGCTGGTAGACTCCTTGCATTACCTTCTAGCATCAGTAGTTTTGTTCTACACTCGTAACATTATTTATAAAAAGGAAGGTAATCAATACTTCCTTACGTAGTCACAGGGCCTGGGAGGTTCTATGGATTCTGTGTGCTGGTGCACCATGACACCTTCATGGCCTGACTAATACTATGATTCTATGTTTTTTGACAGACAACCTTATTCCGTTCAAGTGCATCCCATTCATAAGCTTGTTATGGAAACCGGCTGGCTTTAATCTGAAGTAACATAACCAAACTCAAATAAAAGAATCCAGTAAACACTCTGGAAGAAATATTACATCAATAACAACAAACTATAATTTAAATGCCTTTCCAGAATGTTGAAAGCCAAAATCAACAAGCATTTACAATTAAATGGTTTCGCCTTTGAAAAAGTTAGAGCTATTGGCATTGTAAATGACAAAATTTGTATTTATGTGTTGGTTTTGAAAACAGATAAATAAATGGCATTGTCATTTACATTGCCATTAGCTTAATCTCTCGCAAATGTGAGACCTAGTGTACCCTACGGACGAGCTCAGCAGACAGCAATTACTACCACACACACACACACCCAGAGCCACACACCCAGAGCCAGCCACACACACCCAGAGCCAGCCACACACACCCAGAGCCAGCCACACACACCCAGAGCCAGCCACCCACACCCAGAGCCACACACACACACGCCCAGAGCCACACACACACCCAGAGACACACACACACACCCAGAGCCACACACACACACCCAGAGCCACACACACACACACACCCAGAGCCACACACACACACACACCCAGAGCCACACACACACACCCAGAGCCACACACACACCAAGAGCCACACACAAACACCCAGAGCCACACACACCCAGAGCCACACACACACACCCAGAGCCACACACACACACCCAGAGCCACACACACACCCAGAGCCACACACACCCAGAGCCACACACACACACACGCACACACACACACCCAGAGCCACACACACACACACACACACCCAGAGCCACACACACACACACACCCAGAGCCACACACACACCCACACCCAGAGCCACACACACACCCAGAGCCACACACACCCACCCAGAGCCACACACACACACCCAGAGCCACACACACCCACCCAGAGCCACACACACACTCAGGAGAGCAAGCACAGCGAGGGGGCAGGGAAGCAAGCACAGCGAGGGGGCAGGGAAGCAAGCACAGCGAGGGGGCAGGGAAGCAAGCACAGCGAGGGGGCAGGGAAGCAAGCACAGCGAGGGGGTAGGGAAGGAAGCACAGCGAGGGGGCAGGGAAGAAAGCACAGCGAGGGGGCAGGGAAGCAAGCACAGCCAGGTGGCAGGGAAGCAAGCACAGCCAGGTTGCAGGGAGCAAGCACAGCCAGGGGAAGGGGAACCAGGGGGCGGGGGAGCAAGCACAGCCAGGGGGCGGGGAGGCAAGCCCAGCCAGGCGGCAGGGAAGCAAGCACAGCCAGGGGGCAGGGAAGCAAGCACAGCCAGGGGGCAGGGAAGCAAGCACAGCCATGTTTCCAGTGCTTGGCTATTCTGAACAAACCATTGGTATCCGGCTTGCCACTCAAACGAAAACAACTCCCAGAATACCTTAAATAGCTAAATGAAACCTCAGAAGTAGAAACATTATGTCCTGACTACACGAGAGAGGCTGCAATTGTAACTGCGAGGGACAAATACCACTGAACTGGGAAGAAGACGGCGTACAACTATAGTGGAGGAATAACAACCTCGTACACTACTGCATACCACTTTGCTTTGGATCCAGGAACACCACAGGCCCATGTTTGGACGCTACCTCAGAAATGCCACAGCACAGAAAGAATAACATTATAGGGTTAAACATTTGCAGTATCACACACAATAACCATCAACCCACCACACAATGACACCAGACTGTATTCTTGTAAAAATATATCTCCTTTTATATAGATTTAAAGCAGGCTTGTAAATACAGTCTTTGTTTAGTTCAAAATAGTTCCAGTTACTTGTTTAGAATGTCACAGTTCTTTATAAAGGGGTGCCACAGTTCTTTATGGCAATATTTAGGGCCTTCTGCCCACTTCCCTGACGATTTGGTGCTCCTTAGTCCCTCTATGCGCTTCGTAGCGCTCTAGTACACTTTGTGCTGCTTCGCGGTAGGTGCCCTGCTAAACCTCACGCATCTCGCGTGAGACGGCGTACGACGCGAACACTGAACTCAGCAGTACGAGGCGTACCAGCCTCAGGAGAGCCAGCGTACGCTACAAACAGGTGCCCAGTGAAGCGCGAGGCGTACCAGCCTCCGGGGGACACAAGGAGGCGTACTAGCCTCGGGTGCACAGGCGTACGTGGCGAACTAGCTCGGAGGACACAGGGAGGCGTACCAGCCTCGGGTGCACAGGCGAACGTTGCCACTCAGTTGAGAGCGCACTATGAGGCGTACCAGCCTCCAATACACAGGCGCAAGCGGCAAGTCAGTCTTAAAGCGCACAATGAGGCGTACCAGCCTCCACTACCCAGGCGTACGTTGAGAGTTAGTTTTAAGCGCACAATACCTTTTCTTGCGATGTCGGATTCGGTGGGGCTAACAAGGGCAGAGTCCTGGGGTCCTGGCCATTGTGTTGGGTGTTAAAGCGGACCACGCCATGAAGGCTACTGCCCGGCCGCCATCTTCAATGTAGATTTTGGATTCATTTTTTCTCTTTTTATTTCAATTATATGTCTGAAGTTCAAAATGCACTTTTGTTGTTATAAATGTAAAAATGTATTGTTAATGTGTGATATAGAAATTGTCTTTTCTGCCTTTGATCCTTCCTTTTTTTAAATACTTCAAAAAAAGTATGAAATAATTGGTATAAATAAAAGTACCTTGTCGATTTCGACAACCAGCGTCTTCGACATTCCTTAAATGTGGATTTAAATATAGGTGGCTAGGCACTTTCATGTGTTTTTCCATTTAAATAGGGTCCAGCCTATCCACCTGTCCAAGAGGGCCTGACTCCTTAGGTGTCCATCTTCAGAGAACTGACCAAAACAAAACAAACAAAAAATAAAAATAAACCACCGCCCACCGCCGCATGACGTACGAAAAGGGGTGGGATGAGTAAAAATTGCGGGAACGCCCACGAATCTGCTCCGGCAATGACGGACAGATCGCTCTTCCAATGGCTAGCCTCCATTTATGGAGCTAGCCAATGGAAGAGAAGGCGGGACAAAGTGCCCATACTGTTAAAACATGAGATTTCGCCTGCGCGAACGCTGCTGCGCAGCGGATTGCGAGGCGAAACCTAAAAAGGCAAAAAAGATTTCACAACTTGTGCCATGTCTTAGAAAACACCTACCCACCAGAAAACCACACAAAAGTATCAATGAATTCCAGAACTCTAAATGCATATGATTAAAAAGTGTTTCAAAACAAGGAAATCTTTACCCCTAAAGACTTCACCAACACCACAAAGCGTGTTGCTCAGCTGGATAACCAGCAGACTCACCTCTAGTAGGTATATCTAAGGGCATCCTTCTTAACAGCTTGGCTGCCACCATGGCCAGAGCAAACATCAATCATTACTTAGTGTTGGCAACATTCTCAAGTGAAAACAAAAGTGCTCCCAAAACTGATTCTAATAAAAATGTGTTGTGATTCTACAGAGCCACCTATCTATTGACAGATAATTAAACTATGTACAAGTTCATTCTACAACAAACCCATCAAAATCTCTTCCTTCAATTAAATATCGACACCCCTAGAAGGAAGCAGCCTTCTCTCAGTCCATGAAATTTGATTCTGTTCTGGATATGACAAAGATACACATTGATCGCCACATGGGATGATACCAAAACTACCATTGACCCAAATTAAGTAACATTATTCCACCCACTTGGATTTTAAGGTACTTTAAAAAAAACTAATCACATTACCCTGCTGTAATGGTTTGCCAACATAGGAGTCCAGTGACTACGGATCTGTCATCATATTACTTCCTACCTTCCTCTACACCATTTAAGGTCATAGCTGGTGAACTCCAAAACTCAACCACTGCTCTGTTGTTGGTCAATGTTCATTGTAGCACTCTAACTGACCTTATCTACTCATTCAATCTCGACCTCCACAACTGTGCAGATGACAAGTATGTTATACTACTTGAAAGATTCCTGTACAGTCGGCCACTGACTTTAAGCAATTGAGAACTGGATGCTACCAAATGACCTTAGGCAAAATGTCTCAGTCATATCTCTAAACAAAATTCTACATGATGAGATGCCTTCAGCAAAGCTTCTCATAGACCGGCTTCCCACAAAACGTTCATATAATCATTGCCTAAGTGCTTTCCTACCTTGATTGTGCCGACAAATTACATCCCGGAGCAAGTCTCTCGATAATCTGAAAATTACAGAGAATTCAGAATGCAGCTTGCAGACAGCTCCTCAACCTTCAGTAAGGACTCACATCACGTCAGGCATCATATCCATAGATGGGCACCTGTGGCACAGCTACTTCAAAGCAACCAGCATCACTCATGAAACACTTCATGGGAATGGACCGTTCTACTTTCAACACACCTATCACCTCACATTATGTTCCAGACTGACCCCTCTCAGGACCATTCGGTCCTCAAAAATTTGTGAACTGGGGGTGATGCATTCTCCATCTAGTCAGCCAAGCTAAAGAAACCTGATCCCTGCATGAATATGAAGAATTGACAATCACCTGGAATTCCAAAGAGTACTAACAACTTGGCTCTTCTGAGCCATGTCATCACAAGATGCAGACTACCGATTAAGTAAGTTGCAAAGTAGGTATGCTTGAATGCATGTATTCTTACACTGTCCACAGCAACGCGTGCTCATGGGTAGTGTCACACGCATTACCATGCTCGAAGCATGTCTTTGAACCTCTCCAACATCTCACCTATAGGTACATGCAGACTAGCTTACATTGTACTTTGTTGGAATTGTGCCCAAACGATGAGTCAGTTTTTCACAAAATGTGTGCTAACCAGTATACAGTATTGATGTCCTGATTTTACTTTAATAAGCATGAAATGCACTGTTAGTCGGTTCTGTTGCTATTCACAATCACCAGCTCCATTTGCTGGAGCACCTTCCTCATGATTAGCAACATGTACTGTCCTAAATTTAAGGTCTACATTGCATTAAATTATATTGTAAATATAATCCTCACATGTCTGTTATCAAGCCAAGGGAGCTCAGGCTGGTGGCTTCCTCTAAAGGGACCACTGTACCTAGTGGAGTTAAGCAAATCCTAAAATAAGGTGGGCACATGATGGACGATTAGTCAATTCCAAATCACTGTCTCTGAGTGCATTGGGGCACAGACCTTTGTAGAAGCCATGTAACTAGTTGAGTCTGACATCCCAACGCTGTAGTCAGACTCAGAGTATTCTAGAAGTCTGACTGTAGCAGATGGAGGGGGTAGAAGGCGGTGGCGGAGCACACACCTCTGATGGCTTAGACAGCACTGACGCTAAGGTGATTTTAGGGTCGTGCCATGTGGGAAATTCTTTCTTGTTGTATAAATGACGTTGGTTATGAGACAAAACATAGCTTTGCTGTTGAGTTTGGGGTCACAGGGATATTGGGACAGAAGGATTTAATGGCAGCGGGGTGACATTTGGCTCTGTGGTTTAATTCAAACTGGAGTTTATATAGGGGCGAGTGGCGCTTTCACCACCGTATCCATGCACTTCCCTTCCATGTATGTATGTACCAGTATATACTACTGGGGTGGTCGTCAGTAGGGAGTTATAGTTAGGATCTAGTTTTCCCAAAACACGTTTTTCACATGCAATTTCCGATAGGGATTTTAGACATGACGATAGCCCGAACCACTGAATGGAATGACACCAAATTTGGCAGAAAGCAAGATCTTTGTCCAGAAAGAGTGTTTTTTGTGATTTGGAGTAAATATGTCAAGTAGTATTGGCGTTATTAAAGAAAAAAGAGATGCAGATCCACCACGGATCATCCACGTGCCAGCAGCAATGCTGTGATTGGTTGGCCGCAACCTGAGAGAAAAGTTGCGGCAGCCATTTTGTGAATAGGGACATCGTTTTTGGGGGGGGACATAAAGTATAAATAGGATATAAGGGGTCAGGATAGAGGTATCCTGACCCTATGAGACTGAAAGGGGGATCTGGGAGAGGTCCCTCATGGGTAACAAATTGGCTCAAAACATTCTATTTTTGGTGCTCGAGGATGAGCGGATCCACTGCTGTGCTCAGCATGGCCCCCGTGTGAATCTGTGGAAGTGAATAAAAAAAATACATACATAAACTCACAGACCCACTGACACACTCTCCCACACACCACTCACACACTAACGACACATCCATACACCCACTTACACAACCATAAAGCAAAACCACTGACACACTCACTCACCACTCACATACCCACACAGCCACTTGCACAATCCCTCATACACCCACCCATCACACACTCACATGCCCACTTACACACCCCCAACACCACTGACAAATGCACTCACACACCCTTAGAGCCACTCACACACCCACTCAGATACCCAGAAATGACTCACACACCCATACAGCCACTCACACACTCAGTCATACATACATACAGCCACTCACACACTCAGTCATACATACATACAGCCACTCACACACTCAGTCATACATACATACAGCCACTCACACACTCAGTCATACACCTATACAGTCACTGATACACTGACTCCGAGACCCAGAGAACCACTAACACACCCATTCACAGACCCACACAGGTACTCACACACTCATACACCCACTTGCACATCCACACAAACTCTCACACATCCACTCCCATACAGCCACTCACACACCTACTGAGAGACCCAGAAAAACACTTGCACGCCAATTAGACTCCCATACAGCCACTCAAACAACAGTAGGAGACCCAGAAACCACTCACACACCCATTTACACACTCACACAGCCACATACACATTTACTTAGAGATCCACAGAGACACTCACACACCCACTCAGGCACTAACATACCCATCTATACACTCATACAGCTAGTGAAGCACCCACTCACAGACCCACACAGCCACCTACACAACCAGGAGCACGCGGGTTGGCTGCCTTTGGGGGGTTGGCCACAGGCCTTCTGGCCAACCCTGCACAGTGCATGGCCAAAGGCCGTGTACAGCATGGGGTTGGTTGCTTGCAGGGGTTTGGCCATAGGGCCTAGCCACAGGCCAGACCTTGTGGCCAACTCCCAAATGTGGATGGCCAAAGGTTGTGCGCAGTGTGGGATTGGTTGCAAGCTGGGGGTTAGCCTCAGGTAGTATTGTGAGCCCCTCTGGCCAACCCCCGCCGAACATGGCCAAAGGCCATGCACAGCAACACTTGGATTAACGTATGGAAATTAAATATTACTTTACGTTAAAAAAAAACTAGAAATATATATATATATACACATACATACAATACATATATATGTGTGTGTGTGTGTGTGTGTGAACTATTGGATGATTGTGGATCAAAAAATGTTCAATGTCTAGATTTATTAACCACTGGACAGTTGGAATGGAAACCCTCCCTTCAGTTGTTTGCAAAGAATTGGGTGGAGAGCAATTGACAGCTTTTAACAAATACAAAAAACAGTAATAGCGCTTGGACAGTTACACCCGGATGTAATATCTGCAGGAGACTGAGACAGAAATCGAAGGGCATGGAAAGTGCACAGGAAAACGATTCTGAAAGGTTACTAAATAACCTGAAAAGAGACTGGCCTTTTCGACCTCTATATGCTTGCAGGAGGATGTACCTCTGCAAAGCACTTTCTGTCCTCTCTCTATCCATTTCTGTTTTCGCCGTGGGCGGGCACCTGCCAATCTG
This sequence comes from Lissotriton helveticus, assembly GCF_964261635.1. Lineage (NCBI taxonomy): Eukaryota > Metazoa > Chordata > Amphibia > Caudata > Salamandridae > Lissotriton > Lissotriton helveticus. The sequence continues at coordinate 1,314,443,399 of NC_136057.1, read as the reverse complement.
GATGCCAAACTTCAGTGAAAAAATGGTGCCCCCCGCTACATACAACAGTGCCCGGGCCCCTCTTGTACATTGTGAGAACCAAGGTCTTCCTATGGAAGGGAGCAATCAACCTGCCTGTCCCTCGCCCTCAGACAGGCATGCGGGCTGTCCCTGTGGCTGAGACGACTCAAGGTCTGTTTGGTTTGGCATTGTACCCACTCTGCTGAGTTGTGCCACTGTCTTTACGTCTGCTGAGAGTGGGAACCCTCTGGCACCCTGGCACGGGTGCAATGCCTTGCCTCGCCCCTCCAGACTTTCACATCAGTTCTGCTGAAGGGAACCTCTGGTCTTGCCCCACAGAGACTCACTTCACATCAGATTGTGGAAACCCCCTAGGAAGGGATTCATCACAGAACGGGGTGCCCTATTTGGTTCCGTCACTCGGAAGCACAATTTAGGCCTGCTGGTGGGTGCCCGGGGGAAAGATGCCCTCTCAGGAATGGATGCCATCCTCGGCTTCGTTCCTCGGTACCTCTCCTCGGACTCGCTGGGAATCCTGGCTTAAGAGACGGTGCCCGCTGGCTCTAGTGCTAAGCCTCGCCACTCCGTGTCTCACCACCACAGACCTCTGGTGGGAACCTCTGGAGCGGGTGGGAACTGGCGCCCTTCCCTACCTCGCCCCTCACCGTCTCACCTCAGGCTGAGACCTGCTGGTGGGAACCTCTGGGGAGGGCGGCTTCCACGTCCCTGCAATCACGCGCACACCTGTCACCAGCCACGATAAGGACAAGGTAGCTGAGGGGGTTTGTGTGCGTCAATGAACAGCCAGCTGGAGCAGAAATGTTCAATACACGGTGGGAAAGTGAAGCTAGGCCCTGCCTGGCATGGTGTCCTTTCTCACCACCAAGCAACCACAGTGATATCTGAACAAACAAATATGGAACAGACCATCGCCTGTGTGCGCAGTTTAAAATAAACACCCCTCCGTGAGTGTCTGTGCTCCCCTGAGGGCCCGGGCCGCTGCGCCACTGCTCCCCGTGGCCAATCACTGAAGGCCTCAGCACCCTGCATCCGCTCAGGGAAGGCCCCAACCCAGAACTCGGGCACAAATCAGGCCTGGTTCTAGAGGGGGAGCTGGGTGGGCCAGGCCCACCCAAACAGTATCCTTGGCGTCCCCAGCCATGCCATAAAACCAGTTGCAAAATGCACTTCTTAAATTCCCATTTTTCTGTGTCTTCCTGCCGAACGTTGTGGTATTCTTGAGGTGCTGTGGCAACAACTGGAGTCTTATCTCAGCCTCACAGAGTTTTTCACAGGTCTTTTAATGACCACGTACATGCCTATGTGAGCTGCTTAACAAGGCTTTGTTTTTGTTTTTTTCATACTGGTTCCAGTATCCCTTGGGTCCCCACTCTGCCTATTCCTTGCATTTGTATTTTACTTTTACTGCCACAGAGGGAGAATGATTTTTGTGAAAAGGCATCTCAGGAGTGGGCTTGCCACCTTTCCAAGAGAAAAATATTGGCCATTTGTTTTTTAAAGAGTCTGCAAAGGCCTGGCAGTGAGACTAATTAGGGTTGTAAATAAAATTGTATGTATTTATTTGTTTTTTATTTCAGTAATTTTTTATTGAAAAAGAGATTTATATATAAACATTACTTTTCTGTCTTTGTTTCTTTTAATTTTTAGTCATGGATCATTAATGCAGCTCTACAACGCATTTAAAATAATTTTTTATTTATATGTGCTGTTTGAAGTATGCACAGGTAAAGGCTAAAAATAGCAGCTTTAGGTGCTCTTTGTACTAGCTGAGACATTAAAATACTGGTGGTGCCGGTAGAAATCCGGTCAGATGGCAACTCTAATCACAAGATTTTGTTTGTTGCAGGATCAGCAAATTATTTATTTACTCCATACTCCATCCCTAATTGATGTCATAATAGTAATGACTGAAAGTATATCTGAAACTCTACTCGCAAACCTTCAATAACATGCTCAGTTACTCCAAGTGTCTGGGCATACACCCTGCATTCAGACAACTCACTCCTTCTCACTGCTCACCCTGCACTCACAGCGATCACACTGCACTTACACCGCTCACCAGGTACTCATGCTGTTATCCTGCACTCACACCATTCATCCTCCTCTTACCCTACACTCACACGAGCACACTGGTCTCTCTGCACTCACAGCAACCACACTGCACTCACGCCACTCGCCATGAACTAATGCCGGTCTCCCTCCACTTGCCCTGCGGTCACATGAGCACACAGCTCACCCTGCACTCACAGCAATCACACTGAACTCACACCACTCACCATGCACTCACACAGTTCACTTTGCACTCACCCTGCTGTCACATGAGCACACTACTCACCCTGCACTCATGTGATACTTCACTCACGTGTCACTCTCACTGCTCACCCTGCTATCTCCCTCAAACAAGTGTATCACTCACCGTGTGTTAATTCCTCCCACTTTGCACTTCACCGCACCCAAACTCTTATGGTTACTTCACTCACCCTGCAGTCACTTCTCTCACCCTACTCTCACACTGGCACATCACTCACCGTGCACTCACATAAGCACTTCCACAGCTAACCCTTTACTCTCATGGGCACACAACTCACCCTGCGCTTACACCACACAAACAAACACATCACTCACCCTGGAGTTACAGTACTCACCCTGCACTCCCTCCTCTCACTTTGCACTCCGGCGGACACGCCTCTCAGCCTGCACTCACACAGGCACTCTGTTCACCCTGCCTGCACACAGGCACAATAGTCTACTGGAACTCACAGGGACACACCACTCACCCTGCACTAACTCCTCTCACCATTCACTCACTTGTCACTCTCACAGCTCATCCTTCACTCTTGCCGCTCACACAGCACTCCACTCACCCTACATTTACACTGCTCACACCACCCTGCACTCACTCCTCTCATTGTGCATGCACTCCTCGCACTGGAAACTCACATCGGCAACGTTTTTATCCTACACTCGCACCACTAATGCTGCACTCTGTATCACTATTCACTATCACCCAGCAGAAGACAAGAGATCCCATGGTGCTGCAGGATTAGTGGCACCAGGGCACAGAGGCTGGAGGGATCGACTGAAACCTGATTATTGCTGTATTTCACAGTTCAAACAAGGGACCCATTTTGTTATGGCCAGGTACCGCTGAGTCCTAGACCTCTCTCATGACTGACCATGGATCGTCCCACCTGTACCACCATCATTCCCCATTCCTAAAGACAGCTTACACCACGCAATTTAAACTTTTAAATTAGGGGTCGTAAACCCCCGGCCATATTTATTAGGCTAACGAACAAATCACATTAAAAAAATGCACTCAATATCACTTTTCAAAATTATACGCAGAAACCCATAACAATGTACATCATTATTCACAGTTTTGATGGTTGGCTGACCTTAACATAGACTCTAATACATAGAAAATTCCTAACCTTATCTAAACTTGTGCCTGCGTATCAAGTGTTGAGCCTACGAGTGAGATCATGACTGGTCAACCTGTGAGGGCCCCTCCCTAAGGGGAGGGCCACTCCTCCTTTCGCCCCTCCCTGGAGTGTGCTTGTGCAGGGGCCCGCCTGCCCTCCAGGTTACCAACTTCGAGCACCCCCATACACCCTCTGCGTCCCTCTCAGGAGTAAGCTTGTACAGGGGGCCCGCCAGGTTACCTACCTCGGGCACCGCAGAACACAATCATTATCTCCCCAAGGGCCTATGCTAGCTTGGCATCCATGTGCCTCTGTGGGGATTGGCCTTAAGGGACTGTTGGCAGCATAAACTCCCACACACCATCCAGCCTCTAGCCGACTTGCTACAAGCACCCCCTGGAGGGCCCTGTGAGACCGCAGTCCCACCTAAGTAAAAGGATGCCTTCTATGGACGCGAAGTGCACCACCAATCATGACCTCACCTGCCACAAGCCATCATAGTTCATCCACTAGCTGTCCTTCCCCTCAAAATGGTATTGTTCAGAGTGGCCGATGCATCTACCACGCAAGAGACGTTCAAGAAATCTCCTTACCGAATTTGAAGATGTAAACCCCTTCCTGGCCAAAGAAGCCTTTACCTTAGATGCACCCATGTGGGATGGCTTACAATCCTGGTGATCTAAACAACTTATGAACCTTCTTATTAAACAACTTGATGGAGCGATTGAGGGTCCTGACTGACTTACCCCTCTCCACTGTAACCTTGTATGATATGGGAACAAGCGATAACTGACCAAAGGAGTCTTTTGGAGAACCATAAACAACACCCTCCTCTATAAGCAGTATACAGGGTCCGATTAGTAACGCAGGCACTCAGGCAATGCCCGCGGGGCCAGTGTCCAGTTCCAGCTGTGGGCTACTTTTTTGAGCAGTCTGGGGGCCGATTTGGGTGGTTTCTGTGTTATACGGATACCGCCAGCGGCCCAGACACATCTGCCTGTTGATAAAAGGGAGGTAATTGAAGCCCATCTGGAGGCAGATGGGCGTCCATTAACTCCCTTTTATCAACGGGCAGAGGTGTCACTCCGTTTCTGTCGCTGGGCTGGCCCATTAATGTACGCATAGTGCGTGGGGCAGGGGGCCTGAGCTGAAGTGGCCTCACTTGTTTTCGGCTGTGTTTCACTAGTGTAAACTAATATCTGCCTTTTTTTTTTACCCCCCTCCCTTTTTTAATAAAATTTCGCCGAAGCAGTGTTTTGCGGAAAGGCAATATGCAAATGTGGGCCACACTTTTTTTTAGGGTGCCCGGGCCGATTATTAATCTTAATCCAACCCTGGCAGTATGAACCCTGCTAACTTAAGCTACAATAAGCTCTCTCTCCTCTTAAGGCAGCATGAGCTATGGTACCAAAGCTCCAGTTCTTCTCTCCACTTTAAGCGATGGGAGTTCTGTCACCTGAGATGTATCTCCGATCTCTCTACTCTAGCCAATCCTCGCCGAGCAATTATAAATTAATGGCGCTCCTTGATGTCAAAGCAAAACTATATGGTCAAGTTTACTTCTAGACCTGCAAGTATGAGTCAATGAAAAAAACCTGAAACCAAAAACACAAATCAGGTTCAGACCAGGCATGGGGATGCTTACAAATGTAACAGCACCTACCATTTTAGCTGAAAAAACAAAACAGTGCGAAACCCGGCTGTTTGCATGTTTCATCGAACTCAAATCGGTCTTTGACCGGGTCCCCATGGTCACCTTTGGGCAAATTTGGTAGAATGGGGCATCCCAAGAAATATGCTAAAGGCAATGATAGCGTTATATAATTAAACATGGAGATGGCAGCAGAATCACGTAAAAATCGACAAAACGAATGGCCAGAAAAAAGGATGCATCCTGGCTCCAAGTTTGTTTAATCTACACCTCGCTGACCTAGAAAATCATCTTCCACAAGAGAAAAGCCACCCCCTAGTTGGGCAACCGAGGAAAATAGTATGCTTACAGTCTGCCAATGATATAGTCCTCTTGAGCCAAATGTCTAACAACAAGGACCTCAGAGGGAAAATAGGGTCATAGGTCGCCCTCCACTCAACACCTTTTCAACAAAAAAGAACCTAGACCCAAGGCACTATCTAATTTCTAACTTGATGGTGTACCATGTGTCACAAAACATTACAACTAGCCTCCCCTCTTTCAATTGATGGGGTCGGAGATATATCCACGTTGTGCCATATTTAAAACTTGCCCAGTCCCTATTTGTAAAATAACAGCTGTGAGACTACAAACAACACACACCCAGGTGTCACGTTCAGACAAAAGAAAAAAGTGTGTGTGAGCGAGATGGCACCTCACGGGCGCACCACCAACGGGAACCTGGCAGGTACTCACCAGGATTGCCCTGATCTCATCATTGGCGCCATCAAGCTCAAAAGTATTTGTGTCCAAATAAACAAACATAGAATGTGTTTGTGAATACGTGCAGTGTAAGTAGACAACAATAACAAATATGAAGTCAAAACAACATAAACACCACAAACAACACGGATAGCCAATTTTTTTCTTTCTCCTTAGTGTTGGTTGTGGATTATTAAAAAAGTGAGTGTGGTTACTACTTATGCAACCATACTCCACTTGCCGACATGTTTCATTGCCACTCAACTCTTTGGCAATTTCTTCAGGGCATTACGTATTTTAAGCCACTGCATTGGACATACATCGTCTTCACAACTGTAAAAAATTAATTAAAAACACACAACACTCATTTAGTTGTCAACCTGCCTTGTAAATTACTGGAAATGTGGCATGTCCGAATTGCACATAGCTCACATATATTTACCCTCAATCAGCTACCTTGTCTCGTACCAGCTGAGAGGTAGAAACCCTTTTGTGTTTCTAGAATGACTCCGAATGTGAGTCCCCTTTCCTCCCCATCGGTTATTTTCACTGCAGGGGGTTTAAAACATACCACAATTACATGCTTATTCTCTTTTCACATTTCTTAGAGTATCCTTCTTTTTTTATGACACACAACTTAATTTCATGCTTCAAGTTGCGACAGTTACTATCTTGGCGGTCCCGTTTCATTTTCATGGCTTAACCACTCGATACCACGAGTATTCACTTAACTACCCCCTCGATATCTTAAGTTCTGGCTAAGTTAAAACACCCTTTATATTTTGTCAAAAAACGACCTGACCGAACTAACAGACTCTTTATATAGGTCGGGGTTCTATTCTCCAGCGCGGATATCGGACGATGTATCTCTCCGGTGGACTGCCTCCCGTATATACACCTCGCACACTCTGGTAGAGGCGTATTCTCGCGGGATCCAACGTGGATCCACGTATCCGTTATGGGCTCCATCTTAGAATGGGGAACTGTGTGGTTTCATCCTATGTTTAACCGCATTCTATCTAGTTATAAGGTGCATGCGCTACGCCGGTCAAGTTTAAATTCCCATTTCGCTCAAAAGTACAGCTCTATGTTGTAGTGCAAAGCCTAAGGGGGTCAAACTTCCTTTACATTTAATAAACCCTTTCAAAATGAATATTAGTCAGATTCACATATCCATTTCGGGCACCATCTTAAAATGGGGCGATATATTGTTTGCTTTTTGTCCTATCTAATTACAGACAAGTTTCTAGCTCAAACGCACGGTTATGCATTGTGGTGTACGACCCAAAGAGGCGATCGAATCTCCATCCACCCCCACAAAATGGAAATAAAGGTCGGCTGTATTAAAATATAGATAAACTTAGAAGGCTGTGGGAAAAAAGAATTTTATCACGTTTAGAAAGTTTCAAATTACATTCTGTGTATTGCCTATTTATTTTCGTATACCAGAGTTTATATTCACACAGTGATTACCACAATGTGGCGCATTAGATATCCACCCATAACTGGGCCAGGTTTATACAAAACTGGTTTATGGAAGCAGTAGGGGGTATCATGCTTATACACCTTCACGTATGGAAAAGAAACATCCAAACTTGGTAGTTAGGGTTATAATCAATGGAATCCAGCTCAATACCTAACGAATAACCAACGTTAAGGTTGTGTTAATGTACTTTATTCCATTCCAATAATTTGTTAAGACCTGTACTCTCACTTTTTTCTTGATAAATCCATCTTGCCTCCTTCGCAATGAGCAACCGTTCGACTGATCCAGAGTCGCCTGTCACTTTTTCTAGCACCACCCACTTAAATGTGTGCCTGTTGCTGTGGCAATGTTGGACCAATTTCGTGGAAAGTTTCCGTGCCTTGATCGTACTCAGGTGTTCCTGAATTCGCGTTTTTATTTTGAGTGTGGTGAGTCCAATGTATTGTAAACCGCATTCACAGTCTAACCTGTATACCACATTAGTGGTATTACAATTGCTGAAATGTCTTAGACTCCATTCTTTACCTGATTGTAGCGTTACACTTTTCACTTTCGATGTTAAAGGACACACAGAGCATGACCCGCACGGATAATGTCCCGTGGGGACCGTGCTGTTCCTTGTTACATTGCAAACTTGTGGGCGTGTATGGACCAACTTATCTTTAAGGTTACTAGCACGCTTAAAAGCGAACCTAGGTTGCGGCATTTTAAAATCTTTTGTTGACAACAACGGCCAGTGCTTCTGAATCGATTGCCTTATTTTCGTAGCCAAAGGATCGAATGTCATTACCACCGGAAGGCAATCTTCCTTTTCCCGATGGTTAACTTCTAGGAGTGCTTTCTAGGTGTATTTAAAGCTATCTTTCTTGCCTGTTTGATGATTTTTGCAGGGTAGTTTCTTTGTTCTAATTTGTCTGCCAAAACCTGTGTCTGCTCCTTACATACGTCTGTACTAGAGCAGTTTCTCCGGTATCTAAGAAACTGACTCACCGGCAGGTTGTCCCTGAGTGCTCTTGGGTGGTACGAGTCGTAAGACAACAAGGAATTCCTGTCGGTGGGTTTCTGATGGACACTTGTCATCAAGCCCCCCTCACTAGCTTTGATGTCCAGATCTAAATAAACTGCAGTATCCCTACTGTAGGACCACGTGAAGCGCAGGCTTTGATCCTGCATATTAAGCCAGTTTAGGAATTCCAGCAAGCTGGACTCTTCTCCAGTCCAAACACAGAGCACGTCGTCTATATATCTCCTCCAAAGACGTACCTGGTCTCTGAAGGGATTGGTGGAGGGATAGACCACGTGCTCTTTGAACTGGCCCACATATATGCAGGCCAGACTGGGTGCCATAGTCGCCCCCATCGAGGTCCCAGTGGTCTGCAGGAACTATTTCTCCTTACAACTGAAAAAGTTTATTGTAAGGGCTAATTCGATGCATTGCAGAACAAAAGTTTGGGGTGCATCATAAAACCATTCCTGCACTCCCAGGGCACGCGCTGCTGCCACCAACGCTGCATCCTAGGGAATGCAGGAGTACAAAGATTCAACATCAATTGTGACCAGAATCTCACCAGATGGATCGAATGCCTTATCCTCAATTACATTTAGGATATCCATATTATCCCTCACATACGATTTTTGTGTTACAACAGATTCTCGCAGAAAATAATCTGCGAACTGCGACAGTGGTTCGAGAACTGATTGTATGTCAGACACAATTGGCCTGCCTGGCGGAGTCCGGGCAGGCTTATGTATTTTCGGCAAAATGTAGAATGCAGGAGTTCTGGGGTTGGTATTCACCAGGAACTCTGCTTCTTTTGAGGATATCCACTTATTCTCTCTCGCCTCTCCTACCATTTCTTTTATGATGGTAAGCAATTCAGGGGTGGGGTCTTTATTCAATGGCTGGTAGTTAGCTCGGATATTCAGTAGGCGGTACACTTCTGTCTCATAGTCACAGGTGTTCAACACAACTACTGCACCACCCTTATCTGCACTTTTTATTGTCAAATCTTTATTGTTCTGCAAGCTTCTCACAGCTTCCCAATCCTGTCTAGACATATTTTTGTAGTTAGTATTCCTTTCTTCTGCTTCTAGTGAGTCGATGTCCTACAAGACCTTAGATTCAAAGACAACCCTCTCTGGACCAACCGATCCACTCGGTGGTAAGAAAGTGGACGGTTTTCTCAAATTAGTATTAAACCCCCTTTGATTTTCCTGTGGTTGATTAGCAAAAAACTTTTTCAGTTTGATCTTTCGTATTGTTTCGAAGAACTCAACCCTACATTTAAAAGAGTCATGTATGGGGGTGGGAACGAAGCCTAGTCCTTTGTTTAATCCTCGTTCTTCGCTATCTGACAGGGTGTAGTCTGACAGATTTACCACAATACTCTTCACAGCGGTTGTCTGCCTCTGCTCCGAGTCTGTCGTGGGGAGAAGGTCTGCCATTGGGGAGGAGGACGATTGCCACGTCCTCTTCCTCTTCCTGTTTGTCCTGCCCCTCTGTTGGTAACTTGGCCCTGCCCTAAAAAAGAGCGTAGTAAAGTCCCCAAGTCAGCGTTATTTTGTTCTTGGGGATTAAACCGTACTCTGTTGGTTTGAGGCCTGTCCTGCTCGTCCTTACTGGATGTGTTGTCGAATGTCCAGTTTGCGGGAGTGCGTTTTTGTTGCTGTCTACCACTCCACCTTCTACGTTGCCCACCCTGATTGGATTGTTCTGGGCCTGACTGATAGTGTGTGTCAGTAACGTAGGGGAAAGCCCACTTGTGTGTGTATTTTTGTAGATTTCTCTGGAGTCCCTTGATCTTTTGATTTATCATGTAATTCTTATACTCGTTTAGGTCTTCCTGTATTCTGCTCAGATGTTCTTTGGCATTTGTGAAGGTGTTGTCGTGACTGATACGTTCCTCCAGTTCCAGGATTTCCTTCAATAGTTCTTCGCTTAAACGTTGAGCGGTACTAATGATAAGAATTAGCCAATCCCTGGTGCATTTGTTGGCTATGTAGCTCCAGTCTAACCTAAATTTTTTATCATCTAGAAAAATTCTAGGTTCTATTCTCACAAGAAGGCTTGCTGGTGCGGCTCCTGCTATATAGTATTCGGACATTAATGCCCCATGTAGGGCTATCCTCACTTGCTTCTTCTTCAAATTGCTAAATTTGTCCCACTCTTCTCTAACTGTAGCATTCCCTAATAGGGGAGAATCTGAAAGAAGTGAGGGTCCTGCTAGAATTGCGGCTATCTGCTGATCTGTGAATGCTAGACAGTTCTTATCCATGTTCTAGATTCAATTTTATATACTGGTGTTTATGTGCAATGGGAAATGCCACTAAGGCCCGGTATAACGGCGTGTTGTGGATTTACTGTAAAACCAGGGACCCCTTTTCCGGGCAAATAAAAAAATAGGGTCATAGGTCGCCCTCCACTCAACAACTTTTCAACAAAAAAGAACCTAGACCCAAGGCACTATCTAATTTCTAACTTGATGGTGTACCATGTGTCGCAAAACATTACAACTAGCCTCCCCTCTTTCAATTGATGGTGTAGGAGATACATCCACGTTGTGCCATATTTAAAACTTGCCCAGTCCCTATTCGTAAAATAACAGCTGTGAGACTACAAACAACACACACCCAGGTGTCACGTTCAGACAAAAGAAAAAAGTGTGTGTGAGCGAGATGGCACCTCACGGGCGCACCACCAACGGGAACCTGGCAGGTACTCACCAGGATTGCCCTGATCTCATCATTGGCGCCATCAAGCTCAAAAGTAATTGTGTCCAAATAAAAAAACAAAGAATGTGTTTGTGAATACTTGCAGTGTAAGTAGACAACAATAACAAATATGAAGTCAGAACAACATAAACACCACAAACAACACGGATAGCCAATTTTATTCTTTCTCCTTAGTGTTGGTTGTGGATTATTAAAAAAGTGAGTGTGGTTACTACTTATCCAACCATACTCCACTTGCCGACATGTTTCATTGCCACTCAACTCTTTGGCAATTTCTTCAGGGTATTACGTATTTTAAGCCACTGCATTGGACATACATCGTCTTCACAACTGTAAAAAATTAATTAAAAACACACAACACTCATTTAGTTGTCAACCTGCCTTGTAAATTACTGGAAATGTGGCATGTCCGAATTGCACATAGCTCCAATATATTTACCCTCAATCAGCTACCTTGTCTCGTACCAGCTGAGAGGTAGAAACCCTTTTGTGTTTCTAGAATGACTCCGAATGTGAGTCCCCTTTCCTCCCCATCGGTTATTTTCACTGCAGGGGGTTTAAAACATACCACAATTACATGCTTATTCTCTTTTCACATTTCTTAGAGTATCCTTCTTTTTTTATGACACACAACTTAATTTCATGCTCCTAGTTGCGACAGTTACTATCTTGGCAGTCCCGTTTCATTTTCATGGCTTAACCACTCGATACCACGAGTATTCACTGGACTACCCCCTCAATACCTTAAGTTCTGGTAATTCGCCTGCAACGTACTATGAACACACTAAAACCCTAAATGGAGTAGCAGGGCTTAAACTGAACTTAAATAAAACCATAGTGGCCAGACTGATCAACACCAAATAGAAGCCATTTACCTGGTCGATTGAGGAAAATAGATTGAGGTAGCAGCCACATGCAAGTATTTGGGCATCAATATGGAGCGCCAGAGGCCTTCAAACAGCACCTAGCTGTCCTACAGGTAAAATCTTACAGAAGCTTGAGACCTCAGGAGTACCACTTTTCATGTTAGCCCATTTTTCACCTGCCTTAAAACACCAGTTCATGCTATACCGTTTCGGGGACATAGACATCAAAGATTTTATTCCAACCTGGAAGGGCCTGTCGCCTAACCCATGTGGTCGCCTATGCGGATACAAACAAGAGTCAGACTAACTCATCTTTTGTTTATGTCCAGCGGTCATGGTCCAAAGGAAAAAGCTACTGAAGCCAATATTCTTGAAACTTCACCCCCCCCCACCCCCCACCCTACACCTGCAGACACACCCTAACCTCTTGGTTGAGGGGCGCTTCCATCCCATTAGCTTGCCATGGAACAAAATGTTTAAAACTGATATTAAAGAAAGTTCGCGGCATCTGAATAGAGAATGGACACGGTTAGCATGCACTATAAGAGCTCTGCCAATGCATTTTACATTAAAAAAACATAGGCACAAAAGGAAGAACCTCACAGTTCAATGAGGCAACCCTTGTCCCAGGTTAAAGGCATACAGGAGGGGGTTTCTGTCGAGCAAAAATCAAATAAATTTAATTTCCCCAGAAACCATGACAAAAACGCTCCTCTGCACAATATGAGGATGGGCTCAAAATGAACGTAATAAGAAACGTGCCATATAAGGTCATCAACGGACCCGCACATAAGATGTTCATCAGTCTAAAAATGTACATCGGTCACTCTATTTATAAATGTAATTAGTATGTTTTATATGTTTTTTTCTGTTTGAAAAGCTTTATTTGAGTAACATTTGAGCACATCAAGAAATCAGCAAACAGAAAATAAATTCAAATAATTTGTTAAACAATAACTAGGCTGATATCAAGATAGAGAGATAAAAGCATTTTAAGGTTTTGTAGATGAAGGGGGAAAGGAAGGGGAAAGGGAAGACAGAAGAAGGAATACATAAAAAGGAAGGAGAAGAAGTATTAAGACTGCAATTTCATATAGTGCGGTATATGGCATACAAATACAATATTATAAATAAAGCAATACATATTGTATAGCATAGTAAGTAATATAACATTAAAGGCATGTAAGAAGAGATCAAAGGAAGGACAGAGTTGATATCCTTCAAGGAGGTTTAACATTTTCTGAATTGATATGTGGAATTTTCTTCGAAGCCATCCGGTCCAAATATGTAATAAGTGGCAGCCAGAACAGATCTCTGTTATGAGCTGGTTTGCAGGAGGAAGCAAAGGCAACATCACGTCTATGAAAATGACAGAGAGTGTTGCACCAACATTGTATTGAGATATTTGAAAGAGATTTCCAATTAAAGGAGATGTGTTGGCATGCAAGAGCAAGCATGAGATCAAGTAGGCCATGGGAGTGTAAGGGAAGGTCTAAAGAATCAGAAAGACTTCCCAAAAAGAGAAGAGGTATAGAGTAAGGAATGGAAATTGAAAATATACGAGAGATGTAAAGCCAGATCTTATCCCAGAATTTAGAAACAGAAGGACAGAGAAAGAAGAGATGAAGAAGATCAGCATTAGAAGAGCCACATGTCCAGCAATTAGAATCAGAAGAAATAGAGAAATGGGACAAGGAAGTCGGAGAAAGATAAAGTCTGTGATATAGAAAGAATAAAGATTGGGTAAGAGAAGCAGAGCATGTTTTATATGTTTTACTCGAGTGTTGCTTGCTATTATTATAAGAAACGCTATTGCTATTAGTTGTATGCAATGGTTAATATTAACTATACAAATAAACTTTTACTTACTTACTCTCTCCTCTAGTAGCATAAAGGCTCTGCTCATTTGCTCCTGAGCTGCAGCTTGGACCTGTCTTTTCTGTAATCAGCGGGAGCTGTGTTTCCTGAGCTGCAGTCCCTTCTTTCCTTTGTAATCAGTTGGAGCTGTGTGAGCTGAGCTGTAGTTATCTCATCTATAAGAAGTAGGAGCTCTGTTATTTGATTTGCAGTCCTCGCCTCTCCTCTATGAGCTATGTTACCCCAGCTCCCCTCTGTGAGCAGTAAGGTCTGTTAGCTGAGAAGCAGCTCATGTTCTCTCCTCCATATCTTTTTTTGCTTGTTTAGTTTTATACAGCGCAAAATCGACCCGAAGGTATCAGAGCCCTTTACATGAGCAGCAGTTGCGTTACAGATGGACACATTAATTTTGTTATGCACGGGGACATTAAGTGATTTGTCCAGAATCACAAGATGTTGAGCGTCCCTGCAGAGACTCGAACCCAGTTCCCCAGCTTCGAGGTCGACTGCTCAAGCCATTAAGCCACACCCTCTCTCCAATAGGCCACATACAAGTTCCGCTACTCCTCACCTTTCTCGTCTCAAGGTAGATAATCCATGCTCCCCGTAGTGTAGTTCTGACCTGTTTATATGTAGAAGGTGCCCTGTTACTAGAGCAACAGGTCCCTTCTCACTTAGCAGTAAATGCCCAGTGACCGTGAGATGCAGTTCTGACCTGTCTGCACTATAAACATTTGGAGATGTTGGCTGAGCTGTAATTTTACCCCACACCTCTGTAAACAGCAGGAGTCTCAAGCATTCAGAAGGAAACTCATCCTTCCATCACTTAGGCCCACATATCTATACACTGGTTTACAAAACCTCCCTGTGTGGTGGCCATTGTGCTGGAAACACAGCCTGAAATGTTATCACAACCCCAAAATTTCTCAGCAAGTTTTCTGACTGCAAGGATTCTGACTGAAATTGCCCCCTTAACGCCTGATGACTGATGGTCCACCTAAAGGTAAGCCCTTCTCTGCTCGGTGTTCCATCCCCTATAATAGCCTCTCCCAGGCTATGAGAAAGAGCAGCGAGTGCCTTCTTTAAAGACACCTTAGATGAGCATTTGCCTCCAAGAACCTTCTGGATGCTTTAATTTTTCATTGACTCAGCGTCATACACAGTTGACAAGGGACTCCAAACACCTTGGAAACTGCAGTAATGCCCCACCCCCTACAAGGTCAAACAAGACCCTGAAACTTCGGAGTTGACCATTCAGCAGATGCACAGCGCAGAGACATCCTTTAAACGCTTCAGCCTCACATGCTTGATCAGCAACCAACCCAACAATAGACTATTTCAGGGAAAACCAAGATCTAACACAAGATTGTTTGAACTCCATGGGTGGGGGTTGGTAGGTGTGTTGGCGTGATTGATCTGTCCTCGGATACCTTCCTGGAGGATCCTTAGAGCACAAACCTCTAACGGCAAAGACACACACTTGTATCCAAACACGGTAAGAGTCCATCCATTGTCAGATGTATGCTATATAAAAACTGTGAGGCCGATTCACAGAACTAATCTGAGATAAAATCCTAAACTTACTAGCCAATCCTGGACTTTTGGCCATCGGCAATTTACCTGATGAGATTATTTGATCTATACTTCCAATGGTAACAAGCACTGTTAATGCCAATAGGTCTGCCTTTAACATTCTAATGCAGGCAATCGCAGACGTGCACAAATGCCATTTGCACGTGTTGCAATGGCAAATGCTGTTTAGCTCATTAAAGCTAGACCTGTTGGTTTTGCCAGTACTGGGAAAAGAAGAAGCTAAAAGACTGATTGCTGTATAGAATGCATATATGAGATAAACAACAGACAGTTATTTTTCTGATTTAACATAGTCCTTCATGCGTTTCAAGGGACCCACTTCCTAGAAGGTGGAATGATATTATTTTTCCTGTTCTGGAGCACTTGGCTTTTCCTGGTGATTCGGAACAGGATAAAAGTACATCAGAACGTCTGCCTTTAACCTTTACCATGCTCATGACCGGCTGAGCTCGTCATGAGGCACGGTGCTCTCGCTCATGACGAGCTCAGCTCGTCATGAGCCGTGGAAAGCTCAGGTGTGGGGAGAATTCCCCTGCTGTGCTGAGCGTTCCACGGGAGCCGGTGCACCTGTGACGAGCTGAGCTCGTCATGAGCACAGGAGCGCCGTGCCTCATGACGAGCTGAGCTCGTCATGAGCATGCGGGCGCTGTGCACGCCCCCCTCCCCCCCAGCACAGCGGGGGAATTACCCCCGCAGCAAAGGGGTTAATAGGGTGGATGGTCGGAGGTACTTAGACTGACGGGCTGATATATGTGGGTTGTTAGTCTAATGTATCTTCTGAGAAAGCCAACAGGGTCTCTGCTGGCAGAAACATGATGGGCCACCCAACTGTAGATAATGGGGAGCGACCGGCATGTTTGGAGGACAGGGTACCACGGACGATGGATTAGCCTGTCTGCCAATTGCTAAATAGCAACCTGTGTTTGCTGTGATGAGAGAGAGACCCAGGAGTGTTTGCTGTGGTGTGAGAGAGGCTTAGGAGTGTATTTGCTGTGCCGAAAGAGAGGCTTAGGTGTCGGTTTAAGAGAGGATTGGAGTTACAATGGCCTTTGAACATTTTCACATGGTAGGGTAGGTGCTTGAGGGCTAAGTATAGGGTGACCAAATTTTGAGAACTAAAAACCGAGAGAGGTCAGGCATAAAAGTAGGACTAAAGCTTTTAGTCTTTACTTCTATATCTGGCCTGTTCTTGTTTTTGCATAGTATTGGATATATGTGTGTGTATGTGTATATATATATATAATATATATATATATATATATATATACTCAACAGCTTCCCAGTGCCTGGACGCACTTAAACAGGAACACGGACTCGGTAATAAGCCAAAATCAGATTTTATTTTTTCATAGCTTTAAATAAAAGGAACGGTGCATGCCTCAAGACGCGTTTCGGACACGAGGCTGTGTCCTTGCTGGCCTGTTCTTGTTTTTACGTAGTATTGGATATATGTGTGTGTATGTGTATATACATATAAATATATATATATATACATATACAGGTACTGTGGAGTTCATTGACCATCGACCACCCCGCCCTCCTGTGCAGGCGCAAACTACATTTACTCCACTCCCCTACACCAGCAACCCAGGTATGCCGAGACAGAGCATACTGGGACTTGGAGTCCGCTACAATCAACACGGACTACGAAAGCTGCGCAGAACGCGTTAAGGGGAGGGAACTCGAGCCTGCAGATATTTAATCACGGAAGGGAACTATTTGGGACTGATCGTTTAGGTGGGAGGCGCTGAGGAAGGCTCGTTAGCCGAAATGCATTCGCCGTTACCTGGACTTTTGAATTAAACGGCTACCTGTTCCCAAACTCCCCGTGTGGCCGCTTCTCTTTTCTTTGAAAAGTGTTTGTTTCATATTTATCTGCGGAGCCAGAAACGCAGGAAAGCAGGCCCTGCAGCATCAAGTGACTATGGGATTCACTGGCAACACGCTGCTTGCAGCATAAAAACAATCGAGGTATCGATATTCCCATGAGTACGCCAAGAACCTCAGAGAAGCGGAAACAGACTGAGGTATTTCATCTCAACAGGCAAACAGTCTCGCATTTGACCGCCACTGTTTCCATCACTTACCTGGGAGGAAGGGCGCAGCAGTTATCGGGGACAAGGGACAGGTACTGTGGAGTTCATTGACCATCGACCACCCCGCCCTCCTGTGCAGGCGCAAACTACATTTACTCCACTCCCCTACACCAGCAACCCAGGTATGCCGAGACAGAGCATACTGGGACTTGGAGTCCGCTACAATCAACACGGACTACGAAAGCTGCGCAGAACGCGTTAAGGGGAGGGAACTCGAGCCTGCAGATATTTAATCACGGAAGGGAACTATTTGGGACTGATCGTTTAGGTGGGAGGCGCTGAGGAAGGCTCGTTAGCCGAAATGCATTCGCCGTTACCTGGACTTTTGAATTAAACGGCTACCTGTTCCCAAACTCCCCGTGTGGCCGCTTCTCTTTTCTTTGAAAAGTGTTTGTTTCATATTTATCTGCGGAGCCAGAAACGCAGGAAAGCAGGCCCTGCAGCATCAAGTGACTATGGGATTCACTGGCAACACGCTGCTTGCAGCATAAAAACAATCGAGGTATCGATATTCCCATGAGTCCGCCAAGAACCTCAGAGAAGCGGAAACAGACTGAGGTATTTCATCTCAACAGGCAAACAGTCTCGCATTTGACCGCCACTGTTTCCATCACTTACCTGGGAGGAAGGGCGCAGCAGTTATCGGGGACAAGGGACAGGTACTGTGGAGTTCATTGACCATCGACCACCCCGCCCTCCTGTGCAGGCGCAAACTACATTTACTCCACTCCCCTACACCAGCAACCCAGGTATGCCGAGACAGAGCATACTGGGACTTGGAGTCCGCTACAATCAACACGGACTACGAAAGCTGCGCAGAACGCGTTAAGGGGAGGGAACTCGAGCCTGCAGATATTTAATCACGGAAGGGAACTATTTGGGACTGATCGTTTAGGTGGGAGGCGCTGAGGAAGGCTCGTTAGCCGAAATGCATTCGCCGTTACCTGGACTTTTGAATTAAACGGCTACCTGTTCCCAAACTCCCCGTGTGGCCGCTTATCTTTTCTTTGAAAAGTGTTTGTTTCATATATATATATATATATATATATATTGTAAATCCAAAGTTTTCCCTGCGCGGAAACAGCCCTTCACAGCTCGCACAAGGAACACAATGCACGGACCAGATTGCATTTGAGATGTCATCAGTGATATCATCAGTGATGTCATCAGTGATGTCACTAACCATGTCATGAATGATGTAATATGTGACATCATCAGCAGTGCATTGCGGGCGCGCGAGTTATAGTGAGTCCAACTAACTATAACATGCGAATTTCAATGGTTTTATGTCAGTAAAATTACCAGCTAACTATAACTGGTGTCAAAGCTATGGTTTTTTCAGTGAATTTAATAGGTTTTTTAAATGCTAATTCCTAACTATAACTGGTGTGAAACCTATGGTTTTTTCAGTGAATTTCATAGGTTTTTTAATAGCTAATTTCTAGAGCTATGAAATATAATATTTTTTAAAATGAATCCTATATTGTATATTTATGTAATACTATTTTTTTATGTATATTGTTCATGTTTATTTATTTATTTATTTTTTTGCCCTAGAGCGCTCCCGGTGCGCGTACCGGTGAGCGCACCGGTAAGCGCAGTCGTGCAGCGCGCCCCGGTGCGCGTACCGGTGAGCGTCCCGTTAGCGCTATTTCCGCGAACGAAAACATCATCGTGATGTATCGCGTAGCCGCGTGATGCGTCTTATGACGCACGGCGTAAGCGCCCCCGGGCGCGCCCCAATGCGCTTACGCTACGTGCCCCGGTGCGCGCCCCGGTGCACGCCCCCGGGCTCGTAGCGTAAGCGTGTCGGGTCATGTGACCTGAAAATAACACTTTTCATTGGTTCAGAACAGTTTTGTTTTCCAAATGATGAAAGCCCGGGTCATGTGACCTGAAAATAACACGTTTCATTGGTTCAGATCAGTTTTGTTTTCCAAATGATGAAAGCCCCCACCTTTTTTCCTCATTCTCACTTTGTTCTTTGAGTGAAGAAGACCTGCTTCTATTCATTGAGAAATGGCTACAGTAGCAGCAGCAGCAGGAGCATCTGCACCACCACCACCACCACCACCACAAGGACCACCACAACACCACATTGGTGGTGAAGAAGAAGAGGAGGAGGAGGAGGAGGAGGAGGAGGAGAGGCGGTTCCTGCCTGAAGACAATACCTCCTATAAACCTAAGGAGCACTTTGTGTGGGAGTTTTTTTAAAATCCCAAAAGACCAAAAGAAAGTCAATGCGCCAAAGGTGACATGTCTCATCTGTGGCACTGTACTTTCCAGGGGGAACCCTGCCAAAAAATATTCATTCGGGAACCATACAATGCTTCACCACATGCAACGCAGGCACCCTAACAACTATGCTGCGGCAGAGGTCAGAGAACTGACCAGAAACCCTCCCCAATCTTCTCCCAGCACCTCCAAAACAAATCAACCCACTCCATCGGGTCCAGAGACAAGGGAGATGGTCCCAAATATACAACGCCAGTTCGGTGATTACAAAATAATTTGTATATTTTGCGGGACTACAATTTCCTATGGTGAGCAAAGCATCAAACTCATCAACCGTGCTGGAGACAACCACAACTGCAGAAAGAAACCTTAATTTTTTTCAGATTTTTTTTTGCTCCAGTTGAGCCGTTTACAATTCCCTGTTTTTTGTTTGTCCCATAAAAAATACAAAAAAATAAAATTGTTCATAAAAGCCAAAAAAAGTAAAAAACGTTCAAAAAAACAATAAAAAAATATAAAACAACAAAAAGAATAAAAAACCAGTTCTTTTTAGAACTACCTCCAATTTTTAAAAAAAATGCTACATTTTTTAAAAACTCTGTCATTCTTTTTTCTCCATGGTAGGCTCCCCGGTACGCTCCCCGGTGCGCGTACCGGGCGCTCCCCCCGCGTAAATCGAAAAAAAAACCTAGGGGGTCAGGGGGGGTCTACCCTGCCCCCTTTTGGTCATTTCCCCCTTTGTTTTTGCCACCTCTTGTGACTCGTTCCTACCGAGACACAAGATGGCGGCCGCTCCGGACTGAGAGCCAATCAGCTTTCCGCTCGCGAACTCGCGCTCCGGTGCGCGTACCAGGGCGCGCTTATAGATATATATATTTTTTTTAACCTAAATTACTCAAAATCCACTGGAGCACATATCTTGAGACATAGCAGAGGCACATCGGGCTACCAGTCCCTACAATTTTGCCAAGTTTGGTGGTAATCCATTCAGCCGTTCGGGCTAAAAGTGAGTCCAACCGCCCTATGGAAATTAACATGGGGAAAACACGTTTTGGGACCCCCCTTTTATCTCGGCCCCACTTGACGAATCCCCCCCCAAACTTTCAGGGAAGGAGCAGAGCGGAGCTGCCCATTTTCTTGGAGAATTCCGTCCATCAACGCCAAAGTTATTCCCAATAGAATGTTGCGGATTTCCTATGGAAACTAGGTCCTAACTATAACTACCTACTGGCGACCGCCAGTAGGTAATATATATATATATATATATATATATATCTATATATATATATATATATATATATATATACGGCAGACTGGTAATTGCGTGCCTATATATACATGCGTGTGCATGTATGTATATATGGTATATATATATATATATATATATATATATATTCACTGAAAAAACCATAGGTTTGACACCAGTTATAGTTAGCTGGAAATTTTACTGACATAAAACCATTGAAATTCCCACGTTATAGTTAGTTGGACTCACTATAACTTGCGCGCCTGCAATGCACTGCTGATGACGTCACATATTACATCACTCATGACATGGTCAGTGACATCACTCATGACATCACTGATGACACCATCCAGTGAATGTGTGTCTTTCTGAAAAATAAATATGTTTTATATATGTATATGTAAAGGTCGATGGAAGAATAAATGTTTAAATAAGTGTCTTAATGGATGTTTTTAAAAAAAAAATTGATTGGTTAACTGGCTTATTAAGTGTATCTTAGTGAATACATATATTAGCGAGTATTGTTTAAATATTTAAATGTTTGTATCAGTGTTTCACTTTGTGTATAAGTGGCTGCATGGGTTGGTGAGTAGCTACATGTGTGTGTATATGGGTTATTAGATGGTTTTTTTAGTATCAGTATGAGTGTCTGTATGGTTTGGTGGGGGTGTTACTTAGCACATAGATGCATCAATGACTGACTCACTGTTTGTATGTGTTTTGAAGACAGCATATGTGCAGGACTGTATGGGTGGATGAGTGTGTATATGTGTGTGTTAGTGAGTGAATGTCTGTCTCACTAGTGTCTTTATCAGTAACTACATATGTTTTAATCTAGTATATGTGAGTATTGATGTATATAAGTGAGTATATGTGAGAGTGAGAGATTGAAAGAGTTCTTGTTTAAATAAGTATGTGTTTCTATAAGTGATTGTTTAAGAGAGTAAGTATGTGTAAATTTCCTTAGAAGTAAGGTGGTAGTGTGTGTATAGCTGTATATGCAAATAAATGGATGTTCAATAGTTTATTTGCATGTGTGATTATGTGTGTGAGTAATTTTTGGATGAGGTGTGTAACAGGATGTATAGGTGTTTCACTACATATGATGAGTGAATATATGTATGAGTGACTATATAGAACTGTTGGTGAATGAGTGGATGTGTATATAGATGGTGGTATTACTGAATTGGTTGTTGTAACTGGAAGGGGTATCTCTATTTTTTTGAAAATTTTAGTTTCTATTTTTGAATATGTGTTTCAAGGGTTACATTACACTGAAAGGAGGTCTGTCACTCTGTCACAAGGATGGTGTCATGATGTCATGAGTGATGTCACTGACCATGTCATGAGTGATGTAATATGTGACGTCATCAGCAGTGCATTGCAGGCGTGCAAGTTATAGTGAGTCCAACTAACTATAACGTGGGAATTTCAATGGTTTTATGTCAGTAAAATTTCCAGCTAACTATAACTGGTGTCAAACCTATGGGTTTTTCAGTGAATTTAATAGGTTTTTTAAATGCTAATTCCTAACTATAACTGGTGTGAAACCTATGTTTTTTTCAGTGAATTTCATAGGTTTTTTAAATGCTAATTCCTAACTATATAAGGCCTGAAACCTATGTTTTTTCAGTGAATTTCAAAGGTTTTTTTAATGCTAATTCCTAACTATATAAGACCTGAAAGCCCACCAGGAATCTCCAGTATGCGCCAGGGGACTGCATTGCAGAGAGGTGTAATGAAACCACGCCCCTTTTTACACCTCTCTGCAACGCAGCCCCCGTGCATGTTTGAAGAGGGGGAACTAATTCCCCTTGCATACTGGGGGCCCCTGGGGGCCAACTAGCCCACCTGGAACCTCCAGAATGCGCCAGGGGGCTGCATTGCAGAGGTGTAATGAGGCTATTCCCCTTGTTACACCTCTCTGCAACGCAGCCCCCTGCATGCGCTTGCAGAGGGGGAACTAATTCCCCTTGCATACTGAGGGTCCCTGGGGGCCAACTAGCCCACCAGGAGCCTCCAGTATGCGCCAGGGGAATGCATTGCAGAGAGGTGTAATGAGGCCACACCCTTTTTTACACCTCTCTGCAACGCAGCCCCCGTGCATGTTTGAAGAGGGGGAACTAATTCCCCTTGCATACTGGGGGCCCCTGGGGGCCAACTAGCCCACCTGGAACCTCCAGTATGCGCCAGGGGGCTGCATTGCAGAGGTGTAATGAGGCTATGCCCCTTGTTACACCTCTCTGCAACGCAGCCCCCTGCCGCGTTTGCAGAGGGGGAACTAATTCCCCTTGCATACTGAGGGTCCCTGGGGGCCAACTAGCCCACCAGGAGCCTCCAGTATGCGCCAGGGGAATGCATTGCAGAGAGGTGTAATGAGGCCACACCCTTTTTTACACCTCTCTGCAACGCAGCCCCCGTGCATGTTTGAAGAGGGGGAACTAATTCCCCTTGCATACTAGGGGTCCCTGGGGGCCAACTAGCCCACCTGGAACCTCCCGTATGCGCCAGGGGGCTGCATTGCACAGAGGTGTAATGAGGCTATGCCCCTTTTTACACCTCTCTGCAACGCAGGCCACTGGCGCGTTTGCAGAGGGGGGACTAATTCCCCTTGCATACTGGGGGTCCCTGAGTCATATCTGCCCAAACACCGATATTCCGAACGATTGAAAATGACTTTTCTTGAGAAACATTTGGATTTGGATTATTAGGTCCTATACTTTGGAATTTTTGAAAGACTGACTTTGAGGATGCTATAAATTACTCAAGTCTGCCCGAATTGTGTGGGTAAAATTGATGCCTAGTCACTTTGAATAGGAATGTACTTACGTCTCGTTTAACATTTGGAAGAAATATCTAGTTATATGACAACAGGATACCGACATAACTTGAAGGAAATAAGAACGCCCTGAAGAAGTTCTGTTGTACAGAACGAAACGTTTCGGCTGGCTGTGGTACATAAACTTAAGGAAAATAAAAGCATTTGAATATACACCAAGATTCAGCGCTTCAATAAGGACTCTAAGTGATATGATTTGATTGGACTTATTGTGCAAGTGGTGCTGTGCCAAACTTTGGAATATTCTCCACTACTCTCTACTACTTACTCTCTCCTACTCCACTACTCTCAAATACTCACTCTCTACTACTCACTCCCTACTACTCACTATCTACTACTCTCTACTACTCACTCTCTACTACTCTCTCTCTACTACTCACTCTTTACTACTCACTCTCTACTACTCTCTACTACTCACTCTCTACTTCTCACTTACTAGTACTCTCTACTACTCACTCTCTACTACTCTCTCTCTACTACTCACTCTCGACTACTCACTCTACTACTCTCTACTATTCTCTCTCTCACTCTCTACTACTCTCTACTACTCACTCTCTACTACTCACTCTTTACTACTCTCTACTACTCACTCTCTACTGCTCTCTACTACTCACTCTACTACTTACTCTCTACTACTCTCTACTACTCACTCTCTACTACTCACTCTCTACTACTCTCTACTACTCACTCTACTATTCACTCTACTACTCTCCACTACTCACTCTCTGCTACTCTCTCTACTGCTCTCTACTACTCTCTACTACTCACTCTCCACTCTCTATTACTCACTCTCTACTCTCTACCTCTCTCTACTTCTCTCTCTACTAGTCTCTACCTCTCTACCGCTACCTCTCTACCTCTACCTCTCTACCTCTACACCTCTACCTCTCTACCTCTCTCTACACGCACACATATACACATATATATATATGCATATATATGCATATGCATTTATATATATGTATGTGTATGTATATACATACATATATAAACATATAATCTGTATATCTATATAAATACAAATATAAATGCATGCATACATATACATATATGCATACAGATGCATGTTATTTACATGAAAGTTTAAAAAACACTAATAAAAGCAAAGCTAAAAAGCCACCTCATTACAAACAGAATGGCTTTAACTTAAACGAGGGCGAGATCTATTGCATTTTCAATGCTTGTTTACTTTGGTTCCATCAAGAAGGCATTCAGATGTGTCACACATTTGCCATAAATTCTGAATGTTAGCACTCTAGTTGCTCATTAGATCACTGTAGTAAAGCTACTGCTCACCAGGGAAGTCTGCTGCTGGTATTCAAAGTGCATGTTTCAGTCTGCATATCAGAATTTCTTTAATGAAATTGAAGAGGATTTGATAAGTCACTCAAAATGTGCCCTAATTTTTCTTTCTGCAGCACTAATCATACTTTCTATGGCAAAATATACCCCTCATTTTGTTCCTTTTTAAATTAAATGTTTTAAGAGTTACCACTTTATTCCAATCAAGATGGCTTCAGGTGTGCCATACCTTTGTAATAAGTAGGACTGTTAGCGCTCTAGTTGTTCTTTAGAACACTCTGGGACATTCTGTCATTGGGCTATACTTGGGCTACATCTGGGTGATATTTGGGCTACATTTGGGCTCTTTTGTCTCTGGTGGCCATCTTGGGAGACTGCATGTCAGAATTTTTTAATGAAATAGAAGAGGATTTGAGAAGTCACTCAAAATGTGCCCTAATTTTTCTTTTTGTAGCACTAATAATACTTTCTATGGCATAATATACCCCCTCATTTTGTTCCTTTTTAAATTAAATATTTTAAGAGTTATTACTTTATTCCCATCACAATGGCTTCAGGTGTGCTATACCTTTGTAATAAGTAGGACTGTTAGCGCTCTAGTTGTTCTTTAGAACACTCTAGGAGGCTGCAGTAGAACACAAAGGAATCAACTGACAGTCTCTGTCCTTGTTGGATGTACATGTTTTACTGAGAATGTCAGACTTCATTCTCACATGACTGAGAAAGTTAATGTGAATTTACAAAAAATATGCTTTCAGTTTAGCTTATAGATCCCCTTCCAAACCACTGTGGGAAAATCATGAGATATTAGTTTTCTTTCAAACATGATTCATGATATCACAGCAGAAGGCTTTTTCACATGGTAAAATCACCTTAGAACACACCACAATTCCTAAAATGAGTATGGTACCATCAACAAATGATTTATAATGTAACTAAAGTCCTAAAACCCTCTATTAACTACAATGTTTTTTAATGAGGTGCTATCATGTATATTGGTCCCAAGATGGCTGCCAACACTTCTTGGATGAAGTGCTGACCGCCAATCAGATCAGATGTGTGGTTAGGCTCCGCCCAGATATATATATTTTTTTAACCTAAATTACTCAAAATCCACTGGAGCACATATCTTGAGACATAGCAAAGGCACATCGGGCTACCAGTCCCTACAATTTTGCCAAGTTTTGTGGAAATCCATTCAGCCGTTCGGGCTAAAAGTGAGTCCAACCGCCCTATGGAAATTAACATGGGGAAAACACGTTTTGGGACCCCCCTTTTATCTCGGCCCCCGCTTTACGAATCCCCCCCAAACTTTCAGGGAAGGAGCAGAGCAGAGCGGGCCATCTTCTTTGGGAAATTTGCGAAGATTCGTCCACCGGCGCCAAAGTTATTCCCAATAGAATGTTGCGGATTTCCTATGGAAATCAATCCTAACTATAACTACCTACTGGCGACCGCCAGTAGGTAATATATATATATATATATATACATATATATATATAATTTTTTGCGTTTGTGACATGGGTCAATTCGATAGTAAGCACTATGAAAGTGTTTGTGATGTTGTCATAAATTTTGTACATATCACCTATCTGAAAGACTTATGTTAAGGGTGGACGGACATGTTTTGAGAAAAACAGAACGAAGAAACACGCTTGTAATACAAGTTTATTTGTAAATATGTAAATATGTCCCACTCTAAGATGGCGCTGGTTATCACCAGTCGGCCTGTAGTCTTTCCTCTACCTCATTAATTGTTAAAAACAGGATGTTGTAAGAGGGTCATTGACATTGAGAAAGGCTAATTGCCGAAACGCGAGGGCGTCTGTCATTGTCTAAATAAAGCAACCGTTGGAAAATTTACCCCGGAGTGCGGAGAATTCTTTGTCTTCAGACGGAGGAGTTGGAGCAGTAATATTGGCGGTGACCACATCCGCTATCCGCACCCGTCGAAGAGTGCACCGCTATTTGTGGTTTTTTGTAGCTGGGTCCGGAACGGACAGAAGGCGGGGCACCGCGCTGAGCCACAAGGAGAGGATTGTCGAGCATTGCCTGCTGCGGGTGAAAGCGACGAGCGGCGCTTCGGAGGAGGTGCGGTGAGACGTGAACATCGGCGCAGGGTAAGCGAGACGCCTGTCCTACTGTTTTAGAATCAAGAGACAGAGATGCGTGGCAGCGCGACGTAAGGGGTATTTTTCCTGGAAGGAGCTGCGTGCTATTGCACGAATACTAAGAACCTGTGTGTCCTAGACATCAGCCCTCAGACATCAATATGTTTTGTGAATCAACCAGGCATGAGGATGCCAAAGATATGTTCAAAAAATCAAATGGAGGCGGGGCTCCACCAAGCAAGCAAGATCCCAAGCAACCGAAAAATAAATTCAACGAGTCCATGTTTAAACTGGAGCGCCTGTATGAGCGCGAAGTCAGGAAGTGGTGGGAGGCCACTAGTCTTCAGGGTTATATCAAGGTAGACAGAGTCCCTAGGGGACTGCGTGTTTACACCGTCCCCTCGTATGAAAACCCCGACCCTCAACTCCTGACGGACTGGGCGGAGCATACCGCCCATTACTGCAAAGGAACTTTGGGACTGCTTGTGAAATATGCGTGGAGTGACCGCGATAAAACCTTGGCAGAAATCAAACAGATGGAGGAAGATCTACGTAAGGAGGAAGACGATAAGAAAGTCACTGAAGCCTTGGATCAAATGAAACCCAGACTATTGAGATATGAACAAAAGATCAAGATGCGTAAACAAGAAAAGTTCCAAAGGGACGAAAGAGATTACACGCAGGGCAGAGTATTAACCTACGCAAAAAAATTTGACGTTCCGAGGAAAGAATTGAGTTCCAAAACAATGCCAACGACGATGATTGAAACATCAGAATCTGATCTGACGGGGAATGAATCAAGTGATGACCAAGCCACACTGGGAGCAAGTGTTGGAGGCAAGCAAACCCCTTTTCAGTCAGAATTCCAAGTCATTCGACAGTCATGGCTAAGGGGAGGGAAGAACAAGCCCCCAGAACCAAACACAAGCGTAGGAAGACAAGGAGATCCGGCGGTGGCAGAAAAGCCAAAAAGTGCGACTTGGACCAACCGCAGAAGGAACAACAGGAGGTAATCGGAACTAATAATCTCACAGTGGTGAATTTAACACAGAAACCACTAACTGCTGCGGAACAAAAAGTACTAAGTCTTGGCCTGACCTTCTGCCCGGATGCACACCTGGAATATACTCAAACCAGGATTGATCTGTTCAGTTTCATGAGGAAATTGAAACTTCATAAGTACTTTAAAATCAGGACTCATTTGACAAAAAGCAAGAAACAAACAGCGAGGCTAACAGCAACAGATAGACTGACTGTGAAGGATCTTACAGGAATAGAAGCACTTGAAGACCTTAGAAACGAAACGATGGCAAATACATCAAGTAGCCAAGAAATAGTGGAACGAGCTATGGAGGTTGGGATTGAACAGGATAGAGAAGAAAGCCCGTACAAACCATCCTCCACTTTCAATCCACAAATGCCATTTGATGCCCTGGATACATTTTCGGATGCAATGATTAAAGATCTGCAACATTTTCGTAAAAACCAAAAAATGGAAAATTGTGGGTTAAATCTTTCCCAGGAAGAAAAACTGGCGTTAATGAATTTGGCTAATGATCATTCAATCATCATAAAGCCCTCTGACAAAGGGGGAAATGTCGTGGTGCAAACAAGGGATGAATACCATAAAGAGGCGATAAGACAGCTATCAGATGGAAAAAGCTACGAATTAACCACTTTTAAAGCATACCAACAGAGCATTCAAGCATATGACGAACTGATAAGTAAGTGGTACAAAAAAGGAATGCTTGGAGATGAAGAACATCTATACCTCCGTAGCTCTAACCCAACCTGCCCGACCTTTTACCATATCCCCAAGTTGCACAAAGACAATGTACACCCCCCGGGAAGACCTATCGTTTCTTCAATGCAAGGACTGACGGAACATGTTTCCAAGTTTCTTGATTTTTTCCTGGCGAGTCTTGTTAAAAAGTTAACCTCCTATGTGAAAGACACCAAGGACTTCTTAACAAAAATCCAAAATGTGCAATGGCAACCTGACTATCTACTTGTCGTCCTAGACATAACAAGTCTCTACACTTGTATTGAACATTCAAAGGGAATTGAAGCAGTTAAGGAGTATCTGCAAAAAAGACAACTTAGATATGCTCAGCACAACTGCATGTTATTAGAATTTCTACAATTCTGTTTGAACAATAACATTTTTCTCTTTGAAACCACCTATTACAAACAAGTGTCTGGTACGGCGATGGGTACCTGCTTCGCCCCCAGCTATGCGAACTTGTTCGTTGGCTGGTGGGAGGAGCAGGTGCCCAGAACCTACAGTGACGATCTGTCAAACGGTAGAGTGATTAGATGGCATCGATATATCGATGATTTATTTATCGTTTGGCAGGGAACTGAAGAGACTGCCCTGAAGTACATCGCTAGTTTAAATAATAACAATTTAAATCTGCACTTTACGGGAACCATCAGTCCATGTACTGTGGACTATTTGGACCTTAAGGTGCAAATTATAGGGGGTAAGATTGAAACATCTTTGTATCGTAAAAACACTGCTGGCAATTCGATACTTCACGCAACCAGCAGTCACCCACCTAAACTAGTGCAAAGTATCCCCTATGGGGAACTATTAAGATTAAAAAGAAACTGCACGCGCGATTGTGACTTTGATCAGGCTGCCTCGGAATGTATGGCTAGGTTTGCCATCCGTGGATATAATCCCACATCATTGAACAAAACACTGTGTAAAGTGAAAACCATGACCAGGGAGAGTTTGCTGTGTGAAAAAGAAAATAAAAAATCTGTAACCGGCAAATTTAGACTAATCACCCCCTATTCATCAGAAGCAAATCATTTGAAATCTATGCTTAGAAAAAATTGGCACATTTTAAAAGCAGATAGTGTCATAGGTGAGGATGTCCCTAACTTTCCCCTAGTCACATTCAGAAAATCTAGATCTATCCGTGACAAATTGGTACATAGCCATCTTGAAAAAATACCTCAAAAAACTAACACCATAAAGAACATGAGAGGTTTCTTTCCATGTCATAAGTGCAAACCTTGCAGCAACAGCAAAAGGACCCTTAGATATACCATCCAAGATACTGGTAGGGTGAAAAAAATCAGCAAGTTCATTACCTGCAGTACACCATACGTCGTGTACTGTTTAGTGTGCCCCTGTGGGCTCCAGTATATTGGAAGTACCGTACATCCGTTTAAAATCAGGATACTGGAGCACATGAGGGCCATTGACAAAGTGGATCAAGCATATCCCGTGGCAAGGCACTTCGCAGATAAACACAAGGGTGATCGTAATCAGCTGCAGTGCTATGGTCTGGACTTAGTCCCTGATAACATCAGAGGGGGGGACAGGCTTAGAAAACTCCGCAGGTTGGAGTCAAGATACATCATTGATCTCCACACGAAAACGCCTTGGGGTCTGAATAGTGGCGAAGACATGATGGTACACATAGGTATATGATAAAATCATAATGTGTGTGAAACTTGACATATAACCGGTGAGGTGGAGGGCTTCGGATAGAAACTTAAATCTGAATATATGTATATGGCAATCCGACCAGTGACAAATTTCCTGAAACTGAGTATGCACATTTATTTGTTTATATGTAAATATACATGTATATAGGGCTTCATCTTTTGGATTTAGATGTAATGGAACTGTAAATAATCTATGGTAGCCTTGAGTAACCTTGGTTTCCTCCTAGAGGAATATGAACAATGGATGAATTTGATTTCAAGTGTTTTTTATGTAAATAGTAACGATGAAAACTGAATTTGAATACGATGTATGTAAAGAAATGTTTATAGGTTTGGCAAAGAACATATGGTTGATTTGTTATGGATTTGGTTAAGCAATTTTGAATACTGGTAAGGGAAGGAGAATTGCCGATACACGGCTTAATTTTTTGCGTTTGTGACATGGGTCAATTCGATAGTAAGCACTATGAAAGTGTTTGTGATGTTGTCATAAATTTTGTACATATCACCTATCTGAAAGACTTATGTTAAGGGTGGACGGACATGTTTTGAGAAAAACAGAACGAAGAAACACGCTTGTAATACAAGTTTATTTGTAAATATGTAAATATGTCCCACTCTAAGATGGCGCTGGTTATCACCAGTCGGCCTGTAGTCCTTCCTCTACCTCATTAATTGTTAAAAACAGGATGTTGTAAGAGGGTCATTGACATTGAGAAAGGCTAATTGCCGAAACGCGAGGGCGTCTGTCATTGTCTAAATAAAGCAACCGTTGGAAAATTTACCCCGGAGTGCGGAGAATTCTTTGTCTTCAGACGGAGGAGTTGGAGCAGTAATATATATATATATGCGCACACATTCCTGGCCTCAATCCATTCAGCCGATCTCTTGCCCCCCGTGAGCAAGAGATCGGTTGATCTCGAAATGCGTTGGGTGTTTTTTTCTGCTGATTAAACACTGACAAGCACCGTACTACAATTGGGCTCCGATTCTGGTTTTTCCGTGAATGGATTGAGGCCAGGAGTGTGTGCA
The DNA here is from genome assembly GCF_964261635.1 of Lissotriton helveticus. Classification (NCBI taxonomy): domain Eukaryota; kingdom Metazoa; phylum Chordata; class Amphibia; order Caudata; family Salamandridae; genus Lissotriton; species Lissotriton helveticus. The sequence goes on along the minus strand of NC_136057.1, from coordinate 1,314,411,704 downwards.
AATTGAGGGGCTGGCGAACCCCGTCGAGAGCCCGCCGCTGAAGTGGCTTAAGCACGCCACTCTTGCGTGTGTGTATATATATATATATATATATATATATATATATATATATATATATATATATATATATATATATTCCAACAACAACTTTGCCCACTCGGAAAAAGCCTCACAGATCGTCAACTAATCTTTATTGCAGGTGCAACTTGAAGAACCAGCAGCAGCAAACCTTCAGTATAGCCTAACTCGTTTCGGGCGTGAGGTGCCCTTGGTCACAGGCTCAGACAGGCAAATCAATCAGTCTCTGTTACACAATCACTTATTTAGTTCAAAGTGATGCCCCGCCCCCTCACGGCGCACTCGGCATCATGGTATTTGTAGTGCTGTGTTGTCTTGCCCAAGTGGGTCTTCCTGATGAGTGCCAAAATATTAAAACTCTTGCCCCAGTGGGTTGGTAACTGTCTGCACCACAAATACCAGGTTTGCTGCTGTTTGATCTTCTTCAAGTTGCACATGCAATAAAGATTAGTTGACCATCGTGAGGCTTTTTCCGAGTGGGCAAAGTTGTTGTTGGAATAAGTAAGGAGTGTATTGGCAAAGCAAGAATACGCAGACAGTTACCAACCCACTGGGGCAAGAGTTTTAATATTTTGGACTGCAACAAACATTTGCAATGCAAGAGGTCTCGCATTTGCGAGAGTTTAACCTATTGGCATTGTAAATGCCAATGCCTTTTATTTATGTTTTAAAAACCAACACGTAAATAAAAGGGATTGTCATTTACAATGCAAACAGCTCAAACTCTCGCAAATGCGAGACCTATTGCATTGCAAATGCTTGTTTAGCTTTGTGGTTCACTAAAAGAGGCTACTTTTATTTGAGTACCCGGGACGATTTTTGTCCCAGTCCAGCCTTGGCTACAGAGACTGCTGCACTGGCACCCATGCCCTGGGGCACGTCCTTTCCTCTGCACCCAAGCAATGGGGATTCAATTACTGCCTTTCCATGGCCCGGGAATAAATCACCGTAGAGGAAGCCGTGTTGTGGAGTAAGCCGTGATTGTGATGTTATCACCAGCCCCAGGGGAGCATTAACTTTACAGCCAGCCATAGCTCCTGTAAATGTTTCACCTGTCACAGGCCCTCTCTGGAGCTGTGCCTCCCAGGGGCCTCTGCCCTTCCCCCCTCGGGTGACTGCCTGCATCCAAAACTCAATGCGTGAATTGAGAGGAGAGTCCAGCTAGGGTGAGCACAATCTGCGTCACGAGCCCTCAGCCGAAAACACAGTGGCCATCTTGGAAAGGGATTGGGGCTAACTTTGGGAGGACTTCATGAAGCATGTTTGTCGTTTTATGTTTTCAAGAGGCAATGAGCATTGTTTGTCAGCTGCAACTCTCTGTCTTTATAGAGGTGAACTTCTTTTTCTAAACCCATGGCTGAAACACTTGGTAAAACGAATAAAAAAAAGAGACAACTTAAGCCCAGTGGCAGTCATAATATAATACACTATTACATAACACAAAATCAGCGATGAGGGCTTAGCACGTGTGCACTAGTCACAATATACATTATTCTAATGGTTTGGTGTTGACGCTCTACTCTCATAGTGGCCTGGAGCAGTGGACCGCTGAGAGTCTCAGCGGTCCACTGCTCCAGGCCACTATTTCACAGACAAATAATAATTTAAGTGAAAAGAGCGTCAATTCAGGGCTAAGTTTAAATTCTGCACTTGTTCGCTCCTTAAAATTATGAGATCTTTTCCTCTAATAGTTCTTAACTCATGAATTTCTAATTTCTAATTCATTGTTTTGTCCGTTTTAGTTGTATTTTCTATTACTCAGTTCAGCTCTATTCTTCAGTGTTAGAGTCCAACGTGGCAGTATATATTTTTCCACACACAACATGATAATCTTCTTATAAAAATATACTTCTACAAATAAATTTATTCATCCTGAATATCTGATTTTCACAATCATCAATCCCAATCCTTGTTATTCTTGAAATTATAAATCCGCAACTGCCACCACGCACTAGTGTCCACGAACAGCCGGTCCGATAAGCGGGAAATTCATGAGTTAAGAACTATTAGAGTAAAAGATCTCATAATTTTAAGGAACGAACAAGTGCAGAACTTAAATTTAGCCCTGATGATGTCCAGCACAGGACGAAACACGTAGGCTGTCGAGATCGTTGTATATTAAACATGAAAATGTCTTTTTGAAATTACTGGAATTAAAGTGAAAAATGTTGCCTTACAACTGGAACCTGGCCTGTCTATTGTCTATTATGTTCTTTGAACATTTATGAATTATGGTTTGATACAGTTTGTGATACTGAGAAGACGCTCCTTTCACTTAAATTAATATAATATAATACACGTATATATGTATTGGTACCTGTAAGGCGTGCACACAGATGGAATACTAGAATGTTATATAAAGAAAGTAGCCGTGTTTGGGTCTCCTCCATAGGAGGCTTTTATACAGGACAGTTGGGTGATGGGGAGCTTCTCTTCCCCTGGGGGTCTTGGGAGTTGAGTTGCTAATGGTGATGGACGAGGCGCTCCTTGAAGAGATGATGTTTCAGTTCTTTACTGAAAGGCTGGAGGGGCGGGGTGAGATTGATGTACAACATGATAGAGTTATTTCCATTGGGTGGAAGCTTAAATGGGAACTCCTTGTTGAATGTTTTCTGAATATAGTAAGTTTTAAGTTCAAACTGATCCATGTTTTGGCTTCTAGTGTTGCACAGGCCCCTCGAAGGCAGCAAGCATGTCTGCTATTGGTCGTAACAACCTTGTTCACGGTTTTGTAGATGACAAGGGACTGAGGCAGACAGTGTTTGCTCTGTATAGTGGTTGTGATGTAGTCAAATTTCTTTTATCCTTTTATGAGTTAAACCGTATCATGTATACAGGACCCTTACCCAGAGAATCATAAACATCCTCATCACTACTCAAGGTATGTACCCTCTTTCTGCAGCTCTCCTTGCTGAATATGGGTGACTTAAGTGTGGACTCTAAAAACGTTGTGTAGTGCACACGTTCTATGTACCTCAATTTACATAACATTCCGATCAACCTAGTGTGCTATACTGGGAGGCATACTGTCTAATATGCTTCTGGGTAATCTGAACTCTTGAACACAAGTACTTGTACTTGGACCAAGGTGCACAATTCACAGACGACAAATGTAAGTTTGATTTTCTCAGATTCTTTGAATTCATATGTATTCATAACAATGATTTATACAATACAGTGTATCAAAATGCATCCATATTAACTCGCATATGAATATTACACAATACACATTATATTTCTTCACATTTCAGGTTTAGCATGTAGGAATGCTTGCTTGCGATGTACAAAAATGTGTATTCTTCATGTCCGCCCAATGCATTTCAGGGCCTGTAACCCTTCGTCAGGGGCAAATCTGTATCAATACACAATAGCAATGTACAGGGTAGCATTATTATCCTTATTGTTGAACTGAAACTGTATTGTTGTAGTGACAAAAAGTGGAAACCGTCATGCTTTATCAAGTAGGTGATAGTGACCGTGCTTAAACAGAAGTATTATGGTCTACGAAAAACTTCATGCAAACCCCACCACGTGTGCGACTTATTTACTGGTAGCGTGACCGATATTAATAGATCCTACCATCTTATTTTGACTGAACCATATCACTCATGATAGAATACTGATTGGAAATTAAACTTACTCAATGTCACCTTCTCTCAAGCCAAACTCCGCGAGGTGGCGTTCTCAGATGACTCTAAATCAAAATACAATGCCTAATTAAAACCCAATTCTAAACCTTTTTCTGTGAATAACTCTTGCGTCTGACAACAACTAACCTTGTCAACAGTTCTTCATAGACACCGTAAAATGGAAAATGCGAAAGACGCCGTTCACTGCAAAACTGAAATAATACCGAATTGTCAATAAATACACACATGGTCGTTTAACTAGTCCTTACACTTAGAAAACTCTGTGCTCGTCCCGATGTCACCTGAAGTTAAACTTAATGTCGATCCAACAGAACTGCAGACGATGGTATCTATTCCGTAACCTGAAAAATCGCACTAGTTTAAAGTATTGAAACGGAAGTATACCTAGAGAGCGGACTATCACGTAACCTGGATACTTATTCTACAATACGAATCACAAGAGGATAATGCTGGTCCTAGAACAGTAAACGAAACACCATGATCGGTTACTCGGTGAACAAACTCAATGAGATCTACTGTGGTTATACTAATGTCTTTGGTATAATGCCAGAATGTTAGAACACGCACCAGACTGGCTGAGGATTCAAAAATGTCAAATCGTAGAGTGATCTGTTCACAGTGTCCAAGTGCACATGCAGTGTGACAATATAATGTATGAAAGGGTTTTCCCAAGTAAAATCATGAGGTGTGTATGTCAGTACATTTTCACGGTTCAAGTCTGTGATGTTAAAGAACTTATTCAGTGAACCATTTAACCCTCATAATCCAAATATTTATAAAAAAGGAACTCAGGTCTACTTTTTCATTTAAACCTCTCGGAAATTGTGTGTCTAATCTTTTGATCCAATAAATTTCCCTGGGTAGTAAGGATCTGGTAAGGTCCTTACCAGGTGTCAGTGTTAAGATTTCAACTATTTCGAAACGTAACTGTGAGATAGTATGTTTAGCAGTGGACCAATGTTCTGCCAAACTGGATGTTTTGTTCAGGGTTCGAATGGTACTCTTGTGTTCTGATATTCATGTTTTTATCTTTCTCTCTGTCTTTCCGATATATAGGAGTCCACATGGACACTTAATGCTGCAAATCAAGTTTTTTGGATTGCAATCAGCATTGTGTGTTAATTGAATACTTTCAACCGGCCTGGGGTGAATGATATGTGTCCTGGTGATGACATTATTACAGTGTATGCAGTTTTGACATCTCCTTGTCCCTTGTGGTTGTGCTGTTTTGGCTTTAATGAATGTCAGCAAAAGCTCCTTGAGGTTTTTCGATCTTCTGTATGCACATATGGTTTTTGTTTAAAAATCTCTCTAAAGTCCGGTTCGTTCTGTAGAATATTCCATCTAGCAGTGATGATTCTTTTAAGTGTCCCTGAACTATTTGAAAATATAGAAACAAACACTTGATGGTGTACCTGAGGAATGTATGTTTGCTACTCTACGACAAAGTTGGGGAGATCAAATACACAACACGTTGTGATAAAATTGAGAAATACTTACTTGTCATTAAGCAAAAGTTATATACTGCATTTTTAACTTCAACAACTGCACAACAATTTGGCAAACTTGTATTTCAGAATCACTATCTACCTGGGTAGTGTTCATAAAAAGCTGCAAGGAACTGGGTGCGTTAATGCCATAGAACCCACGAGATTCTACATGTATGTTAAAGGGGCAAAAGACTCCTGAAGTTGTGGCCCGGCTGACAGAAGGACATTATTGGAGTAACATACTGTTAGTTGGTGCCTAGACTTACCTTAAATCAAACCATGGCCAGAAAAGCTTACTTTAGGGTCTCTGTAACAAATGTCCTTAATAAATCAATCAGTCAACCAAAAATGCTATGTTGTATAACAACCAACCACGCAGAACAATAGAAATGCACACAATCAGCTGGTATGACTATGAGTGTCAATGAGCAGAGCTGCAGGTAATCGATAATCTTAGACAGATCATTAGTAGGGAGAATTTAAGATATGTGTATTACCTTTGCAAGAATGAGAATAGCCCCCCCCCTCATAATGAGTATGTGCTATTAGTCCAGGGGCACCCATGGGTCCTGGCCCCTTTCCTGCTCTTGCACTCTTTGTCCAAGGCAGGGGAGGGAGTTGTGGATGCCGCAGGCGGGTGGACCTCCAGGCTCCTGCCTCTCAAGACTTCTTACAGGACGGGTGACCAGAAGTGGTGTCTGCAAATGTAGTGTTGCACCTTCTCCTGCTGTTGCAAAGGCAGGGCCTCTCTGCTCTCCCCTTCCGTGGTGGCCATCGTGATGGCAGGACCGAACTCCGGCACGGCAGTCCTGGACAGGACGGAGGCGCAACTAAATTACAGAACGTTCTTCTTTTCCTAGGTGCACCGCACGAACAGGGCAGGATGATTTCATAAACCAGGGCACATGCATCAGCCGTAGGCTTCTTTGCAACATTGACAGGGATTAGGGATATAGAAATCAGCTTTCTAGTTAAGAAAGCATTAGCAGGTTTGGAAATCTTGACTGGAACCTAGGTTGGATCTATGGAGACCACTAGGGACAAAAAAAATGGCTTGAATTTTAGCACAACTCCGAAAGGTTTGCAGCTCACCAGACGAGGTGAAATTACTCACTGCTGCTTTCTTTGTTGCATTACATGGCCTCATTAGAAATTGGCAAGGTCGTGGGAAGGTCTAAGCAGGATCACTTTAGTGATAAGGGTGTGCTTGCTTCCTAAGATAAGTTGGTCATCAACCTAAGCAGATTAAAAATGGACCAGTTAACAAAGGGAGCATTCATTGAACTTTATGCGGCCCCAGCAGCCCCAATCTGCCTGTTAGCACACACAGGAGGCAATTTAGTTATACACCTGTATTTGGGGTGTTCCTTTCTGTTAATTTACTGAGACGGGGGATCTCTTTTGTGTTACCAGTTCTCAGCAGTTTTTGCCGCAGTCCTGAAGGTAAGCGGTTTGAACCCATCAAATTTCTCATTCCATTCCTTTCGAATAAGCACAGCCACGGTGCCAATGGAAGCAGGGATTGCTCAAGATAAAGAGAAGCGCATAGGGTTCCGGTCTTCTTCTTGCTGCAAGGCTATGTATGCCTAGAACATTTGTAACAGTTTCTTTGCCTGCAAGTCACACTTTCTTTGATTTCTTGTAGTAGCAATGCCCTTCAAAGTTGTATGGGTTATCAAACATACCTTTGTGCGGTGGACGGCGTCCGGTTGCAACAGCTCCATAAACCAAAGCTGGTAAAATTGAGGAATGTGTTCTTCAGATGGTGTGGAGTGAGAGCCCTGAGGATCGCGCAAATGCACTAGATGTTTGGAAGATTTGTTCAGCCGTGAGGGACTCCATTACCCAGACCTCATTGTGACTTCCCTGGGAGACAACAACCTGGTATAAATGGGCCCAGAGACCTAAGAACATGTGGGTTGGTGGAATTTGCATGGTTGTGTCGGGCAATTCTAGAGGTTCACATAGCCTGGTCCAGTATATTATTTGGCATTTCAGTCAGGTGCCTTAACGTTGAAATGGCCAAGCTTTGTCCGGAGCCCGGTCACTTGAGTCACATTCCCTACAGGTTAATAAGAGGGCACCAGATGTTCCACAGGGATAGAGTGCATTTGTCTGATCTATTGACTTGCCTTTTTATAGGCAACATTTTAGCATTCACAGCTTTTTGGTGGCTGGTGGAGAGGGTGAGGGACCTTGTTGTCCATGTCGCCGTGGTGGTGGCTTTGCAGCACAAATCCAAAAATCATTCTCAAGGACAGATACACTCTCTGTCAATTTCTGGATGGAACAGAAGGTAGTTGGTAGTTCACAATCTTCATTCTGTAGGGACATATATATAGGATTGAGGGTATGAGCGCATAGTCCATTAGTGTAGGGCAGGAGGCCCCCACCCCTGGTTTCAAGGCATCATGTGGCCCTCTTTGTGTGGCCTGGTGTTAGAGGAGCGGGTCAGAGCAGGTACCCAGTGGTACAGCGATGCTGCATCACCCACCAAGGTAGCTGGTGGTTTCACATGTATGGTCAATGTAGAATTAAAGGAATTTCAGCGTGAGTGCTCTGTCATCTTTCAGGGAACATAAAATGTAAATAAATGTACATACAGTGTGTTTTTGTGCATAGTCTGTTGCCAAGTGTTAGACAAGTGTGCAGAGTTGGGCTGCAACATTGTAATGTGATATTTGCAAATGTGTTTTTACGCCGACATAATGCTCCATTTCTGTTATGGTTATCTTGTGCAACAAACATGGCTAGTGTGTGGCCACAGTCAATCAGAGTCTGAGATCTAGCAATGATTTGGTTGAGTTGGAGGGAGGTAGGACCCGCACTGGGTTCTTCCGGGACTAATTTAGTCCCTACAACTTGTTACTGATGGAAAAGTAGCAGTTTAGGAGCTTGCACAGGAATATAAAAATGTGAGCCACTAAATGACGCAACAAGAAAATGTATGGTTCCACATTAGCAATTACTTAAGCATGCAAGCTATAGAAACATACCCCTCCGATTCTGAATATATGAGTAGCTGATACTAGTTTAATTCATTTATCACAAATTGCACTGATCCCCCTTAACCAATGAGCTAGATCAGCAGCGCTCATGGATAAATTTACACTGAAACTGATTTCTGGGGCCAAACAGAGAAAAGTAGCGGTGCACGACGAGGGGACAATCCAACAATTTAAAATGAACATTGCATTGTTGGCTAGAAAGTAGGCTTCATGTTCAGCCATTATGGAATGCACTCCTAGCTAGAGGGAGAGATCGCTAAACCCCTGATAGGTTAGAAACGATCACTGTGGACTCTGTATCCCATCACGGTGTCTTGGTGGGCACAAATGGCAACCCTTATAGACCGCACGGCTCACGTCTAGAGGAGATGGCCAACCAAGTGGCTCTGATATCTGTGTGCCATGGAGATTCTGAGTGTGGAGGTCACACTAGTGGGTTCTGAGTGCATTTTCACACTGGATGCACACATGAGGTCTTCCAAACAATGAATACCACAGAGTTCTACAATATTAATCCGTGTTTGGCCGCATTAGCTGAATGGTGGTCCTGCCAAAAGACAGAGCACGTGCAAGAAGAACACAACAAGACAGCAGCTTCACTCCAGGCTATGACGCGCCTCGCCGGCCAGCATAGTCACAAAGAAGGAGGACAATTCTCATTGGTTGATTGTGCGTTGTTTGCTCACTTTGTAGCAACGTTGGCAGTACATTTGTGTCTCAATTTGACACTGCACAGTGACAGGGAATACAGCAAGCAATATTACCAAATGCTTTATGTATGTAAGGCCACGTGCCTTTATAGGATACTATGGAAAATGTATATTGTTTAAATGACACCACCTTATCTGCTAGAAACATAAATTTAAAGCACATTTTAGTCCTTCAAAAAACAAAACATAACACACAACCCCTGCAGAAACTATAGTTTTGAATCTTCTCCTGTTTGACACAGTGCAGGAACCTGTAAACCCTGTCCCGAGGGGTAAAACTATGTCGGAAGGAGGAGGAGCAAAAGGGTGTGTGACTGCACAGTAAAGTGGAATTAAGTAGTGTAGTTACAGCCCACGTTACTTGTAAGGGCTGATATGTAATCCTATCTGCAGTTTTGCAGTTTTTGATGGCGCTATGTGAAACAGACTGAAAAAAACGTGGGTACTTATTTAAAAATTGGAGGGATCTAAAAATCTCAATTTCAAAGTACAATCCACCGGCTGAATTTCTTCCATCAAAAGGTTTGTAATGTGTAGGAAATTCAGTCTTGGATTCTGCTCCATATTTAAAGTTTCATGTAGCAGTTGGAGGATTTTTAGTCCACTCTAAACACTAAAGGAAGACCTTGGACTCACAAAAATAGACGTACAAAATATCTACCCTTAAAAAATACCCCCCCTACAAAATGTTTAACCCATTTAAAATTCTTAAGTCGAGCATAACTCAATTCAAAACCTATAGGACTGGTTTCATTAAATTCCAGGCCTAATATATTTGGAGGAATAAGCTTCGTAGTGGGATTAGATGTATGTCACCATTTTTGAAGGGAGATGCTACTACTTTGTCTATTTTTTATGGGGGAAGTCCGTATTTTTGACTTTGTGCTTTTTCAGTTTAAGTTTCCACCTTATACATTTTGGGGCCACATCTGATGTAATGTGGCCAGCTGTCCATGTCAACTGCTGCTCTGTGTGCAGTTCTGGAGACCACAGCTGGAGTATGTACATCTGGCTGTCTCATTTGGAGTATTATGTCTGTTCTGAGGCTTCATCTGGTGCGTTGGATGCAGTTCTGAAGGCCTCGTCTGGAGTATTTTACACAGTTCAGGAGGTCTCATGTTCAGTGCTGTGGGACATTCTGGTGGTTTTGTTGGGAGCATGTTGTGCAGTTTACAAAGACTATAGGACTGTGTGCAGTTCTGAGGCCTCGTCTGGAGTATTGCGTGCAGTTCTGGGACCCTAATCTTGATTATTGCGTGCGGTCGTGGAGGCATCGCCTGGTTTATTGTGTTCAGTGAAGGACGCCTCACCTGGAGTAGTACTGTGTGCAGTCTGGAGCATTGGGTCCTGTACTCTGGCCATATCCAGCTCTGGAGGCAAATCTGTAGTACCCTGCTCACTTCTAGAAGGCAAACCAGGGCTTTTATGTATGGTCTTTGATACCACACACCTTGATGAGGCCAGCATTATCTGTGACTAGCAGCATAGCATTCTTCTTTTAACATGTTTAAGTTGGACCTCTGGAGGTATTGACTGATATCAGAGGAATTCTAATTATTGTAGAGAATAAAATCAGAGAGGATAGCTCAGTACATACACCTGAAAGACTGATGCCCTCCATTGTCCACGAGGAAGACGCCGTATCCGGGGTCTGGCAGACCACCAGGCAATTACCGAGGAGCCTTTAATTCTTGAAGCTACACAGTGAAGAAATGTTCATATATTCAGCACCTGAACACGTCTGTCCAGACCCTGCAATCGGCCATCATTTGGTGTTCACCGCAATAGCGGAGCCATTGATTCTTTTGCTTCACCCGCCCAACAATCTACAGATACCCTACCTGGGTTGGAATTATCACCGGTTGTGGGGGATTAATTCTTTCGTATCTATTAGGACCTAGCCCTGAAGAGTCAGAGTGTACTGTATTCTGACGAAACACGTGTCGGCTGGTATTTTCTGCAACAAACAATTAAAAGAACGAGATCAACAGGAGTCAACTGCTTTTTCTTCCAGTTTCACAAATTGCCATATTAGATGTTTGATTCATATGTGTGTGCACAGGTTTTCTGTATACACCTGAATGGAACTAGCCAGTAAGAGTTCCTTATTGTGGCAGGGCTGACTCTGCCTTACTGCCTTCCAAGGTGCACAAAGAGACACTTTCATTCTCTGTGTACACTATCTAAATCAGAGCTGTCCAAAAAGGATCTACTAATGCTAGTCCAGTGACACATTCTGAGATAAGCTTTACATACATTGAATCTAAATGTAAATCTTTCATAAAGTAGACCAACGCCGGGCTCCTCCGGCCTTCATGGTGAGTAATAATATTGTGCATGGAGGATGTGCTCTTCTAGAAGGGAATTGGAGGGTAAGTGAGATGGTGTATTGTGCTGGTGTTTGTACAGCACTGTGCAACCCACAGCAAGGCCTGCCTAGCTATTCTTGATTGTCTGATGAGTTTCTAGACAGTTAGTTTCCTTTACATGTTGCTTCACACTCTCTACGAGGTGTGAAGCCCTGCAAATTACATAGGTACCTTTGGGCCTTTGGTGCCCTTTGTGTGCACTTTTAAAAATGTGCTGTCAGTGCTTTAACCTATGTGGGAAGACATTGGATCAGTGTATACGGTTTGAAGGTGTGATATAACGATGGAGCATCAACCCAACTGCACCTCGGCCTGGCATGTTGTGGAGAGTGTAGGAATAGATGCAGCCACACATGCAGAAACATACCTGGGTAGGAGTTAGATACTTGCCTGTTGCTGTTGTAAGGCACACAATGGATTGTAATCCCCATGCATTTGTGGTGAGCTCAGTGAACGAAAAGGGCGTGTGAGCCAGAATTGTGGTACCCAGTAAAACCTCAGTTGTGTTTACCTACATGTGTGCAAGCTCAGGTGATGTCAGTGGCTTGTGCTCAGTGTGGGGGTAAAGACCTCTTGCCTTTTATCCAGTCTGGATTTGAGGACATATATAACGGGAGGTTATTTAGGACCCGATGCCAGCTTTGGCGGTGTGGGAAGGGGTCTGCCATGCCTCCACCCGCACCCCCACCACCAAAGCCGTGTGAGCACCACCCACCAGATTACGAGTTTTCTCGTGTCTAGCGGGCATTTCTTTGGCGGTCCCATGGCAGTCCCTCTGAAAATGGGCACCTCAATGGGAATGCCAAAGGCAGTTCCTGCATGGCATGGACTGGTGCAGGAACTGGGGTGCATGCACACAAGGGGGCACAGCGTGTGCCCCCCTGCATGCACCCCCATGCACAGGGCCAAGAGGGGGTGCTGTAGGCCACCCTTTCTTTCCTCACCACCAGCAGTTTCATGGAGAACCTCCATGAGACCATTTGCAGTGAGGAAAGTTGTAATATGCTTTGCGGTGCCACAGGGCACCACCAAGTATATTGCGGCTCTCACACTGCCACGCCACCATCAGAGAACTTCGATTCTGGGCGGTTGCAGCAGTGCAATTGCGGTCCAACTCCCCAAGTTGTAATCTGGCGTTCGGCCCGCCGGTGCAGTGGTGGTCGGACTGACACCACTGCGCCACGATTTGTTTGGCGGTCCTCTGACCACCAAACTTATAATTAGGCCTTCAGGGCCAGATGTAGGTAGGACTTATTTACCGATTCTTAATTACCGAATTTTACCGATTCGGTAATTAAGAATCGGTAAATAAGAAGGGGGGACATGTAGGAGCATCCAGATGTTTCATTTACCGAATCGGTAAAAATCTGTATTTACCGATTCGGTAAATACTGACCGGTAATGCCCATTCATTCATATGGGCTTTGAAGCCCATAGGAATGAATGGGCATTACCGATTCGGTATTTACCGAATCGGTAAATACCAAATTACACAAGGGTGCAGGGGGTGTCACTTTGACACCCTCTGGCACCCCCAAAAGAGGCTCGGGTGCCATGTGGCAGGCATACCTGCCCTAAGAGCAGGTCTGCCTGTCATATGGCATAGGTGTGCATGCACACATGTGCATGCACACCGGAATCGGTATTTTACTATCAAATTGATTTGATGGTAAAATACCGATTCTGTAAGGCTTGTGGGACTCAGAAGAGTCCCACCTACATCTCAAATTTACCGATTCGGTAGAAATACCGATCGGTAAATTTACCGAATCAGTTACACATGCCCCTACATCCCATTTCTGTAATACCGGTCGGTAACGGCCGAAAATACCGATTTTCAGCCGTTACCGACCGACCTACATCTGGCCCTCAATGTCTTTCTCTTCCAATAAAGATAAGGCCCTCTCCTGCTTTGCTATTTTGCATGTAGGTCCCCCACTGAGGTGATGCTTCACAGGGTGTACCTAAAATAGCTTCATGGCTCCCTCCTGCTGGGACATTCACTTCAGCTATCCTTTGAACCTGCTTACTGAATTGGTTCCTAACTTAAACAAATAGGTGGAACAGAGAAAGACCTTCCTGGGTTTCGTTGGTTCTAGATAATTTATGACATTACATCCTTAGCTACTCTGAAGAGCTTTGCAGACTACTAGTAGTGCTTTGCTCCCTACCAGAAAATCTCTTCAGCCACGTGCTAGCAATTTTGTGTTTTCTCTTGTTTCAGGGTCCCCACCACAATAGAGTTCTGTGTCCGACCACCAGAGAATTGCCCCAGCCACAGTAGAGATGCTACTTCAGTTTGAAAATGGGGTAATCTTTGTTGAGACTCTGTTCCCCTGAATTCAAGACCTGACAAAAGGCATCACTAGTACATCTTCAATCCACAGAAAGGGTAGTGAGTGCACAAAGCAAAATCAATGCCTTTGTACTGAAGATAACACCAATAAATGAATTTCAGAAGCCAGCGACAAAATCAGAGCAAGAAGATTAAAAAGTAAGCAAAGTTATTTTGACACACTCCTTGTTTCTGCACTTCTTTGTAACATTCCACATAAATGTTTTTCTTCCATTCTAGGGTAATCATCAGAGCTCTTAGGGGCAACTTTTATATTTGCATTTGTTTTGGTGGTTATTGAGGTAACAAGCATTTATGCAGCGTATGTAAGAAGGACATGACCTGTATGGTGACATTGAGGCCCAAAAACCTGCAGAGCTCTGACTCAAGAGGAGCACCCTGTGCTGACCCAGTGATCAGTAGGCAAAAATAATTTAAGAAGAAAAAATGGTTCTGCTAGAAATGCATTATGGGTGAAAATCCCAGAGTGGTAAAAGAGTCCCACAGTAAGAACTGAAATGCAAAAGTCGACCCAAATCTTGGAAAAAGGCCACAGACGCTGAATCTCTAAGTAGAAGATGATATGGTGGCAAGAGAAATCCAATGGGCATATTTGTGTTCACGCACTTGAGATGGATAGGAGAAGAAGGGAAAGGGGACGGCCACCATCTTAGACTGTTTGACCAGCAGATGAATGTAAGAATTTACTCAGGAAAACAACAAAGGTGCTATCTTAAAAGGGCACAGAACACTGAGGACATAGATTTCTCACACGATCAGCGGCGGCTCCTCCTCTAAGGCGGAGTGGCGTCGCCCCACTGCTTCTGAGCAGTGCAACCAAGGAAAAATAAAATGATAATACTGGGTGTTATTATCATTTTATTTTTCTCTACAGAGCCAGGTTGGGCGGGATGGGGCCAAGCTTCTGTCACAGTGCTGGAGAAGGAGTGGTATTTGCTTCTTAAGTGCGCATGACGGTTTGGCCGGCCGTCTTGGGCAGGCCAAACAGTCATGCACACTCAGCATGTTCTCCACCGGGCTGTAATGCACAGCCTGGGTGAAGATCATGCACAGGCTCTCAGTCCCCACCTGAGCGCCGAACAAGGGCGCTCAGACCAATCACGAAGCTGCTGTCATGGTGACGGTACAAAAGGGGGTGGTGATGGACAGAGCATCCGAACCAATCAAACACTCACACCCAGTCAAAAGATCTGGGTTGAATCCATCACCGTTCTTTAGCCCACTCTGCCACCCCAGTTCAGACATGGCCACATGCAAATCAGTCTAACCCTGTGCCTCAAGGGAACAGTCCAGCCTGAACTGCCAAGCCATGCCTTCCCTGGACCGGAATCAAGCTTCCTAAGCAGCAGCGTCGTGATTGGCTTAGGGTAGCCTGGGTGCTTCCTGCTTTGGGAGCGAGGTAGAGCAGAGGATTACAAGAAGCGTGCGGCGTGAAACAGGTAAGTGAGCTTTATTTTTCTATTTCATCCCCACCACCCCCGTTCCGCAGCAGCCACCACTGCGACACACGATTAGCTGCAAAGGAATGGCAATTTCATTGGTACCTATAACGCCAATAAAATGCACACAAAAAACAAATAGAAAATGTACTTTTTGCTCACAAATTGTAGGCCAAACAATAGACACAAAAACAAACCCCACATTCATTTTTTTCAGCGACTACTCCCTACTAAAACTGGGTATGTTGGAAACGTCACAGTGCAATGCTAACAACACCTCGATCGTGAATGTGAAATGTGATGCCCTCCAAAAGACATTACCGAAATTGTACAAAAGAGTTACCCCGAGATGCATCAAGAACCCATTTTGCTATTCCTTAATAGCGAAAAATAACGATTCGCTATCAAGGAATAGCAAAATGCAATGCATGAAGAAATCACTAAAAAAAATTGCGATTTCTTAAAATTCCTTAATTGCGACTCGCAAATTACGAGTCGCAATTAAGGAATACCTCCCCATTCATTCCTTTGGGCCTAGAGGCCCATAGGAATGAGGGGGAAGACATTCTCAATTTGCGAATCGCAATTAGCGAATCGCAAATTGAGAATGCGATTTCAAGGGTGCAGGGATCTCCAAAGGACACCCTGTTGCACCCCTGAAATTGATCTGTGCACATATGTTGCGCACACACATGCCCTTAGGGCATGTGTGTGCGCAACATGAAACTTTGAAAAATGCACTTTAGTGCATTTTTCAAAAGTTTTTGCAAATTACCATGAAGTTCAACTTCATGGTATTTTGGGAGCCCTATTAGCGAAATCGCTATTATTTAAACTTTAATGCATTGCATTTAAGGAATCTCAATTTGAGATTCCTTAAATGCAAGTAATCGCAATTTTGCGATTTCTTAATTTGAGATTTTTGCATTTGGGATGATGCATCCCAAATGCAAAAATACCGGTCGCAAAGGGGCAGATTCTGAGAATCTGCCCCTTTGCGAGCGGATTTTACCTTGATGCATCTATGCCTTAGTTCCAATAAGAAAAGACTTTGTAACTAAGGGAATCTCAAAGAGAATATATTTCCCCACTAAACTATCGACTGAGAATGATGATAAGAGGCACATATTTTAAGAGCATCGAGAGTCACAAAGATGTTATTGCTGTCCATCAACATGAGGACCTACCGCATGCACACGAAAAGCAATGACACCAACGGAGATAGACTCGATGAGTTTCTCCCTCTTCAGTTCTACACCAACCCTGGTCCTCCACACTACCCCTATGTTGTCATTTGTGCACTAATTAGGGCTCCAGCTAGGCACTGGATAAGGTATGTTTAGAAACGACCACTACTTGCCCCGGCACAGAAAAAAGATAGTTGAAGACCCAGCAACCGTCCAATGGATGTGAGAACTACAATGTGGATTAGAGAGATGGGAGGTCCCGGCCAGAAGAAGGGAAGGGTTGAAATGATTGTATAAATTGGTAAAATGGATCATATTTGGTCACTTTCTTCTTTTCCCCTATTGATTTCCTTGGGTGTAAAGTATTGTGAAATGTCAATAACAACGTAAGTTAAAACAACAGAAGCACTTGAAGCAGAAGCACTGGTTGTACCAAAATGACAGCAGGACAAGGCAGAGAAGAGATTACATGCTCGCATGGCAATGAAAAGTGGTCAATAAGTAATGGGATGAAGACATGACATGCACAGAATATTATATAGCAATTTGCAGTAGGGTACCTGTAGGGGCAGATAAAGGCGGTCATTGGTCTGGCATGGCGATGGATAAATATTCAAGTATTAAGAGGTGGGTTTCAGGCCAGGCTTCAGTGCAGTAAGGAATGAGGCAGCCAAAGGGTGATTGATAAGGGCATTTACCAGGAAAGGTCCACACATTTGCTCTGGCCTACACTTGGGTGGGGGGGGGCGTTGTTCCGAAGGGTAGTTTGAGAACGTTGTGAGGGTTGGTTCTATCTGAACGAAGTGCATAGGATGGGACATAGCATATCAGCATTTGAGAGCGTGAGGATGACGCGTTGTTTACTGATTTAACTCCAGAGCGACAGGTTTTTGTTGTTCCAGTGGTTGGTCAATAGCCAGCTACTTGGTGTTGGTGGAGTGGTTCAGGAGTATGTTTGGAGAGGATGAAAAGTGTGCTTGTGGTGAAGTTAAGTATTTTGTCTAAGTAGAGTAGAAAACTGATGGAGCCTCCGTCATGTCCTTGTGCCATTTGAGAGCTATGCTGACTGCATGGCACATGGTTCTAATGTCTCTCATACACAAATCGCCCAGCCCCGTATGGAGTAATTGTTGACAAAAGTGGGTCAACAAGCAGTAATGTCAACTGCACTTGATTTAGTCCAGTTTCTCCAGTCAATGGTAAGAGTTGTTGTGATTGCGAGATAGAGATGGAAGTTGGCACTGCAGAAGAGGCTGGCCAATCGTGCTTGACTCTGCAGCTTTGTCCCGGTGTAATGAGCCCACTGCAAGGCTTTCTTGACCTTTAAATCTTCTTTTATTGAGTATAAACGTGGAGCCCACCAATGCACGTCCACCAGCAACGAGATCTGACCTCCAACCATCCACTTGGTGGAGATTAGATTCCAGAACTGGAATCCCCTCACATGACCTTCACGTGACAACAGGCCACGCGCTACACAACCAGCCACACGCTACAACAAGCTTCTATTGTGTAGAGATAATCTTCCTAACACTTGGCTAAATGCTCGATTTAAAGCCCATTTTGATCGTCGAGAAAGGTTTAGATTTCATTAGCAATTTTCATGAGGAGGGGTCCAGGGGTTTTAGTTGCATTTATGAAGAGACATATTTTTAAAGCAACTTTTCATCTTTTCTCTGGCAAAAAAAAGGCTAGGTTTCCGAGTTTGCACCGACAGCCCAAGGTATTTGATTTGCGCAATGGTAACAAGGGGACTATAGAATACTGGGGGATTGGTTCTCACAAAATGAACGCATTAAAGGTATGTAAGAAAGGTTTTAGGTAAGAGAAGAGAAAAGACTGAGATATATGCAGTTACATTATTGGGCACTCCATGAATAAGGACTCAGGGAACAGACACCTAACCTCATTTGATAAACGTTTTCCTATTTGCAAATGTACTAAATGCCTAATGTCCAACATTAGCCTGGTTCTGAAATACTGTGGTCAAGGCGCATGCGCGTAATAAACACACTGCGCAGAAGCGCGCCATGAAAATTTTTTTCATTTGTGTCGAATGAGCTCTGAGACAAGTGAAGTCCAGGGCACATGTGCATAGTGCCTACGTCTTTGGCGGACGCATGCGCACTTAAACAACAGCGCGTCTTCTATCATGATCCCACCCTGATTACTACCACGCATGAGTCAAGTATGTAGCGTCTCTATATGACGCGAATGCGCTCCTTTCTTACAGCGCGATCTTTGGCATCACACGCCCACTTATGCACAGCTGAAGCTCGTTAATCAATCTACTTGGGTATAAAAAGACAGGCGCGCCGCCCTGTCAGTTACCTCCACTCCCTCTCGGATGTTGGTGTAGAGGTACCGACGGACAGGTAGGACGCCCCATTCTTGCCCCAGTGAGCTCGCTAATTTTCCTTTTGATTTTGAGAATTCTTATACTTACCATTTTTCTGATATTCTTGTACATTGCATTGCCACATAATTTAAGCTTAAAACCTACTCTTCCATCATGGCTTATCCTGTATGGCCAGCTCCATTTGTTCAGGTGAGGTTGAATCTCCTTTTTTATAACTAGGTTTTGTCAGTGCTAACTTGGAAACATGTAACCAATTGGACTACATTACCCCTGATTTTTTTCTGAGGTCTTTCAAAATTGTTTCCATTCTGACAGAGCGGGGCCTCCCTATTCCCGAGTGGGTGACCGGGTGAGGTGAGGCACACTCCCACATAATGTTGGGTAAGTGTTGAAAGTAAAAAAAATTTTTTTTGGGGTGATATACATACACTAATCCAGTAATACTATTAACAATTGCTGTGTCACGGGGAGACCTTCTCCACCGCATTGTTTGTATGCCTGTTGTTGTTGTTTTTTTCATTATACATGCTATGAATTGTACACTTTTCTCCTTGTTTTAGGAAACACGGTATGATTGGATCATCACCAGTATACATCTGGGCTCAGAGTAACTGGTAGGATTTATCCATTATTTACAGTGCACAAATTCACCGTTTTTTGTAAATCTATTCAATTTGCAGTCGCAGTATTCACTAGGTCCTGAAGAAAGCTAGGACCATTATGTCCATCTAGCTGAAACATGTCGACCACATCACACCGTGCCTTGATTTAGTTATTCTTTCAAAACTACTGGGCTGTGTTTTTAGATTTGACCTTTGTACCATACCTATTAAACTTATTTTTGGTCCTTAGAGTCAATTTTAGTTTCACGTTCACCTCTCACGCGCACTGCACTCCATTGGCATCACCAGTGAAGCACTGTGGTCTAAGATTACATCAACAAAATCCATCTTTGCATCATTTTTAGGTGCCTTGATCAAGCATTGGATTTATGATACATCTCCCACGTGACGATACTCCACCAGATGGGTGGGCTGATGGGAACTTTTCCTAGCCCAGTGCTATCACCACAGTGTTGTTAATGGTTTTTTGACTCAGCATGGAATACCTACAATAATTCTGACCAGGCCACTTTCTTGTGTTTTGATAGTAGCTATAGGGGCCTAAGTCGCCTTGGTCGTTTAAATTGCCCTTCTGACCCTCCACCACCTTAATTTTTTCAGTATTTAGAGCAACTTTTTGTTGCGGGTCTTCCTATATTAAACAATATCTTCTGATAGGGTATATCCCTTTTGCTCACCTAGTTTATTGCTTTTGGAGATTCCCTCTTGAACTATGGCTGACTTTGCTGGACTAGCATTTGATGATGACATGCTTAAAATTATTTTAGATGAAAACCCTTGTCTATTGGGTTCATTGCCTGAGACTCCCAACATAGCTAAGGATGACTGGCTCACGCTGCTCAACCTAAAAAAATCACACACACGTACCTCTATCCATGGAACCATCATGGCACAATATCTTAGAGGAAAATGTGCCCCGACAGGCCTTATAGTTACTAATACACCTAGGCACTTCTTAACCGATAAAGTTTTTCTGCGTGATTGGTCCCTTATAGCGTGGCGATGCACACGGGACTGGCTGATATTGATTATCAGTACGGCCAAAAGGGTAGCTGATGCTATCCTTATTGACATCCAGATACTTGAAGGGCAGATTAAGGCCACGTGTAGTACTTTATTCAAGAAACATATAGACGAAACCAACAAAGCTAATAAAGACTACAAGGATAACATCTTGACTGGCAAAATGGATAAATTCAAGAAAGACCTTGAACGATTTTCTTTAGTCAAGGTTTATCCATACACCAGTGATGACTATGTAGCTCCAAGTTTCAACAGTAAGGGAAGACAGTATGGCTCTAACTATTCATCCTCTGGCTCCGATTCTAACTCAAGTGATTCAGGGACACCTAGCCATACTGGTACCTATCCCAGAGGGGCTGGTCAACAACAACGACCATTCAAAAAAGGAGGCCGCCAGAGAGGTGGCATGTATAATCAACATCCAGGCAACTATCACAATCCCGGTCCGTGGTGGCCACCCGGCCCTTGGGGCTTCCAACCACCACCACCGTTTACACAACAGCTGAATCCTTATCAGTATCCTCAGTTTTTCCCGGATCAGTCTTTTTTAGGGCGTGGCCAGGCCCAAAACCGAGGCAGAAGAAGAGGACCTCAGACTGTACAGTGGGAGGCCGACCAGACATTCCCCAACACCCGGAGCAGGAAAGCAGCTCAACAGAGCACCAGCTCAGAGACGAGCGGAACTTAATAGTCAATCTGAGTTCCCGAGCACTGACAACTGTAGAACATACAGTCCTCGAAAAGGGCTTGGGCTTTGTGCCTACTAATCATGGAGATCCTTTTCTCATGAGAACTGAACTTGAGAAGTTTTTTCGTAAGATACGGCTTTTTTTCTTTTTTAAAGATAAAACTGATAACTCTCAACTTGGTGATACAATACCTATAAATACAGGATTACGTCCAATTTCCACCTTCACTCCCTTGAGTCATCAGGTTCCATCTCATGTCACCACCTTTGAACAGGCAGTCAGACATGATGTCTCTCAATTGCAAGACAGTGACCGTCGGATCTTCCATAATTTTTCCAAATTAGAACAACAGGCCCTCAAGTGTCTCTCGCAAGACCCGTCCATCATTATTAAATCTGCGGACAAAGGGGGAGCCACGGTAATCATGGATCTGATCCAATACCGACAGGAATGCTTGAGACAATTAAATAATGATAAATTTTATCAACGCCTGACTGAGGACCCCACTCCACATCTACACATTGAAATCAAAACTCTAGTAGATGAAGGTAACATTGAGGGTTGGATTACACCTCAGGAAGCTAGGTTTCTAGTCACAGAGAAACCAACCATTCCGGGCTTTTACTGTCTACCCAAAATTCACAAAGCCACAAGACCACCACCAGGACGTCCCATAATTTCAGGGATCGGCTCTCTTCTGGAACCCCTGTCAACTTTTGTGGATTTCTTTCTGAGACCACTGGTCAAGAAGATGCCGACATACTTAGAGGATACAGCAGATGTCTTGAGACTTTTACCAACTGTAGAGTATAATGTAGAGAATGATCTGTTGGTCAGTTTTGACGTAGAGTCGCTCTACACCTGTATACCTCAGCAAGATACACTAGACACCATCAGAAGTCTGTTGTCGGCGGAGGATCTTGACAGTATCACTCCTGTCAATTTTATCTTATCCTGTGCAGAACTGGCTATGACAAAAAACTTCTTCAAGTTTGAAGATCAACTGTTCCTTCAAATCTCCGGGACCTCTATGGGGAGTGTTTTCGGCCCCAGCCTCGCCAACCTCTATATGCACCAATTCGAACAAAATCATGTCCTCAACCACAGCAACCCATTCTTTGATCATCTGGTGCTGTGGAAGAGGTATATAGATGATGTTCTGGTGGTATGGCGGGGCTCCGTCCCTGAAATCCAAGCTTTCCATCTCTGGCTCAATTCGTGCATTCAACATCTAAACTTCACGCTAGAGTACAGTCATGAGAGACTCGCCTTCCTGGACTTATCTATCTTTCCAGAAGCTGGTGGGCTTCAAAGTGAGCTTTTTACAAAGCCAATGGCGAGGAACTCACTTCTGCTTTTCAATAGCCATCACCCACGTTCCCTTAGGGAAAATCTCCCGGTAGGCCAGTTCCTCCGTGTCAGGAGGAACTGTTCATCAAGAGATCTGTTCAACAAGCATGCTACTGTACTAGCCACCCAACTTCAGGATCGTCAATATCCAAAAAACCTTGTAAAAAGAGCATGGAAACGTGCTTCGAATAACAACCGTGAGGCACTGATTGAAAGACGGCCAGCCAAACCACCTGTGGAACGACTCACGTTTGTCAGCACGTTCAATGCATTGTCAAATACCATCCAAAAAACAGTTCGCAAACATTGGGGGATTCTCAATACCACCAACGCTAACATCCCCTTACCTCTGTTTGCATTCAAAAGAGCACCAAGCCTACGAGACACCCTTGTCCACACCAGGCCTCGGATTTGTAACACTGACAACTCTGGAAACTTATGGGATCTTCCACCGGTTTCTGGCCACTATCCGTGTGGATCATGTAGTGCTTGCCCCCAGACGGTTAAAACCAAGACAGTCGACATAGGATCAGGTAGAACGTGGGTCCTTAAGAAACACACAAATTGTAACACTGACAACGTTATTTATTTGATTACCTGTCCATGCTCCCTAAGATATATCGGCTACACCACCCGAAAAATTAAATTAAGAATTGGGGAACACAAGAGTACCATCAGGTGTCGTAAACAGGCCACCAAACTTACCAATCATTTTCTTGATGCTAGACACTCAGCTGATAAAATGAAGTGGCTTATTCTTGAGCAGCCCTACATCCCTCCTCACATCAGTGACACATCTAAGTTCCTGTTTAAGAAAGAACAGAAATGGATTTTCCATTTGGAAAGCCATATCAAGGGGCTTAATGATGACATACCCTGGACATCATTATAAGTAAACTATGCGTCCATTTTAGGAGAAACTCTGACAATATTACAGTATCCATCTACTTCCCTAGCTAGTACCTTGGGGGCATTACTCTACATGACCAGTGTGTCTATACAGACAATTTTGTCTGCACATTTATTTTATTTTGTTTTCTCTCCTTTTCTACAAAAACATAATTAATGTGCCCACTTGCCAGATGTTTTCTCCAAAAAGATATGCAATTTCTTCAGGCGGTAATTTTGCACAAAATACATAAATTTGCACCATGCCTTCTAATAACATTTGACACTTGTGCCTTGTTACCTTAACACATCTGATCGAATATGATTTTGTGTCGTTTAAATGTCACCCGACACAATATATCATATGAAGCGTCACACATCTTAAAATAATGAGTTGAAGCGCACTGCGAACACTACATACATTAGTGTCCACAAACACTAGATGCTCCATTTCCAAGGCGCATGCGCGTAATAAACACACTGCGCAGAAGCGCGCCATGAACATTTTTTTCATTTGTGTCGAATGAGCTCTGAGACAAGTGAAGTCCAGGGCACATGTGCATAGTGCCTACGTCTTTGGCGGACGCATGCGCACTTAAACAGCAGCGCGTCTTCTATCATGATCACACCCTGATTACTACCACGCATGAGTCAAGTATGTAGCGTCTCTATATGACGCGAATGCGCTCCTTTCTTACAGCGCGATCTTTGGCATCACACGCCCACTTATGCACAGCTGAAGCTCGTTAATCAATCTACTTGGGTATAAAAAGACAGGCGCGCCGCCCTGTCAGTTACCTCCACTCCCTCTCGGATGTTGGTGTAGAGGTACCGACGGACAGGTAGGACGCCCCATTCTTGCCCCAGTGAGCGCGCTAATTTTCCTTTTGATTTTGAGAATTCTTATACTTACCATTTTTCTGATATTCTTGTACATTGCATTGCCACATAATTTAAGCTTAAAACCTACTCTTCCATCATGGCTTATCCTGTATGGCCAGCTCCATTTGTTCAGTTGAGGTTGAATCTCCTTTTTTATAACTAGGTTTTGTCAGTGCTAACTTGGAAACATGTAACCAATTGGACTACATTACCCCTGATTTTTTTCTGAGGTCTTTCAAAATTGTTTCCATTCTGACAGAGCGGGGCCTCCCTATTCCCGAGTGGGTGACCGGGTGAGGTGAGGCACACTCCCACATAATGTTGGGTAAGTGTTGAAAGTAAAAAAAATTTTTTTTGGGGTGATATACATACACTAATCCAGTAATACTATTAACAATTGCTGTGTCACGGGGAGACCTTCTCCACCGCATTGTTTGTATGCCTGTTGTTGTTGTTTTTTTCATTATACATGCTATGAATTGTACACTTTTCTCCTTGTTTTAGGAAACACGGTATGATTGGATCATCACCAGTATACATCTGGGCTCAGAGTAACTGGTAGGATTTATCCATTATTTACAGTGCACAAATTCACCGTTTTTTGTAAATCTATTCAATTTGCAGTCGCAGTATTCACTAGGTCCTGAAGAAAGCTAGGACCATTATGTCCATCTAGCTGAAACATGTCGACCACATCACACCGTGCCTTGATTTAGTTATTCTTTCAAAACTACTGGCCTGTGTTTTTAGATTTGACCTTTGTACCATACCTATTAAACTTATTTTTGGTCCTTAGAGTCAATTTTAGTTTCACGTTCACCTCTCACGCGCACTGCACTCCATTGGCATCACCAGTGAAGCACTGTGGTCTAAGATTACATCAACAAAATCCATCTTTGCATCATTTTTAGGTGCCTTGATCAAGCATTGGATTTATGATACATCTCCCACGTGACGATACTCCACCAGATGGGTGGGCTGATGGGAACTTTTCCTAGCCCAGTGCTATCACCACAGTGTTGTTAATGGTTTTTTGACTCAGCATGGCATACCTACAATAATTCTGACCAGGCCACTTTCTTGTGTTTTAACGTTTCTAATCATCCAGACAATGACATCGATAAGACACCCAGTGCAACTTCAGTCTAGGACAAGTGCCCTGTCATCTATATCTGACCTGGGTGCGAGCTGGAGGATGAGGCGGACAGCGCTTCCCAGTAACACTGGGACTGATGCCTTCGATGGAACTATGATAATGCCCCACGGGCTGAAACTATAACGGTTTCTACTTACTGCGGAGCCTGAGCACCCATGGCCGATGCCCGGTGGAGCGGTCCTAAGCAGCTATAGAGGAGTTTGGCTCTGGTTCACCCCTCTGCCGTCACCTACCCAGCCGGACATTGGACATTGGTTTGCACGGTTTTTCACGGTTTTATCTGTCCTTCACTTTGACTGCTTTGTCCGATTTGTTCCCCTTGAAGTTCTTTTCCCCCTCCCATTCCTTTCCCCTGTTTACCTTTCCCCCTCTACCTTCCATTCCCCATATAGACGTGTGTCTTGGCTATGCTACTTGCTAGCAATTTATATTATTGTGTAATCTCATGTTTTCCTCCTATGCCTATATTTGGCTCCTGTAACTGATATAATTTTTGTAACCTGTAACTCGCTGATCCTCATGTAAAGCGCTCTGATACCTCCGGGTCTAGCTAGCGCTATACAAAACTCTGCAAATAAATAAATAAATATATGTATTTCAAAGTCGAATAGTTAAAATAACCTAAACATTGTAGTCTAAGTTGATATATTTTTACTGCCCTTGTTTATATTGGTGCATCTTAAGACTAGCATATTGATGCATAGAGGTTATGTCAGAAATTCCCCAAAATTTCCCCATCCA
Organism: Lissotriton helveticus; assembly: GCF_964261635.1. Taxonomy (NCBI): domain Eukaryota; kingdom Metazoa; phylum Chordata; class Amphibia; order Caudata; family Salamandridae; genus Lissotriton; species Lissotriton helveticus. Next base: position 1,314,385,706 of record NC_136057.1, on the reverse strand, counting down.
ATATAAGATTGGTGGTGAAAAGTATAATAAGTTCATAAAGTGACCACTTAGGAAGATAGGTCCTTTGCCAAGGTATTGCACAAGGTCCTGACAGAGACCACCTGATTGCAGTACTGCCACGGCATTCAGTCCTATGCTGAGAGCTGATACCAAGCCAAGTCTGAGAGGAGAGAAGCTGAGCCCAGCTTAGGGTGGTTTTCTTTTGAGGGAACACTCTCTCCCAGGTACTGATAATTACAGCGTCTTGCTGTAAATAGGCTTGCAGTGTGCTAAATCCTTAGAAGCCATAGAGTCATGCTACTCAATGCTTTGATAGTATAGTACATAGACGTAGTCTTTATTGTGTTAGATTGCCAAATGACATTTCAACTATGTTAGAAACATTCATATAATTCTTGTCGTGAATCAATGTTTTTTAATAATATTCTGTGTGGTTATTTTACTTGTACTAAGCAACAGGATGTGACTGTTCAAATGAAACACTTTTATATATAAGGTGTATTTTCTCTTAGTGCATAATGTGTGTGTGGTATTCTAAAGAACAAAATTTGATTGAATTACCACTGCATACCTGACTCCCTTTCAAGGGTCAGTCAGTAACCGAGAAAACACAGACATCATATCGACTATGTATTGAGTTGGGTTGAGTGGAGCTACAACAACTTGTATTTTCACACTCAAACAGCTCAACCAAGTTCGTCCATCTGTGGGTTAAAAACCTTGTAACCTTGTCAAACCTTGTAGAGCTAAACTAAAGCCATAGTTTATGCAACACAATACAATAAATAAAATGTCAGATAAAGGCTAGTTTACTGGAGCAATTCTATAAAGAAAGGGCATAAGGTAGTCCTCAAAGATATTCTGACAGATGTGTTATACATGCATCATTACATTACTTTGTGGCTTTTATATTGTCTACACAACTTGCTAACTCACTGCACATATGCAGATATACAGCAGCGTCCTTACAGTCCAGAGGACTCTATCCTAAAAAATACCTGGCAAGAAGCCCAGGTAATGACTTTTTTCAACACTTGAGCCATGTTTAAGACCCCTGCTGCAGTCAGAAAGCACCCTCGGAATGCCCTGAAACTTCTTAGTAGCAAAATACAGCCCTATTTGTGAAACACTCTATGTTAATCTCGTCAGCAGCTACTCCAGATACCGCCATCTTGCTACAGATCGAGAGTTGGCGGTCTCTTCACAGCCCAGGTATGGTGGTTAAAAGGTCTCCTTAGCACCTTCTGCTTCTGTACTGTGGCCAACCACCCTATTTTCAGAAAAACTTCAAGCTATTTCTTAAACGTATGTGCCTTTCGCTAACCAATTAGCCTCTGTGGATTATTCAATTTGTAGAGCTCTTCTATGCACGTATTAATTTATTTGCTCAGTTTTAAATTGAGCGAACATGCTGCCTTCCGCCCAGTTCAGAGTTTCTTCTTTCATTCATTCATTCACATCAAACTGGGCTGAGCCTTCAGTGGCACAAATGAATGCAAGCTTATTTGGACTAAAAAAGTGCACCTATTGTATTTAGATACAAATTCTAATGGGTATTTCTATTGGAAACTACTATAAGTGCCTCTGTCGGGATTCAATAATAGTCAAATTATTCACTAATGGAATGACAATTAATTCATGGACGCAACTTCCTTTGCATTTATTCAATTGGTAACAGTATCACGCCATTTCTACTTATTTTGTACACCACCTTTCTGAAATTACATGAATATACAAATACATAACTCAACATACATGCATTTTGAATATCTTCCAAAAGAGTCCTTGTTAATGATTTATTAAGGTGTCTCCTAATTTGTTAATGGGAAAGAGTCTTCCTTATTGATATTTCTTCCAACCTCTCAATCTCAACCCATCCAAGAACATAATCTAGCTAGCTCCCAAGGGGGGGATGGTGATGTCCATATGTAAAACTCTCTTTAGAAAGTGGAAGAAAGCCAAAGACATAAATAGTCAACACGTTATGGCCCTTTCTTTAGGCTTCCTCAGGACATACCAACAAGGATTTAGGACATGTCTACTTCAAACCAGGGTGGAGCGGAGACAGTGGGGGAGCCATCTTCAAAGGCACGGAAAAGGCAAACAAAATGGGAAGGTGATCAAAGCTCACTAATTCACCCATACAAAGAAATCCATCCGAACCACTCATTTGATGTGGCTCGTCCCAGTGCTGTGCCTCAGCTATAAAAGGCGCTCCGTGTTCCCTAAAATTTCCTAAAGAGATACACCTTAGAATGTGTATGGATTTCATGCCCTGGGTCGCATAGGGTTATTCGGGCTTCCCCCGCTTTTTTCAAGAAAATATTTTATATTGAATCAAACATTTTAGAAAGCTTTGGTACAAAGTCACTGAAACATAAATCAGCCATGTACAGGCGGTGTAAAGAGAGCAGTTAGTCACATTCTAAGAGATTATTGGTAGCATGAAAGCTTTGAACAAGCAATTTTGCTTCTGAGTCTCACAACAGAAAACAGACAAATTTAGTATGTGAAAATATCGAATTTTTCACATCGACCTACAAAAATATCAAATCCAGAATATTGATTGCGGCTCCATAATCAAGTTAAATACATATGGGTAAATATAGATTTACTAGTCTTAACTCTTCAGCTACATACCCTGACAATATATATATATATATATATATATATATATATATATATATATATATATATATATATATATATATATTTCCCTCCAAATACCTCGATGATTTCCGAAGCAGACCAGGACACACAGAATTCGTTTGCAGATTTATTAGCAGGTGAAAAAGTGTGACGCGTTTCGCCGATAAGGCTTGCTCACGCTCGTCAGAAAAATAGTAACAACCATTTTTAAAGTGCTCTACACACACCCCCAGTGAATCATGTGTTTCATCAGGTATTCGTCGCGGCCATTTTGTACATATACTGATAACATTATTGTGTTCAACAAACACCATAAAATAATGTCGAAATTCATTATACAGTCATGTATGTGGAAACCATATTAATGGGACATAATTATGCAAAAGCAAATGTGGTAATTCAAAAATTCGAGTACGCATTATACTCTAATTGCATACTTGTCTCAATTAACAAGAAATTTCAATGTTATTATATACAATTCAATCGCATTTGGAAATACTGTATGATTGCACGCATTCTCTTTAAATCAAAGTTAACCATGAATATGTTTCAATATGTAACATCGATGGACATTGGTTGATGAGTTCAGCCATTTTTTGCTAGATTCAGTCTGATTGGTTCGCGTTACCACGGGATGCACACTCACCTCCATGTGCTTCTTGGTGTCAATAAAGTTGTTGAAATTAATATAAACAACCGAGAGTCAACAAAACCAAAAAGTCTTTCAACTGCCCATGTGGGCTATCATGCGGACATCAATCGAGATGTAAACACAAATTATACCCAACCAAATGTCCATCAAACCAGAAAGTCATGTATCTGCCCATGTGGGCTATCGCGTGGACTTCAACTCTTCATGCTGGTATTAATTCTGATCTATTCCAATCAGTGTGATGCGATTCTGCCCAAGTGGGCATATATATCTCCTCACCGCATCAGGTTAAATTTGAGACAAAAAGTGTCCCATACAGTATATGTTCTGGTTCCCACATTCCAATACCTCCAGTAGTACCACACAATTCCTGAAAAAACACACAAATGTGATATAGTTCTGTTAAAATTGCAATTAAAATACAGACGGCATATGTTCAATTCAATTTATCAGTTTCATTATTCTTCATACAGATGTACTGATAATTCCTCGCTAGTGTTCAGCCCCATAGGTGTCAGACATTGAAAGTCAATTATGTACTTGGACTCAAGTTTTCTCATGGAGAGTTCATAGTTTCCCCCCCGTATTCCCAGATCGACACAATCAATAACCACCATGCGAAGTTTGGTCTCATCTTGCATGTGAAAATCAAAGAAGTGTCTCGCGACCGGATATTGTTTGTTGTGATTCCGTATCGCTCTTAGGTGTTCCAACACTCTCTTTTTGGCCTCATGTTTTGTGCTACCCACATATAGTTTGTTGCACGGACAAATTAAAGCATACACACTGTATGGGGTATTACACGTTAATCGTTTTTTGATGATAAATTCTCTGGATGTGCCAGGTATCAACAGAGTCTTGCAATCTCTGCTGTGTTTGCATGCCTTGCATTTCCTACAGCAAGCAAACCCAGCATTGATAGCATGTTTCGATCGACCTACGTCAGTTACATAGTTATTGCTCAACTCATCTCGTAGGGATCTACCTTTCCTAAACGTAATCTGTGGATTATCTCCCAGATATTTAGAAAGATGTTCGTCAGTGTTTAGCACATGCCAATGTTTCTTGAATACCTTTCTTACATCCTGTGACTGGCCTGAAAACGTGGTTATAAATCTGATTGTTTCAGACTCTGGCTGGGTCAATTTTGGAGCTAGTAATTCATCTCTTGTTTTACTGTTGCTACGTTCTACCGCCTTTGCAATGACCTTGTTCCCGTAACCTCTCTGTCTAAATCTCTGGCACATTACCATTTCTTCCTTCTTGTATCCTTCCTGCGTGCTGCAATTGCGCCTGGCACGCAGTAATTCCCCATAGGGGATGCTGTACACAAGATTCTTAGGATGGCAACTCGAAGCTCGTAGGAGACTGTTCCCTGATGTATTTTTTCTGAACAGTTTTGTGGTCAGATTATTGTCAACCACCTCAATTTCAACATCTAGAAATTCCATTCTAGATTTGCTGATATGTTCAGTAAGAATCAGATTCAGGTTATTGATGTTCAGTTTATTGATAAACTGTTTAACCGAGTCCTCATCACCACTCCAAATGAAAAAAATATCGTCAATGTACCGCAGCCACAGGGACACATTGTTGAATTCTGCCATCTCCATGACAACCCGCTCCTCCCACCAGCCCATGAATAAATTCGCATAGCTGGGGGCGAAGCAGGTTCCCATGGCCGTATATATATACATTATTATGTTTTTTACACCATTAGTCTACAGGCCTACGGAAAGGAATTTTGGACAATATATACACAAATATGTTCAGAATTCTAAAATTGAATGTTTACATTTTTAAATATTTATATTGATGTTTATATATTTATATATTTATTTATTCAATATTTAGGAACCAGCAAGTGTCTTATTTATTTATTTATTTATAAATGAGATTCACTGACACTGGTTTTTAACAAATATTATCATGTTTATGCTTTGTACATGGATTGATCATCTATTTATAACGTTTATTTGTTAATGTATTCAAGGCAGCTATTGTTAACATGATTACATGTTTTAACATTTTTTAATCCTTTTTGCCAACATACGAACTTGATCAAATGAAGAAGTACTGTACAATGTATTTTCTCTATGTCTACATGCTGATTCACGCAGTATCTAGCGCACTTGTCACTTTAAAAGGGGTGTCAAAATGGCTGAGCGTTGTCATGTGATCAAGGTCTTTGGACTGAAACGCTTTATGGCCGACTGAAAATAAAGAAGGAAAATTTGCACTCACTCTGTGGTCCGTGCCTACTTTTCCCCCGCTGGAAGGGGCCTTGAAGGAGGCAGGTTCCTTGGAGAGATATATATATATATATATATATATATATATATATATATATATATATATATATATATATATATATCACGAGATCCAAGAACTCCCCAACCTCCAAACAGCGATGGAGAGAAACCGAACTCCAATTAACGTGATTCATTTGTTTTTATTTTCTGCTTTTGTGCTCCCACAACCTGCCATATATATATATATATATACACACACATACACATATGTGTGTTTGTGTATACACACACGCACACACAGACACTCACAGACTCACACACAAATATATATAGGATGCAGGGAAGCCATTAGACAACAACTCTGTGTAATTTGGTATACCACCGTGAAGCTTGGTGGGGTTTGTTTTATTAACAGAACCCTGTCCCTAGTGAGAAGTGCCAAGTCGATATTTAGATACACAAATGCACAAGCTGCTTGAGTGCGCCTGCGGGCCGGGTGTGCAGCCTTCCACTGCTGGGCTCCTGCACAAGAAGGCACAAACAGGCCTAGTGATGTCCCCTGGGTGGGAAGGCCCTGGTTCCCAGGCTCCCACTGCTCCAGCCTCGGCGCTCGGATTCCCAGGCCTCTGAAGCCTTCCCCCGGCATCTTCGCATTCTTTCCAGAGTTTATGACTGTCACAGAAAGAGGGAAGAAAACACTGGCGACTTCTGGGAAGGGCCGAAAATAGCAGGCACCTTTGATGCAAGAAGGGAGGGGAAGAAAGGGGCAGGGCGATCAAAAAAGGAAGAAAGAGAGCAAAAAACAAAACGCTTGTGGGAATCCGAAGAAGTTGTAGTTGGATTGGAAGGTGGCAGGGGGGACTTAACAAAGAGGCACCGCATGCCTGCCCTGTTGTGAGGACCAAAGGGAAGAGAGAAGCAGTGAAAGGGAAGAGAATGAGAAGGAAGAAAATATGTGTCGGGAGTGTAAATCAGGAGAAGGAGACACTATGTGCAACTGAGGGGGAATGCTGGAGAAAGAATGCGAGGGAGTATGTTTGAGTGAGGGTGAGTAACTAAAGTGTATGGGGCAGATTTACATCAAAGTAACGCAGCACGGTGCAGCAAGTCATTTTGCTGCGCCGTGCTGCGTTAGTTTGGAAAGCACAGAGATGTGACATATTTACAAGAATATGTCGCATCTCTGTGCTTCCTGTGCGCTGGCGCACAAACTGCAGCCATGCGCCGGCTCACGCACATGGTGCAAGGATGCCTGTGTCGTGGGGAGATTGTTTTTGTGCAGGAAGGGGCACCTTCCTGCACAAAAACAATCACAAGAGGCTTTTTCCTCTTTCAATGCGTGCTGTAGAATGTAGCATGCATTGAAAGAGGAAAAAACGAGGAGAAATGAAAACATTTCTCCTCGTTGAATCTCGCTACGGCACCTCTAGGGTGGCATAGCATTCACACGCATCTCCAGATTTATGATTTCTCGTAAATCTGGAGATGTGTCTAGTTCCATAGGTGCTGCGTGGGAACACCCATGGAACGCCCCTTCCACGCACAGTGCTGCGTGTGAAGGAGCCATATTTACGAGGAGAGGAAAAGTCACGCAGGGTGGCTTTTCCTCTCCTTGTAAATATGGAGGAGCCCCCTGCGCCACCAGTACGTCACGAAAAAAGTGACGTACTGGTGGCGCAGGGGCCTTATAAATCTGCCCCTATGACAAGCTAACTTTGAGTGAAGTAGAGTGTGAAAGAGAGGGGAAAGAGGGGGAGAGAAAACATGTGTGTGTTGGTAGGAAGTACACTGGAGAGTTAGAGATCCTTCTTGAATATTCCAAAAGGTGGATGTGTGACACCAGCAGATAGTGGGAACCATGAAAAGTTCTCTTTCTCACTGTCTAGGACCTTCTAGGACAAGGGCCGTACTCAGCCTATGAAGGTGACTACCAGAAACATCAATGAGCAGTAGAGCGACCGCAGTAAAGAAACAATAAAATAATCAATGTTCATACAGCCTTATTTCAAATAAGAGAGAATTTAAAAGAAGGCAAAAAACTTAGACAGCCTGATTCCAAACAATAGAGAATTTAAAAGAAGGCAAAAAACGTATAGACTGCCTGATTCCAAACAACAGGGAATTTAAAAGAAGGCAAAAAAATCAGTCTGATTCCAAACGAGAGAAGTTAATAGAAAGCAAAAAAATCAGTCTGATTCCAAACAAGAGAGAATTTAAAAGAAGGCAAAAAACTTAGACAGGCTGATTCCTAACAATAGATAATTTTAAAGAAGGTTTAAAAAACTTATAGACAGCCTGATTCCAAACAATAGAGAATTTAACCCCTTCCATGCGCGGTGAATTTTCGCGATGTGCGGGCGTTTTTCAAATTGGGCGGGATTTGGACGGCCCCCGGCCGTCCTCCGCACACGCTAACCCGTGACGCATGACGGCCCGGACCGTCATGAGCATGCAAGGGGTTAAAAGAAGGCAAAAAACTCAGACAGCCTGCTTCCAAACTATGGAGAATTTAAAAGAAGTTAAAAAGCTTATAGACAGATTGATTCCAAACAAGAGAGAATTTAACCCTATCCATGCTGCCGTCGGCCATTGGCCGACGGCAGCACTACCTCGCTGGTGCTGCCGTCGGCCAATGGCCGACGCGGCTCCACCCGTTTTGCGGAAGTGCCGCACTTCCACAAACCGGGCAGCGCAGCCAACGGGTTAAAAGAAGGCAAAAAACTCAGACAGCCTGATTCCGAACAATAGAGAATTTAAAAGAAGGCAAAAAACGTAGACAGCCTGATTGCACACAAGAGTGTTCAAAAGAAGACAAGCACCATATACATAAAGAAAACCCTACCAGAATCTGTTAAGACCAATTCCTTACAGGAAAAAAACAATATGCCCAACTTAATGGAGCAGTAGTGGAGCGTTAGTGACATCCCAGAGGGTGGGGAAAGATGTGAATAGTTTACAAAACATTTAGATACCTTAGCAGTCATCTTCAACAATCTTCCAGCTGCAAAGGGAATTGAAAAACATTAGTAGGGAAATCCATCCAAAATATGAATTTACATATAGTACAGAGACCTTAGATGGCATTTTCCAGCTGTGTGCACAAAGACAACTGACATTAGAAGCATTGGCACACTCTTTTAGTGGTATGGTAGCCCACCACGTAAGTTAAAATGGGAACCATGACCGGGGGCTTTCAACTGTCATGTCTGCTTTCCTTGTCAAGCTCTTACTCTATTGTGATGTCATAGTGATGTCATAGTGTGCTAAGTTGGGGCTTTGGGTATTCCATGTGTGACAGTTTCTGCCTGATGCTCGTCCTATCAACTGCTATCTGGAGTTGCTGAATAAAGTATTGAACGTACCTCACAGTGGAGGGCTTGCTTACACTTTAGGCGGTGAGGACAGCTCCAGGAGGACCCACGCCACCCTCCTGGTGTCATGGAGCGCCTAAAACAGCAGTTACTACCACGGGTGTCAGTGTGTGGCCATGCATGACTCCTCTAGACTTGTTTTACTGGGATAAGGAGGTCCAGTGGTGGCTCCTCCGCTAAGGCGGATTAGCGTCGCCAGACTGCACTCAGAGCACTGGAAAGAGGAAAAATAAAATGATAATAACGTCATTATCATTTTAATTTTTGTACTAGCTACAGGGATATGTTAAGGTAGGACTTGGGTCACAGGAAGGAGGAGTGGTATAGGCACCATAAGTGCGCATGACAATTTGGCTGGCCGTCTTGGGCCGGCCAAACAGTCATGCGCACCTAGCATTGTCGTGTTTCACAACCGGGTGGAGAACAGTTCCAAGGCTCCCAGGCACTGTCAGACTGGCCAAACAGGCCACTCAGACTAATCACAACGCTGCTGTCATGCTGGTGACAGCAGCTCAGTGATTGGCTATGGGGACCCTGTATGCTGCCATGAAACCAGGAAGAGAAGAGGACAGAGGACAAGGTGCGGCTGTAATCAGGTAAGTGTTTTTAAAAAAAATATCCTCCTGCGCCTCACCACCCCGTTCCGTAGCAGCCGCCACTGGAGAAGTCAACAGGGATTCGAGATGGCTGTGTAATGTCAGCTGCTGGATTACGCCTAATGACATTAAATGCCCAATTGCACTGAGCACGAGCTACTAGGGCATCCAGCTGATGATAGTTACAAGGCAAGGGGCAACGAGAATCCAGCGTGAGCTGCTTGGTGGGTCCACGCGGTGTCTGCAACCACACAGGGAGAACGTCATGATGTGTTACTGTGTGATTCTTCAAACAAAAGGTGAACACGCTAACCCAATCGTTGACAGCATTGCGCAGGTCTTGCTAAGTTACCCTGACATGGCACCCATTTGTGGAGTCAGAGGTGCCACTAAATAGCTTCCAGATTTAGGAGGAACTGATTTGGAGTGTGGCCAGCTGTGAGTGTATGATTATGACTTTTCTCTACAAACTGAATGAAACAGGAGTGTCAGTGTCTAAAAAGATTGTGATAACAAACCACTAACTATAAAATCCTAATTCTTTTTTTATCTTATTGTGACTGCTCAGGGCTCACTGACTTAATTTCTGATTTTGTGCTTGTATGGCTCAGCCAAAACTCAATATCTTCTTGACCTTTATAAATTGACTACAATCTGCATACAATTTGCTTACACTTCCCTCTTCTTAGTGTTCCTTTATAACACAAAATATGTGCTGCAAAAACCTTCACCCTGACCTCTCCTCAGGCTTTTCTTCCAACTCCTGGGGAGATACCCATGAGTGGTCAGGGTGGAAAGAAAAGCTTTGAAATGAAATCTCTACAGTAGATGATTATTTCATGGACGAATTCACTCCTGTTAGGAAAAAAACATTTTGCTAGATTCATTTGGCCTAGAAGGACCGCAAATTTTCAATACAATGGAAAAGAAGTTAAGAACAGCGAATGAGGCAAACAAGTTCAAGAATGCCTTAGAAGATCTTGACAATCATTGTGTTGCCATTGATTGGTTCCATTTATTTCAAAGCAAACAAGCTGGTAATGAGCCTGTTGATGAATATGTAGCAGCACTTAAAAAACTAGTAATTTCCTGCAAATTTGGTAACTTGTTCAACAAATTCACCTGAGATCACATAGTTATGCACAACAACGATTCCAGTGACCTAGAGAGGTTATAGGTGCACAGTGATTCTAACTAGAAGGAGGTTGTCACCAGCGTGAAAAAAAGGTGAGTTATTTAAGAGATGTGAAAGATATACTTTAAGTAATGCAGCAGCATCCAAGGATAACAGCAGTAGAGGTTCTAGAGGAAGATCATACTCCGCTAAGAAGAAGAAATTCGCTGGGGTATAGAATTCAGTGTGTGCAATGCAGCATGGTAGAATGCAGTGGTGTAGAGTGCATTTGGCAAAGAATGCAGTAGTGCAGAGTAGAGTTCCTGAGATTTCAGTAGCTTAGAGTGCAGTGCTGCAGAGTAGGGTGTCAGAGTGCAGTGATGTAGAGTGGCATAGAGTGCATTGATGTAGAGTGCAATGGCGAAGAGTTGAGTGGCTGTCACAAAGTGGCCCCACATAGCGAGACAGTTGAAGAAAGTACAGTACTCTATGCCCTCTACTCTGCACCACTGCACTCTATGCCACTATGGTACAGAGAAGAGTATAGTGGTGTAGACTGCAGTGGCATGGAGTTGAGTGGCATAGAGTGGCACAGAGTGCAGTGGCGTAGAATAGATTGTTTCAGAGTAGAGTAAGGTGGCATAGAGTGGAGTGGTGCCGGGTAGAGTGAGGTGGCATAAAATAGAGTGACGTAGAGTTACGGGGTAAAGTGGTTTAGAGTGCAGTGGCATAGAATGCAGTTGAACAAAGTAGATTATAGGGGCGTAGAGTGAAATGGTAAAGAGTAGAATGTTTTAGCAGAGAGTGCATTGAAGTAGAGTGCATTGACAAAGAGTGCAGTGGCATAGACTGAAGTGTTGCAGAGTGGCATAGAGAGGAGTGACACAGAATGGAATTGTGCAGAGTAGAGTGGAGTGGCCTAGATAGGAGTAGCGTAGATTACAGTGGCAAAGGTGCAGTGGCAAAGAGTGCAGTGGTGTAGAGTAGAGTAGAATGGGGTGCATTGGCACAGAGTAGAATAGTGCAGAGTAGAGAGGAGTATAGTGAAGTGGCGTGGAGTGCAGTGGCATAGAATGGAGTAGTGTAGAGTAGAGTAGAGTACAGAGGTGCAGAGTGCACTGGCACGGTGTAAAGAGGTGTGGTGCAGAGTAGTGCAGTGGTGTTGAGTGGTGCAGAGTAGAGTGAAGTGTCGTAGGGTGGAATATGCATGGTGTGGTAGCACACTTCCATTACAGACAGCATATCTTCAATTGAAATCACCATTACATTTTTACAGGCATACAGTTTCCCTGATAAAAATATACAGTGTACAAATGATAATGTGTGGAAATGTCATCACCTAGGGTATTGATTTGTTTTGATCCTTTTAAAATATTTGTTTCCATCACACTTCAGAATTACCAAAAAATGTGCTTAATTTGGGCTTTTCTAATTCTGAAATATCTGCACAGTTAGTTTAGAGACATTTACATTTTGTTGTATGCTAGAAAGAAAATAACATTGAACAACCTTCCTCAAGCATTCACCGGAGCCGTCATGATTGTCACATAAGTCCTCTCACTTTGAAGTCAGAGAAAGAAACGTGAACACCAAGCTCCCTTGAAGAGAGAGCCTGACATGTGACCTCTGTCAATGAATGCACAGTATATGTAACAAGATAAGAACAAGATTTTAACTCCTGTTTACAGAAATCTAGCACTGGTAGATGAATGCAGTAAATTGGGTTTGGGCAGGGGAAGGGACAAGCTCGAGCTTGACAGCTTAAAACGAAATTAAAATCTTCTGGGGAAAAATCTTTGTTTTCATAAAAAAAAGCATTGAGGTGCACACTTCAACCAGAGTTCGCTACCCTTACCACTGCATTTATGACCACAGCACTTGACTCACAACATGGCAGAGATCTGCTAGACCTCCTTTTAACCTCAGCTGTGAAATTGGTCTTGGCAAATTGGAAGGACACAGCAAAGACATCTTTCAAGGTCTGGCTCACTTGGGTGATACACCTCAGGGGCGCTGACAGCATAGCACTGCAAAACTCACCCTGGAGCCCAGCTACTAGGGGGGGGGTGGAAACGCTTGGACGAGTATCTGTACCTCTATGAACCCCCATGAGATCACTTGGGGGGGTCGACTGTCCGCAAAACAACACATGACAAGTACAGAACAGGACCAGAATTGGCCGCTACGAAAGTAGACTCCTTGTGGCAATCTTTTCTCTCTCCATTCTCTATTCTCTCCTTTTCTTTTAGCTGTCCTTAACCTTCTAACAAGTCATTGGAAAGGGGTACAGCCTAGCGTGTATATCACCTACCTGTAAACATGACAAAATCAGCCAAGTTTGACTAGTACCCTGTAACAGTAAAGTGAATATACCTGTATGTAAAACTTTATAAAATACTTTGAAATCGAAAACAAATAGAGCCAGGAAACAGAAAGCAAGCAAATGTGAGTTACAAACCACAAGGCCAATGGAAAACAATGGGCGGTATGCATTCCCTGGAAAGCTGTCTGAATGTCCCTAAGATGTCTAGCAAAACAGACAGCTGCACTGTCTGGTAGGTTTTTACCTAAAAACGGTACTTTACATACATTTAAGAACCTAAGACTCATATGGAGTATCTCAGTAGAGCAGTTTTTGACATTTGTTGCAGTGACTACAGCTGGCCACAGAATGTTGGAGTGTTAACTGGTTAAACCACTAACACACAATCATTTACTCCTGACTCATGGAGACGACTCAAGGGTGGTATGCATACTTTACGGGTCACTTCTTACCCTATCAGGGGCAGATCTTACCAAAGATAGAATTAAATAGAATTCCCACAAGGGCGTGTAACTGACCAATGCAGGCTGGGCTTCTGCTTAGGAATACAAGGGAGAATCTCAAAAATGTTCAATTTAAAGTAAAACAGTTTAGCTTCCTACACATGTTTGAATTAAGGCTCCCAGTTTTCGGTTTTTACTGATTTTTACAGATAAATAAAGACAGAAAACAATGTGTTTCCTGTCTGTATTTATTTTTTAAAACGGAAAAATACAGAAAACTGTGCTTTTTGTGAAAGACTCTCCTTGCTGACTTTCATGAATTTCAGGCAAAAACTGATTAGATAGACAGATAGGGAGTTACAAAACAGGATCAGATTTCCTTAAATACAGGCATATGTTAACATATATTTGTATTATAAACCTACTCTGCACCTATTGGTGCAATTTTATGTTATATGTGGTTGTTTAATTTGCTAAAACGCGACAGGCTTCCACGTATGAGTGCACGTCTAAGAGTTAAATAAATGTGGAAATATACCATCTTACGACTCCATTTATCCTAAAAACACAAAATAAATATGGATAAATACCAATAAGAGGGCCAAAAAAAGAACATGGATAAATACAGACGGAAATGTTAAAAAAATAAATACTATAAAACCGGGAGCCCTAGTCTTAATCAACTCCCAGACGAATGAATAAAACATACCCTAAACCGGAAGATAGGTGTCCCAGAAGTATGGTTGGTGCAGCCAACTTCATTCACATGGTTTTGGACTACTCATACATCAGGGCATATTTGGAAAGCAGTTTCCCTGTGGAGCAGTCAAACTGGTTAAAGCAAGTGTGGGAAATGTGATCCAGAGTACAATGGGTGTGGGGTCAATGAGTGGGGCATGGGACAGAGACACTGCTAAAAATAACAAAATAGTGTGCAACTATTTGATTGGGCTGTCACCTCCAGGTTACTGCACATAAAAAAGAAGGTGCACACCTTATATGAAAAATAAATGCATGTTAAACTAATCTGATGGAAATGTATTGTCCTGGTAGGAAAGCTCAGTTCTTTAAGCTGATTAGTTCAGATGTCTGTGTGCATAACCACGGGGCCACTGATTTGAAGCTTGGTTGGTGCATATGGGAACAGTGACATGAGTGTTTATAGTGTTGTTAGAGTATTTAGAGTATTTGTAGTGCTATGTGGTCTCAACCTGTGACAGAAACCACCGCCAGTATGCAAGCCATTAGTGTAAAAAACGATTACACACAGTATATGATAGGCCGCACACAATGGAAGAAAGCCCACTGCAAAATGAGCAAAAAGATTCATGGGGCTAATCATAAACTGCATCTTGTAGCACATTTAATAGCACTACTCGTGTACTACATAATGCTATTCACCTACATACTTGTGGAGATCTCTGCCCCTCCTATACTTTATGTGGGAGCTGTCCATCTCGATTGCTGAGCTCTCTGCACACGTACGCCTACATTTAGTAGTATATGTGGGCGGGATGGGGAAGTGGCTGGTAAATGCACTTCAGCTCAGACCTGAAGTAAGTGTAGAAGCACACATGACCAACCACTGGTACTGCAACACCCTCCCAAACAAAATAACGAAGGTAGGGACTTAAAATTCCCCTCCCTGGAAATGATGTAAAACTAAATGAATTCACCTTTTTTTAATGAATTTATGTTTATTGAATTTTCAACAAGGAAATCACAGTACAGCAATTTGGAAATTCTCAGATGTACAGTATCGAACTTCATTATACATTCGGACCTCATTGTTACAGGCAACTCATCTACAAAATACGTTTTTCTTTCGTAGCCCATTCCCTTCGTGGTTCTAACATTTCTTTCCACTTCATTCTTCCTCCACACTCTCCTCATCTTAATTCACCTTTTTAAAATATATGTCAATGCAAACCGGTGTTAAAACATTGTACATACCTACAAATTACTATTATTTTATTTTAAAATATTTTAATTCCTTTTTAATTTAAAAATAAATGTAAATCAAATGTTGTTTAAAGTAATTTAACTTAAATTAATTCTACAGATAACTTGTAATAATTTTTACTACATAATAAATACATGTAATAATATTTCCTTCTTTTTTGAATATACCATAAAAATATTTTATATTAATATAGTTAAACACATTTAATATATATATATAATTAATGTTATATTACTGCAGATTTGTTCGAATTTTTTTTGCTTTTCCCTATATGTTACGATAGTGAGCTCTCTGCTCTGGTGGCAGAGATCTCAGCGGGGCTTATTCAAGAGGAAAGGTATGCAAAAGACAGAACGATTTATTCATGAAGGCAGTGGAACTCAACCTTGGATAATACTAAAGAGAACAATCAAAGCTGCTTTTTCTGCTGAGGCAAATATTTTGAGGCAGGAGCATATTGATCGTGGCACTAAATGGTGGCTAAATACAAAATAGTGCCGCAAATGCTAACTTAACTCGCATAATGCTAGTAGGAGCCGGCTAGACGCATTCTCAGTCCAACAATGTGAAATGTAACAAGCAGTAATTTCACACTTGTAAACTGGGCTCCAACACTTCTTGTTGGTGGGGGCCTGTAAGTCTACACTTTGTAGCAAATTTACACTTGCAAATGGTGAATAGCCGAAGGTAGTACATTTGCTACAAAGACTAAGGGTACACTTACACGTGTAGATATACTCAGGATGTCAAAAGTTATGTTTTTAATAATACACAATCAGACTGTACTTAGTACAAACTTTTTTATAGGTGTCCCTTAAAAAAATTAATTACATAATTGGTAACACTCTTACAGTACCCGTCAAAAAGAATAGCACTTTGTCACCACAAAGCTTCAAATGATTTTATCAATTAAAGACCATATTGGCTCCCAATCAGCCTTTAGATTTGCATATTAAGTAAAAGGCACATATTTACATGTTTTCAGGTAGTAGGTACCCCAGAAAGAAGGCTAATTCTTCTTTAGCTAACAATACCTTCTCTCATCTTGCCAGTACAGGTCGGCCTTCGCTTCCCTATAACCTGAGGCAGCTCAAATGTAGCACTGTGGCATTAACTGTTCTGAAACCGTTGTTTCTTAACAAAAAGTACTGGAAAGGCTTGGGCACGCCATTCCTAATAAATCCCACCCACTTCAACCTCTGTCTTTGTTGTTGTTGAACTTTCTGGGAAGGCCATTACTGGCAGACCAAAATCCTGCATAAGGGGCTCACTGCCCATAAGGGTGAATTTGAGCTTATTTGCCAATCTGACGTTTGTGTGTTTGTCCAAAAGAATGACAGCTATCTCCTGGAGGTCTCACAATGTGCCAAAGCTGCTAGTTTGATCAAAACACTTATTAAAATGAGCCGCAGCAGATAATGAAACCTTTTATTGAACTAAATTATGGGAATTGCAGGCCTACATTTTGTAATTCTTAGGGCGTCATATCGTTGACCTTTGCCAAGAAGTCTGAGTCTATGCCACCATGTTAAGGGAATTACTTTCCCAAAACTCTGGTGCTTCCCAACTGGTGGGTGGAAGCCATGGAGACAACCAATGATGAGGGATAGGAAGATGTTCTTAGTTTTCATGCATCATGATGCTGGCCATTATTTATGGCGGTCCTCCCAAGGTCGCCTTGTGGCAAACATGCTGCCAGAAATGACTGTGTGCTGGCAGAGCCATCTGAGGTGGTCCCTCCACTTCTAATTGAGTCAGGTAAACTAAAGTTTTGATCTCAATAACTCCATAATTTGCAGCAAGGCAACTTTTCCTCCAACCCATAAAAGAGGCTCCTAATCTCACAGCGAGAATTACAGGAGTCTAAGGTCGACCTCAGCTGCTTATTTAATTTTTACAGCAGAACCACAATGTTGAATACTCTTTAACATGCTAACAAGAGGGTGTGGCTTAATGGCTAGGGCGGCCTACTTTGAAGCTGGGGAACCAGCTTCGAGCCTAGCGGGAAGCTCAAAAATCCTCTGATTCTGGGCAAATCACGTAATCTTCCCGGCCTAAAAAAATGAATGTGTCCATCTGTAATGCAACTGGTGCTCAGGTAAAGTGCTCTGATACCTTCGTGTTGAGTTTGCGCTATATAAAACTGCAAAAAAAAAAGAAACTTCTTGCTGTTCAGGACTTACTTGTTTTGGTTGTATCATTTTACGCACAATGCTGCTTATGAAAACATATTTTTATGAGCATCTTCTTACAGGGCTCGTGCAGGAACAGAGGGTGTCCTTTATCAGTAGATATGGGTACAACGCTTTTATTGGTTGCACCACTGGAACATTACCTTTGGCAACAAGCAAGGGTCACCTCCCGGGGCCACTCAACAACCAATCAAAGCAAGCTGATAAAGGAAATCCTACATTCACTGACTTGCTCCTTTGGGTTCTTAAGCCTGCAGCCAAAATGTAGTATTAAGGGACTTACACACGATAAACATAGGCAGTGCCCAGATAACACTACGGAGGACAGAGTGTGCTTTATAAATGGGGATTAATTGATTGATTGATTCTTCGATTGGGTATCTGTAAACCAATAACATACACATGTTTCAATTTCAGTCTCTTGTTCCTCAGCAGCAACCATTCCGTGTGTTGTAGTAATCATGCAAAGAGATTCGCAGTGCACCTTTCACTACAGCCAGATAGTGTACAGCAAACAAAGTCAGCATCCATAATTAACCTGAGGGGTAAGGTTGAGGTGCTTATCCAGTATATAGCCCAGGAAGTTGCTTTTTATGGGAGATTAATCTAGTTCCCCAAAATATGTTATGTTAGGTTATGTTAAAAGCACTTTTATAGCGCACAGCTGCCCCAGCCAAGGGGCATCCCGGCGCTTCAGAGAATAACAAACACATATGGGACATTGTATCCTCCCTATCAGGCGTATAAGAGCTAAACTGGCTCCTAGTGTACCAATCACGATCTTAGCTGTACCGTGCTTGGCCAGAAGGCGAGGTTGCCTAGTTCAGTGATTGTCCCACCACACCTGCTGCAACAAATACAACTCAGTGTTGCTGAAATATGCTGGAAGTTCACATTTGTAGCAATTGAGGATAGGATCAAGGGAATAGGCACTCAATGACTTAAAATTTGAACAGGACGTCCCTGGCTCAGCCACAATCTCTGGATGGCAAAAATAAAGATTGCCTCCAGCTCCTTCCAGTGAAAGTAGGTGGACAGTAAAGGCCTTTCTTCAACTTTGTTGAAGGCCATGGGTAGGCCAAGTAATTGGTCTCTAAAACCAGTGTCCTTTGTGTACAAGTTATTATTTTCCAAAAGTGATCTAATCCTGGCCACTGTTAAGGGAAGAGGGGGGGGGGTCGCAAAATTATGAATAGGCAAAACACTTTTTATTTAGACTCATGTACTGTAAACAAAGATTGTATTTGCATTTATATATTGCTTACTACCCAATATGGGGTGTTGAAGCGCATTACGCTGGGCAGAAACTTCTCTGAAGCTGAAGATTAGTAGTTAGTACAATGTGTATTGTTGGGTATTGGGTTTAGTCTTGTGCTCTCAAAGCATTCCATGCATTTACTCCAGTTTCCTTGTGATGGATTGAATTAATTGGGGCTGGGTTTGCTCATAAGCCGGGGGCACATGTGAGTTCATGCCAATGGCTGCTGGGATTACCAGAGCAGCAAAATGAGATTGGGTATTATTAGGTTGCAGGGTCATACCTTCAAAGAAAGGTTGTGATCCTTGAAATGAGGTGTGGTTAATTTGCAAAAAAACAAAAAGAGAAACGATTGTTCGCTTAAGACATATGGCATTACAAATCTAATATTGTGACCAGGACATTTTTAAGAGAAACTGTGATTTCGAGTTCACTGTAGCAATTAAATAATGTTATTAGTATAACCATAACGTGCTTCAGTGGTACTATTCTCTTGCTCATGCTAACCAGGTCCACGTGAAGACTCTGTCTCTGACGTTGAGCTGTGCCAACCTTTTGACAGGCGAGGAGAGAAAATGAAGACTTGCTCAGCAGCTGAAATATTGTCATATCATTGTTACTATTTGAAGTCAAAAACAAGGCTGGACAGGCCGTACGGGCATTCGGCGTTTCACTGAAAGGATGGGGGACGGTTTTGTTATTGCGGGCTGGTTTTGTAGCAGTGCAGAAGTTTTAAAAGCACTGCAAATTTCTTGTATATCCAGCAGTTTTGGGGAAGGTGTTAAGATAACTCTGGTGATTAATATACCTTCTGAAGAGAGATGGGAGTTTTGTCCAGTTGCAGTTGTGACCCATCTAAGGTAGCGCAGAGGGTTAATATGCCTGCTGCAAATAACTTGTACCATGCATATTAAAGGACAGTATTTTGATGTGCACAGCTCAGTGGGTTACTGCTTTGGTCACAGAGATTCTTTTATTACTGTACAGTTCATGAGTTACAATCATATTTATTTACACGTTTTTTATAGTGCTAGCTAGACCAGACGGTATCAGAGCGCTTTACATATAATGCAATATCTTATGAGTGAAGTACATGCATAAATAAATACAAAGAAAGTCGTTAGGCCGCAAAGGTAGTTACAGTATGCGGACATAGGAACAGTAATCTAGCAAAGTTAGCTATTAACTGCCATCAAAGAGCTGCATGTAAACTAGATGGTACAGGTTAGAAAGTTATGTTTTTTGCCAATTCTTTTATTATCATGATTTAGGTAAAAAAGAAATAAATTCCTATAATTAAAGTTAACCCTAACCACTGTGTTATGTTCTGAACCCTGAGTTTGTGCATTTCCAGACCAAGCACACTTAAAAAATGTCTACCAGTTTCAGTGACGTGAATCCTACACCTTGTAGTCCCCTTTGCCTTATGTAACATTTTCTATACACCGATTTACACACGTATGATTCATTGTCTCTGTATGTGAGTGTGATGTAAAGTGCTCCGACACCCTACACTGGTATGAAAGGTGCTATGACCCAAATAAAATACATGTGAGATAGGAACTATGGATAGATGAGAGGTACCGTTGGAGGGTTATAGTGAGGGAATCATTGAAGAGTCCCAGTAAAGATTGCTGCATCCTGGTGCACAGCAAGCTCATCATGTAGTATGCTTGAAAACGAATGCAATTAAATATGTAATAACAAGTGTGTTGCAGAATGCACAAATTTACCCTAAATGTTCTGTCATTTGCAGTGGACAGGCTCACTCGCTAGATCTCGTAGGGGGCTAGTCTGGCAAAAATTGCCAAGATTGCTTTGAGTTCCCAGTCAGTTCTGGTCTAAAGCCTAAAGTGTTGTAATTTCATCTCATAGTCTAAAGTTTCTTTTGTCTCACACCCAAAAATGTTCTTTGCGGATGACTGTCGCGTCTCGGTGTGTCCCAGAGGTTGACTACACACAGAGTGCGGGTGCTGCATAGAGGCCACCAGGGTTACAACGAGGTTTCCAGGTGGGCAGGGGGTGGCAGCGCGATGCAGACGGCTCCAGGGTGATTAGCCCCTGCTGTGGTGTTGTTCTTTGGAGGGGATGCACGGGGTTAATTTATTTATTTATTTATTTTTATTTTATGCGTTTTTATATAGCGCGGACTTTACCCGAAGGTGTCAGAGCACTTCACAATAGGAACAGTAACATTACAAGAGGAGAAAATTACATGAGAACAAATTACAAAAGCAAACGTTAAGTTACATGAGGCAAAAGTGACAATAAGTTCCAGGGACACTTCTAGCCTGGTACTCTGCCCGCACCAAGCTCCCTCGGTGTTGTCGTTGCACAGTGGCATACAAAGTGTCATTAAAGAGAGGATAGCGTCGCAGTGACCTCCCTCCTTCGCCCTCCAGCTCCTGCGCCCCCTCTCCCTGCTTTTGAGGCGGGGCCCGGCCCGCGGAGGGGTCCGCCCCTCGGCCCGGCGGAGGGATACGCGGCGCGCAGGCCGGTTCCCACACATTCCTGCAGAGCGCGGCCGGGACTCGTGCCAGCGGAAGGAGTGCGCGCGGCGGAGCCGTCCCGGGCCGGGCAGAGGCTCAGAGCGCGCGGAGGGGTGCAGCCCGATGGATGTGTGAGAGGCTGGGACACCTGCACTGACCACCGCGACATGGGGCCGCGCCGGGCGGCCTGGAGCCTGCTGCTCTGCGCCCTGCTGCTGCGGGTGGACCTCGGGCACGGTAAGGGGGGCGCCGACCCTCGGGACAGGGGCACAAGGGGGCGCGAGATCCGGGGATCGGGCAGATCTCCGAACTTCAAAACAGATCTATGAACCTCGGAGATCACAGAGAGATTTACACTCCAGGGATGGACAAAGAGCGAACTTAACTTTGTGGATGGGGCAGAGCGAGCTCCCAGTACTGAGCGAGAACTGGAGAAGGGACAGAGTTTTAAAACTTTTATTGTATTAACTTAACTTTAGGGACAGAGCGCCAGAGTGAGGGGCTCTGGGGATGGGACGGCGCGGAGAGTGTGGCTGGGACAAAGCGAGCTGCAGGCAGAGCCGGGCGCCGCTGGGAGTCAATTGCACAATTCCTCGGGTCGGAGTACACCTCTGGCTGCTGTGATTTATTGCGCTTGTTATTGTTCGCCGCGCTGGTTTCTTTGGCTCTGCTAATTCCCTCCTCCATTTTACTCTTTCATATCTTTGTTTCCTGGTCTTTCTTGCTTCCCCGGAATTGTTATATCATTACTCCATCTTAAGGACTCTGCCCAGCGTCTGCCACCCTGTCCAAGAGTTTCCTTGGGGTCTGGAGAGGGTGGCTCCTCCCAGAGCTCGGTGTTGTGCAGTCTGTGCGAAATGTGTGTAATCTTCGGCTTGTGTTTGTTGGTTTACAAGAATGTTTTTCGATAAATACACGTTAAATGTCCTCATCAGTGCTAAGGTGTCCTAATTGTGGGGGCTGCAGAGGGGGGTGAGGGGCGGTGCTCATCTGAGCCCCGGGGGGCACAGAATGCCAGCCCCTCAGTTATGGAGACTCATGTATTGTTGGCAGCAGAAAAACGGGTCTCCAAGCGCTCGTCTTTCTGCGAGATCTCATGCGCAGCCCGGCCTGTGAAGCCCCCTTCCAGCCCCTGCACCCTCCCCCCTGTGCAGCCCATCCCCCTCCCTGGGAACCTCTCCCTCCTTCCCTCAGATTCCATCGCAAAGGGGGAGAGGGAGGGGCGACCGCCCCCTCTGGGATCCTGCGCATTCCTGCGGCCAGTTCCACTTTTTGGGGGAAAAATGAAACAAAGTTTGTGGTTCTTGAAAATCCCGAGTTTTCGCGTGTCCCAGTTTTGGGGGTTTCTGCTCGCGGTGGCTTTGAATTTGAGGGGCTGCCTCTTGGGCTATGCTCGAGGCGCTGAACAGTGGGGGCGGGGGCGCCAACCCACAAAGAAGCCCTGCTGGACAGATGCCGGGGCATCAGTCTGCGTTTTTGTCACATTTCCTCCAAGGCACAGCCTTTTGTCTTCTATTTTGACTTTTTTTTTTACTCCTATAAACCATTGTTGCTCGCGTATGTTTCTGAACTTTGAAAGTACTGAGACGGGATCGAGAAAAAGCAACTGTTGCCTTTTCTGCCAAGGGGGGGGACCTGGAGATGGCCCCACACCCTCTTGAGAAGCTCTTCAGTCCTAAGAAGCTGTAACATCTCAGCTGATAACTCTGAAGGGGCTTTAATAACCCGGCCCGGCCTCCCCCGGGGGAGTTCGGCGCTGCCCGCAGCGCTATCTCGGGGAGCTTTCGGCACGGGGCAGAGTGGTTACAGATCGAGGCCTCCTGGGACATGTGGAGTCTGTGTGTCTGCTTTACAGCTTGCTTTCGGCAATTTCTGTGTTTTTATCATAAACAACCAGGTCCTTGTAACAATAGCCCTGAAGTGTCGCTGTGTGTAGTGTTTATTTTCCAATCAAAATGGCGCTCTATTCAAGTGATAAGAAACATTTTTGAAAGTGTTCCCTAACCGCAGTACTTGCTTCCAGGTTCAGGGGAGAAATAAATATATGTTGAGATTGGACTGTAGGATAAAGGATTTATGGTGGCTAATAAACTGGCACTGAATCGCCCAAAGGTTGTTTATGGCTCTTGCTGTGGTGCCAAGGTTGCTTACCCGGAGCATGTGTTTTAGGTGTGGAGTTTTCCTTTGTATGCTAATGGGTGTAACCTTAGAGATGCCTTCTGCATGGTGCCCTCCTCCCAGCACCTCTGTCCTGAGGGTCCTACTCGTCTCCTGTTGGCACGGCCACCCTAGAGTAGGTACAGTGGCTGGCGCAGGCAGGTGGTGGGATCCCTGGTGCAGACTCGAGACTTCATCTGTGGGCTGTACCAAGGCCTCAAATATTGGTGGGGAGAGTAAAGCTACAGCTGGCTCCCAAGTTTTGGGCATGTTTGTTAATGACCAAGAACTTCCCTGATTGACCATTTAGCAGCTTTTGACACACTGATAAATTCCACGCAAAAAATAAATACACAAACGGCTGCTTATGTGCTGTGATTTGACTGTGAAAGGTAGTGATGTTACATTTCGTGGCGTAATTTCTCGTTACAAGCGTAACGAGAATTTCATAACATTACACTGGTGTCATTTAAATACCCAGGCCTAATTATAGTTTTACTTCATGTCAAAGCTGCAAGACTCTTCTATAACTAATGTCCACTGTGTGGTGGAGACCGCACAGGCCCCATCTCATTCACTTCAGTTTTCTCACGTTCTGGTGGACACCCTCCCCCCCCCCCCCCCCCCCACACACACTTTTCTCCCATTTCTTCAAATTTACCTCTAACTTTATATGTACGTGACTCGCTGTGCTCTGTAAAAAGTCTAATTGAATAAGTAGGTGTGTTCTGCTGCATAATTCATTCCCAAAGCCAATTCACCGTAATTAATAATACCACGATACATATTCATGTCAGCTCTTCACAGTACACACTTGGGACAGACTGATTCTAGCTTGGCGGAGTGTCACCTCCCGCTGGGGTACTGGCAATCAAACAGCAACATATTTCAAATTTTCTTAAGGACTACTTCAGTTGTTGCACGCTTTTTTACAGTTTTAGAAACTAAAGTGCGAAACGTGTGCGTGTTTGAATGCACCTTTGTGAGGTTCCCAGCGCTTGCTGCGGACATGCGCGCAGGACGTTACCAGGCACTTTAATATTCATGGCAGGACCTAGAACGCTCCTAGCGCCCCTGAATTTCAATCCCTCTAAAAGGTCACTTTGCAGTCACGGGGCTCCTAAACTGAGGTGCCAGAAGCAAAGCCTCTAGGCGCTTTGCTGTATCCCATGGGGCTGGATTCTGCCTTCTGTATGTCCAGTGTTGGCACCACGGTTCTTAACATGTTTGTGGCTCCTTCCTTCACCCTCAGCTACTTGTTGTCGGCCCCTAGACACAGCAAACGTCCCTCCCGTCCATTTGGTTGCAGTCCAAGCTGGCCGTGGTGAATTATTGTCTAGCCAGGGCTCGGCTTGTGCTCCCTCGAATGATCTTCCTGCTCTTGAGAGCGCAGCGTCCATGTCTGCCTCCCTCGCAGTGGCCTCGGCGTGCTTGGGTCCGGCTTCTTGGGGGCTTGGAGGAAGGCTTGTGGCTGCTCCTCCGGCTCGCATGTGTGCACCTCAGCTGCCTCTCCAAAATATGGAGAGAGAGTGTGTTACTGTTGGGCTGAGACTAAGTAGAGCACCCAAAGCCCCCCCGCTCATGAGTTAGATGTAAGTTCTACGAGCGCCCAAAGGCTCGCATCAGGCTTATAGCGCTAAGAGTGCCCACAGACTCGCATCAGACATATAGCACTTAGCATTGCTACGTATTCTAGTTTAACTTTGAAACCTTTCAGTGTGTAGCTCTGTCCTGAAAAGTGCCAGGAAGCAGCCAGAGATGCTAGGCCGAGCTGTGACAAGGTGCGCCATCAGAGTAAACTTTGGAGAGCGGCCAGTGGCCTATATTCGGATGCGCGGTGCATTCCGCACGGTCTGGTGTAGGAGCCTGGAAGGATGTGCTCGGGTGAACACACACCCCCTCCTCGGCCCTCATGGTGGATTCTTTGGCCTCTGCTACAATGTGTCAGGCTGCTGACGTCTGTGGGTACCTCGTCTTTCTAGCTCGGTGCCTGGTGAGCAGCACTTACAAGATGCGTCTGCCTTACTGGATGGACAGTTGACGCTGACCTGCCGGTCACCACGGAGGTACACTAACACCAACTGTCTGCTTGGGACGCCTATAACCCCTCCCCCAACCAAGGGGCCATCAAGGGCCCGCGAGGAAGCGCCGTCCCACCCCCTCATTACTAGGTGGCGTCGTTGTTGTAGGGAGACACTCTATCCGGGGTCAAACCAACAGGCCACCAGCTCATCAATCGCCTTTGTGGTCAGTCCCTGGCAGCCTCTTCACCCAGAACCGCGTCCTCCTCCGCTGGGAGGTGCTTCCAGGGTGGCTTTGTAGGAAAAGGGAAAGTCAGTTCGTCCTGCCCGACTGGGGTCATTTTATATATTGCAAATATGTGTAACAGAGTTTCAACGTATTAGGAAGTAAAACTGTTGCCGCTTAACAATTGTGCATGAAAGTAACATATAAATGTAACGGAGACTACACAGCGAGTGTTACTGAATGAGGCTACTTTTCGGGCGGCTTCGTACGAGGAAGACACATTCACTGACGGTGAAGAGAGCCAGTGTGGAGCGGCTCGGCCCGTGCTTTGTGCTCTGGGGGTGGAAACAAAATGTGTTTGACATTTGAATAGACCAATGGGCGAAGAGGGCGGACAAAGTCCTTCTCTGTGTGCATTTGTTATACATGTTTTTGAAAACATGAGGATGGCGGTACAGCAAAGCCTGCCTCTGGCCTAACCTAAAAAGTAATGTAATCCACTGGGACCAAAGGCTGAAGTAAAATCGGGGGCGCTAAGTAGACTGGTGAGGTGGGGGGCGAAGAAGGCAGCTACATTAAAGTGGTGTTTGGGACATTTGAGAACAGGCCTCTTGCACACGGGTGAATGTGCGGCACCTTAGTGAGTGTGGTGTACCCGGAGCATGTGCGGACTTGGAAGTGTGTGTGTGTGGGGAGGGCGAGGGTTATGCCTCTGGGTAATGTTGCTAAACATTCTTCCTTCCGGAGAGAGTGACTGGACTTTTATGCCTGATCATAGGCCCATCACACGCGCTATCGATGGAACTTCGCATGTCAAAGCCTGGGAGTGTCAGTTTCGCATTCCATTACCTGTTTTTAGCTCATACCACTGTTACTGAACGGGACCGATGTTGAGTCACAGTCCCCCATCCTCGGAATGAGTGAAAAGCCTGAGGTGACTCTCCTTGTGTGCCAGCATTGGACATTTCCGGTCACAATTATCGGGCATTAAGACCTGTGTCAGGAAAAAATACAGCCATCCGTATCTTGGTAACTGCTTCCTGTGTGTGTGTCCGTCCAGCACCTGTACCTTGGACCCACTCACCAGTTTCTGTTTATTAACTGGAGGCTTCAGTCTGACAGGATGGGGCAAATACCTTTTGATAATGGTAGAAATAGTAGTCGTATAGACTACATTCTTATTAATGTTGAATTTTGGCCTACTGTTTTAGATATGGAGGTTCGGAGGAGGCCGGAAAGCGACCACAATCCGTTGGTTTTAAAAATAAATGATAGAAGCTTTTGCTGCCCAACCCAGAGGGAAGGTGGTTCCGTTATTGATGCAGTCACTGTTACCAATGACCTAAGAAGAGTCCGGTGGGCAAGAATTGCCAATAATAAGGATGAACTAGCGCAGATGAGGGACATGGTTTCGGGGTCACTGTCCAAACTCTCCTACTGTAAGTCTCAGGAGGTGCTAAAAGATACTCTACCGGGTGTTCATGAACTGTTTAAGAGCCTGAAAAAGTTCTTCATTAAAAAAAAAAAAGCTCTTGTAGAAAGGATAGACCTTTGAAGTCAAGCACCTGGTATAATAATGTATGTAGGAAGGCTTACAACGCCCTGGCTAAGGCGATTAGATCAAGGGAACCGGGTAACATTAAAGAGGCACATGCAAAATATAAAGTAGCACAGAAACAGGCAAAGAGAGAGTGGGACGAAGAAAGATGGCAGAACCTGTTATTGGCTTGTAATGGGAGGAACATGACCACATTTTGAAACCTGGTAAAATGGGGCAATAGTATGCAGTCTTAGATACCAATTAACCACGTTGACCCAGCAAAGTGGGTGACGTAATTTGAGGCTCAGTTCAGGCCTACAGATAGCAGTGAGGAGCTCCCCCAGATCACTTAAAGTAACAAACCATTAAACTTTACTAGTATGGAGGTTGAGTCTGTGTTAAATATAGCCCCGAGTGGTAGGGCCCCGGGGCCTGTCCGCAGACCTATGGGTTCCATATTTAAAGTTTCTAGCAAATGCTATATCAAATGGTGCCCCGCTTCCTGAAACCTGGTCTGGCGCTGAAATATTGCAGATTTACAAGAAGGGGGATCGTTCTGAACCAGCAAATTATAGACCCATTAGTCTTATAGACGCTGTACAGAAGATCGTAAAAAACAACAAGTGATGGACTGAATGTGGATCAATGTCACACACTCCCCCAGTCAAAAGATCTGGGCCCAAATCCATCGTTTTTTTGCACTCCACACCACCCTGGGTCAGATAATGGCTTTATGCAAATCAGCTCTGACCCTGTTGCCCCATGGGAACAGTCCAGTCCGAACTACAACAGCCATATCTTTCCCAGACCGGAATCAAGCATCCGAGCAAACATCAGCTTGATTAAGCCAAGCAAAAAATGTCAACAGGAGATCGTCTGGGGGAGTCTGTGACATTGATCCACATTCAGTCCATCACTTGTTGTTTTTTGTACAGAAGATCGTAGCAAGACTAGTGCTTGAGAGAATACAGGGTTGGTTGGCTGATTCTGACATCTTAACTCCACTCAAGGCAGGGTTTCGGTCTCACACAAGCACCCTCGACCAGGCCTTTAGGTTTGTCCTAATCTATTGGAAGGAGGTGGTTATGGGCGGGGGTATGCTTTTTGCGGCATTTGTCGATTTAAAATCTGCTTTTGATCTTGTTCCCTGGGTGAAACTGTGGAAGGCACTGTTGAAAATGGGGATGCCGCCAGGATTGGTGGCAATCTTGGTTAAATTTCACAAATTGACTTACGCTC
Organism: Lissotriton helveticus; assembly: GCF_964261635.1. Lineage (NCBI taxonomy): Eukaryota > Metazoa > Chordata > Amphibia > Caudata > Salamandridae > Lissotriton > Lissotriton helveticus. The sequence goes on along the minus strand of NC_136057.1, from coordinate 1,314,357,221 downwards.
AGGTTTGTTGGGGCAAACCGGGGGAGACCACAGAGAGATTTAATGTGTCCAATGGGGTTCGACAAGGGTACATACTGGCTCCTACCTTGTTTTCCTTATTTATAAATGAGGTAGTTCAGTACTTTTCAAACCACCCTACTGATGCACCAATGTTAGCTGGTATGAAAGTACCATTGCTCATGTTCGCGGACGACATCCTGCATATATCCAAGACGAGACAGGGGCTGCAGGCGGCGCTGTCTCGTTTTGAGGTGTTTTGCTGTGAACATGAGCTAGTGGTTAACATAGGAAAAACCAAGTTTATGGTGCTCCATAAAACTAAAACCATTCATGCCAGACCATGTTTTCATACCTGGGTGTCACATTTAGTAGCAAATTAAGCTGGAAGCCCCAAATCGAGTTGCTGGCACTAAAACATGTGCAGCTAGATGGTGCCCTCCTTAAGGAACACAGGCTTTCCCAAACCAAGCCTATTCCCCCCTCCCCCCCCCCCCCCCCCCCCCCCCACTACCAATTTATACCATCAAAATGAGTCCAGCAATATTGTGTGGAGCCGAACTATGGGGTTTCGGCAATTCATCCCCACTAACTGTAGCCCAAAACAAGTTTGTGAGAGCGATAGTCGGCCTCCCGCAATCTTCACCCCTGTTACTGCTTTTTCTTGATTTGGGTTGCCACACCATTGAAGATGCAGCACGCTATAGACCCGTGGCATTCTGAAGGCGTCTCTGGACCACTCCGTAACTCTCCTTGTATACCAAGGCATTACTGGAAGTGATGAGTTTGAACCAATCACATATGATTCCATGGCAGAATAACATCAGGTCCCTACTGGCTGAAATGGGGATGAGTAATCTATGGGACCATCCGGAGGATACGAAATTTCCATCTAAAAAGATCTATAGAGCAGCATATTGGGAAATGGTCAAAACCAAGAGATACTCTTCCCACACAAGGCAGTCATTGTCAAGGAATTTCCTCGAAATTAAGGATGAGGCCGCTATGGAAGACTATTGGAATCTTATTACCAAGCCATATGATCGGAATCTCTACCACCAGTTCAGAATAGGCACGCTGCCATTAAGATGCTTCACAAGTAAATGGAACCCTACCAGGTGTGATAAGTGTATATTTTGTCAGGATCATATTGAGAACATAGATCACTTTCTATTCGTCTGTCCTGCGTACCACCTGCCTAGGTTAAAATGGCTTAAGCCAGTATGCACGTCTATGAACACTAGGTCAGCATTGGTTGCGAGCAGAATCCTAAAATCAGACACCACTGCCACTGCCCTTATCGTGATCGGCGTGACTAAGTTTCTGAGTTGGGTATGGGCCATTCGTAATAAAAAGGGGGTAAAGTAGTACAAAAAGTTTAGTTGGGCCCCACTTCATATGAGTCTGAGCTATGATCTGTTCTGTTACTTAAGGCAGATAATTTATTCACTTTTTAAGTACCTGTTATTGAAAATATGTCTGCACAAAGGTTTTAAACTATTTAATTCACATTTTAAGATGCATGTATATATACTCATCTAATAATATATGATATTTGAAGTAAGAATTTTGTATAACATTTCCTAATTACATGATGTATTTTGAGTACTAGTTTTACATTTGGATGAACTTGTCTTTTATGCTGAATAATCGAATTAAAGACTTTATTGAATTGTTATTTTTACTATTGCCCTCTGTTGATCTGATGTGATGACCTGAGCTACGGAATATTTTCAACCAAATAAAAATAACTTCTATCGAATTGGCTTTAAAGCCACACAGAATATTCAGTATATATGTTTAAATCAGTTCTTTCATCGTCTCTGCTGTCCTGGGCTTTGCCCTCCTTTGCATATGTTTCTTTTCCCAAGATTGTGCTCTGGCAACAGATGATGGACGGAATTCTGAATTAATCAAACCACCCCCCCCTCCCGTCAAGAGATCTGAGTTAAATCCATTGTTCTTTTACTCACTACGCCACGCCAGTTTGGACCCAGCCATATGCAAATCAGTCTTGCCCCTGCTCATCATGGAAACAGTCCAGACCGAACTGCCAAGCCTGGTCCTCCCTGGACCAAAAACAAGCATCCTGGGACCGGTTTCAGGGTATGTCACCCTTCTTCAGCCAGGCTAGCTTGACTCCAGTGGCACAGGTTGCTTGTTTGTGGTCCAGGGAGGACCTAGCCTGGCAGTTCGGGTTGGACTGTTCCCATGGGGAGCAGGGTCAAGACAGTTGCATATGGCTGGGTTTAAACTGGAATGGCATTGTCTACAAACAAATATGGATTTAGGTCTAGATCTTTGTACTGGGGGTGAATGTATGACATTGTTCTGCATTCTGTCCATCAATTGTTCTTTTTGCATTTGTCACCCCAAGTGGGATGGGTATGCCTACACGTGGGTCCCGTGCACTCCATGCCACTGGAGTCAAGCTATCCTGGCTGATGAGGGGTGAAACCCTGTAAATTGTCCCAAGATGCTTGTTTCCTGTCCAGGGAGGACCTGGGCTGGACTGTTCTCGTAGGGAGCAGAGTCAAGACTGATTTTCATATGTCTAGGTTTAAACTTGAATGACACGGGAATAAAACACGGTGGATTTAGGCCCAGATCTCTGTACTCCGGTGAATGTTTGACAGTTTTCAACATTCTGTCCATCAATTGTTATTTTTACATTTTTCCCAAATGGGACACATTATGGATGTGTTGTGAAGGAAGTAAACACTACCTCTTCTGGGACAAGAGTATTGAAAGAGTTCTGGTCAGTGCGCAGTAACACTTGCGTTGTAATGGCATGCGGGGTAACAGCTGCGATGTAATGGCTGTTTCCCGTGAGAGAGAGTACACGGAAAGACTGGGCTTCTAGTGTGGTGTGGAGCTGGGAGTTTTTCGGGTTTTCAAAAATATTTTGATAACTGTTTCCAAGAAAAATAATGGATGGGCCTTAATGCATGGGGCCTTGAAGGGCTGGTATTGGAGTGATCCAGGTTACCACAAGGGTGGGGGTGGCTTCACCTGTTTCAGAGTAGCCCTCTTATCATTCCTAGTGAGCCAGGCATCACCTCAAAGTAGATTATTCCACAGCAATTGTGTGACCTGGCTATGGGCAAACATCCTTGAAAACATCTCTGCGGTTACTCCTAATGCCAGATTTAAGTTGATACATTTCTACTTTTTGCACAGAGCTTATATCTCTCCTGGCAAAATCAATGTGGTTTTCCCCTCTGGCTGTGGTGGCCTGACCCAGATGTGGCGAGCCTGGAGCGGACATGTTTCTTATGGTGTGGGCCTGCCCGTCGCTGGCTGGATTTTGGGGGAGCTGACAGACTGTATCAATGACATTACCCTTCAGACCCTGTACTCCCCTGGCCTGTTTACTGGGGGGATTTCCCACATTTAAGTCAATGTAAAATTACTACTAGATTTGCAGACCTGGCTCTGACATGCAAACTGGGAGATTACAGTGCATTGGAAGGCACTAGGGGTGCACGACTTGTGAAATGGAGGTAAGAACTTGTTAAATGGGCAGGATTTGAAAGTGCAGTGTTGCTTCGAGAAGTGATGAGTGGCGTGGTTGGATTGATCAAGCCCGTGTGCTTGGGGGTATCTGCTGGATTGTCTCTGAGATCCCGAGCTGGACACCCTGGGTGGATCCCTTAGATGGGGAGCCCTCCTAAGATCCTTGGTCCCCGGGACAGTACAGTACATGTGAAACTTTGACTATTTTGAGGGACTAAACAAACACTGTGTTCCCAGTGATGGTTCTCCTATGGGCCAGCCTGACAGAGGCGGTGGGTCCGGGGAGATAGGGTGGTTGGTATGCTCCTCTCTAGCTGTATTGGACGCGGCCTTATGTACATTGAATTAACGTCCTGAAGTGTTATACTTGGTACCTTTCCATGGTTTATGTACTGTGCATATGGACACGATTGTTCAAGCTCTGTAGGGCCCACGACTGGGTTGCCTAGGATAAAATAATACAAATTGTGTTTAAAAAAAAATAAACAAAATCGCATGACCTGGCTGCCTTGATGCCAGGACGTGGCATTGCAAATCTTGGGTGCAACTGCAAGGTGCAGGTGGCTGGCACAGTGTTGCACCTTGGCGCCTGGCTCTGATGCCCAAGCTGCCTATTACACTCCTGAGCCTGGCTGTTGTGTGGCTGGAGGTTTCTTTGATGCCTAAGTGCTAAAGACTTTACAAATTGCCGGAGAAGTGTGCAGAAGCAGCCGGCCCCGCCGCTGCCTGGCCTCTGGTTTCAGGGCCCCGTCTGTAGCCGCGGTGTTTGGTCTGGCACGGTGGCACGGCCGGGGAGCACCGAGCCGGGCGCTGCTCCGGGTGACGCGCTGGGTTTCATCGGGCGCCCTGGCTGGTTCTTCCAGTCGGGTGAGATTCCTGCCTGCGCCTTACAGTGCCGGCGTCGCGCTCGGATATGGGCGAGTACGGGCCTCGGTGCCTCCTTCGGCGGCCTCCTTTTCAGTCCTGGGTTCTTTTGTGTTCTCCAGTCGGAGCCCGGCTCCCGCATGTGTCTGTCAAAGAAACCGATGAAGAGCTGATCTATTCCTGGTCCCACACGCATGTCTTTTCTCTTTGACCACTTCCCCTCTCACAAACTTTCCAACATTTCTGGGTTTTTTTGTTTTTTATTACCCTTTGTTAGCATACGTTTTGCCATCCTTCTGCCCTCCCTGGAACAGGAAGTGCAATCGGAGAACAGCAAGTGCAGTCCACAAACTGATCTCCCTGGTAAAGGTGCCAAAAAAAATCAATGTAAATGTCGCACTTAATTCGCCTCCAAAAATAAAAGCCATCCTTGAAATTCCAAGAGAGGTGTCTTAAATCTGGCCACTGCACTTCCCTCCTTTGTTGCCACATAAGATTCGGGATTGAGTGGCATTTCTCAAAAGTGGAGTGTTTTATTAGGTTAGAAAATTGCTCGCAAGAAAGTTAAAAAATAAGAACGGTTGAGCTTTCGATTAAGAAAGCTAGCTGAATTTGATTCATGTTAATAGTAAAGAGCAACATTTTGTTTTTGAAAAGTGCCTTTTCACTTCCGTGTAATCTTGTCAGTGGTGTGCACTAGCTCGCACCGGGCTGTGTTCAGTGCAGTTTTCCCACATTATTGTTTCCAAATACCTGTGATTGAGGGAGGGGCTTTCAGACCCTGGGAAAGCCAGGAGCGTGCCAACTCTTTGCTGTTTCTCTTGCCTGGTGTTCTTCGGGCAGAAGTCCTGTGTTCACTCTGGCAGAGACTGGCACCTGCTTAATGAAAACAAATTCGTATTGCACATTTAAGGCAGAGTCCGTGGTGCTTCTAGGCCAGAGGGCTACGCCGTGCCAGAAAGCTTGGACGACGACATGCAATTAAAGTGTTTGAAGGTTGAGGGGATCCTTTGCATGTAAAGGCGGGTTTCCTGTGGGGTGTACCGTGCAGTGAGCACACTGCGGCGTAGAGCCCCTAAGGCCTACTGTCCCCGGAAGGGTCCTTCCTTCGCGTAATGAGGGCTTGACCTGTGGTTGGGTTACCTGCCTCTACGGGGCTCTTGCGTGCACTACTGGGCTTCCCGCCCTTCGAAAGAGGCTGAATGTTTTATAGAATATACAAAGTAGCCCAGCACACTTTTATACATAAATATAACGATGATATAATAAACACTAAGCAGAGATTGTTCCAAAGATGAGTCAATGCTGTATTCAATTTTAATACTTTATTCAGTTCTTTTTAAAAACTTTTGAAACCGCCAACGCGTTTCGTCCCGTCCAGGGACTTCTTCAGGGCTGATGGTATATGGACGGACACATTTTGAGCTGTGTTTATTCGTCAGTAGTGTTAAAGTGAATAATTTCATATATCAAAAAGGAACGTTGTTTCTCCATTAGTTTACGAGCTTGTATGGACACATACTCCGGAACCAGGATACTTTGCCTTTAATGAAAAGCCTTGTGGAATCACACTTGAATTTTTTTTTTTAAAACTAATGGAGAAACCACGTTCCTTTTTGATATCTGAAATTCTTCACTTTAACTAACACTACTGAGGAATAAACACCGCTCAAAATATTCAGCTCAAAAAATATTTATGTATACAAGTGTGCTGGGCTACTTTGTATATTTGGTTTTGTAGAAGCCGGTCTTCACCTGCTTCCCAATTTTTGGGGGTGTAGGGAATTGTGCCTCAGCCCCTTGTTGCACCTTTTCTCTTGCCACTATAGAAGCAACTTTGGAACTAGTGCAGGCACCTATGCTCCGATTCCCTTCTCTTGTTGTTTGATTGTTTTATAGAGCAGGCCATGCATTGGAGAGATATGGTCCGTCGTTTCTGTAGCCTCCAACCGGTCACACCTCCAAAATTTGAGAGTACCCTGTGACAAAATGGGTACTCTTCAACGGGGTGGTGCTCGGGTATTGAAGCCTTCTGCTATGAGCCGAGACTGGTGGATATCTCAGGGTTCGCCTTAAAACCAGAGCGGACGGGGTCTTGAACTATGCTTGACTTCCAACTCCGCTATGTGGAAAAGTGTCAGTTTTAAAGGTTATGTTCTATAAAAGCTAGGCATATAAGAGGGTTTGATGGCTGATATGGGGTGGGAAAGGATCCAGCTACATTCCACTGAAGAGCTGAAAGAGATGACTGCATGGAGGCTCATGTTCGAGAGGTGGTGTGTGGATAGCATCTTTAGAAGAACAATTCTTATTTTCTGACCAATCCCTGGCAGCTAGGTGCTGATTTGTCAGCTCTTGAGACGCTCTTGGAAGTCCTATTGTGAAAAGACCTTCTTCCACCTGTGACTATTGCAGCTTTGCGCTATTAGTATCTGTGTGTGTAGGAAGATGGGTGAAGGGGCCCAGACAGTCGCGCTAGATCAGTTGAATCTCTGGTAACAGCTTTAGGTACTCTATGAGCAACTAGTCTGGGAATAATTCTCATCCATAGATCAAAAAATTCTGCTCGCATCAGCTATGTTTGCTAGGAATAGCGGATATTTAACAAATTTAGATTTTTGGGAACGGCATGGAAGTAACATAATTAAAACCACACAATTGGAGCTAATTTGCAGTATTAGACGACCCGGTCAAGTAAAATGGGATCTACACTAGAAATTACTATTTTATCGAACAGCCTTGGTTCCAGATGACCATCCTAGGGTTTTGGCCCTTTCTGGAGGATGGTGTTCATCAGAAAATTGTATAATAAAGTAGTGCCCTAAACATCCCTAAAAGCAAGAAACCAACCAATCAAAATGTAATAGGAAAGAGTCATCATAACAGGAGAAAAAAAACCGAAACTAACTTTTGAGCGTGCATCACCTACTGAACTAAATTCATCTCAAACAACCATGTTCTAACTCTAGGAATTGTAAGAGTTTATTATTGTACCAAGTATCCCATCTCACCTGGCCTAGCTTCTTCTTGAGGTGAAGGAATGCAGAGAAGGTTAGATTCAACTTTCTTAATTGGATAAGGAAACAAGATCGAGACCTGCTTACCAAGGTGTGACCTGCTACCACTCATTGAAGCAGCTGCGGAAGTTAGGTTTATGCACATGGCAGTGTCCATCCAGCAAACACACTGCTGAAATACCAGGCGGCAGAGCCTTGGGGAGGGAGGGGGGCGGGGGGGCAGAGGCACCTGGCCTGGATGTGTAGTTCGGGTAGATACATGGATGCATCCCATAATGCTCACTGCGGAGTGGTGTGCCAGGGCCTAAGTGGTGGCGGCAGAGGTAACATTGAGAGATCTGGTCATGGCAGTGTTGCCATCTCTCCCTGGTCTCACGGGTGGCGGTGGTGGTGGCGGCAGCATTGAGGATTGTGGCCCAGGGGCGCGTGCCCTCCCCTCGTTGACCGTGTCCACCCCAAGCTCACGGCCCAGACCTTGGGCGTTGCAGTTCTGAGTGTTCTTCTGAGCAAGAGGAGGCATTGGCACGTGAAGATAAAATCACACCTGTTTAAATATTACACTCCCACGTGCACAAATGTTTATTGCAACATTTTACGATTGTGTGAAATGTTTGTGGCTTTGATGGCCCGTTTTATAAGATTGTGTGTGCTTTGTGACTGGAATAACCGGCCCGGCCTGGTTCTGTCCACCCGCAGAGAGCACTGCTCGCGCCAGGGGTGGCGCCCTGTACACCCCAGCCCCTGGAGAGGGCACCCATGGGTGCACAGGGCTGTCCATGCGGGTGCTCTTCAGTTCCCAGCACGTCCACCCGGATTGCTCACCATACTACCATCTGTGCACTCGGAACAAGAATTCTCCGAATGTATGTATGAATGAATATTCTGACAACTGAACGAATCCCCGTAGTGATTTTCCGAGATCACACACATCGCCCCTTGTGGAGAACGGGTTCGTGCCCAGGCTCCCTGGTCCCATCCCTATGAGCAGGCACGGCGCCCACCGCCCCTAAATCTGCTTTCTGTCTTCCCACAGTGTTGAGCGGAGCCCTCGGAGGGCGGCAGCTGTCACCAGCCCCGCAGATGCCAGGCCGGGCCGCCAGACATGGCAGCCATTCAGCCAGGGACTCTTTTCTTCCGTTCCTTGACAGAGCTCCCGGCGTTAACAAAAGCGGTGCGAGAGCAGCTGCGAGGCGCTTTGTCTGTCTTGGGGAGAGCGAGGGGTGATCTGCGCCCAGAGCCCGGGCGAGGCAGCGATGGCTCCCCTAGGGCAGGAGGTCAGAGCAGAGGCGACTGGGGGCGGAGCCCAGAAGAATTGGGGTTAGACCGCGCTGAAGGGGACAGGCCCTCTGGGGGCCGTGACTGTGACGGCAGAGCCCTCGGGTCTGAAACTTGGCAGAAGGCAGTGGATGAGCCCAGCTATGCACCCCCTCCCTCCCTGAGCCATGCCACCCCCTCCCCCAAAGGATGTGCACTTAAGAGCCGGAATCCAGGCAAACGTCCTCTACCTGTATAAAGGGCACCGTTAATTACATGCAAAGTAATTTTGCATACATGGAGTGCCAAGAAAAAGTTCTTTAGTGCGGCTCTCCACTGTGGAGGAGTGTCTGTCGAGAAGAGTTTTCGGTGAAATAGAAGTTGGTTTCGCTCGCAGCGAGGCCTCCTTCTGTGTTCTTCGCCAGTTCCAGCATCACGTGACCAGTTCAGGCTGTGCACTATATGCCACGTTCAAGTTTGCGCTCTCACCCGGAAGGGTCTTTGGTGCAGGCTGCTCGGAGGAAGGCACTGGACATGGAGGGTAGGTGGCAGAGCGAGGTCTGTGACATCCTTCCGAGTTGAAGATGGTTGGAAGCATCTTGCAGATGCTGGGGGAGATTGTGCCAAGACTGGCCAGGCCTGATCTGAGAAGTGAGGCTTCTGCAGCTGAAGGCTGGCGGGGCAGTGGGTACAAATATGAAAATATTTCCTGATTTTTGTGTTTTTTCAAAAGCTTGCAGCTGTGCCATAGGCAGAGCGGTGAATGAAACTCAAGGTTTTGGAAGGTACCCAGGTCCAGGGGTGGACATCCAAACAATGCCTGCACACTGACCTGCTTGTGGGGCACTGCCTGATTGCTTCATAGGGCAGTCCACCCTGCCCAGGTCAGTGTCGGGAGAGCCTTTAAGACTAGAGGCGGGGGCAGGATCACATTTTCGAGCAACCAGGAAAAGGTGGGATGCTGCTTTTTGAATTGCCTTAAGGCAAATAAACTTTATTTTGGGAGGGTGATTGTGCGTGTGGAGGGGGAGTGATGAAGGCGTTCCCATTGAGTCTGGATCCACATGGATGGCAAGTGCAAAATAACAACATATATCTAGACTTAAGTTGCTTCATAGGGCGTCTGACACTAAATACCTCCTGGTATCCCACTGGATTTCTTTTCTGGCGAGCACTGTGATTGGCCCCTTGATCTGTACAGGGCGGTGTGGAGCCTTCTCGCCTTCTAGGTGCGCATGAGGGAAGGCTGAGAGGTTATGGTGACTGTTATAATGTTGTTAGTGTGAAAGATCGGATCAACCGTATCAGTACTTTAGAATAAAATAGAATGTACGATTGTTCTTTTGGGCTTCCAACTCTGGACACTGAGGTGCATTCAGGTTGCATGGGAGCAGGCAGGCGGCATGCATGTGTCTGGCCAGATACCTTGATGGATCCTTGTGAAGCTAGATGAAGGGTGGGCGACTGCCATTCATTTTAGCTGCTTCTGAACTGGAGGAAATCTATTTGATGTAGTGCTATGCTCACTCTGTATTCTTAATGAATTGTATGCATGAAGGGACCTTGCACTTAAAGAAAGGTATTTATGCCAGGGTGGCACGCTTTCTCAGGGATGGCCAGGTGGAAGAAGAGCAGTGGTATTTAAAAATGGTTTGGGTGAAGCAAATTTAATCCGAAAGAAGTAAAAGAGAGGGCGAAAACATCAGCCCGGTGAAGGAGTCAGGAAGAAGTCCTATGGAAAGAGTGTCTTCCGTGGGAAACAGTGCGAAGCAAGGAGCAGAGAATCTGCTAGGTAAACCGCAGACCTCTATTCAAGAACTTAAAGGAGCACTTTCTGGTTACATCAGTCTGAAGTATCTGCACAAGAGCTGGACTCTGAGATGGCCAAGAAAAAGCTGGAAAGTAGTGTCCATAAACCTAGCAACAATAAGTGGCCACTTATTTGAGTGTTCCTTCATCGGGCTTCCTGGATCCATATTAGGTGTGTCTACCTGGATTAGAGCAGCGGTGATCCGACCAGGAATGTGGCCCAGTGGGCAAAGGAGGCGTTCAGGTGATCGGAGAACAACTCGCCTCATTGGTGTGGAGCAGTTATGCTAAGATTAAGAATTGCCTAGCACCTTGTAAAGAGTGGCTTCTAGGTTCGCATCATGCCAGGTGCTTCTACTGAAGTCCTTTGTCTTTGGGATCGGTGAAGTCTTCGTAGTGCAGTGGATGTGCAAAGTCTGAAGGCCTGCCTAACACCAGACTTGGTCGAACAGTCATCTAAGGAAGGGGTCCTTAATTAAAAACTGGGCTTGAGACTCCTAGAGTGATATGTTGGTGATTGTTCAGAGGAACAGTCGGTTTGACGACACAGAGTTCAAATGATGAATTCTTCTACCTGTTCAAAACCGTTCAAGTGTTGTTGCAGAAGAGCTGGTATGTTTGTGGATCAGGCAAGTTTCTTGTAGAAGATTTATACCTGAGACGGTGTAAAGAAAGGCGCACCACGGGGTTCATCCATCCAAGCCTTGCACCTGCGACCCACAAATGCAGGCGAGGTACAGCTTCGGAGAGAGCGCTTGGAAGACCTACAGTGTAAGGTGGCACTAGGGGGTATGCATTTTGATAGATGTACAGCAGATAAGGAGCATGAAAGAACTACAAGAACAACATGAGTGCCCTACTGAAGAGGGACTGGCATAAACGGGCTGGAAGAGTGTTGTGTTACTTCGCTGCACGGCCTTTGTGAGGCCTCACCTGCACGACTGTGCCCTGATTTGGTGGCTGTATCTCCAGGAGCATCAAACCTTTTGGCAATGCTCCAGCATTAGGTGCCCACAAATGTGCAATATTGAAACTTCAAGCACTGTGGGCACACATGCAGGAACACAGAGTATGTTTACTCATTTTTGTTAGACTCGTTCTCAACTTTTATTGAGGAAACTACCAGGTACGTGGCATAGCCGGAGACCTGGCCAAGATTTTACTCTACAGTGGAATCCATATTAGCGGATCTTATACCCTTCCCACCTGGGTCTGTAGGCATTTGCATCATCGCACCTCTATATCCCTTGTAGTGGAGCATTTGGACAACCGTCTCCTAATTGTTCCAACCTTAGTATGTGACTGTGCGTGGTTTGGCTTCTAAAAAACGTGTGTGAATAAAGATCCTGCGTGGCGGTACTTAAAGAGTGTTTGGAAGGAAGTACTTCAGCCCTGAGCTTGGGCACCACAGCCCATGCAATTAAAGACGTGTTGATAGTCTTGGACGTTTTTCAGAAGTGCGCTTAAGCGTGGCATGTGACTGGTGCACGCGGTGAGAAGCTCACGCACCATTGGTCACCGTCTTATCCACCATGTGATGGTAGCGTGTGCTCCTCTGGCAGCGCAAGAGTGAGGGGTGGTTGAGGTCACGCCTTGGACTTGCTGTTTACGTAGCATGAAGGCCTCATCAATGTGACCAGCCTCATTTTGGACCCCCGCCCTCAAACCACCACCTCGTGGCCCTTGATGACTGCGGTTTTTTGATCCGCTTCTTAGAACAGCTCGGCAGTGTGGGCAGCTTGTGCTCTAGGGTTGCACGGGTGTGGTCGCTTGTCCTGAATAAGTTAATTCTTGCAGCCTTTATGGGACATGGAAGGCTTTCTGCTCATAACTAGACATGGGTGGCTTGGTTGACAGAATCCTATCCCGTCAGGGCACAACGTCCTTTAAATTTCAAATTAGTGCTCTGTGCCCACCAGTACATGTTTCTGGGTCATTCCAAGGGCAATCTGTACTACAGTTTTGGATAGGGGCCCTGGTTTCTACAGGAAAATAGTGTTTTACAGTGGAGTCTCGGAGTAAACCCAGTTGATGGAGCTGGGGACTGAATTAACACACAGGAGCTTGTTTGTAGTTTGTGTGGAAAACGCAAAGATGAAAGTTGGATTGCTTACAAAAGTAACAGCCACTAGCAGTCACTCGGCTGCATTCCGCTCCATTGTTTTGCACCCACAGTGCCAATTCGGATAGAGGCCAGGAACATTCAATTGGCCTCCTTCTGCTCTTCTAGGAGCAGTCCAGCCTGAACTGTCAGGCCAGGCCCCTTCTGAATGGGATCATTGCAGCCACGGCCTGTTTGGCTTACTTATACCTCGACAGTGAGGTATAAGGGCATGCCTGTCACAAAGGTTGTGGGTGGAATGCTTACAAAAGTCCCAGCCACTGGCAATCACTTGGGACTGTATTAAAGTCCATTGTTTTTTCCCAGTATTCCAGGTCAGACAAACCGGCCACCAGCACGTCAGCCATGATCCTGCTTCAGTACGAATACTTTGGGTGGCCTATATCTAAAGAAATCTGTTCATGCACGTTTTAAACTGAAATAACTCGAGTCTGTGTGTGCCTTTTTTACGTTTTAGAAGGGCAGGTGTTCCGTTGCAAGTGTACTTTCCCATTCTTTGAGTAGGGTTATTAGTTGTGCCTCTTGGGTTGGTGCGGTACTAGTGAAGGGTAGTAACTTCTTCGGATTACTGCACAGACATTGGTAGGCTTCTCTGCTTTGTTGCTTGCCCGTGGCATCACGCCTCTTTGCTCAGATCCTTGGGGCTTCTAGGTCTACAAACAGTTCTCTAGTGTAGCCAGGCTCTTCTTTACCTCGTCCTTTCAGAAGTGGCCACTGCCCTGGCAGAAACTGCACCCTTGTGTCTTGCACACTTGTCCTCATGGTAGGCGGCATTTTAATCTCATTACTCCAGGAAAATGACCGTCTTTGTTCAGGACGTGACTACATGCGTGAGCGGGCTGTGGCACTGCTAACTAGCTACAGTGCACGTGCACTAATCCAGGAACCAGACCTCGTATCCCATCCAAAGATGGCTGCCGTCTACGTCGTGCATGTGATACCTACATTGCGATGGTTAAAGAAACGTTACCCGTTTATTACGCTTTGTTTGTACACTTGACGTGAATGTTGCGCTCTTGATGGAAGTCTCGCGGAGTTCTTAAGTTATCTTCAGGTGCAGTTTACACATGCTTTTGGCTGGTACAGCCCTTCCGCACCCAGATCCAGTAGTCCGCCATTGATTGTACTTTTCTTCCTTCTGTGTGCACGCCTCCATTGTTGCACGCACCTCGGCCTGTTTAATACTTGGTAGGGTCATTGGAGTGGAGACTCGTGCACCCTTTCCAAGCACTGGTCAACTGTCGATGCCTCCTGCATGGGAGCCATCAGAGGTCTGATATCAATGCACGCGCCTTTTGTGCTGTGATGTGTTTCAGTGGTTGTCCTTTGGCAGGTAGCCGTTGTTATAGCCTTATAGGCCACTGCTAGGGCTTAACTGGTTGTTAAAGTCCCTGAACCCCCAGTTACAGACCTGAGCTGCAGGCACGCCACATAAGTTACTATTTTAATATCCGCATTAAATCAGCTTATTCTGAAAAATACATACATTTTACATTTAAACACCTTATTTTCCATTTTTGGAAACCTACCCAATTCATCCAAACAAAAGCTGTTTATTTACTAGGTTGGGCTACACACTAGGAAGCTACTCACAAGCAGCTGAAGAGCTTCTAGCAACACCCGAGCTGTTCGTTGGTGAACCTGAGGTATACCATTACAATCACACATAGAGTGTAAATGAGTGAGAGATATGATGGATTGCGAAGGCTGGAAACTTGAACACTCTTGTGTTCTGCCAGCAGGATGTGGTGAGCTGCAGCTGCCGGCACTTCCTGGGTTTTCCACATTATACCGTGAGTAGGAGCTCGCGGGGTGGGCGAGGACCTGATGTGGGTAACTTCCACAAGAGGCACGCGTCTAGAATCCACATTTCACTCTGTCTGCAAACAAACCTGTGACACCTTTTTCTGTCTGTCTACCATATAACCCAAAACCTACCTCTGGGGAGCGAGAACGCGCCAGCTTTATTGACCTGGACGCCCCCGTCAAGTCGTAGGTTTGAATCCAAGAAGGGACACTCCACCCTTTATGCTTCTGGCATCTACCCAAATGGGCACCAATCTGTTGGGGTGGTGGTAGTGGTTTTGCGCACTTTAAAAAGTAAAGTGCAGGTCTTGTGAAAGGGACATCATACGCTACCCTAGTGCTGCTGCTATTCATTTTCTATTTTTTTTTTATTTTTTTTTTTAGCATAAACAAGGGAACCCAGAAAAATACCTTTGGACCATGGGTAAATTACTTATTAGAGAGAACAAGGGTCCTCAGGAAATGCAATAAGGGTACAAAAAAATATATAGACCACGATAAGTGCTATAGTTCAGCTTCCCAGCCCAGCCGGGCAGGGAATATTTAATTTTCAAATTTTTAGAATCAAATTTTGACCAGGAGGGGGTCATGTACAGGGAATTAGATAGGGCACAATCCTGTACCTAACCTGAAAGATAGAAAAACCATTAGAATAGAAAAGGAAGTAGAATGAAAGGAGTTTTAACAGGCAAGAAGGGTTTTGGAGCCAATTATCGTTTGCGAAATAATAAACAATCAAAGCAAGTCACGACATACAGTGTATGCAGAATAATACACAATTGAATTTCAACAACACTGTTTTAAGCGTCAACGTTTCGATCCCTTGGCTCCTAATGAACCGGGATCATCATCAGGACTATATTAATCAACGCCTGTTTCCAATATGAACGCCTGTGGAAGTGAAGAGGGAGAAAAATAAAAGAAAAACATCAGGCATCCGCCTGAATAGGTAAAAATAAGACAACCATTTTAAGCAGCGAGGTCAATCTGTGGCTGTCCAGCCATTATTAATCAAGGCCAGTATTCAGTCTGTGATTCATGCCTGAAGTGTGATTGAGGTGCATGCAATATTGTCATGCAATTGCAGGTCTGCTCGGGGTCCAGTAAAAGTTACATCATATAAAATTTATACATCAGGTGAGTGACTGTGGTGAATGAGCAATTGGATAAAAAAAACGGCGCAGTGAAAATAGTGAATGAGCAGATGAATAACAAAAGATGAGTTTGAAACGGCGCAGTAATCTAATGGAAGACTACAATGGAGGATGCATCTATACAAAATAGAGCTAATTGATCGCAAATTGTGAATCCGAAGAGTGACAAAAGTGCAAGCTGGTGGACCGGAATCGGCGCAGTAAGTTGGTGAAGAATCGTGTGATTGAACGGCCGGTTTTTTACATGCCGGATTCCAGTGGGTGGACCCCGGTGAAGTGTCAAGGGATTCACTAACCTGACAATTTGCAAGGGTTAGCTTGGTCGGGCGCGGTTCGCCGTAAAAATTACTGTCAGGAACCCAGGGTTGGAGGGACCTGAAAACGGGAATTCAATTAAGGTCAACCGGGCTTGGTCGGGTATGGAAATTACTGGGCACTGAGGTATTTACAATTACCTTGGCAAGACGGGTCAGACCGTGAATTTCGAGTCTTTCCGTGAGTGTTTCTCGCTGCTCCCTAGATTAATGAGGTCGCTTGAATCGGCAACCACGAATGCTAAATAAAAGGAAAATTACATTAGAGCCGGATTATGGCACAGCAAGGATCAGTCCTAACAATAAGGGGGAGGGGGTCCCGATCGGCACTTACCTTGTTTCACCTTAGCATCAGTAGGTGGTGGGAGGTATGGCCGTGAATACGGATGTCTTTTGAATGTGGGGGCTTGCAACCCTTGGATTGTGATGCCGCTTGAATCGGCGGTCTCTATGGTAAAAGGGAGGACTCGTGTTAGGAACAGGGATATCAAAAGGGGAGGCATTAGCCTAATGTTATGGGGGAGGCCAGGTCGGTGCTTACCCTGATCCACGGTGGGATCTGCGGTGGGTAGGAAGTAGAGACACGATGGTCTAACTGCGAGGCTCCAGCAGCATAGATCTGCTGTTCCCGGGTCGTTCGAATCTGGCAGGCTGTGATTGTTAAGTTGCCGGCATGGAAGACGGACTGTGCGTGCAGGCCGCAACTACAGCGGCCATGATGGAGTGGTTTGGAACCCGGTTGAATTGGGCAGGCATGAGTGGGTTCAGGGTTAGGGATTGGTGATTAGGTACTAGGTGGGATATCGTGGGTGTGAATAAAAGTGCATAAACCAGTGATTAGGTATTAGGTGCTATACCTTTAGTAAAATTACCGAGTAGAAATGCATGCTCTACCGAAGTGACTAGCCTGTCGTGCCCGACATGTATACACATTAGACTATATACAAAGGAATTTCTGTATGACAATGGTCGCAACAATACATTCTGTGCATTGAAACATCATTCTCACTGACTTCCTGGAAGCCAACAACATACTAGACCTCTCTCAGACCGGCTTCAGGCCCCGTCATGGTACGGAGACTGCACTTATTGCAGTGACGGAGGAGGCACGGAGGATCTTGGACGATGGCGGGTCCACAGCCATCGTCCTACTCGACCTAAGTGCCGCCTTCGACACTGTCAATCATAACATCCTACTTCACCAGCTTAACAAAATAGGAGTGTCAGGCACAGCACTCATTTGGCTGAGGTCTTTCCTTACGGATAGATCCTTCCAGGTCTTTGAAAGGGACTTCACCTCAGCCAGTAAACCCCTCACTTGTGGAGTGCCTCAGGGCTCCTCCCTGAGCCCTACCCTTTTTAATGTCTACCTACGCCCCCTAGCTGATGTCGTCCGCCCATTCGGGGTGAAAATTGTCACCTACGCGGACGACACGCAGCTAGTGGTAGCACTGGACCCCCCCCTGAACTCTCATCACAGATTACATATCTGCCTTGAAGCCGTCGCTGCTTGGATGTCTAGCTCTTGTCTCAAACTTAACGGGGACAAAACAGAGATAATGCTCCTTGGAAATAACATCTCGAAATCCATCAATCCCATCTGGCCTCTCTGCTTAGGAAGCCCCCCGCAACCCAAGGAGCAAATCAAGAGCTTAGGCATCTGGCTCGACCACACTCTAACCTTCAACTACCAAGCCACCAAGCTTGCTGCCACCTGCTTCGGGCTGATGAGACTTCTCCGCAAAATCCTCCCCCTCCTTCCGTTCCATTCAAGACGGATTATGGTTCAAGGCCTGATCCTCTCCCGTCTCGATTGTGGAAACGCCCTATATCTGGGGGCCCCACAATCTACACTTAACAGACTCCAGGTCATTCAAAACTGTGCGGCAAGAATCCTCCTGGATATCCCCCGCCGAACTTCAGTCAGAGCCAGACTGAAGGATCTTCACTGGCTCCCGGTGAGATCCAGAATTGAATTTAAGAGCATGTGCATCGCACACCGATCCTACTGGGGTACAGGCCCCTCTATTAACTCCCCCCTGATGAAAGCCTATCTACCCTCCCGCCCACTCAGGTCTACAACCTCCCACCTCGCCTCAGTACCACGCATTAGGAAGGCCAGATGTGGAGGCCGCTCGCTTTCTTACAACCTGGCTAGGATCTGGAACTCCCTTCCCCTCCCTATCAGATCAGAACCTAACCTTCTCACCTTCCGTAAACTATTAAAAACTTGGCTCTTCAGCAAAATTCCAATCTAACTTTTCACTCAGCTTCTCTTACTCCAGCCTCTCCAGCCCAACTCACTCTTTTCTATAGCGCTGGGACGCCCCTGGGTAGCCAACGCGCTTTACAAATCATCAATTCAATTCAATTCAATTCAATTGAATTCAATCAGAATATATACTTGAAAAGAACATTTTCTATTCCATGCACTAATAACAGTTGTCCGATATAACCATACGTCGACAATTCATTTGAGTGTTAATAAAAGCTCCAAAAAGCAAGAGTTCTTCTTGGGAGGGATTTTTGGCTTGATGTGCAGAGACTAGTGCGTAAATTAGAGGAGGGAGGTCCAATCCTCTGTCCGGTTTAGTCCATTCCGGATTGAGTCCTAAGGATTAGGAGAAACTGTTCACACAAGGAGGACTACTTTAGAGAAGGTGCTATCCTGGCCAATAAATTAAGACAGGGGCTACCCTAGAAAAATCGTTAAAAACGCCTTGAAAAGGGCATGGTATCGCCCACGAGAAACACTGCTTGTCCCTAACCCAAAGACAAATATGGACAGGATAGCATGCATAACAACTTTCTCTCCCATCTCTAATCAACTGAGAAAAATGGTCTTAAAACACTGGCCAGTGATTAATGCAGGTACCCTAGAAATTGAGCGCCCCTTATTTGCTTTAAAAACAAGAACTTAAAGGACCATCTGGTCCGAGCTGCGCTTCCCAGCCCAAACCACTCCTCTACTCTTGAAGCGGCATGGGGTCTGTCCCCCATTGTTGGACATGTCAAATGCGGTTGTTGTACGGTTTGCAATTTTACTATTGAAGGTAAAATACTTGTGTTTAACAATATCACATTTAAATGTAACACACTCACAAACTGCAATACAAGTAATGTTATTTATCTCATCCAATGCCCGTGTAAAAAAATCTATGTGGGCCAAACATCACAAAAAATCAAAACCTGCATCTGCCAGCATAGGAGCCGCATCAGGTGCAGGACACCAAATGCCCCACTGGTAGAACACTTCATGGAAGCAAATCATGACGAAGATGATATCCGCTGGACTGTTTTAAAGGCACTGAAACTACCCCAAAGAGGAGGCAGTATGACTAGTCTACCAAACAATGAGGAATTGAAGTGCATAATAATGCTGGACTCAATCCGGAATGGACTAAACCGGACAGAGGATTGGACCTCCCTCCTCTAATTTACGCACTAGTCTCTGCACATCAAGCCAAAAATCCCTCCCAAGAAGAACTCTTGCTTTTTGGAGCTTTTATTAACACTCAAATGAATTGTCGACGTATGGTTATATCGGACAACTGTTATTAGTGCATGGAATAGAAAATGTTCTTTTCAAGTATATATTCTGATTGAATTCAATGCACAGAATGTATTGTTGCGACCATTGTCATACAGAAATTCCTTTGTATATAGTCTAATGTGTATAAATGTCGGGCACGACAGGCTAGTCACTTCGGTAGAGCATGCATTTCTACTCTGTAATTTTACTAAAGGTATAGCACTTGATACCTAATCACCGGTTTATGCACTTTTATTCACACCCACGATATCCCACCTAGTACCTAATCACCAATCCCTAACCCTGAACCCACTCATGCCTGCCCAATTTAACCGGGTTCCAAACCACTCCATCATGGCCGCTGTAGTTGCGGCCTGCACGCACAGTCCGTCTTCCATGCCGGCAACTTAACAATCACAGCCTGCCAGATTCGAACGACCCGGGAACAGCGGATCTACGCTGCTGGAGCCTCGCAGTTAGACCATCGTGTCTCTACTTCCTACCCACCTCAGATCCCACCGTGGATCAGGGTAAGCACCGACCTGGCCTCCCCCATAACATTAGGCTAATGCCTCCCCTTTTGATATCCCTGTTCCTAACACGAGTCCTCCCTTTTACCATAGAGACCGCCGATTCAAGCGGCGTCACAATCCAAGGGTTGCAAGCCCCCACATTCAAAAGACTTGCGTATTCACGGCCATACCTCCCACCACCTACTGATGCTAAGGTGAAACAAGGTAAGCGCCGATCAGGACCCCCTCCCCCTTATTGTTAGGATTGATCCTTGCTGTGCCATAATCCGGCTCTAATGTAATTTTCCTTTTATGTAGCACTCGTGGTTGCCGATTCAAGCGACCTCATTAATCTAGGGAGCAGCGAGAAACACTCACGGAAAGACTCGAAATTCACGGTCTGACCCGTCTTGCCAAGGTAATTGTAAATACATCAGTGCCCAGTAATTTCCATACCCGACCAAGCCCGGTTGACCTTAATTGAATTCCCGTTTTCAGGTCCCTCCAACCCTGGGTTCCTGACAGTAATTTTTACGGCGAACCGCGCCCGACCAAGCTAACCCTTGCAAATTGTCAGGTTAGTGAATCCCTTGACACTTCACCGGGGACCACCCACTGGAATCCGGCATGTAAAAAACCGGCCGTTCAATCACACGATTCTTCACCAACTTACTGCGCCGATTCCGGTCCACCAGCTTGCACTTTTGTCACTCTTCGGATTCACAATTTGCGATCAATTAGCTCTATTTTGTACTGATGCATCCTCCATTGTAGTCTTCCATTAGATTACTGCGCCGTTTCAAACTCATCTTTTGTTATTCATCTGCTCATTCACTATTTTCACTGCGCCGTTTTTTTATCCAATTGCTCATTCACCACAGTCACTCACCTGATGTATAAATTTTATATGATGTAACTTTTACTGGACCCAGAGCAGACCTGCAATTGCATGACAATATTGCATGCACCTCAATCACACTTAAGGCATGAATCACAGACTGAATACTGGCCTTGATTAATAATGGCTGGACAGCCACAGATTGACCTCGCTACTTAAAATTGTTGTCTTATTTTTACCTATTCAGGCGGATGCCTGATGTTTTTCTTTTATTTTTCTCCCTCTTCACTTCCACAGGCGTTCATATTGGAAACAGGCGTTGATTAATATAGTCCTGATGATGATCCCGGTTCATTAGGAGCCAAGGGATCGAAACGTTGACGCTTAAAACAGTGTTGTTGAAATTCAATTGTGTATTATTCTGCATACACTGTATGTCGTGACTTGCTTTGATTGTTTATTATTTCGCAAACGATAATTGGCTCCAAAACCCTTCTTGCCTGTTAAAACTCCTTTCATTCTACTTCCTTTTCTATTCTAATGGTTTTTCTATCTTTCAGGTTAGGTACAGGATTGTGCCCTATCTAATTCCCTGTACATGACCCCCTCCTGGTCAAAATTTGATTCTAAAAATTTGAAAATTAAATATTCCCTGCCCGGCTGGGCTGGGAAGCTGAACTATAACGCTAGCTATTCATTTTCTAGACATTCCTCAGTGAGGCTTAGGATAATCCGCCAGATCTTGAACCTATGTATGGTGCGATGGAAAAGAACCAGCGTGTGTATCCATGTCGGCCATAGTTTGTAATCTACTGTAGAACCCCAAAATTGCAAGCTCCTGTCTGCGATTTGTACCCTGTTCTGGTCTACAATTCAGAAAACACAAGTAAGACTTCTAAAAGCGATTGAGTTGCAAATTTGCTACAAAGACCAATACGTCTTCGGTCCTTGGCAGACACCCCTGTACTGCTCTGGTGATGACTGCAGGAGCTTGGAGGATGTACCATGCCTACCTCCATGGCCACTTTGCCTTAGTACTGGTTTTTCTAGAAATTATTGAGCCTGGAAACCCTCATGGGGGATTATCAGCTCTTTACAAATCCTGTTTGATTTGATTGAGGCTTCTGCTGAGTATATGGGCCAATGTTGCTTCCCTGGTGTGTTTGACGGGCACATACTCTCCTGTCCTAGAAGCTACTTCAGATTTTCTTTCCCACACTACTTTTGCTGAAAGTGTTTTTGTTCCCGTGGAACTAACTGTTGCTTCCATGCACCTGTCACAGTCCAAGATAAAAGGGACTGCAGGGACAGGGTTATTTGATCTTTCTGTGCCTGTAGTTTGTTTCACCAAGACTGAGATTCTGCTGTTTGGTTGCAAAGTGTATTCTACTTGTATATCTGCTGTTGTGTCTTTTTGTATTTCATCATAATCTTGAAGTGTAATACTAACGTACCAAAATCTCAGTATGGCGCGTGCGCCCTTAAACAGCACGCTGCAGTGTAAAGAACTAAACATGGCTGTTTGGATGGTCACATTCTCTGTATTAAATGTGTTGGGATATTAGTGGTGCTACTATTTCTGTTATCAGGTCAAGATTGTTGCATTTTCAAGTGGGCCTCGATAACACGCCTCCTATTATCACCAGGGATGTGTAGAGATCTGGGCCTTTATCCAGAGTAACTGCTTTCATGTTTCTCCACAAGCAGTTGATACAGGAATACTGATGCAATCAAATAGTTTTGAGAAAAATAGTTGCAAAGTTTTGGGACGTGTGGGTGAGTCCTACTGTACTGGTAAAGCATATGGTGTCTTGCCCTGATTTTTGCATCAAGCCGTACCCAGGGCCTCCTGTATCTATCCACCTCTGCACACAACCGCTTCCAGCTGAGGGTGCATTATTAGGACCTCATGCAGACTGTTTTGGGCGTTTGTGGGTGTCGAACTTCTTGCAGCTCCTACTGTGATGATTTCAGTGGTGTCTCAGACGGAACAAGGTACCACTGATGAGGCTGGATCAGTTATTTGTATGATGGTTACAGCGGCGGATGGCTAGCGTTGAGCTGTTAGGCTTCCAGTTCCTTAGGCTTAAGCTTCTCTTACTCAAGATGTATTTGTCAATCCTTCTGTACTGCCTCCTCAGTGTTTGGGCAGGTTATGCTCTAAAGTTGATTCATCTCGAAACTAGGATGGGCCGAGGCCACCTCAGTGGGTTCGAAGCGGTGAGGCTCGGGTATAACCCAGGAACATCAATCTCCTGAAGCTGTCTCTAGCTCCCCGAGTACTGTTTTAATCATGTACGGATTGGACTGACCTGTGGGGACTACAGCCCTGTCTATCTTTTCTTAGATCATTTGACACAAGCTAGACCAAGAAATACTAATGCGAATAGAAGGCATCTTCTGCTCTACAGAGTTTGACATTCAAGAGTAGTGTTGAGGCACCACTCTTCTCCCCGTTGCACCAGTTAACCGGTATCCTGTGGGTTCTCTTGCTTTATGAAGTCCAGCTGGTTGACCACTATGGGTTCCCAGAGTGTAGTCATTTGACACTGACCAGCAGGTTTGATGCATGTGTGACTGACCTGGGATATGTCAGGATTGTTCTGGAGGACATGTTGGCCAATAGAAATCCAAAAGACTACTCGGTGGCCAAGTTCAAAGCGGCCACTCGTGATGGTATGAGAAAAGGTTTTCCAGGACAAACCTTTTCTCAAACCTATCTACATTAGGGGGGTTAGGGGTTTCCCCCTGTCAAGGACAAGCAGCCCAAAGAAAAGGAATTTTTTGCTCAATACACAGCGACTAGGGGATTGGGACCTTTTTACCCCTCACTTTTCATACCCACTCATGAAGGTAAACTGATGGGTGGAGTGAGGTGAGATGGTGGAACGATGACTATACTTCTAAGAGCATTGGCCCAAGAGCTTGGAGTTAGAGTCCTGAAAAGCTCATGCCTCGTATTCAGATCGGGAGCAGTAGATGAACGGAGAACGTTTATCGAAGCACTAATTGTACATTGGAAGCGGAGATTGACTGTCCATTCTACCTCCTTTCTTGTTGGCTACAGACTCACCATCCCACATTGTCTACAGGGCTCTAAATATAGTGCCGGCATGAAGCCCTAGTCCTTGCTCTTAAAGTGAGGAAGCCGTACGTAGGTTCTGGTTGGAGGACATATGTGATAAAGTGTAAAATGTCAGCCAACATGTAGGGAAAATCCTGCAGTGTTAACAGGAGCTTTGGTAGGGTGGATAGTTCACAGGATGGCCTTGATAGGGAGATACTCTGCAATAAACAAGCACTGGTCAGGCATGGAACGGGTTTGGTAGGTTCCATTCTTGTTACAGCACCACCAGGAAAGCCAATTCAATGCGCTACCCTCCGGGCGTTGAAAAAACTGGGAGGTAAGGATGGGCCTTGTGTCCCCGGTGGGAGGATGAAAAGCTGCACACTAGAGGTAGCTGAGGCTAGGGGAGGCATTGCGAGCCAGTGAGGAGCCGGGACTTCTGTACGGATTTTATAGGTGGGGAGGCAGGTCGGAGGAAGGATGGCGAGCCAGGAAGAGGCGTGAGAGGAGACTGAGGACTTTTACCTTCTAGGCACAGAGGAGGAAAGGCAGAGTGACGCTGAAAGGGGGGGTAACAGGAAGGCAATCACACGTGATGGTCAGGCACCTTCCAAGTCACATGAGCTTTGAGATGCCACCATGATGAGCAGTGAGAAGAACAGATGAGCAGAATTGTGCTAAGCCAGGCAGGGTGCTCCATTTTTTTTTCTTCGTTCTGGTGTTTACTTAACTGTTGATGGTTGTACGCTTCAAAACACAGCTACCCATTGTGCTTGCACTGTCAATGTGAATGTGTCAACTTGTATTTTTCAAGTATTGCCTCGTAATCTAATTCTAATGTGCAACGTTTACATTCCCTTTGCCAACGTTTACACTCTAGAAACTGCGTAAATGAATTGATAAAAGCTAAGGGGCGAATTGACTGCCAGGATGTCGGCTCCAGTTCGCCCCTCGCATTCTGGCAGAGTCAGTTCTCAATGCTTTTGAATTGCAACTTGGAGGGCGTTTGCCCCCAGCGCAGATAGGAGTGTACTCGTAATAACGGACTGTACCTTCCTTAGTGGTGGCAAACGCTTTTGTATTCGTGAGTAATTAAAAAAAATAAGATGTACTGCATGTACCATAATGCAGTGGAACAGCTGGCGCTGCGCTCTTGCACATATGCATTTTGTCAAGCTGAAGAGACCGTCAACAATCTCTCCTTTGTGTGTTGCTTTTAGAAATGACGCATTCCGCGGTGTAAGCTTTCGGTGGTAATTAGCGGCTCACCCCTCCTCAGCAGTGACCGAGCGCGCCATCATTCACGGCAGGGTCGGAGCCCTGGCTTCTTGCCAATGCTTTAAGCCCTCATGACAAAAGTTGGAGAACTTTAGACTGCTCTTCCCACCCTCTTTCGCCCTTTGTGTGTCGTAATTCGGTGTTTAAGGGCTCGGACCTTGGTGTTTTCATTGTTCTGCGGCACGCCCCCTCCATGGGCCCTGGCAGGGATGCAGGAAGGCTGAGCACATGCGTGGTGGAGGTGCTGAAAGTTCACACCTTGACCTGTGAGTGGCCCCGGGGCAGCTTCCAGAAACGGCCTGTTTGCTCTCCGGTCCGCTGCCTTTTTCGGAACATTGATTGGCTCCTGATTCGTGTATCCATCCAGTGTGCTACAGAATTTACTTTACCAGATCCACTGGAATTATGTTGCAGAGGAGCATCAAATTATGCGACTGGGTCGAATGAGTTATGTGGCAAGAAAAGGCAAATTATGCGGCCCAGTGCAGCACTTTTTTCAAATAGTATTACTTCATTATGTATATCGATTTTTAACACATAGTAATACTGTCTGGCCAAAGATGTTGCTGAATTAGTACTAGATGAATAGCCAGATGCAGAAACAAAAAAACTGAAACATGACAAATTAACCTTTTACTGGGCAATCATACATGTCATGTTTTTAGTAACTATTGATCCGTTTCAGCTAAACGCAAGTTTGTGTCAAAATCTGAAGATTCTGCAGCAGGTGATGGATTATGTGGCAAATCCATAACTATGCAAAAAAAGCGACCTCCGCAGAATCGCATAATTCCAAGGGTACATTACTCCTAATTAGAATGTCGAGTGTGTGAAAGTTTACACCGTCTGGACCTTTGCCTCCCCTGTTCAAGGAAAGGCGGTTTACACCCTCTCCTAGTTCGGCACTTGAGTGCAAGTGAGGTTACACTGTCCCTGTTGCAGTTGCTGTGCACGAGAAAGCAACCTTATGCTGCACCTGCCTTTGCTGTATCTCTTGTGCACAAGTACCCTTATACTGCACATACCCCCCCACACATTGCACCGGTTCTGCGCGCGCCAGTGTATGCTGCAGCTGTTTTGCACACGTACATTTATGCTGCAGCTGATTTGCACAAGCACGTTTACGCTACACCTGCCTTTGCACAAGTACGTTTACACCACACCCCCATAACCTGCACGGGTTGTGCGCAAGCAAGTGTATGCAGCACATGTTTTACACAAGTAAGCTTACGCTGCACCTGTAGCTTCTTCTGCATGTGCATTGCACAAGTAAGGTAGTGCTGCACATTGGTACTCTTGCACAATCACGCTCACAGAGCATACCCATGCTGTATGTCTTGTGCACAAGTAGGTTTACGCCGCACCTGCCCCGCACAGGTAACCTAGCACGGCTCCTGTGGTGTGCTGCGCGGTGGGCAGGGCTCTCCCCTGCTACAGTCTGTGCTGCACCTGTTCTTCGGATAAACGCGAAGGCTTCAGTTTCCGTGCCTGTCAATCCTGTGCCTTTCATCCGCGCTCAATCTGAATTCACAATGCAGCGAAAACAAACGCACAAAGCGCTACAAGAAACTGAATCCATGCAGTGATGTCAATGGGGTGCTGGTGCCAGGCGGCTAGTTTCCGGGTGTTAGGTGAGCAGAGGAATTTGCGTGGCTTGTTTTGTGCGCGATGGGCGTGCGCTGAACACCCGATCTGAAAGCAAAGCACCGGGTTTGGTGCTTTTAAAAATAAAATTAAAAAAAACTCCCATTCACCGCCCCCAAAACCATGTGCTAGTGCGCCCCTCTCAAGTGATCGGCGGGAGAGGTTTCTCTGTCGTTTGTGTGTCAATAACTTCTGGAGTCGGCGAATTGCTGGTGTTCTGGTGTTTTTTTTGCTTGTGTTTTTACTGCGCCCATTCTGTTTTGCCCCGGGGTCGGTGAGTTCCCTCCCATGAGTATTCATTCCGTCCCATCTTTAAGGAGCTCTGTGTTTGTGTAAGATCCTTGTGACCCCGGTAGTCTGTCTCTGCGGGGGTCGGTAGAAGTTCCGAGGCGCCCCTCCGTCTCGGGATCGGCCACATGACTCTGCCCACCTCTGTTGTGCCCCCTTGTAGCGCCTCTCATACTCTCCGCCTCGCAGCACTGCACGCCCTCTTCATCCTCCTCTGGCGTTGCTTGTCCTTGAAGGAACGGCTTTGCTGATAACCCTGGTTACTCTTTAAGTGGTTTTGCCTGATAAGCTCCCCCGGCGCCGCCCCCTCCCCGTCCTTACCCGATGCTCCCTCCTCCACTCACCTGCCCCCGGCAACAACTGCGGCTTCTGTCGGAAACTTTGCTAGAAGTTGACAGACCGTCTGAGGAAAGGTTCAAAAGTCACCCAAGGCTACTCACGAAGGGTTTGTCCTGCGCCGGTCGTATGTACTGGCCGTGCTGTCCCTGTGCACAGACCATGCAGTCCGTGGAGGAGGAGGGGGGGGGGGGAAGAGATCACGCATCGACTATCCTGTCCTTATGCACAGGAGGCCCTCTGCTATACGGTGAGCCGAAGTACCCGGCATCGCAGCAGTACCGCCCTGGGGCACTAGAGGGCGGTACAGGGTGTAGGCCACTCCCTGACTGTACTATTAATGTGCATGGCCTGTAGGGTGGTAGCGCGGTGCACAGAAGTGTTGAAAGGCAAAATGATGCCCCCACCCCGCAGAACTAGATGAGGGGCCCCTGACAGATGTACATCAGCCTCGGTCTGCAGGGGGGCCCCAGGCGGGCTGGGAGCCCTTGAAGGGTTGGGGCCGCCCTACCCTGAAGGGGCACATGTCACACCCCTGGTGCACAGCCCACACAGTGCACTCTGCAGTGTCTGGGGTATCCAGTGCACCCGGGCCGTGCACTAGCAGTCGGACCCGCTCAGCAGTGGTGCACGCCCACAGGGCCCCGGGGGCGGCACGCGGCTGGTCTGAGACGACGCCGGCATCTCCCACTGCGGCTCCAGCCACGTGTCCTCCGAAGCCATCCGCCGAGGGCATCTCAAAGCCTCCGTCCGGCCTGCGGTGCTGGGGCCAGCTCACGCCCAGGCAGCAGCCTCGGCGCACTTCAGTATCCCTGCAGCATCCGGCTCCAGAGCGACCCTGAGCACGGTGCTCCTGTGTAGCCTTCCCTGCGTCCAGTCACCTCCCCGTGTCTTCTCGACAAGATCTGCGTGGTACACCTTTTAGACAAAGTTGAAGATTTTTTTCTCTTCTCACCATTGTGAAAGTCTTTCTGGAACTTTTGCAACTTTATATAGTTTGCAAAGTGTTACACGCCAAAATGTCCGCGTGAAACTCGGGACTTTTGTGACAATTTGTTCCATATATCCTCTTATGCTCAAAGTGGTTCTAGAAAGGTATACTGAATTCTGCAGTGCAGTTTGTGCATGGAAAACCCCTGCCTAATGTAACCCCGCAAAGAAAGTGGTGGCGTTATGCTGCTCATTCATGTATGTGCGTATATGTGTGTGGGTATATATATGTGTGTGTGTATATATAATATATATATAATGTGTGTATATATATATATATATAATGTTTATAGCTATATATGTATGTATATGAAATGGTTCTCCTCCTTTCTCTTCAACCGCACTCAAAGAATCAAAATCAAAAGCTGCGAATCGGGCCCTCTCCCCATCACTAGAGGTGTATCTCAAGGGTCCGTACTCTCACCTCAACTCTTCAACATATACATGGAGCCCCTCACGTCAATTCTAAGGAAGTCCAACATCCCCTTCCACCTCTACGCGGATGACACACAACTCTACCTGGAAACCACTTCGATCGCAGACATCCACAGACCGAACTGCACACTCATTGAAGTCCAACATTGGCTCGCATCCAACAACCTAAAACTCAATGAAGGAAAAACCGAAGTGCTCCTCATCTCGAACACAGATGAAAACCCCCAAATCCTAGAATGGCTCAAAGCCTTAAACGCCCTGAATGTTCCACTTGTTCCTACTAACTCCGTAAAATCCCTAGGGATCACCCTGGACCCTAAACTGGACATGAAAGAACACATCTCAAAAACTGCCAAAAGTGCTTTCCTGAACCTGAAACTCCTCTACAAACTGAAACCCTTCCTCCCCTCGAAAGACCTGAAACAGGCCACTCAGGCTCTGGTACTCTCCAGAATTGACTATGGCATCGCTACGCTGACTGGTTCAGCCAAATCTCACCTGGGTCCTCTGACCTCTACCCTCAACGCCGCAGCAAGAATGGTCACAGGAACCAGGAAATACGAACACATCTCCCCGGCTCTTAAGGACCTGAAGTGGCTCCCTATTGTCCAACGAGCCAGTTTCCGCACAGCTTGCCTCACTCACAAAGCCCTGCACACAGGAAAACCTGAATATCTGGCCAACAAGCTCAAAAAAGCCGGTCAATCTAGGAACCTCAGAAGCTCCAACACGCTCCTACTCATTCCTCTGAAATCCCAGAAACACAAAACATCCAGCAAATCCTTTGCGGGCAATGCTCCCAAGATCTGGAACGCCATGCCCCCACATATCAGAACGACCGCCTCCTTCCCGAAATTCAAGATGTTACTCAAAGCCCTCTTCCTTGAGCGCTCTGGACTGTAGTAAGATCTCCACGTCTGACTTTGAAAGTCCATTTTTGCTGCGGTCCAAGAGCCGGATGTCTCGCTTTTGACTCTATCCTGTTTTTGCGCTCCTGTTTATATTGTAAAGTCTTTCTCTACACCCATGTGCTCCCTGCTCTGTTCTCCTTCCTCACTGCACCTCTAATGCCTTTTTGTACATGTTGTGAAGCGCTCTGATACCTTCGGGTCCAGCTAGCGCTATACAAAACTTTAATTAATAAATAAATAAATAAAGTATATGTGTACATATTTAAGTGACGTTATAGGGAGATGTTGAAATGACACAAAAAACAAAAAATCCTTCCTGAGCTAACTATAACTAACGACCCGCCATGCACTGATTATAACCTCGCATGTTACATCACACTTGACATGTTAAAGGATATTCTTGAAGACCTAAGTTACGACATTTCAAACACCTAACTAGAATGTCATTTTGACCTTTGTTTTTCGAATTTCACGTTTTGTTTTTTTATGTAAGGTAACCTATTATTACCATACCAAACTATAAGGTCACTTCTACCGTCATATTTTGTCTGTGAATTCTTTTAAACATTCATCCCACTGAGAAAAGCTTTTGGCCGTTTGTAGAGGTGGGCTCGGTGCTCTGGCACTCTGCGTGGGCTGCGGGCCCCTGGCCTGGGACTTCCTGACTGGGTCCAGGGGGGAGGGGGCCTTCCTCCATGTACTTTGCGGGGGGGGGGGGGGGGGGGGCTCAAGTTTCGTTACGCCACTGGGTGGGCTGAGCACAGTTTTGGTCATGGTCTGACTGGCCTATAGGACAATCGGGCAGTGCCTGGAGGGCTGGTCTGACTGGTCAGTATATAGGCTGTTCTTTTTGCTGTTTATGGGCCTGTTTTATTGTCTTTTGGGCTGGTTTTAACTGTTGATTTTTCTGATGTTAAAACACACATTGCCAGTATCGAGCTTAAATCCATGTAGCCATCCCAGTTCAAAACTGCCCCTATTTGCTAACGTAGGCCACATTTTTAGCTGCCTAATTCACTTCTGGGGTACATTTTTATTTTGATGCCTAGGTCTACTTTGTCCCAACCCGGATGAGGTCACCCCATGGTAATGATAACCTAGAAAGTGTGTGTGCATTGTTATGTTGTGTTGAGTTGTAGGTGCACAAGGTGGTGTAGACCTTGTGTATAGCATCAACCTACGCCTAGTGTCCCCAGAAGTAAACTAAAGAGGCAGTAAAGCAGAACCTCGAGACGTTGAGGCCTTCACACACATTGCTGGAGTGGCTGGACTGGTTTTGGGGGTAAGGAAAGGCCTGTTCTCAGTAGCTATATGGATTTTGACATGTGCTTGTTGTGTTATAACTATAGAGCATGCGGCGAGGGTATCCAGGCGCTAGCTAAGGAGGAGGCTGTTCTGGCTGAGTCTGAGGTCTAGGTAAAGGGCGGGGTTTTTAGATTCTTGTGGAACTTAAGAACTGACGAGGCGGCTCTGATGTGCAGGGGGTGGTCTTTCCAGGCCTCGTGCACGAGGCAAAGTAACGTGATTTGTAATGGGGAAAATGCTAAAAAAGGCGCTAGAGCCTGTGATGTACTCCCTGCTCACCTGCTTCCTTTACCTCTCCAGGTCTGCAATGCTTGGACAGTAACCGGCCCTGCGAGAATGGCGGCAAGTGTACCATGTACTCCAACGGATCTGCGTCCTGCGTGTAAGTGAAACTTCAGACATTTTGTGTTTCTTGTATCTGCTGTTTCCACGCTTACGAATGCTCTACCTGGGAAAGGTCCCCCTGCCCACCTTGTAAAATGTGGCTCTGGTGTGTCCCACCAGGAGTGTGGTAAGTGCTTGCAGCACATGGGCTACTTAAGGCTCTTGATTCATCGGGTGTGGCCAGTAGTGTGATGCTTATAACTTGCACCACCCAAGGGCTGCATGGAAGCTCTAAGATGGAACAGGAGTTTTGTGGTCCAGCCTTGGGGCTGCTGTGGAGCATGAAAGGGGAACAAAGAGGACGTTTGCTTGTGGATGGAATACTTGCATTCTGCTGCTCTCCAGGGCACTGGCAAAGAGATTAGGTGTGCCAAGACTGGAGATGTGCCCTGCATCGGTCTTTGGGTGGCCAAGGATGGCATTGTGCAGCATGGCCTTCTGTCCTTGGGCTCTTAAACCACCAAGGTGCTTCATGTGATGACCGCCCACTCGTAGTGTTTTTGGAAGGTGCAGATGGGGCCACTCGTTTTTGAACTAAGGTATCCTATTCTTATGGAAGTCCTGCCCTCATAAGGCTGTGCTGCATATGTTATGGTTTATAGTGCTGCATGCACCATGTTGCTTCTTGGCACTAGTTTGAGGAGCTGCTAGAAACCTTGATGGCGACAGATGTCACACGTTAAGTGACCTCTGACTGATTATGGGTTAAGCTGCTGCATTATTATTGGGCTTCGTACTAGAATTGTGCTTTTTGGTGGCTAAATAATGTGTATTTTATTTTTTTTGTGGTCCTTCCCATAAGATATAGTCGTGCCGGCATGAGGGCCTCCAAGCCTCTTCACTGATTGAAATGATAATGTCATGGAAGATGTTCGGGGGGAGGGTGTCCATGCGGGCTTCGGGTTTCTCAAGAGGGGTCCAACCTGTAAGGAAGAGACAAAGTGTGCTTAAGATGTGGCAGGCCCATGTCTCTGAACAAGCCTTGCGTGGGGGCTGTGGCGTGCGCTGCCAGCGAATGGGGCAGGTTATTGGCGTCACTGCTTTGTTAGCCAGTTGCTAATATGTGCATTTCTGTGGCCTTTAAATGCAGGTTATCTTTTTCTCATACACCATTGTTGGGTTAAAGGATTGTTGTATGAATATTTTCTTTAAAACAGGGGCACAATAATCCTTTGTATGTTTGGCTCAATGTTACTTGAGGGTTTTATGTCAATCTTTTGTAAATATAACAAGGGACTTGGCTTTGAAATCGTGGGCTTTGTGATGGTAGACTCGAGAGGCATGCAAGTGTCCTGTTGAGCTATTGTGCTGTTCTAATGTGTCATATGATGAAAAGGAAGCTCTGCCTTGGAATAAAACATTTTGGAAACTGGCATTTGCTGTAATATCCTGTGTTTATTGATGCTTTGCCTGACTTGCCTCACGAATAAGCCCTCGTGTGTTTTTTTTGTTTTGTTATTTCAAAGTGATTCGAGAAGACTTCGCTTTCTGGCGTTTCAGCATAAATATTTATTCCATTGGTACTTTCCTGTCTGCTGAAAAAAGTAATCCGAGCCTAACACACATATCTGAGGACTGACCACAGCTTACGTTGTCACATGTTTGGTTTGTTCCATCTGCAGTGGTCAAAAATGGTAAAATACTCCGTAGGTGCCAAAATATTGTTTTCGGTCATGGCATTTCACTTCATAATCCGTGCAGTGGAGGTGAAGTCGTTGTCGTACCCACATACACCAATAAGTTTCACCAGAGCCTGATAACTGTGTATTAAGGGGATACACCCCTCCGAGTTTATATGGGTAATCTGGCAGTCCCAAGTATGTTTTAGGTCACCCCTAGAGTCCCGAAGATAACGCCTTGCATTGCTACTTGTGTATGATGGTACCACACACGGGTGCCTGTCCATCCCCCTGTGTCTGGGCACCTATTTGCCCCACAGCCCTCTTATGTTTATTTTAATACTAGACAAGTGTGTGTGGGGATAAGGGGCCCGGGGTAAAAGCTTTGTTTTGGCGCATGAATTTGTTTTGGTGGCATCCTGGTAGTGGTTCAAGCCTAGGTCGCCGAAGAACTGCTTACACTCTACCGCTGAATTCTTTTCACCTTTGACCGCCTCAGAACCAACACCTGTACTTAGACCACAGCCCCCTGGTCACTTACTATGGCTTTGAGGGGCCATCTGCTGAATGATAGCACAATGCATGTCATCTGCTGAATGATAGCACAATGCATGTCAACCTCCACTGACGTCATCAAACAGCGACATTCTAGATCGCTTATTGTGGGTGAAAGAGATGCAGAACTGGGTAAACAACTGTTTTTTTTTCTCTACATTGGATGGCCACTTTAAGACTTGGGGCCAAGTGTGCTTTTCAGTTAACACACCCAGGAGAGTCACCTGGAACTTGAAGTAGGTACTGAGTGTTGAGGGACACGTCCGCTATGGCAGCCGCCTAGCCCGGTTTACCCACTTGCCCCATGTCTGCCCAGGTGGATGTAAAGATGGCTGCCATGAGGCAAGAGGAGCAGTGGAGGTTGCCTGCTCTGCACTACCCAGCCTGACCTTGAGCACCCACATTTCGTGGGGGGCATGGCTGAGTGGAGCTTGGGACCAATTCAAGTTGCCAACCCGATTCATTTTCAGATTGCTGCACTTCTGGTAGTCAAGGCACACTCTGGATTGCGTTTGACTCTAGCGGCTGTTGATTTCAAGCGGCAAACCTGCTTGTGTCAACATTACTACCCTTGGCAATTTTGGTTTTCATTAAAAAGCTGACATTACAATTTTTTGCATTTGCCCTGGGCTGGTTTGGCTATATCTAGCACCTACCAGTGTTTGAGTGTCTAAATGTATCAATTGCTCACTGTGATATGGGTTCTGCATATCTGTTATGGTGTATATTTTGTTTCAAGCTTTTTATTTTGAGATGGCATTTGTGATTTTTAAGGGCTCACCTTTGTGATTCTGAGAGTCGGACTTGCCTAAAGGGGGGGTGTTTCACCTGTGTGATTCTGAGAGTCGCCTTATCTAGAGGGCATTCGGGCAGTGCCCGAAGGTCTGGTCTGATAGATCTGGACATGGTTTGTTTTTTTGGCTGTTTGTGGGCCGTTTTTACGGTCTGGTTGACCAGTTTTTTCTGTTGCTGTATTTGCTGTTTCCACAATCATTGCCTTCAGCAAGCCCAAATGCATACTCACCCATATGTTGCAAAACACTTATACAATGTGTCTTTACAAGTTTATAACTGCCCAGGTTTGCAAATGTGAGCCACTTTTTTAGTTATCGGATTCGCAAATGTGGCCAGTTTTTTTTTTATTTAGTGTCCCACCCTGGTGATTCTGTACAGTGCCCACCGTCTGGTCTTGTTCGTGGTGGTCCCCTACCCCCGGGGCTCATATTTGATAAGCCTTCTCTGGCCATTGTTGTCCATGCTTGGCCCACGCCCTAAGAGTGGGGTTCAAGTAACATACAAAGACAGAAATCACCATGCAACCCGTAAACTGCTGTGAAATCAGGTGGCAGCGTTCTCATCCAAGGGGTTGGCCCTGGAGCAGATTACAGCTATGAGGAGCTACGCTGGTTCTGAGGGGCCCAATGTATGAGGGGCTATTTCTGTGTGGGGGCACCTTTCTGGTAAGAGCTGGTACATGTGGGCTGTGGCGTGTCTCCGTGGGCTACTTTAAGGGTGCATGTGTACTGTATTTATTTTCAGTACACCCAGGGCTTTAAGTGGGATGAAAAAACGGGAAAGGAGGGGGGCAGAGTTCTCAAATGGGCGTGGCAAATGTAATTAAGGGCCTGGTTTAAAAATAGGTACGCTTATAATCTGTGCCACCCAACTTGTATTTTGCTGTTTCTGTCATTGCATCCATATATATGATACAACAAGTAGCATCTTACCTACAAGTCAGGACTATTGGCTTTGTCAATGATTGTTAGTTGAATAAGATAAATAAGCAGCAACTATGGCTTTTATATAATATTGAAAAAGCTTCCACTTAAAGCCCTGGTGGCACCACGACAATGTTGCTGTTCCTGAGTTTCAAACATAGAAGGGAAATCCAGAGAGAAAATGGCTCTTTTAAAGTCTTCTCTACACCCCCCCCCCTTTTACAACGCTTACCTGGCATGCCTTCGTGCCTAACTTCTCCACTACTGAGAAGTGAGCAGTGTGCACACGCACACATCGATGTGCCTGCTGTGACTGCAGTCTGGGGGGAAAAAACAGACTTTCTGTGCCAGGGCACAAAACCGAGCCCGATAGAGACCAGTTTCGAGCCCCCTCCCTTTAAAAAACGGCCTTTGCTCAGCACCGTTGAGACCCGGCCCACTTAAAGCCCTGAGTACACCCCAGTGCTGTGCCCGGTGCCCTCCCATGTAGCTTGCCCCGTGAGTCGGGGTTTTGCAGGAGTTGGCGCTCACTTCCACGCAGCCTCCCTCAAGGGCGTTGTCAGCGGGGGTTCTGTGTAATGTCTGGATATCTGTGAAGGGGGGGTCGTGTCTTATTATTCTGAAATGAAAACATTCTCTGCAGGCTCCGGAAGTCTGCATAACATCTTTCTCTGTGGCCTACTTCCGGTGACCTCAGCAGGACTTTCCCTCTCTCCACAATAGCTGACCTCGCTGCAGCTGTTTCCTGTCTGTGCTCTCGGGCGCAGTTTATAAAATGTCTATGATATGGTGGCGGTGTGCTCTGCCGTGCCTGGCCACTTTTCAAAGCCTAGCCTCTTTAAACTGCCATTCTGAACCTCTCCTTCCTCCTCCGGCTGGTTTTCTTCCATTTTTTTCTCTCCTCCTAAAGTCATGATACAGAAGAAGTCATAGAACCGGAATTTGGTACAAGGCGTCTCAAGAAGTGGCTGCTTTATGGGAACTGTGATTCTGCATGCAGTGGGGCGGGGTGAGTGAGTTTTGGGGCGTGGTTAAAGGTGTGGCTAAAAAAAATATTCTATAACTTTTTTCGATCTTTCACCTTCAGGTAACTAGATATAAATAACACCACTTAAATAAAAATCAAATGCAAGTAAGTTAATCAGTGGGAAATGCACCATTGTGCATTACGAAAGCCCTATCCTGAGATCCTCAGAACTGAATCCTGGTTGGTGCAGTGGGGAATAGGGACTTGTGTATGTTTAGTGGTACAAGGCCCTAGTCTGTGATAGAAAGCACTGATTTTAAACTTCCGTTACACACAGTATAAAATATGCTGCTACAAAATATGTAAACGAGTTTAAGATAAGGTGCTTCCCATTGCATTTTTTTGTAGAACTGTCTTTTAAAGGCACGCAACTCACAGGTTAGCTGGTAGCTCCCTTACAATACCTCCTAAAAAGATTACATCTGTCATACTGAAGCTTCAAGTGATTCCATCAATTAAGGCCACTACTGGCTTTCAGGCACCCTTTACATTTGCAGATTAACCAGTTGTGTACATTTACATCTTTTCAGGGAACCAGTCACCCTGGCAAGAAGGCTTGTTTAGCTGTCTGCCCCTCCCTCTGTGTCCCAGCACAGGAGACTCCCTGTCTTACACTTCAGCAAAAGCATTTCAACTCTGAGAATTTACCATCCCGGGATGGTTGTATTTTCAATTTTCAAAAAAATAGTAGACCAACTGTTTTTCTAAAATTAAAGTATGTGCACATCGTGCCCCTCGGATCCCGTTCACTTCACCCACTTGTTGCACTCCTTGCTAATGAGAGACCACACCTCTAGGATCCCTTGGGCCCGTGAGTGTCTCCTGTCAAGGTGTTTCTTTGCTCCCTACCCCTCTTCTGTGGATTTAAGACCGCGTTTGGTTTTGTTAATCTTATTCTTAGTGCTTAATGTCTATTAAGTCTTAGTCTACGGCCGCACAATGTTTGTGTGATAGTTCTACCCTAGTTTGGCTCAGGAAGTCTCATAGCGGCATCCGGGGTGTTGCTTTCGGAGTTAATTTGGTTTGAATAAGGATTTGTTGGAAGAACTTCCTGGTGCGTTGAGTTTTGGCCAGCTCTGTTATTTATTTTTTTCCTGGGTGGTTCCATTTGCATCGCAAAATAATTGCCCATCATAGCCCATGTGGTTCATCTGCACACCGAAGAGATATTGCACCTCTATAACGTCCAGTGGTGTCTACACAAAGGTCTTTCCTACCTCTCCTTGTCCCTGGCTCTACGGACACATTAGGCTTGTGGACTCATTTCTTCTACTACGTTTGTTGGATGGGACAAGCCAATGAGTGGCATACATTTTCCTACAGAAAACGCATCTTTAGAGTGTCCTAGAAGTTTCTAGAAGGTTTAACACCTGTGTCCGATTTTCCAATCCGAGCAAGAGTGTGCAGAAGATCTGAAAGGAAGGATGATGCCACAGTAGCATTCTCTAGCGTTGGAGTAAAACTTGCATGGCATGACACCGCTGGCCTTCTAGCACAGGCCCTCTGTAATGTCATGACTCTAGTAGCACACTAGTCTCAGACGAGTCTAGAACAGGGTCCTGTAGATTGCATGCTAACATTCCTCCTGTAGTAACCGCATATGTCTAGCATGCTAATGTGAGCATACTGATGAGGTGATACCTCTGAGCATGCATTCGGGTGAAAGCCTATATGTACTCCTGGAGCACGTATAGCCTGGCCCATCCCTGATGATATTTCTCTAGGGTGCTAGAACGAGAGCATGCTACTCAAGTCTATTTCTTGCTAGTGCCCGTTTTCTGTAGGAATGGAGTACATCTAGCATCCTAGTATTAAGCGCTCTTTATACCAAGCACTGCTTAGTGATATACTTCCATTGTGCTTGCATGAGGGCGCTCTGATCTCGAATAATGGTGGTGCTCCATCACACAAGAACCCTCCAGTACTGTCCCTCCTCTAGCACGCTGACACAGGCGGCAGTGGTAACTATGCCTCTAGTGTGCCTGACGAGAGAGCCCGATTTGCTGCTGCCACGCACCACTGGTGTATTAGTGCGCACACTGTTGCTGTCGAGCTCGTGGTTTTGTCGTGTGAAAGCCCCCTGTAAAGTGCTCAGCTGGTAGCCCACGGTAGTGACTCCCAGCCGGCCTCGGTCACCTCCTGGAGTGTGGTAGCCCAGCTTGTGCCCCGTCCTTTGCCGGGCCGCAGCTCCCGCCCCCTCCAGGAGGGGCGCAGTCGGACGCGGCTCCCTCGCTCGGGCCCGGTGTGTCATGTATTCGGTGAGTAATGTGGGAACGGGAGGCCTGTCCCCGGGCGTGTGCTGCCCGGGCCTGCGCCGCTCTTCCATGACCCTGCGACTGGGACGGAGACGAGGCGCCAAGAGGCGCCGCGCCGCGTGGGGGCGGCCGCAGGAACACAGGCGAGCGGCACGGCCATGCGGGGGCACAAGGAGGGCGGCAAGCTTTCAACGCCCCTCCTCACAAAATTAATTGGTTGCACCTGATACATATACTCCCTTCGTAATACAGAACCCCTCCTATGGCGCGATAGGACTGTTCTGGGGTGTAATGCAAACCACTTGGGGGTAGCGATGAGGGCTGTACCCCCCCCCCCCCCCGCACCCCCCTTCACCTAGGACCCCTTTTAGCCAATGGATATCTTTGAGATGAGGGGACTCGGGGGCCTCAATCCATTCTGCAGTGGGGCCCCGCCATTTTGTGTTACGTCACTGCTGCCATCCTGCCCTGGCTCGCCGGTCCCTGCCGCGTCGCATCTAAGACCCCGTGACGCACTCCATAAATGTACCCCTGCTGGGCGACCCCTGACCTCCAGCAGGACCCCCGCAGCCTCTGTGGCGTCCTAGCCGGGGTGCAGGCTGCGGAGCGTGCTGCTCCCACGCACGCCATCCCGTGGAAGCCCTGGGCCTCTCCCACGCGCGGCGGCGGCGCAGCGCCTCGGGGCAGGGCGGGCCCCGTTTGTCCTGTTGGCGCTTTCAGCTCCAGCGGAGGGGAAGCATCGGAGGCTGGCACTCAGTCAGGTGCGGCCAGATTACAGCAGGTTGCACCTCTCCTCTCCTCGTGGCTCCCGTGCGGCAACAGGTGGATGTGCCCGGGGGAGCCCCGCCCCGCAGCAGGTGAATCACCCAAAGTGCCGGAGCGCGAGCCGCTCCCATGGGAAGAGCGTTGCGCAATCCCAGGAGGCTCGTGCACGGCCCGCTGCGTGCAGAGCGCGCGCAGGGGGACTCTGAGCACCCAGTTACCACCAGGGAGGCCTTCCTGGCTGTGGTGCCAGGAGGCCACGCTCAAGCAGGCGGACCAATCAAACCACAGGCCTGGGACATTCACCGCCCATGGGGGTGGGCTCTATATTGCTTTCACAGATATCCTCTACATAAATGTGCTTCCAGCTGCCACCTTGCAATGTAAAGGTAGTGGTATTGGCCACGTCACTAAATGACAATGATAGGGCCCTTTTAGACCTTCTCTTGATAGCGGCAGTTAAAGTTATATTAAACAATTGGAAAGATGCGAAGAAAGCTTCGTTTAAATGCTGGTTAAATTGGGCAACTCGCCTCCGAGGAGCTGACACAATTGCCCTCCAAGACTCACCTTGGACCCCCCCCCCCCTCCCTCCCACAGACATATGTGGGATAGTCTTCACATATACTTGAATCACACAAGCCGCCATGAAATGTATTCTTACAATGATGTAAATCTTCAGCCTGCTCAAGCTTGTTTGGTACCGGTTCTCGGCCTAATGTACCCTCTGTGTAATCACCTGTACTTTGTCACTGCAGTATACAAGTAGATGCTGATTGTTGGTATTTGTTTTATGTTCTTTCGTTTGATCTCCTTTCTCTTGATTTAGCACACTTTGTAGTACTGCCTTGTATTTATTTCCTTTGTGTGACGCTATATTCCCATGTTCAAGAAAGCAACCATTAAAAGCTTTTAAACACAAAAAGAAATGCAGTGTAATTAATATGGGATAAAGTACCCCCTGTTGTACATTTTAAGGATATTTCAAGTCACTAAGGAGTTCTTGGGATAATATAAACAAGGCCAAGGCCAGGTTTTTTTTATTATAGGGTCATGGAACTCCAAGGTGACTTGCAATATCCTGTTGCTGTACTGCAGGGGGTACTTTGTTCATTATAATACGTGGTCACACCATCACCCTTCCGACAAACCACTTGAATCCTTGATGTGTACATATATAATATGAAAGAGATAGAATGTTTGCAAACATGAAGAATAGAAGTAAAATCTGTAGTACAAAATTAAACACATACAAAAAAACAATATTTAATGCAAAATACATGATCAGTTTATTGTGTCAGATTTAAAAAAAAGTAAAATACTGTGTCCCAAAGTGTAAAAGCAAGCAGAGTTTAAAGCGTGCAAAAATAAATAGGTTGCATAAATTTCTCTTTTCTGCTGATCATTGTTCATCTAGAAAAAGATAGTAGAACAGGAAAAGCCAGGTCTCGTTTTCGCTGCAGCTTTAATTATGCTGTTTTCTGTTTTTCCCCTTGGCTGCTGTCTCTGGCAACATGCATCATGATGTCGGAACTCAACTGTAATAAGTGATTACAGTTGAATGGATACATCATTTCTTTATTACAGGCGACTAAATTTGTCATAAGTCACCTGTAAAAAGTACATTTGATTCAGATTACTGCCTCTTGAGGGCACCAGGCTTGGCGTTCAGATGTGAGTGAAACTGCTGTACCAGTGAAGGGAACCCTGGGTGTTAAGCCACTGTAACCTTTGTTCGGAGATCCGGTGCTTACCTGGTGCAAAATTAAAGATTTCGGCCACAGAGGCGCTCCCTCCGGTTGAGGCTGTACGCCACCAACGTCACTCAACGTCTTGGTTAGGAAGACTTTGTGGTGAGAAGGAACACCTAGATAGTGTGGGGGCTCCCGCTGATGAGATCTGACCTCATTGAAAACAACATATTGTGCTTGCACATCTGCTGTCAATGTTATCTTGAATTGTGGGTGAAAGGGTAAGAAAAAAGGTTTTCGTATGCACCGAGATGTGAAACAGTACTAGCAGCCCACCAATGACAAGCCATTATTTAATGCAGGCGGTGTGAACCAGAAATAAAAAGGTCCCACTTGACGGAGGATGTTCCATAGTGGACCATCTACTTGTAAGCTTGGTGGTAGTTGCTTTTCTTTGCGGGCTCTCTTCTCCTTTGCACCCATTAAGATCTTGGGCCAATTCTTGTCCTGCTCTTAACCATCATAGATTTTATACGTTTATACTGTCCTGAGAATGATACACCAGTGCAGCCGCCTCAGAACTAAAATGGTTGGGGAGGGGGGCAATATTAATCAATTTTAAAAAAGTACCTGAACTGCTGCTGCCATTTGCCTCTGTGCTTCTCTCCTCCCGGCAGTTACTGGGACACAAAGCACAGGCTCCCCACCCAATCCGGACGCTGCTCTAATGCAATGCCAAGCATCAGAGCAGCGTGGGGGATTGGCCGGAGTAGGCTGGTTGGGTACAAGGATCCTGCAGCTTTTCTCTAACCTAACCTGCCTGTCAACACAGTTTGGTTGGAGAAACCTGAGTTTGCATGTCTGTTTGGCTGGCCAAATCAATATGCACAATTTACAGTGCCCATCACTATTCCTCCCTGCCATGGGCCCCGCCCCACCTAAGACTCCCTGGCTCAGTCAATCAGCAGAACATAAAATAAATAATATTGGTTTATCATTTTATTTTTCGCTGACTAATTCTGACCATTGGGGCGACACTCCTCAGTCATTACAGAGGAGCTGCACCTGCGATACACTCCAGTAAAAACTTGTATTTCTTCTCCTGCAGGGGTGTGGAATTTAATACAAGATCTACTTGTCCATGGGACAGGTTGCTAAATAAATCTACTTGCCCGTTTAAAAAATCCACTTATCCCTTTGGTGCCATGTAATGCAGCAATACATTTTGGCAGCAATCTCATTATATGAAAGCTCTGATACTAGTATTTCTGATTATGCTAGGGCTCATAACTGTAGTAGGGTTTGAACTCTAGCAATTTCCTTATTTTTACTTCTTTTTGCAGATTGAATACTGAGGCTGGAGGTAGCGTTAAGAAATAGTTCCAGGGTTGGAATGCCTTTTTGAGCCGGTGCAAACAAGCTCAATTGCTTGTTTAGGGGTTTCCTCCAGCTCTTCTGATATTTTCCCGTACTGAGAAGTGGTGGAAATTTACTCCCAACAATGGCTGAACTTCTTTCAGGGTTGGGAAAAAAAAGTGGTTGTAGGGAAAGTGAACTTGTAAATGCTCAACAGATCTTCGTATGAACAAATCTATACTTGAATATTTTCTTGTGCTGAAAAGTAGTTAACAAATATTTTCTAGAAGTACGATTTCCTGGCCTACTTATGTAAATTCTTGTGAATTCATGAGAGCTGCACATCCGCACTAATGCAAGGAAATATGCCATGGGTGCAGTTTTGTGACTTTCTTTAAGAATTGGGCCCCTAACTAGGCCCGGAATTAACCAAGACCTTTTTGTTTTTATTAAAATTCTCTCTGGCTTTCCAACTGGCTTCCGCGCTTTCACAAGGAACATATTGGCACATAAAACAGTTGTGCTCTGTACCAGGGACTACTGTGACAATGTGTGCTTTTTGAGACCAAAAATATTATTGCTTTTTGCCAATGTTTGTTATAATGGTGAGGACCTGGCAGATCCCATAAAGTTTTACAAAAAACATATCAAAACAGACCTGCATTGATAAAGCCAAAAGGCTGACCACCAATATCAGACCTATTGGCTTTGACAATGTTGTTCATGTTTCCTATTATCTTGTTGAAACTGGTTGCCCTGAATTTCTATTATGAATCTTTTTTTAGAAATACTAGCATGCTTCATCCCATTTCACTATATGGTGCTTCAAAGGAATGCTATCTACAATTATTTTAGCAAAACTTTTTTTCCCCTAGTTTTTGAGAACATTTTATTTTGAAAGCAAAGGATCATCACGTTTGCTTTCAAGCTACTGCTGATGTTTACATCCGATTAGAGTGCATTATGAGAGCATTAAATATAGCTTCATATTAAACTTTGCCAATGCCTGTACACATTTTTACACTGGAACCACTGTCAGTAGTGTGGTACAAGTTTACATTTCCTTAGACCTCTCACCCTAATAACAGGTTTGCATTCATGAACCATGAATACAAGTTTACACAACAGTAACAGTAACAGATGGACACAAATATTACTTTATCTGCAGACAGTGCCCTTCCCTGATCCATAATGTGGTACTGTAAACTGGCAGCCAAAGGGTTTGTGCTGCAAGGGGTTGGGCCTACCTGTCCCAAGGACAAAATAAACATGAAAACTTATTGTTCCTGACCCCATACAGTATGTCCTGGGAGTTGGGCTATAGGATTTCCATAACCCTGCCTCACTTGTCTGATGTAACCACATTTTTCAGTCTAATATGATGCACACCTATCTAGGGTTAGCCCGGCGTCATTGACGGTGACTGGCCTGGGCTATAAAACCGGAGAGCTAGATTAGAAAGACCGTTTTGAAGACTTCAGCATGGTGCTGTGTTGAATGCAGGGGCTATTTAATTGCTTTAGGAGGTGGCAGTGGTATGGTTCAGATGTTCTAAGGATTGTGGATATTGGAGTTCATATAGGCAGTGGGACAAAAATACAAGCTTCTGTACAGAAGTGTAGGGTGCAGTATTTTGGCTTTAACCACCAGTGGGTACAGGACTGATGACTGGGAGCTTAGAGTAACCCCATTGTACGTCTCCATTTTCTCTTTCATGCAGACTTCCATTTTCACTTTATTTCACTGAATGGCTGCTCTACAGGTCTGTGTTGACTTGCCGGATTATATATCTAAAGGAGAGGGTTCTATTAAAGTCAGTTCTTGTTCACGGTGAGACAGACTGTCATCCTCCCGAAAGATTGCAT
Organism: Lissotriton helveticus; assembly: GCF_964261635.1. Taxonomy (NCBI): domain Eukaryota; kingdom Metazoa; phylum Chordata; class Amphibia; order Caudata; family Salamandridae; genus Lissotriton; species Lissotriton helveticus. The sequence goes on along the minus strand of NC_136057.1, from coordinate 1,314,313,000 downwards.
GTTGCCTGTAGCGTCAGTGGTGTAGCTAGACCTACTGCCACCCGGAGTAGCCCCTAAGCTTGCCACCCGATGCAGGGTAAGAGCAGGGGGGTGGGGCGGATGGTGCTGGGGGGGGGGGAATAATGGCAGATGAGACAGCTTGCTCACTTCTGCCGCCCCCAACAGAGGACGGACCCCCCCTTCCCCCCTTAGCTACGCCACTGTGTAGCATTGGTTCTCTAGAAGGGGTGATCTTAGCTCTACCTGTCTACATTTTACTGTTTTTAGTCCTACATAAACCTATCCACCCAAGCACCCATCCTAGCTCTTCTTGTGGCGGTGCCATGTTCCTTCATCCCTGGCACATTGGCTGCTGCTAGCAAGAAGCCACAGTTGGCCAAGCACAGCGGGGAAGGACCGGGCAGATTCGGATCAGGAACAAGTCACTTAGCGGTTAATAGTTTCTGCGCCAAGATTCAGGCCTACATAACCTACTTAAAGAGGTTTATTTTCATGTTGAGCTGTTTATTTGGAGTTTGTGTAAACCCATCCAGGTCCTGCGGCGGTTTTATGCAGATGTTATAATCTGCCGTCAGGTCCAATGAAGTAACTGAAACCTTGCATGTACACACCATAAAGCTCCAAAATAAATTGTTCTGACCCTTGAAGGGTACTTTATGTTGGCACTCTATTAGAAACTGAATCCCGCTTTAATATTTTTGCCTGTGCCCAGATACTGTTCTCTTGGTGGTATTGAGCTACTGATCCCAGAAGGCAGTGGGCACCAAACTAGAATCATGCCAATTTCCAAACCCAATAAATTCTTATTGCACAGTCGCCTCTTCAGAATCAGGATGCAGTTGATTGGCTGCAGCCTTCTGTAAAGCTCTTTGATTGGGGCTTTGACTCCTGCTGATTCTGGCACTTGGTGCCATTGGATCTTGAACAGCACACCCTTGTTTTAATTTACTTTTTTTTTTTTTTGAAGAAATACTGCTTATTGGAAAAATAGTTTGACAAGATACCGGTGTCCCCCATGGAGGAATAATTGAAACCGTCTTAATGCTCTCATAGTAATGATGGATTTTGTCGTCTTACTCGTACACGAGGCGTTTCGACTGCTGTTCTTTGAGATCACCTTATGTGGGTTGGGGTCACTTTAGGGAGGTCCAGCTGTAGCTGTGTTCTGCATCACGACATATGCTCTTCCAGCGCGGTGTGATCTCCAAACTTAGAAAATGGTGGTTCTGGTTTCTTTATGTGAGCGGAAGTGGCCCACATCCTCTCCAGATGTTATGACAGGCAGGAAAGATTTCTACCGCCCATCAGACCATTAATTTTGATCTATTCATAAATATATAGAGTAAACGGCTCTGTTCTCACCAATTCCCCTGCACTTCGTTTTCCCTTTTTAAATCTAATAGTTTTTTTGGTAGTCTGAGTTTACCCAGACCTGCCCGCCTTATCCGACTCCTCAATCTGCTGGAGACCTGTGTTTTGCAGTTTTTGCCATGACCTGCGCTTAGATCGTGGGTACTCAAAAACATGTTCGGGGGGGAGGGGGGGGGCAAAACGTGTGTTCTGTTATGACCTAGGGCCTCGATGATGCCAGCATGGCAGGGTGGTCGGATGGGGAGGGCTGATTGGTTGGTTGGTTTAGGGGGAGCCCATGTACATGGTGCAGACAGTGAGTTGTGCAGTTATTTTCATGATTTTGATCCATCCAGCCCTCTAAATTGGTCCTGTACTCTCTAGAAGAGTCAGATTCGACAATACTGTGTTATGCTGTATCTCAGATGCTATCCCTCTGACACCGTGGTAGGCCTTCCCTGCTTGTGGTCAATACGTTTGCGGCGTCAACTGTACACAGGAAGTGACATGATGATTGAATTGTGCTGGATTCGAATTTTAGGTCTCTCAGTGTACTTATGTATTTAGTCTCATCTATGAACATTAGTAGTGCTTAGAAACCGGCTCAGTTAAGGTAACAATGCTATAAAAAGTTTTTCACAAAGATCCCCCCTTACAAGGTGTGTAATTCACCGAGGTTGGAAGACACAAACCTCCATCTGTAGACATGGGACAGTGATGTTTACTCCGCACAGTGGCATTTCTTCCGTGGGAGTAGTCCCCAAGTCTCAATATCGCAACCACTCCTACCCCAGTTTATGTGTAATGAGCAAGATGGAAACTATGGAACTAGAAGTCATTTTTTTAAAATGAATCCTCCCCATCTGACAACTTGTGTGCTCACTTTCTAAATATGTATCTCTGCTCCCAATTCTATTTTTTAAAGATGGAGATGGAAAAAAATTAAATCAAACTAAACACTGGTAGGAAGTATGTGACAAACAGGACTGTGACCAGAGCCGCTGGAATTATGTAATTGTGTGGCCACAGTGTTTTTTTCATGATTATAGATTTGCCTCCTTTGCCACATAATCAGTCATCTACTGCATAATCTGCAGATTTTAACAAAAAAATGTTCCTTGCACAAAGAGTTAAAAAGTTACTCGGAACGCAGCAGCGTGTGTTGCCGCGCAGTAGAAGGCTCTTTGCCAATATTAACTGTTCACCTTTCTGTGGCTTACTACTATATTTGATTGTTAAACTGGTACTAATTAGGTGCAACTAATGCCCAAATAGCGTTAACATATATAAAAATGGCAACATATTGTAGCAATACTATCACAAAATTTGCTGCATTATGCCGCATAATTTTTCCTTTCATGACGCATAATTTACTCAATCCTGCTGCATAATGCATCCCTCCCCTACTGCACAATTCCAGTGGCTCTGACTGTAACCCAACAATCATTTGATCGTACCTATGGGGGACAGAACAGCCAGTATCATAGTCCGCTTGCTAAAATATGGTGTAGTGAGAAAGTTATGAATGTTGAAACAAGAAGTCTTGCACTGGTGTTGGTATCCCTGCTTCACCAATTTGTTAGAGGGTAGTCAAATCGTGCCCTTCCTATGCCTTTGTCCCTTTAATTGCCATTATGTGATGGAGATGGGTGAGTCACTGATGCCTCAAGTCGGAGACTGAGACCGGTGTTCTGGGTCAGGTCGGGGTTCTCTTGGATCCTAAAGCCCAAACTGAGCCAAGCCTTATTCTGGCTTCTGTCTGCCACCAGGCTGTAACCCTATGCGCCAAGAATGAAAGACCAAGCATTATCTTGGCTGTCAAAGGAGAGGGAAAGGGATACCAATATGATTTGCACAATATAAAACCAGAACAACTTGAATCAATCCTTGCTTCCCAACTTGACCAAACTGTGCGATCTTAGCCTATGGGTTGTTTCACGTTGCCGCCTTCTTTTCCCCTAATATATGAAGCACCTTGAAATACATGAGTTCAGGATGTGCACTTAGTAACCCTTTTCATATGTTTGATTAAATAGACTATAATGTTCCATGTGTAATATCCTAGGCCACCCAGAGGTTGCACATGACTAAGGACGCTTATCTTCGTTCACAAATGGCTTTGCCATCGGGATAAGGGGTGGCCGGTTCAAAGTTCATATTTGAAAACAATCACTTTTAATGAATGACATAATCTGATGTAGTAAAGTGGAAAGCTTCTACATGTTAATAGAATGGACTTTTTTGAATTTTGAAGCAACTTTATCATATTTTTACATGTTTGTTGAATGAGGGCTTTGAATGAAGGAGTTCCCAAAGATAAGGGGTGCAGAACACCTTTGCTGCTTTTCCTTTGAGTTAAGGTGTAAATAAATGTTTGGCTGTTGAACACCTTTCTGAGTGTTCGTGTGCAGTGAAGAAAACCGCAGTCCAGTGCTGCTGTTCACCAGGGGATGCATGTAAAGGTTAGGAGGGCCACAAACCCTCCTTTGAGTATCTTTTGCTTAGATGATCGGAGAATAACTGTACACTGTAACTAAACTTTGACTTTGAAGCCCAGTCAAAATGTACCTTCTTTAGAAACCTTCTACCCACTCCACCTACCCAAGATGATTCCTGATAAGCTGCTTGGATAGCGGCTCGAATGGATATAACTGACTGTAGACTGTAGAGCCCTCCCATTCTTGTGTGTGGCTTCCTAGTAAACCCACCTTTTCACAGCAGACTTGACAGCCAAGCTCTCTGCAGGACCTGTTGTTGCCAATTTAGAATATACATTGGTATTGGCTCTTCCCAGGGGAGTGAACTAGCTTACCTCATGTCATTGGCTGTTTGGTGTATCCTTCTGCCATCTATTGATTGCTTGAGGCAATTACGTTTTTTGTGTGTGCAAAATAACAATAAAAAATTGTCCAAACCCCAAATGGAAGCCAGACCTATTGGCATCGCCAATGCTTGTTGTCAACCTCTAATCACTAGCGGTGCCCCATGGCTTCAGGGTAATGCTGCATTTTGAGGCCTTGCTCATGAGACCTGGTTCGAGGCCCGGCTCCCTCTGAGAGGGGGAACGGTGCACGTTCTTGTACAGCGGGCGGACGCAGGAACCGCGTTGGTCATAAAGCGTGATTGATTCTGGCTCGTTATGTGTTCTCAGGCCGGCTCTCGCTTCCTCGTGCGCCTTCAGCCTCCCAAGCCGGGGCCGGGGAGACCCCAGCCGCCCATCCCCCACCCCAGCACTGCAGCCACTGGATTGTTTGAGCACAGAGCCCCGCCATGGCTCGCTCTTCAGGATCTTAGGAAGAAACCCGGCCTTTTGCATTGCTATAGAAACCTGGCGCGTTGCAGGAGGGAGCCGAGGGGAGGGGGGAGGCGTTCTGAAAGTACAGCCCTGGGGCCCCCTGAACCAAGTGAAGCCTTAGTGTGTTTGAGGGTGAGAGAGCGCAAACGGTACCCTGTCACCCAAGCGAGAGAGGCATTGGGCTGTGAGCAAAAGATGGAGGCCTAATTGTGTGTAAACAGGCAGTGAGTGCCACTTAAGGAGGTCCTCGTGAATTATGTGGCAAGGGAGTGCTTAATTATGTGGCAGGGTTGGCAGTGCAAATTATTGTACATAATGCAGCACAACTTGTGATTTTTAAAAAAATAAAAATTATGGTGCAAAGTACATCATGTCAAAAACAAGGTTGGTGGAGGGTCTAAGGGGACAATTATTTAAAGACCAAAGGACAGACAAACCCCTTATTCACAGAATAACAATACAAAAGGACTGTCAATGGTCTGTACAACTAATACGGGCAAAGGAAAATGTGACGGACTCTGTGTCTACCTGTAATGTGTGTACAACAAAAAGGAAATGAATCCCATCAGCCCACCCATATGGCAGAGATTCATCATCTGGGATAGAGCCAAAGATGGTCCGGTTAGGGAGCCACACACCTGTTGGAATTATGTGCTTCTCCAAACCCAAGGAACCACCAGTGATGGATCATACCAAAAGTCAAATCAGTTTGGAATGTTGTGGAATGTTAAATTGCAGTGAGAAAAAATGTGTGCAAAAAGAATCAAAAAGTGAGATGTAAAATTGGCTACCATGATTTAAGGAAAACTTTATTAGGGAAAATCATGGTGTCAAAATTAAAATGAGTGTGAGACAGTGTAACATAATAACTGTCTATTAAGGATGGTATTTGGTCGATCCAGTCTTCCAGAACAGTAGCAGTACAATATCAAATATAGCAGTTCGATCCATATCATAGGAAACCAGCATTTGCAATGCAATAGGTTTTGCATTGATGAGAGTTCGATCTATTGGCTTTCTAAATGACTGCCTTTTATTTATGCGTTGTTTTTGAAAGGCGTTGTCATTAAAATGCCAATAGATTAAACTCTTGCAAATGCGAGACCTATTGCATTTCAAATGAGTCCTATTAAAAATACAAAAAAGCGTTAGAGCGTGCAACAGCAGACAGGACAGCCCTATTTGAGAAAATAGTGCTCTGAGTCTTTAATTAGGGCCTACTGAGCAACAACACACATAACAGGGTGTCGCCATGGGAGGTTACAAATGGAGACAAGGCCTCACTAAGGAGGGACTACTAAGCCTTTCGACCAATGAACAGCCACAGTTTACAGTGCACAATGAGACAAGCCAATGAAAAAATGTGGGCGCTGCTTCAAATCTCTACCTCAGTACAGCATGCCTCGCAGAGCAGCGCATGCTCTGCCCATGCTCGACCTAAAAATGAGTCTGCCAGCTCTGGTGGTTTAAGGAAGACATATAAAAGGCAATTCAGGAAATAATGCATGCTCTTAAGGAAACCTCAGATGCCGTGTTAGATTTTTAGTAAAAAATCAACTTCAATAACCATACGCTGTATCATCTAACTACGCCTTACCAATTATGGCACTGCAGGGTGGGGGGGGGGATAAAGGATCATGCTGTGAGGAAACTAGCAGTTCCGCAGAGATGAGCTGAGTGGAGATGTCATGAGTTACAGTAGCATATGTCGCTAATAACGAAAAATTTCAGAGTGGCTGCCAAATATCCTTAGATCTGGATTGTGGCGTATAGTTCGCTGGTGGTGTCAAAGTGGGCCAGGCTCTCACGCCTCTCTTTAATGGTGTGAGGGTATCTCACCCAAATGAAGGACAAACTCCCACCTGACTAGCAAGTAGGCCATTGCCGTGTCGGTGGAAACCTTTCGGAAGGCCCTGTACATAACACAGCAGGTCCATAAGGGGAGCCGGTTTGATGTCTGTCTCCACCATTTGAGCCTGGCATCGAGTAGTGCGCAATATACTTACAAGTCCAATGCATGTGGGAGAAATTTGCTTCCATGGCATGCCATTTGGGGCACTCTGGACATCCGTGTGATCAAATCTGTAAAGGTCGACTGGAGTAACATAACATTTTAAATTTATACGTTTATGGTGATGGGTAGGAGAGATAGAACGTGTCCGTAACCAGCAAGCGGACCGTATTTTGTCCGTCAAGTGACAGCCTAGGTCACTTTCCCAATGTTTGCAGAGTTTTGGATCGAAGGTGGGCAGTAAGGCCAAGCATGAGTGATATAGCTTGGACAATAAACTAGTGCCCCTGTCGTCTATCAGGAGTGTGAGTGGTGTGAACTCCTCTGGTGCTAACAAGTAAGATAAGAGCTGTGCACAGGGAGTGTTGCAACACAAAATGGTCCTTGAACATTGCAGTGGCAAAGTGGGTGTCTTTAGAGCGGGGGTGCATGTCAATCAAGGAAAAGATTGCCAAATGTGTGGGTACCGTAGTGTGCTAGGGTATGTTTGACCAAGGTCTCACAGATGATAGGGAGCCACAGGTTGTCGGCAATGATCAGGCAGGGGGAGTAGAATGATGTGGCTTTAAGCAAAGAGTTTGCGCCAAGCCCAGCATTTGGCGGGTAAGAGTTGTCTATCCTTAGTTTCTAAGGTGAGACCCTTTGGAAGGATAGAAGCTAATGGCACTGGTGTGGTCTGGTCAGTCTCCAGTCTAGTGTATGGGAGCTTGGCATCCCTATGTAACTAATGATGAGCGTATTGGCACTGTGTTGCCTGATGGTACTGGTGGAAATGTGGTACCCTGAACCCTCCCCTCTCATGTGGGAGGACTAGTGTGTCCCAGTTATAGCGGGGACGCTTACCGGGCCAGACGAGTTTCAGTAATAACCCTGGTAATGTGAGAGAGAAAGAATTGGTTGGGGGAAGGGGATGTCTTGAAAGAAATATTAAAAATGGGGAAGGACCACCATATTGATACTTGTAATATGTCCGGCTATGGATCCAGCGTGGGGTCAGTGTATCGATTGCGGGACTGTAGTTCAATAGGATTACCTGTTCCATATTGCAGTGTAAATGAACGTGTAGGTACTTTACCGAGCCATCACAGCAAGTTAGGGAGAAGTCGCATCGAAATGGGGAGGTAGTGTCAGTCAGTGGGAAGAGCTCAGACTTTGACCAGTTGATCTGAGGCCCAGAGTTTCTCCCAAAGGCCACCACCGCAAGAAGGATAGGGCCAAGTTCTCTTCTGGCTGGCGGATGAACAGCAGGATGCTATCTGCATACAGAGAGGCAAGCACTGGTCCTGGGCGGAACTGTAGGTGCATATCTTCCTGTTGCAGGTGAAGAGGTCCCATTGCTATGATGACTTGTAAGGGGGATAAAGGGCAACCCTGCCATCCTGTTCCCTGGGTAATAGGGAGTGGTCTGGTTACGGAGTATTTAATTACGAGACATCCTGTGTTTGCATAGCACAGCAGACTGATCAAGGAGGAGAATCCTTGAGGGAAACCTGGTTTATGCAAGGTGGCATGTAGGGACGACCATACTAATGAGCTGAAAGCCTACTCTGCATCAAGGAGGCTACAGCAGCCGCCACCTTCAGGGAAATCCTGTTGAGGACTGAGAATACGGTGCATAGGTTTAAGGAGATAGAGCGATGTGGAACAAACCCAGATTGTGCAGGGGATAATATTTGGTCCATCAGTAGTACGAGGCGATTAGAAAGCACCTTGCTAAGAATGTTATTATCGAAGCTTAAAAGTGACGGTGGACAGCAAGAACCACTGCATCTAGGGTCTTTGCCTGGTTTGAGGAGTAGGGTTATGACCTTTTCCCGTAGTTTGGGTGGGAGGGGGGGGGGGTACCCCTGTGTTGATGGATTCCGTGTACATGGCCGTCAGCCGTAGCGCTAGGATGTGTTTGAAATTTGTATAGAAGTCCCTGGTGAAACTGTCCAGACCTGGTGCTTTGAAGCCATCCGGGGAGTCCATTGCCTGAATGACTTCACTGGTGAGGGGCTTGCTGAGCAATTGTTGTGACCCCACCATAGCTACACCGAGGTGGGCGGCCTGGGAAAAGTCGCTGGCGAGTCTACAGCGTGTAATACTGGAGAAGAGTGTCTAGCACATCATCATTGGAGGTTACCCTTGATCCAGAGTCTGTGTGCAACTCGGGCGCATAGGAAGTGGCCCTCCATGGCAAAGCAGTCTACCTAATGTTCACCTGGGACGTTCACCCTCCCCATATCTGTGTCCCCTGATCTACATCTCAAGGAATAAAAGCCTTGTGGTCCACCTGTTTGCATTACTCTGTAACGAATGATGTGCATTTAAGTGAGTACGCAGTGTCGGGGTGCAGTTGATTATCCAAGTCGAGCTTGGCAAGAGCCTTCTCCACACATGCATTTTGCCTATGGAGCTCCTGCAGTACTCCAGATTGTTGTGTGATGCAAAAGCCTCTGTGATAGGCTTTAAATGCCTCCCAGAGCGTGGCATGGGTGGTCACAGAGCCCACGTTAAGTCTGAAAAAGTATTGTGCCGAACCTTGAAAGTTGGAGCAAAATAGTGCATCTTGTAGAGTCCGTGTGGGGAATTGCCATGGTCAGTTGCGATTACCCTCCGAAGGGGAAATGAAAAGTGGAAAGGACCAGGGCATGGTCAAGGAGGGTGCAAGGTAGATGGTGGACTGATTTCAGCCCGGGGCCCAGTGAGGCAGAAATAAGGCAATAGTCAATGCGGATCCATGTATTGTGAGGGGCAGAGTAGTGGGTGAATGCCATGGAGGAGAAGCCCTTCAGACTCCAGGTATCCTGGAGTGTGAAAGTATCACAGATATCATTTAGGATGCCGAGGGAGCGCGGCTTGCCAGTTGTAGAGCTAGCTGTTGTCGCGGGATACATCCATGAGGTGATTAAAGTCGCCCCCTATTATGAGGTGGTCCAAGCCCAGTTTGGCTAGTTGTGTGTATGGAGCATCTGGAAAAAGTCATGGGAATCAGTTTGGCATGTATATATTGGCCAATAATGCCAATTTGCCTGCCAGCCTTCTGGTCACTAAGTAGTTCCGTCCATATACATCAAGCAAAGTCCTCTCCGGGAAGAATGGGACACTTTTATGGATCAAAATGCAGACCCCTTTAGAATAGGTACTGTAACCTGAGAAATATTGATAAGACCCCCAGTGATAGGCGAAGGTGTGAGACCTACCGGGTGGTAGGTCTCCTGTAAGAAGGCAATTTGGGTGACATGTCGTGTAAGGTACCGCAAAACTTGCTTGCCCTTGCAGGGGTTGTTATGACCGCTAATATTCCATGATCACGGGTGGGCCTCTGCGGCCGGGGGCCATCTCCTTCCCAATGGTGGCTGGCACAGAGCAGGGTCCGTGGTACATGGATCCCGGCCCTCACACTTCTTGCATGACAGGCGACTGCTGCTCGGAGGGGCACTATGAGTGTCCCACCACCTTCCTCTCCTTCGGCCTAATGAGCCTCCATGCCACGCCCATATCAGACTGTGCGGTGCTGGTGGGAGTGCTGGGGAGAGCCTGATCCCTGGAGTGTATTGTAGCGGCGGCTGGGGCATGGAGCTCTCTGGGTGCCGTTCTCTTACTACTGCCCCCCGGCCTGCTACATCGAGGACCTACCTCCTCACTCCCGGATCATTGCGGCAAGCTGTGCGGGTGGGCTTGATTAGCACATTGAACACTCCTTATCCCTCCAATATGCAGCGGGGGAGGACCTCCTGCCTTGATGCCGTTGAGGAATCGCGCCCTCCCCTTGTAGTGGCGGCAGTTTTGCACTCTGAGGGCTGGGCCACCCCTTGGCCAGCCTTCATCATCTGCCCTATCCCCCACTTAAGCTGGTGTTCCACATAGGGCTGAGGCCTAGTGAACCTCTGCAGGGTGCAGTGCACTGTGTGCTTGCCTCACCCCACATGATGAGCCAGCACCTCCTGGCGGCCCGTGTTCACCTTTGTGGGCCATACCCCCTGCCTGGTGTGGAGGCGCAAACTACAAGGTGCGTAGAGAAACTGTTTAAAGCTATGGCCATTAAGAACGAGGATCTGGAGACCGGGGATGCCAAAATAACCTAGATATCTTTGGGGGTGAGAGGGTTGCGGAGGTCGCAGACATAGGGTGCATGGATCGGCTTGTGGAGCGGATACTGTCGAACCTCCTGGACAGACAACACTTCACGACCACCTTTGTGGTGGTGCGAACACACCGATTCCTGGGCCGCATTCCAGTCTGGGCCTTACTCCTAGGCCAATCATCGCCAGATCGCTCAATTTTTGCGTTGCGATGTGGACCTCAGACTTGCACATGAAAACAGATTGTTGCTGTGACAGGGCTCTGAGATCTCCTTGTTTCCCGACTTGACCCAGGTGGTGCAGTATCCCTGCCGCAAGGTAACCAATGTCAAAATCTTGCTTCGGAACCTGGGCCTCCAGTACGTCATTCTTTATCCTGCTCAGGGTGGACGTGGACCGGAAGCCCAGATTCTTGGAGACACTGGCAGCCGCCCAGGACTTTTGCAAGCAGTACTCTAAAGATCACACACCAATGAGACGCTCTACTCCCAAAAAGGTCACCTCCAGACACCCAGTACAATGCCAGAGTGGACCTTTTCCTTTCAGGCTGCTCTGCCAGGCCCTTTGCCTTCTACCCGCCTGTGCCATGCTTGGTTCACCTTGCATGGCATGACCAAATGATTCCAGAGTCATTAGTTGTTACCTTACCGACCCATTATACACCATGTTAACCTTTGATCCGTAAACCTTTCCCAAGCCACCGCTGTGGCGTTGCCAGCCCCCAGTGGTACACACAGTAATGATTGGTTCCTCTTTTTAGTTGTGTGGGACTCTGGGCTTCACATTGCCTGATATGGGTGGTGGGAGGAGGGGGGGGCAATTTGAGATCATGTTTATGTTTAATACAGCTGTTTTCTCAAGTTGAGTAACTGACAAATTGGTCACAAGTATGCACGGTTCCAATGTCTTTTAGGCCCTCCCATTTATTATCCGCGCACGCACATGACTCGCACTATTTAGAATGCACACTACGGGAACAGTGGTGTGCTGAGTATCGCGGCCCAGCACTATGGGTCGAGTCCGGACGGAGGTCAGGGCAGGGCGGTAGACCGCCAGTTGCCATTGAATGGGCATTTAGGGGTACGGGAGAGAAATGGCAATCGGCGGGGACTGGGAACAGAAACTGGCCCTGGCAAACAGCTCAGCCAGCCCCGCGAACGACGCTAGTTGGAAGCACCATTACCCTCAAGTCCCTTATGTCCTCGTCCCAATTATAACAAAGGGGCGTATGAATGGGACGAGGACAACGGGACAAGGAGTAATGAAGATTACCGGTAAGTAATAGAGCATTACCCCCAGGTCCCTTATGTCCTCGTCCCATTCATAACAAAGGGGCGTATGAATGGGACGAGGACAACGGGACCCGGAGTAATGAAGATTAAAGGTAAGTAATAGAGCATTACCCCCAGGTCCCTTATGTCCTCGTCCCATTCATACGCCCCTTTGTTATGAATGGGACGAGGACAACGGGACCCGGAGTAATGAAGATTACCGGTAAGTAATAGAGCATTCCTGTCTCACCACTGCAGTTTGTGTAACAGTGGGCTGATCTTGCAAAAGCGGCCCACGGTAACGAAAATGGCCTCCCCGTGGTCCAAAACTGACCCCCTCCCTGGCAGCTCATCTGGGAAATGCCCGGTGCCCGCTGCAACTCCAGCCTGGAAGTTCCGGCTTGCCCACAGCCACTGTCACCGTGGGGCCTCCAAACTATGGCCAGGAAAGTACTCCCTCACTGCGCCCCGTCGTAGTGAGCTGTCTATTCCACTCCCAACGGCCTCCGGCATAGCATCAGGGCGTCTTGATGGTTACTGTCGGGAGTGGATCGTGCAGGATGAAATTTCAGGCCCATTTCTTCATTTTCCCCAAGACAGGTCGCCGGAGTTTCAGTTGTGCATGGCTAGCTTGGTCGGCAGCCAGGCCATGCCCAGCTTGTAATGGCTATTTCTAATATTTTAGTATTTTTTTCATGTAACTTGTGTCTGGGCAAATGGCTCACTTCATCAGTACTAGCTTAATATCAAAATACAGCAATAAGCAACTGAAAAAGTCCAGTCAACCTTTGCATTGCACCCTCACTACCAGCAACAAGGGTCGCCATGATTTTAGTAACTTTAGATCATTCATCGAGGAACGTTTTATTGTTAAAGCTGCAGATTATGCAACAATGTTTTATGTGGAAAATGCATCAAATCCATAGCTATGTGGAAAGTGCTGTAGAATTGCATAACTCCATAAGTCAAGACAGAGTACTTAATGTGTGGGAACAAGTTGTACCCGAGTCATGAGAACCCGGTCTTACAATATGTGGGCTAGCAGTGTAAGTGCAGAGAGCAAGGGCTTATTGCTTAAAGGGTCTGAAGTTCAAGAGAGTGTAATGGTGCGCAGGTTTTTGTTTTGTGTGTAAATGTTTTCAGTGCTGTTCTTTACTGTGTACAACAACCCACCAAGGCAGTCTTCAGTTACACATCAGCCTTTTTAGTTCTCGTGGCGTAACCAGCGCGTCAGCGCTGGTGTCCGCCAGGAGATCTTTTGTTGCTGACTGTGCTTCCCAGGAGACAGCACCTGGCCGCGGGCAAAGGCGATCGGCGCAGGCCACACGCGTACGAACGCGCTCAGCTGCTGTCTCCTGGGAAGCTCCAACACCCTACACGCATGCGCATACACAGAGACCCACACGCACGAGCACGCATGCACCCACACATAGAGAACTCACCCCCGCTGTCGCATACACACACACACACGCACGCGCACTAAGCGCCCACCGCCCACTTACCGCCACTCTGGTCTTCAGCTGCCACCGCAGGGCTCTCTCTAGGGCATGGGAGCCCCGCGTCACCAGCACTGCTTCTCTCCGTAGGCGCGGCTTCTCTCCTGGGCGCGTGCGCCCGCGGTTCGATCCCCAGCCGCTCCTCCTCACACGTGGGTGTCTTCTCTGACGGTTGCATGCGTCAGTAATACCATGTGACCCCAAGCAGCCACGTACAGCAACGAGAGGGGGCCCACTGCCGACAGGACCCGCGGAGACCCCCAGGTGTCTGTGCTACGGCTCCCTACAGCATTTTAAAGGCGGCGCGAGGACGCCGCGCGAACCTGCACCGAGATATGGTGCAGGAAACAAACCAAACGTTTCCACCGAAATTTGTACAGACTGGAGCAGTGCGTAGGTTTTAGTGCGCGCGCGCGCGTGTGTAAATAAGTGCGAAGTGGGGATGGGCAGGCCATTTTAAAAGCATGCAAAACAAACTTTGACGTAAAGGCTCTAGGTTCTGTAATAACTACCATCAAGGTTGAAGCAGATGGTTATGAAGCCGGGCTACGGGGTTCGAGTCCTGGCAACGGCTCAAACACCCTGTGTTTCCGTGGGGGTTACTTTGGGCTGGCATACGCGCGCAGGAGATAAATTAGTGGAATTAAGCAATAAATGGTTTCCGGTTACCCTGTGTGTAAACGAAGAAAGGAAATAAGTGCACAAATACGTGCCATGGCTTATTATCTCCCCTGCGCAAGCCGACCCCTGGTTTTGCTACTAAAAGTTGGTTCTTAGTTATAAGCTGAAGGAATTTGCTGGGGGGAAACAGTTTAATGTGAAAAGGGTGTGGCGCAGCGGCCAGGGTGCCTCGTTCTGAATGCTGGTTGAACGGATCGATCAACGGCAGCAGGTTACCGCAGCACCATGTGACATTTGCCAATAGCGCACTTAATGTAACGTAAAAGCGAGTACACGCGTTCTCAATCTTGGGGTAATTGTCCCAGTTGAAAAAACCACAAATTACGGCAAATGTTTTCCCCAAGGCAAAAGTACGACACAGTATGCCTGCAGCACTCCCAGTGCAGTAAATTGAGACAATAGAGAGCTTCAGGGTAGTGGTCACGGAAATTCTATGCGCAGGAGTACAGTCGTAAGTCCGTAGGTAGTCACTAACATATTACGGCGAATTCCAGGCGTATTGTATGTGTATCTTGCGTACACCAGAGGGTGTGCGTGTAGAGGGTGGGCCATTAAATAAGAAAGCTATTTACAAATACGGGAAAGCTGGACTGTAAAAATTGCTTTCTCACGTATGTTAATTCCGTACACATCGTCAAATACATTGTCATGCTTAGGTTACACAGAACGTGCATGCTTTTCTGCCCCCCTTCCCTCGTTGTGCGTGCTATTCCCTGCTTGTGACCCGGTTGCTGTGTTAGGTGGGGCTAGGGGGAGGGTGGTGGGAGGAGTCCGCTGGTGGGCAGGTGTGTGAGGGTGCGGTAGAAGCACTGCGGGAGAGAAGCTATGGTCTGGAGAGCACACACACCAACCACGGGGCAAGAACTTGGAGCAAGAAGAAACCACAGTGACGCCCACCCTCAGTACCACTGCTCTCACCCCAGCACCCGCGCATTTCCACTTGCTGTTTCCCAAGTTTAACCTGCGCGTTTGCCAGAAGAGCTCTATTCTGAGCCCCGCGTCCATCTGCTCCAACCCCTCTTGTGCCCTCAGCTCTGACCGGTACCCGGGTCCGACATAGCGGCTCTTACCCCTTGGTCATCAACTCTTGCCCCGTACCGCCCTCTGACCTCAAGCAGGGCATTCGTCCCTTGCCGCGTTGCTCTCTGCCCTCGCAGGTGCCCTCAGCTCTGAATCCTCTGCCATCTGATCTCACCCCGGGCCCTCACTCACTTCTTACCCCTGTACTCTCAGCTCTTACCCCTCTGCCCTCAGCTCTTACCCCGCTGCCCTCAGCTCTTACCCCGCTGCCCTCAGCTCTTACCCCTCTGCCCTCAGCTCTTCCTAGGCCCTCACTTCTGGCACCTGTGCCCTCTGACCTCAACCCAGGCCTCCAGCCCTCACCACGCTGCCCTCTGCCCTCACCTGTCCCCTCACTGACCCCTGTGCCCTCAGCTCTTACCCCTGTGCCCTCAGCACTTACCCTTGTGCCCGCAACTCCTACCCCTGTGCCCTCAGCCGTTACCTATGCCCGCAGCTCTTACCCGTGCCCGCAGCTCTTACCCGTGCCCGCAGCTCTTACCCGTGCCCGCAGCTCTTACCCGTGCCCGCAGCTCTTACCCGTGCCCGCAGCTCTTACCCGTGCCCTCAGCTCTTGCCCTGCGCCCTCAGCTCTTACCCTGCCCTGTGCCCTCAGCTCTTACCCTGCCCTGTGCCCTCAGCTCTTACCCTGCCCTGTGCCCTCAGCTCTTACCCTGCCCTGTGCCCTCAGCTCTTACCCTGCCCTGTGCCCTCAGCTCTTACCCTGCCCTGTGCCCTCAGCTCTTACCCTGCCCTGTGCCCTCAGCTCTTACCCTGCCCTGTGCCCTCAGCTCTTACCCTGCCCTGTGCCCTCAGCTCTTCCTAGGCCCTCGCTTCGGACTCCTGTGCCCTCAGCACTTACCTGTGCCCTCAGCACTTACCTGTGCCCTCAGCACTTACCTGTGCCCTCAGCACTTACCTGTGCCCTCAGCACTTACCTGTGACCTCAGCTCTCACCCCTCTGCCCTCAGCTCTCACCCCTCTGCCCTCAGCTCTCACCCCTCTGCCCTCAGCCCTCTGCCCTCACCCGTGCCCTCAGCTCTGACACCTGTGCCCTGTGACCCTCGCCGGTGACCATGGCGGGGGAGATCGTGGCCTTCCTGCTGGCCCTGTCGGGCTGGGTGCTGGTCTGCTCCTCGCTGCCCACCGACTACTAGAAGGTGTCGAGCATCGACGGCACGGTCATCACCACGGCCACCTTCTGGTCCAACCTGTGGAAGACCTGCATCACTGACTCCACCGGCATCTCCAACTGTGATGGTTTTGTTATTTAGTGCGGCGCCACCGTGAAAAAAAACACCACAGCTTGATCTATCATTTTTCCCATGAGCAACAGACATCAACATGCTGCCGTGCGTACCTGAGCAGGAGGTTCTCGGTTACAGAATAACCTTGGATCTCTTCATAAACCTGCAGGTCATGTCCTTGACATCAGCTGCTCATTCTTCCTTCTGCCTAGTGAAAGCATGAAACGAGTTAACCCAAACACTGCAACACGGAAGTGTCATCTCCATCTTGCTACACATTGGCTTCTGGGCACTCACGAGTGACCTATTTAAATGCTCCTGACAGTCCACAGAAGATTTCGGAATCCTTGCTTTCAAGTTCTTCTTGCATGTAATTCAGCCATGCAGAATTACATTTTAGGACAGGAAAAGGAACTGCAGAACTCAATAAGCCAGAGCCATAATCTGACGTACTATCTACAACTGCACTGAGAGGATGTTGCTGTATTTTCAGAAACTCCTGCCACAATGCTGTTAGATCCGGCCCAATGACAGGTAGCTATCTGCATCAGTGGAGCACTTTATGGACTCAGTGTAGCAGAACAATAACCAGCATTCAGGTTGGATACTTTTTCGACTTCAAAAGTATTACTTGATTATAAATACTCATACCTTGTTTAAATACCACACCTATCTTATCTGAGACCTTAACTCACTTTACAAAAATGTCAGAAATACAAATACAACTGGATATCATTTATTTACCTTATTGGCTGGGTAACCTGGCTGATAGTTGACTCTTCATTATTCTAGTTTTAGAGATGTTACTGCCAGTGCCTTTGAAGATGTATTGATACATCCTGTTGGTCATGTAGAAATATATCTAAGTCACGTAAATACAACACAAATTGCAATAGAAATGCTATAGGTGTCACATTTGCAAAAGTTAAAAAATATTGGCATTGTCATACACAATGTCAATAACTCAAACTTTAATGCTGCGAGACCTATTGCATTGTAAATGCTTGTTGTTATAGTTGGAGGGCGAACTTCCCCCATAAGTTTTTCCTTATTTTTAAGTTTTTTAGTTGTGGTGGTTTTACTGCTTTGTTTTGTGCAGCTGCCTTTTCTAAGTGATGTCCAGAACAGGGTGAAATGTACATTTTATTTAAAAGAATGTGCTGCTTGTACTAAGCTGCCTGTTGGAAACCTGAACTTCAGATCTAGCAATGGGATATTTTGATGGGCAGAAATCTGCAGTTAGTTTTTTTTCGATGTAACTCTTGGCTCCCTCTGCCTCAAGAGGCAGTCCGACCTGGACCCCAAGGCTACATTTTCTGCTTGGGGACTCAAGTCCTCCCAAAGATGTTCTATCCTTATTGTGCCTGATTGTGGATGTGCTGCTTGGTTGTTTGTGGCATGGTGGGCTATAAACAATTGATTGCAATGCTGCAATGCCAGTCACTGTAACTTGCCAGTGAGGCTGAGATCAGCTGCTGTTGGTTGCTTACTTCTTGGAGGGGTGGGGGGAGATGGAGTAGCAGTTTGGGCTAGACGTCTCCTTCCAACATTGACCAAAACGTGTTTGTATGTGGTAGCATCTCCTCTTCTTTTAGCTAAACTACAGCAGAGCAATGTTTAGTGCTTACTTTGAGGCAGTGGTTGCAGGTGCGGACCGGCACTTCTATTCCCTCAACAGACTTTGATCCAGAGCAAGAGAGAGAAGCACAAAAGGGGAAGGAAAGAGGAAGATAAGGCCAGAAACACAATGGCAGTGGGAGGAAGCAAGGATGAAAAAGAACCAGCGAGAGTGAGATAAAGAGGGAGTGTCTGGTAGTGGATTAAAGAGGAATGAGGTGGAACCAAGACTATACTGTCGCGAGAGTCAAGTGTGTGACGGCAGGTGGCTGTTGTGAACTCTGGTGCTGGTACCTGCACTGAAGCCGCCCTGTCCAGATGCCACTGAAGAGCCTACTCCACAAACGTGACTGTGTGAGAGCAAACACATCCAGGGCCGGCTTGTTGAAGCGCCTGCTGCAGAGTTCCCTGTTCCAGCTTTCAGGCAGCAATAAAAATGTCACCATAACTCTTGTGATTAATGTTCCTGCTGGAGAGAGAGATCAGTGTTTTGTCTAGTCAGTTTTGCCTCCGCATAAAGTAGCACAGAGGGTTACTATGCCTGCTGCATAAAGCAGGTCTGTATTTTACGTGCATAACTGAGTGGATTAGTAAAGCCAGTCTTTACCAGCGCTGAAATGTATGTGAGAGATGGACTTGGAGAGATGAGGGATACTTTTGCAGGGTAGTGGTGAGGGAATCTGAGGAGGAGGTTATATAGGGAGGAGGGTTCCAAAAACAGATAGTCGCACCGGGCATCGCCAGCTCTAGAGCCGTTCCTGAACAGGGCTATACTGTGACATTAATGTAAGCATGCTCAGCTTCAGTATACACAGGCGCGGAGATCTACAGTGCCTGGGTGAGTAAATGAGCCGTGCTATACCTTGTATCACTGTGACGGGCAAGCGCACTGCTGGAGTGTATCGTATGAGACAGTGAGCACAGCTACAACGTATTGGCGGTGGCTAGCTTAGTTACAGTGCATTGGTATGAGGATCATGAGCACAGCTACAATGTGTCCCTGAGGATTACCACAGCTACAATGTGTCCCTGAGGATTACCACAGCTACAGTGTGTCCCTGAGGATTACCACAGCTTTATTTATTTATTTAAAGGATTTCTAAAGCGCGTAGTCACCCAAAGGGTATCCCAGCGCTGAACCTATTACTCACCACGGGTAGATAGTCGAGAGCGAGAGATGACTCAGGGGAAGAGTAGGGTTTTGAGGGACTTCCTGAACCGTAGGAGGTTTGGTTCTGTTCTGAGGTTCAGGGGGAGTGCGTTCCATTTTTTTCCCGTATTGACCGAAAAACGACGGCCACCTATCCGGGCTTTCTTCACCTTGGGGATCGCGATGAAGTTTCCATGTTCGGAGCGGAGCGCTCTCGTGGGTCTGTAAGGTGCAATCCAATTCCCAAGGATTGGGGGGCCAGTCTTGTGCAGCACCTTGTGGGCCAGGCAGAGGGCCTTGAACGTTACTCTTTCCCTAATGGGGAGCCAATGCAGCGTCCTCAGTGCGGGCTTGGCTGATGATCTGGCCGGGGTGTTCGTTAGGAGTCGGGCTGCGGCATTTTGGGCTTTTTGAAGAGTTTGGAGAGTGGATTCTGGAGACCCTAGGTAAATGGCGTTGCTGTAATCCAGCCTGGATAAAATTAGGCCTTGGATCAGCAGGAGACGCGATTGAAAAGGCAGTAGAGGGAGTACCTTCCTGCAAGATCTCAGTAGTCCGTAGCAAATGCCGGCAGTCTTTCTTGCCTGTGTCCTAAAGGTGAGATCAGTCTCCAGCCATACTCCAAGACTCTTGACCTCTGTCTTAGGGGTGGGGGGTTCACCCATGCAGGCGGGCCAGATGTTAGGGGGAAGATTCGTGGCGTTATGTCCTAGTAGAAGGATCTCCGTTTTAGAGCCGTTTAATTTCAAGGCAGAGTCACTCATCCACTGATGTACATTGGATAGGCAATCGTGGAGGTTGGAGGGCTCTAGCTTGGGGTGGGAGAGCGTTACCACCAGCTGTGTGTCGTCGGCATAGCTAACTATAGAGATTCCAAAGGGTGACACCAGTTCCTCCAGTGGGGCCATGTACACGTTGAACAACGTGGGGCTCAGGGATGAGCCCTGTGGCACACCACACTGGAGGGGAATGGAGGGGGAGCGGCTTTCGCCTTCCCATACTTGGTAGGAACGTCGGGAGAGAAAGGACGAGAGCCATTTTAGCGCCTTGTCCTTTACCCCGATGTTATCAAGACGATGGATTAGGACCTGGTGACTGACCGTGTCGAAGGCCGCACTCAGGTCCAGGAGGACCACTGCCACTGATCCTCCTGTGTCGATAATTTCCCTGGTCTTCTCTACGGCTGCTAGGAGGGCGGTGTCTGTACCCTGACCTGGTCTAAAGCCCGTCTGTGAGTCATTGAGGAGATGGTTTGACTCCAGAAAGTGTGACAATTTTTTATTTGCTAGTTTCTCCGCGACCTTGCCTATCCAGGGGAGGAGTGAGATAGGTCTGTAGTTGGATAGGTCTGCAGGATCTAGCGATGGTTTTTTGAGAAGCCCTTTGACGACGGCCTCCTTCCAGTTTGAAGGGACTTCTCCTAGTGCCAACGATGTGTTAATGAGGGCCGTCAATTGAGGGACTATGGTCTGCGAGATGGTTTTGACGAACCGTATGGGAACTGGGTCGCTGGGGGCTCCGCTCTTAGTGGAACTGAGTGTGGCCATCACTTCCTCTTCTGTAACTGGGCCGAATGAGGCAAGATGTGGCTCATTGAGTGGGGATGACGACTCTTTAGCTCTCATTCTGATGTCAGGATTAGCGGCAGGAAGGGAGATGAGGATTTTTTTGATTTTGTCGTCAAAGAAGGTGGCCAGATTGACGCATTTTTCCTCCGCTGCTTTGAGGTCCATGGGTTTCTGTGGGGGATCAGGGACTTGGAGGAGCTCTTTGAGGATGGAGAAGGTCTCTTTGGCTGAACAGGAGGAACTTTTTATTTTTTCCTCGTAAAAGGCACCTTTTGCAACGTGGAGGGCTCGTTTGTATGCTTTCATGGAGGATTGGTACGCATTTTTTTCTGATGTCGACTTGTTTTTCCTCCAAGAGCGTTCTGACTTTTTGCACTCCTTCTTAAGGGCATTGAGGGCGGGTGTGTACCAGGGAGCGGGATTAATTCTTTTAACGTGTTTTAAAGTGCTGGTAAGAGGAATAAGACTGTCTAGGGGGTGGGCTAGCCAGTCATTAAACTCTCTGTCGGCGGAGTTGGGGTCCGTGGACAGAGGGCCAGTGGTGTCGCGTAATTTAGCTTCCCATTCCTCCGGTACTAGTTTATACCACCGTCTGGTGCGTATCCTTGTTTTCTGTTTAAGAGCAGTGGTGGTTTTGAGTGACCAGTGCATAGGGATCAGCATATGGTCTGTCCAGGGCAAAGGGGTTGGATCCTGGGTATTCAGGTTCTTAATGTTGGTGAAAATTGGATCCAAGAGTTGACCTTTCTCATGGGTGGCTTTAGTATTTTGGAGATGGAGATCGGCTGTGGTGAGATCAGCAAGTAAATTGGCTGCGGCATTGTCCGCCGGGTCCAGAAAGTGCAGGTTGAAGTCCCCTAGAAGGAGGAGGTTAGAGACTGAAATAGTTTTTAGTGAGATGTAATCCATCAGGGTGCTGGTGAATTCTCCCAGTGAGCCAGGCGGGCGGTACACCAAAACTCCCGAAAGAGAGATTGATGGAGAGATCTGAATAGTGAAATTACAATTTTCACAGTCTTTGATAGTTCCACATTCCATTCTGCACTTGAGATGGTCTTTGTGGAGTATGGCTAGACCACCACCTCTCCCGCTCGGTCTGTTAAGGCTGCAAATTTGGTAACCGGGGGGTGTTGCATTGACCATGTCAAAGTCACTGTGTGGGGTCAGCCATGTTTCAGTCAGAAACAGGACGTCTAGCATCAAGTCCTGGACGAGAATGTTAGTTTCGTGGGCATGTTTCACTAAGGATCTGCAATTTAGGAGGCCAAGGCGGAGTCCTTGGTGTTCATCCGTTACCACGGGTGTGTAACAGAGGCTACAACCTACATAGGGAGTGTCTTCCTTGAGGATGTATTTGCACTGGGGATGTTTCATAGGGTTCCGGGCGAGCAGTGTATCTCGGGTGTAAGTGGTGCGAATATGTGAGTTGGGCAGAGTGTCTAGGCCTAAGGCCGTCTGGGCCCGGACGGGCCCGGACGGGCTTGCCTTTGGCGCGCCTTCGGCGCGCTGACGGCGCGCCCGCTGCGCCCGTCCGCTGCGCGTCCGGTGCAAGCACATGTTTATCAAGGGGATCGGAGATTAGGGGGCGTGGCCTTGAGTGGGCGTGGCCTCGCGCCTCGCGGTTGATGGCGGCGAGAGTGAACAGGGAAAGCGAAATGCAGCGACAGCGCTCAATCAGCTGTGCAGCGCTTGTTCTCCCAATGGATTCCTGACTGCCAAGAGCGGCGTGCTTTTAAAAATACAGGTATTTGTGACACAGTTTTAAAAATTAGACAAACAAAGCTCCCGGCTGTTTTGCCTCAGGAGGAAATAGGTTCTGCCTCTAGCGCTTGTGTTTCAGCGCTTTTAAGTGCAAGGAAGGGGGCGTGGCCTTGAGTGGGCGTGGCCTCGCGCCTCGCGGTTGATGGCGGCGAGAGTGAACAGGGAAAGCGAAATGCAGCGACAGCGCTCAATCAGCTGTGCAGCGCTTGTTCTCACAATGGATTCCTGACTGCCAAGAGCGGCGTGCTTTTAAAAATACAGGTATTTGTGACACAGTTTTAAAAATTAGACAAACAAAGCTCCCGGCTGTTTTGCCTCAGGAGGAAATAGGTTCAATGTGTCCGAGGATTAGCACAGCTACAATGTGTCCCTGAGGATTACCACAGCTACAATGTGTCCCTGAGGATCATGAGCACAGCTACAATGTGTCCCTGAGGATTACCACAGCTACAATGTGTCCCTGAGGATTACCACAGCTACAATGTGTCCCTGAGGATTACCACAGCTACAATGTGTCTGGAGGATTAGCACAGCTACAATGTGTCCCTGAAGATTACCACTGCTACAATGTGGCGCTGAAGATTAGCACAGCTACAATGTGTCCCTGAGGATTAGCACAGCTACAATATGGCGCTGAGGATTAGCACAGCTACAATGTGTCCCTGAAGATTACCACTGCTACAATGTGGCGCTGAGGATTAGCACAGCTACAATGTGGCGCTGAAGATTAGCACAGCTACAATGTGGCGCTGAGGATTAGCACAGCTACAATGTGGTGCTGAGGATTAGCACAGCTACAATGTGGCGCTGAGGATTAGCACAGCTACAATGTGGTGCTGAGGATTAGCACAGCTACAATGTGGTGCTGAGGATTAGCACAGCTACAATGTGGCGCTGAGGATTAGCACAGCTACAATGTGGCGCTGAGGATTAGCACAGCTACAATCTGGCACTTAGGATTAGCACAGCTACAATGTGTCGCTGAGGAGTAGCACCGCTACAATGTGTCCCTGAGGATTACCACCGCTACAATGTGTCCCTGAGGATTACCACCGCTACAATGTGTCCCTGAGGATTACCACCGCTACGAGGTGTCCCTGAGGATTACCACCGCTACGATGTGTCCCTGAGGATTACCACCGCTACGATGTGTCCCTGAGGATTACCACCGCTACGATGTGTCCCTGAGGATTACCACCGCTACAATGTGTCCCTGAGGATTAGCACAGCTACAATGTGTCGCTGAGGAGTAGCACAGCTACAATGTGTCGCTGAGGAGTAGCACAGCTACAATGTGTCGCTGAGGAGTAGCACAGCTACAATGTGTCGCTGAGGAGTAGCACAGCTACAATGTGTCAGACACCTGTCATGGGCCTAGCCACGGCCTCCCTGTCGCACCCTATTAGATGGCGGCTTGCACTAGATGTACAAAGCCCTAACCTTGGGAAGAGCACAGCTGTAGTGTAGGAGACTTTGTGGAGTGTCGGCTCAGATAAGTGTATCATTTACTCCATTCGAGCTGCCTTCCCCGGATTCCACACTCGCCTCCCACTCCACCTCCTTGCTTCTCTGGTGAACGCAGCACTCATAAATTCTATAAAGGCTGTGCATAAATACTACCCTGCTAAATGCTTGTTTTTCATTCTTTTTGTGTTTTTTCTTCAAATGCTAGTGTGCTCACAATTGCGGTCTTGGTTTTAATTTGGACCACAAAGCATCATTGGATATGGCTGTTATCTTTTTAACTTGGTATAAAGTTACTTAAGACCATGATGCACTGTGGATATTGGAGCAAAACAAGCACTGGCAAAACCAACAGGCTTCTCCTTTTCATAATGCATTTTTTGTCCGTGTTTGCTTCAAAGTATTGTTTATAAAGGAAAGAAAGTAAACACAAATTCAAAATGCTGGAGGAAAGGCAAAGACCTATTTATGAGATCTCAATGCAGTACATTACATTCAATGTTTTCAATCTTTCAAATGCCAGTACTGATACACCAAATGTTTTACTCTGAAAACTCTGACCCTTCTTTAACAAGAAGGAAGAGTCAGAAGGAAAAAGGGAAACACTTGTCAAGGCCTCATTTACTGTTCACAGGATTCAGCCATTTGGTTCTCTGCAGTAGCCAAGGGATCAGATTTGTAGGCCTATTGGAGGTGTCCTGCTAAGTACATCTTATGCCTCAAACGCCAGCTGAGTGAATGCAACAGATACGCCCCCCCCATGGCCATAAAATCCAGTGTGCACCAAAGCTTATGCTTTCATGCTAAATGTGGGAGATAAAACAAAAACAACCCTTAAAATCTGCTTTTCAGCCTTACTCCTGCATAAATATCCCCATTGTACTGCTTTTACAGACGGAAGGGAGGAGTGGGTGCAGCATAGTGTGAGGAATAGGTATTTGAGGGGAGGGAGCAGCGTACGAGGGAGAGAGCTAAAACCTATCACTATGTTCATGGAGTGCAGGATGGAAAAGAAAAATAGTTCTCTCTCAGCAGTGGAAGGACACGGCACATATTCAAAAGGATGGCAAAAGACTATGCTGCAGGGAGGAGCAAACACTAGAAGAGGAAGCAAGCCATTAAATAAAAAGCAAGCAAATAAGTAGCAATGAAGCCAGCTAATGCGAAGAAATGGGCCAGTTTTAAACTCCAATGTAAGCTCACAATGGATCTTTGGCAAACAGGCATATTGCACTTTCTGGTAGACAAAAGTAAAAAAAATTGGGCTCTCTGCCGTGGAATGAGTCGCCAGATGAAACTGCCTTTGCTGAAAGGGAAGACCTAGGACACGGACCCCCCCAGATTGTGGGGGTCCATCAAACCCACAAATCAAGACTTTGACCACCAGAGCTGTGGGTTAAAAAGGCCATGTTTATTATAAACCATCACATATAAACATGACAATATGAATCATCAATTAAGATTCAAATTTCATACGACATAGATTTATCATCTTTGATCACTGTATGACATTTCATATTTATGCTGATCATAACTTCACAATTTTTCTTAGAAATGACAGGTCTTAATTTTATCGACAAAGAATGTTCTATCGCTCCAGCACTAAGGGGCCTTCTGGCTCGCATCCCCCCAACTGAGAGCCACGCAAGGCGCAACCCACCTGCATCCTTGAGAGGTGATCCCCTGCCCTCTGCTCCTTGTCCGCCACCTGAGGGGCCCAACCCTCCCACCACCAGGCTGCCCATCTGGGCTCCTAGGGAATAACCAGGGGCGGATGCCCCATGCCCTAGATTTTAAACTGGCCCCCTTGCCCCAGCTGGTGTCTCCATACTCTCGGGAGTGAGCTTACCGTATCTCCCCCCTCAGTGCTGGCCTAGGGTGTATGCAGGCGGAGTCCCCTTAACAATGTAAGGCAATTTATGTGGCCTCATTACTGCCACGCCTCATTCCACTTCCAACACCTTCCCAAACTCTACCTACAGGGATGGGTGGGAGATTTGCGCAGCCCATAGCACACAAGGCCAGCGCAGTAATTAAGAGAGGGCGAGGGGCAGGGCAATGCGCCCTAAATAGGCCCGCTGCACCCCCCGCTCCCCCCTCCCCCATTACTGGCCCCGTCCGGAAGTCACGTCGCTGTTGACCTGGAAGTTCTTCTTGTCGATCGTAGTGACCAATCACCCTTCCAGGAGCCATGGGGGCATGACCGGGATCCCGGGGGCCCGTATCCTAATGGCACGCTGCCTTATAGTCCGCGCTTTTCCATAGGATGAAACGGCCTCTGATAGTCTCAGAATGATGCTACCTGCTGGGGATGGGAGTCTCTGGGCGAGGCCACCTTCAGTGGGAAGGAAGTCGCGGGAGAAGGCCGGATACTTCGTATGGCAGGGGGTTGTTACTGGTCCTTGGGTTAGTTTGGGAAATCCTGACTTCTGGACTTTAGCTTTCTGTGCCTCTTGACTTCAAGACTATTTCTGTTGTACTTTCCAGTGTTGTAGGCATTTTGAGAAGGTGAGTTGTCTGCCACGTAGGGTGATACTTTTGTATGTTATTTTATCATGGTTTTGGTGAATGCAATATGACAGGGGTCTGTCTGCCCACCCCTTTTTTAATCCCTGTGCCACTGCTTGGTCTCAGCCTCCATTTTTTGAAGCGTTAGTTTCTCTCCCAGCTTGTCACTCTCCGATCTGCATAACATTCTGCAAACTATTTCTTCATCGTGTTCTTTATTTCATCTTCCCTCCAAATCTCACCCAATAGTTTTCCTGGTTCTCTGTACCATAGGATACACAGTGAGGCCATGGCTGTTATGTTACCAGTTATCTCATGCTTCTTCTGTTTTATTCACCCAAGTCTCACCGCTTGTGTTCTTGAACATGGTCCATCCTGCGTAGAGCCCCTGAACCTTCCTTAAATTATTCCGCCCGATCTCGCTGGGCTCCCTCCTAGGTCCCATCACCCCCTTTTGTCTTTATTGTCCCCCAGCACTTCTGCTGCCTTGTCCCTTGCTCCCATCACTGCTATGTCCCTTTAGCAGCTCCTTCCACACTCTTTCCCCATTTGCCGCCTAGATACACTTGTCACCACTTTCCTTTCAGTTTGTCATTTTTCTACCGCTGCTTTTTTTTTTGTTGATTATGCCTGCTCAACCAATCCCCAATACATTTCTGCTTTCTTTTCTTGCCAGTCTTCACCAACACCAGGCTTCTTAAAGACTCCCTCCAACTACCCGCTTGTTGCTTCTGCCCCTTACTCTATTTTTCGCCACCACCTTTGCTTTTTTTATTGTTCATTTTCCTTCACTGAGTCCTCCTCCCATCATCGTTTTCCCGCCACCCGAGACTTTTGACCGACCGCCTCCTCATGAAGGCTGCCGTTTTCAGTTTCTTGGCTGCCTCCAGCCCTACCCCCCATGCCACTGCGCCCGGTTCCTTTCTCCCCCCCCACCTTTCTTTGCCGTGCCTGTGTCCCCACCACCCCAGCTCCTCGCAGACGCCCCCATCGCCTCGCCAGCTTGTTAGCTGCTTCCTGAGTGAGTAACTCCAGTCCGGTATCTTGTGAGCGTCGCGGGATTAATCTTGGCTCCGGGAGAGGAGCCCTTTTGTTCCAAAGGCAATTACTCTGCAGCTCGTTTCAGGCCCTGGCAGCGCTCCGGGACGGGATGCCAGTTCAAACAACCCTTGCGTGCCAACAGTCTGTATGTGATGAAGTCGGGGGTACTGCTGGCTCCCGAGGGGAGGGGCCGCCGAGCGAAGCACTGCCCTTTTACACTCTCTTCGGGCCGCCATGCCTGCTTCTCAGCCTTGTCTTTGGCGAAAAGAGCCTCTCTGTGCAAAGGGGAGGTCACTGTGTTTTTTTCTTACTGATTTTCTTGAATGCAAACGCAGTGAAAGACCAGATATTGCGCAAAGAGCTAAAAAAAATGCAACGGAAATGCGCATGTAAAATGACGAAAGACAATCGCCCCCAAAACAATAGCTAATTCGGTTAAAACAAAATTGAGCAATTAAGGACAGAGTTTCAAAATATAGCAATCTTCTTCCACAAACGCACAATAGCATAATGGCAAAGAAGAAAGCAGAGACTGTCTAAAAGCTATTTAAAACAGCCACTCCCTAAACAATATTTGAAAATATTTGAAAAAATAAAGAAAGGACTCTTCTGCACTTTGACATGGGGACATACTTCAGTCTTCTGTTGGTCTGTCAGTGAATGTCACCTCATGCTTGAATTCTCGGAACTGGGTGGGTAAACGTGTCCGGTGGATGGTGCTTGCAGTGTCTGGGTATATGAGTGGGTGTGTGTGGAGGGATCGGGCATTAGGGTGCCCATGGAACGTTCTACAGACGCGCAGAATTACTTTTCATTGTGTTACGAGCTCCCTGAGATGCATATCATTCATCTGCTAGTTATGGAATCCACCGATGTACCATTGCATAGACCTATTGGGCTATGCTAAGCTTCAGTGTGCTCTCCAGCAGGAGCTGGTGCGGACTCTGCAGGGTTTGTGTGATGTGGTCATCTGTACCTGACCTACAGTAATACTACTACCTGTAGCACTGTAGCACTTCTGTACTAGGAAGGGTCTGTGTGAATCCTAGGCAGCACTCCATTGCTAAGCCTGCCAGGAACCTCTGCCTCTCCTCATAGTCTTCTTAAGCGCAGAGATACCCCTCAGTGGGTCGATTCTAGAGCTATATAAACAAATAAATGAATCTAAATTGGAAACCAGAACAGCCGGGAACATAAAGTCCCCTTAAGGAAAAAATGGCACAAGAAATTGCTGAAATTTTGCAAGTCTGTGTGTTCAGAGCTAATATCTGGCTGAACTCCAGGACAATTTTAGCCGATTTTGCCTGTAAGGCCATAACTAGAGTCTGGCTTTAAGCTCGCCCCCCCCCCCCCCTCCCCCACCCAATTAGATTGGTAACTTACACATTTCGCTCTGTCGCACCAAGAATTAATGCTTTGAGTTTAGTTTTAAGGATTTAGGACCATTGACCTCTTTGTTTATCACAGCTTGATATCTTGAACACCTACTCGTCGAGACAAGGAATGTTGTTTGTGTACTCTCTCTCCACCAGTCCTCAGATTTTGCTGTGTGTGTGGCTGGTGATGCGTCTTGGATACAATTTAACTTGGTCAAATGGGGAAAGGGTTGATGGTGTTTACTACTCACTCCGAAGCTCTAAGTTTGTGATTTTTAGATCCGAGTTATGCCAATATCTTGGACAACCAGAAGTGGTAAAGTGGTCATTTCAGATACTGCTACCATAGCTGGTCCCTGGATTTGGGGCTGTGATGTTGAAAAGTGGTCCGCTAACCTAAAAACCTTTGTGGCTGTTTTTTTGATCTATCAACAAGTATTTCCTTCACTCCAGTTGTAAGGATGCTGGCAAAGATTTTATGACATTTTCTGCAATAATGTGTCTTGGCAAAGTTTGAAAGGTTCCACTTCTTTAGTCTCTGCGCTATTCTTATCCGTATCACTACTAACCAATGGGTTACAAACACATGCATAGATGGTCTAGCAGGGGGAATCAAATAGTTTGAAATTTTCCGATTCAAAGTGTCAAAAATATATACATTTGTGTATCTACGCACATGAGTAAAGGAAGCTGGATGGATAGGATAGCCACAGGGAAAATCTTCTAAAGATGACACATACATTATGGCTGTTTTAACTCTCTCTATCGGTATAAAATGGGACAGCAATACAACTAGCATTTACAATGCAGAGTAAATTTGTGATAATCTCATTTAAAAACTGAATGGGACAATTGCCCAACTTCATTCCTTCTAGAAGGAAGTTTAACAGCCTCCTCCAAGGTGGTTGTGAAGCAGAGCTGTCAAACACAGCCACGGGTTTTGAGTTTTACCCCCTTCTATAATGAGTAGAAAAGGCCTTTTCAGTTCATAACTTGTTGCTCGCACAACACTTTCCCACATCATTCTGGTGTCCACCAGCCAGCCATCTCTGCTTCCTTCTTATTGCCTGTGGAGGTCAGCTGCTTCAGCCAGAGCAGCAGCAAGTGCTTCGGACAGTAAAGCTGTAGGGCAGAGGGGTGAGGCACACACTTCGAAAGGCAACATCAACAACAGACCTATACTGGAATTTAGCACGTCTAGGAGCAGGGAGGGGTGTGCTGCAGTGCTTAATTTGAGCTGGTGGTTTCCCGCGCTTGGCACCAGCAATTAATTGTCAACACTGGCAATAAGACAGTATATCAGATGGTGGCGCTATTTGTCTAGTTTAGAGATGAGCACAGCAACAGATATTTAGGACTAATGCTTGCCACCCAAGCTATTCTTATAGCTTTGGGGGCCTGGAATAGTCTGAATTGTCACACTTGTAGGAGTGTTATGGCCAGTAGTTGTGTTGATGTGGTCACTGGCAGGGGCAATGTGTGGTGTAAGCTGCAGTGGCCTCCGGACAAGGGCTCCTGCACTCATTTATATACAAATTAACCACCGACTGTCTTACCAACTTATCAAAGCCAAAGAGAGAGCAGCCTGCAGAAAGTTGCCCCCCCTCATACAGTGTCGCTGCCCCCCCTCATACAGTGTCGCTGCCCCCCTACGCACTCTATATTGACATATTGACAATGGTATCTAATGGGGCTACCTTTGTATAGGCACAACTGACACAAATTATACAAAAGCTTATTACAAGCCCTAACTGCAACAGTTTTGTGGTTTCTTTGCTGTGCATCCAGATATTGATTGCCGATGGCCAAGCATGTTCGATGATTCAATTGGTCACGTTGGATTTTAAACTGATTGTCATATTTCCCCTAGACTGACTTGGCGGGGACATTAACTGAGTAGAAAGATTGAGTATTTAATGGACAATTTAATGTAAGTAGACTTTGGTGGTATAATTGAGTTTTCCTTTATGTGTTTTTCATGTTTGTGATAAGTTAACGTACAGCAAAACCACAGCATCGGTGCTGCTGTCTGCAGAGATGATTAGTGTGCTGAATTCTTTAAACGTTGAGTCTGATGTTAATTGAAAGTTTATGAAGTCTCCTCCACCCAACCCCACCCTTGATTAAATCCCAGTTCCCATTCTTCAATGTTAAGCTTGGTTGATGGGAGTGTGCGCTTGTCGCCCATATACCAAGCCGAGTCTGTGGCTCGGTTGAACATGTTGGGTTGGAATTGTGATTGGTTGAACGCTCTATATGCCCAAAGCATCCGACACTGCTGCTTAACACATGTACAACATTCTTGGTGGCAGTTTGGTTTTTGTGTCCTCTGCTAAATAAGATGTCTCTATGATGTACTATGTAAACTCCTGAGGCTAAGAGTCCCATCGAGTCTACACCAACAGAATGTGTCAGTGACATGCCTGCCACCCTCTTCTTGCTATTTGAATAGTTGTGGCAGGTTTGGGCAGCAAGGCTCATTGTTCCTGTTTGTTCTCCGGCTCTACATCTGGATTCTAAAAGGCTTCCAAATCCAAACTGTCAAATCTTAAGCTTCTAAAAGTTATTGTTTGAGATAGGATTTGCAGCATGAGTATTTATGATGAATACCTCTAAGCGTAGGTTCCTCGATAGATAGTTTTAAGATCTGCCTTGCATTGGCTAAGAAGCAGCCTCTAGAAAGTCTGAGGACTCGTTCCTCCAGAGCCATGGCTGTTACCACTGCGTTAGCGTGCAAAGGGCCTGTTCTGGACATCTGTGAGAATACGGCATGAGCGTCATTCCACAAGTTCATGATGCACTACTGCTTCGATTCAGGAGGAGCACTTTGCTTGTTTTGTCCTGTAGGACTTTTTAGTTTGAGCCATTCCACAGACCCACCACCTTGGGAGGTCCTGATTTGGTGTCTATTCACAAGGTGAGGAATCTGCGGTTAGGAGTATCCACCAGAAGAACAAGTTTCTTGCCGTTGGTAACACTCCTGCTGGTGGATACTGTTATCGAAGTGCAGATTCCTCACCACCTCTGCATTCTGTGTCATAGTATCCCTTCCATATAAAAGGTCCTATTTTAGGAATCTTCTCACTGCTTCTTAGAAATCGCTGGAGGGCTGCACATCTGGGGGGCATGGGTGAGTCATGGAAGAAACTGAATTCAATGTGCGTGTGTGATGGCAGGGTGCTTATATGTGGCTCCACTCGTCACTTATGCAACAAAACGGCGTCAACGAGGAGTAGCACGATCACTCCTACTGGAGCACTGCGGATCCAGTTTGGTGCCTAAGGATATTCACAGGGTGGGGAATCTGTAGCTGGAGTATCCACCAGAATTAGCATCACAGAAGGTAAATAGCTTGTTTTTTGGCACTGCATGTCCTGCTCTCTTTATACTTCACGCGGCTTCATATCATGTGACTAGCATCATGCTAGTTATTTTGTCCTTGCTTTGCTCCTCTTTGTCCACACCTCCTTATGGCATTGACTGGAATACTCTGATAATTATTTATTTAGAAAGTTTTATAAAGTGCGAACATGACCCTTGCGGGTATCAGAGCGCTGTACACATACGGCGAAAGCATGCATAAACTTCATACAAATGAAGTCAATAAAGTGAAATCACACAGAATACATAGTCAATATTAGGGACCTGGTACTGGGCCACATTAGAGCCATTTCTACTAAGGCGTAAAATATTTCCTGACACACTTAGCAAAACAAGTAAAAGTGCACTCAACGTTGAAGACATGAATAGAACTTCAAAAAATAGAAGTCCTTAGAGTGACAACACAAAGAGAACAGAGTCAAGATCAGGGTCCTGGTAGTGATAATGCTTTGGTGCCGGCAGTGTGGGAGCACATAAGCGCTGTTCATATGAAGCTGATCTCTCCAAATTGAACTTCTGGAGTCTAGTATGTCGTCCTCCTCTGGAAGTCCCATAGCCTTTTCAGGTTTGGTCACATCTGCTTGGCTGGTGCTCAGTAAGCTGCTTTGACACAACTTGCAATGAAACCATTATTTTTTTTTGTATTTTTTTTTTTGCTAAGGGCTTGTCTTTGCAGTCATTCCTGTATGTTTCCGCTGGCTCTGATCTGTGGTCTGAACTTTCGCTTGATACAATTGGATTTTATTCTTTTAGTTGTATAATTCTACTCTGATTTGTAAATCCCTGGTTTTTGGTGGCATACTGACTAATGTTGTTTAAGCTTTGATTGGGTGGGCTTTTGGAGTCCCTGCAGAATTTTTGAGGTTACCATGGTGAGGTGGTGTTTGCTTAAAATCCTTGGTCGCACTTTCTTTAAGGCAAGGCGAAAGAGTCCACTCTACAACATTAAGAATGAGAGGCTGCAGTAAGTTCCTCTTTCTTTGCCAGATGTTGTAACTTGCATCTTGGAGATGTTCTCTAGTCCTTGGCATTGGTTGCCTTAAGGAATGGAACTCTCCTCCTTCGTATATTGGTGAATGGCTTTGTACATTTGAGATGTTAGCGGGAGGTGAAGATGAGCAACAAATATTAAAAACAGTGCTATTGTGTGTGTGTGTTTAGAAGACCATTGGTTTTTACCCTGCTCCTTACATTTGCTGTGCTTTAGATTACTCCTCTGTTCAACATGGTACAGCATCAATAAATCTGTGGTAATTGTGTGCTTTACAAGAACACCCAACATAACATCACAGTTCAGCTGCATCCAAATGAACAACAACTGGTCAGTTCTTTAATTGTCGACCTGTTTTGGAAAAATCATACTTGTTGATGGGCTATTTGTGGGTATTGTATGTTTTACAGACCAGAGCATGACTGAAGATGCATGTTACACAATTACACATTTGTGGACTTCACTCTTGACTCAGCGGCGGATGAATAAGTCACTGTGAAACTGCCTACACATGCCCTGTTCTGCGACTTTCTCGCTCTCCTTGGTCTCAGAGCAGTTGGTGGCTATATATGCACCTACTTGTAATTGGACATTTTAAGTCCTGGCCTATTGCAGTTATGGGGGTATGTGGGTTCGGTGATGAATATTGACAACTGATGAGGATTGGGGTGGCCTAGCTATGAGACTCCATTCTCTGGTGACTTTCTCCAGTCGTTCCTTAAACATTGACAATGGTTGGCTAAGATGCAGCGGCTAGTTTAAATCATTAACCAGTATAAGCAGGACCAAAGTCCAAAAGGAGAATAGTTGGGCACTAGTTATCGTGTGCAAATCACAAATGGTAATGCAGAGAGTGACACCACAAGTGATACCATGCCCTCATAATCCTTCTCTAAAAGACCAAGGGCCTATTTTAAAGACACAACAAATTAGCATAAACGTAAAGAAATAAGAAAGTAATTTTTTTTTTAACGCACATTTTATAAGCCACTGGTATTTTTTCCCACATATCAAAGGTGATCTTGAGCTCGGAATTGGCTGAAAATTATTATACGTTTTAAGCAACCATGTGAAGCTTGTAAATTCCATTTTTAAACTGCTTTTAGTGAGTAAACAAAATGCGGTGTCTATATTTTTTTAAACCTTAAACATGCTGTTAATGCACATTGACTTCCTGCTTTAAATGTGCAATTCGTAAAACAATAGAAAGGTTAATGGTGTCAAGTTCTTTATTCTTAAAGATAAGAGATTAAACCATTAAACAACCCCTCCTCCTTTTACTGGCCATTCCATCAAATAAAGGGGATGCAGCAAGTGGGGTGGTGGTGTTTACACATCCAAGAAGCTGCAGAGCTGCAGCACCTCTCAGTTCAGGACTAAGGGCCAAGGAGTACCATTTCTAAAAATAGTGGCAGGATGCCGTACAACTTCCGACTTGTGTCCTGAGTATCGGCTCTGCTCAGTGTGACGGTTTCAGTTTTGTTAAAAACGAGCACCTAAAAAAAATACAATAGAAAATGCTATGGGAGTAAGAAAATTGGACCGGGATGGAGTAACTTCTAAAAAGGAACCGCCCTTTGGAATTCTATTTTTCTCTGTTTGAACTGAACAGCCATAGTCTTCACATAACAATGGGCAGCTCTAGCTGAACGTAGGAGGAACAAGAATGCTTTTCTAGGTTTCAGTATAAATAACAATTTGCTGTACAGAGAACTGGACTCATAAGAGGTTTGTCCCCTTAGGAATCGCACATAGCCATACTCTTCCACCATCACCATACAGGACCTGGTTTTGGGTTTTTCAGAGTAATTGAAGACTCCGGTTTTAGGAAGTCATCTGTTGAATAAGCCTTTGAGTCCAGAGGACGGAAGTAGGTTTGTTGTGGTACATGTGTGCAGAGGTTGAAATCCAGAATCGGAAACCAGAAAAGAAGCATCAGACACTGTTTGCATTCGCGAAAATTAACGCATTGGCCAGCTAATAAGCGCTGGATATCTCATGCCAGGTGGACAGCTGACGCTTCCAATTAAACCATACAAAAATCTGGCAAGATAGCACAGTGAGTGAAGTGTTCCCTGGCGATGTCTCCGCTTGATACGGATTGATTTGGCATTTTACCCTTCTGCGGTTGATGCGTTTAAGTATATTAGGTATAGTAATAACCCCTGTTATTGATCGCACTGAGAAATGGCCAAACTGAGGCATGGTTAAAAAAAAAAAGCATGTTGCTCTTGTGAACTCTGCACCAGGGACCTGCGCTGAAGGTGGGAGGTAGGAGGTGTGGAGTGAGGACAGACTGCTCCAAGGCCCTATTCCTGGGCATCCTCCGGACTCCACAGCTGGTGCTTGACGGGAGCTCCTTGTTTGTGAATGAGCTTTTTATCCAGGGGCATGGATGCAATTCTGTGCCCAAAACACAAGAAAACCAGTCCTTGCCCAGTGCCATGGGTTTTTATTTTTCAAAGTACATTAATTGTTCTGACCGCTCCGGCCGAGGTAGAACTGCTTAAGGATTAGGGGCTTTGGGGGAGGGCAAGTGAATGTGGTGTTGGAGGTGTGCCTTACTAGTCAAAGTTTTGTTGAGTATTGTGCGGTGCAGTTTATAGTTCTCACTTTGGTATTTTCTGATGCCCTATGGTGGTAAATATTTCTTATAATTAGGCATCTAGAGGCTCTATGTGAAGGCCAGAAAAATCTCAGTGTGGTTCTTGACGCATCAAATTTGTTTACCAAATTCCCACTGCTACTAGGAGTTCAGTTACTGAGTGCCTCGCGTGCATTACTCAATGGCTTTGAGTTGGCTTGTATTGATTGTTCCAAGCTCCAGCTTCAAAGAGATTTTTTTTTGTTTCCACTGAGTTGTCTTGTCCAGTGGAACCCCCTTGAAAAAGCTCAGTTTGGGGTCAGCTTGGCACATGTATGAACCTAGAAGAACAGCTACGTAGATTGCTTCTAGGGGCTCATGGAAGTCTGGCAGCACTTGGTGAGTGACTGCTCACCAGAGGGATTGACTGCTGCCTTTAAACCAGCTTCTTGGGATGGAGAGTGCCGAGTTCAGGGCTAGCCCAGTCCTGCATCTCCAATTTCCCTGTGTAGCATTGCAGGGACACACCATGCATAAGACGTCCTGAGTAAACGGTCAAGCAGAAAATACATCGGGGCAAGTCGGTTTGAATTCAGAACTACAGACTTTGGCAGACTCACAACCAATCCTGAAGAACACATCCCAAACCACTTGCTCTCCACAAAACACTTGAAAACTTGGGAAAATGAATCTTTTGAGCAAGTCGTCAACTGGTGAAAGGAACACAAATTGACATAGTGACCGAATCATACCCTAAATGGGCGCCCACACCGTACCATTCCCTGAACTAACCCAACCACGCAGTTGTGTGGGGGTCTCTGCTTCCATTTCCTACTGGTTTTACAGCTTCTGTTGTGCTGTATTAAATTATCCCCAGTGACTGCGGGGTCGGTGTGCCTCCTAGTATGGCTCCTCTTTCAGGTGTACTTGGGACGTCATAGGCAACGACACTTATGGATGAAAACACAAACCTATTGAAGGGATTTGCGCTGATTGCTTCAGTGTGTAAAAGATCCTTCATTGTTGGAATTAGTTTGCAGGTTTAAGATTTGGATATCGAATCACTTGTGAATGTTTTGCAAGACTTCATCCCAGAACATTTCTCCAGTAATGGGAGATGCGTGCTCCTCTAGAAGAAAGTCCAAAATGTGTCTGGACGACAAGCAGATATTAATGAATCTTAATGAGGGCGGAACACACTTAACTTGGCCTTTTTAGGAATGTTGTGGGGTGGAATTGAGGTTCTCTAAAAAAACAATCCTCCGAACACTTGCCTAGTGACCCCCCCCCCCCGTTCCCCCCTGTGAAAAGATGGAGACGGATGTATACAGGATACAGGAAAGGCTTAAAGATTAATGGAAGGCGTTAATAAGGGACCTCATCTAGAGTGGGTAGGGCTTAATCGCTCCGCTCACCTAATGGCGTTCTAGGTATGGATTGAAGTAGGGGGTATTTTAAGTTGCTGTCTACTCCCATGCCTCCGAGTGTCTCCAAGGCGACTTTTGGGGTGCATGTCCCTCTTTAGCAGTCACTCGTGAGGAGAAACACACTCTTGAAGAGGAGCATTTTTGGATTCTCAATCGATTTGTATTTCCCTAATGTGGAAATGGTTGCATTAGTGACAAATTATTGTGAAAGTTAGAGAGAAAAGTCTGGACCAATTGCTTATACAGCTCCTGCTTAAAGTAAAAGATTTGGAAATCGTGTATACATTTTATTTTGGAAGAGGACGTCGATGGAGTGCCATCTACACCCTTCCTTCTTGCTCTTACTGTTGATCCATTAGAATAAATCCTTTTACTTAAGGGTCGAGAGGTTCTAATCAACCTGTGTTGGCTTAATAGACATGTTTCAGAAAAATGCCAATGTGAGTTAAATCTGAAAAGTTGAAGATTTCTACTTAGAAGTACTTAGAAGCCTGTCCCAGTGTTTCTAAAGTGTGACTCCGTAGTATAGCTTGTATGGATTTGGAGGCGAAAGCTCTAAAGTTCCTATGTTAGTGTTTTAAAGTTTGGTAATACCGCACAGACAACAAGGTTATCTAATTTTCTTTTCAGACCGAAAAAGATGCACAGGTTTCTACAGGGCTTTTAAGATTATAGCTGTAGGCATGGGCTACAGTGTGTGGTGCACACATTGGACATTATCCATTTCATGGTCTCGCAATGTGTGGAATAAAGTTGTGTGTGGGTGTGTTCACGATAGGCGGTAGAGAGGGTTACAGAGGTTGATCTCACCCAGGCTTTATCTTCTGCTAGAAAACACCACCTTTGAGGACAGCAGAGAAGCAGCAGGTAGTGTGGGTGGTAGTTATCCGAATGACCTCTCCTAAGCTAGTCACACACTACTGAACAGGTCGTTTGTGCCTTAATGATTGGATTGGGGTGGCTCGTCCCACTGAAACATTCTGCTAAAGATTTGAGGTTTCTAAAACTAATAGGGCCCAACCGAGAGCCAGCTTCAACATTACACTGGTGCTGCAGGAAAACTAGTGTTCAAGGTTGGGAAAGAGGAAGGCATGGTTTGCTTGGCCAGTAAGGCCCACCACTTTGCCTTTCG
Organism: Lissotriton helveticus; assembly: GCF_964261635.1. NCBI lineage: Eukaryota > Metazoa > Chordata > Amphibia > Caudata > Salamandridae > Lissotriton > Lissotriton helveticus. The sequence continues at coordinate 1,314,274,523 of NC_136057.1, read as the reverse complement.
GCACATTGCCTTTAGTCACTTTGCTTGGTATGTCCTTTTCCTGCCACCTGGATTACCTAGCCCCCCGCCCTCACTCTACTTTGATGCATCCGTTCCTGCCTTGACGTCTGAACCAGGCTTACCTACCTTTCTGTGTACTGCAAATATCCCTACTTTAACCTGCCAGATCGTAGGGCCAGATGTACAAACATTAGGAATACTGATTTCCTAATTACGATTGTTCTCTGAATCGCAATAAGAAAATCTGTATTCCTAATGTATGAAACTCCGTTTCATTTAGGGATTCCTTGTAGGTCGCAAATCGACCTACTTCATGAATATTAATGATGTAGATCACTCTTTGCAATCCGTTAGGATTCACAGCCGTCACAGGGGTGGTGGTCTGCTGAGGTCCGCAGACCACCATGTCTGTAATTGCTTTTTAATAAAGCAATCTTTTTTTCCCCACTAAATGCAGCACGTTTTCCTTAAAGGAATACAGAGAGCTTTTTAAAAGAAAAAAATTAGACCTTGGAGTTTGTTTTTAAAGAGTAGGCAGTTGTCCGTGGGAACACGGCCTGCTCCTGGGAAAATATTGACATTCTCAAAGGGAAGGTGTCCCCATGGGACCCCTTCCCTTTGAGAATGTGTTACCATCAGTTTTAAACTGGTGGGTAAGCATTTCGGTTTTGCGACCAGAATCCAGTCGCAAGACAGTAATACCTATCATACCAATTCGGTATTTGGACAGTATGCCCTAAATTCCCCCCCTTCTTCTGCCCACCCATTTTTCCGGCTGATCTTCTTCTGCCCACCCATTTTTCCATCTGGCCTTCTTCTGCCCACCCATTTTTCCGTCTGGCCTTGCTTGGCCCACCCATTTTTCCGTCTGGCCTTGCTTGGCCCACCCATTTTTCCGTCTGGCCTTGCTTGGCCCACCCATTTTTCCGTCTGGCCTTCTTCTGCCCATCCATTTTTCCGTCTGGCCTTCTTCTGCCCACCCATTTTTCCGTCTGGCCTTCTTCTGCCCACCCATTTTTCCGTCTGGCCTTGCTTGGCCCACCCATTTTTCCTTCTGACCTTGCTTGGCCCACCCATTTTTCCGTCTGGCCTTGCTTGGCCCACTCTTTTTTCCTGGCTGGTCTTGCTCGGCCCACCCTTTTTTCCAGCTCACCTTACTCCCTCCAACCATTTTTCCAGCTGGTCTTGGTCGGCCCACCCGCTTTCTGGTTGGCTTTACTTGTCCCTTCAGTCTCCAGTTCTTCTGTGTCTAGCCAGCCTTGCTTGGCACACACGTCTTCTGGCCTTCTTGGGCCTTGCCGCCCCCCCCCCCCCCCCCCCCCCCCCCCCCAGTGTCCAATCTGGTGAACACTGGTGCGCTCCATTCAGAGTAGGAGATGGATTTGGTCAGGTGCTCCCAGCGGCAGCCTGTGGGAATGTTGGTTTAGTTTTGGCGGCATCTTTGGGAGGAGGGTCTGCAGTGTGGGAAAACCATGCTGCATTGTCCTCGGAGAGTGAAATTGGAGCTACGCGCTGCTCTCCACGCTTGATGTGAACAAGCTGTGCGGCTTAAATGGAGTTGCTTTAACTGATCCCATCTGCAGTGTGCAGGGAGCCCGCACTTTCGCCCCCGCCCTGCCAGGCCTGCACAAACACTACCACAACAAGGCCCGCTGGACCCTCCCCTCCCTCTGTACGGCTGATGGTGCAGTGCACGCCATCGACCGCTGTGCCCGTCACATATCTGGCGGGTTCTCGTGGCTGCTTTATGCTTCTAATCATTTTAATGTTATGGTTGAATGGGGTGATTCTTCCACACCCCTCTTCACCCTCTTTATCCTATTGCCCCCCCTGACTTTTTTTTTGTTGCAGGCACGCACTGCTGCCCCCAGATTCCTAGGGTCTACCAGACTGTGCAAGCTCTCCCGAACCCGCCGCAACCCCGGCCCACAGACCTCTTGGCTGGTGAGGGGGTTTGAAGTGGCATGTAGGCCCCCTCCCTGCCATTGATAATTAGCCCGCGTCTTCACCTCCGGCGGCTGCACCTGTCACTCTCGGTGTCACCGACTTAACATTAATCCTCGGATTGTTTCAGCTGTTGCCGCTTCGCTGCGAGGAAACGCGCCCCATTCCAAGCATCGCTGTCGTGCACAGTGCAAGCGCGCGCGGCGGCGGCGGCGCGAGGAGGCGCGCGACTGCATCCCGGCCAGCTGCTCGGGGCCGGCAGCGCTCGCGCCAGGGCCTGCGGCCGCTGGCTGTGGCGGGAGAGGTTGCACAGCCAGGCTGTATGTTTCAGGAGGCAGCAGAAGACCTCGCCAGGCTGGTCCTCGTGCCTCGAGGCCGTGTACAGCCTCACTTTGAGCTCAGAAGCCACGTGCCGTGTGCACTCCCCAAGGGTGCTCTTTCGGAGCAGGTGAACGAGTCTATGGTGCTATCTCGCGCCCTCTGCGCCATTCCCAGAGCGCCCCCCTCTCAGGGCTCCGATGGGGATGGTCTGGTGGCTTCATGGTACCGACAGGAAGAGTGGGCCTCAGTGCGGAGCCTCACAGGCGAAGGACTGACCCTGGCGTGTTTGATGTATTTATATAGCGCACTGTCACTCACCCATGCGGGTGTCCTGGCGCGTCGCAGGTGTGTCAAGCAAGCCCTGGGGTTGGGTCACATCTACCTAGTGACTATATTGACGCCTCCTTCACTGTCGGTACATAGGACTTAGTAACATGTCTGACTCAATTTTTCACCTGCGCATATTCTTTACCTCCCAGTTCCAGCATAAAAGCAAAGATTGTTTCATTCTCATTTTTTTTTACTTTGACTATCTGCGCCCTTTTGCTTAGAGTATTTACTGTGCTCACCAAAGTGCACTTCTATTTATCAACTGAGCTGGTAAATGGAAGGAGGGGTGCTCGATAAGATTGACTGTAAAGAAATGTTGAATGCGAGGTTACTCCCCTGCAAACATTAAACCATTGTAGCTTTTAATCACTTTAATTCAACTAAGTGGAAATAAAATGCGTCTGTGGTGCCGTGGGTAGGATTTTGGAGTCTCAGACACCCCATCTTCTGATGAGCAAATGGAATGCTCGTTCAGTGAGGCAGGGGACACGTTAGTTGTGTGCAAACATTCAGATTACTATATTGCTGAAAGCCAATCATAGAAATATAGTGTGCACACATGGTAATTACTTGACCACTTGAAAATCTTTGAGGCCTCATAAGGCGTCAGAAAATAGGTATTGACATTTTTAAATACATAGAAAAATCAGATAACAAGCACAGCAAAGAAACAAAAGACTGCTGAATAAACAGACTGTCAAGCCTGATAACTGAAATGCCGCTTGATGAAACATTATAACTTGATACTTTGGATACCCTTGTTCTGTGTGCACACTCGGCTCCTTCTTGTATGTGTCATTTTGATTTGTTTTTGAGCATAAGCAGAACGCATAGGCATTGTTGTATGTATTTTCTCGAACTTTCCTTCTTGAAGATAGGACGTGTTTGGTGTGCTTGTGATGACTGAGCAAACTAGACATTTTCATTCATTGGCTGCTCTGAATTTAATAGTTGAAAATCCTCTACACACATCTGATCAACTTCTAACCTGTTACCCGCTGTGTTGTACAAAAACCGTGTACTCAGCTGTGTTCAAGTTTGTAACATGGCAACTCAAGTAATTTGTAAAGTATGAGGGTGGAAATGTTTCTTTACTCACTCAATCAGTTCTTTACTTGGGTGGTAGCAAATGCCACACTCCCTGCCCGCTGTGGGATGAAACGAGTTGAATAGCACAGATTTTTGAGACCAGTTTGTACTATTGGGTTTCTATGTCTAGTTCTGGGCGTTCTCCAGCTGGTTCCCTAGTAATGCACCTAGCTGACCACATTGTAACTTAAGAAGAGCAGAGTGCTGTACTTGGGCTTCGCCTCAAGGATGGGGGGGCGCGTCTTGTGGATCAGAGAGATGCATGTGAAGGCTAGCTAGTACTTGGGTTGGGTCTGATTCATCGTTTGGTCTAATGGTTAACACCCGCTATGGTTAATCCCACTATCCAGAACCAATGATATTTTTGGGGGTGAGGAGAATAAGTTCAGCTAATGACTGTTGCAGCTTGATGGACAGCTCAAGATAGGGCCTCAGCTTCTGCAGACTGTTTGAAGATACAGTGGGATCACCAGCAGTGGAAGAGATGCAAGGTGGCACTTTCAGACCAGGGAGCTATTAGAGACATCATTTCAATTTCCAGGAGGTAGTGGTCACCTCACCTTAAGGACATAGTCTTCACTTGTATAAGAACCAAAAAATACTCAAAATATGGGGAAAACAGATTATTTATGGTTTATAATTTCACAATGTAGGGTGGTGCCATATAGGTAAAGTTGTCACAATAGTCTGAAAGTTATAAAATCCCCAAGTATTTTTAGGAATGGTTGAAAAGTAGTAATTTTTAACAGCATAAAGTGCTGCCCTGAGGGCGCAGCTCATGGCAAAAAACTAGGAATACCAGAAGGACTAGCACTCACTATCCTGAAGTACCCTTTTTGCTTCTAAGGAGCGACCGTATACTCCCATTAAAAGCGTTGCATGTCTATTGAGAAATGCTGGTGCTCTCCCTTTAAAAAAAAAAAAAAAGTGCAGGTACTCTGTTCCTGACGGTACCTGTTAATTGAAAGCACTGACTGGAGAGCTACTTGAATAGGTGTTGGTATGCGAATAACCAGTGTGCATGAAGTATATGCAACAACGTAGACTTAACAGCAATTTTATGTATTTATTTGCTATGTGCTAATCTCCTTGAATGGTGATATACATTTAATGTATTTTAGAATAGCACATATGGAGCACGTGAGCTTTCATTTTGAAGGACCGCTGTCGGGATTACAATGTAAAATATTCTGCAGTTACTACACGCGGAGTGGCGGGAGACATTGACCATTCACATTCATGTACACTGGAGATGTACTTGGAGGCCTGAACTTGAATGTTCATTTATCAACCACAAGATTTAAATAGACATTAAAAAAATACTTATCATGCATCACATACGTACAAGCCTTTACAAAAACTTAAAATCAAAAAAATCAGTGGTCTTTGGGGTAAAACGTATATGTTGTAGTTCGAAAACAACGGCACAGTTCGAAGGGAAATAAATGGATAGATTGCAGCTGTCAGACTCTTAGAATACCACCTTGAATAAGGGTGTACAATTGATGTTTTGTTTGAACACCTGACGCAACAGGGTTTGCGTCGTGTGATGCATTCCCATTTGACCGGAAGACCTCCATGTTATCCACTGTGATTAAAATACTGTACAATTCGAAGTGCTGTGTGTGATGGGCACCACTGTCACCTTCCAAAGATTTTCAACTATGATACGTTTTGTCTGCTTTTCCTCCCTGTTTATCCTCCCGCCATCTTTCCCGTCCACAGTTGATGCTTTTTACTGTGTCGAAGTAGTTCCCCAAAGCCTTCATGTATGGACACAGGTGCTTGGCTTCTTTGATTTTAAAAAAAGAAGAAAAAAAGTTGGGTCCTGTTGCCAATATACTTGGGGTGGCGGTAGAGCCTGACAATTTAAGGATGGGCGCCCATGCCTGCAGTGTGGAACAGAAGAGCGGTACTTGTTTCCTCTTATAAGGAAGTATCAGGCATCAACAGCTAGACTTTCAGGGTTTGAATGAGGGCATTGGTTTTGAATCTTTCCATGACCGTACCAATTCTCCTTGGGTACTTAAAGTTGGGGGCATTCGGTGAGCATTAGGTAAGTTAGGATGTTGGATTTGTATTAATTATACTCATGTACCTTTTTGCTTGGAGTGGGCTGAGTCCAGAGAAATATATGCCAACTGGATTGAGGAAGCAGAGAGGTCTCAATGAGGATTTAAAAGGGCTTCAGTATGGTGTGTGTGTGAAATATGCAGAGTTTGTTGCTCTCCACGGCTGAGCGCAGCCTGCTATTGCAGGTAAATTGGGCTAAGAAATACATTCTCCTTCTCTCCCATTTATGCGTTGATATGCACGGGGGCAAGTCCGGTTTGTGCCGTTTGTTGGTGGTTTCACTGAAGTGGTGTGAGCATTGCCAGGAGGACCCTGTAACCCAGTTTCAGGAATGGCATCATTCTTGGTCAGCAGAGCTACCTGGTTACTTAAACGACGAGTAGTTTAAAACTCTCCAATGTAGAGACTCTTGCCTATTTGCACATTTCCTTTTTATACATTTTTTTTGAGGCGTTAAGGTACGCGCCTCAGAAGCATGTATTTCATTGTGCTAAACTGTAATACGAAGTTGTTGGCACTATTTCTATAAAAAAATATTGCCTCTTTTTATGATTTCTTGAATAACCTTGGTAAAACTGAAAACTTAATCCATGCAAAAATGTGTTCTGGATCTTGCTTGTGGATGGAGATATTCTTCCATCTATGAATTCAAGCCAATAACTTAGACGGACATCCTAGACTTCTTGCTGGGGCTGATTTTATATGTGGAAGTGATCCTCCTCTTGTTAGGGTTGTTCATTGTGGGGGGGAAGTTGAATTGGGGACTTTAACCTCTTTCCTGGGAGCACCATCACCCAGGGAGGTATCTGGAACTGATGTACCAGAAACGAGGGTAGGGCAAACAGCGTGCGACTCCTTTCGAAAATGCATCGGTTTCGACACCTCAAAGTGAACAATTATTCTCCAGAAAGTGCAATTTGATTGTGGAGACTGTAAACTATGTGTCCCATACTGATCCCACTTAGGTGCTGTGACAAGTTTTCTCACTTGTCTTGTATGGAAAATTATATTTCGCATCTACTGTGCGCCCTGTTGGACAACTTAGTGGACTGTGTTCTCTGTAGTGGCTTACAGGCCAGGGGAACTAATAACTGGCTCCATCCAAGGGTGGTGGTTCTCTCTTGCTTCCTGCGTAGAGGCAGTGATCACTTGATCGATTTCAGTATTACGGTCAGCTTGGGATGAAATGAGCAGATTAATGTTCCAAATGTTGTGAGAGATTGATCTTGGTCTTTAGATGTGCCAGGTGCCTTAGTCTTCCTCCCTTGGTGGTTCTCTTATGAATCCCTACTCTATTTATCCATCAGTCGGAGGAGAGGAGGCTTCTGGAAGATGTTTTGATTATGTGGTGTGGCGAATGTGAATTAAAAGGCCATGTTAGTTCCAAAGCATCACTAGGAACACCTTCCTAATAAGAAGCGAGTCTTCCCTGTTCTGTGGAGCGCAGTTCATCAGAAGGGATAATGTACTTGTATTATCCCATCTGTCTCTTTGAATTTGCTGCATCCTGTGAAGTCTTGGCAGACAACAATGCTTGTTTCTGGAAATAAACTAAAGTAAGCAAGCTATTAAAAGTGGGAATTCATGGGCAACACCCAGAAAGCATGTTTGGAGTTGCTCCTTTCTAGTTATTGGTCCCTCTGAGGGGCGGGAAGAGGTTAAAATAGGAAAGCAGTATCATCTAAACACCTGTGTTTTCCTGCCAGGTGCCGCCCAGGGCTGATCGGTGACCGATGCCAGTTCCAAGACCCCTGCCACCTAGGACCCTGCCGCAACGGAGGGATCTGTACGAACTCTGTGATCGACGGCACTGTGCAGTTCATGTGCGACTGTCCAAAGGGATTCAGAGGTAAGTGGTGCACCAGAATTCTTGCAGCAAGATGTGGCCCTGGTTTGTTGGCTGAAGTGGGTGTATAAAGTTCTTCTAACGTTTTTTGTACTCTGAAAACCCGATTGCTGTGTGCTGAAATCCCTTCCATGACTACTGCCACGTGGAACGGCGAGAAAGCGCTGCACTAGGCTGCCAAAAGCTAGTGTGCAAAAATCTTGTTAGTTTGATCTGTGCCAGGGCAGATGACCTCAGATCCTGTTGGGGCAAAAGATCAGCAGTGAGCTTTCTTCACCCCTGCCAGGGTCTCCCGCAGCTTTGGGATTCTAAGAAACTTAATCTAGAAAAAGCAGGCCATGACCTTGAATTTATAATTATGGAAAATTGCTAAACCATTATCTATCAAAATCAAACCACCGACGCAGACCAATCTCACTGCTCAGAAAATGGCAGTATTCTGCAGCAGGGCTGTGAATTTCTCGAGGGCGCGTGATTCCATACGAGGGCCCTTTCTGCAAAGTGCTACTGTGGATGAAAGCGAAATGGTGGTTGAATCACTGTAAATAAATTGCTGCTCCAGATTGAAGAACTATATATTGGAACAAATTAAGTGCAAAATCACATTTGATCCCCTAAAAAGGTGTGAACTGATGCCAGTACCAAATGCCCTGATCGGGGCATACAGGAGGGGCTGTCATGGTGTGGTCCAATTTCTTTCAGCAGAAGCCAGCTACAAAGTGAGGAGTTCTTCTTCTTGCCTGCATGTTGCACCGTATTAGTAGCTGGGTATCTCTCGCTGATTAAGTTTCGTAGACGTGACCCCATGAATGAATCCTGAGCACGAGTAACAAAGTATTGCAGCCAGCCACGAACAGGTCATGGATACCTTGATGATCCCCACTGGGCCCCAGGAGAGCACACCTTCTTGGCAAAGGACTGGCATGTGCTGGGCTTGTCCAAGTAATCTTCTAAAAGGACCCCGGAGGCTTGGATCCCCCGTTGTTGACTAGAGTACTTGTGGACCTTGCCATAGTGCCACCTAAGTCGAGCATCCTTCTATGTGACCAACTTGATGTCAGCCTTGTTTTGCATCCCTAGGGTATCAGCGCATCGAAATAAGTGTGTTGGATAAATCCGAGAACCAGTGGAAGGTTGTTTATTCAGCTGGTACACAGGAACTAAAGAGAGTGGAAAGGGATGTCGCTGTCAATATAAAACTGTAATAGGCTCTGCATCTTGGATAACTGTAATGGCGCAATGTTTGGGAGTATTACTGTATTGGTTTGCTTGTTATGATGAGGATACAAACTCCAAATTGGAAAAAAAGATACAATTTCCTAATTAAATTTTGAGAGAGGCTGTCCGTATCACCCAGGCCTGCCAAGAGTGCATTTAACAAGTGGCAGGTAGGGTATGTTTTTTTTGTTGTTTTTTTTACTTCACTTCCTTTGGCTGCAACCCGTGCCTAAACTGAATGTGTGTCCGTCCTCATGTAACGTAACTGGTGCTATGTAAACCGCTCTGATACCTGATTCGGTTCGGGTCTAGTTCGCGCTATATAAAACTCTGCAAAAAAAAAAAAAAAAAAAGTTTATGTAGAGAAACCGTAGATACTAGGGGAGGGGCCCATTCACGTGATGCTTTCTGCCATGCGGAGAGGGGTTGTTATGCCCGCCAGGAGCTACGTTAGTTGGCAGGCCTCGCGTGGGAACAGTTACGGCTTCTACCTCCAACAATAACCGTTTGACTGCCAGCGGGCTTCCTAAATGTCTTGTGGCCAATCCTGCAAAACAAACACGTGGGGCTCTTGTCAGCCCGATTTACGTAGCCGTGTTTGCTCACGCTCGCTCCCTGTGCCACCTGGCCTACCATGGCTCTTGTGGTGTGGCCTCTGAAGGGACTCAACCGTGAACCTGGCTGTTTACCTTGAAGGATGTTTCCTCTGCTAGACCAGCCATGCATGAGGTGTTCATAGTGTGTATACACGGGGCTCTGAGCCATACTGCAAAATCCCTACATTGTGCGCTGCTTGGTGCTGTGTGAAGGAATTAATGTGCATTTCCTTTAAAAGATTTACAGTTCCGATTCTGAATGCTTAGGAGTTAGTCGGGATAGGCCAAATCCAATATTAAGGTTGATCATTCTGCGTAAATCCTTTCATTTGCAAGTCAAGACCAGCGTCTTTCACGGTCCTAGTTTTAGGTAATCCGTAATGTTTTTTTTGTGATCGGTCAGATCGAGACCACATTCCACTGAGGAGGGTTTGCTCTTCCCTGGATTATCCAATCATTTCCATTCTGAGAGTGAGAACAGTATATTTCAGACTGTCTTTCTTAATGCCTGGAACACTCTCTCCCCACTCGGATTTACAGACCTCCCAAACGTCACATGAATTCTCAAAGAAAAGAGGAGGAATATTTTCTGCTCCTCGAAATAGTACAACATTTTCTTGTGGCGCTAGTTAGTGCTCCTAGAACTGGGAGTGAATCTCTTGTCTTGATGCCTGATCTAAGCATTGCTCAATGGTGCCAGGTCTGCGAAGATGTGGTGTGGGATGGGAGACTCCACTCCTCAAATCATGCTCCTGTCTCCTGGAAAACCCACATGCATGGATGAGGGCACCCTGCAGGCATGCCACAAAGCTAGGAGGCCAATGCAAACCCAGAAATATTTTACCTTGTGATCCAAACAGATATCTAACTTCTCCACAGTTTCTAAAATAAGCTCTGGTCGCTCCTTTGTTAGTTGAGGAACTAGGTTGAGGCTGCCTTCTGTAACAAATAAATGAGAATGCCACAGAGGGACGTGGGAGGGATGTGGTGGTGTCAGAATGAAGAGGGGTTGACAATCCACCATGATGAGATGTGTGGAGGAGCTGTTTGCATGGGATGAGGCTAAGTAACTTTGCAGATCGTGATTTTCCAGCTTACATCTGAGCATTTTAAATTGTCTTAGTAGTTGCTACAGCTGTACTTTTTATGAATGTGTTGCATTGCTGCCTATTATTTCGTCAGTTGCCTTTACTTCCATTTATGGTGTCCTTGGAGACTGATTTTATGTCCTTTATCCCCTTTCCAGGACAAGACTGCTCCCTGGTTGATGCTTGTGCTACCAACCCATGTGCAAATGGTGCTCACTGTATAAACTGGAATGGCCGCTACAACTGCACCTGTTCCCCAGGTTACATGGGAAAGAATTGCCGCAATGATGTGGATGAGTGCCGTCCACGCAACATCTGCCAAAATGGTGGTTCTTGCATTAATACCCCCGGCTCCTTCAAATGCCAGTGTGAGACTGGGTACACTGGGCAGCTGTGCGAGAACATTTACGTGCCATGTTCACCATCACAGTGCATGAACGGAGGCACCTGCCGGCCAACGGGCGACCTTACCTATGAATGTGCCTGCTTACCTGGTAAGTTCCCCATTGTTCTTCTGGAGAGTGGAAAGGATGGCATTGCATACTGAGGGTCTGTGTTTATGCTTTGTGACAGTACAGTGAAGGCATCGGCTCTTCGGACTACCTGAGGCCACTGCTGAAGGTTAGCAAAATGGGAATCGAAATTGGGGTAGTGGTGGAGAAAATGGCCTCCAGTGAGCGGGATGTCTGGTTTCCAGACATTGTCTCCTCTTATACACACAAGTAGTCAGAATGTGGTAATGGTTTCTTATGTGTATAGTGCTTGTGTCCAGTGAGAGCGGAATCTAAGCATTTGTCAATTAAAAGCTTTTAGTTCCAAGAAACAAATACATTGAGAATACTATTGATAAGTTCAAGTACCACAACTATGTATGTTCATTGTTTGTGTTGACCTCTTAGCTGTAATTGTAACCAAAGAAGATACCATGATGTCAAGGGCTTTCAACGTTGCATCTTTATCTTTGAATTTCCAGGGCTTAATTCAACACTTTCAGTGTTGGAAATTGTTTAAATGTTGTGCTCAAACTACAGTTGTTCGGAGAGTACAGTATCGCTCTCATGAGAGCGGCCTAACAGTGGCAGCATGATTGCGGTGAATTCAGATGCGTGCAGCGTTAGGTGCTGAGAGGCTAAAGGGGAACACACCTAATATGCTATTCATTAGGGGTGCACAGCGTTAGGTGAGCAATGGGATCACAGGTGTAGCTGACTTTTCATTATCACAGATGTAGAGCATTGGGTGTTGTGAGAACAAGGGAAGGACTACGGTAATATTTGCAGCTCTAGCTGCTGTGAAAGTGATGAAAGAACGCAGACTTCTGGTCCAGGTAAAACGCATTGGCGGCATGCTTGCGGATCATTCTACTTATCAGGGATATGCCGCGTTGGACGCTGCAAGATCAGTGGGTTGGTGATTGTAGCACACTTGCAACTAACAGGGCAGCGCAGTGTTGGCTGCTGCAAGAGAATGTGGATGAATGCACCAGTCCAAATTTGGTTAGTTATCCGACCTTTGCTGCTTTGGGTGCTGCTACTCTTCAAGATGGAGTGGCTTGAAGAGGTGGATCATTGGTCGCTGCTCTGGAATTCTAGAATACCTGCCAGGTCATGAGGGAGGGCGACCTCCTGACTCTACACAACTGATATTCGGCTACTTGGAAGCACAGAAGGCTTTGAGGCTCATCAACCAATTTGTGTGGCCCTGTGCTTGCCAGGATGGCAAGGAGTTCTGCTGGTTGGTGTGGAGCTCAGTGGAAGCCTCTAGGCTAGACCAGATTTTACACACTGTGTGCGGGCAACTGTGTGTGCAACATATGTGCTGAGCTTGATGTAGATGCAAAAAAGAACAATTGACAGAATGCAGAACAGTGTCATACATTCCCCCAGGTACAGAGATATGGGCTAAAACCCTTTGTTTTTTTTGCTCACCATGCCATTCCAGTTTGGACCCAGCCACATGCAATCAGTCTTGATCCTGCACCCAATGGGAACAGTCCAGCCCGAACGGCAAGGCCATGTCCTCCCTCGACTGGAAACAAGCATCCTAGGACTGGTTTCGGGCTTTCAGCCCTCATCGCCAGGATAGCTTGACTCCAGTGGCATGGAGAGCACAGGACCCACGTCTGGGCGTACCCATCCCACTCGGGGTGACAAATGCAAAAAGAACAATTGATGGACAGAATGCAGAACAATGTCATACATTCATCCCAGTACAAAGATCTGGGCCTAAATCCATCATTTTTTTGCTCACCATGCTGCTCACCATGCCATTCCAGTTTGGACCCAGCCATATGCAAATCTGTCTTGACTCTGCGCCCAATGGGAACAGTCCAGCCCGAACTGCCAGGCCAGGTCCTCCCTTGATGTAGATGCAGACCTTTCAGTGCTGGGAATGTGCAGCTCTGACTCTACCTCAATACATGTTCCAGACAGTATGCACATGTGCTTTAGGTCGACATGTCTTTGTAGTTGTTTTTTATGATTAGGAACCGAGGCTGGGTTTGGCTAGAATAGATGAATATTAGAAGTGCTACTTCCAGCAGCTGTTGTAAGCCTGCAGTGCTATCTGCAAGGATAAAAGTTTGGAAAAACCCACAAATTATTCACTTTACAGAGGTCTGGGAGTCAAAAGGCCAGAGGGTGGAGATGGAGTTCGCCAGACAATGGCTAACAGTTTACAAGTGGCTGAACCAGATTTATGAGGAGGGATTTACGCCGGGTGTGACTACCTCGTCCCCATGGCATGCGGTGCATCGTAGGAAAGAATATTTTCTGAATGAATCTTTCACATGTGATAAAATTGAGGAATGAATATCCTACATTTTTTTTTTCCATTTTATGAGGCGCACAGAAGCAAGGGCTACACCAGCGGACTTAATCTCATCAGCTTCTTAGTGCTTTGTTTAAGGGAAACCGAGTGTAACCACAAAAATAAGTGTTAAAAGTCGTGGAAGCTGCTGTGTGCCCACCAGCGAAGTATTATGTGCATTGCTTCTGTATCAGTGGTCCCATTACACTGCTGCAGCATCATTCCCATAGTGGAAATAGGGACTGAGACGGATACCTGTTGGGCTCTCCATTTTTGCCCTCCCCTCCAGGGTAAAAAAAATGGCATCTTACCTCTGCAGCAGTACCACCCTTCTCTGCCTTTGATGTAACTCCATGGAGACTCGTTATAGTTCTTTCACAGTCTCATCATGAAGTATTTTCAATAATATATACCTCGAAGCCGTAGTTGTTGCTTATTTATCTTATGCAGCTAACAACCGTTGGTAAAGCCAACAGTCCTGGCTTGTTGTAGGTGTAATGTTACTTGCTGTATTATATATCTGGAGCAATGACCAAAGCAGCAAAATACCAGTCGGGTGGCACACTATGCTAAGCACAGATTTTTAGAGTACGTGCTTTAATCCACGCCCTGGATTACACCGATCTCTCCTCTTTGAGAGACCCCCCCCCAGTTTTTTTATCCCACTTAAAGCCCTGCTGCCAAGACTTTATTTTCATCTTCGAAAGGGCCTACATTCATCTAGTTTGTGACCAAGTATGGATTGCTGTAAAGAGCTGATAGTCCCAGACTTGATCACAATGAGCCCAATCTTCTCATTCTTAGATTGTGAATGCATGAACCCCACATTTTTTCCTGTTGGTGACTTGAACAGTGCCTCGGCTGTGCACAGAGAAGGGGTCTCGTTCACTATATGCCCAAGCTTTTAGTACTCGTGTTAATGGAACCTCCCAGTTTTGGCTCATTTGCAAATGGCTATGGATCTCAGCCATGTACTGGTAGTGGCGTCTTGTTGATCAACCCACGTCTCCAAATCCCATATTTTTCTTTCTGCACCAGGCACTTAATTTGCTTGTTTTTCATCGCTGGGAGTCCCAAAGTGAACCATTGTCCCGGCAGGAAGCTCATAGGAAGCTTGAGTGAGTTAGAGGGTAGGGCGTGAAGTGGGTAAAACAGAAGACGGAAACGCTTCATGGATGGGAAGGAAATAATTCAGAAGATTGCCTGTAACACAGCGAGCAGATGTCTGTGCAGCCAGTGTACAAGAAGTGTGGAGCAGGCATCTCCCTAACACCTCGGGCTACTCCCTGCCCACACGGTTGATTCACTTCCTGGGATCCACGTCTTCAAGAAGCGTCTGCCTGTGGCAGTGATGTGCCTCCTTGTACGATGGGTCTTTGTCGTACAGCTTTTTAAATGAACCCAAGAAGACATTTAACCACCTTGTACTTCCATGTCTGAGTGATAAAAGCAGTGTGTTTTGAGCAGGTTGTCTCTGGCTGGCTCCGAGTGCCATCCCCGTATCACAATCAGCGGTGTGTACTGCGGAGTTAGGGAGCAGATCTCCTTCAAACAGACTAGATAATTACCGTCTTCTTTACAACCATGAACTCCTATCACAGCTCCAGTCAGCCACATTTACTCGGTGGGTTAAATGAAAATGTTGGCAGGGCTGATGGAATATGGGTAATACATGTCTGGGATTCTACATAGTGCGTATCTAAAATACGATCCGTCTTCTTTTTCTGTGGATTTGGCTGGGTTTTGTCGTTTATCTTCTGATATCATCATGGTTGTTGAATCCCTTTCTCTCTGGCAGAGCTTGTACTGCCTGTTCTTGTCTCCACCCAGTGCCTCACTCCTTGGATGTTGTCATCCCGCCCTCCTGCTGTGACTCAGGATTGTTGTACTCGCTAATCGGGTCAGGACAGACCGCCCCTCATTGTGACGCGTGTAGCCAAAGGATTCTGGGAGTAGACGCTACACCCACACCCTTTTAGGGAACATATGACAGGCGTGTTCTGTTTGGAGTATCTGCCCGTCTACGGGCTCCTCCCTCGCTTGGCAGGGGCGAGTACGACGATGACTGTTGGCGAAGAAACTGTGGGCACAAAACACTGTGCTCGTCCAAAGACTGCTCCCTGAGCAGCATTCTATAAACTAGATGCCTACCTGGCACTTAACTTCAGTTGTTTTGGATGGATTTTTTTATAGTGTTGGCAGGATTAGAATGCCTCTCTAGTGAGCTGTAGGCATGTTTCCATCATGATACTCAAAAACATTAGGTACCTCAGAATTTTTGCACAAGCATGGACAAAGGGAAATTTTCTTTGTATGGAATAATCAAAAGATTACTAAAATAAAAAAGTCCATATGCTAGCATATTAGATGCAAACTGTTTTATCTCAGGATTGCAGCATTCATCCACGGGTTTTATGTAGCATTGACACGTATCCTTTTAGCAACTGCAATGTTTCCATCCGCTACAACTGCGACGACTATAGCAGACGCTTGTCACTTGAGGTGTAACGTTGACTCTATCAAAACAACCTTTCTGAACTCTTGGATTTTGAAGTTGGTCTCCTAAAGGGTATTTAATCTTCCTTTTTGAGTTGGGAGCACAAGCTTTCTTTTAAGGTTATGAGGACCAGCGAGAGCTTTGGGCAAAAAACCTTTTCTAGGTGCTCTTTGTTTTCCATCTCAATGAGCATTAGGTCTCCAGCCTTCTTACTATAGCCTGCGTTGACCGGAGGCTGCTTTTGGTGTTGGAATACTCTCTACCCTGGAGGAGAGGAATGCTGTATAGGAAGCACCTTTCTGCCTAGACAGCTGAGACACCCATATGTGGCCTTTGGTCTAAATTCTTCTGGTTGCGCTGACACTCAGGAATGTGTTATGATTCATTTTCCTTTAGGGTGACGAGGCAAATGGCAGCCTCCTGGCTGAATCTTAACGTCTCACTACAAGTACAGCAAGTAGTACCACTTTTGTCTGTCACATTGTTGCTCTTTGCAAGACGGCTGTATGGACTTCAGTGTATTCATTCTCTGCTGCAAGTTTTTGTTAGCATCTGCGACATTCCTTACACGAGAGCAGTGCTGCGGAGTTTACTAACTTGAGGGCCTCATGCGAAGGAATACCACGAATCTGGGCTTTCAGATCCTGTAGGGTGAACTTGGTGAGAGAGATACAGCCCTGTAACTACTGAGCAAAGGAGCACGACTTCCCTAACACCCTTTGAGCCTGGTGGTGCTTTTGCCCTTTAAAACCTACTCAGGAGGCAAAAGTGGTGGAATGAGGGGTGGGTAGCTGCACACTGAGTGAACCCATGAGGGGTGGTAAACATTCCAGTAAGTTCTTTACTTAAGTGCTGCTACCCAGCAACTGGTAGAGTTGCAGTTTACAAATTCCACAAGGTTCTTTAAATTAAGTAAAATGTTAATCATCTGAAATTAGACTATATTTTAGACTTGAGCTCCTCTGTCCATCTCGCCTCTCTGGTAAGATGGGGTCTTCTGTGCTTGGACGAAATTTGGGTTTGCAATGTGGATAGCGTATTGTAACAATTGTGAAGTAAAGGTGACAGTTGAAAAGAGATGCCCTACACACGGTTGAAGAAACTATCTTACTGATTGATTTTACACCATGGCTCATAAGGTGTAAAGGCAACGTGTTCTGCTCATGATGCTTGTAGTTTGGACTTTATTTCCACCTTATAATACGCTGTTCCCTTTTGTGCTGCTCAGGATTCGATGGTCAGAACTGTGAGATCAACGTTGATGACTGTCCAGGCCATAAGTGCATGAACGGAGGAACTTGTGTGGACGGGGTCAACACCTACAACTGCCAGTGTGCTCCGGAGTGGACAGGTAAGAAGGGTTCGAAAGGAGTCCTTGTTGGTTAGCCTTTGCCCCGCACTAGACCTGCATTAGTTAAGGACCCAGGAGGTGGCCCACCAGCACATGCTCTTTCGGAAACCGCTGATGACTTGTCCTTCTTTTGAAAGGCCTTGACCGCACCCCCTTCTTCTTTCCCCAATTCATGGTGACTGAATTGCTGCTCGCTTTTTTATGTTATGCAAATCTTCCCATAGCGCTTTTCAGGAGCAATGTGATATGAAATAGATACACTTTCCAAGAAAGCTGCAGTGAAAAAGTTTTGGGACCCGTTTCCCATTCAAGGGGCTGCAACATAAGATAGGTGGTACACCAAATGAGAGATGCAGACCAAACTGACACAATACGATGGAGTCTGTTTTACAGAAAGCGAATGTCATTCCAATTCTTCGGGAGCTTAAAGAATAACGACACCTCAATATTGAGGCTGTTAGGGAGGTTTGTTTCCTCATCTTACTGTGAGGAACCCCAAAGCCCTGCATAAGCATTCAGGTGCTATGGATTTTACCTTCACTACAGTGCAAGGCGTATGTAACAAGTCATAAAGGTTGTACTCTATGGGAGCGCTGAGCCACCTCTTAGCTAATGGGTAGATTCACAATTTGTCGGTCGGAAATAGATTTTCACTTATAGAGGATAATTAGTTATGTTTTTCTGTATTCTTCTTTCTTACATTTTCCTAACTATTAGGTCAGTTCTGCACAGAAGATGTGGACGAATGCCAGCTGCAACCCAATGCTTGCCACAACGGAGGAACCTGTTTCAATACCAACGGAGGACACACCTGTGTCTGTGTGAATGGTTGGACTGGAGAGAGTTGCAGTGAGAACATTGATGATTGTGCCACTGCCGTCTGTTTCAACGGGGCCACCTGCCATGACAGAGTGGCTTCCTTCTACTGCGAGTGTCCAATGGGGAAGACTGGTGAGTAGTGGCTCTTAGGGCTAAGGTACTCGTATACATGTCCCTCAATGGAATTGTGGCAGGCCTTTAGAGCTATGATGGAGTTTTGTTCTGCTTTAGTAATGAGTTTTCTTTATTATTTCAACCTTCTAGGTCTGCTTTGCCACCTGGACGATGCTTGCGTCAGTAACCCATGCCATGAAGATGCAATGTGTGACACCAACCCAGTGAACGGTCGTGCCATCTGCACCTGTCCTCCTGGCTTTACTGGTGGTGCTTGCGACCAGGATGTTGACGAATGCTCCATAGGTAAGTTAAGGGGGGGTCACACACTGAGCAGCACTCCTGCGCTTGTTGTGGGTAAAACCATGCAAAAAAGACCGTTCCTATGAGTAGTATGGGGTTTAATTGCTCTTTGCACTGTCTGAGGTGTTAAAGGCATTTTGTTAACAAATAAAACCCATAGTGCATGGATTTCTTGAGTTCTTGCCATGGCTGTG
Organism: Lissotriton helveticus; assembly: GCF_964261635.1. Taxonomy (NCBI): domain Eukaryota; kingdom Metazoa; phylum Chordata; class Amphibia; order Caudata; family Salamandridae; genus Lissotriton; species Lissotriton helveticus. The sequence goes on along the minus strand of NC_136057.1, from coordinate 1,314,255,932 downwards.
AAGTGGACAGTTGGAGGAATTGATCTGCTTGTTTTGAAGGCTTTGAGTTGCACAGTAAACCAAAAGCATAGTCTCCTTCTTGGCCTTGCTGACCCAAAAAGTGCAGAAGGAACACCCTCGCCCATTCATGCTTGCTTTTGCACCCACCAAATTCTTCCTAACTTTATGTAGCTGCAGCCATTAGTGAGAAAATACTCTTGGATAATGAAGGTGGATGTTTATTAATTTTGGAAGGTTGGTAGCTCCGTGACGGACTAAAGTACGTTTAGCTGTTCAATCTCATCCTAGGACAGTGCAGTTTTGTTGGGAGCTTTGGTAGCTCCTGCAGGTCTATTGCCCACCATACTGTATTTTATCTGCACTGGAGAGACAATATTGCAGAAGTGAAGCCCTGCCCATTGTATTGCAAGAGCGCTGCAGATCTCTGGAGACATCCTCCAGTGTACCATACCCACACTTTTGTATCATTGGGTAGGTTTGGATTCCCAGAATCTGGCTCTCCTTCATAGTGTTGTGCCAGAGAATGGCATTAGAGTGAGGCAGAATGGGAGGACCTCAGCGTATCTTGCGTATATTGTTAAGTAGCATCAGTTTTAGACTTGAGGCTGAAGGTAAGCGCCTTATCAATGATTGTAAATGGAAGAATTTTGGTTTATACTATCTAGCTTGTCTTTTGCAGAATATGCAGTACTTGGTGACTGGGGCTGAAGCAAGGCCATTTGAAGCTCCTAAGTATATCATATGTTGTTGGGGACCCAGGCGAATGAGGTTTTGCTCAAGTTCTATGAACCAAGTTACTTTAAAAGAACGCGATTTAAAACTGCTTCTGCTGCATATAATTTACAACAAGGCATGGAAGCTGATACACAAAACTGTATCTATAAACCGGTTGGCTATTATATGCCTTTTAATTCCACAGAAATATTTCCTTTGGTATTTTGGGATACAAAGATGGCTACTTGGAGGGACAGGGGGATTCGACGCCTAGGGGATATCTATAGTGCTGGGACAATTGTTTCTTTTTTAGATTTAGTTGAACGATATAAAATATCTAAGAATTATTTTTTGAAATACTTGCAAGTTTGTGACTTTATTTATAAACATTGCAGGCACTCGTCCATAACAACCAATGGGTTACTAGAGGCCTGGATTAAAAGAGCCAAGATTGGGGCACTGTATTATATATTGTTGGCGACTCAGCGGGATGCTATTGAGATGCATGAAGCAAAGTGGAGGGATAGATTTGGAAAAATGTCTCATATGTGAGAACTATCCATAGACATGGCAAGTAAAGTCATACTTATGGAAAATATACGCACCCAACACTATAAAACCTTGTTTAACTTATATCATACACCTGTCAAAATGATGAAGTGGGGTGGGCCTTATGACGGGAAATGCTTTAGGTGTCAGGCGGAGAAAGCTGATATTGTACATATATTTTTTGATTGTATAGTTTTAAAACTATTTTTAGGTAGCATCTCAGAATTTCTATTGCAAACTACGGGGTTGATGTTTGTATTTCTAGAGAGATTATGCTAGTAGGTGTGGGTGAGGATATTGAACCCACACAGATTTGTTATCCTTTTCTATATTTTATATTTATGGCTATGGCTGTTGCCCGATTATGTGTCGCCTCTATGTGGCTGCAACCAGAGGCGCCATCATATGAAATGTGGCGTGCAAAGTTTTATAATGTGTTTAATCTTGAATTTAGTTTGTATCGCATAAAATCTTTGAGGAAGAAGTAACTTGGGATCAAAATCTGGTAGCCTATGCTACAACATATGGAGATGCCGATTTGAAATTTGGATGTTTTTAATTATCATAGCCTTTTTTTTGGTGCTATTATGTGTAACCGTTAAATATTCCTACAGTAATGATTTAAATGATTGATTCATAATTGCTATATGCTATGAACTGAACAATAAAGACATCTAAAAAAAATTGTAAAGGGAAGACTAGGGACCAGATCTGCAACACAATCATTCATTCATTCACGGACTGGACTCCGCTTGGAGTCCACTTGCCACAGAAGCTAGAGAACAGTGTCTGTTGCTTCTGGTTCTTCGAGTTCCCCAGCCATTGTGAATCTGGTATATGGGTCAGTGGCAGCTAATTAATCAATGAAAGCCCCCCAGAGTCATCCTGCCATGTCCAGGTAAGTGTTCCGATGTTAGTTTTCGAAGGCAGACTGCCATTCCCTGGAGTGCGTAATTGTTTCGGTTGTAGTGATGAAAGTCACTGCCTTCATTCAGCAGATTATCTTTTCTCCTTGTTTGCAGGTGCCAATCCATGTGAGCACTTTGGAAAGTGTGTGAACACACAGGGCTCATTCCAGTGCCAGTGTGGAAAGGGGTACACTGGTCCCCGCTGTGAGACCGACATTAACGAATGCCTGTCCATGCCCTGCCAGAATGACGCCACCTGCTTGGACCGCATTGGAGAGTTCACCTGCATCTGCATGTCAGGTAGGATGTAATGCCTGCAAGGGACTGCTAATATCACAAAACACTACTGCTCCTCTCTGACAGTCTCTAGAGTGCAAGCATACCTGACTGCATTGATGGTGCCACGAGGCTGTCAACTTAAAAGCATGCGCTTTAGAAAATCTTTTCCCATCTGTATTTAATAGGTATTGATGCTTTTATAACAGTATTGCATTTATGGAAACCTATCTTGAATATCCAGCACCTTTTTTCTTTTTAAAGTTTATCTATACCCTCCTGCTATCTGCTGCAGTGGCCACGGATAGTCTTTTTTGAGAAATTAAATTCTGAATGGTGGCGAAGATTTGACTTTGTTCAATAGCAATACGATATACTCGAATTTATCCAGAACGCATTGCACTGCCGCTCATTTCAAAGCTTATTGTTAAGTGGGATTTAATACAGAGCCAGCTTAAAAACCAACACACAAACCCAGAGGGGGAGGCTCAACTGTGCGTGCAATTTCTAATCAGGGTATTGGTACAGTGACCACTGAAATAGGAATGATAAGGCACTGTCCCCTTTCTTGTACTTTACTACCAAGTACACAACATGGCCATGAAGTGATATTTTTTCATTTTCTGTTGTGTACCTTTACAGTGTTCTGGTGTTAGCCTGCTCCGTTGCTGACTCTTTTGTTTCTTTGTCTGGATTCTGGACTCTTTTGAGCGATGCCAAGGGTTTTGGTTCACCTTCACAGTTTCTTCAACAGTGAGCCCGCAAAATATCAGTGGGGTTCTCCTGTAGAGCTACCATATAGTCTGGACACAGCCACTGGTAGTTAGGAGGTAAAACCCAACCCGGTGCTGAGATGTAAAGCTCTTTCTGGACAGAGGCCATTGTTGGTAACGCAGTAGTATTCCAAACCATGTACTGTGAGCAACACTCGCTGAGGCATAGAGCTAAAGTGTCGGGGGAAGAGGTTCCCGGAGAATATTGTCTCACTTGTCAGCCTATCCCAAGTATATCACGGGGTCATCTGATAGCCTGTGGTTATACATATATGAGATGTTTAGATATGGCTTCGCCTGTGTAAGCATCCCCACAGTTAACCAAAAAATTGTTCCTCAGTCACTTTGGCCATTTCAGGACTGTACTGAGTAACATACTTTACCTCTCAAGTGTGAATAGAAGAAACTGCTGCAGAAGATGGATGAGGGAAAATTGTGGAAGGGAAACCCTCTGGTTCACATGAAGATTCAGTATATCCTATAAAAAGTGAAGGAAGCATGACTTGGCATGACACTTTATTCTAACGGAATACAACACAGGAGAGCTTGTGATTCAATACCACCTTTTGCCAATGTTTGGCTACTAATAAAGCTATTTTACATGAATTATGCTGTAGGTCAGGTGTATGTCTTGGCTTAAATGGAATGTTCCATCAGTTTAATAATTAGGATTACCTTTCAAGAGAGAAGTGACTTTTCACAGGGTAATTCACTTTTCTAAAGTCTTGAAAATATCCTTAACTACTGAAGTGGTCAGCTTTTTCCTGTAATTCCTAATAGCAGCCTGTTAAAAGAATGGAAATGTGTAGGCCAGTCTTAGCCAGTTAAAGGAGGTAGGAATGTACAGTATCTCCCTGGTATATTCTTGACTTGATGATCCGGTCCAGAAATGATATCCAGAACCTTTTCCCTTTGAAGGCATGGAAAGACCATGTCAATACACGTGGAAAGTTTGAGAATGAGCTCACAGATCAAAGAAAGGTTCAGGTGAATGTTCTTGATCTATTTAGATTCTGAGCTGTTTTTCAGTGATACAAGTCCATGATGGAGGATGTGGCACTCCATCTTGGGCAGGAGATCCCAATTCGCTTTGTTGACAGGACCATGTTCGAACACAACCACGAGCGTCCAATTCTCTTAATTCTGGAATCTTTCTGCTTGAGAACGGCTCTCTGCAGAGGATACATTTAGAGAGGGAGATTGGCCGAGAAGTAAGGGAGAATACAGAAAATGTCTAACCAGTTGTAAAATGGGTATCTTTCTTTTGGCCACATATTGTGTTTTGTGATGAAGAGATCCTTTTAGAGGTGTCCCGTTGATCATAAACATCTGTAAGCACCTAGTTCCGCACATCTTAACTGTGTGATTCTGACACCAATATCATTAAAGATGCTGGCTTTATAGGGTCCACACTCGGTAGATACACTGCTGCGACTTAATATCCAAGTTTTAAAGCCTTGTTTGAAAAGGTTTATTCTGATATTTACATATATTTTGTTGCTGAAAATACAAAATTACACTAAGCCACAAACATTACTTCACTACTGCTTTCTTTCACGGTTTCACTTGAATATCAAATAATGATAAAAAAAAAGGAAATCAATTCATTCGTATGACGTTCTATAAGAACCCTATGCACGTGTACTCAAAATATTAACGTAGGCCAAATGACCTACTATCACAATTAATTCACATTCTGCTAAACTAACTGAAGGTTACCCTCCTTCTCTCTCGGATCCAATATCTTATACAACCGCAAACTGAATAGCCAAGCCTTGCATGTGCTGTGGTGATTGGCGTTCTGCAGACTCTTGTTAATTACAGTTCAGTCGTTTCCCTGTCTCCCGCCCAAGGCCCTTGATGAAATACAATTCACATTTTGCAGCATGTGTCAGATGTTGAGACCTGTCCGGGCCCAACACTTTTGCCCATAGATGTGGATTCCCTGTGGGCAAGAACCTGTAATAAATGGGTCAATTCAGTTAAAATAGCCATCAATCCTGGTGTGAGGGGATTATTTTTGTCCAGTTTGTCTTGAAAGATTAGCATTTAACTCTGGGCATTTTTATACTTACAGGACTTTAGCTTTTTAGCACTATAGATGAATCACCTGCTGTCTAGTGTTCCTTTCCTGACTCTGGTAGGCAGCTTTCCTGTGGCTTCCATAGCCCACTTCACTTCACACCTTGTCTGAGGATGGCTATAGCCCTGTTTGCCACACTAACCGAGCCAGACCTCTTTCCTCGGGGCAGCGTAGACTTCCTTCAAAACCTTATAGGTCTCCCATAAGTTCTTATAGGGCAGCCAAAATCCCGTCCACCAGCCTCTAGTAGTACATCTTCTTCGGAAGACTCAGGTCTCCCTTCACCCGCCCCCAGGCCTGACAATCATCTTTCTCAGTGCAGCCAGAGTTTCCTTTCCTATCCTCACTCAAGGCTTCAGCCCTGTGTGCACTGAGAGATCCCTTCACAGTCTTCCTAGGGACGCTAGACATCCAGAGCTCTGCTCTGAATATTAATATGGCGGCTTACAGCGGTCTGTGGGAAGCACAACAGCTCCTTTTTGTTCCCCGCCACCGCATATTGTGCTGCAGACCCTACCTCATTTAAATGTGTTCTTTGAGCTGTTGAACTGAACTTCAGAGGGATCACCCTTTGCCCCTCCCAATCCTGAGCAGGGGGTAGTGGGGGGGGGGGGGGGGGGTAAAGCGAATACCCTTGCGTTCCATTGTGAGGACCGTGGAAGCTCAAAGACCCTCATGGATTAGGACTCTAGACACAATGAGCTTCGGGACACTCAATCTGTTCCCAACGAACGGTCCCTTTCCGTGTGCTGCTGTGTTCAGACGCAACTGGTGCTCATGGAGCCGGCCCTTGCGACATGACTGCAGTGCAGACCAGGGACTTCTTTCTGCCTGTTCAGTGTGGCCTAGTTTGAGCTGCCTCTGACTTAGGCAAGACGTGCATTGGATAGCAGGTTATGGGCACTTCAGTTTTTCTCCTACGTAACTCTCCTGTGAATATCTTGGGTTTGAAATGTAGCAACTTCAATCTCTCTCATCCACACTCCTGTTTAAGAGATCCGAGCTGCTTCTACTCAAGGGTGTTCAGGGCAGATCTGGGGATTATGTCTGCATTGAGAAATGCAGAAATGCTCTTTGCAAGATATCCCTAAAAATGAGTGTTAGAATTGTCATCAGATGCTCATTTATCGTTTAGTTAGCGCGCATAGAAACCTGGACCGGCGCTCTGTGTCCTTTTACCTGTGAAAACTCATCAAGTGCATCTGTTTTTGTGTAATGCTTGTATCCCTTGCATAGAACCTGGCCTACACCATCTTGAACCTTCATTCATGTTGCGTGCCCCAATATGGTGTGCCACTGCGATGAGATAAACTATGCCAGATCTATTCCCATCTTGTCTACATTCTTCAAACCTTTTCAAGTATATTGTTTTGTAGGGCACAAAATTGTACAGGTGCAAACTCTGAGGAGCACTGAAAAATAGATTTGAGAAAAACCTATGTGGGGGGGGGGCTCACCAGAGTTTCGTGATTAAAAGTGAAAAATGGAGCAAGATAAAGTAAAAAATGCAGCAAAATGCCATTAAGTCAGTGAAAAGACCACAAATATAAATCTACTTGAGATAGAGATAACTATAACTGGTGAATTTCAGTGTCTTTGTTCAAAACGTTAAGTTTTAACTGATATTTTCACCTAACTATAACGTCACCATAACCTTTTGGTGGTTTCACTGAATTTCTATTCTTTGTTAATATGTAAAGTAAGATGTCTAAAACCGTGCGCAGTGTCTGGTTGGGCACAGGGCCTGGCCGCAGGGGTTGGAGTTGGGCGCAGGGGTGGAATCCACTGGAGTCAACCACTGTTAGTTCGGCAGGATCAACAGATCTTCTGAGGCGTGAAATATACAAATATATTTTGAGCCTTAATTTTTTAAAAAACGACTAATCAGATTGACACCGAATCACCAAAGCACGCTTTCTGGACCAAGATTTAGCTTTCTGCCAAATTTGGTATAATTTCGATCAGCCATTTTTGCAATACCGCTGTTCAGTTTTCGTATTGAAAATAGCATGGGGAAAGTGCATTTTGGACCCTCATTTTCTCAGCCCTCTCTTCACTGATACCCTAGAAGCTTTCCTGGAAGGAGCTGAAGTGGAAAAGACCTTTTAAGAAATTTTCTTGAATATTCATCAGATGGTGGCTGTATATTTCCTCTATCTCTCCCTCTTCGTCTTCATCTTCCCCTTCTCCATATGTCCCCATTTGCACCCTTCACTCTACTGATACATACTTATAAGCAATAGTTCGATTTAACCAGGCTCACTCTGGGGTAGGTCTTTCCCCATAGAGGTGCCACATTATTGAAAACTCTCCCGGTAATACTGCACAAGACGCATGAACTACTGTATTTTAGGATTGCCTTGAAGAACTTTCTGTACTGGCTATAGTTCGCTCCTGCTATGTTAAATTCAGTTTGATTTCACTTCTGCACCATGACACCTGTATAGGTATTGGAGCAGTGAATTAAACTTTTAACATAACAAGCAGACACTATACTCTTGTATAAACTCCTATTGTGCCATGCTAGTGGAAATCTGTGGCCCAGTGAAACCTGCTATTTGGCTCAAGCGTGGTAATGAATGCAGATTCATGCGTTTATTATTGTACGTGCAAAGATCACTTTTCGTGATATCATTATTAAGGCTTCCTGTTTTCCGTTTTTACTGATTTTTACAGATAAATACAGTCAGAAAACCATTTGGTTTAGTGTCTGCATTTATTTTTAAATGTGGATAAAAACATAAGTTAGATTGCTTTTTGAGTGATTCTAAATGCGGTCAGTCAGGACTGCTAGCCCAATAACTGTGTTGATTGACAAGTGAGGATTAAAAAAAAAGACATCTTAGTAATGAGGCTCAAAAAGCCGTAGATGGGCATAAGGTTGACAATAAAATGTGCATATTTTCATGTAAGTGCTGTGATTTGTCATCTGTCGGTGTTTATATTATTGAAACCTGCCAAGAATTCAAGTAAGAGTGTACATTTATTGGATAGGCAAATGTGGAAATACACTAGTTTGAGCTTAATTTTTTCACAAGAACAAAAATAAATATGGAAAAATACAGATAAAATTAGCAAATTTTAAATATGGATAAATACAGACGGAAATGTCAAAAAAATATTATAATAAAACCGGGAGCCCTATTCATAATCGAGGCAAAAAGAATCCTGATCAAGATAATCATACTCTTGAACTTCTCTGCTACATTGTATGGGCCTAGCCAATAGGATCGTGCTCGGAGTCTACTTGACTCATGCTTTCTTAATCCATACTCGTGAAATAAGAGCATGGCATTAAACATGTATGTAGTCCTTTAGCGTAATGTGTCAGGAGCCCCAGACTTTGCGTCTTGTGGATCATAGCCCCATCTCACATACAACACTTGTAATAAATGGTATATTACACACTGAACATCTGTTCATATCTCACAAGTCAGCAATGGCAATATAAAATCTCTGTAAACGTTTAGAAAATATAAAAAAGAGTGTTTAATTCACGATTTTTCTGGCACCCCGAAACACACTTGAGAAACAGTTTAGATTAAAATAGGGCTTTGAACCAGCAACGAGTACTAACGGGGCCTGAACCAACGAGTTAATTGATTTATGTGAACACATAAGCAAGAAGATGGAAAATATTCATGCAAACAGACTATGAGCTATAATGTGCTCTACCTTTTTCAGTGAGCCGAGGTATTGTTTTGTGAGTCCATTGTCTTCAACACACTGCACTTTGCAAGGAGGAACATTTTAGAACGAATTGTCAAATTAGAAGTATTTGAGGCTTGGGTTCCATCTGCACACTTAAGGAAATGGGGCAAAAGGTGTAAAATCTCGATGCAGCTTTCCTATATTATTACAAGGTTATTAGCAGGTGACTGCAAATAGAATCGCTGTTTAGACTGGTGGCCTGGTTTTAAGTTCTGCTTTTAATTGTGAAAAATAAGATATGCATTGAATTTTGTACGTGTGTTAAGCTGGCCCGTTGGCCATTAAACAATGACAGACGCGTACAAACTATAGCAAAGTACCACAGGAGCAAGCCCTGGAGAAAGACCACCTTGTTCACTACCTCGAGCTCAGGGGTGTATTTTTGATGGCTGAATCTTTACTCAGACAGAATGTTGCTCAAGGTATGACTTCACTTCATATTTTACTTATACAAGCAAGGAGGGATTCTTGCCTTTCGCTCTGCCATCTTTCAATTCTGTTGCCGTCAAGTGCCTCATCCGAAGAAGAAGAATGTAGCAGTAGATATATTTAGCAAAACTGGTCGGCTCTAACCAAATTAGAGATTAGTTACAATTCTCTTTTTTGCCCTCCTAAATAAATGTGACTTTTTGCAATGTAAAGCAACTGTGACCAAGGTTTGCATGCCAGAGAGGAGCACAGAAAATGTCTATGGGAGATGCACTCTTGATGGACTGGTCTGAAGGGTTTCTTTGACTTTCATCAGCTTCCCTTCATATGCGCATCTGTTAAAAAATGGATGAACTCCTCAAACCCCAAGGACCTAGTATTTGCCCCTTTTCTCCTTGCCAATGCCGGTTTCTGGAACTCTGCATCCTCGTGCAGCCATGCTTTGATGATCCAGATCTCCTTGCTTGCTAGGAGTGTTGGGGGTGGGAGGGTAGGATGCCAGGGGTTTGACTCAACGTCAGTGTATGTATTTATGAGCCTGGTTTCTGAATTTGTAGAACGTATGCATAATGATGACCCTGTTAAAGATAAATTAACGGAAAAGCAGAATCAGTGGCTTAGGTTCTCGGTCAGGCCTCTGAGAGACGCTCACTCTCTGAGGTGCTTTGAATAACGTCTTCTTGTCCACTGTTTCTTACTGAAAAGTGTAGGTGCTCTACCAGCAACGGATGCCTTCTAGGAAGTGCTGGTACTCTCCCTAGTAAATTATGTAATTGCAAGTACTTAAAGCCTGACCATCGCTACAATTTAAAGCACTCCCTGTGCCGCTTATTTGGCTGTGGACATGGATCTTGACCGATTTTTGCGAACAGTGTTAATTCGCGTGTTGGGCTTATCCGAATGCTCCCAGTGACTTCTCTTCATCTGATAAAATTTGCGCTTAGATGCGCACTTACATCTGTAACCTGGAAATAAGTGTGCAGCTTCTCAGTGGGCGATGCATCTGGTCTTCGCCCCTTTGATGTACAATTCTTTTGAGACGGAGACTGTGTGACCTGTATTTACTGACCTAGAAGGCTGCCTTATTGGTAGTAATTATCTCTACTGTAAGAATAGGCCCTCTTCAACCCTTACTCGGTTTCACTTAAATCAAGAAAGGCATGTTCTGGTTTACCAGCCAAGCCTTTGTGTTTGTTCCATGGAGGACATACTATCCAAACTTGAAGTTTCAAGTGGTCTGAAATCCTACTTGGATTGGATGGCCCTGTTCAGAGTTTAACATCTGTTCTTACTTTTGGTGGCATTTCCCCTGACGATTGTTGCTAAGTGGGTAGTCTTTTGTATATCAAAATATTACTATATTACAACAGTTTGGTTTCCTGAGGGACCTCATGCTTGCCGTCAATGCAAAGGCAGCAGTTGTGGCCTCCCCAAAAACATGTATCCACTGACCTTTGCAAGGCAGCAACATGGGAAATGCCACATGCTTCATGCCAGCGTTACTCACTGGACACTAAATCCAAAAAGAACACAGTTTTGTGCTGGAATTTTTGGCACATTTTTCTTCTTGAAGGTTTGTTGGGCCCATGCGGTCTTCTCCCCTCAAGTGTTTTTAAGTTGAGGAATTAAATTACGACCAGTTAAGGTGAGAGGAAAAAATGTAGCAGAGTAAGAAAAGATATTCTTGTTGAACTTCTGGTAGCCTTAGCTACTGCCCTTTCTCCTTTGCAGCACCTTTCTAGGGATGATTGGCTTCAAATATGCATCTTGAAACAGTGCGGACATGGTTGGTGATTGGTGAGCAGGATCAGGGCAAGTCTTGTATGACGTTTTTATTACATGAGTGCACAGTTGTGGCTTACTGGTAACTTGCAGCGTTTCCTTCTTTACTGTTTTCATCCACTTTTATAGTTGTCTCTCACAAGTGTTAGTTGGCATTGGTAACTCACTAACAACTTGCATCCCAGTGTATTTCTTGTGTAGTGTTGTCTTACAAGTATCCTAAAACAATGCTGCACTGGTAACTCGTGAGTATTTTTTATACAAGCGCATGCTTAGCTTTTCCTTATGAGTGACTCAATACAATTTGCATTCAGGTAAAACTGGCTGTGAAGCAGGGAGACCAAGGTGTTTAACAAATTAACAAGGAATGTCATTTGCACGTCTGATTGGCACATAGTTCTTGCCTTATGAAAATACTCTGTTTGCAGACTTTGACATTTGCTGACTCCTGGTCCTCTGGCCCTACTTTGTGCATTAGGTAACCTCTGCATCTGGGATGTAATCTCCTCTGCTGTTGGATGCACAAAAGACATTCTTATGCACTGATCTGCTGAGCAGTACACAAATAGCTCTAGAAACTCCACATGCAAAAACTGCGTGACATTAGGGCGTTCTGTCCTCATCAGTGCATTTATTTATTGGCCTCTTTGATTTGTTGATTATGTCTAGGCATGTAACCTCATGGGGTGTGTGTAAAGTTCGATTGAGCACTAGTGTACACAGAGTTTATCCGCTTGCCCCAGTGATTAACTTATTTTCTTTCTTTGCAGGCTTCACCGGCACGTATTGCGAGATCAACATGAATGAGTGTGACAGTAACCCATGTGTAAATGGCGGCGTTTGCAAGGATATTGTAAATGGCTTTACCTGCACCTGCCCCTCCGGTAAGTACAAGCGAGTGACCATTTGACTCTCCTTTCACTGAATTGACTATATCCATATATTGGTGGGATTTCCTGTTTCACCATGCCCATAGGTGGAGATATTCTGTTACTGGAGTTGTAGGAATATACAAATAATAACCTAGATTGTAATTAGGCTCTTTCTTGTACAGCCCAGTGATCCCCAACCTGGCCTGCATTTAACAAAAATGATTTATGCCAAGGCATCCAGAGAGCCACCAAGTATTGTCACTGCTGCGTGCCCTACTTGTTTAAAAAAAAAAAAAAAGTTTTAACACAAAT